>NC_090305.1:71255972-72505972 GCF_039906515.1 Pseudorca crassidens
AAGGCAGGTAACGTGGTTGGAAGGTACATGGTTGGAAGGAGCAAAACGAGGACCAAATGCCAGTCTGTCTGGCTTGGCTCAGAACCCCCTCCTGCTCTCAGGCCCTGTACTGTGCTGGCACCTTAGGCCTCACCTAACCTTAAGACGTCTGCATCTTGGAGGTTGCAGCATGGGCCCGATGCCCACAGTGCTGCCTGCATCAGCTTTCTCCTGGCCCAGTGCCTCAGATTTTTAACTCAGGGAGGTTCCCCAGCTGCAAATTCCCGTGGCTCTTCCCTCCTTTGTAATCACGTGTCCTGGGTCTCCCCTGCATGCAGTCAGCTCAGGAGGGGGGCCGCTCCTGCATTCTCAGGACCATGGCTTCCTCCCGACTCGGTGCATCTAATGGGTGCTGGCCAAGTGCTTGTCCACTGTTGGCCAGGTGTGCCGGTGCCCTGGCCACACAGTGGGGATGGGGCTGGGGATCAGTGCTTACCCCACGGGCTATGGCTGTTGCAGGAGAACAGCTCCTGGGGGCCGGCGAGGTCTTTGCCATCAGGCCCCTGCAGCTGTACGCGGTCACCGAGCAGCTGCAGCAGGGAAAGCCCACGTGCGCCAGCGGGGATGCCAAGACTGACCTGGGGCACATCCTGGACTTCACCTGTCGCCTTAAGTACCTTAAGGTAAAGATGGGGCAGCTCGGTCGGGGAGAGCTACTCAGTCGTGGGCATGCACCTCCTAGCCTGGCAGTATGTGTGTGTGGAGACTCCGTGGGCCCTGAGGGAAGGAAGGCTGCATTTGGTGATCTTGGCACTGTGCTTTCAGCTGTGAGCACCAGGGGGCAGTCGTGAACCAATGGCCCCTCGCTTTAAACGTCCGCTTTAGCCTGCTTTGTTGACCGTGGAAGTGGTGAGTGGGAGTACATGCCCAGCCTGCCTCTCACAGCCAGGCGAAGCTTCGAGTGCGGTTTGGTAGTTGCTGTAGCACCGCCCTGTGAACATGGATGGGAAGTGGTTGTTACAGCAGCATCTCTAATTCAAGCCATTTATTTGGCTGTAGGTTTCTGGCACAGAAGGACCTTTTGGGACCAGCAACATTCAGGAGCAGCTTCTGCCTTTTGATCTGTCAATATTCAAGTCTCTTCATCAGGTGGAGGTAAGGCCCAGGGCCCCTGGAATGCAGGCGGGGCTGAGCCCTGTGCAGGATGGTCTTGCATTCTGACCATCCTATCTTTGGCTACGGAGTGTTCCCAATGTTGGGTGTCTGGATTTAATTGTCAGGCACTGTTGCTTTTGTGTTTGTCAGTATGTGGCAGATTCCATTTAGGTAAGTTAGACCCATCTGAAGGCGGAGAAAGAGGGGATTCTGCTATTCTTGGCTGGTCTGCATGTCCCCACCCCTGCAGCATTTGGACAGGATGGAGCACTAGTGCCCAGCTCCTTCTGGGCTTCCTCATTGTGCGAGTTGAGGTGCTGGGAAGCCATCCTGAGGGTCAGGCAGAGCCAATTCCAAGTCTTTGTCTCCCAAGGCAGATCAGCAGAGGGTTTGGAGGGTCCTCTGCTCTCTGGCATGCCTACACCTAACAAGAAATACTTCGCATTACTCACTGCTAAACTCCTGGGTTCACAATGCCAATTTTGTTACCACTTTTTAAATAAATGAGAGGGGACTCAGTAATGAATAATAAAAATTTTCTCATCTCAGCAATGAGAAATCAATGCTTTTGTGTTCAGCCCTGTGCCCCATGTCTGATGTTCACTCCTTGATGGAATCTTCTCAACCATGTGAAGTGGGCACTTGTATTCCCATTTTACAGTTGAGAAAACTGAGGCTTAGGGAGGTAAGGAAGTTTGGCCAGGATCACACAGTTAACGAGGGGGAAGCTGGGATCTGAGTGCAGCTGAGTCTGACTCTGCAATGTGCTGCAATTGTCTCAGAGACCTTGAGGGCCATTCCCTTGATGGGCATTTGTGCCTCGATCAGCACAGGTGAGTGGGGCTGGGAAGTGAGAGGAGTGCCTGGCTGGCTGGCTGGGCAGGCTGAGGCTCCGCCGGGCGGGGTGTGTAGCACTTGGGCAGGCTTGAGGGAGGGTGCTTTGGCCTGTACCCCTCCCTCCTCCTGCAGGGCCGCTGAGGCCAGTGAAGTGAGGCTGGTGAAGTCATCGGCTCTCCAGCTCTGGTGTCCCTGGCCCTCACTTTGTGTCCAGCTGCCAAGCCCCAAGCAGCCCTTCAGAGAAAATGGAGTTCATGGTTCATTATCTCATAAGCTACTTCAGAGAATGTTTAGTTAACACTAAAAATTGAGGAAAGGAGAGACTTAAGGTTTAAGTCACCGCCTGTCTCGAAGGATTCGGGGTCACCGATGGTTGTGCTCCTTTTGTGTGTGGGTGATGAACACCCACTTCCCGGGACTTCTGGTGGAGCAGTGATGCCGTTTCTGAGACGTAGCTGTTCTTGTTCCAGATAAGTCACTGTGATGCCAAGCGCATCCGGGGGCTGGTCGCGTCCAAGCCCACCTTGGCCACGATGAGTGTCCGCTTCTCAGCAACTTCCATGAAGGTAAGTGCAACCTGTTACCGCCCAGGGTGCTGTCTGAGGGGCAGGGTCCTGCACTGTGGTCTTCCCGTGGAGGATCATGCGAACTCTGCTGCCATCTGTCAGGAGCCAGAAGCCAGACTTCCTCTGGTCAGCCGCACACTCACCTCCCAGTGCTCGACGGTCCCTGGGACGCTTCAGTCCAAAATCAACACTGTTAAACGAGAGATTTTAAGGAACTGGGTAACCCCTTCCCATGGAAAAAGCCACTTTTTTTAATAACCAAATTGTTTAGCAGCGGCAAGTGTCAGAACAATTATTACGTGGACTGATAGAAATGTTTCTCTAAACATAAAAAGCCTTGGTGTGGCACTCGTTCGTATCTTATTCTCAGTGGACTTGAGTAGACAGGCCAAGTTGTGTATGCTGGGCCCTGTTGTTTGTATGTGAGTGACACAAATATGCAAACTGAGAGTGTAAGAGATCTCTCTCTTCATGGGTTGCATCTTAATAATGTTAAAATTCTTCTAGAAAGAAACATTGTGGCACTTTTAGAACTTAGAGTGTCTGATCAAGATTTGGGTTTGGTGAAAAGTCTTTGTCTTGAGGCTACTGGCTGAAAGGAGGAGGCTTGTGTCAGGCAGCCTTGCCCCTCTGGGAGGCACTCCCTGCTGCCTGGCTCAAGGAGCCCAAGATGATCCATTGCAAGAGGAGAGGTCTTATCAAAGGGCACCAGAAATCGGAACAAGGAGGCCTGCCTGCCTCCCTCCCCTCGGATGGTGCCCCTGTGCTCTGTGCTGCTCCCCTGTCTCAGGTCTGCTGGATTTTACCTTGTAAAGTAATGGTTAAAGGGCCTACTGTCCACCACGGGGACCACAGTGCCAGCTTGTAAAGCACAGCTGCCTGGGAACACTGCAAATTCTGACCTTCAGTCTCTGAGATTTAAGCCAGAAAAGGCATCACCGTATAACGAGGCTCTTGCGAGCTGGAAAAGCATTTGCTCAAGTAGGGCCAGAACATATTCCAAGTGGCTGTTATGTTTCTGAACTCTTCAGTTATTTCACAATCATTTCAAGGCATATGAACCAAAAGCCCCATTTTAATGCAAGTTCACTTCCACATACTAAATATGCTCCAGCCCTTCCTGAAATTTTGCAACGATTGTGTTCCCAGTCAGTGTTGCATGAGGGCCCACGTGTGGTGCTCACCAGATGTTCTTACACAGGAAGTCCTCGTTCCTGAAGCCTCAGAATTTGATGAGTGGGAACCAGCAGGAGCAGCCCTGGAGGGCACTGTGACTGCCATCATCCCCATGTGGCAGGCGCTGACTGCTCTGGACTTGAGTCACAACAGCATCTCTGAGATCGATGAGTCTGTGGTACGCTCTCCACGGCCTGACCAGACCCTGGGGTTGGATATTTAACCTGGCTTTTTCTAGAAGGACCACCGAAAACCTGTACCCAGCACTCTGTACATTGCCTGTAATTTTTAAGTTAATTTCAAAATTGGGTTATTTAAACGAGGTGAGGAGTGCTTAGAACCAAATGAAGTGTATTAATTGCATGTACATTTGATAGAACAGAAACACAGTAAGTGGTGAAATTTATTCCCAAGGAGTGTAGCAGAAAAATCAGTCTATAGGTTCCAGGGACTTCCCTGGTGGTCCAGTGGTTAAGAATCTGCACTTCCACTGCAGGGAGCACGGGTTTGATCCCTGGTCAGGGAACTAAGATCCCGCATGCTGCGTGGCACAGCCAAAAAAAAGAAAGGTTCTAGATGTGCCCATGTAAGAGTGACATCCAGATGGTACTTGGGCAGTAGGACTGTGATTCCTGTACTTGTGCCTCTCAGTGGGTGTGGGTAGAGTTGAAGGACGCACCTCCTTCCGTCTGCAACCTTGCCATTTGTCTTTTTTTTTTTTTTTTTTTGCGGTACGCGGGCCTCTCACTGTTGTGGCCTCTCCTGTTGTGGAGCACAGGCTCCGGACTCGCAGGCTCAGCGGCCATGGCTCACGGGCCCAGCCGCTCCGCGGCATGTGGGATCTTCCCAGACCGGGGCACGAACCCGTGTCCCCTGCATCAGCAGGCGGACTCTCAACCACTGCGCCACCAGGGAAGCCCCATTTGTCATTTTTACAAGCCAAGTGTTCCGTAAAAACAGTGGGTCATGCTCAGCACCGGAGTTCCTGTGTTCTGTGTTCCTGAGGACGTGTTTCTGGGTGGGCACTGGGAGGTGTCACGTCAGGGGCCCCGCACAGATGGCCAGCCCAGGAGTCTGTGGTCAGGGGGAAGCCTCCCAAGTTGTCTGTCCACCATGTCCAGGGGCCATGTGGGGTCCAGCTTCCTAGGATAACGTCATGTGTTATCTTTTCTTTCACAAGAAACTGATTCCAAAGATTGAGTTCCTGGACCTGAGTCACAATGGAGTGCTGGTCGTGGACAATCTGCAGGTAATTTGTGTCTTTGGAGACCATTATTGCCTGCAGGCTTCTCACAAGGTCCCATTCTCCTGAGATGCAGCCTTGGGAGTTTGGCCGTACTCTGGGGTTTCTCTCATGGGTCCTCGAAAGGTGTCTGCGTGCACCAGAGGTTTGTAAAGGCAGGGGCTGCTGCCCTTCCCTTTGGGTCCCAATAATGCACACTGAGCGTTTGTTGCTCTAGTTCCCCCAAATTAGAAAAGATGTGTAAATACAAATCGAGTGTGATGAAGATGATGTGCCTCCATTGTGAAGACGGACAGTCTCATTTTCAAAGCCCGTGCCTACCCTGTGGGCCATGCTGCCCGTGCGGGGGATGCAGCTGGGCTGTAACCTGTGCAGGGAAGAGGGATTTCCCTTCGGAATAACTGTCAGAGGAACTGGTCATTTTAGGTTGGAAGGCCCATCACACCCTTAATGTCAGTCCCCTTTCTTTGGAGCCTTGACCTTAACCACTTTACTCTGTTCTCAATGCTGCCGTAGCACCTGTACAACCTCGTGCACCTGGACCTGTCCTACAACAAGCTCTCCTTCTTGGAAGGGGTTCACACCAAATTGGGGAACATCAAGACCCTGAACCTGGCAGGCAACCTCCTGGGGAGTCTGAGTGGCCTGCACAAGCTCTACTCCCTGGTCAACCTGGATCTCAGCGACAACAGAATCGAACAGGTGAGCTGTGCCCCAGAAGGGTCTTGGGGTTCTGGAGTGGCTGTGCCTTGGCGTTGATCACTTGAGCGAGAATAGTGGGCTTCCTTTCTTTGACTGTCAAGTGTGTGGTCACCTTGCTGAAGTGCTAAAGAAGGGACACGGGAATGCCTTGCAGATGGAGGAGATCAGGAGCATCGGCAGCCTCCCGTGTCTGGAGCATGTGGCTCTGCTGAACAACCCTCTGAGCATCATCCCTGACTACCGGACCAAGGTGCTGGCTCAGTTTGGAGAGCGGGCCTCGGAGGTAAGCTGCTTGGGGAGGGGTCAGCTGGAGGTGACATCCGCTTACGTATACTTGCCTGATTCAGAAGGACATCCTGACCCTGAGGGGCCTTTCAGATCTGGGCAGTCCACTGCCTCCCCAGGAAAAGGTTCCCTCATGCATCTCCTCTTGGGGGCCACTGGCTGCCGTGCTTCCTCAGTGGGCTTCCCCTCACCTCTGTCAGAGCTTCAGGTTGGGGTGCTCCCCAGGAACCAACAGGCACAGCCTGAATGTGGAGGGACTGTCTTCAATTTGTTAAAAAATAATGTTTATTGTAGACAAGGGTCAGGAATAAGATATCTGAAATAATTATATTTCCTGGACAACCTCTGGCCATAAAGTCTGACCATAAACCTGAAGGGATTGCCCACCTTGGCCAGTGTCACCCAGCCCATCTGCTGTCTGCCAAGTGGCCGCCTGCTGCCCCGCTAGCCCAACAGGCCCGCCTCCAGGTTCACCTGCCTCCTCAGTCTCAAGCAGGCTCCCTCCGCTCTCCTCAAATCCCAGGCTGGAAGATACCTGGGAGTCTATTTGCATCCTCCTCCCAACCCCTCCCATCTCTTTTCGGCCCCAAGTGCACCTTTCTCCACACTGTCACCAAGACAACATTCACAAGATGTCACCTCCTCCCCTCCCTGGCTCCCAGGCCCTTGGGACCTTCCCTCATTTGACCACACTGCTGCTCCCCGCTGCCTGCCTGCCGGGCCACAGCTCCCTCCTGCACTTGCAGGTGGCGTCCCTGCCCTTCTGCCTGCTTCCCATGCCTTTGCCCTCCCAGTTCCCCAGTCCAGAAGGCCCTCCCCTTGCTCTTTGCAGATCTGAGTTCCGCCATAATTGGAGGCTTAGTTCAAGGCACCAGCTTCCCCCCTCTCCCAGCCACCTCAGAGGCCTTCACAGTGGCCCCTGCAGCCCTTCCTTCCTTTCCTGGAGAGGGACTCCCAGAGCTGGGCTAGGCGGTGTGGGACCTCCCTGGGCCACTCCAAGGAGTTCCCAGGTCGCTTCCATGGGTGGCGAGGAGCTCACCTCCCAACAGGCTGAGACTCTGCAGCCTCCTGTGTTCTCACGGGGCCTGGCCCACCCCTCGGTGGGACCCTGCCATTCTGCTCCCTCCATGCTTGCCAGCACCTATGCTGATAGCCATTTTCTGGACACTGTAGGTCTGTCTGGACAACACAGTGACCACAGAGAAGGAGTTGGACACGGTGGAAGTGCTAAAAGCAATTCAGAAAGCCAAGGAGGTCAGGTCCAAATTAAGCAACCCTGAGAAGAAGGTGAGTCTTTGTGTGGGAGCTGGGAGGAGGGGTGGTGAGGAGCCAGCCGGGGAAGGAGCTGGCTTGCAGTGGAACTGGGCCAGGGAGCACTCCGGGCCATGGAGTCCTGGCTGCACCCCCCGCACCCCAGGCTGCATGACCCTGGGCTTTCACGCCCCCTCTGTTCTCGTCTGTGAGATGGGGGTCACGATAGGACTTGCTGCATGGGGTTGCTGAGGGTTGGTTAAGATCTCTTTCCCTGTCACTGATGTTTGTGAGAGCCATGAGCTTCTCACATCTCAGGCTCTGCCAGGCTCTGTTCTCTTCTTCTGGATCTGTCTCCTCTCCCCGACTGACTCAGCACTTCTCCTCAGGTCAGTGAGGATTCTAGGCTGTCTGCTGCCCCGTGCGTCAGGCCCAGCAGCTCCCCTCCTACCGTGGCTCCCACCTCTGCCTCCCTGCCCCAGCCCATCCTCTCCAACCAAGGTAATCGCCTGTGTATCCTTCTCCCTGGTAGAGCTGCACGTGCCCTGCCTGGGCCCTGCCTGGGCCCCCAGCTGGGCTGGCGTTGGGGGAGAGATGCCGGCACCTGTTCCCTACATGGTTCAGATTCAGGGAGGGCGTGGTGCTGTCTCCACACCAGCCCCTCTCGGGGTGGCGCATGGCTGGGGGGGGCGGTGCCTGGCTGAGGTTTGCTTAATGAGGACTCCCAATTGCTCTGACACACACATCCAGGTCCTCTAGGGTACCACGGGGTGTGCTCTTTGAACTGGCTGCTGGCCCGTAAGGACCCCACTGGCCCACAGGCAGTGGGGGCAGACTGGCTCCTTGTTCATGGGAACCCAGGCCTGGTTACTTCCCTAAGTCGGGCACCCCGATACCTGCGTGGGGAGCGTGCCTCATTGCCATGGCCCTGGTGGTATGACCCAGCCCCAAACGCTGTGTTGGTGGGGCCCAGATGGGCTGTCTGTGAACCCATGGAAGACCAATCCCTTTCATCCACCCACTGTCTTAGCGTTTTCAAAGGGCTTTCACCTCTGAACCCAGGCATCCTCGGAGATGAGTGAGTGAAGCAGGTCCCATGAGTGTCTGCTGGCCCGGCCCCCACGGAAGAGGGGAGGGTGTGCCGTCCCGAGTGGAGCCGAGGCTCGGGGCACACAGGAAAGAACGCCGCCCACCCGGGCTCCTGGAGACGGAGAACTTGGTGTGAGGTCTTGGGAAAACAGTTTGACCCTATGTTTCAAGAGCCAGAAAAACGTTTCCACCCCTTGACCTGGTAACCCCGCTGGTGGGGATTTTATCTTAGCGGGATAAGATAACAGGGAAGTGGGAGGTGAGATGCTCACTGCAGCACTGTTTATGCTAGCTAAACATGGGCCGTGATGGACGTCAGAGTGAGAGGGAGATTAAGCTGTGGTCCTCCAGAATACCCTGCAGCCATCACAGCCGAGGGGAAGGCTGGATAAGAAAGGAGAAGTGCTGGGTTGAGTCAGAGAGCCTGCGCAGGGCAGCGCACCGAGGTCACAGCCGTGGACGTGAGCCAGAGAGTGGATGGGGACGTTGGTGCTGGAGCAGTCGTCCGTTTGCTTTTGTAACACTTGACTGAGAAATTTCGGTTTTATTTTTTTACGTAAAAGGGGAGGGGGTTTGTATCACTGTGAAGATGCTTTCCTGACTGTGTCTCCTGCCAAGGGGTCAGAGCCCTCCTCAGGCCCCCCGCCCCGAGCTGCCTGTCACAGCCCTGCGTGCCTGTGGGGGGACCGCATGGCTAGGCTCTGGGGCCAGGGCCCATCCTGTTCTCAGTCAGCGTTTGTTGAGACGGGGAATGAGTGAGCCGCAGGCGGCGAGGGAGGCGTCTGCCCCTACAGCCGTAGCTGCGGGCAGTGCCCCCTTTGGTGGCAAAGCCTCTGCACCAGCCAGGCCCAGGCCTCAGCCCCTTTCCTCGCTGCCCCCGCTCCTGGGGACATGCCACACAGTGGCTCACTGTAGTCTTCCCCTTCCCGCTACTGGACCTTTAGACGTTGTCTCCAGATCTGCACCTCTTATAAATAAAACTGCAGTGGATGTCTCTGTGTGCACATCTCTTTCCTTTTGGTGAGAAACAACAAAGGTTGGGCCCCGTCTAAGCATTCTAATGTCCCCTGTCCCATTCTCTGAGTGGCCCTTTCTGACCACTTGTTTGTACAGACCACAGTCCAGGAAGGAAGCAGAAAGACTGTCCCTATCCACGTTTCCTCAGTTGCAAACAGGGCTTGGGTGGGTAGTGACAGGAAAATGTTCTTTTTCTTGCTAACGTGGAGGAATCCGCAGAAGTTTGTGTTCAGCCACGTGCTGTTGGGCTTTGCCTGCATGGGCGAGGATTTCTCCCTAGGTGGGGGAGCAGCTTTGTTCCCAGCCCAGTTCTGTAGAAGTGAACATACTTGTGAATAAACTGGGCCCCCGGGGGCCTGCCTGGAGGGGCGCTGTCCAGTAAACACCAGGCCTCTGGTCATCTCAGGAGCTGTTAGCCAGCTTGTTGGAGCCATGGAGGGTTGTGGCCACAGGGACTGATGTGCAAAATGACCGAGTTGATTCTCCAGCCAGGTCCAGGGGCTGAGAGGAGGCCGTAGAGAAGGGGTTAGGAGCAGGCACCTGGGCTGAGTCACCTGAGTTTGCAGCCCAGCTTTCTAGCTGTGGTCCCTCAAGCAACTTGTTGCCTCCCGAAGCTCTGTTTTCTCTACCCTACTTCATCGATTCTAAGATGCACACATTTCCACCTTGTGACTTCTCTGAAATTGAGATGCATCTTTCAGTCAGTGGCGTCTCATAGTTGCTGTCAGCCAGCTGGTATTCGTGATGGAGTTGTGTGAAAACCCGTGGACACCTGCTGAGACCAAGATGGCGCCACATCTACGCATCTTAGATTTGATGAGCTGTGGTAAATAACGGGAGGCGTGCGTGAGCTAATCCTGGGGAAACACTTAGCACTGCTTCTGGTCCATCAGAAGGGGTCAGTAGGGGCTTCCTACCTACGTCCTTTTTGGAGGGTTTCAAGATGACCAGGACAGTGCCCCTGAGGAACTTGGAGCCTCTTGGGAAGATGAGCTGTACCTCCAAGGGAGAACAGGGCAGAATGATTTGGGTCATTTGTGGAAGACAGAAGTCTGTCTAGAGCAGAGAGGACTTTGCAGTGGAGTGGTATGTGAGGTGAATGTCAAAGGATGGTAGGATCTGAGCATGTGAGGGAGGAGGGGGTGGATTCCAGGAGAGAGCAGCACGCTTCATGCCTGGCAGTGTGCCTGCTGCCCTTCCTGCCTGTGCACAGCCCCTGCTGCTTTGCCCTGGGGGGTGTCTGGGCTTGGGCCATCTGCCTGCCTAGCCCATGGGCAGAGGACCTGGGCCATTGTGAGTTGTCCTGACCCCAGCTAGCAGCTGAGCTGGACGAGGGCCTGTGACCTCTGGGGCTCTGAGTTCTCTGAGGCATTTTGTTGGGCTGTGGTGACTGGTGGTAAAGCCAGGCTATGAAGGCAAGCCCTGGGCTCCTCCAGGTTTCTGCGAAACTTGGAGTTGATGCCCAGCATTCATTCAATCAGCTGCATTTAGGAGAAAGTTAAAAAAGATTTTACCCTCAACCAGTGTGGACAATGTCTGGAGTGAAGTAATGGGCCCAGACAGGCTGTAATAATAATACAACAGCATCAGCAGGCTTCAAAAGCAGCCCAAGTGAGTCAGAGCGTGCTGTCCACGGGCGGTGGCCCAGGGGAGGGTCAGTGGGATGTGTCCTGTGGGAAGGTGGGCATCGGTTGTCCTCGCCAGCCCTGGAGGAAACCCGAGCCTGCAAGAACGCCTGGCCTTCCGATGAGGGGTCTTGTGCTCCTGTGTCTGCAAAACTCCGCAGGGATGCTGGAGTGGCGGGTAGGGGGACTTGAACCATTTCCCCGTGAAGACGCTCTAGGAGCAAACACGTTTAAGGCTCTTGGTGGACATATTGCCAAACTGCTCTCCAAATGGGTGGGGCAGCTTGCACCCCAGTGCCTGCCTCTGCCAGTTAGGCCAAACAGCCTGACCTTTGCCAAAGTGAGAGGCCAAACTTGCCCTTCTTTGATGGCTCTCGAGGGTGAGCTTTTATCTTGTGTTAAGCCTGTTGGCCGATCTTTTGTGGAATGTCTGTTCATTCTTTGCAGTCTCCTAATGGGATTTCTAATTTTCTCCCCCCATTTTTTGTTATCTGTAAGAGCGTTTTATAGATTAAAGATACAAGCCTTTGACAAATGTTGTGAGCACTTTTTTCTCGTTTCGTTTAGGTTTCTCTTTTTACTTACAGAAGTTTAGCTTTTACGCAGTCACACCTCAATTTCTTCCTTTGGATTTAGGCTCAGAAAATCTCTCCCTACCGTGAGATGAGATAAGCAGTCATTTGTTCTTCTAGTTATTTTAAGATTTCAGTTTCAACATTTTCTTCTATAATCCACGTGGCTAGGTTTGGGGTCTGATTAGCCCCCAGCCATGCCAGTAGCCCGAGGGCCCAGCCCCATTTGTTGAATGGCTGCTCTCCCTGCCCCGCCTGCCCCACCCGCCTGCCCCTGGTCTCTCCAGGAATCATGTTTGTGCAAGAAGAGGCCCTGGCCAGCAGCCTGTCATCCACCGACAGTCTGACTCCTGAGGACCGGCCCATTGCGCGGGGATGCTCTGATTCCTTGGAGTCCATCCCTGCGGGACAGGTAACATCCTCCTCCTGCTTCTGGGGGTTGGTTTCCTCTGCGGCCAGCTCTTCTGCCTGAAGCTGTCTGGAAGTATGAGGTGGCCTGGCTGGAGTTGTAGCAGATGCTGCCAGTGCTTGGTGTGCTCTGCTTTGTGGTTAAGGGTCTGTTCAGTTAGCGTCTGTCGTCTGTCTCTTTCTTTGGACTGATGGGAATAGGCAGTTTTCTCTTACTGGACCCTGGGGGGCAAAGCCACATAACCCTTAGTGCATGTGAGCAGACTCCCTGGGGAAAGTTCAGAAGGCCCTGGTCAGGGGTGGCTTGTTTGGGCTCCGCACCCATCAGGAAGTTTCTCCCCCTGCTGTCTGGCACCCCTGCGCCATTTTGCCTGTTTCTGCACGTCACCCACCCTGGTAATCTGGGACACGCTGTGACTCTGTTCCTTCTTCCGTGGCTGCTCCTGAGGGTCCCTGAGCTGCTTCCTGTGTCTTGGAAAGAAAGAGGATGGCAGGTGTGGTGCGAGGGGCTCATTTGCTGTGTGCGTGGGGAGTGTGCTTGGTAGCTGGGCCTGCCTAGCCCTGTCTCTCTTCACCAACACAGTGTCACGTGGGGCAGTGGGCAGAGTCCTCGCTCTGTCCCAGCACTCCACTGCACTCTCCCTTCACCCTCCCCAGGGTCACAGCAGGAGGCTCCTGAGCCCTAGGTCTTCCCCGCTGCCCAGAGACCATTGGGAGGGCCTTGCCAGGCGCTGCACAGCCTCCGCTCACCATGTCCTCTGCTGGCCCGGTACCAAGTTGGTAGATGGTCCACATGGACCCTGTGGGATGGCACAGGGAACATTCAGATGCCAGACCTGGAGGCACAAGCTGAGCTTGCGGAGGGCGAGAGGCTTTGGCCCAGGGGTTGGGAGTGTGGGCTGGGGTCAGACCGACACGGTTGGGAATCTTAGCTCTGCTGTGCACTGGCAGGATGACTGAGTGAGTCTCTCTGCCTCTCTGAGCCCCAAGATCCACCCTAGGGTGGAGTGTGGGGTTAGCAAGGAGCCTCCTGCTGGGCCACGAAGGAGTGCTCAGGGCCTGCCGCCCGGTGAATGCCAGGGCATGGCTGCGGCAGGTGGGGGCTGACCGCGTTTCCTTTCCTGGCAGGCACCTTCTGATGATTTAAGAGACGTGCCGGGAGCTGTTGGCGGTGCAAGGTAAGGAAGAGGCTATCATGGAAGGCATTCTGGGCCTTCTGCACATACTCTGTGGGCCAGTAGTAACCAAGATTTTCTTAAAAGTCTGTTTGCAGAAGTCCTATAGAACTATTTCTTCCTTTAAATAAATAAACACAGCTGAAATGGGCTCTGGTCTGTTTCCAAGTTCTAATCCCTAAACTTTGCATTGACACGTTATCCTACGCTAGGGGTCAGCAGGTCAAAGCCAATTTAGTCCACTGCCTGTTTTGTACAGTCTGTGAGCTAAAAATGATTGTTCCATTCTTAAGGAGCTGTTTTTTTTTAAAATAAACGATGTGGGTGGGGTAGCCCCCAAAGCCTCAAGTGTTTACTGTCTTTACAGAAGAGGTTCCCCAACCCATTCTACATACCCTTTTTCACCAGGGCCAGTAGAGGCCAAGAGGCGCTTGAATTTTTTTTAATTTTTATTGGAGTATAGTTGATTTACAATGTTGTGTTAGTTTCAGGTGTACAGCAAAGTGAATCAGTTATGCATATATCCACTCTTTAAGGTCTTTTCCCATATAGATCATTACAGAGTGTTGAGTAGAGTTCCCTGTGCTATACAGTAGGTCCTTATTATCTATTTTATATATAGTAGTATGTACATACGAATCACAATCTCCCATTTTATTCCTCCTCCAATTCCCCCCGGTAATCATAAGCTTGTTTTCTACATCTGTGACTCTATTTCTGTTTTGTAAATAAGTTTATTTGTATCACTTTTTTTAGATTCCACATATAAGCGATATCATATGATATTTGTTTTTGTCTAACTTCACTTAGTATGACAATTCCTAGGTCCATCCATGTTGCTGCAAATGACATTATTTCATTCTTTTTTATGGTTGAGTAGTATTCCATTGTATACATGTACCAGATCTTCTTTTTCCATTCACCTGTTGATGGACATTTAGGTTGCTTCCATGTCTTGGCTATTGTAAACAGTGCTGCAGTGAACATTGGGGTGCATGTAGCTTTTCGAATTACGGTTTTCTCCGGATATATGGCCAGGAGTGGGATTGCTGGATCATATGGTAGTTCTATATTTAGTTTTTTAAGGAACCTCTATACCGTTCTCCATAATGGTTGTACCGATTTACATTCCCACCAACAGTGCAAGAGGGTTCCTTTTTCTCCACACCGTCTCCAGCATTTACTGTTTGTAGATTTTTTGATGTTGGCCATTCTGACCGGTGTGAGGTGAAACCTCACTGTAGTTTTGATTGGCATTTCTCTAATAATTAATGATGTTAAGCATCTTTTCGTGTGCTTTTTGGCCATCTGCATGTCTTCTTTGGAGAAATGTCTATTTAGATCTTCCACTCATTTTTTGACTGGGATGTTTGTTTTTTTGATATTGAGCTGCATGAACTGTTTGTATATTTTGGAGATTAATCCCTTGTTGGTCGCTTCGTTTGCAAATGCTTTCTTCCATTCTGTGGGTTTTTTCTTTCTTTTTTTTTTTTTTAACATCTTTATTGGAGTATAATTGCTTTACACTGGTGTGTTAGTTTCTGTAGGTTCTTATTAGTTATCTGTTTTATACATATTAGTGTATATACGTCAGTCTCAATCTCGCAGTTCATCCCACCACCACCACCCCCCCCCGTTGCTTTCCCCCCTTGGTGTCCATACGTTTGTTCTCTACATCTGTGTCTCTATTTCTGCCCTGCAGACCGGTTCATCTGTACCATCTTTCTAGGTCCCACATATATGTATTAATATATGATATTTGTTTTTCTCTTTCTGACTTCACCCTGTAGGACAGTCTCTAGATCCATCTACGTCTCTACAAATGACCCAATTTCGTCCTTTTTTTGTGGCTGAGTAATTCTCCATTTTATATATGTGCCACATCTTCTTTATCCATTTGTCTATCTATGGGCATTTAGGTTGCTTTCATGACGTGGCTATTGTAAATAGTGCTGCAGTGAACATTGGGGTGCATGTGTCTTTTTGAATTATGGTTTTCTCTGGGTATATGCCCAATAGTGGGATTGCTGGGTTATACGGTAATTCTATTTTTAGTTTTTTAAGGAACCTCCATACTGTTCTGCATAGTGGCTGTATCAATTTACATTCCCACCAACAGTGCAAGAGGGTTCCCTTTTCTCCACGTGTGAGTTGTCTTTTCATTTTGTTTATGGTTTCCTTTGCTGTGCAAAACCTTTTAAGTTAAATTAGGTCCCATTTGTTTATTTTTGTTTTTATTTTCATTACTCTAGGAGGTGGATCAAAAAAGATCTTGCTGTGATTTATGTCAGCGATATATGTATATACGTATACATATATTTATATACATATGGAATGTATGTATATACAATGTATACGTATGTATATTTATATACACACATACATATACAATATGTGTATATATATACATATATTTTAGTTTGCTTGTTTTTTTTAATTGAAGTATAATTGATGTATAATATTATATGTTACAGGTATACAATATAGTGATTCAATTTTTAAAGGTTATAATCCAGTTATAGTTATTATAAAATATTGACTGTATTCCCTGTGTTATACAATATATCCTTGTACCGTTTTTTATACATAATAGCTCATACTTCTTAATCCTGTACCCCTATCTGGCCCATCCTTCCTTCCCTCTCCCCATTGATAAACACTAGTTCTCTATATCTGTTTTGTTATAGTCACCAGTTTGTTTTATTTTTTAGATTCCACATAAAAGTGATATCATACAATATTTATCTGTTTGACTTATTTCACTTATCATAATACCCTCCAAGTCCATCCATGTTGTTTCAAATGGCAAAATCTCATTATTTTTATGGCTGAGTGGTATTCCATTGTACATATGTACCACATCTTCTTTATCCAGTCATCTGTTGATGGACACTTAGGTTGCTTCCATATCTTGGCAATTGTAAATAATGCTGCTATGAACATTGGGGCACATCTATCTTTTTGAATTAGTGTTTTGGTTTTTTGGGGGTATATACCCAGGAATGGAATTGCTGGGTCATATGGTAGTTCTATTTTTTTTTTTTTTTTTTTTGGGCGATACGCGGGCCTCTCACTGTTGTGGCCTCTCCCGTTGCGGAGCACAGGCTCTGGACGCGCAGGCTCAGTGGCCATGGCTCACAGGCCCAGCTGCTCCGTGGCACATGGGACCTTCCCAGACCGGGGCACGAACCCATGTCCTCTGCATCGGCAGGCGGACTCTCAACCACTGCGCCACCAGGGAAGCCCTATTTTTAGTTTTTTGAGAAACCTCCATACTGTTTTCCACAGTGGCTGCACTAAGTTATATTTCCACCAACAGTATATAAGAATTCCCTTTTCCCCACATCCTTGCCAACATTATTTGCATTCTTTTTGATGATAGCCATTCTGACACATGTGAGGTGATAGCTCATTGTGGTTTTGGTGTGCATTTCCCTGATGATTAGTGATGTTCAGCATCTTTTCATGTGCCTGTTGAGTGCTGCCTATATTTTCCTCTAAGAGTTGTATAGTATTCGGCCTTACATTTAGGTCTTTAATCCATTTTGAGTTTATTTTTGTGTATGGTGTTAGGGAGGGTTCTAATTTCACTCTTTCACATGTAGCTGTCCAGTTTTCCCAGCACCACTTATTGAAGAGACTGTCTTCTCTCCATTGTATATTCTTGTCTCCTTTGTCATAGATTAGTTGACCACAGATGTGTGGGTTTATCTCTGGGCTTTCTCTCCTGTTCCATTGATCTATATTTCTGTTTTTAATGCCAGTACCAAACTGTTTTGATTACTGTAGCTTTGTAGTATAGTCTGAAGTCAGGGAGGCTGATGCCTCCAGCTCCGTTTTTCTTTCTCAAAATTGCTTTGGCTATTCAAAGCAATTTGTCTTTTGTGTTTCCATACAAATTGTAAAATTTTTTGTTGTAATTCTGTGAAAAATGCCATTAGTAATTTGATAGGGATCGCATTGAATCTGTAGATTGCTTTGGGTCATTTTGACAATATTGATTGTCATTTTGACAATATTGATTCTTCCAATCCAAGAACATAGTACATCTCTCCATCTGTTTGTGTCATCTTTGATTTCTTTCATCAGCATCTTACGGTTTTCTGAGTACAGGTCTTTTGCCTCCTTAGGTAGGTTTATTCCTAGGTATTTTATTCTTTTTGTTGCAATGGTAAATGAGAGTGTTCCCTTAATTTCTCTTTCTGATCTTTTGTTGTTAGTGTATAGGAATGCAAGAGATTTCTGTGTATTAATTTTGTATCCTGCAAATTCACTGATGAGCTCTAGTAGTTTTCTGGTAGTGTCTTTAGGATTCTCTGTGTATAGTATAATGTCATTTGCAAACAGTGACAGTTTTACTTCTTCTTTTCCAATTCGGATTCCTTTTATTTCTTCTCTGATGCCGTGGCTAGAAATTCCAAAACTGTGTTGAATAAAAGTGGCAAGAGTGGACATCCTTGTCATGTTCCTGATCTTAGAGGAAATGCTTTCAGTTTTTCACCATTGAGAATGATATTGGCTGTGGGTTTGTCTTATATGGCCTTTATTATGTTGAGGTAGGTTCCCTCTGTGCCCGCTCTCTAGAGAGTTTTTATCATAAATGGGTGTTGGATTTTGTCAAAAGCTTTTTCTGCATCTATTGAGATGATCATATAATTTTTATTCTTCAGTTTGTTAATGTGGTGTATCACATCGACTGATTTGCATATATTGAAGAATCCTTTCATCCTGGGATAAATCCCACTTGATCATGGTGTATGATCCTTTTAAGGTGTTGTTGGATTCTGTTTGCTAGTATATATTTTTTAACATCTTTATTAGCGTATAATTGCTTTACAGTGGTGTGGTAGTTTCTGCTTTATAACAAAGTGAATCTGCTATACATATATCCCTATATCTCCTCCCTCTTGTGTCTCCCTCCCACTCTCCCTATCCCACCCCTCTAGGTGGTCACAAAGCACCGAGCTAATCTCCCTGTGCTATGCAGCTGCTTCCCACTAGCTATCTGTTTTACATTTGGTAGTGTATATATGTCCATGCGACTCTCTCACTTCCTCCCAGCTTACCCTTCCTCCTCCCTGTGTCCTCAAGTCCATTCTCTACATCTGCATCTTTATTCCTGTCCTGCCCCTAGGTTCTTCAGAACCTTTTTTTTTGTATTTAGATTCCATATATATGTGTTAGCGCATGGTATTTGTTTTTCTCTTTCTGACTTACTTCACTCTGTATGACAGACTCTAGGTCCATCCACCTCACTGGAGATAACTCAATTTCGTTTCTTTTTATGGTTCAGTAATATTCTGTTGTATATATGTGCCACATTTTCTTTATCATATTCCATTGTATATATGTGCCACGTCTTCTTTATCCATTCATCTGTCGATGGACACTTAGGTTGCTTCCATGTCCTGGCTATTGTAAATAAGCTGCAGTGAACATTGGGGTACATGACTCTTTTTGAATTATGGTTTTCTCAGGGTATATGCCCAGTAGTGGGATTGCTGGGTCGTATGGTAGTTCTATTTGTAGGTTTTTAAGGAACCTCCATACTGTTCTCCGTAGTAGCTGTATCAATTTACATTCTCACCAACAGTGCAAGAGTGTTCCCTTTTCTCCACACCCTCTCCAGCATTTATTGTGTGTATTGTGTGTAGATTTTTTGATGATGGTCATTCTGACTTCTGTGAGGTGATACCTCACTGTAGTTTTGATTTGCATTTCTCTAATGATTAGTGATGTTGAGCACCCTTTCATGTGTTTGTTGGCAATCTGTATATCTTCTTTGGAGAAATGTCTGTTTAGGTCTTCTGCCCAGTTTTGGATTGGGTTGTTTGTTTTTTTTGATAATGAGCTGCTTGTAAATTTTGGAGATTAATCCTTTGTCAGTTGCTTCATTTACAAATATTTTCTCCCATTCTGAGAGTCGTCTTTTTGTCTTGTTTATGTTTTCCTTTGCTGTGTAAAAGCTTTTGAGATTCATTAGGTCCCATTTGTTTATTTTTATTTCCATTTGTCTAGGAGGTGGGTCAAAAAGGATCTTGCTGTGATTTATGTCATAGAGTGTTCTGCCTGTGTTTTCCTATAAAAGTTTTATAGTGTCTGGTCTTACATTTAGGTCTTTAATCCATTTTGAATTTACTTTTGTGTATGGTGTTAGGGAGTGTTCTAATTTCATTCTTTTACATGTAGCTGTCCAGTTTTCCCAGCACCACTTATTGAAGAGGCTGTCTTTTCTCCATTGTATATTCTTGCCTCCTTTATCAAAAAAAAGGTGACCATATGTGAGTGGGTTTATCTCTGGGCATTCTGTCCTGTTCCATTGATCTATATGTCTGTTTTTGTGCTGGTACAATACTGTCTTGATTACTGTAGCTTTGTAGTGTAGTCTGAAGTCGGGGAGCCTGATTCCTCCAGCTCCATTTTTCTTTCTCAAGATTGCTTTGGCTATTTGGGGTCTTTTGTGTTTCCATACAAATTGTGAAATTTTTTGTTCTAGTTCTGTGAAAAATGACATTGGTAGTTTGATAAGGATTGCATTGAATCTGTAGATTGCTTTGGGTAGTAGAGTCATTTTCACAGTGTTGATTCTTCCAATCCAAGAACATGGTATATCTCTCCATCTGTTTGTGTCGCCTTTGATTTCTTTTATCAGTGTCTTATAGTTTTCTGCATGCAGGTCTTTTGTCTCCTTATGTAGGTTTATTCCTAGGTATTTTATTCTTTTTGTTGAAATCGTAAATGGGAGTGTTTCCTTAATTTCTCTTTCAGATTTTTTATCATTAATGTATAGGAATGCCAGAGATTTCTGTGCATTAATTTTGTATCCTGCTACTTTACCAAATTCATTGATTAGTTCTAGTAGTTTTCTCATAGGATTCTCTATGCATAGTATCATGTCATCTGCAAACAGTGACAGCTTTACTTCTTCTTTCCAATTTGGATTCCTTTTATTTCTTTTTCTTCTCTGATTGCTGTGGCTAAAATTTCCATGACTATGTTGAATAATAGTGGTGAGAGTGGACAACCTTGTCTTGTTCCTGATCTTAGAGGAAATGGTTTCAGTTTTTCACCATTAAGAACGATGTTGGCTGTGGGTTTGTCATATATGGCCTTTATTATGTTGAGGTAAGTTCCCTCTGTGCCTACTTTCTGAAGGGTTTTTATCATAAATGGGTGTTGAATTTTGTCAAAAGCTTTCTCTGCATCTATTGAGATGATCACATGGTTTTTCTCCTTCAGTTTGTAAATATGGTTTATCACATTGATTTGCGTATATTGAAGAATCCTTGCATTCCTGGAATAAACCCCACTTGATCATGGTGTATGATCCTTTTAATGTGCTGTTGGATTCTGTTTGCTAGTATTTTGGTGAGAATTTTTGTGTCTGTGTTCATCAGTGATATTGGCCTGTAATTTTCTTTTTGTGTGGTATTTTTGTCTGGTTTTGGTATCAGGGTGACAGTGGCCTCATAGAATGAGCTTGGGAGTGTTCCTTCCTCAGCAACTTTTTGGAAGAGTTTGAGAAGGAGAGGTGTTAACTCTTCTCTAAATGTTTGATATAATTCACCTGTGAAGCCATCTGGTCCTGGACTTTTGTTTGTTGGAAGTTTTTTAATCACAGTTTCAATTTCAATACTTGTGATTGGTCTGTTCCTATTTTCTATTTCTTCCTGGTTCAGCCTTGGAAGGTTGTACCTTTCTAAGAATTTGTCCATTTCTTCCAGGTTGTCCATTTTACTGGTGTATAGTTGCTTGTAATAGTCTGTTATTATCCTTCGTACTTCTGTGGTGTCATTTGTTACTTACCCTTTTTCATGTCTAATTTTATTGATTTGAGCCCTCTCCCTTTTTTCCCTGATGAGTCTCTAGCTAAAGGTTTATCAGTTTTGTTTATCTTTTCAAAGAACCAGCTTTTAGTTTCATTGATCTTTTTTATTGTTTTCTTTGTCTCTATTTCATTTGTTTCTGCTCTGATCTTTATGATTTCTTCTACTCACTTTGGGTTTTGTTTGTTCTTCTTTCTCTAGTTCCTTTAGGTCTAAGGTTAGGTTGTTTATTTGAGATTTTTCTTGTTTCCTGAGGTAAGATTGTATGCTGTAAACTTCCCTCTTAGAACTGCCTTTGCTGCATCCCATAGGTTTGGATCGTCATGTTTTCGTCATTTGTCTCTAGGTATTTTTTGATTTCCTCTTTGATTTCTTCAGTGATGCATTGGTCGTTTAGTAACATATTGTTTAGCCTCCATGTGTTTGTGTTTTTTATAATTTTTTTTCCCTGTAATTGATTTCTAATCTCATAGCATTGTGGTCGGAAAGGATGCTTGATATGATTTCAGTTTTCTTAAATTTACCAAGGCTTGGTTTGTTTTCCCAGATGTGATCTGTCCTGCAGAATGTTCAGTGTGCACTTGTGAAGAAAGTGTATTCTGCTGTTTTCGGATGGAATGCCCTATAAATTCAATTAAATCCATCTGGTCTGATGTATCATTTAAGGCTTGTGTTTCCCTGTTGATTTTCTGTCTGGATGATCTGTCCATTGGTGTAAGTGGGGTGTTAAAGTCCCCCACTGTTATTGTGTTACCGTCGATTTCCCCTTTTATGGCTGTTGGCATTTGCTTTATATATTGAGGTGCTCCTATGTTGGGTGCATATATATTTACAATTGTTATATCTTCTTCTTGGATTGATCCCTTGATCATTATATAGTGTCCTTTCTTATCTCTGATACAAGTATTGCTACTCCAGCTTTCTTTTGATTTCCATCGCATGGAATCTCTTTTTCCATCCCCTCACTTTCAGTCTATGTATGTCTCTTGGTCTGAAGTGGGTCTCTTGTAGACAGCATATATACTGGTCTTGTTTTTGTATCCATTCAGCCAGTCTGCATCTTTTGGTTGGAGCATTTAATCCATTTACATTTAAGGTAATTATCGATATGTTTGTTCCTATTGCCGTTTTTTAAATTGTTTTGGATTTGTTTTTGTTGGTCTTCTTTCTTCCCTTTTTCTTTTGTACTCTTCTCTTATGGTTTGATGACTATCTTTAGTGTTGTGTTTGGGTTGCTTTTTCTTTTTTGTGTGTGTATCTATTTTAGTGTTTTGGTTTGCAGTTCCCATGAGGTTTTGATGTAGCAGTCTGCATACAAGGTTGTTTTAAGTTGCTGGTCTCTTGATTTCAAATGCAGCTCCCATATTCTGCATTTGTAGTCTCCTCATGGTTGCTGGTTTTGACATCATATTTGTGTATGGGTGATTTCCTACTTAATTACTTTATGTTTGCATTTACCAGTGAGCTTTCCCATTTGTGATTTTCTTATTTCTAGTTGTGGCCTCTTTTTTTACCCCCCTGCCTAGAGAAGTTCCTTTAGCATTTGTTGTAACGCTAATTTGGTGATGCTGAATTCTCTTAGCTTTTGCTTGTCTGTAAAGCTTTTGATTTCTCCGTCAATCTGAATGAGAGCCTTGCTTGTTAGAGTATTTTTGGTTGTAGGTTTTTCCTTTTCATCACTTATACTCCAATAAAGATATTTAAAAGACACATATATATATATGTGTGTGTATATATATGTGTGTATATATATATATATATATATATATATATATATGTTTGTATATCTCGTGACACTCTCTTCTGGCCTTCAAGAGTTTCTGCTGAAAAATTAGCTGATGACCTTATAGGGATTCCCTTGTATGTTATTTGTTGCTTTTAATATTTTTTCTTTGTATTTAATTTTTGTCAGTTTGATTAATATGTGTCTCGGTGTGTTCCTCCTTGGGTTTATCCTGTATGGGACTCTGTGCTTTCTGGACTTGGGTGACTGTTTCCTTTCCCATGTTAGGGAAGTTTTCAGCTATAATCTCTTCAAATACTTTCTCAGGCCCTTTCCCTTTCTCTTCTTCTTCTGGGACCCCTATAATGTGAACGTTGGTGCATTTAATGTCCCAGAAATCTCTGAGACTGTCCTCATTTCTTTTCATTCTTTTTTCTTTATTCTGTTCTGTGGCAGTGATTTCCACCACTCTGTCTTCCAGCTCACTTATTCGTTCTTCTGCCTCAGTTATTCTGCTACTGATTCCTTATGGTGTGTTTTTCATTTCACTTACTGTGTTGTTCATCTCTGTTCTTTAAATCTTTTGTCTCTTTGTTAAACATTTCTTGTATGTTCTTGGTCTGTGCCTACATTCTTTTTCTGAGATTTTGAATCATCATTACTCTGAATTCTTTTTCAGGTAGATTACCTGTCTCTAAAGGAGCTTGAATTTAAATGTGAAGGTCCTAAGACCCCCAGCCCACTCCCCAAGCCTCTCACCTGTGAAGGCGACTGGGTGCCCCTGCAGGGGACTGTTGTCAAGTTAGTCCATACCCATGAGCACTCATTGCTCTTGGGGCTTGTGGCCAGCGTCTGAAGGACTGAGAAGTCTTCATGATGTGCGCAGGATTGTGTTGGATGCCTGTGGTCTGGACCCTGGAAGTGTGGTGGCCTCAGCCTTCCAGCACCTCGGCTCCCCACCAGGGTGCTTGCTAGGACCAGGCTCAGCTGTTTAGGAGGCTTGGGAGACCCATGGGTTGCTTCTTCAGGGCCAGGGGACAGCAGCAGGACTGGACATGGGAGGTGGGGGCATCCCAGCCCAGCATGTCACTGACCTGGCTTCTCCCCACACAGCCCAGAGCACGTGGAGCCAGAGGTCCAGGTGGTGCCAGGGTCCGGCCAGATCATCTTCCTGCCCTTCACCTGCATTGGCTACACCGCCACCAACCAGGACTTCATCCAGCGCCTGAGCACGCTCATCCGGCAGGCCATCGAGCGGCAGCTACCTGCTTGGATTGAGGCTGCCAACCAGCGAGAGGAGGGCCAGGGCGAGCAGGGCGAGGATGATGATGAGGAGGAGGAGGATGTTACTGAGAACCGCTACTTTGAAATGGGGCCCCCGGATGTGGAGGAAGAGGAAGAGGGTGGGCCAGGAGAGGAAGAGGAAGAAGAGGAAGAAGAAGAGGAGGAGGAGGAGGGCGAGGAGGAGCGCCTGGCTCTGGAGTGGGCCCTGGGCGCAGATGAGGACTTCCTGCTGGAGCACATCCGCATCCTCAAGGTGCTCTGGTGCTTCTTGATCCACGTGCAGGGCAGCATCCGCCAGTTTGCTGCCTGCCTCGTGCTCACAGACTTCGGCATCGCTGTCTTTGAGATCCCGCACCAGGAGTCGCGGGGCAGCAGCCAGCACATCCTCTCCACCCTGCGCTTTGTGTTCTGCTTCCCGCACGGCGACCTCACCGAGTTTGGCTTCCTCATGCCGGAGCTGTGCCTGGTGCTCAAGGTGCGGCACAGCGAGAACACGCTCTTCATCATCTCAGACGCCGCCAACCTGCACGAGTTCCACGCTGACCTGCGCTCTTGCTTCGCCCCGCAGCACATGGCCATGCTGTGCAGCCCCGTGCTCTATGGCAGCCACACCAGCCTGCAGGAGTTCCTGCGCCAGCTGCTCACCTTCTACAAGGTGGCGGGCGGCTGCCAGGAGCGCAGCCAGGGCTGCTTCCCTGTGTACCTGGTCTACAGTGACAAGCGCATGGTGCAGACAGCCGCCGGGGACTACTCGGGCAACATCGAGTGGGCCAGCTGCACGCTGTGCTCTGCCGTGCGGCGCTCCTGCTGTGCACCCTCCGAGGCTGTCAAGTCTGCTGCCATCCCCTACTGGCTGCTGCTCACACCCCAGCACCTCAACGTCATCAAGGCCGACTTCAACCCCATGCCCAATCGCGGCACCCACAACTGCCGCAACCGCAACAGCTTCAAGCTTAGCCGTGTGCCGCTCTCCACTGTGCTTCTGGACCCCACACGCAGCTGCACTCAGCCGAGGGGCGCCTTCGCAGATGGCCACGTGCTTGAGCTGCTTGTGGGCTACCGCTTTGTCACCGCCATCTTCGTGCTGCCCCATGAGAAGTTCCACTTCCTGCGCATCTACAACCAGCTGCGGGCCTCACTGCAGGACCTGAAGACTGTAGTCATCGCCAAGACCCCTGCAACCGGGGGCAGGCCTCAGAGCCCCCCTGTGGATGGCCAGGCTGCCGAGGACGGGGCCCGGTAAGACCGAGCATGGGCTTTTGGGGGCCAGGGGGCGGGAGGCCGGCTGAGACCAATCACTTCACCCAGATCTCCAGCACCCCTCAGCATTGCCTTTGGCTCCCTCGGGCTTGGGGCTTGGTGCTGGGCTGCTCCTTATCTCCCAAGGCTTCAGAAGAGGCCCAGGAAAGCTGTCCTTCCACAAAGCCAGGCTGGCCCAGTTCTCTGCCATTTAGAGTCCTGTGTGGCTGGGTCCCACCTTGCCTGGCCCTCTCCACTGAGTCCAAGCATGGCCTCTAGGCATCACCCACGCCTTCTCGCCTCCAGGCTCGCAGTTCCGTGGCTGGCTCTGTGAGCCAGGGGGCTGCTTCAGGCACCACCTGCCTCTGACCCCCAGCTCCAAGCCCGTACCCTTTGGTGAGCCACACACGCCTTCTCAGGAAGACCTGGGTTGCTCAGGGGCCCTCTCTGTGTGTAATTTTGTGAGTCCGTTCCAAAGGAAGCTGTTGGCTGAGAGCAGCAAGGTTTGAGTGTGTGAGCTGGGTGGTCACTTTGTGCAAAGCTCCTTTTCTTCTGGGGGGAGAGTGAAGTGCAGAGAGGGGAGGAGTTGGCAGCCCTGTCCTCTTCTTTTTTTTTTTTTAATTTATTTTTGGCTGCATTGGGTCTTCGTTGCTGCATGCGGGCTTTTTCTAGTTGTGGTGAGCGGGGGCTACTCTTCACTGTGGTGTGCAGGTTTCTCATTGTGGTGGCTTCTCTTGTTGCAGAGCACAGGCTCTAGGCGCGTGGGCTTCAGTAGTTGCGGCACGCAGGCTCAGTAGTTGTGGCTCGTGGGCTCTAGAGTGCAGGCTCAGTAGTTGTGGCGCACAGGCTTAGTTGCTCTGCGGCATGTGGGATCTTCCCAGACCAGGGCTCGAACCCGTGTCCCCTGCATTGGCAGGTGGATTCTTAACCACTGCTCCACCAGGAAAGCCCAGCCCTGTCTTCTTCTTCCTTACTCTCCTTCCCCTGCTCCTGCCCCCGAGCCTGGCTTCTCTCAGGGCCGCCTGGGATTGGCATATAATGGCTTGTGTGGGGCCATGGTCACACCCACAGGTTCACCCCTGCCTGGGGCTCAAGAGGCACCCTGTGCCCTTCAGGGTGCCCCTTTCTCCTATTACTGCTCCCAACTTCATGTATGCTGGGGCTTCCCTACCTGGGCAAGAAAGCCCTTTGTTTTTTGGCCTTCCTGTCCCATGAGACACGGTGTAGCTCACTTTCTCTTCCATCCTGGTGGACAGTGGAGACCCTGCCCTCACCCCAACATCTCTCGCCTTCTCTGTCCAACCCAGCCCCTCAACTGATGCTCCCAAAGGTCATCCAGCATCTTCCTGGCTGAATCAGGGACCCCGTCTTATGCCCAGCTCAAGTTCCATGCTCTCCATAGAGACCCTTGATGCCTCCAGGTACTGGAGAGCCCCTTATGCCAGAGGCGGCCTTGCATGGCCATCTCTCCGTCTCCCTGCCCCTATGATGAGGCTTCAGATGGTGACACTTTGTCTCAGTTTCCCTGCCACCCTCAAGCCTGGCTGGACCCTGCCCACAGTAGGGACTGCATGCAGAAAGCAGGCGCTCTGCTTCATCCCAGCAGATGCATCTCTGCTCCAAGACAGCAGGAGGGCAGCCCAGAGGGCTTGGGGGCATTTGGCCCAGTGCAAGATCAGGGCCCCAGGGATCTCTTTCAACAGCTGGACTGTCCAGTTGAGAGGATGCCATCCAGGACTCCCCACCAGCATGAGCTTGGGCATGTAGGCTGGTGGCAGGGAGCTCCAGACTTCTGTGAGGGTTCTTTCTGAGCTTGTTTGATCTCATGCTTGGAACAGACCAGAGAAAACCCAGTGTGGCCACATGCAGTGGTGGCCGAGTGGGGTGAGATCCCGGGCTACCTGAGGAGGCCTCGAAGGCAAACTGAGGAGCGGTTTGAGTATTTGGTTCTCAACTCCATGTTCCCCAAGGTCCCAGCCCTGGGCACCTTGGTCTGTGCTCTGGACTCTGTAGTGGCATTTCTGACACCTTTACCACCTTCTCAAAATGATTTTTCAGCCCATGAGCCACATCTGTCTTTCTCAGCCCTGCCCTATCTTCCCATCTCCTCCCGAAGAGAAAGGGCCCCGGCACTTTCTCTCTGCTCTTTGGTCTTCCCATAAGGAGCCAAGATGAAATCCCCAGATGACCCCAGAGGTGGTGTGTGGTACATGCGTTTCCCTCACACTGAGGTTACACGTGGGATGTGAATCTGTATTTGGGACTCATGTGTTAATATGGTTTTTCTTGGGGGATTGGGAGATGCAGCAATGAGCAGCATCTCCAGGAGGTCCCGGCAGAGGCTCCAGCTCCAGCCCCAGCCCCAGCCCCAGTGGAGGTCCCAGCTCTAACCCCAGCAAAGACCCCAGCTCCGGCAGAGCCCTCAGTGCCAGCTTTGGTCCCAGCGGAGGCCCCAGCCTCAGCAGAGACCCCTTTGGAGGCCTCAGTGGGGGCCTCAGCCCCGGCAGCAGAGGCCCCGGCACAAGTGGAGGCCCCCACCCAGTACCCAAGTGAGCACTTGATCCGGTCCACGTCGGAGGAGAATCAGATCCCTTCGCACCTGCCCGCCTGCCCGTCGCTCCGGCACATCGCCAGCCTGCAGGGGAGCGCCATCGTCGAGTTCTTCCACAGCAGCGTTGCCGAGGTAGGGCCAGCGCACCTGTGGAGGAAGGCGGCACTGTCGTCCTGGGGCCCCAGCAGGCTCATCTTGGGGTTAGCCTCAGGTTCCCAGACTTACGTGTGCTGGCTTTTCCCCCAGCTTCAGCTGTTCACAGCTTTGAGGGCCTGAGTAGGGAGAACCTGGGGTGCCCTTCCCTGGCCAGTTGTTCCCTCCATCACCGCCTCCTCCTGTGGCCATTCCTAGCCTCGGGCCCCGGGCAGACCCCACGGCACACCGTCTCCCATCCCTCACCACCTCTCTGCTTCGGAGTTTATAAATACGTTGACGAGACACAGTAGAGGTCCCATGCCTCCCCATCCAAGGCTGTGGGCCCATCCCTGGGACGGCAGGTCACTGGGTAGTGGGGCTGGCGGAGGCCACCCTCCGCAGAGGCCTGGAGGAGGAGCTGTGTGCCCCGGCCGCCCTGCTCTCCTGCAGGCCCCAACCCGGCCCCTCTGTGTCCAGGTGGAAAACGAGGAGCTGCGGCACCTCCTGTGGTCGTCGGTGGTGTTCTACCAGACCCCGGGGCTAGAGGTGACCGCCTGCGTGCTGCTCTCCACCAAGGCCGTGTACTTTGTGCTGCACGATGGCCTCCGCCGCTACTTCTCGGAGCCGCTGCAGGGTGGGCACTGGGGCCTGAGGGGATGGGCGGGGTTCTGTCTCTAGAGCCCCTGTGCCACGTCAGGCAGCAGCGATTTGGCTGCACTGGGCCAAGAATCTCTTTTCTGAGGAAGGGGGGTGATGACAGCACTTTCCTCCTGGAGCTGTCACATGGGATGCGAGGCCAGGCGTGAAAGCGCCCAGTAAGGCCCTGTGAGTGCCCGGGACCCAGGCGTGCTGGGGGGGTGTTGGGCAGCCTCTGCCCCTTGGGGCCTTGGTGGGTGCCTTAGCCAGTGCCCTGTCCTAGGGCTCCTGGTGTCTCCAGCGTACCAGGCAAGGCTCAGACTGTAAAACACGTTTCCCCGAGGCCATGTGTGCTCAGAGGTGGCGGGGGCTCCTTGCCAGGCCTCAGTGGGCCAGGCCATCAAGGGGGCCCGTTCCTGCTCCACGCAGCTGCACACCTGGGAACCTTGTGCTCACCCAGCACGCCCACCACCATGTTCGCGCCCTTTCTGTCTGCCACAGATTTCTGGCATCAGAAAAACGCCGACTACAACAACAGTCCCTTCCACATCTCTCAGTGCTTTGTTTTAAAACTCAGCGACCTGCATGTAGTCAACGTTGGACTCTTTGACCAGTATTTCCGGCTGACGGGTGAGTGGCCACTGTGCTTTTGTCCTATTTTGGGTGAAGGCCAGTGTCACCAGTGGGCTTCCACCTTCATATGTGGGTGCATTATCGCAGGCAGAGTTTATCTGCTCAAAAGCCAGTTCACCGGAGCGGGAGGAAGCAGCTTCAGGAACTGCTGAGAGGGCAGAACTCACCCCTCAGGACTTGGAGCGAGAGGCTGGGGACAGAGGCGGCAAAGTGCTGGGTGGGCGGGCAGAGTGGGCCCTGGGCTCACGGGCAGGATGTTTCTGACTCATACTTCCTGAAGAGAGAAAGCTAAGCTCTTTCCCTAATGCCTCTGTATCCCCTTCCAGAAAAATGTTACAGCCCTTCCGGCCTGAGAAATGGCCGTCTCCCCAGGCCCCGTGATGCTTCCTCAAGTGGGTCCTCCTGACCCTGGCTCTGTGGTCCTCAGGTCCAGGCTAACCTGCTAGAGACTAGAGACGGCTCCAGGGGTGGGGATGGGGCTGGGGGGAGTAGCAGCCTGCAACCGTGCCCGGCCCCTTCTCCCGCAGGCTCCTCTCCGGCGCAGGTGGTTACATGCTTGACACGGGACAGCTACCTGACACACTGCTTCCTCCAGCACCTCATGGCCGTGCTCTCCTTGCTGGAACGCACACCCTCACCTGAGCCTGTCGACAAAGACTTCTACTCTGAGTTTGGAAACAAGACCACAGGTATCCCCACCCAGCTCGGGTCTCCTCGCCAACCCCAAGGGCTGCAGCAGGCCCCGGAACAACCTCTCTGTGCCGCAGCACCCTCTCTGCTTCTGGCTCTCTCTCTCTCTCTCTCTCTCTCTCTCTCTCTCTCTCTCTCTCTCTCTCTCTCTCTCTCTTTTTCTGCTTAGTCAGCTAGGGTTTTCCATGGCTTTTCCATGGCAGAGTCTCTGGCCCGGCAAATCCACAACCGTTCAGCATCTCAGTGTCTGCTCTTCTCTGAGCTGCTGGCCTGAGGGTCTCTGCCTGAGGGTGGGGGCTTGGAGTGCTCTCTCCCACTTCTGACAGACACGTGACTCATGCTGCCGTCTCTGGGTGGCTTGGGGCTGCTGGTGAACCACCACAGGCCAGTTCCAGGCTGCAGCCCCGGTGGCGTCTCTCTCTGCAGGGAAGATGGAGAACTATGAGCTGATCCACTCAAGCCGTGTCAAGTTCACCTACCCCAGTGAGGAGGAGGTTGGGGACCTGACATTCACTGTGGCCCAGAAGGTGGCTGACCCAGAGAAGGCGCCATCCCTCAGCATCCTGCTGTATGTGCAGGCCTTCCAGGTGGGCACACCACTATCTGGGCGCTGCAGGGGCATGTTGCGCCCCAAAACGCTCCTGCTCACCAGCGCCGAGATCTTCCTCCTGGACGAGGACTTCGTCCACTACCCGCTGCCCGAGTTTGCCAAAGAGCCGCCACAGAGGGACCGGTACCGGCTGGACGACGGCCGCCGCATCCGGGACCTGGACCGCGTGCTCATGGGCTACCAGACATACCCACAGGCCCTCACCCTGGTCTTTGACGACGTGCAGGGCCACGACCTCATGGGCAGCGTCACCCTGGACCACTTTGGGGAGGTGCCAGGTGGCCCAGCTAGAGGCGGCCAGGGCCGTGAGGTCCAGTGGCAGGTGTTTGTCCCCAGCGCTGAGAGCCGAGAGAAGCTCATCTCGCTGTTGGCCCGCCAGTGGGAGGCCCTTTGTGGCCGGGAGCTGCCCGTGGAGCTCACTGGCTAGCCCGGGTAGTAGCTGGCCCTTGCCACCCGCCGTGTCTGGCCTGGTGTCCACTCAGGGCCGGGAAGCAGGCTTTCTTTGCTTTTTTAAAATGTTTTCTCTTCTCTTTCGGTACCTTTGGTTGATTGTCCTCCCAGAGAATGTGAACATGTGTGTTCAGTTGGTTCTCAGCCTCCCGCGGATCTGCTGCCTGCCCCTGGTGCCGCGTGGCCAGGCACACCAGTTTCGTGTCTTCTTTCGTGGGACCGTTGTTAACATGTGGCGCCGTGGGTCTGGTTTACTCTTTTACGCGTCCTTTCCCGAGATGTTAAGTTCAGTCTTGTTGCTGTTGCTGTCATTGTGGGCACTTGCTGCTAATTATGAAGCTGGCAGAGAAATGCACATTGAAAGCTCCCGCTCCATGCAGTTTTCCAAAGGGGAGGCCTCTCCCGGTCCAGACAAGTGGGAGAGCCCCATGGGGGCAGGAGTCCCCCAGGCCTTGGGGCTGAGAGGGCTGGGAGCAGGGGACCTAGAGCTGCCAGCACCAAGTGTGATTCCTGTTGCCTATTTTCTCTATTCCAGTAAAGCCAAGTTTGACACAGTCTGGGTCTTTTATTTCAAGGGCCACTGGGGTCCCAGCAGGGCATTGGTTCAGGGCGTGGTTGGCCTGAGGGGGAGAGGGTGCCTAGAGATGCAAGAAGGTCTTGGGGTAAAGGAAGAGGGGAGGAGCCTGTGAAGGGCAAAGGGAGCTGCTCTCCCAGGGCCAGATGCTGGATGGGTGTCTGTGGAGCCTGGGACAGGGGAGGTGTGAGGGCATCTTTGGACAGGGCCGTGCTAGGCTGTGGCTAAACCAGGAGCCTCAGGGCAAATGAGAGGAATGAAGCTCCTCAGGTGCCCCTGGCACACCGGCTGCTGCCCTGCCAGCCCTCAGGTCAGGACTGTCACACCCGACCTGTTGTGAGGGTTAGGCCTGGCGTCTGGGACGGCTTACTCTGTGGGGTCTAGGGGTCTCACCAGCATGGCCTGCAGAGGAGGTGGCCCCAGCGGTGGATAGTGGGGAGGAGGGCTCTGTGCCGTCCGTGTCTGGGTTCATGTCCTGAGAGATGATTGCTTCAGGGAGCTCTGCTGAGGTAGGACGTGGGATTTCTTTGGGAGCCAGCCCCTGTGCCCAGTCCCTCCTCAACCCATTTCTACCCCATAGCAGGGCCCCTGAGGCCCACTTACTTTCTCTCATCCTGGCCAGTCAGGAGCCTTCGGCCCTAAGGCTGCAGGACCGTTTTGGTCCAGCAGTATTGGGGATGGGGGAGGGGCCAGCCGGGTTCCCAGGCCTGCTTCTCCTCATTTTTCCCTTCGTGCCAGCAGAGTGGGGATCCGTGCCTGGAGGACCCATCACCATCAGGAAGGCTGTGGTGGATGGGAGGAGCCACCAAGGGGAGGGGAGGGTCTCTGCATTCACCTCCCCCCAGCCAAATCTCAAAGACCAGCCCCATGGCCCCTCAGCTGATGGGGGAGGGACTGCCCCCAACCAGACCTTTATCAAAAGCCCGTACAGATGGGCCACCTGCCTGTCTCCATCGGTTATGTCATACATAAATGGGGATTTATAGATCAGAGGCAGGGTCCACCATGCATAGGCCTTACCACCTAGACTGCTGTTCCCAGGTCCCACAGCCCAACAGTTAGCAGCCGACCCCAGCCTGGGTCCGTGAGGACAGGACCTAATGGGGGGAGTCCATGCAATGTAGTGGGGGGAAGGGCGCCCCACAGGCAGCAGACCTGGGGTTGGATCTTCACACTGGTTAGCTGAGTGATCTTAGACAAATTCCCTAGCCCCTTTGAGCGTCCGTTTCCCCACCAGTAACAGGATAATAAAAGTGCCTGCATTCATTCAGCCCACAAATCTGAAGTGAGCATCCACGCGTGAACCAGCCCGGCCCCTTCCCTGCTCTCCCATAGCTGGCATTCCAGTGGGGGACAGAAAATAAACTAGTGTCAGCTGGTGGCCAGTGCTACGAGGAGGTGAAGGCGGGAGACCTTTGACCTGAGGCTGAACCTTGTGGTGAGTCCTGTGAGGATCTGGGGTAACGGCAGCACCCAGGGAGCTCGCTCTGTGGTTATGGAGTAGAAAAGCCTGTGGTGGAACAGAGTTGGGGGTGTGGAGAGCAGGCAGCCGGGTCAGAGAGGCTGGCCTGCTGTGGACAGGGATGCGGGGCACAGGGGGCAAGCCTCAGGGCTGAGTGGAGAATGGATTGGGAAGGGAGGGCTACTGGCAGCAGGGAGGCCTCTCTGGGCGAGAAGGGTGGCGCAGGGACACATGGGGGATGGGGATCCTGGGCAGTGGAGGCCGAGCAGGGCAGGTGCGGGGGAGCAGCCTGATGACTGTCCACTTAGCAGGGAGTCGGAGGCCTGCACGTGCCCTCAGCAGCTGGAAAGGTAGAGGCAGACGAACCTGATTCAGAGGCTGCCCTCTCCCCCAGGCACCAGAACCCCCCAGAGCTTCTGAATGAAACATGCTGGGCTTGCAGGTACTTGGGGTTGGGGAGTTGTTTGCATCTGCTCCTGAGTGTGCTTCACAACCTCTGAAACACCCCAGGCTTGTGGCTAATGGTGGGCTTGGAGGCTGACGCCAGGAGGAGGGTCCCGGGCCAGGAAGCCCCAAGCTGGGCCCAGGCGTCCATGCAGGGGTCAGTGGCCAGCACCTTCCCTTCCGCCTGCAGGCTGCTGATACGCAGGAGGAAATCCTGGCGGGTTCCTGTGGGGGTGAGCTGGCGGGGCCTCCCGGCTGCTTTTAAAGCGCCCGCCCTCCCTGTCCTGCCTGCCCGCCCTGTGCCTGCCTCCTAGAGCTCATTCTCCGCGCCGGCTGCCCCAGTTCTGTCCTGGACAGCGTGCCCGCCAGCCACCACCAGCCATGGCAGGGCCCCAGGACCACCTCCTGCTCTGCCTGCTGGTCCTCTGCCTGGCAGGCTTCAGCTTCATCGGGGGGCAGAAGGTGAGTGTGAGCCGGTCGTGGGGGGCATGACATCCAGGCCCTCCCAGCCAGTAGTAGGAACAGGGAGGGAGTGCTCATGGATCAGGCACGGGGCTGGGGACACAGGGCAGCTGGTTCTTGTCTGACCTTCTCTGAGCTGGACAGAGGGCTGGGCTCTTGTGCCCACCTCCCCAGGCTGAGGTCTGTGTCTCGCTGCTTGGGGTGGCAGGGATGTGTCAGCCTGCCCCTCTGTGTCCGGCTAGCCAGCCGGGGGGTGTGGGCAGCCGTCCCAGGTCTCCCCAGCCTGAGGGTAGGGTATACAGAGCCGGGCCCATCCCCCTGCCCGGACTGAGGCCCGGTGTCTCTGTGGCCCTGGCTTGGGGATGGGAGATGTGATCACCCCCAACCCTCGCAGGGCTGACAAACTGAGAGGCTCACGTGGACCATGTGTAGGCGTGCTGGGTGTGTGTGCATGTGTGTGTGCCCAGAGGCAGAATGAGGTCTACTCACCCCCAGTCCCTCTGGGCAAACAGCAGCCAACAATAATGCCCTCAAGCCTAAGAGCTGGTGTTCAAGTGCACAGCCCTGGGCACACCCAGCATCATCCCCTCAAGCCATCCCAGCCCCTGAGCAGTGGGCCCTGTTATTCTCCGCTTGAGGAAGCCAAAACCCAAGGATGATAGAGACAGGTTGGTCCAACTCCAGAGCCACGCTCCAGACCGCCATCTGCGGTTCCCCATCTGGCCATGAGGGAGGAGCCGATGGTCCCAGTGTGTGGCTGTCAGGTCCACATGCACAAGCCCCCTTTGGGATGCCTGTCTGCAGATCCACCCAAGCCCTATAGTAGGGACATTTTCCCAACTGGAGTTTCTGTGAGAGCCTCCCACCCTAGGCCTGGAGACAGTCACCTGGCTGGGGCCTGCCTCCAGGTGAAGGACCCTCTCCTGTGAGGCCAAGTTCTCTTGGGGCAGCTGCTACTGTCCCCAAATCACTAACAGGCAGACTGAGGTCCCGAGAGGAAAAGGACTTGCCCAGGATCCCACTGCCAGGCAGAGCCAGGACAGGGACCCAGGCCCTGTGCTACCCTGGGGCTTGCTCTCATCGGCCTTGTGGTCTGGTGAGGGGCCTCACCAGCTTCAGGGCCAAGTCAGGGTTGGGAACGGGCAGATCTGAGGTTGAAAAAGTGACAGTGATGGTGGAAGAGCCAAGGGTTTCAGGCTGTGCTGAGCCCTGCAGGTGGTTCCTGCTCCCTCCCTGCCTCGGTTTCCCCATGTGTACAATGCAAGGGAATTTCGAAGGCCACCTCCTTATGTTCTTGTGACAGGGGTCTATGAGGGGCCTCAGCCTGGGAGTTTTTCCTTGTCACAGACCACCTCTAAGTCTGCCTTCTGGGGCTGGGGCTCAGACCTCCTGGGCCAGGGAAGAGGGCCCTGGGGGTTCTTGTCAGGGACGCAGCGACGCTGGCCTCTCACTCACCCTCAGTCCCTCAGCACTACCGGCACCTTGTGTAGCACGAGATCCACTGTAAACATTAGGAAACCGAGGCTCTAAGGGGAAGGGATGACTTCTGGGTCACATAGCTAGTGAGGAGCAGAACTCAAACACAGGAAGATTCAGGCAGTAGAGGCAGAGAAGGCTTCCTGGAGGAGGGGGCTTAGCACCTGTCTATTCAAGTCTTTCACAAGTGCCTCCTCTGCTAGGTGTATGCTGGTGCAGGTGAAGCCTGTGGTCTCAAGCTGGGGTTTGAAGGAAGAGGAGCATTGATCTTGGGCAGGGGGAAGTAGTTTGGGAGGTCCCTTCCCATCTGAGGGAGTTTGGGTTCTGGGCCCTGGACCCCAGCTTGAGGGAACTTCTTCCACCTTCTCACAACAGGCTAACACCTCGTGTCTCCTCAACTTCCCCAGCAGTGTCTCTATGGGATGCAAACATTGCAAAATCAGTTCTGGATTAGGACAGGGAGGGGAGCAGCACCCGCCTGGCTCAGACGGGTCCCGAGGTGCCCTAGGGAAGAAGGGAATCTGATTCAGCACTCGGCTGGAATCCAGCCTCACTCCACCCAACGGGACCAGTGGCGAGATTGTCGGCTGGGGCTGATGCTCCTTCCACGCCACCAGGCAGAGGGGGCCTGCATGCCCACTTCCGGTGAGGTCCCAGAGAGAAGTGTGACTTGTCCGCTGGTTTATCCATCCATCACACAGTTACAGATGCAACAGCTCGTGAATGAGTGTCCACCCCACCACCAGCCACAAGGCTCCAGCTTCCTCCCGTGCTTGTGACTCACCCCCCACTTGACAGGACCTCCCCCTCTGCCCAAGAGTGAGGACAGTGCTCTCTCACTGCCCCTGAGCCCTTATCCAGGGCTGCTCTGAGAACTGGTCCCTGGGCCATTGCGCTGACGCTGGCAGCTGTGTCTGGCTGGCCAGGTGGCCCTCAGGGGAGCCCACCACCTGCAGAGCCTTTGCCCTGAGCCAGCAGCTGCCTGGCCCTGAAATTACCCAACTTCCTAGTCGCTCCCTGGCTCAGCAAAGACCGAGCCTCAGGCTGGGGAATGAGACCACAACATCCAGCCCCACAGCTCGGGCTGAGGCCGCCCGCAGCAACTTCCCTCTTTGCAGACCACAGAGGCAGGAGCGGAAAAGGCCAAATCACAGCAGCTGGGAGAGGCCCTGGGACCTTCATGTACACCAGAAAGTATTGAGGCACTATTTCTCCTTTTCTCTGGCTTTGAGAGCCACACATCTGTGATGTGTTCTAGGAAAGAGATGTTCTGGGTTTACTCCCTTTTGGAGCACATTGTGTTCAGCACTTTTTTTTTTCTTTTTTTTTTAACATCTTTATTGGGGTATAATTGCTTTACAATGGTGTGTTAGTTTCTGCTTTATAACAAAGTGAATCAGTTATACATTTCAGCACTCTTTAAGATGAGAACTTCTCAGCTTCTCCAGGCCATGCCCCAAGCCCCTGAAAGCTCTCCTCATCAAAATGCACTTTGCTGTGGTCTTTTCTCCCACTGACAACCAAGAGTTTAGCTTCCATTCCTCCAGGGCCAGTGCTGTAGGTTATTGGGACTTTGTTGCCATAATGGTAGCCCCACTGATGGTGGACTTGGGGGAGCTGTGACGGGCCAGCGAGTGGACTGCAGGCCTAGGACTTTCTTGGCTCTCAGGTGACCATCTCTTCTCCTGCCCCCACCTCTGTTCTCCATGCAGCAGCCAGAGGGCCCATTTAAAACATAAACGAGTCCTGGGTCTGCTCCGGACTCCACCTCCCCTCACTGGCCTGGCCTGGCCCCAGCCCCTCTCCAGCCTCCTCTCTGCCTGTCTCTGCCTCATCACACATGGCCGTTTGCTTCTTCCCACTTCGTGACTTTTGCCTCTCCTGTCCCCTCTGCTAGGAGCAGTGACCCTGACCAATTTTCATGCATCCTTCAGGTCCCAACTCAATTGTCACCTCCCCAGGAAGCCACCTGGGCCTCCAGCCTGGGTCTTCTCAGTTCTCTCACTCCCAGCACTGCCCATCCAGTGATGGGCAGTGGACCCCTGGGTCCCGGCTGGCGTGTGGGGCTGTGGGCCAGGCCTGGACCAGGGCTCAGGGAATGTGACTGCTTGGCCCAAACTCAGACCCCCTCCCACACGCCTGCTCACACGGGCTGGCCTCGGGCATGGGGCTGGCTGCTGGGTCTCTGACCGCAGGGCACCAGAGAGGGCCCTGGGCTGGCCGAGGGGGTCATTTGGGAGTGAGGTGGGGACGTGCTCAGAGCAGAGTGACAACTGGAGGGCCAGCCCCATGGCGCATGGCTGAAGCTCTCATCCTGCCTGTGCCCAGGGGATGGAGGATGGCGTCAACTGTGTTCTCCTCCCCAACAGTGTCAGCCTGTCATTTAGTGTTTATGTTTAAATGAAAGGAGTGAATGAGCACTAGCTTGAGAGTCTAGGTTAAAGTTCCTGGGTGGCTACAGGCGAGGGCCACCCTGATGGGGTTCAGTTTCCTCCTTTGACTCACCCAGGGTGGAACAAGAGGGCCAGATGCTCTGTGTCAGAAGGCAGAGACTCTGAGGCTTCTGGGTGTGCCTCCAGGCCCCCGGGCAGAGGTGTATGGCTGTGGACATAGAGACACACTGTGGCAGGGACAGCCTGTGACAGGCCGGTTTCCCCCAGACTCAGGGCCTTCCCTGTTCTCACTGCCTCCCCAATGAACAGATGGGAAACCAGGACCTGGAGAGGGGTGCTAGGCCTCGCTGCGATCAAGGGTCAGGGCTGTGTGCAGGGTTCAGGTCCCTCACTCCAAACCCTCCCCATGCCCAGGTACAGTCCAGACGCTGCGACATGAAGACCAGGTTTGTCACTCACATACCCTGCACCCCGTGCCCTGCCATCAAGAAGCGGGTGTGTCCCTCGGGCTGGCTTCGGGAGTTCCCGGAGAAGATCTCACAGGACTGCCGGTGCGGACCCCCACTCCACCCTTGCTTGCTTCCAGGGGTATCCTGTGGGATGGCAGGGGACCAGGAGGGCCTGGCAGGCCTGGGGATTGAGGGCAGGGACTCATTCATCCACATGTCTGTTGGCCCCTCCATTGGGACAGAGATAAGCAGGGAGGAAGGAGTAAGAATGAAGGGCAAGTGCTGTTTATTGAGCATCTACTATGGACCAGGCCCTGTGTTCAGCTCAGGGCCAGGCGGGAAGGGGTCGGGGGACCAAGAGTAACAGAACCCAGTGTGGGGAGGCTGGGCTGGAGACTGCTGGGGGAGCCCCTCCCATCACCCTGCCCATCCTTGGTCCCCAGATACGAGGTCCAGCTGGGGGACTCTTTGTTGTCTGTGAGCGGCTGCAGCGTGGAGTGCTCGAAGGACGTGGTGCAGAAGGCCTGCTGCCCTGGCTACTGGGGGTCCCAGTGCTATGGTATGGGGGAGGGTCCCAGCCTTGCTCCTCATGCCTCAACCCACCTGCCTTCCCCTTCCACTGGCTCATTTAATGGACAGCTGGGCCTCTTGGCTCTGGCTGCCCCAGGGGAGGGACCAAGTCTGGGGCTGCCCAGAGCTGCTGGGGTCAGGTAAATTGAGAGTTCTTGGGGCAGAGCTGAGTTCTGTGTGGCGGGGGGGGGTCCACAGAGTGCCCTGGGGGTGCTGAGACCCCATGTAACAGCCACGGGACCTGCCTGGATGGCATAGACAGGAACGGGACCTGCGTGTGCCAGGTAAGGGCCTGGTGGGGCTGGGGTGGGGGCAGTGGAGGGGCTGCACTGACTTGGTGCCTCCCTCTGCCAGGAAAACTTCAGTGGCTCAGCCTGCCAGGAGTGTAGAGACCCCAACCGCTTCGGCCCTGACTGCCAGTCAGGTGAGTGCTGGCCAGGCAGGGGGCGGGGCCGATGTCCACTTGGGGGCCAGTGGGGACCTGGTCCCTACAGCCAGCCCCTACCAGACTCCCTCCCAGCTGCTCAGCCTCACACATCCCTTCTAGGAACATGAGCTTTGCTTTATCACACCTCTAGCCCCTGCCCATGCTGTTCTTGAAGGCCTCCTCCAGGAAGCCTTCCTTGAACCTCCTAGCTAGCACAGGTGCCTGCCCTGGGCTCCCACCACCCCTCTGGTCCTGCACCACAATTCTGTATTTTTGAGGTTGTGCCTGCTGGAGCTGAGTTCTGGAGATGCAGAGGGCAGGGACTCGACGTCCCTGTGTGCCCCTGGCTGAGGCTGGGGTCCCACCTGTCCATGTGTATCCCTCCCAGTCTGCAGCTGTGTGCATGGCGTGTGCCGCCATGGGCCACTCGGGGATGGAAGCTGCCTGTGCTTTGCTGGATTCACTGGACCCCACTGTGACCAAGGTGAGCAGCTGCTGGGGTAGCCAGTCTTTAGTGGCCAGAGCAGGAAAGGCTGACTGGGTGAAGGATGGGGCCTGAGCCTCAGCAGGACCTCTGCCTGCAGCCTCTCTCAGGGGAGGGGGTGTCATCTGAAACCTTCACTGCCCAGAGGCCCAGAGAGGATGGGGCCCTGGCCAGGGTCACACAGCAAATTTGACATAGCATCTTCACTCCTGTGTTCCTTCCCAACCTGGGACTTTGAGCTGCTGTGATAACTCTCCTTTCTCCACTCAGAGCTCCCGGTCTGCCAGGCCCTGAACTGTCCTCAGAACTCCCAGTGCTCTGCAGAGACCCCTACCTGCAGCTGCCTGCCTGGCCACACCCAGCAGGGCGGCGAATGCCTAGGTAAGTCTGGGATCTAGAGGCTAGGAGCCCCAGCTCAGGGTGAGCATCCTTTTAAACCAGCAAGTATGATCTGGCCTTTTACAGGGAGGGAGAACTCTCCCTGAGGGAGGGAAATAGGGCCTGTCCCCAAGGTCTAGATCAGCCTGTTCACCCCATCCCTGGGCCAGCCTGGATAGAGGCTGTGGAGGAGATGGGCCTCCTGGGTGCTCGTCTCACTTGGGCTCTTTCCACTGCCCCGGCAGCCCCTGACCCCTGCCAGCCGTCACCCTGCTCCCCAGTTGCCCAGTGCTCCGTGAGCCCCAGGGGGCAGGCACAGTGTCGCTGCCCTGAAAACTACCATGGGGACGGAACGGTGTGTCTGCCCCAGGACCCATGCACCACCAACAACGGCGGCTGCCCCAGCAACTCCACCTTATGTCTGTACAAGAGGCCAGGCCAGGTGAGCTGGGGCCCTGGGCTGGGCCTGCCCTGCGGTCCCCCAGCTCGCATGGGCTGTGGGACAATCGCGGGCCTCCTAGGAGCCTAAGCTGCCCCATTTGTTAAATGGGAAGAGCATGACAACCCGCTTCTGGGCCGGTGGCTGTGAGGACCCAGCAGAGCTCTGTGGGTGTGGCAGATGCCACGGTTCTCACGGATGTGGTGTCGTCCTCCCTCCCCTCCGGGTGGGCCAGGCTTCCTGCTCATGTAAGCCAGGCCTGGTCAGCACCAACCGCAATGCCTCCGCGGGCTGCTTTGCCTACTGCTTCCCCTACTCCTGTGACCGGTCAGCCACCTGCCAGGTGACCCCTGATGGAAAGACCAGGTGAGCACAGGCGCCTTGGGCTGGGCACCAGGGCCAGAGCAGAGAGGGTGGGCTTGGCAGGGGCAAGTTTGTGCCCGTGTGCACCTCAAGGGCTCTGTGGGGTTGGTGGGTGAGGGCCAGGAGGGGGACCTGGCCACGCCCCCGCCCTGACCAGTTCTACCCATGCCCCCAGCTGTGTGTGCAAGGACGGCGAGGTGGGAGATGGGCGTGCCTGCTACGGACACCTACTCCACGAGGTGCAGAAGGCCAGCCAGACGAGCATGACGTTACTGCGGCTGAGAGTCGCCTTTGCCATGCTGGGTGTGTGACCCCCGTCACTCGCCTGAGACCCCGCCCCTTGCACCCAGCATCCTTGGCAGACTCTCCAGAGATGCCTTATTTCTCTGCCCAAGAGCTGTGGAAGCAGAGAATGGACTGTGGTGGGGTGCATGATGGAGGTGGGAGCTACCCCCCCAGATCCTGATGTCCCCATTTACCCTAGATCTAGACCCAACGCCGCCCCCACCCCCCAACCTCAACTCTCCAAAACCCAGGACTGATGGCTGAGGGCCTCCCAGACCCATTCTGATACACCCTCTCCTGCCCCCAGACCAGGGCTGCCGGGAGATCCTCAGCACATCGGGCCCATTCACCGTGCTGGCACCGTCCATATCCTCTAGGACCATGAACGTGAGCCCCTGCCTATTGAGGAGTGGGCCTCCTCCCTGGACCCTGCCCTAGGCTTCAGGGCCCTGAGAGTGTCCCCAGTGCACACTCTAGGGGTCTGAGGCCTGGGAGGCCTCCTGTCCCCTCCATTGCTTGGGCAACGGTCCCTGAAGAGGACTGCCTGCCCTGCCCTGGGCCCACTCGGCACCCCTGTCCCCTTGTGCCCACAGGCATCCCTTGCCCAGCAGCTCTGCAGACAGCACATCATCGCAGGGCAGCACATGCTGGAGGAGTCAGGAACCCAGCCTACACGCAGGTGGTGGACACTGGCTGGACAGGAGATCACGGTCACTTTCGGCCGCTTCAGGGTAAGCAGGGACCTCAGCCCGGGGACCAGAGGAGTCATAGGTGGGAAACAGCCCGGGAAAAGGTGTGGAGGTGGGATAGAGCCTCAGGACAAGGAGTGGGTGTTTGGAGTCTGAGCCAGAGGTCTCATGTCTCAGCAGAAATACACCTACAAGTACAAAGACCAGCCCCAGCAGACATTCACCATCCACAAGGCCAACTACCCAGCAGCCAATGGCATCTTCCACGTGGTCACTGCCCTGCGGTGGCAGCCCCCACCAGAGCTCCCGGAGGACCCCAAGGTAAGCTAGTGCCTTCCCCTCCCACCGCCCTGTGCCCCTGCGTGGCCTCTGACCCGCACTGAGTTCGGAGAGGGGGGCGGGGCAGTTCTGGGCAGGGCTGGAGCAGAGCTCCTTCCCCTCTGGGGCCCTCATGCTCATCCCTTCCTACAGAGGACAATCGGCCAGATCCTTGCCTCCACTGAGGCCTTCACCCGGTTTGAAACCATCCTGGAGGTGAGTCTGGGCAAAAGGTCCTCGCCCATCTGATCTTTGTCCCAGGACCCCTCACTACCCAGAATCTGCCCCACAGTGATCTGGGCTTCTGGAGTAGGACGGGCCTTTGCCCACACCCCGATCCTGGAACCTGCCCATCAGAATCCTGAGGCTCTGTGGTAGCATGAACCCATTGCCAATGTCACCCACTTACTTTTGGTGGGTGTTCCCTGCAGACCAAGGGCAGCAGGGCCCAGGCAGGATTTAGAGGTAAGGGTTGGCCACAGAACCCCCTGAGACTCCTTCTCACCGCCACAGAACTGTGGGCTGCCCTCCTTCCTGGATGGCCCTGGGCCCTTCACAGTCTTTGCCCCCAGCAATGAGGCAGTGGATGGCTTGCGGGACGGCCGCCTGGTCTACCTCTTCACAGCGGTAAGCTTGTCGGGGAGAAGGGGCCAGGGATACAGGCTCAGAGCCTCTAGCATCCAAGCCCTCTCTTTCCTGCCAGGGTCTCTCCAAACTGCAGGAGCTGGTGAGGTACCATGTCTATAGCCACGGCCAGGTGAGAGGTCCTCTGGGAGAGTGGCTGGCTTACACCTGCCAGTGGGCTGTCAGAGGGTTTGTCTGCAGATTCCGGTCTTCCAGGGGGCCCCTTCTCCCCTCCCCGCCCATCTGGACTCTACAGGACAGAGGAGAGCCTGGGGACCAAGGTGGTAGCTGCGAGTCACCTGGGCAGGACTGGGTGTGGCCCCAAGGTGTGGCTAGTGCCTGGCCTAAGGCCACTCTCTTCTCCACCCCAGCTGACTGTTGAGAAGCTCATCTCCAAGGGCCGGGTCCTCACCATGGCAAATCAGGTCCTGGCTGTGAATATCTCGGAGGAGGTGAGCTCCATGAGCACCAGGGATGGACCGGTGGAGGGGCTGGTGATGACCAGCCAGGTGTCGAGCCTCTTTCGGACCCGGCTTCGTGCTCTGAGCCCTGCGGTGGGCATGCCCTGGTGGAGGGTCATATGGGAGCAGGCACAGATCAAATTCCTCTCCTGGGGCCCAACAAGCTGGGAGGGCTCCAAAGAGGAGGAGAGTGAGCACATGGGCAGGGGGAGGGGCTCCACGTGACAGAAACCATGTGGGTCAGGGTGCAGAGGCTGGAGCGGTTCTGCCAGAGCAAGAGATGTTGCCAGGGAGCGGGTGAAGAGGTGGCTGACAGGCTGGGCTTCTGACAGTGTGCTGAGTGCAGGGGAGGGGACTGGGCCAAGGGTGCATGCTGGGCTCCGCCACAGGGGCGCATCCTGCTGGGACCTGAGGGGGTACCCCTACGGAGAGTGGACGTGCTGGCTGCCAACGGCGTCATCCACATGCTGGAAGGCATCCTGCTGCCCCCGACCATCCTGCCCATCCTGCCCAAGCTTTGCAACGAAGAGCAGCACAAGGTCGTGGCGGTAAGCGCACGGGACCCCAGCGCTGCTTGGGTCGGGGTCATCTACCAAGGGAGAGGTACCGTTTTCTAGGTCTCCTCAAATGAATGGGTGGCTTTGGGGCTCGGGCGCAGGCCCCAGTTTTCACCTGGACACCCCACACCCAGCCCTCAGCAGTCCTCCTGATGGTCCCTTTGCCGTCACTCACGCATCTACAGCCCTATTCCCAGCCTCCCTGCCCAAATCTGTGATGCTCTCACACTGAGCTCTCCCGCCGCGGGGCCTTTGCCCTTGCTCTTCCCTCTGCCTGGAACACCATCCTCTGGCCCTCCTGTGGTGACTCTTTCTCATATCTCAGGCCTTGGCTGAGTGCCTCTTTCTTAGGGTTTGCTAAATAAATAAACCATGACTAACCCTTCTCCCTTCCTCCCCCTACCCTGCCCAGGGCTCCTGTGTGGACTGCCAAGCCCTGAACACCAGCATGTGCCCCCCCAACAGCGTGAAGCTGGTGAGCATCCCTTGGCCCAGCTCTCAGGGCTGACTCCTGACTGCCCCGTGAGGTTTCTGCCCTGGGTCAGGGTGGGGAAGTGGGGCTGGGAGGCTCAGCTGGACCTGGAGGCTCAGCCCCACTGACAGGGGAGGTGCCGGGCCCAGGGGGCCAAGGTCCCTTGACCAGGGCTGCCTGGTGAAGGGGGCCGGCCCAAAACCCCTGCCTGCTGACCAGCCTGGCACGGCCCACCCAGGACATCTCCCCTGAGGAGTGTGTCTACATCCATGACCCTACTGGGCTGAACGTCCTGAAGAAGGGCTGCGCCCACTACTGCAATCAGACCATCCTGGTGAGCCTGGGCATGGGGCACTTGCTCCCTAGGGATCTGGGGCACTTGCTTCTCCTCTGGAGCCCCCAGGCTGGGGCTGGGTGGTCTGCCATCCTCAGAGAGCTGTGCTGCATCCTAATGGTGGAAAAGGTGTCGCAGAGGGGCCTCGCCCACCCCCTTGCTCTAGACATGGCACCAGGGAGCAGAAGCAACCTGGGCCAGGGGGTCGACGTGGCTCCTGATGGACCCTCAGATGTGTTCTCTCTTACAGAAACCTGGCTGCTGCAAAGGGTTTTTTGGGCCTGACTGTGTGCAGTGTCCTGGGGGCTTCTCCAACCCCTGCTATGGCAAAGGCAACGTGAGTCCCCTCCTGCCCTGGAGTGAGGGGTGGGGGAGATAGGGGCTCCTTTCTGAGTTGGCCGGTGACTGGCTGTATGTCTGAGCAAAGCCTGCCTCTCTCTGGTATTGGGTTCTTCACATCGAGGCAGTGGAAGTTGGACCAAATTATGTTTATTTTAATTAGAATCAATTAATTAGATTGTTACATCTATTTTCATAAGGGCTATTTGTCAGGAGTTTTTTGTGTGTGTTGTATTTTTGCCATTTTGTAATATCACGATTGCTTTAGCACCTGGCTGTGGAGGAGCACAGGAGTTATGTGTTTCTAGGTTAAGCAGAAGTCACCCATGAAGCTTCCAGGGCCAGGTGCCTTTTAGGGGCTAGTTCTTTGGCAGCATCAGTGAGTTGGAAGGTCTCTTCCAGCAGGAGGTCTTCTAGGGGGAGCAGGAGCTCACAGCCTGTGGAGAGAAGAGATGTTAGGGAAGAGAATGTGGATAATCCCCTCCCCGTGACTGCTCTTGCCTCCTGCCCACCCCCAGTGCAGTGATGGGGTCCAGGGCAGTGGGGCCTGCCTCTGCTTCCCAGACTACAAGGGCATCGCCTGCCACATCTGCTCCAACCCAAACAAGCATGGAGACCAGTGCCGGCAAGGTGGGTGATCCTGGCCTAGGCCACCTGCCAGGGAGAAAAAGGGTCGCTTGGAAGTGGGGCTGGGGACTCCCAAGAAGGGAAATAGAACCTCAGGAAGAAGGGTTCAGTCCAGAGGTTATGGAGAAGGTTTTGGAAACACAAGAGTAGATGTCTCTTTTACCCATGCCTGGAAGAGAGCCACAGTTTAACCTACAGCATGCAGGATTTAGGTCAGACATACAGAAGAACTTTCCGATGGTGGTGTTGGGAGCAGGGCAGCTAGAATAGGGTGACTGAAAGCAATGAATGCCTCCCTCTCATTTCTTCCTCCCTCCCGAGTCTGGGATGACCTGATTTTGACCCTGCAGTCAAATCTATTCTGGCTGCCCCATTCCCAGCATTGCCCAACTGCATCCTGGCTCCCAGCCAGCCCTGCCTCAGCCTCAGTTTCCCTGCTCCATCTCCTCCCTGCAGACTGCGGCTGTGTCCACGGTCTATGTGACAACCGTCCGGGCAGTGGGGGGGTGTGCCAGCGTGGCACATGTGCCCCGGGCTTCAGTGGCCGCTTCTGCAACGAGTCCACAGGGATCTGTGGGCCCACAGAACAGGCCCAGCAGTGCCACCCGCATGCCCGCTGCGTTAACCAGGGGGATGTTGCCAGGTGAGGACGTGCGCTTCCTCTCTGCTGCGTCTGTGACTGCACTTGTCAGTTTGCTCACAGCTTTCAGAGGCTTACTGGAGGCTCCTCATTCACCATCTCCCACCCCCAGGTGTCTCTGTCTCGATGGCTTTGAGGGTGACGGCTTCTCCTGCACACCCAGCAACCCCTGCTCTCGCCCAGACCGTGGCGGATGCTCGGAGAATGTGAGTCTGGCCCTTTCCTTGAAGTCCTGACCCACGGGCTCGAGGTGGGACTCCCTTGCCCTCAGCCTGCCACCCTGCAGCCCTGAGTCATTTATCCGCGGCTCTCACAGGCTGAGTGTGTCCCTGGGGCCCCAGGCACCCACCACTGCACGTGCCACAAGGGCTGGAGTGGGGACGGTCGTGTCTGCGTGGCCATCGACGAGTGTGAGCTGGATGTACGAGGTGGCTGCCATGCTGACGCCCTCTGCAGCTATGTGGGACCCGGGCAGGTGAGGCTTGGCCGGCCTCGAGAGAGCAGGGTGGGGGTCTCCATCCTGGGGGGCTCTTCCCGCTAGCCCATCTGACTCTAGCAGTGTCTAAGAACTCAAGCTCAGGGTCTCTAACCTCAGACACAAATGAGAATCCAGTTCTGAAATGTTGAGTTGTACAATCTGGAAGCAGTGGACGGGTGCTGGAAGCAATGCGAAGGTTGCAGTGGTTTTAAAGGAAGGCGTGTTCGAGTGCCGGTCTAAGGCAGCATTTTTTCCAAGTCAGAAGACTGTGGCTCCTGTGTCTCAGGGATGAGGACTCTCATAACTGAGAATCAATGAGTCCTCTGCTCTTACGGGCCACTGGGGCCATTGCCTTCTGATAGTTAGCTCATTCACCCACTCACTGGTTTCCCACATGTCACCAGGCACTTGTTACATGCTAGTTGCTGTTCTAGATTTAGGAATTCAGTATTGAGCAAAGCAAGAAGAGACAGCTGCCCAAAGAGAGTGACATCCCCAAATTTTTAGACTCATGGAAATCCAGCTCTTGGAATTTTGGAGTCTCAGACTCCAGTCACAGGATCTCAGAATCTGGAATCTTCCACGTGAAGCACGTCAGGCCTGGTGAGCCCGAGGACTGGCTGGCGTTGAAGAATCTAATATGCAAGTTGGGAGGCCAGGCCTGGCTGCTTCAGGGTCAGCCTCTGTGTGGCCCAGGCTTATGCAGGGATCCGTGGGGCTCCCTGACTCCTGCCCCATGACTGTCTGGACCACCAGCCGTGGGACCTCAGCAGTGACACTCAGATGGGCCTGAGAGCTGGAGCTGCGAACTCCATCAGGAGCTTTAAAGTTCAGAACTGAGGGTGGAATAAGCAGTTGCAGATGCCCCCATCGTGCAAAGAAGGGCAACTGAGATCTGGAGAGTCTTACTAGTCACTCACCTGAGGTGTGGACAAGCCCAAGGACACTGGCATTTAGCGGGAAGGATCAGAGCAGCCAAGCAGAGTGGCGGGGTTGGAGGGGGATCCGAGCGGCCATCCCTGGGGCTGGTCTTGGTAAAACCTGCCAACTCATCACACACTGCAGACATCAACAGCCTGGCTGGGCCCAGGCCTGAGAGCAAAGAGGCCCCGAGGCTCCTGGATGCCCCCCTGCCAATGCCATCACTTCCTCAGATTCTTCCTGAGAGCCAGTCTCCCCTCAGGGCCTCAACCTCTGCTTCTAGAACATGGACCTCCAAGGGTGGGGCTGGGAAAAGCTCCTCTGGGGTCTGAGCAGACCACCCCAGGGGAGTGCCCATCGGGAGCTGAGCTGAGCTGTGGAGGAGGAAAGGGTTTCATGCTTCTGGTGAGATGAGGCTCTCTGCTCCCCAACCTCTCCAGAGCCAGTGCACCTGCAAGCTGGGATTCGCGGGGGACGGCTACGTGTGCAGTCCCATTGACCCCTGCCGGGCAGGCAACGGTGGCTGCCATGATCTGGTGAGGGGGTGAGAGGGCTCCAGGCCCAGGGGAGGCTTCAGGGGTAGGCCTTGGCCGCAGCAGTGTCCCTGTCTCTGGTCAGGATTGGGATCTTTCTCAACCTGAAATCCAAACCCTGTCACCTGCTTGCCCACAGGACAGAGCTTTCACCCTCCTTATAAAGATCCCAGCCCCTGCCCTCACCACCCTTGTCCCGTGCTCCCAGCGCCACACCTTCGGCCTGGCTAGCTCCTCCTGCCCTCAGCTCAGGCCTCGCCTGGAGGTCCGGGGCCTCCCCGATGCTCCCACAGCCCTGGACTTCCCTGACCCATCTGCCAGGATGGGTTGGGGTAGCTCACGTCACATGCTCACTGGCTTGGAGAGCAGGGCCGGGCACACCAAAGGAGCAGCTTGAATACAGACTGGATAGAGGGAGAGACAGATGGTAGGGATGGGTAGCTGGACAGGAGGACAGCAGGAGGATGGGCCAGAGTGAGCGGAGAGATGGAGGGTGGGTGCTGTCCAGCTTGCCCTATGGGTGCTGAGTGGAGGCCATGTCTCTCTGCCCTCCAACCCCAGGCCACCTGCCGGGCAGTGGGAGGAGGTCAGCGGGTCTGCACATGCCCCCCTGGCTACGGGGGTGATGGCTTCAGCTGCTACGGAGACATCTTCCAGGTGAGTGGTTTCCTGTGCTTGGGGAGGAGTCCTCTTGTGTAATCCGGGGGTGGGGCCGCACTCAGGGTCATGGAGGGAGGGAGCTCAAGTCTATCTCTAGACTGGTGACTTCAGCTTTTTCCCTCCCCTCAGGAGCTGGAGGCAAATGCCCACTTCTCCATCTTCTACCAGTGGATCAAGGTAGGATCGGATGGAATGCTGGGCTTGGGGACTCAGATCCAGGAGGCCACATAACAGCTCTAAGAGCTGGAGGTGGGGGGCAGGCCTGGAGGCTGGGGGAAGTGATCTCAGGTGGTGGCTGCCTGCATCACTCCCCCTGTCCCCCCCCACACCATGTGCACAGGGGGCCGGCATCACTCTTCCTGCTGACAGCCGAGTCACAGCCCTGGTGCCCTCGGAGTCTGCCATCCGTAGGCTGAGCCCTGAGGACCAGGCCTTCTGGCTGCAGCCGAGGATGCTACCGCAACTGGTCAGGTGGGCTGCCACGGCTGGGCTCCGGGAGGGGGCTTTTGGGTGAGACCCAGCCCCTCCCCAGAGGTCCTCAACCTGGCATGTGTCCACACTTCGGGGTGGAGCCCGGTTCCAGGGGTCTCTGTAGGTTACACTAACCCGGTTCCATGGCCCCCCTGAACTGTGCCCTCTCAGGGCCCATTTTCTCCAGGGCGCCCTGTCTGAGGAGGAGCTGGCCCGGCTGGACGGGCAGAGTATAGCCACCCTGAGCCCCACCGCACGCTGGGAGATTCACAACATCAGTGGGGTACGTGGTGAACTTTGGGCAGAAGAGGGGACCATACAGGGAAGGGGGGCCTCGAGTGGCTATAGGCTTCCCAGCCCAGGGTCCCCGGCGATGCGATTGGGTCCCCTTGCCCGGCCCAGGGCTGAGCTCAGAGGATGTGCTCAGAACACATTTGCTGCTGGGTGGTGTCTTTGGGCCAGAGTGACTGCCCTGCCAGGGCTTGTCTGTTCATCTTTGTCTGCATGTGCACACCTGGCCCCCTCATGTATGGGCCCTGGTGAGGGTCTGTGTGCCCATCTGGTAGGTCCTGAGTCTGAGGGTGTCCAGGCCAGGTTGGGTGCCTTGTGCCCAGCAGCCTCTCTGTTGGTGCTACACGCACTCTTAAGTGTCTACCTGTGTCTCCCTGAGCTCTGCCTGCTGCCTTCCAGAGGGTCTGGGTGCAGAATGCCAGCGTGGACGTGGCTGACCTCCTTGCCACCAATGGTGTCCTACATGTCGTCAGTCAGGTATGGCTGGAGGGGTGTGTGTGCAGGGAACCTTCTAGTCATGCCAAGAGGCAAGGATGTACTGACCAGCTCCCATGCTCTGTGCCAGGTCTTACTGCCTCCGAGAGGGGATGTGCTGGGGGGGCAGGGGTTGCTGCAGCAGCTGGACTCAGTGCCTGCCTTCCGCCTCTTCCGGGAGCTGCTGCAGGTAAGGGCGGCAGGAGTGGGGAGTCCTGGATGGGGGCACCCTCCCCCAGGGTCAGGATTGAGGGCAAGAAGGCCCACCCCTGATGCCTGCACCCGCCCCTAGCGCCACAGGCTAGTACCCCAGATTGAGGCTGCCACCGCCTACACCATCTTCGTGCCAACCAACCACTCTCTGGAGGCCCAGGCCAACAGCAGCGGCCTGGTAAGATCACCGGGACAGGGGCCACTGAGGGGGGTGGGTGAGCCTCCCATCCCACGACAAGGACACAGCGGGCGGGACGCACCGTCCCGGGCACTCTGGAGTCCTGGAGCCCCTGAGTCTCTCCTTCCCCCTCCAGGACTTGGATATAGTGCGACACCATGTGATCCTGGGGGAGGCGCTTTCCACAGAGGCCCTGCGCAGGGGCGGACACCGCAACTCCCTCCTGGGCCCCACGCACTGGCTTGTCTTCTACAACCATAGCGGCCAGGTTGGTGGTGGGGTGGGGGAGCACAGGAGGCCCTGCCCCGGGCACCCTGCTCTTGAACACCCCTTTTCTTTGGAGTTCCCCCACCTGGGCACCTCAGCCTCTGGTCCAGAGACTTCCCATCCTGGGAGACCCCCAGTCCACAGAGATACCCCAGCCCTGGAGCGCCTCCGTGGCCTGCAGCCCCTGAGGGGAGGGTGGGGATGGGGTGGGGGGTGTTCAGCCTCCTGCCCTAACCCCCAGCCCGAGGTGAACCATGTGCCACTGGAAGGCCCTGTGCTGGAGGCCCCTGGCCGCTCACTGTTTGGCCTGTCCGGGGTCCTGACGGTGGGCTCAAGCCGCTGCCTGCACAGCCACGCAGAGGCCCTGCGGGTAAGAGGCTGGGGCCTGGGGAGCGCAGAGGGGCGGTCAAGAGCCGGAGGCTCTGGCTGGCCTGGCCGGCGGGAGGGACACTTGGTCAGGGGTGGGAGAGCTGTTAGCCCGCCCCAGAGGAGGGAAGGTGGGTTTGGAGCCCCCGCCTCGGGACTGCCTGACACTCTGCCCTCCTTCCCTTCAGGAGAAATGTGTAAATTGCACCCGGAAATTCCGCTGCACTCAAGGCTACCAGCTGGAGGTGAGGCAGGGCCCAGCACATTCCGTCCCTGCTTCACCTGCTCTCACTGTGCCCAAGGTGTCCGAGCTCCCCGGGCCCAGCTCTGCTCACCCAGGCATGGGAACCTGGAGCAGCGTGGGCCGCTTGGCTCTCCTGCCAGCGGCCAGGAGGCCTGGGTCCAGGTCTGCCCAGAGGAGGCCTCACTCAGACTGGCAACCTGAGGCCAGTGACCCTCGGGCTGCCAGTCCTGCCTACCTTCTCCTCCTCAGGTCTATCTGTCGTGGTCCTTCCTTGACCCTTTTGCTATCCTGCTTACCTGTCTCACCCACTGACACCTGTAATCTGTCTCCCCATTCACTGCCTTGCTCCTACCTAAGCCACTGCCTGAGTCCTCCTGCCTGTCCCTATTTCCAGGACACCCCCAAGAAGAGCTGTGTCTACCGGTCTGGCTACTCCTTCTCCCGGGGCTGTTCTTACACGTGTGCCAAGAAGATCCAGGTTTGCCCTGAAGCAACCCCCAGCCCCAAGCCTTTGACCAGAGAGGAGGAGGTGGGAGTGGGGGCCCAGGGCAGGAGCTGGGATTAGGCTTCAAAGGCAGAGGCAGGGCTAGGACTATGACGAAGCCAGGGAAGCAAAGGCCTGGCGGAAGGGGGAGAGAGGTCTGAGGTCAGAGGGGCCAGTGTTTGTCTCTGTAGCTGTGCCTCCAGGGAGTGGGGATGGGGAGAGAGAGAAAGAGGCTCAGCCTAGAACTGACACCAGCAACCAAGCCCTGGGGGCAGCAATGGGGCGAGCTCTGCCCCTCTCCGTGGAGTCCGTTTCCTCACCCCTGCCATGGAGAGGCTTGTAGAAGGCAGTCTCCATTTCTCTGGGTCTGACTTGCTTTGTTCTGTGGCTCTGTGGCCCCAAGATGCCCTTCCCCCGACCCCCGCCGTTTCCCTGCCCCCTGACGTCTGTCCTGGCCTGTGCCGGGCCTCTCCTTGTGCCCCCTCCCACAGGTGCCTGACTGCTGCCCTGGCTTCTTCGGCACACTGTGTGAGCCGTGCCCGGGGGGTCTGGGTGGTGTGTGCTCGGGCCACGGGCAGTGTCAGGACAGGCTCCTGGGCAGTGGGGAGTGCCGCTGCCACGAGGGCTTCCACGGAACGGCCTGTGAGATGTGTGAGCTGGGCCGCTACGGGCCCAACTGCACTGGAGGTGAGGCCCCGGGGGCGGGCAGGAATGGTGGGAAAGGCGGCCAAGGACAGCGGTCATGGAGACGCCGCAGCAGGGACAGAACAGGCACTGGGTAACTTCTGTCCTGCCTCGTTCCGCTCCCAGTGTGTGACTGTGCCCACGGGCTGTGCCAGGAGGGGCTCCGAGGGGACGGAAGCTGTGTCTGTAACGTGGGTTGGCAGGGCCTCCGCTGTGACCAGAGTGAGGAGTGGCCCCAAGGGGGAGAGGCGGGTGACTCCTGGGGAGGCGGTTCCTGGGTCAGCATGATCAGAACCATCCTCCTACCCCCCAGAAATCACTGGCCCTCAGTGCCCACAGAAGTGTGACCCCAATGCCAAGTGAGTGAGCTCAGCCTGGGGCAGGTGGGCAAGTGGGGGGGGCGTGGCTAGGGTCAGGGCAGGGGCCGGGCAGACATAGACTAAGCTGTTGCCATCCCTCCCAGCTGCGTCCAGGACTTGGCTGCAGCCCCTGCCTGTGTCTGTGCCGCGGGGTACTCGGGCGACGGCATCTACTGTGCAGGTCCAGGCACACCAATGCCCCGAGGCCCCTGAAATTTGGGGGTGGATTTCCCCACAGAGCCCTTTCCATGCCCTTTAGGTCCAGTCTCTATCCCTGTCACCTCTTGGGTCTTACCCCTCCCTCCGACCTTTTCCTTTCTCTCATGCCCTCCTCCCCTGTCCCCACTCTGTCCCATGCCCACTGCTCACAACTCTGGGATCATCTACCCCTAGTGGTGGACCCTTGTGCCCATGACCATGGGGGCTGCTCCCCCCACGCCAACTGCACCAATGTGGCACCTGGTCAGCGGACATGCACCTGCCTGGATGGCTACACGGGTGATGGGGAGCTGTGCCAGGGTGAGGCTGGGGTCTGCCCCCAGGGGTGTGGTTTCAGTGGCATGAGTGAGACTAGGAAGGGCTGAGGGGCACACACAGGTGTGAGCCTGAGGGTGCTGAGAGAGTAGGGGATGAGCACCTCAACAGACAGATGAATGGAGGGGCTGCCTAGGGCCAGCCCTCATCCCAATGTCTTTTCCCCCAGAAGTTAACGGCTGTCTCATCCACCACGGGGGCTGCCACATGCACGCCGAATGTATCCCCACCGGCCCCCAGCAGGTCAGCACAGCAGAGCTGGACACTGGGGCTGTGCCATTCCCTCATAGGGTGTGGCCCTCCTCAGACCAGGCCCAGGGAGGGGTGCTCCTTCTGTCCAGGGCGCTGGCCCACTCTAGGGTACCAGCAGCCCCACTGATTAGGATTTGGGACAGGTCTCCTGCAGCTGCCGCGAGGGTTACAGTGGGGACGGCATCCGGACTTGTGTGCTCCTGGACCCCTGCTCCCAGGTCAGGCCCCCAAGTCGCACCCAGTTCCACAGGGGGAGGGGACTGGGGTGGGAACCAGCCTTCCTCACCCCCAGCAGGGTCCTGAGTTCTTCTGAAGGGTGAGCCACCTGCGCTCTGACTGAGGGGTCAAGGTCAAGTCTGACTGATTAGTAGGAAACAGGGCCTTGGGTGTTGGGGAGGGAACTTCATGGCCCCTTCCCCACAGCTGGTTGGGGCAGCAGTCCTGGGAGTCACTGATGCCTCTTTCCTGTCCCTGCCTCAGAACAATGGAGGCTGCAGCCCCTATGCTGTGTGCAAAAGCACAGGGGATGGCCAGAGGATGTGTACCTGCGATGCAGTCCACACTGTGGGTGATGGCTTCACCTGCCGTGCCCGAGTCGGCCTGGTAATGATGCCCAAGTAGGACCCCTGACCGAGCCTTGGCAATGCCGCCCATGGGCCTGACCCGTGATATTGGTTAAGACCCCAAATTTGATCCTGATCCTGGCCCTGACCAGGACTTGAGCCTGACCCCTGACTCCACCTAGGCATGACCCAGTTATGATCCATGAAACCAATCCTGATCCCCGCACAGACCACCCTGGCTTTCCTTTCCTCATCTCTATCTTGGCCAGACCTTGGGCTCTAGGTGCTGGGACAGGCACCAGCCCTGAATGGAGGCCAACCACAATCTGAGCTGATCCTTGTCTCCCCTGATCCAGGAGCTCCTTCGGGACAAGCATGCCTCATTCTTCAGCCTCCATCTCCTGGTGAGTAACCAGCTGGCCTGCACATCCTTGGTCCAGCCTGGGCCTCTCTGACCTGCAAATCCCACCTGTCTCTGGGCCATGATATTCTCATTTGGTCAGAGGGCTGGCTGGTTTGGTTTCTGAGTCTGTGTCTCTCCCAGAAAATCAGTGGAAACCTCGAGTTGGTCCCAGGTCGCCCTTCTTCCACTTAAGCTGTTTCCCTCTCCCCCCAGGAATACAAGGAGCTCAAGGGGGATGGGCCTTTCACAATCTTTGTGCCGCATGCAGATCTAATGACCAACGTGTCGCAGGTAACTCAGCCCCTGGAGCAAGGCTGGGGATTCTGGGGGGGTGGGCGCTGCCTGGGCAGAGGTGGAAGTCAGGGCACCCTTGTGCCCTCATGACTCCCACTCCAGGATGAGCTGGCCCGGATTCGTGCCAATCGCCAGCTTGTGTTCCGCTATCACGTGGCTGGTTGCCGGCAGCTGCGAAGCCAGGAGCTGCTAGAGGAGGGCTATGCCACCACACTCTCCGGGCACCCGCTGCGCTTCAGTGAGAGGGAGGTGAGCCCAGGTCCTGGTCCCCGACATGGACTGTCCACAGACCAAGGACTCAGCTGCTCTCAAGCCCCGCATCTATGCCCTGTCCCCATGCTTTTAAGACCGTCTCACCTTCCCAGGGCCAGGGCGGCTTTAATGAGAGGGAGATGAGTCTGTCCCCGGACCCCACCCACTACCAGGGGCCAGTCCTGGGCTCAGGACTTCTGAGCTTGGCCCTGTGTCTGCACGGCTCCCACCAGCCAAGTCCAGTGGTGGTTTCCCTGGGTGGCTGTTTCCCTGGGCTGGAGGCAAGACCCACCCTCAGCCTTGACCCCGCCCACTTCCTGCCCCAAGACTCACCCAACCCAGGCTCTGCTCCCACCTCAGGCCCCACCCACAGCTCCCTGAGCACCCCACTAATTGGCTTTATTCAATCCCGGCCCCACCCCCAGGGCAACATATACATCAATGACTTCGCGCGCCTGGTGAGCAGCGACCACGAGGCTGTGAACGGTGTCTTGCATTTCATCGACCGTGTCCTGCTGCCACCTGAAGCGCTGCACTGGGAGCCTGACGCTGCCCCGATTCCGCAGGTATGACCTGGGTGCGGGCGGGGAGCTGGAAGGCAGGCGCCCAGGGGCCTGGGATCCTCCCTCCCCTCCTGACCTCACTGTTCACTGAGCGCCTGTCCCCAGAGAAACTTCACTGCCGCTGCGGAGAGCTTCGGTTACAAGATCTTCAGTGGCCTTGTGACGGTACTGCTCCTGTGTGTGACTCTTTCAGTGTGTGTATGTGTGCACGTTTAAGTGTGTATATGCGGGCGACTGTCAACGTGTGTGCTCACCTTTCTGTGCACAGGGACATATTTGTGGGCATGAGCGTCCCAGTGAGCACAAGAGTGTGCTTATTTGTGCCCACATACTTGACAACTTGTATGTATTGTCCATGTCTATTGGCCTGGGATGGCTACAGAGGCATGTGGCTGGTGGGAAGGTCACCTGGGTCCCTGGAGCCCCTCCATCTGCCCACCATCTTCTGACGAGACTGTCACACCTCTATCCTACCAGATGGCTGGCCTGCTGCCCCTGCTTCGAGATTCATTCCATAGGCCCTTCACAATGCTGTGGCCCACAGACTCCGCCCTGCAAGCCTTGCCTCCCGATCGCCAGGTCTGGCTATACCATAAAGACCACCGTGACAAGCTGGCGGCTATTGTGCGGGGCCACGTGATCCGCAACGTTGAGGTGGGTGCACTCCCAGACCTTGGTCCCCACTGCCGGCCACTGAGCCTGCCCTCCCAGCTCCAACTGTGCTCCATCTGCTCAGGCCTTGGCATCTGACCTGCCCAACCTGGGCCCACTGCGCACCATGCATGGGACCCCCATCTCCTTCTCCTGCAGCCGTGCCCGGCCGGTGAGTCTGGGGAGGAAGCTTGAAGGAGGGAAGCAGGAGGCAGGGGCCCTGGCACTGGCAGGGCAGGGCGGGGCGGGGGGGGGCTGCAGTACATCTGTGATCCACCACGTACTCCACATCTTCCGCCTGCAGGGTGAGCTCACGGTGGGAGAGGAGGACGCCCGGATTGTGCAGCGACACCTGCCCTTTGAGGGGGGCCTGGCTTACGGCATCGACCAGCTGCTGGAGCCACCTGGCCTTGGTGCCCGGTGTGACCGCTTTGAGACTCGGCCTCTGTGGCTGGTGAGGGAGGCCACAGGCCAGAGGTGGATGGATAGGCAGGGGCCTAAGCCCACCTGTCCTGTCCACTCACTTGAGCTTGCTTTGTTGGTCTCCCTTCCTTGCAGAAGGTTTGCAGCGTTTGTGGGCTGGAACCACCCTGTCCTGAGGGCTCACAGGAGCAGGTAAGGGGCTGGGAGCCAGGTGGGGGTGGGGGAAGGGCCCAGGGCCTACCAAGCTCAGGTTTGCAGCCCGATTCCTCTTGGCCCAGGGCAGCCCTGAGGGCTGCTGGCGCTACTTCTCAAAGTTCTGGACGTCTCCTCCGCTGCACTCCCTGGCACTGCGCAGTGTTTGGGCCCGGCCCAGCCACTGGGGTCAGCCCCAAGGCCTGGGCAGGGGCTGCTACCGCAACTGTGTCACCACCACCTGGAAGCCCAGCTGCTGCCCTGGTCACTATGGCAGTGAGTGCCGAGGTGAGTGTCCTGAGGCTGTGGAGGCTGCTGGCTGGCTTCTCCAGCTCCCAAGGTGGCCAAGGGCGTAGTTCTGGCCGTTGTGCCTCAGAAAGGGTGTCAGGGTGGTCAGGGGCTGGGGGCGGGGAGTGGATCTTACCAGGTGAGAACGCTCTAAGAGCTGGGGTGGGTGTGTAGATGGTACAGGACCTGGTGGGGTGTGTTGGGGTCCGGGTGTTCTCCAGGGCGTGGGGAGTTGGGTGGATTGCTGCTTCTGCAAGAGCCTCTGCTGCTGCTGGGTGGCGGACGGACTGTGTGGCTAGGCTGGGGATGCGTGTCTGCGGCTCCTGATGAGCGTCCCTGGCCCCACCTCTCTTCTCCCACCCTAACCCCTAGCTTGCCCTGGGGGTGCCAGCAGCCCCTGTAATGGCCATGGCACGTGCATGGACGGCATGAGCGGCAGCGGGAACTGTAGGTGCCATTCGAGGTTTGCCGGGATGGCATGTGAACTCTGTGCCCCAGGTGCCTTTGGGCCCCTTTGCCAAGGTAGGCTGTCCTGCCCGACCCTGCCCTATCCTGCTCCCTAATCCACATGGCCCATGTGCCGCCACCATCCTGCCTGTCCCTCTCCCCAGCCTGCAACTGTACCTCCCATGGCCACTGCGATGAGGGCCTGGGGGGCTCTGGCTCCTGCTTCTGTGATGAGGGCTGGACTGGGCCACACTGTGAGGTGCAGCTGGGTGAGTGGGCCCTGTGCTTGTGCCGACCCTGCACACTTGTATACCTACACACACCAGTGCATGCCCCAACTGCACAGTGAGGTGGAAGGGGGTCTAGGAGGGCAGCCACTAACCTGGATGTGTGGGGTGGGCCCTGGGGGACAGAGCTGCAGCCTGTGTGTGCTCCACCTTGCGCATCCCAGGCCGTGTGCCGCGCTGGCCACAGCTGTGAGTGCAGCCTGGGCTACGAAGGGGATGGCCGCACGTGCACAGGTGAGCAGGAGTGTGAGGTGGGAGGCCCCACTCCCCTCCCCTCCTGTCGCCTGGTCCAACCACTCTCTCGCTGCCTCCAGTGGTAGACCTGTGCCAGCATGGGCGTGGCGGGTGCAGCGAGCATGCCAACTGCAGCCAGGTAGGCACAGTGGTCACCTGCACCTGCCTGCCCGACTACGAGGGTGATGGCTGGAGCTGCCGGGCCCGCAACCCCTGTGAGGATGGCCACCGCGGGGGCTGCAGCGAGCACGCTGACTGCCTGAGCACTGGACCGGTGAGCAGGCGGGCAGCCAAGCAGCTGGGCGGGGGCCCCCCGATGAGCGGCTGCCCCAGTCCCTGAAGGGCGCCCACCTGCTCTGCTGTCCAGAACACACGGCGCTGTGCGTGCCACGCCGGCTACGTGGGTGATGGACTGCAGTGTCTGGAGGAGCCTGAGCCGCCCGTGGACCGCTGCCTGGACCAGCCACCACCCTGTCACGTGGACGCTGTGTGCACTGACCTGCACTTCCAGGGTGTGCTTCCCTGCCCTCTCCCAGCACCCCGGCTTTACCTCGGTGCTGGCCCTCTGACCATGCATCCCTGCCTTCCACAGAAAAACGAGCTGGTGTCTTCCACCTCCAGGCCCCCAGTGGCTCCTACAGCCTGAATTTCTCACAGGCCGAGGCAGCCTGTGGGGCCCAAGGAGCTGTGCTTGCTTCTCTCCCTCAGCTCTCCGCTGCCCAGCAGGTGCGCGGGGCCCAGGAGTCTGGAGCCAAGCCTGTGGGGGCCCCTTGAGTTGGGTCTTGGGTCTCAGCATCTGTTTGTACCCCTACAGCTGGGCTTCCACCTCTGCCTTGTGGGCTGGCTGGCCAATGGCTCGGCTGCCCATCCCGTCGTTTTCCCGGCAGCAGACTGTGGCGATGGTCAGGTGGGCGTGGTCAGTCTGGGTGCCCGGGAGAACCTGTCGGAGTGCTGGGACGCCTACTGCTACCGCATGCAAGGTACAGCCACCCACCACACCCCATTCTCTGCCCTGCCTTTTCCCACTGACCCACTAACTCACTGCCTTTCCTGCAGACGTGGCCTGCCGATGCCGCGATGGCTTCGTGGGTGATGGGGCCAGCGTGTGCAATGGGAAGCTGCTTGATGTACTGGCCACCACTGCCAACTTCTCCACCTTCTACGGGGTGTGCAGGGGCCCAGGCTTAGGACCGGGGGGTGGTACAGCTGGGATCCCTGTGGAGAGAGCCTACCCACAACCCTGTCCCCACCATCCCAGATGCTACTGGGTTATGCCAATGCCACCCCGAGGGGTCTCGACTTCCTGGACTTCCTGGACGACGAGCTCACCTACAAGACACTCTTCGTCCCTGTCAACGAAGGCTTTATGGACAACCTGGTAAGTAGCAGGGGATGTGGGGAGAGCAGGGCCCAACTCTGCTCCCTCTAGCTGGCCCAGGCCAACAGGCCCTGCTTTGCCCACAGACACTGAGCGGCCCAGACCTGGAGCTACACGCCTCCAATACCACCTTCCTGAGCACCAACGCCAGCCAGGGTACCTTGCTTCCCGCCCACTCAGGCCTCAGCCTCATCATCAGTGACATGGGCCCTGACAACAGTTCTCAGGCCCCTGTGGTGAGTCTGGAGGCTGCCCCTCCCCTACTGGCCCCAGCCCTCACTCACCCACTGGGCCTGACCTGGTCTCCCTACAGGTCCCAGGAGCAGTTGTGGTTAGCCACGTCATTGTGTGGGACATCGTGGCCTTCAACGGCATCATCCACACTCTGGCCAGCCCCCTCCTGGCACCCCCACAGCCTGTGAGTTGGCCAGGGGTGGGCAAGGGGTGAGGAGACCGCTCTGGCCAGGTCTCTTGATGCTCTCCTCGTTGGCAGCGGGCAGTGTTGGCCCCGGAGGCCCCACCTGTGGCAGCAGGCGCAGGGGCTGTGGTAGCTGCTGGAGCGCTCCTTGGCCTTGCGGCCGGAGCCCTCTACCTTCGTGCCCGAAGCAGGTCCGCAGGCTTTGGCTTCTCTGCCTTCCAGGTAGGCTGGGCTGGAGACTGATGGGGTTGGTGGGGTCTGGGCCCACCGAGCTTGCTTGAGGCCTCTCACTACTCACCTCCCTTCCCAGGCGGAAGATGATGCTGCTGATGACTTCTCCCCATGGCAGGAAGGGACGAGCCCAACCCTGGTCTCTGTCCCCAACCCGGTCTTTGGTAGCCATGATGCCTTTTGTGAGCCCTTTGATGTGAGTGCGGGGGCTGGGGGCTTGGGAAAGGGGACCCAGGGCCTGGTCTCAGTCCAGCCACTAACAAACATACAGTCCTCCCCTCAGGACGCGCTCCTGGAGGACGACTTCCCTGACACCCAGAGGATCCTCGAGGTCAAGTGACGCAGCCGGTGCTGAAGCAGAGGCACGAGCAGGAGGGAGGCGGCTTTTATTGCCCAGAGTGGGTGGGGACAGCAGGGGCTGGGCCTGGTCCACACAATAAAGGTACCCTCAGCGGATGTGGGCCATATCGCCAAGGAAGGGTGTCTTCATGCATCCAGTGCAGAGCTGATCCATCCAGAGCGGTGCCTCGTGCTGCAGGGGCGTGCGGCGCGGGTAGAAGGTGAAGTCCACGCGGTAGTTGAGCAGACAGCTGAGGGAGGCCATGTAGAGGTCGGAGAAGCGCACCAGGCGCCGCGAGAAGTAGGTGGGGTTGTGGAAGGTGCGAAAGATGCTCCCGAACTGCGCATTGAACAGGGCCTTGGTGATGCACCTGGGGAGGGAGATGTGGGCACTCATGGGGGTGCTCCTGAGGGGGCTGGGCTGGGGCTCCTGCCCAGGCCCCACCACTCACCTCAGCTCCTGCCGCTCCTTCATCCAGGCGGCCAGCACCTGCCGAGACTCGGCATCCTGGTAGGTCTGGGGGAGACAAGGGGTGCTCTGGGTGTGTGCGGCCAGGCAGCGGCCCCCCACCTCCCTGCAGACATCCAGCTGCCCCGCACCTGCATACGCTCCAGTAGCCCCGTGAGCGCCTGCTGCCACGTCAGCGAGTGCATGTACTGCTCCGTGTTGATGATGCGGATCTCTCGCTCCAGCTCAGGGATAATGGCACCTGTGCGCCAGCCGTGACGCAGCATGAGATCCTGGGGGGCAGGGTGCAGGGTAGGCAGGGCTCAGTGCCGGCCAGGAGGTCCCCCTCCCCTCCCCACTGCGACCCATCCCCGCCTCCCGCCCTCACCGCCAGGTCACTGTAGAGGTGGTCTCCGAAGTAGAGCACACGGGGGCCTCGCCATTCCGTCAGACGCAGGAAGTCAAACAGGTTTCCCTGGGAAGAGATTGGGGGTGGGCGGGGGAGACCGGGCTAAGCCCAGTGTGCCGAAGGGGCTCCCCCAGGGTAATTCTCCACCAGTCTTCCCAAATCCCTAATCCCCAGAGGCAGCAAGGCCCCTCTAGCCGGATGCTGGGCTGCCCTTTCCTGTGGCCTCGCTGTCCCCTCCAGGCTCCGGAAGGGGGTCTGCCTGGGGCAGGAAGGTCTCCTATAGGCCTGGCCTGGTGCCCTGGGCCTCCCCTCCCCGTGCCCTCACACCCACCCAAGCTAGGAATTGAGTTCACTCTTTGTGGGAAACAAACTGCAGCAGTGACCCCATGGCCCTGAAGCAAGCAGGCCACCTCAGCCTGAGCCCAGAGGGACCCAGCAGACCAATGGCAGTCCTCACTGTGAGGCCGCCTGCCCCTCCTGCGCCAAAGCTGGAGAGATGAAAACAGCCAGGCTCAAGCACAGCAGAGGAAGCTGGCAGGGGAGCAGAAACCGGGGCAGGGGCAGCAGCCTCCACAGGGCAGGCACCCACAGCCCAGAAGTGAGAATATACACCCAGCAAAAAGGAGTTACTAGAGGCAGTCTGCGGGCGTGAGAGGCCTGGGGAGGTGACAGCCGTGGGGGAAACAGGTAGCTGTGAAGGGCTTAATGGTTGAAATAAGCTCAAGCAGAGAAGGTGAGGAGCAGGAGGGAAGTACGAGCGGGCGGGGCGCTGAGGACGTGCCAAGACGACGAGAACCACACACACAATGAAATTTCAGAACACCAGGCATACAGAAGTCTAAAGCCTGCCAGAGAAGAAAAATCAGTGTTCCCCACAAAGACGCGTGACCCTCCTCAGGCTCAGCCAGGATGCCAAGACAACAGGGAGCATCAGCCTCAGAGCCGAGGGGTAAAGCTCGTGCCCAAGGGGGCCACCGACAGTTGGGGGCCAGCAGGGTGGAAGGCCGAGCGGTCGGCAGGGGTGAAGGGCTGGGACCTTGGCACTGGGCGGCCCGAGGCTGCTCCCTGTGCCTGTCACTGGCCCGACTGCTGGCTTCTTCCCTGCCCCCAGCTTCTGGAACCTCCATCTCCAAGAAACCCAGCTCAGCCAGGATTTCCGCATTCCACCCAGAGCCAAGTGCCTTAATCACCTCCTGCTCACAGCCACCTGACACTTCCCCACCAAGCACAAGGCCCTTCTCACCCTCCTAGCCAGCCAGAAAAGGGGTTTCCTCCGAGGCCTGTGCCAGCACCCCCACCAGCCCAACTCGGGGGCCCCAACCAGGCTCATCTGGCTGCAGCAGAGTGCTCAGCCCAAGGCAAAAGCAGGGCCATTTATTGGGCACTTGGCGAATGCCCCAACAACCTAAGAGCTTTACACCACCACTCAAGTAGAGTATTATACCTCTTTTACAGACGAGGAAAGCACAGCACAGAGAGGCCAAGCAATTGGGCCAGGCCCTGGGAGCCACTTCCTGTGAGGGGACAGAGCCACAACAGAAGGTGTGGTGGCTGGTCAGGGCCCAAGAGGCCGTGCGGCAGCCCCGCCACAGCCTGGGGCCGTGGCTGGGCCCTGGGGTCCCTACCAGGTACAATTCCCACCTAGATGGCTCTCACCTGACGATAGATCTTGCCCTTTTCCAGGCGGGTGATACGGTCCCAATGCAGTGAGCCCTTCTCATCAAGTTTTCTGAAAGGCCTAGGGTGGGTTGAAAGGCCTAGGGTGGGGTTAAAGGGCCTGATTTCCAGTCTGTGGCAGGACCACAGGCTGGACACCTCCCACTCTGCAAAGGCCCACCTGCTCACCTGCCCATCAGCAAGGGGGTGCCCCCACCCCAGGCACACAGGGCGGCAAGCAGAGGCCAGTCCCCGCTCCCTGGGCCCATCGCCCCTGCCAGGCCCATACTTGCGCCGGTCGGTGAAGAAGCTGGGCTTGTCTGCCTGGACGATGACCACGTCGAAGAGTTGGCGCCAGTCGGCACCCACCATGTGCCGCATCCCCTTGTCCCTGGTGGGACAGAGTGGGACAGGTGGCAGGTGTCTGAGGGAGGCTCCAGGCCTGCCCATCCCAACTCAGGCCCCTGCCCTGCTCCCTCCTCCCACGGGTTGGGGGACACGGGCGTGCTCACACGAAGCTGAAAGGACTGTTGGTGATGAGGAACAGCTGTTTCCCGTGCGCCACCAGGCGGCTCAGGACGGCGAATGTCTCATCCCCTCGCAGGATGTACTTCTCTAATGGGGGGAGATGGGAGCTTGTGAGGGCCAGCCCTGCACCCTGCCCGGACAGGCCGCAGCAGGGCAACCATCCCCCCTTACCCATGTCCCGCTCGATCCACTGGTACATAAGGCCCTTCACGTGCACATCTCGAATGGCGTCCTGGGGGCAGTGGAGGGACAGTGAGGCCACAGTGGAGCCCAGGAGGACCTGCCCTGCTGTGGCTGGACTTCACCTTCCCTGCCACACTGGGAGGCAGGCCTAGCGCCCTCACCGTCACATCCTTATAGAGGTGTGCTTGGTCAAACTCCAGGCCATGGCCCAGGAAGTGGTCCACCACGCAGGAGAGCAGTGCCATCTCTGGCAGCGAGAAGATGTCCATGAACTGCTTGATGGAAGGACCCTGAGGAAGGACCACTGACTCAGCAAGCCCCAGCTCCGGAGACCCAAGAGCTCCAAATATGTCTTGGGACACTGGTGGAGGGGCACAGCCTGTGGGTCAGGGCTGGCGCACCAGGGTGTGGGCACTGCCTCCCAGGGAGCCAGCACCCACTGTGAGGTCATGGAGCTGGCTGCCCTGGGCAGTGGCAGACGGAGCGAGTACCTTGCCATAGAAGCCACTCATCTGGTACAGTGGGATGTGCTGGGTGCCCCCATATAGGTCGATCACCTCTTCGTCTGGTACAGGCTGAAGGCCCCTGGGTGGATGCAGAGATCACCAGTCCGAAGTGGTCCTGAACCCGGGCCACGGTGTAGGGTGGGGGACCGTGGGGTGATGCAGGACAGTGTGGACCTGGAGCAGCAGGCTGGGGTGCGGTCAGGGCAAGGTTAGCACTGACCTGTAGGCTGTCCCCAGTTGCACATAATGGAAGGCGTCAATCTTCATCAGAAGACTCTTGAGGGCACCAAGGGAGTAAGACGGGCAATGAAGGAGTTTGCCATTAGCTCTGAGCCAGCCTTTGCTAGCCCCCATGCCGAAGCCCCAGTTGGATGGTACCAAGTGTATCATGTGCACGCCAAGAGGAAGCTACAGCTTTGAGGCCAAGGGAGTAGAAAGATAAGCACCGCCCCCGCCCGCATAGGAGACGGGCAGCTAAGGAAGTAGTTCTGATATACATCCAGTCAGGAGGGGCCAGGGAGTCAGTGGTCTAGCCACTCACCTTCTGAATATCATAGTGGAGGCCACGGATGGCAAAGCTGGGGTTGTAGTCATACTTTCGAATCCCCTCCGGGTACTGTCAGGGGAAATCAGGTCAGGCCTGAGCCAGCAGTACTGACAGACCTGCTGGCTGGGCAGCTGCCTCAGGGGATCAATTCAGCCACCCATCCAGGGGCGCCCCATGATCCGGCCTGGGACCCCTACCTGTCTGGCCTCACCTTGTAGTGCTCAATCAGGATGTCACGGGCGGCAGTGAAGATCTCTGGGTGCAGTGTGTCCGCATACTGGGCCAGGGTGTAGTCATAGTCGAAGCCGTAGACCTCGACATCACGCAGGCTGATCTCGTTGTTGGCATAGATGGCCGCTGGGTTCAGGAGACTGCAGACCTCAGGAGGCAGGAGGTCTAGAGGAAGGAGGTATAAGTGTAATGAGGATGATCAGGAAACACCCTAAAATGGTACTCTTAGCTCAATGCAGCATTAGGTCAAACTGAGGCTCAGAGAAAAGTCACTCGCCCAGGGTCACATGGGTGGGGTAAGGACCCTATGGGTCCTGGATTATACCACCGCCTGCAGCCTACCAGTTGCTCTGAGCCATGCCTCCTCCAGACTCTCATAAGCCCCATGGGACACCTGGCTATGCTCTGACACTTTCCACCTTGCCTGAAGCTGGGGTTGGGACTTAGGAACATTATCAAGGTGAGGGGTACTGGGTAGCTCCGCTGCTGCTCAGGGCCCCAGCTCTGTGCACCTGCCACAGGTCTCACAGTGAGGCCCCTCTAATCGGATTTCAGCTGCCCACCAGTCCACGTAATGACATTCACTGCCCCTGGGACCAAGCAGGACCCTGTGGGGCTCCTGGGTACAGAAGCCTTTCTGTCCCCCATTTCTGTCCCCCACTCCAGCCTCCATGACCTTCCCTGGGTTCCAAAGGGCAGATTTGAACAGCTGCTAGTAGGGAAGGGAAAGGATGGGGAGACAAGGGAGGAGCAGCCAAGAAACAACCTGAGGCAAGATTTGAGGAACCAGAGAAGCTCATCAAGATTAGACCAGGGCTTCCCTGGTGGCACAGTGGTTAAGAATTCGCCTGCCGATGCAGGGGACATGGATTCATGCCCTGGTCCGGGAAGATCCCACATGCCGCGGAGCAGCTGGGCCTGTGAGCCATGGCTGCTGGGCCTGCGCGTCCGGAGCCTGTGCTCCGCAATGGGAGAGGCCACAACAGTGAGAGGCCCGCGTACCGCAAAAAAAAAAAAAACCTGCCTCTTGGGACTTCCCTGGTGGTGCAGTGGTTAAGAATCCACCCGCCAATGCAGGAGACACGACTTCGATCCCTGGTCTGGGAAGATCCCACATGCCACGGAGCAACTAAGCCCATGCACCACAACTACTGAAGCCTGCGTGCCTGGAGCCCTTGCTCCACAAGAGAAGCCACCACAATGAGAAGCCCAGCGCACTGCAACGAAGAGTAGCCCCCCTGCTCACCACGACTAGAGAAAGCCCGCGCACAGTAACGAAGACCCAACGCAGCCAAAAAAAAAAAAAAAAAAGAATCTGCCTGCCAATGCAGGGGATACGGGTTTGAGCCCTGGTCCGGGAAGATCCCACATGCCATGGAGCAACTAAGCCCGTGCGCCACAACTACTGAAGCCCACGTGCCTAGAGCCTGTGCTCCACAACAAGAGAAGCCACTGCAATGAGAAGCCTGCGCACCACAACGAAGAGTAGCCCCAGCTCGACGCAACTAAAGAAAGCCCACGCGCAGCAATGAAGACCCAGTGCAGCCCAAAATAAATAAATTAAAAAAAGAAAAAAGATTAGGAGACCACAAGATTAAAGGAGTGCAGACCCTGCACACACCCTAATCTTATCAGCAACCCCACCCTTGAACGACTGCTATAAAAACTCCTCACCAATTCCTCCCCGGTTGGCAGATAGTTTTTTGGCGCAGGAGCCTGTCCCCCTTTGCCTGCCAAAGCAATAAAGCTATTCTCTTCTACTTCACCCAAAACTCTGTCTCCAAGATTCGATTTGGCACCCAACATGGGGCTGACTCGTGGGCAGTCCTGGGGCGGGTGCGGGGCGGGGGGGGTGGTTCCCTGGCTTGATTGGATGCTCCAAGATTTTCTCCATGCCAGCCTCATTCAAGAGTGGAGGGCTGAAGAATTCCTTTAGAGACCAGATCACCTGGGACCCTTGTCTGGGAAGGCTGAGCCCCAGTCATACCCCATCGGCCATCCTGGCAGCTGGAACTCCGAGGCGGGACGAGACAGTGGAAGAGTGTTCCTGCTAGGGACCACCCTAGCAACTGCCCAGCTGCCGAGGTCATCTTCGCCTTGAGGATGTTCCTCTCTTCCTCCTGCCTGGACCACCCTGGACTTCCTACTCCAAGGAATTATTTTGGGGAAGCATAAAAGTAGCATTTGGGATGTCACAACACCTCGGCTAGCATTTGGGGAAGTCCCCCAGCGTGTACTCTGTGGCCACTTTGACCCTGTCCGTTTGGGGGAACCTTGGTTCCCATTTGGGGGATTCTCCATTCCAGGAAATCCCATTTGAGAGGTGTGCCACTTGGGCAGAGATCACGGGCTAAGTGGGACTTGGAAGCCCATTTCGTTTTGGTTTCTGTTTGGGTTTTTGGTTTCTTTGGTTTGAGGCTTCTTGTTGCTGGCTAGGATTTTGGTTTGTTCTTGGTCTGAGCCTGAGTGTTCTTTCAATCAAACATGGGAAGTGCTTCTTCTTCGAGTCCATCTGATAGTCCCCTGGGGAAAATTCTGGCAGACTGGTCAACCTATAGCTATCAACCTATGGCTAAAAAGAATGAGATTCTATTGTAATTCTGTTTGGCCAATGTACATTCTTAAAAGTAAGGAGAAGTGGCCTTTGTGTGGTAGCCTAAATTATTATTCTATTCTTCAGCTAGAATCCTTTTGTCACAGGAATGGAAAGGCTGGGAATTCTCTCCACTCCATCTGGGCTAGCCACTCTGGGCTCTCCAAGAGCCAACTCTGGGTTTGTTCTTTTTCAAGAACTGAGCCAATCTGTTTGGAAACCTTTGTCTGGGAGTGGAAGCAGAATTTTTAAACTACACCTCCTCTAATTATCTGTGTGGCCATAGCTTACCTGTCATCTGTGCTTTTATGTGTATTGTTTTGGGGTGAGCCACTCTGGCTTGCGCAGGGTGGGAAAATTCTACCTGCTCATTGTGGGCCACTTTGAATTCTCTGTCCGGGAGTGGAAATGGAATCTTTGGGCTACGCCTTGTCTGATCTTTTGTTTGTGGGACCATGTTTGTTGTTTGTATGTGTGTGTGTGTCAGTACTTGCACTGACTGGTTGAGACATCTTTTGTGAATAACAGAGCTCACGTGTGACAACATCAGTGTATCCTTCCCTATTGCGTGGGGCTTTGCCTGTGGAGGAATGTTGGTTGGGATTTTCCCTTTTGGACTAGCCTTGTTATAGGTGACCAGAGCTCTGTTCAATCTCTGTACACCCCCTAGGGTATTTTTACAAAACTAGGAGCTCTTCAGCTATGCTCCCATGAAAAGGAATTGGTATTTCTTTCCCCCTGTGCCTAGGTCCTCAGGAACACATGTTATCTAGACCATCTCTAGTTCCTGAGACTGAAGAAAAAGGGCAGGGGAAAGAAGGCCTTATTAAACTCAAGTGGAAAAACTGTGAGATCTCTGGTTCTGTCTTTATGTAGGAGCTAACTTGTAAATGAGCTCTGTTTAATTGACTTAAAAGTAAGAGCTTACAAGTTAAATCTAAATGTCTAAAAAATTGGCCAATATAAATTTTGGACCACACGATCTGGGAAATACTCAGTACTGAATTGATATCTGTTACTGAAGGTAGGTTAAGCTTGTTGGTTTAATTAATATAGACATGTATTTAGAATCATCAGTGTTAAGTAAAGCAAACGAGGTTAAGAGTTTTTAGGTAAACTCTTTATGAATAAGTATTTTAGGAATGTCTACTTAAGAATAATCTCTCCAGATGCTTGGTAACTTAAAATTGTAGAGTTGTGCTAAATTAAGTTAAATGATGGAAGTTTATTGAATAGGTAGGCCATTTCCAAGTAAAATAAGATACTGAAACATTAATTACTGAATACTGGCTTCCCTTTGCAGAGAGACTAAAGGTATGTAGGAACTAAAGGTATTTGGTGCCACCCTGTGATTCTTTATAAGAAAGCACGTCTGGGACTTCCCTGGTGGTCCAGTGGTTAAGAGTCTACCTTCCAATGCAGGAGATGTGGGTTTGATCCCTGGTCGGGGAACTAAGATCCCACATGCTGTGGGGCAACCAACTAAGCCCACACGCTCTGGAGCCCGCATGCCACAACTAGAGAGAAGCCCCGCACGCCGCAAAGAAGAGCACGCATGCCACAACTATGACCCGACGCAGCCATAAATAAATGAGTGAAGAATATTAAATAAAAAAGAAAGCACATGTCTTTAGAAATTATTGGTATTTATGTTTATAAATCTACAGAGTGCTGAAGACAATTCACGGTTGCTTAAGGAAAGTAGGTTGTGTGTTTTGAACAAAAGATGGTATGAGGAATGGCACTGCATTTTCCTAAGGAAAAAAAAAAGTGATTTTTGCCCTAGAGCTGGTTGATTTTGAATGGAAAAGGGGCAAAATGTTTACAGAAAGTTGTAGAAGGTCTGCAGAAAAGGAAAAGGAAATTTAGTTGGGTAAATGAATTTTGTTGGGAGTGGGCTGGGACAAGACTGGATTTGGTTTCTTCCTCTAAAGTTTTCTTGAAATACTGCTTTTGATAACAGCTTGTGAGTTCCTTTGCCTTTAAGTGATCTGTATTCACCTTTAAAATCTTTTCACTTTGGTTAAGTAAATAGCATTGTTTGGCAGTTTCTAAAAGTTCTTTTGACCTCCAGCTAACTTTGAGATGCTTCAGAGGGCCCCTGAGGCATTTCAGAAACATTTAATTAAGATTTGGTACGTTAAATCAAATGTAATCAGTTGTAATTCTGGTTATTGTAACCAAGTTTCTTTATCGATTACATTGTAATCAGATGTTTAACTGCATCCTTTAAGTCCTTCTGTCATTTATAGACAGTTATTGTACTCTGATGCTTTTGCAGAAGTGCTTCATCTTCAAGATTTATGCGAAGGACCTTCAGACAAATACAGGTCTCTCATAAATGTCATATCATACCACTGAGCTGGGTCTACTGCTTAAAGCACATGTACAATGCTCGTGTGACAATTGGGTATAAATGATAAAATGTATGTCCTATAAAATGTTTCCTCACTAACATACCTCTGAGCTTGTTCATGATACCTGATCAGTTTTCCTCCAGTGTGGATTAATTAGGCAAATATAAAAGAGGCCTAGCATGGAGGGACATGATCTACAACCAGGTCAAACAGCTGTATCACCCCGGCATTGAGGGACAGCTATTTTGATTATCAATGCTTTCTATTGAAAGATTTGCAATCAGAGGGAAAATGATGAAAAAAATCTGCATGTATTGAGGTGTGGGGAAGTCACTGGCTTATACATGGTTTAACTTTAAAAAAAGGCCTGTTTTGTGGCCTTTCAGACACGCATTGTACATCTGCTTTGACACTGAGGAGGGGAGTGCATTTGAAAGTCAAAATGGAGTAACTATGGTAAAACGAACTGACCGTTGTGTATGTGATTTCGGACATATTTCTGTATTGTTGCAAACTTGAATTTTCTGAGCTACATCAGACTTGGGATGCCACAAGGATTTAAAAATTCCCCCACCCTCTTCAACGAGATTTTGGCTAAAGATTTACAAGGATTGCACGTGGATCAAGGTTGAGTAGAGGCCTTCCCAGCCAGAACAGAAAAAGTATTAGAAGTGACAAAAGCTCTTCTTAAGGACATTATTCCTAGGTACAGCCTTCCCTCTACTATTCAGAGTGACCATGGATCTGCTTTCATAGCAGAAATAACACAAACAGTAAATAAAGCTTTAGGTATATAATGGAAACCGCTCAGCATGGAGACACCGATCTATGAGAAAGGCTAAGAAGATGAATCACACCATGAAGAACTTTTGCTAAGCTATGCCAGGAAACTCATCTAAAATAGAACAAGGGCTTGCCAATTGCTCTCCTCCATAAGTGGGTGGCCCCTAGAAGCAGGCGAGGGTTGAGCCCTTAAGAAATTATATACAGGCGACCATTCTTGGCTCCTAAGAGTAAAGAAAGAAAAACAGTTCATGGTTCTGGGAAAGTTGGACAGCTGCATGTAAATCAATGAAGTTAGAACACACCCTCATACCATGCACAAAAATAAACTAAAAATGGCTTAAAGACTGAAACGTTAAGACATGACACCATAAAACTCCTAGAAGAGCACAGGCAAAACATTCTCTGACATAAATCATACCAATGTTTTCTTAGGTCAGTCTCCCAAAACAAAAATAAACAATGGAACCTAATGAAACTTACAAGCTTTTGCACAGCAAAGGAAACCACTCAAAAAATGAAAAGACAACCTACGTACGGAATGGGAGAAAATATTTGCAAATGATGAGACAGACAAGAGTTAATCTCCAAAATATACTAACAGCTCATACAACTCAACAACAAAAAAACAAACAACCCAGGGAATTCCCTGGAGGTCCAGTGGTTAGGACTGTGTACTTTCACTGCTGAGGGTGCGGGTTTCATCCCTGGTTGAGGAACTAAGATCCTGCAAGCTGCACAGTGCGGCCAAAAAAACAAACAACAACAAAAAAAAAAACAAAAAAAAAAGAAAAAAAAACAGCAATCAAAAAACAGGCAGAAGACCATAATAGACATTTCTCCAAAGAAAACATTTAGATGGCCAGTAGGCATGTGAAAAGATGCTCAACCTCACTAATTATTAGAGAAATGCAAATCAAAACTACAATGAGGTACCACTTCATACCAGTCAGAATCCCCATCATTAAAAAGTCTACAAATAACAAATGCTGGAGAGGGTGTGGAAAAAAGGGAATTCCACTCTTGGTGGGAATACAAGTTGGTGCAGCCACTATGGAAAACAGTGTGGAGGTTCCTCAGAAAACTAAAAATAGAACTACCATATGATCCAGGAATCCTGATCCTGGGCATATACCCAGACAAAACTATAATTCAAAAAGATACATGCACCCTATGTTCACAGCAGGACTATTCACAATAGCCAAGACATGGAAACAACCTAAATGTTCAACAGATGAATGGATAAAGAAGATGTGGTACACATAAAAAATGGAATACTACTCAGCCATAAAAAGAATGAAATAATGCCATTTGCAGCAAGCATGGATGCAACGAGAGATTATCATACTAAGTGAACTAAGTCCGAAAGACAAATACCATATATCTCACTTACATGTGGAATCTAAAATAGGGCACAAATGAACCTATCTACAAAACAAACAGATTCACAGACACAGAGAACAGACTTTTGGTTGCCAGGGGAGAGGTGGGGAGGTGGGGAGGCAGAGGGATGGACTAGGAGTTGGGGGTTACTGGATGCAACTGTTACATTTAGAATGGATGAACAGGGACTTCCCTAGCAGTCCAGTGGTTAAGACTTTGCCTTTCAATGCAGAGGGTGTGGGTTTGATCCCTGGTCAGGGAGCTAAGATCCCACATGCCTCGTGGCCAAAAACCAAAACATAAAACAGAAGCAATACTGTAACAAATTCAATAAAGACTTAAAAAAAAAATGGTCCATTTAAAAAAAAAATCTTAAAAAAACAAAAAGAATGGATAAACAACAAGGTCCTACTGTATAGCACAAGGAACTATAGCCAATCTCCTGGGATAAACCATAATGGAAAGACTATAAAAAAATAATGTAGGGCTTCCCTGGTGGCACCGTGGTTAAGAATCCGCCTGCCAATGCAGGGGACACAGGTTCGAGCCCTGGTCTGGAAAGATCCCACGTGCAACGGAGCAACTAAGCCCGTGCACCACAACTACTGAGCCTGTGCTCTAGAGCCCATGAGCCACAACTACTGAAGCCCACACGCCTAGAGCCCATGCTCCGCAACAAGAGAAGCCACCATAATGAGAAGCCTGCATGCCACAACAAAGAGTAGCCCCTGCTCGCTGCAACTAGAGAAAGACCGCGCACAGCAGTGAAGACCCAATGCAGCCTAAAAAAAAAAAAAAAAGTATATATGTGTATAACTGAGTCACTTTTATATAACAGAAATTAGCACATGGTAAATCAACTATACTTCAAATAAATAAGTTAAGCAGTATGTACAACAGACTGGTCAATTGTTAACCGCTAAGCATGAGTTTGTGTCTCACAGGTCTCCCCCTCGCCTGGAAGCTCCCTTTCATCCCTTCAAAGCAGGAGACAGGGTGCTGCTGAAAGTGTGGAAAGAACAAGAACCTGAGCAGCAGCTTGAAGAAAAATGGAAGGGAGCCTATGATGTTCTTACCACTCATACCTCTCTGAAACTGGATGGAGTAAAACCATGGGTACATCACACTAGAGTAAGATGATCACCAGAGACTGACCAGCCACACCTGCCTACAGCCAGCGAACAAGACTCCTAAGAAGTGGACATCTCACTCTTTGGGAAACCTTAAGTATTTGTTCCGACAAGTGTAATGAAGTTTTGTTTTCTTATTCTTTCTCATACCTTTTACTTTTCCCCACAAAACTATAGATTCATATGCTGATTCTCTTGATAATTCATAACTGCTGGATATGTGGTGAGCTTCCTATTTCCGAGTCTTCAGGGTTGACTTGGTGAGTTTTCCCCCTTACAGGGAATTGTTTGGAAACAACTGGCTACAACAGCCCAGTTCCAGACTGGGTTTCCGATTTATTCTCCTGAATTTCTAAGGAAGTGAGATCTACACCATCTACTAAAGATCCAGTTGTCACTCGTTTTACCTTTAACTTGGGTCTGTTGCACCAAAATGGCAGACTAAGGGATTGAGATCTTAATCATACAGGACTCCTCGGATCCAGGACTAGGAATTCAAGTATTTCTAATATCCTTTCTTTCTGTTTCTTTAATAAATTTATTTATTTATTTTTGGCTGTGCTGGGTCTTCGTTGCAGTGTGCAGGCGTTCTCTCCTTGCAGCGAGTGGGGTCTACTCTTCATTGCAATGCACAGCCTTCTCATTGTGGTGGCTTCTCTTGTTGCGGAGCACAGGCTCTAGAGCTCAGGCTCAGTAGTTGTGGCGCACGGGCTTAGTTGCTCCGTGGCATGTGGGATCTTCCCAGGCCAGGGCTTGAACCTGTGTCCCCGGCATTGGCAGGCGGATTCTTAACCACTGCACCACCAGGGAAGCCCTCTAATATTTCTAATTCGGTATCTATGCCCCGTTTCAGCAGGAAGTAAGATTTGGGGAAAGATAAAATTGAAGCAGGGATTAAAACCGAGTCCCTCTGCCAAGTTTATGATTAACATTTCTATCCAAAACAATTATTCCTTATCTTGTCCAACATCTGTTCTCCTCAAGACTGAGGAGTATCAAAGAAAAGGGGGGAGTGAAACCAAGCAAGACCCTGTGGGGCTCCTGGGCACAGAAGCCTTTCTGTCCCTCATTTCTTGTTTGTAGGGAACAGACTCCAGCCTCCATGACCTTCCCTGGGTTCCAAAGGGCAGATTTGAACAGCTGTTAGTCGGGAAGGGAAAGGATGGGGAGACAACGGAGCAACAGCCGAGAAACCACCTGAGGCAAGATCTGAGGAACCAGAGAAGCTCATCAAGATTAGGAGACCACCTGAGATGAGATTAAAGGAGTGCAGACCCTGCTCACACCCTAATCTTCTCAACAACCCCACCCTTGCACCATTGCTAGAAAAACTTACCAACTCCTCCTGGGTTGGGAGATAGTGTTTTGGGGCAGGAGCCTGCTGCGTCCCCCTTTGCCTGGCAAAGCAGGAAAGCTATTCTCTTCTACTTCACCTAAAACTCTGTCTCCGAGACTTGATTCAGCACTGGTGTACAGAGGCCGAGTTTTCAGCATCACCGCTAGGCAGGGAACATTGCTAATTATGACAGGTGGGACATGTGGTAGGTTCTGGGTCATTACCCAGGCTGCTCTCCTCTGAGGATACAGTCATAGCCACCCCAATCCCCTGGCTGCTCCCTAGGGGGCTGAGGGTCCCCAGGCTTATCTGCCTTTGTTTCCCCATCTGTGCAGTGGGGGAGGTGGACGGGGAAAGGGCACGGGCTTTGAGGTCAGAGAGAGCAGACCGAGCCCTCCCTCACATGGCTGTGACCTCAGGAAAATTACCACACCTTACCTTTTGGGGCTCAGTTTCCTTGTCTCTAAAGGAGGAATAAAAATTGTACCAACCTACAAAATTAAAAAGAGGGTCATACAGAACGTGCTCTGGGCAGCATTCCCACCTGGACCCGTGGCAAATGTAGGATTAAATGGGCAATGCACCTCTGGAGCCCACATTTCCCTGTCCCCAGTTTCCCTCAAAGAAACGGGTTGCAGGGAATCAGAGGGGAGCAGGCAGGACTAGGTGCACACACAGCACACTGCCTTGCAGCGGCTCCAGGTGGCCCCGTTCCTGAGACCTCTAGCCTGTGGCTGAGGCCCAAAGAGCCCAAGCCTCCAGTGAATTAATTTTTGTCTCAGACACAAGTTGTGATCTTGAAGCAGAAGCCCTTGGCCATGGAGCAGACATTTGCCTCAGAGGTCCCTTTGGAACACAGGCTCCACACCCATCCCCTTTCCTTTGGAGACAAGTACAGAATGTGGGTGGGGGAACAGGTGTGGCTGGTTCCTCTGGTGGCCCTTAGGCCTGGAAGAGCAGCTGCTTCAGATTCGTGGGTGCAGATGGAACACTCCTCACCTGGGTGCACATGAGACACAGCTGACATCAGCTCTCTTATGAAGCTGCTTCTGAGATGTCCCTTCCCACGGTCCTGAGTTCCTGGGTGCCATCTGTGACTCTCAGCACAAAGCCCAGTAGTTCCCCAGGAGGGCAGGGGTCTGCTTGGCTGTGCAGCCCCTTCCTGGCACTGAGTTCTGGCCAAATCCAGGCTTTCGCCTCTGCCCTTGAGGATATTCCGAGGGATGGACAACCCTCCCAGGAACAAAGCAGGATGGGGAAGCAGCCCACAGGCCTGGCCTCCTGACCCAGCTTCTAGACTGAGAAAACCATAGCTCTGGGGGCCAGAAGGCCCCAGTTTCTTCCATAGGGCTGTGGTGGTGCATGGGGCCAGGTGAGGAGATATGCCCCCCACCTGCACCAGCCTCCCAAATTTACTGGTGTCACTGTCCAGCCCCCACCTTCCAGGCCAACTCCTCTCAATGGCAGCCATGAGACTTGTGGGGGCCATCCTCCCAGCTGCTGCAGGTGCCTTAGAGCTCACTCCAATCCCATGAGGTGATCACATTTATTCCTCCATCATCCAGAGGAAGAAACTGGAGTGCAGGGAGGTAAAGTCACTTGCTCCAAACCATCTAGCAACAGGCCATGGAACTGAGATTTGAATTCAGGTCACCCTAACTGCCTCAATCACTTTGTCCCTCCGCCTAGCCTTCCAGTGTCACCACAATGAGGCTGGGGGGGGGAGGGGCTGGCCTGGGGCCTGGCTCCCCAGCAAAGTTTTGCCCACAGGCATCAGCATGTCTCAATGTCCAGAATCTCCCCCAAGGAAACCCAGCCAGAAGGGGATAGTTAGGACCCAGGGGTGCAAGGCTGGTCCATCCCGGCACTCACTATGGCATCTTGGAAATGACCTTGCCCTTATCACATCAAGAGGAGCTTGGGGGGGGGGGGTCTCTGTGAAGATCTGAAAATCCAAGTGGGCCCCGAGTGATAAAGCCCACTAGACTTCCCTATGTCTCTCCCCCACACCTACAATGCAGGCTTCTCAGGCTGCTCTACTGAGGGTCTTCTCGAGGCCCAGAGCAAAGACAGGTCCTTAAACGGCACCCCATGTATGCCCAGTCCACTGGGTGGTGGGGGGAGGCAGGGATGGTCCTGATAGAGGCCCAAGGGCTTCAAAACCACCAGTCCTCAGGGCTTATTCTGCCTTCAGCTCCTCAAAATGTGAGTCCTGTCCACCCATACTACTCCCAGGTCTCTACACAGCTGGAGTGGAAGCCCTTGTTCAGGCAGTTGGAATCTTCCAGACAGGACCACTTTGTCTTATAAGATGGCAAAAGCTATATCACTCCCAGAGGGGCTCCTCCTGAAGTTGCCCCATCCATTCCTGGACTCTTTCCGAGTCAGCACCACAACCCTGTGACAGAGGCCCCAGGACTGTGTTTTCCGATGTAAGACACTGAGGGTCCGAGAGGAAGAGGCTTGCTGAGCGCCACCCAGCTGGTCAGTGATAGGGCCAAGCCCCAACCACATCTGTCTGCTAAAGAGGCAGGGCCCCAGAGACCAGAACAAATATCCAGCCCTCTGGCCTCACCAGGGTGCTCTGGGGCCTCATCTGCCAGTTTTGCAGAGGGAGAGAGGATAGAGGAGTAAGTGCCCTGGCCAAGGAAGCAGCAACCCTTCTGGATTCCAGGGGACTTGGGCGACTTGGTGTCGTTTCTCCAAACAACGCCTTCCCCTCCTGAGCTGAGAGCGCGAGACTCCAGGGCGGAATCTAGAGGCGTCCGAAGAGTCTAGTCGGCATCTTTTGAGTCAGGAATCTCTAGGAGCCCGCTTCGGCCAGCGCCGCCGGCTGGCTGGCTTTGTCCCCAGTACTCCCGCCCCAACTAAAGGCCCCGAAGAGAACAAGGGGTTGGGGGCGTTTCCGCTTCGGCCTCCCAACAGGCGGGACCCTGAGGAAAGACGGCGGGGCCCGCCTTCCGGCGGCCGCTACAGGAACCCCGAGCTCCTGAATACTGAGCGGAGGAACAAACCGCGCACCCGCCCGCCTCCGGGAGTCCCCAGAAGCCCCCAGGACCCTCCGCCGGAGTCCCTCCCGAAGGGTTGCCCGGCCTTAGGGCTCTGGGGCCCTGGCGAGCCCCACCACGGCGCTCCCCCCGAGGAGCGGCGCCCGGGACGACTCGGGAGCGGCACCCTGGAACTCGGTCCGTCGGTCCGTCGGCCAGGCTCGCGTGTGCCGCCGAGAGGGCTACACGCCCGGCGCTCCTCCCGCTCGGGCTCACCTACCGTGCACCAGTCTCCGCATGTCCTGGTATCGAGCCCACAGGTGTGCGCTGGGCTCGGCGCCGCCGGCGGGCGCCGAGCGAGGGGCGCCGGGGCAGTGGGCGCCGGGACCCGGAGGGCCGCAACCAGGACAGGAGGGCGAGGACGAGGCGGCTCGCGGCCCGCCGTGGTCTCGGCGCGGCAGGCAGCGCCGAGCGGCCGCCCGCAGCCCCACACCCGCCATGCCCGCTGCGCGCCGCCCGCGCTGCCCTCAGCCCTCCGGCCCGTCCGCCGCCCTCCTACTGCGCGCCCGCCACCGTGGCCGCGTGCTCCTCACAGCGGCCGGCCAATGGGCGCGGCGCGCGGAGCCCGACCGCCAATGGGAGCGTCCCTATGTCCGGGGGGCGGGAGGTCCCGGACGGGGCGGGGCGGACTCCCCGACCCCCTCCCCCAGTCTCCGGAGCGGCCCGGGAGGACTCTGCGCCCCTTCGGAATCTGCGGTGGCGATGGCGGCTCCTTCTTTCCTCCCCTAGGGAGGCAGGCGGGCCTAAGAAAGGCCGTCCCCGCGAGGCTCCGGACGGCCAGGGCTCGGAGGGGAAAGGGCCAGAGCGCGGCGGGTCCACCCCGGCCCCCCGGTCCTCTGTCTCCCCCTCTGCTCCCGGGGCCTCCCGCCCCTTCCCCCACCTCCTGTCCTTCTGACCTCAGATCCTCTGCCCCTTCCTCCAGTCCTGCAGCGGGGGTCCTGTTCCCCGCCCCTCGCCCCTGCCGGTTCTGCCCGCGGACCAGAGACCGGCCCGTTTCACTCACGTCTCTGGCGGATAGAGTCCTTCCCGCGCGCTCCCCGCTGCCAGCCCCACGCTGGGTGAGACCTCGGGACCGCAGCGCAGCCGACGTCCGCTGAAGCAGACGTCGCTCCCTCTTTGTGCCTTACACAGATGACCTCTGTTAACTTGGAGCGAGGTGGTGGGCCAGGGGTCACTGTGCTTGCCTGGTTCCTACCTCAGCAAATGGCCGCACCGAACCGCTCCATTCCTCGCTTCCCCACGCGGGACTCTCTAGCTCTTCTAGCAATATCACCAGGATTTACAACGAAATTCCTCTTTCCTGCTGGGAACCACTCTCCACCCGCGTGTATTCCACACAGATCCATTTTCTAAGTCCACATGCGCATGTGCTCTGGGCCTTCAGCAGGCCGACCCTGCACCCGTGGGCCTTGTCGGTGGAGAGCTGGCTAGCTAGACACTGTTTCTGTGGGATGCTCCCCGGGGTGTCCTCGCCGGGTCTAAGGGTGTACTTTCCAATATTCACTGCACCTTGGCTGAGGACCTACAGTGTGCCAACCCCTGGGCCAAGTGCTGGCACAGGATGGAGGCCATAGGTGGGCCCGTGGGTGGGCGGCTGCCCTCCCCACTCCCAGGGCCCCAGTGAGCTAAGTGTGCGCTGGGGGCTTAGCCATATGTAAGCCTTGTCTGGGCGGGAGATGGGTGGTCTGTGGTGTCCAGCCCGCAGAGCCACCAAGAGAAGCCAGAGTGAGCACCAAGCCAGTTGTGTGTGCGTGGTTGGGTGGGGTTGGCTCCGGGAGAAGGCAGGTTATCCAGGTTATCCAAGCTGCAGCTTGGGCCTGGCAGCTCAGCGGCGGACCCTACTACCCTTTTCAGAGGCGCTGCTTGATCTCTCTTCTTTCTTTTTGTACATTTTGTGTCCACATTACCAAACTCTCTTATTGGTTCTAAGTTTTCATTTGACTTTCTTAGATTGTCTAATAGTCCGGGAATAACGGAAAGTGCCCCATACAGGATAGCTTTTCTTAATTTTATGGTTGTTTGTCTCAGATGCTTACTTAGACTTTTCTTGTGATAATGATAGTTAGCTTTCAACAATGCACCTTATTTTTAGAAGCCTAGGCATCAGTCTCGATCTCGAAATAAATGAAAGGCGTTGCGTAATTGCATTTTAGAGCATGGTGCACTACCCGTTTAGTAGTCCATCATAGAGGGTCATCACTTCTACTAGGACTTTAAGAAAAAAGATGGCGGTGGCAGAGTAGGGGGCGCGGCCGCCAACTCCGAATACCAGCTTGCAAAGGGGAGGCCGGGAGGCGGGGCCGGACCGACGCCACGTGGGAGGCCCCGCCCCTTGGCCCGCCCTGCCTCTGGAGCAGAGGAGTCTGCGCCAGCTGGTTTAGGCCTCACTGAGCACGCGCACTCCGCCGCATTCTGATTGGCGGACCCACGCAGCCCACCGCACTCAGATTGGTGGAGCCGCTCCACATTCTGGGTCCCGAGCTCAGCGCTGCTCCTTACCCGTTCCGCTCCTCACCTCCTTGGAGGTGGCCCAGGGCCGGGATCGCACGGCCACCTGGCCGCCGGACTCAGCAAGGACGGGCAGGACGGCTTCGGCTTCATCCGGGAGCTCCAGTCCAGGGGCTGGGACAGCTCCCGTCGCTCTTCGTTCCGCCGTACCCTTCTCCACGACAGCGGTCCGGCATGTTTTCCAGGGCCCAGGTGAGGCGGGTTCTGCAGCGGGTGCCCGGGAAGCAGCGACTCGGCGTCTACAGGTTCCTGCCCTTCTTTTTTGTCCTGGGAGGAACGATGGAGTGGATCATGATTAAAGTGCGCGTGGGCCAGGAGACCTTCTGTAAGTGGGGGTGCAGCAGCCTCTGTTTCATTTCAGGCAGGCGGGAGACGGCGAGGGAGCCGTTTTCCTGGGGGCTGTTCTCAGCTGGTAGACCTCTCATTCCGCTCAGCGCTGAGCTGCTTTTACCCTGGTCAGAAGGGCGAGTGCGGTTCCCTTCGTTGGGCGGTGGAGATCCGCCTGGGCTCTCCTGTAAGCGGGGCGACAAAGGCACATTGGTATCCGATCTTGAGACCTTCCCTGCACTTTGAGAGGAGGGCACGTGACTCCACTCAGGACGCCCTCCTTTCAAGCCTGCCCTTCGGCCATGCCGGTAACACTTTTCGGGCCTAAGGAATAGACTTCTCACAGCACCTAGAGGCGGGTGGGATCTTGAGGATTCATGGAAGTTCCTAACTGGCCAGTCCAAACCCTAGAGAGAACTTGGTTGGCCCGGCTTAGCTAAATACTACTGTCTTTACTGGCCAGAGTCATTGGTACCAATGCCCAGCACTACAAAAAGTGTGTCTGGCATTGCTTTGCTGAGCACTAGCCTGGACAGGCTAGTTCCTCTTCCAGGAAGACTTCCCTAACCCCTAGGCCCTTTCTGCTTTCTCCCTCTCCAGAAACACAATCACTTGTGAATCACCAACCCTCATTTTTTTAAAAAAAGTGCTTTCTAAAGATATTTAATCCTCCTGTGTTCACCCATTCCTTCATATTTAATGAGCACTGATGAGAGGATATAAGGCGGAGGGCCCCCACACCAGAAGAGCACTAATGGGAGAGACAGATCATACAGTTACTATTAAGTGTGATCACTGCTGTGGGGGGAAAGTTGGGGGAGCATGGGAGTCCTGGGTGGGGCACCTGAATTGGACTAGGTGGTGCAGGGAAGGCTTCCTGGAGGAGTTACCATGTCAGGTAGGGTCCGAAGATTGAGTAGGTGTCAGCCAGATGAGGGAAACGTTTATGGACTTGAAAGTGTCTTCTGCCAGTGGTAAGAGCAAACCTTGGGGCCTTGGTGTGAAAGTATGCTGCTGTGTTTCAGGGACTGAAGCAGGTGAGCAGAGTGAGGGATGACGTGGTTAGAAAGGTGCCTGGGCAGGGCCACAAAGGGACTGGAGAACCAACAGTGTATCCCAAAGGGCTGAAGAGTTTTAAGCCGCAGCTGGTGAACATATGTGGAGAATGCTTTCTTGTGGAGGGCGGATTGACAGGAACACTTAGGCTGTGTGGTTGTCCAGATTTGAGATGGTGGCCTGGACTAGGGTGAGATGCCAAGAAGTGGGCGGAGTTGAGAGACACCCCAGAGGTAGTACTGACAAGGGCTTGGTGATTGACTGGACTCAGGAAATGAGGAGTGGCGGCTTCTGGTAGGGCAGCTGGGTCAGGGGGAACACAGGCAGGACAGTCCTGGGCTCCATTTTGGACGTGCTGAGGGGGGAGATGGTTATACAGAACTGAAGCTCAGAAGGCAGATCTGGGCCTCAGATCTAGGTTTGTGGGTCATTCACAAGCTGATTGTGATGAAAGAGTTTAAACCCCAACATTTTAAGGGTGACTGAGAGTGACCAGAGAGGCAAGAAGGGAAACATGAAGGGCTTGTTATCACAGAAGACAGGAGGTTCAGGAAGTTCAACTAAGTGAATGGGAGGTAAGCCCCCTCTCCCCTACCAGGAGAGACTTGAAATATGCAAGTACTGATCAGAAAAGAGAGGGTGGAGAGAGGCTGGAGATACCTTGGCCCTTGAGAAGGTGGGAGAGGATGGGACCAGAGCAGGGCAAGGAGTAGCCCTTGGAAGTCAGCTGGAAGAGTTCTTTACTGATGACTTTTCTCTGCGAAGAAAGAGTTCATGGCCATTTCGGGGTGGGTAAAGTAGGGTCAGGGCCATGGCTGAAGAAACAGGACTGCCAGGCATCACAGTGGACCCAGTTAGATGCAACAGTTGGGCCCACAGTGCAAAGCAAGCAGAATGAGGCATGGAGAAGTAAGTTGGATTAATCTGTAGTTTGGGTTTTGAAGGTATATCAAGAAGTTGATATTGATGAGAGGGAATTTCAGCTGATCTGGGCAGGAAGAGAGGACAAGGGCCTGAGGAAGTTGGTGAAGGTCCAAGGACAGAAAGGTAGTAGAGGTTGTGGTCAGAGCAGAATGAACTTATTGCTTCAGAGGAACACTGCAAGCAGATGGTAGAAGTTGAGAAGTAAGGAAGATGAAGGGGGCTGGTGCTTCATCTCTGTTGGGGGTGGTGTTGCCTGGGAAGATGGCACAGGACAGGGTCAAGGAACCTGAACTAGATGCCAGCATTTTCAGAGACTGAAGGGGAGTGATGGACAGCAGGTACCAGTGCAGAGAAGATGGTGGCAAATGGCATAGGACCCAGAGGAAGAAGGTGGAGAATCAGTAGTAGTCTGGAAAAGCAGCAGCTGAGAACAAGGAGACTGCCCTCATCTCCCAGCCCTCAGTTCCTGGGTGTGGCAGAGGGAGCAGCAGAGAGCTATAGGGCCAGAAGTGCCTCTGCAGGGCCAGTTAAGAAGGATGATTTCAGAGAGAAGTGAAATTGCTAAGGGCTGTGCTGGGACATGACACTATCTTTGAAGACACTGACTCTGACCCTGCTATTGATATTGAGAGTTCCTTTAACATAGTGCTCATTTAAATCAAATCTTGTTTTAAGTTTATTCTGGCATTGAGTTAAGCCTTAATGTTGATATTCAGGTGACAGATCTAGACTATTGGTTAAATTACTCAGATATGTATTTTTAATTCCTTAGTCTCTTGAAAATCTAAATAAAATCTTTGTTTGATACAGACGATGTCTACCGTAGAAAAGCCTCAGAAAGGCAGTATCAGAGAAGGCTGGAAGATGCATCAGAGACTGAACTTCAGCAGTCAATAAAGTGAATATGAAACTTTACTACTGGTTTCAACTCCTTTAAAGATGTACTTTTCGGGTCTCTTGTTCTTACATAGAACTGCCTTTACAAAGAACTTTTATAGTTTTCCTGTCTCTGCTTGAATACTTCCCAAGTCACTGATGGACAGCACTTGTGGGAAAATTATTTCCTACTAAAACACACCTACCCATTGAATCTAGTCCATGAAATATTTCTAAACAATTCAAGGATCAATCAGGATGCTTTTCAGTGTAGCCTGAATTGTTTGTGAAGTCCTTTGTTTTAGGCAACAAGGGATAACCTTATTTAGTTTTTTGCAGAATTCAGACTTACTATGAATAAAAGTTATCTACTGTAGGATCATTTAAACGAGGATTATTATGCAGACTACATTTCTGCTAGCTACCAATTTGTAAACATTTTGTTAGAATGTGACCATATGTTATTCATGTTAAGTGCTCTTGTGAACACAGACAACCCCTTTCCTTGCTTGGCTCCACTAACATACAAGGGCTGGACCTCCATGAGGACTGGGGAGCAACACGTTTCACTCCCCTCTGAGATGAAGATGTTGCTTTCATCCAGCTGCTAAAGATAAAGACACTGCTCCTTCCCAAAGAAAGTGAATCTTCACAGCATAAAGCAACCATAGACTTGAGCTAAATCAGAGGCTCAGTCTATAGGGAGAGATTTTCCAATCTGACCCAGAATAAGTTTGGATCAGTTGGTAGAAAAAGCAAAGGCATCTTTCCATGTTTGGATAACCATATCCAACATCTTTTCAAACAAGAAAATATATACATATTAAATAAGACTAAGTTTCAAAATAGTTTCTAACTATTGCTCATGAATAAAGAAGCAGATGCTTAAGGCCACAGGGTATCCTCAAGTTAATGATATCTGCCACAAATTGTTCTAAGGGATTTTTTTTTTCTAATTTAAGTCAGTCCATTTATGTTAGAACCAATCCAGTATAATTAAGGAGCCACTGACTACTCAGATCTCATTAAAGCACTAATGAGTCGCTGCTCAGAGGTGGCTTGAGTATGAAGACCAGTGATGACCAACAGCACCAGGGAGAGGAAGGTAGTTCTCATGTGCGCTTTTGTTACCTCAGGCATTCCTGGTGACCCTAAACCTCATAGTTACTTTTAGTGACTAGACTGCTGCATAATGAATTTAAATTGTGGCCTTAACTCCCATTTGTTCCCCCAACCTGTTTTAGAAGTTTAATATTTTGTACCTATGTAAAGAGCATATGTAACATACATACCTTTTACAAAGAATAGTTGTAAATGCTACTAAAACCATCAGCTAACTTCTGTTGTCTGCTGTGGTTTCCTTCCCTGGCCTATCCTGCTGTCTCCATCCCAGGGAGAATCTCTAGTCTGAAATTTGTGCTAAACTTCCCTAGAGTTTTCTTCATCTTTCTAAAATATATGTATTGGAGTGCCAATTTATTTAAGACAACGAAGCTTTGAAGACAACACAACAATGTCTGACTTCAAGGCAAGCAGACTAGCAAAGCAATTAAAATTGAAGATACTTTCAAAGCATATTAATTTGGATGCTGCAGAACTAATTTTTGTTAACCAAGGTGCAAGCTTTTTAACTTTACCTCAATTTTTTAACAGTTCTACTAAGGAATATAACTCTATCCCACTTATCAGACACTAGGATTATTTAAGGGAACTTAAATAATTTAAACAGCAATGCTCTCATAAGCTGCTTACAGAACTGCAGTGCCCCCTACTGTGAACTACAAGGCAAACAATTTAATAACTTGAATTTCAAAAACCACAATACTTCAGAATGACAAAAATCTAATTAGCATTTATTGCTAGAAGTCTTCCTCCACTGGGGTGTTAGACAAAGAACATGGGCTTTGGAGCTTCATTTTATCATCTGAATGGATAGGGAAAGTATTGGGTTGACCAAAAAGTTCATTCGGTTTTTCCCGTAAGATGGCTCTAGTAGCACTTAGCTGTCTTTAACTTCATTCGCAACAATTTTGCTAGACTGTATTGTGACAGGTCTCATATCAGCGTGCATTAAAAAAAAAAAATCAAAATTGAATTTTTGTGCAGCCATTTTAATATTGAAGATGGAAGCAACATTTTCTGCGTATTATGCTTTATTTTTTTAATATAAATTTTATTTTTGGCTGCGTTGGGTCTTTGTTCCTGCACGTGGGCTCTCTCTAGCTGTGGACAGTGGAGGCTACTCTTCGTTGCGATGTGAGGGCTTCTCCTTGCAGTGGCTTCTCATGTTGCAGAGCACGGGCTCTAGGCGCATGGGCTTCAGTTAGTTGTGGCTCATGGGCTCTAGAGCGCAGGCTCAGTAGTTGTGGTGCACGGGCTTAGTTGCCCCGAGGCATGTGGGATCTTCCCGGAGCAGGAATAGAACCCGTGTCCCCTGCATTGGCAGGTGGATTCCCAACCACTGGGCCACCAGGGAAGTCCCTGTGCTTTATTATTTCAAGAAAGGTAAAAACGCAACTGAAACACATAAGAAGACTTGTGCAGTGTATGGAGAAGGTGCTGTGACTGATCGAACATGTCAAAAGCGGTTAGTGAAGTTTTGTGCTGGAGATTTCCCGCTGGACAATGCTCCACGGTCAGGTAGACCTACTGAAGTTGATAGTGATCAAATCGAGACACTGAGAACAATCAACGTTATACCATGCGTGAGAGAGCCGACATACTCAAAAATAGCCAAATCAAGCATTGAAAATCACCGCTTGGTTATGTTAATTGCTTTGATGTTTGGGTTCCATAATTTAAGTGAAAAAAGCCTTCTTGACTGTATTTCCGCATGCAATTCTCTACTTAAATGTAACGAGAACATTCTATTTTTAAAACAAATTGTGACAGGCGATGAAAAGTGGATACTGTACTATAATGTGGAACAGAAGAGATCGTGGGGCAAGCTAAATGAACCACCACCAACCAACCAAAGGCCGGTCTTCATCCGAAGAAGGTGATGTTGTATATACGGTGGGATTGGGAGGGAGTCCTCTATTATGAGCTCCTTCCAGAAAACAAAACGATTAATTCCAACAAGTACTGCTCCCAGTTAGACCAACTGAAAGCAGCACTCGACGAAAAGCATCCGGAATTAGTCAACAGAAAACGCATAATCTTCCATCAGGATGACGCAAGACCGCACGTTTCAATGACCAGGCAAAAAACTGTTACAGCTTGGCTGGGAAATTCTAATTCATCCGTCGTATTCACCAGATATTGCACCTGCATATTTCCATTTATTTCGGTCTTTACAAAATTCTCTTCATGGAAAAAAATGCCAATTCTCTGGAAGACTGTAAAAGGCACCTGGAACAGTTCTTTGCTCAAAAAGATAAAAAGTTTTGGGAAGATGGAATTATGAAGTTGCCTGAAAAATGGCAGAATGTGAATATGTTGTTCAATAAAGTTCTTGGTGAAAATGAAAAATGTCTTTTATTTTTACTTAAAAACTCAAGGAACTTTTTGGCCAACCCAATACCTAAGCACAGAGTAAATACTCAATAAGGAAGGGCTATCTTTGTTCATCTAGTAGTCCTCTTTTGGAAATCTTGCCTACATCTCTGAAGTTATAACTCAATCAAATTAATCTCTTTTAGAAGTTTGGATCTCTCACGCTGAGTTACTTCTCTTAAAAAAAAATATACACTTGGACCATGGTGTTTTCCAAAACAACTTCTCTCCTAGTAAAGCAGCATCAGTTCTTAGTTTTCACACACGTGTATTAAATTTGGAATTTCTTGCCACATTTATATGTAAAATCCACAAGACGTGCATTCCACATCTATCTGGGGGATAGAAATAGTCTATTAATTTGTTCAGGTATGAACTTTCATTCAGCTGACCTCGCACACTTCCAAATGCAAAAGGAACAGAGTAATACTTAGCACTATTGCTCAGAGTGTTCAGCTGGAATGTTTAACTATACATCAACGATCATTCAAAATATGTTTATGAGCAGAGATGGAAGTACAGCCCTAAACTCTTAGGAGAACAGAACCACAGGGATTTGCAAAGTGATATTAGAGGAAAACAGTTGGTTGATTTTACCAACACCTTCTATTAAAAGTGTTGTCATGTTTTAAGAGATTATAAGCATGATAAAAACATACCCGGGCCACTTCTCTCTTCTGGCCACACACAGCTATTTGAAATGGATTACACTGATTTATGATACAGGACATGCTTGCCTTACCTTCCATCATCAGTAACAACTCCCTCTGCAATTTTAACTTCAACCTGCATTTCCGCCCATGCTGAAGACATGTTAGGAATCCTTGACTGCCAGTCTGAGAGGCTTGGCATGGGCATGTCAGGCTGCAGTGTGACTACATTCGGCTTCTGTGTTAATGCAGCCTAAGCCTTGGATCAGTGTCTGGACACTGACTTTTGCCTCTACCCAAGGAGCTCTCTTCCTTTAAATTGGCAGCCATATCCCTGTCAACATAAAATCAAGGCTTGCAGAAATTAAACCTACTTGAAACTAACATCTGACACAGCTTTAACAAAACAACCAAACCTGGTTAATCCAAATCACTTTGCAAACTCCATTTTTATTTGGATTAAAAAGCTTTAGATGAACAAAGATATGATACATACATATTATAAGACTAGTTATCACTTAAACCTCTTTTGATACAGAAATTAGAATAAACCAAGTTTTAATCAAGTCTGAAAATGTTTAAGTTCAAAAATCAACAACACCAATTTGGAGATTTTACACAAAGAAGAGTCCCCTCTTAATTCTTCCTCATAGGAAGAAAAGGGTGGGTTCAAAAACAAAGTAATTCAAGGCCTTTTAAATCAGTTGGCTGACATACTATTTTAAACCTATAGGTCTTTTTCCGCACATAAACAAAATTCTTTTCCACATGAACTTACATTTTGAAAACATTTAGGCCATTATACTTTCTAAGCCATATCACTACAGTTCCTAAAACTCATGGAAAAAAAAGATGTATAGTTCACATGTACCTTTTAAAGTCAGGGCTTTTTTTTTTTTTCTTTTTCTTTTCTTTTTTGGAAGATGGCTGACCTCAAATCTTATATCCTAAAATATTAATTGACATTCTCCAAGTTAATATACAGAAAGACATGATTCTAAAATAAATACATAGAGCTTTTTTTTTTTTTTAAAGGTAATTAGGGCCTGCCTAATGGCCCCCTGGCCCGGCTCTGCACTGCCTTAGGGAAGCCCCTGGCTGGATCTATGGTTCCTACAGCACCTCCAGACACTGAGAAGGAGCCTGGAGGAGGAGTGCTCTGGCTTCTAATGCCCCACATAGACCACAGTGAAGAGTTTTTAGAGTCTTCCCAAAGAAGTCTCTTCCAGACCTTAAAAAGGGAAATAAGACGGGTGCATGAAATAAATAAATAACTTAACCAAAATTAAATTTCAGGTTCTTTGGTGTAATTCAAGGATGTCTAGAAATAAAATAATCTGATTGTATTATACAGTCCATGATGATTCAATGGCCCAAATAACCAAGAACTGAAGATTTCTTTATCTGATTCAGTTTAACAATAAGGTACTGACATAGTACTGCAAAACATTTTTTAAAATTCAGAACTGTTTAAAATACTTGATGCAAATTGAGATCCAGTGGTTGACTTATAGGCAATTAAGTTATAAGGACCTCCTGTAATTAAAGTATCTAGATACAAGAGACTTTTTTCCATTCTAAACTCTTCTTCTGTCCCCATGATTTAGTAAGAATGGTAATTAAATATCCAGGTATTGACTCATACCAGATTAAAAGAAAAAAGTATCCTCTGAGAGTCACTCTCAATTTACAAACAGCAGTGGAAGCTCCACCACAATGGCAACCACCTTGTTACAATAAAGCAGGTTTCAAAAACGCTGAGTGAAATACTGAACCATGTTTGATGCTTTCCACTTGTCTGAGCATTATATACTGCCTCCAAATGTTTTTTTCCAGAGTCATATAAGAGAGACAGGGTCATCAAACCTAAGTGTTTGGGATCTGTAATGGTCTTTTTAGTGAGCATTTTCTTAAATTATGATTTCCTTCTCCTGAAATTCAAAAGCACAAGCTGAATTTTAAAATTATTTTATAAAGTCTTAAATTTCTGGTTGAGAATTACAACCCTGAAACTTAGGAGAAAAAGAAAAAAAAAAAGCCAGATCTGATGAGGAAATAAAGAATACTAAAACATACTTGCATATGCAGGCAATCCAGCCTTTTACAATTATGCTTCTGACACAGCCCATATCTGGTTAATGCACTCCCTTCCCTAAGTTAGGTTAGGTGTTATGTTTAAAAATAAATCACCTCCAGCACACCTCAATACTTTCTTCAAGATGAACTTCAATAATTTGCAATGTAGAGATTTAAAGTTTTAAATCACCTAACATGTATAGGCATAAATTGTGAATTCATTACAAAAAGATCAAAAGTACCCTTAAACTTACCTGTCAAGACTAAATATAATTCAGGGTTGTGCACATGTTCTGCAAAAATAACTGACACCATAGATGTCTAACTCAGCACAAGAAAAAGTGCTTTCTCCCTCCAGGCGTCCGGGAGCTGCATTAGCTGCAGAAGAGTGCACAGTGCTGACTTCAGATTTCTGAGTTACTAGAGCAAATGTGCCATGTCTGCCAAACATCTACAATCCAACTAACAACCTTTCACTCTACCTGGAAGAAACAGTTCTTGCAAAAGTGGCTTAAGATATTTAGGCACGTGAAACAGACACAAGTACACTCCCCTCTCTAAGATGTAAACTAGGGCCAACTTCACATTTCATTGACAACTTAAACTAATCTGTAAACTCTTGTGTGTGTTTTTTTTCATTTTGTTTGTTATTTAAAAAAAACAAAAACAAAAAACCAACCAAAAAAAACAAGAAACAGAAACCCCAAGCCAAGACAAAAAACCTTTGATGGTTTCAGCTCTATGGCAACAAGTAAAAAGATAAAACTCCAAGTCTAAATACAACCAATTATGAAACTGGTTTTAAACGAAGGAAACATATGCAAAAAAAAAATCTTTGTGTATTTGATAAAGTCAACTTAATATAACAAAAACAAATTGAAATAGCTTATTAAAAGTGTCCTTATATAAAAATGGCCTTGTGATGTACAATAAAATGCAATAAAAATGATCATCCTTTGTTCCTCCCCCCACCCCCAGTAACTAAAATGGCTACTGTTCCACAAAACTCTTTATGCTTCTATAAAAGAATCGTAATTGATGTGATTAAAGGTTTTCTAGATTGTATGCTTGGCGAATATTGAGGGTGTCTCGGAGCATCAGATCCCGAAGGCGCCAGAGGGCGTCTGCCATGGTGGTGTGGGCCCCTTTACTTTTCAGCCAGTGAGAGGGGAGTCGGCTCTCCTGTTCTTTTGACAAATGGACATCGCGTCTTCGGGCTGAAAATTAAAGTGCAGACAGAGAAATACAAATATCAGTCCTAAGGTCTGACAGATTAAAACATGAAACATTTATTATTTATTGAATATTATGAATTTTAACTCTGCAGAATACTTCCAAGCAAATTTCTTACATTGTTTTATTAGGCATCTTGGTTTTTAGAAAGCTATTTTACTTAGGTATGAGACTACCTAGCCAAGGATGTCTCGTTTTACACTTTGCAGTTTATAAATTATCTAATGTCTTCTTTTTTTAATTAATTAATTAATTAATTAATTTTTGGCTGCATTGGGTCTTCGTTGCTGCGTGCGGACTTTCTCTAGTTGCGGTGAGTGGGGGCTACTCTTCGTTGTGGTGCGCGCGCTTCTCATTGTGGTGGCTTCTCTTGTTGTGGAGCATGGGCTCTAGGCACACAGGCTTCAGTAGTCTTCAGTAGTGGCTCGCGGGCTCAGTAGTTGTGGCTCATGGGCTCTGGAGCACAGGCTCAGTAGTTGTGGCGCACGGGCTTAGCTGCTCCGCAGCATGTGGGATCTTCCCAGATCAGCGCTCGAACCCGTGTCTCCTGCGTTGGCAGGCGGATTCTTAACCACTGTGCCACCAGTGAAGTCCTAGAAATTATCTAATTTCTAACAATTACTTCACAAAACAGCTGCACAAGATAACATAATTACTAGAATGGGAATATAAAAGTTGTACAAACACCTAAAAGATCTGATCATTAATATTCAATAGTTACTCCAATATTAACAAAAATTCCTAAAAAGGTAAATGTGAAGAAAGGGAAAACCACCTACTACTCTTAAAGCAATCAAATGATCAAATTTGGCTTAGAAATGAAAAATGAACAGAAACTTCCAAAGTTCTTTCCAGAAACTAGGCAAGTTATTTTAGTAAGTACTGAAAATATGCTGAGCCTGCTGAACTAAATGAATAAACTTCATAGGTTAATAGAAACATGTCTTCCAATATTATTTTTCTTTTTTAAAAATTGAGGTGAAATAATTTTTTATTTTTTATTTTTTTGCAGTACGCGGGCCTCTCACTGCTGTGGCCTCTCCCATTGCGGAGCACAGGCTCTGGACGCGCAGTCCCAGCGGTCATGGCTCACGGACCCAGCTGCTCCGCGGCATGTGGGATCTTCCCGGATCGGGGCATGAACCCGTGTCCCCTGTAATGGCAGGTGGACTCTCAACCACTGCACCACCAGGGAAGCCCTGAAATAATTTTTAATTTACCCAAATCCATCTATGCTATCCCCAAATGCCTGAAAAATAATTGAAAAAATTCAGAATATACTTAAGAAGATAGCATAGATATTTCTGACAAAACTAAGCTTTGAAACTCAGCAAAAAAACATTTTCAGTATGTAATGTCAATATACAAAGAAGCTCCAAACCCTTCTACTAAGTATACAATTTATTTTACTTATAAAGGCATACCTCAGGTTTGGTTCCAAATCACCACAATAAAGTGAGTTGCATGAATTTTTTGGTTACGTTTACACTATAGTGTAGTCTATTAAGTATGCAATATAGCATCATGTCTAAAACAACTATGTACATACCTTAATTAAAAAAGACTACACTGCTAAAAAAATATTAACCATCATCTGAACCCTCAGCAAGTCGTAATCTTTTTATAATGGTAATATCAAAGACTGTTGATCACAGGTCACCAAAACAAATATAATAATAATGAAAAAGTTGGAAATATTGTGAAAATTACCAAAATGTGACACAGAAAAACGAAGTGAGCACATACTACTGTAAAAACGGTGCCGAAAGACTTGCTTGACACATTGCCACAAACCTTCAATTTGTAAAAAAATGCAGTATCTGAGAAGAGTAACAAAGCAAAGTGCAACAAAACAAGGTATGCCTGTATAAGAATCATGGATATTTATCCTGATATAATAGGTCCATAGCAGCGAGAGGACTTTGATAAAGCATGGATTTCGAAAAGCCTTCTTGAGGACTCTCCTTACCTGCTAGGGTCTGGTCCCACTTGCTAATGCTGTTGGACTCAGCACTGAGTCCTTCAATATATTTTAGGTAGGCCTCTGAGTGGAGAAGCCGTTGAGTCTTCGGTGGGGGAGCCACAAACATGGGTGTTGTTGGCTGCTGTATGACAGGGGGGCCGGGTGGATGTGGGCCAGGATATGGAGGTGGTGCCTGCTGCCCTGGAGGCCCCAAAACACCTACCTGAAAGAGCACAGACACATGGTGAGGGAAAAAAAATACTCAGTGCATGCTCTGAGAAAGAGGGTAACTTGAATTCTGTTGAGTCCTAGAAGATCCAACTTGGAGGCTCACCTGCTGTCCATATGGACTTCCACCTGGTGCTGGAGTCCCTACCATAGGGGCCACTCCTTGGTTCATCACACCTATAATTCAGAATTACAGGCACAATTAGAGGCTCTGGGTTGAGAAGACTGAAAACTACTGTCTGATAAGAAAGGCCATTTATAATGCAAGCCTATGATCTCTGCCCTGAGTCTTTATGGATAGGAACTCTAAGCACCCAAAACAGGATGTAGCATTCATATAGAAAATGCATGTTCTTTTGTTTTCTAGGTACTTTAAATACAAAGCTAGGACAACTTGTCAGATGTACATTAATTATTCATGGCTTAGAAATAATTTGAACCCTGCATAAAATTCTAGTATTTCCCTAGGTAAGCTACAGTCAGAATACAACTATATTTTCAAGGTATTTTTCTTTTGACAACACAGTTTCCTGCAACTGAAGCCCGTGTTTAATTTCAGCAGTAATGGCATTGCAACCAGGCTCAGCTGTATGCAATGTGTTAGGACAGCAGGGACATAAGGGAAGAGGTTTGTGCAAGTGCACATTAAATGACCTTTGTGGAGGCTGGAGGCACATTCTTGCTGTCCTCTCACAGGCCACCAGCACCTCTGGTTCTAACTGGAGTCACTAATGTTGGCAGAGAGGGGACACTGCCATTTGATAGACCAGCACTTTGAAAAGGAATCATCCGGAAACAGAGCAGCCTTGGTGCTATCACTTCAAATGCAAAATGACAAAGGGAAAGAGAAAGATTCCATGGTCCTACTATATTTGGACTTTGTATAAACTTCCCTTGGTGACTCCTCACAAGCAATTTCTGTCACACAAGCAAGTTCTGTCTCATAGGTCCTAGTTGATAATAACATGATGTCTTAAATTTAGCATCTGGGGCTATTTTAATCTCAGGACCGTCCACTTCCTAGTCTCATAAAACAGAGCAATAGGTAAAGGACCCAGTTCATTAAAAACTAACAAACTACAATCAAAACCCTGGTGAGCTACTGCTTAAACCTTAAACAAGTCCAGCTGGCTGCACGGAAGGATCAACAGGAGCTAACTTCATATTCTATAGTTTCTCTGGATTCAAAATGTTGGTATTTTAACCAGGCAGAACCAACCCACTATTCTAAGGTTCAGAATTGCTAAATACCACTTCCAAGAAGTATTAGACGTTTGTAAGAGAGAACACACTAAGTGAAAACAAGCTTTCTGTTTACAAAGCAGGGATTTTTATATTCCAAGAACCCAGAAGGGTACCTGAACCACAAGAATAGAATCTTAGTGATTATTTGTGAGTGAGTGAAGAGGTTGCAGTGGGTAAGTTGCTGCTCCAGCAACATATTATTAACCCCTGTTCCCCTAGGACACTCACCCACCTTAGATTTCACAACACAGTGGGCCTCCCTGAGCTGCCTGTATCAAAAAAATCAGGGCAGCACAAAAAAATCAGCAACCAACCCCCTATGTGCCCTCTGTTTACAAATGCCATGCCAGGGGGCAGCTGGTGAGAATGCAGGCTGAGTCACCAGAGGAGCTCACTGAATCTCCCTCTTCTCAAAGCCTGATCAGACGTGCGTGTGTAGATACTAAGAGGGGTTCTTCCCTGTCTCCTTATCATCAGGTGTGTTGTGCTTTCTTCAAATGCATTTAGAATCTGAAAAAGGGGCAAAGGGAGACATCTACCCCCCAATACCCGCCAAAAGACCAGCTACCTAGAGGGTACTGGCCTTCGGTGTGACTCCCGCTGAGTAGCACACGCACCTGGGAGTTAAGTCCAGCTTAGTCTCACTGCTCAGTCAGATACTCTTGCCAAGGGGAGAGGGCACAGAATTAAGGACAACTCCACCTGCCACAGGAACACACCCATTTTATGACTGACACCTGCTGCAAGAGCAACTCACACATAGTCCACCACTTCCATAATGAAGCACCCACGCCCACGAACATTTCCTCCTCTGGGTGTGTCTAGATCAAATACTTCTGTGGCGTTATGGCCATTCTCTAAGCAACACTCACATCACAAAGAGTGTTACTGAAGGCTCTAGGCCGAGCCACCAGGTTAGCTCACCCTACATACTGCTGGGCACACCCTCTGAAGCTTTGTTTGGAACTCTTTATAGCCACGGGATCGGTAGATCCAATGCTGTTGTAAGCAAATCTAAGGGTTTCTACATTTTGTCATCTGGGCCAGGCCTTTAGCTAATATTTTGGATAATGGATCAAATACTATTCCAAGTCATCTTAAGGTCACATTCCCTCCAAATAGATACCTAAGGTCAGTTTTTTTGCATATGATGGCAATTAATATGGGAACTTGTGATTTTCCTTTCATAATAATCTTTCAAATTTGCTAATTAATTGTAAAGGAAAACTGTACCTATTTCTGGGCTCCACTTATATGTTTCTATATGACATAACTTCTGAGCTTGTTGACAGACAAACCAGTGTCTCCAGGTAGCAAGGTGGGCTATGCTGTTCTTTAAATGTTATGTCATCCTTCTTTGGGGACTCAGAAATAGAAAACTCGTTCAGGACAAATTCGTTCTCTCCCTCCTTTCTGTTGCTAGAAGGACTGACTGAAGGATTTCTACAGAGTTCTACATTAGCGACTCTGTAATTCCCTTAGAGGGGAGGGGCTGCTTGAAAAGCAAAAGATGGAGCAGGGACTCTACACAGAAGACCCTTTGAGATAAGAATTGAACCAGAAGAAGAAATGTACTCAGGAGCAAAAAGTGCTTTTTATACCAACTGGCAATTTGGGAAACTTCATTCACTGATAAAGAGAGCAGAGCATGACCTCCTAGGCTGTGTTTGGCTTTCTGAGCACGTGTCAAGTTGTTTGAGTGATTTTAGAGTATGCCTCCTGCCCCTTGATCTGCTGAGTCTAGTTTCTGTCATGTGTCCTGTGCTGCTGCTAGGCAGCCAGGTGCTCAAGGGCACAGGTGCTGAGCCACCTGCTCAATACACAGGACAGGTCCTACTGCTGACATCCCTGGGATTCTCAGTGAGGGAAGGCCTGCCCACATGGGCAGCAGGTACCTCCTGGAACAAATGGCTGAAGGAGGAAAAAGAGAATATGAAGATGAGATTAATGAGTGAATGAGGATGAAGTTCTTACCCGGTGGTGGTATGCCCGGGAGGCCGGGCACACCTGGCGGAAGATGGTGGGGTGGAGGCCCCCCGGGGTGAAGTGGCTGCATGCTGCCCATGCTAACAAGGCCATCAACTGGGCCCTGCAAAGGTGGAAGGCCTGGCGGATAGCCACCCATCATGCCTTGAAGGACACAACAAATTTCAGACATGCATCATTAACATGCAACATGAAGTAAGTAATAACAACCCCCCCCATGCACTACTAATGAATAAAGCACCCTTAGTACTGCATGATATAACGGCAATTAGTGCAATTATTTTGTTGCAATAATGAACAAAATATAAAGTTACAAATATGAAATACATTTCTGGATGAATTAGTACTTAGTACATTATTATTTGTAGTTATTTTCCCTGTGATAAATACGCTGCATGTTTTCAGTTAAATAATAATAAAGAGGAGTTCCATTAACAGCCTTCCCAAGGTCATGATTATTGCAAGGTGTTCAGAGACCCGTTCTGCCTACTGCGATTCTACTGAAGAGTATAAACCCCATCATTCCACTATGCCCACACTCATATGCCTATCACGGGTACACATGAGGGGAAACTGGAATGGAGGAAAATGAGGCACACAGCCCTGATCACAAAGCATGGTTCTCCAGCATGGGGGAGGCGGCAAGACTTTTTCAAGACTTCTATGTCCATTCCTCCTCCCTTTTAGCCCCACCACTGCTGGTAAGAATGGATCATGCTTGAGCTTGAGATGGGGAACAGCTAAGAGTCATCACAATGAATGATGTTTCATCTTTAGATCTCAAAACATGATAAAATAAAGATAAAACCTAACTCCCCACCCCCACCCCGGCCACCAGCCAACCTAAGCCCAGGTCACTCAGTAGCCTGCACGCAGATCTTAGGAGGAATGGCTGGAGAATCAGGCTCTGTTGACATGAGAAAAGGCCAGTTGTCATCATTGTCCCCAAGCACACAAATGTCCTCACAAAGACCTTCAGTTAACAGGGAACATTTTAAATGAGGTAGAGAATTTCTGTGAACAGAGGTTTTTATTCCTTTATTTTCAAAGTGCATCTTCACAACACAAAACACTTCCTGCTGGCTAGGGAAGAATTTCAAAAAACAAGTATTTTTGGCAAAAAGAGTGAAAGGAAGAAGATAATTTCAGAATGTCAAAGACTCACCTATCAAAAGAACTTTAAAGCCATATGACATTTTTTTAAGCAAGGAAAACAACTTGATTTTTCTGGGATTTGAAATGATCATAATGAACAAAACACAAGGCTCCCCACAAAATGCAATCACCTTTGGTCACAGCTTCTTGCACAAAGGGAGGGGTTGAGGAATTGGTGCAAAACCTCATTTTTATATAATACTCTTTGTAGAGGGGTTCTGGAAACAGTGCAAGACTCCCGGTTCTAAGAATTATACTCTTTGATTTTCCCTGAAGAATTGTTTGAAAGGTATTTATTTATAAAAGTTTAGTCTTTTGAAGCTATAAAATTACTGCAAGTTCTGAGATTGATTCAGCTTGCCTCATCGATCATATCTAAGCTGACTAAGAAACTTACAATTACACAAACCAATAAAACAAATTTTAAATAATAATCACCTCTGTACATAAAATAGGATTATCAGTTTCATTTTCTTAAAATGAGAGTTCAGAGATAAAAACTACTTTTGAACAGACACCACCATCTTAAACATGAGGAGATCCAATGCTACCAAACTGTCTTTTAACCATACCACCAGACAGAGCTTTTAGGGATAAGTAGGTGGGAATTCAAGAACGTTAGGAGGCTTTGCTTTCAATTACAAAAGCCCATCTGAACGCAGCCTTCATGGGCTGTGGTTGAAGAAATTACTAAGAATCGAAAGACATGACACTTGTCTTCATTAAACTGTACTTTGGCATTTATTATCCCAGTCACATGTGTTCAAATGAGCTTCAATGCTTGTAAGCAAAGCTGGTCTCAGACAGCAACAAGGCTAAGACTTAGGCCCTATGCAACCTGTAAACCCATAAGAAATCACTCTCTTAAGCTGCAAAGTCCCCACTGTGGACCAAAGACTGCTTACTGTAGAGAATGCTTGCCCTGCACTCCCACAGCCCAGAAGTCTGGGCAGCAAAAGGTTTAATAATGGAGCAGGGGCTTTCTGGAAGGGGGCCACCCTCCTTACCCATCAGAGCTCTGTGATGTTATTCCCCAACAGGGAGCTAAAATGCTGCAGCTGCTGTTTTTCAATGTTTTTAGCTGTTTGAATTGGTTTTGTTAATGTGTCCCTGGGCTTTTTAGTCAAGGGCACAGTGCTATAATATCACACATCAAATAGAACAAAAGAGAATGTCAATGAGGGAATTCTAACTTTCAAAGTCCCCATGTTCAAGGTCTGATTTCTAAAAACCTCTGGCACCCCATTAACCAAAATGGGCCATGGAATAGAGCAGGCGATTATGAGATTTGTTAGATCAACATCAGTTACACTGAAAGTACTGAAAGCCATGATTCAGATGTGCTTTGGCGAGTGCAACTGCTGAGTTCAGCGATAGTGCATTTGAGAACTTGCCATCACAAAAGGTAGGAGCAACAATGGAAAAGTTATCTTCTGCTACTCTGCCTTAAAAAGCAAAAAAAAAAAAAAAAAGTGAAAACAAAAACAGCATCCCAATGAGCCTGTCTTGAGCAACACTATCTTGGACTCCCTGAAAAAAGAGGTCAGACTGCTTGCTTAAGAAGAAACACAGCTTGAATGGACCTCACCAGGCTTAGAAAGATCACGAAGGAGGGACCCGAGAAGTGGTCTGCAGGTTTCTCATTGGAGACACGTCAGACAAGAATATTCAAGAACAGCCAAATTTGCTATGGCTACCAGAACCAGAGACAACACACACAAGCAAACCACATTCATCTTTTCTTTTCTTTTTTTAAAAATATGTGACTGGGATACTAACAGAAAATGCAGTTTAATGTAATTAAATAGAAAAGCATTACAGAGTGGGCACAATGAATTGATTAAGGACTTTGTATTCTACTTAGCAGTCATGCACATTGGTGACCAAGAAAGGATTTACAATTCATTGTCAAAAATCCTTTTAAATGGTCAGTCTTTTAAGGATGGCTGCAGCAGAACAAGGCAAACTGAATACTGGAATGAGATGGGAAAATCATCACCACCTAAAGACTAGTTTTGTGTTTTCTCTTGGTAGTCCCTCCGGAACAGAATTCAGGGTCTGTTTATATTTTCTGCTGTAGAACTCTATCAAGAGCAGTCTGCGGTGGAGAATATCGCCAGACCATGCCCACAGCCAGGGAAGAGCTGCTCCCTACCAATTCCCAGGATTGGGCCCAGGGCCCATTTCTGGGGCAGAGGGGAGGCATTGCCCATAAGGGAAAGGCGATATAAGGACAACATGGATGACTTCAAACTTTGAATCTGTCATGAGAAAAGCCTAGAGACTGTGGCTTACTCCTTGTTGGAGGAAAAAAAAAAATGAAGGAATTTCTTAAAGTGGAAAAAAATGGTCTTAGCTCCTGTTTTTACCTGCAACAGGTGTCAACTGCTGATTGAGCATCCCCATTGGTGTTGGTGGTGGCACCACCCCCATGAGAGCCCCCACAGGGGTGCCTGCTCGGGGAGAAGCACTCGGCTGCTGTTGCTGTGCTGCTCGCTCTCTCTCCTGCTGCTCAGCAACTTTAGCTGCCCGCTCTGTAAAGGCATTTCAGATTTTCAATTCTGTTTTTAACCCAGGAATTCAAAATACCATCCATTGCATTCAACAGGACTAGTAAAAACACAGGCAACAGTTCTGTCTCAATGGAAGGAACAGTAGATGACTAGTCTCAACACAGGAGGAGTCAGGCCGATTTCACTTGGTAACCTAGAGTCCAGCTTTCCTATCCCATCTTGAGAACTGGTCTGCAAAGATTTCAAGAATGTTAAGACTGCAACACACATTCAGAAAGCACAGATTTTATTTAAAAACGTCACCAGCATAACCAACGTGGTTAATCTCACAAGGCACCCTGAAGATGAGAAGCGCTACCATTATTCTAGTATTAATAGCATTACAAATTATTTATAATTTCAACATGAAGCAATTCCATGGCCCATTGTAATTTTTGGCACAACTGTTACTTACTATATTTTCCTGATTCCTGGCACCCAATTTTACTAAGATTTGAGGACTCTTGTCATTAGTGTCATGAGGTTTAGCAGCTGAAGAAAATTAACTCTGTAAGGGAAAAGTAGCTTACTGCCTCCTCCACAAGGTTTTAGGGAAAATAAACGCTAATTTGTACATTCTAATGAAGCAAAGAGGTCATGTTTAATAAACCCCAAGGGAAAAAAATGCATGATACTCCAGGCTACAGTCATCAGAAGCAGGGAATAATATATATACACATATGAAGCAATGGACAATGTACTGACAGAACCAGGTTTCCTGAAGCTGAGTTCAATACTGACCATAAATCATACTAAATCAGCAAAAGTTCCAGAATTCATACTTATTTCATCCAAAATGCAAGAGGAGCATTAGCTTGTGCCAGTTCTGGGCTGTGGAACATCCCTGCTACACCGCTCACTCCTTTGAGCTACTCTTTCTGCTTCTCCATAGCCAGTGGCCCCAACAATCACATTCCCAGTCTTTTTGGGAGCTAGCAGGCTGGACCCTTACTAGAGAACTCTAGAAATGTGCATTCCCAAAGCTCCCAAAATACAGGGTTTATTTTGCTTCACCGTTCATAAATAGGAACTCCTCTCCACTCTTCACATGGGCAAACTGAGACTGGAGACAGGTAGTGACTTGTCCAAGGATATAGAGAACCAGCAACCTGCGGCTCTGATTCCTGGTATCAAACTCCAACTGCCACACATTAACCCTCCAACAAGGAATTCAAAAGGCTACTGCTGGCTGATCTAAGGAAGGGGAAAACAGCTTAGGTCACATGGCTTTAAAGAGCTTCGAGAAGCAACGGCTCCAGTCCTCCTTTGTGTGATAATGTGAAAGTCAACCAAGTCAAAGCTTCCTCGGCTGCGACAGTGTTACCTGCAGAGACTTGTCATCACTCACTACACTGTCCCAGTTTACAGATCCTCTGTACAATGAGCGTGAGGGACAAAGGCCATTTTAACAACCTATTTCCTTGAACTAGCAGTAAAAAAAACACTGATGACCTAGACCCCCACATTAAGTTCTCATATTTTCATTACACAAATGACACAGTAAAATGGGAGAGCAAAAAAATGAAGTTGAAAAAGGAAAATTTCAGGGCTGTGGATGGAATTGGACTGGCTACCTGTTGGTTCTTTTTGGGCTGTCTTAGAAAAGAGAATTATTAAATGAAGTCAGCCAACCTCCAAACTTTGGGTTTTGAATTCAATGGGCCTGAACACCAAAAGTTCAGATTTTGTGTCTCAGGCAGACACTGCTGAGTCATATAGCTCCTCTCACTAAGTTCTCACTGAAATTTCAGATCCCCCTTTGAATTTGGAAGAATTTCCCAGAAGCCATCATTTCTCCTTCTCTTCAGTTCTGCTCCAGCATTTTTACTTTTACATCATCTCCAGACACATTTCTTGCTCTTGTTCACACTCTGAATAACCAGCCATGCAGTACTGGCTTCATTTGTCCTGGACCAGGCTTTACAGCCATGTGAGCTTCATTTCTAACACTTCTCCAACTGAGTGATATATCTGGTCTTAACTTCCACTAAGGTTAGAAATACCAAAGCTCTCCAAAGTTCTAGGTTCTTACAGAACTGACTATGGTTTCTCAAAGAATATTCTGTCAAATATTAGTTCTTCGGGATATTAGCTGATATTACATGAATACCTGATCAAGTTTCAGAAAATGCCAGGTGAAAAAAGTAGGTTATTTACTACAGGTTTAAAGACTTTCATATGGCAATATGCACTGTTAAGTTTCTAAGAGAGAAAGTTTTTGGAGTGCTTCTCAAACTGGTTTTGCCACAAATGTTTTCTGAATGAACATCTTGTAGGACTAGGGTTCTGCAGAAGATCCTTGGGGAAGCCTGTCAGATAATTTTATAATAATAAATCAACTGTAATAAATGAAAGGAGTAAACTATTTTTTTTAAAAAAGGAGTTTCTTTGGAAACTCCATAAACTGTAATAAAGGAGGCAGCCTTGATAATTAATTTGTTTATGCTTGCTGGATTTGGACCTGGCCAAGAAGAGTAATGGTGATCACTATGGTCAATCAAGAGAGGGCTTTAAACTGGCAAAATGAAGCATTATATACAATTCCAAATGGAAAAAAAATACAGCTCTAACGGCAACAGTCCTGCCTAATCTAATGTTTATTACTCATTTCTTTATTAAAGTCATGCCTGATATTAAAAAACCAAAAACCTCTCTTAAATATTTGTCCTTAATGGCTAAGAACCACCAAATCCTTGAATGATAGCTCATAGCCCCAAATGATTTAATTATAGAGTAAAAGGAAAATGAAGGCAGTTGAGCTTTATCAAAGAGAACCCAAGTACCTTAAAAGTAGCTATGAATGCAGCACAGGCCAGGACTGGCCTAGGAAACCAAGCGCTTCAGCCAAGCCTCAGCCTGGAGTTTATACATATGGCTTATCGAGAGCCGTAATAGAAGATCACTGATTTTGAAAGACCCATTTCAGATGAATTTTAACCAAAATTATATTTAACATCCTTGTATACTCATTCCCCAGCTCAACACATGTGTGCTTACAGGACTTAATGAAAGAAAAAAAATCATGCAATTTTTAATAGCTAAATATTTGTTTGAGAAATCTGGCGGGGGGGAAAAAACCACACCAGGATCAGAGGCCAAGTCAGAGACAGCACTTCCTCAGTCAGGACAAGGCTGACACTTAAACTGCTGGATGGGAGCCATTTGAGACAGTCCCCAACACAAAGTTCACGTGCAAGTGGTAAGAACAAGAGATTCAACCTGTCTATGCACGTGCATTGCTGAAAACACCCCCTTGCTTAGAAAGCTCAGACAATTGTGCCTACGCTCTATTTACCTTCATATTCTGCTTTCTTGGCTGTCTCAAGGTTTCTCCATTCTGTCCCCACCAGTCGGCTGAGCTCACCAAAAGAGTAGTCTGGGTGCTGGGCCTTAATCACAGCTCTCATCTCACTGCTGAACAGGATGTAGCCACTCATGTTGATTTTCCGTTTGGAGCCTTCCTTCTTTGCACTGCCTTTGGCAGACTTTGGGGTAGACTGTAAGACAGAAAGCTCTTATAGTGCATCGGAACATTGCATCTGGTCAATTGTTAAAGGTTTCTGGAAGCCAGGAACATGCGACTCAACAGCTACTGTTTTATAGACATGTTCAGTTTATAGCTGGCCATTTTCGTGTTCAAAACACAGCTCTTCCTTGTCTCTAACCATATAAGAAAAATGAAAGTTTCACTGAATTCCATGACTGCAATCTGTAATAGTGACCTCACAATCAAGTCTTCAGAAAATTCTAAATGAAAAAAATATACCAATAGGGATCACCTTAACCGAAAGATGAGGTCCTAAAGAAAGAGAGACTAAAAAGATATAAGCAATAAAAGACAGAGTAACAGAATGATGCAGTTCCTCATGGCTTTCCTTCAATACAAGGCAAGAAGAACTTTCTAACTAAACCTGCCACTAAAACCAGCTGTCTATGAAATTAAAAAAAATAGTATTAAATTTTAAGTTATTAGTGGCATCGTGAAAAAAAAAAAAAAAAAAAAAAAACCTGTTCCTTCCTGTAGCATTCTAGGTTGAAGCTCCCATAATATAGGGGTTGGATGTCTCCTTCCTTTTGGGTTTGAATTTGCTGCAAACCAGAGCTGGAAATAAGACAAGTAACAGGAACTTGTCACCTTCACCTGTGGGGGTGTGTAGGGCATGAGATCCAGCTCACTGGCCAGGGGAGTCTGAAGTTGAGGTAGAGAAGGAGGCTCAATGACCTCACTATCCTCTTCTCCCATCTCTTCAATATCATCATCTCCACCTTCTAACTCAGCAAATTTAGCTTCTAGCAACTGGATCTTCTTTTCCAATAAAGGTGAGGGCTCCTTCTGAGGAACAGTCGGTTTTCTAAAAGAAGTGACATAAGAACAAATAAATAAAATGAAATCACCTAACACTACTCCAGGATTGATCAGAAAGCAATGTTCTGCCTTAATATCTAGAAGCAACGTCCTGCAATCTGCAATGTCTACTCTAAGTCAGCAAGGGAAAGAATTAAAACGTATATTTATAGTCACACCTACTTACAGATGCTTGTTTTTAAGGGATTCTGCTGAATACCCACAAAAGCACTGGGTGCAAAGTTGAGATCTAGTTGCCAATATATAGTGAAAAGAATTTTCGTAGTCTACAGAACTGTGCAACCTCTTAATAGACAGGCTATGAACCAGAACCAAAGATTTCTGCCTCCATATTACAATTACTGAAGTCTACGCCAAGAGGACTGTTATACCAGTTATCACATCTCAGCATTTTATGAGGATTTTCCTTTAATATTTAATTGAATGAATTAATATTTTCTATTTGAAATGTTGACTGCTCTGGTTTAAGACCTAATAAAAAACACAACCAAAAAACCCACCCTGGACTATGCTATTTTGATATCAGTTTTACTATTAGGAGCTGAAGTGCTCTTTCTTCCTTAGTTTTTCAAGTTTACCTGAAGTAATAAATTTCATCATCTACCACTTTAGCAGAGAGTGAAAACCTCTTCAGTCCCTTGAATTTCTTCATCTGCTTGTCACTTTCATTGTAGCGGCTCTCACAAAGCAGAATGTCATTTTCTGGAATTTCAGTTGGCCTGCAGGAGAGGAAGTCCTTGAATGACAATACAGCACACTTTCCTGAAAGAGAAAATTGGAGAGAAATTAAAGGAGTAAACTGTGGTCATAGCTAACAGTTACTTTAAATTTGTATTATTTTTGAATTAATATATTCACATGATTCAAGTTAGAAGATTTAAAGGGTATACACAGGTGTAAGAATAGATATGTAGGTCAATGGAATAGAATTAAAAGTCTAAAAATAAACCCATACAATTGAGTTTTTACGGGTAACCGATTTTCGACAAGGGTGCCAAGACAATTCAATGGGGAAAGAATAGTCTCTTTAACAAGTAGTGATGGAACAACTGGATTTCCACACACAAAAGCATGGAGCTAGAAGCCTACCATATACCATATACACAAAATAATTCAAAATGGATCAAAGACCTTAATGTAAGAGCTACAACTATAAAACTCTTAGAAGAAAAACATAGGTGTAAATCTTTGTGACCCTCTATTAGGCGATGGTTTCATAAATGTGACATCAACATCACAAACAACCAAAGAAAATAAAGATAAACTGGACTTCATCAAAATTAAAAACTTCTGTTTTTCAAAGGACACAAAGTGGAAAGACAACCCATAGAACAGCAGAATATATTTGCAAATTATATTTCTGGTAAGAATCTAATATCCAGAATATATAAAGAACTCCTACAACTCAGCAATAATAAGACAACTCAAAAAATAGGCAAAGGATCTGAAAAGACATTTCCCCAAAGAAGATACACAGATAGCCAATAAGCTCATGAAAAGATGCTCACATCATTACTCATTAGGGAAATACAAATCAAAACTGAAATGAAATACCACTTCACATTCATTAGGATGGCTATTATAAAGGGAAAAAAGCCAAACAAACAAAACCTCCAGAAAGTAACAAGTGTTGGTAAAGATGTGGAGAAATTGGAACCCTTGTATATCACTGGTGGTAATGTAAAATGGTACAGCTCCTGTGGAAAACAGTTTGGCAGTTTCTCAAAAAGTTAAACAGAGTTCATCCAGCAATTCTACTTCTAGGTAAATATCCAAAAGAACTGAAAGCAGGGACTCAAACAGATACTCATACACCAATGTTCATAGCAGCATTATACACAATTGGCCAAAAGGTAGAAACCACCCAAATGTCCATCAACAGATGAATGAATAAACAAAATGTTATATACACATACAATAAAATACTACTCAGCCTTAAAAAGGAATAAAATTCTGCTACATGCTACACTATGGATGAAGCTTGAGAATTTTTTATTTATGCTAAGTAATATAAGTCAGACACAAAAGGACAAATTTTGCATGATTCCACTTACATAAGGTACCCAGAATAGGCAAAATTCATAGAGAAATAAAGTAAAACAGTGCTTACCAGGGGCTGGGAGAGGCGGAAATGGGTAGTTATTGCTTAATGGGTACAGAGTTTCTATTTGGGGTGATGAAAAGTTCTAGATGTGTTCTAGTGATGGTTGTACAATACTGTCAATGGATTTAATGTCAGTGAATTGTCCAGTTAAAAATGGTTAAAATGTTGCACTTTATGTTACGTATATTTTACCACACATACAAACTTACAGATGGTAGCATATCACTTATATTGTTTTACACCTAAATTTTGCTCCAAAATAATATATCTTGAGGATCACTGCTGGTATTAATATATTTATTCAACTAGCTCCCTACTGACAGATATTTAGGTTGTTTCCAAATTTTTGCTCTCCTACTGAAGCAAAACAATATCGACATAAATAATTTAAGACATATATCGGACTTCCCTGGTGGTGCAGTGGTTAGGAATCCGCCTGCCAACGCAGGGGACACGGGTTTGAGCCCTGGTCCAGGAAGATCCCACGTGCCGCAGAGCAACTAAGCCTGTGTGCCACAACTACTGAGCCTGTGCTCTAGAGCCCACAAGCCACAACTACTGATCCTGCGTGCCATAACTACTGAAGCCCACACGCCTAGAGCCTGTGCTCCACAACAAGACAAGCCACCACAATGAGAAGCCCGCGCACCACAACGAAGAGTAGCCCCCACTCGATGCAACTCGAGAAAGACCGCACTCAGCAACAAAGACCCTACGCAGCCTCCCCCCACAAAAAAGACACATATCAATTTGCACATGGATGAATACATTTGAGGAATAAATTTCTAGAAGTATAAAACCTGGGTCAAAGGGTATGTACACTTTAATTTTTATAGGTATTATCAAATTACCTTCCATAGAGGTTATGCTAATTAATAAACCCACCACAAAGTGGGCAAATGCCACTTCCCTGTATTCTTATCAACTAGTAAACATAGGTAATTTAAAAAAAAGCAGCATCTGGGTAATTTTAATTTGCATTTCTCTACTGGCTGAAGTTCGTATTTTCTTTTAAGAACCACTGATAAACCTCTCTGCTCTCTCTTAATCTTTGCCCATTTTCCTATTGGATGTTGATCTTTTTTTCTAATTGTTTATAGGAGCTCTTCATATATGAGGGAAATTTGATCTTTTTCTATGATATACATTGCAAATATCTTCCCAAAGTTGTCATCTGTCTTTACTTCTGCCAAACATTTTAAACTTTTATATAGTTGAATTTATCCATCTTTCTTATAAGAGTTCTGGGTTTTATGTCAAAGGTTATAAGAATTTCTTTCCCATCACTTCTTTTGGTATCTTTGCTACTTCATTTTAGGTTCATTTAAGCCTGTGATTTATCTGGGAATTTATTTTGAAGTTGATGCGAGAGATGGATACAATTTTACTTTTTCCAAATGGCTACCTAATTTCCAAATATTACTTAGAGAAAAATCCATCTTTTCCCACTTACCTGGGATGTCACTTTTATCACAAATTAAATTATATTTGAGTCTACTGCTAAAGTTTCTATTCTGTTCAAATAATGTTTATTCATATATCATATAAATAATTTAAATTATTATAGTGTTACGATGTTTTAGTATCTGTAAGGATAGACACTCTCCCCTTCACCATGCTTTTCAGAATTTTCCTGATTTTTGTTTCTTTTTTGACATGATGTTAAAAAATCAGTTTATTTAGTCCCAACTTTCTCACAGAAAATTCCCATTGGTATGTCTATTGGGCTCACATTAAAGATTAATTTAGGGAGAATGAACATCTCTATGTTGAAAATTCTTATTCAAGCACATGGTATATGCTCTGCAATTTGTTCAAGCTTTCCACTGACTGACTGATTGATTGATTGATTGGGTGTGTTGGGTCTTTGTTGCTGCGCGCGGGCTTCCTCTAGTTACGGTGAGCAGGGGCTACTCTTCGTTGCAGTGCGCAGGCTTCTCATTGCGGTGGCTTCTCTTATTGTGGAGCACGGGATCTAGGTGCACAGGCTTCAGTAGTTGTGGCTCACGGGCTCTAGAACACAGGCTCAGTATTTGTGGTGGATGGGTTTAGTTGCTCTGCGGCATGTGGGATCTCCCCGGACCAGGGCTTGAACCCGTGTCCCCTGCATTGGCAGGCGGATTCTTAACCACTGTGTCACCAGGGAAGTCCAAGCATTCCCTTTTAAATGCATTAAAAGTAGCACTAAAAAACTTTCTTTATACAACTGTGGCAATACCTTGTTAAATTTATCCTAAAGTAATTCTTCTTATTATTTAATCTTTTTTAAAGTGCATTTTTAAAAATTAATTAATTAATATTTTGGCTGCCTTGGGTCTTTGTTGCTGTGCGCGGGCTTTCTCTAGTTGCAGCAAGCAGGGGCTACTCTTTGTTGTGGTGCACGGGCTTCTCATTGCGGTGGCTTCTCTTGTTAAAGAGCATGGGCTCTAGGCGCGTGGGTTTCAGTAGTTGTGGCATGTGGGCTCAGTAGCTGTGGCTCACGGGCTCCAGAGCACAGGCTCAGTAGTTGTGTCTTACGGGCTTAGCTGCTCCGCGGCATGTGGGATTTTCCCAGACCAGGGCTCGAACCTGTGTCCCCTGCATTGGCAGGTGGATTCCTAACCACTGCACCACTAGGGAAGTCCTATTATTTAATCTTTCAAGGCAATTAGTTTGTTATTAATTTTATATTCAACCATCTTACTTCTCTTATTATGTGCCATGACTTCTTGGTTGATTCTCTTGAATTTTCATCTCCTTAACTTCCTTATTTGAAATGTCTGTTTCTTACTTCTATCTGCACTGGCTAATACCTTCAGAACAATGTTAAACATGAGTGACAAGGACATTCCTATTTTGCTCTTGAACTTAACAGGAGTGTTCATAGCTAACAACTTACTAAACATTTACAAGCAAAACATGTAAAAACAGGTCAGAAACACTTTATAACTCTTTTTTTTTTTGGCTGCACTGTGTGGCTTGCAGGGTCTTAGTTCCCTGAGCAGGGATCAAACCAGTGCCCCTGTAGTAGAAGCATGGCGTCTTAACTGCTGAAGCACCAGGGAAGTCCCCATATTACAAGCTTAAAATAGCTATAATTATTATCACTGCCTTGGATTTACATAGCACTTTACTTACATAATCCAAAGGCTTTTCAATTCGGAGAAGGTACAGTTAGTATTTTCCATACTTCATAGAGTAAAAATAGAGATTTGGAAAAGGTAAAAATTCTGCTCACAGCTAAAGAGTAAAAATGACTGGTGGCCTTGGAATGGATGTGTTGTCCCTGTCCTGACTTGGGGTTTCCACCAGGCCCTCAAAAGATAGGGAAAAGACAAGAGTTTAGGAAGCTTCATTTATTAATGGATAAAAAATTTATAAAAACCTGCTGGATTTCAACTGGAACTGCAATGAATCTATATGTCAATTTGGGAAGAACTGACATCTTTATAATACTGAGTCCTTCAGCTATAAACATGACAGACCACTTCATTTATTTAGGTCTTCTTTAATTTCTCTTGATAATTTCCTGACAGTTTTTTTTTTAGCATGTGTATGTATGAGTCTTATATATCTTTTAAAAGATTTATTCCCAGATATTTAATGTGAATTGCATATTTAAAAATTTTGGTTTTCTAACTGCTCAGTGATGGTAAATAGAAATACAGATGATATTGATATTTTCACTAATTCTAATAATTTATCTGAACATTTCTTGGATTTTCTTTGTACCTTTGCAAAAATTGATAATTTTATTTTTCCTTTCTAATCTTTAAAATCTTTTTATTTTTCTTGTCTTACTAAGAATAGTTTTTCAATTAAAGAATCATTAAAAAAAATCTACTATGAAGAAAACAGAACTTGCAATAAATTAGGAACTGGCATGTTTGAGGAGCTGAGGTTCCTGGAAATTTTATCACTCAAGTGGCCTAAGGGTAAAGGTACTCTCTGCCAGGTGAGGCCATGTTCATTCCCAAAAGCAACTTCTTGGTGGCCATTTGATTACCATTCAAGTTAGTGAGGACAACTCTTAACAGAAACTGAACAAAGAACATATACATAATAGTTAGGAAAACAGTATTATTTCCTAAGTGAAATAGGCCCACTAGGTCTATATCATAGAAGATGAAAAAATTACACCTAATTATCCTTAAAACTTTTGTTTCAGAGAGACAAAAATGAGATTTACATTCAACAGTGTGTATATTTAACACAATGAAATTATAAATCCTCTAAAGCTTAAGTTTAAACACTTTAAATTATTAGTCTACAAAAACAAATTAATTTAAAAAAAGATCTGCCTCCTTGCACTTAAGTCAATATAAAATGTAACAAAGAAACACTTCTCTCCCAAGGGGAGGGTGGATATTGAAATCCACAAGCTGGACTGAAAACCCATTTTGTGACCACTAGATGCATTTTCTTTAGGGGTTTTATCTCAAGATTAACATCTCACTGTATGCCTGTTTTCCTGCCTAATATTATTGGCACCCACTTTCACTCTCAAAAGTGTCCCAGTTGGCTGTAAACCAACCAACAATCCAAACATCAGTACAGGAGTATAAACGAGAAGACCTAAGTTTCAGTTCTGGTCCATTTCTTGGACAGTAACATGACCTTTCTGAGAATATCAGCATCTTTTACACTGGGTTATGGTTTGAAATAAATGAAATCCTAGATTAAAAAAAAAAACAGTTTATAAACTACAGAATGCAACACATTCTAACAGGCAACTGTAAAAAGGAATTACTTCAACTGATGTCAGTGAAAATGGCAGCTGGGGAATCCACGTGTTCCTTCACAGAAACACTAAAAGCTAGCAAAAACTGTGAGAATCAACAGTACTGGAATCCTGGAAAACAGCTAAAAGTTTACAACAACCAAATGAATCCTTACTTAAGGAAAAAAGTGACTGAAAGCTAGCAGGAGAGCATTGTGGCATTTTAATCTACCTCATCCATCCCCCCCACCCACCCCAACTCTTATTCTTTGGGGAATAAGAGTTTTGAAAAGCTTCCACATAGTCCTGAAAATCTAGAAAGCCATGCACATGCCATGGGCAGGGTGCATGCTCAGCAAAGACCTGAGAAGGCCCTAAGCTCTCACCTTTAGCTGACTATCAAGCCCTGCATGAGCAGGTAGTAAAGGCAAAGGCAGAGTTGTAAACTTTTGCACTGAGTGTTAAAGGTGTGCTCCAACAAAGATGCAGTATGCAATGCAAAGACTGGGAATTTTTGGGGTTTTCTGGATCCAAGCATTTAAGAAAATCCTGTTAAGTCACTAGCTGACCACAAAGCTAGAACAGAGACTTCAGTGACAGCACAAAGAACACAGTCTTTAGCTTAGAAAAGTCACTGAACAAGCAACGACAACCCACAATAAGCAATAACAACAAAACTTGAGGAGGGGGGAGAATCTGATTTCTAGAGTTATCACATCATAATATTCAAAATATAGTTTCAACATCCAGTTTTCAACAAAAAAATTATGAGGCATGCATGAGACAAGTAAGTGTGGCTTATTCACAGGATTAGAAAGAAATGAACAGAAACTGTCCTTGAGGAAGCTCAGATACTGAACTTACTAGACAAAGAATTTAAATCAACTGCCTTCAATACACCCAAAGAGCTAAAGGAAACCATGGACAAAGAACTAAAAGAAACCAGAATGATGTCTCACTAAATAGAGAATATCAATAGAGAGAAAATGTAAACACTAAATAGATATTCTGAAGCTGAAAAGTATAATAACTGAATTGAAAAATTCATTAGAGGAACTTCCCCAGTGGTCCAGTGGCTACGACTCTGTGCTCCCAATGCAGGGGGCCCGGGCTCCATCTCTAGTCAGGGAACCGGATCCCACCTGCCGCAACTAGCAGTTCACATGCCACAACTAAGAGTTTGCATGCCACAACTAAAGATCCTGCATGCTGCAACTAAGGATCCTGCAGGCCTCAACTGAAGATCCCACATGCTGCAACTAAGACCCATCACAGACAAATAAATAAATATGGAAAAAAAAGAAAAATTCATTAGAAGGGTTCAACAGATGATCTGAACACAGAGAAGAATCAACGAACTTGAAGACAGGTCAATTAAAATGAAAAGTTTGAGGAAAAGAAAGAAAAAAGAATACAGAAAAATGAACAATATCTTAGAGACCCGTGGCACACCATTAAGCATAACCAACATAGGCATAATAGGAGTCCTGGAAGAAGAAGAGAAAGAGAAAGGGGCAGAAAAAATATGTGAAGAAACAGTGGCCAAAAACTTCCCAAATTTGATGAAAGACATGAAAGAAAAAACTGCCAATGGAGGAATTCTATATCCAGCAAAAGTAGCCTTCAAAAATGGAGGAATCGGGCTTCCCTGGTGGCGCAGTGGTTGAGAGTCTGCCTGCTAATGCAGGGGACGCGGGTTCGTGGCCCGGTCTGGGAAGATCCCACATACCGCGGAGCGGCTGGGCCCATGAGCCATGGCCGCTGAGCCTGCGCGTCCGGAGCCTGTGCTCCGCAACGGGAGAGGCCACAACAGTGAGAGGCCCGCGTACCACAAAAAAACAAAAGGAAACAAAAAATGGAGGAATCAAGACATCCAGATAAACAAAAGATGAGGGAGATTGTTGCTAGCAGACCTGTCCTACAAGAAATGCTAAAGGGAGTTCTTTAGGCTGAAATGAAAGGACATTAGACAATAACTTGAAGTCATACAAAGAAATAAAAACCACTAGTAAAGGTAACTACACAGGTAAATATAAAAGACAATATTATATTTTTGGTTTGTAAATCCTCTTTTTCACCTATATGATTTTAAAGACAAATACACAAAGCAATAATTATAAATCTATGATAATGGGCACACAAAGTATAAAGAGGTAATTTCTTACAAATAAAGAGGGAGGGATGGAGCTATAGAGGAACAGAGTTTTTTTGTATAGAATATGAAACCAGATTGTCATAAATTTAAGATGTAATCCCCAGGGTAACCACAAAGAAAATAACTAAAAAAGAATCAATGATACAGTTGTCCTAACCAAAGAAGACTTCAGTCTCACCTTTGTTATGTTTCCTTTGAGGCTCCCAACTAGGTTTACACTAGGGAGTAAAGCTCTAGGGCACAAGTTAAAAGGAAGACTTTCTCTGCTGCAGAAACTCAAGAAGATTTAATAACTTCACTAGATTTTGTTGCCTCTCCCCAGAGGGGAAGAGGAAAATGTACTGAATTACTGGCCATTCAGACATTTTTACCATATCCAATTCTGAAAAAATTCAAAGCACCAAAAACAATGTAGGTAAACAGTAAAGTGACCAAAGTCTAAGTGTAAAATACTTTTTAATCTGCAAATTTCCTTTTGGTCGTAAGCATGGTGGCTCCTTTAACTTTATAACCATATGTAATCAACATAAAGCTTGTGACTAGTAACCTTTTGGAAAACCACTCCAAAAGATGTAAACAGTAGTTGGTGTAAGTAAGCTAACGAGTTAATTCAGGGCCAGAATAAATACAACAGCTGAAAACAATAACAGTATATGGTGCATATAACTAGATCTGAGAAGCAGAATGCCACTGTGAACACTCAGTAGGATGACACAACAGAAACCAAAACAAGAGTCTTTCACATTTTTGGAATGGGAACAATAACACTACTAGGGTTAATCCAACAGAGACTGTAAAAGTTTTTTAATTGCTCTCCCTGCTTCCTACCTTATTCTTACAACACGTCCTCCAAACTGCAGCCACAGTGATTCCTCTAATGCTTATACATCGGCTCACATGGCCTCTCTGCTCAGACTCCTCACAGGACCTCTCATCTGTTCTAGATCAATCCCTGCACTGTCTGTAAGACCTACCATGACCGAGTGCCCAGCCACCTAGAGGGCTCATTCCTTACCACACCCCCTGGCTGCTCCAGCCACCCGGCTTTCTTATTGTGACTCAAACATGCCCAGATACTCTGCCGCAAGGTCTTTGTGTTTGGTGTTTGTTGTGCCTAAAAGGAGTAAAATCTCAGTTTTCAATGGTTTTCTTCCTCACTTCCTTCAGGGCTCTACTCTCATGTCACCTATCAGAGGGGCTTTTGCTGACCACATTACCTGAAATAGGACCTCCCCTTAACATTACTCTCTATTCTCTTCCTCTGCTTTGTTCTCATTCATAGCCCTAATTACTACCTGATGTTCTATATATTTAATTTTAATTTATTTACTCCCCAGCCTCTGCCCCACTGTAAGTCTCTGAGACAGCTGAAATTTTGGTTTTTTTATTGCTGTATACCTAGCACCTAGAAGAGTACCCAGGACAGAAGAACTATTCAACCAACTGTGGAATGAATAAGATAAAATTAAAAACATGAATACCTACAATTGAAAGCATGAATACCTACCTAGAATACATGTCATGGGGCAGGTTTCTTCCAGATTACTCAGAAACACTTCTTTCTTGTAGAACATTTTTGTGGGCTCGTGTTCCGTCTCTTCTGGGTGAATAAAGATGGGGCCGTAAAAATATGCAGCTCCATCTCGGACCCATACCTTTTCAATTCTTGGGAGAAAAAAAATGGAGAAATTCCATTAAAATAGAGTTCTTACAGGTTTCATTCCTAAAGGCTTAGTCTAACAAAAATTCTGTTAACCAAAAACTTAATGATATGCACTATTTAGAGGAGTTTCATTGGCTGTTTTGATAATAAGACAATTTCCTTGGTTTTTTTCCCCTTTAAGCATGTGAGAAGATACTTGGAAAAAAGAGAAGTGAACATTTGGCTACTCATCTCAGGGGAAAATTTTTTTTTAACATAATACTAAGGCATACAACTTAATAGTTTAAGCTGACTCTCAGGTTTTCTTCCTGAGATGCTAAGCATCTATCATTGGATTTGTGAGCTGAATAAACACATCAATATTTGGGGTCAGATCACATTAGTGGCACATATTCCTTTAAGGCCATGGTTCATGACCTTTTTGAAGGTCAAGATTTAATACCCCTTTACCCCATGAGAATCTGATGAAAGTCACAGACCATCTCCCTAGGAAAAAGAAAAATTAACATCTGACTGTTCAGTGCAGATACTGTACCATTCCTCACAACCACACCATAAAGTTGCTATTATTATTGTCCCAATAGCCTCATGGTTCCAGACATGAAGCAGCATCCTCATTGCAGTTAATGGTAACTCCACCCTTCCAGTTCCTCAGGCCAAAATGCAGGGGTCACCTTTGATTCCTCTCTCTTGGACACTACATTCTTTTAACTCAATCTTTCAAAACAGGATCTGACTAATTTACAGAATTGGATCTGACTACTGGCCTGAACCACCATCATTCTTGCCTGGATTATTGCAATAGCCTCCTAGCAGATCTAGCTGTTCTACCTTTGACTCTTTACAGTCTATTCTTAACAATCAGTAGACAGAGCAATCCTGCTAAGACCTAAGTCAGATGTCACTTCTGGGGACTTCCCTGGTGGTCCAGTGGTTAAGACTCTGTGCTTCCACTGCAGGGGGCACGGGTTCGATGCCTGGTCGGGGAACTAAGATCCCACATGCCTCGCAGTGTCGCCCAAAAAAGGTCACTTTTGTGCTGAAAATAATCCATGATATTTCATTTAACTCAGTAAAGGCCCAAGTCCCTACAATGGTTTGAGTCCCACAAGATTTGCACTATATCCCTTGGCTCTCGTATCTCCTATCTAACTCATGTACAGCTCACTCCGCCTGTAACAAACTCTGATGATTTGAATAGGCCAGGAATGCCTCTCTTCCGGTCTTTACACAGGCTGTTCTCCGTCCCTGGAAAGCTTTCTCCCTGGATATTCACATTACTCACTTCCTTGGTTTCTTCAAGTGTTGGCTCAACTGTCAGCCCTCAGTGAGGCTTTACATACCATCCTATTCAAAGTTTTGAACACCCTAACTTTGACTATGGCACTCCTGATTCCCTATACCCAGCTCTATTTTTTTCCACAGCACATATCATAATGTAATGCACTATACACTTTACTTATTCATGATGCTTATAGTTTGTCTTCCCACTAGAAAAAAGATCCGCGGGACTAAGGATACTTGTTTGTTTTATTCACTAATGTATCTACAGAGCCTGGCAAATAGTAGGTGTGTAATAAACAATTACTGAATGATGAACAAATACAATGAGGAAACAAGCTCAGAGAGTTAAGTCATTTGCCTATGGACATTAAACTAGCAGGGCTGGGACTTAAACCAAGATCTCTTGGAACCAACTACTTTCCTTAACTACTATCCTCTACTGCCCAGCCCTGCGCCCTGACTCCTTTAATGCTATTCTACGCCATCCAACCATACTTCCACCCATTTACTTGTTCATCAAATATCTGAGCCTCACGCACTATGCTTGGAGCAGGGGATATAAAGGTATATCTATCGCTTTTTTGCTCAAAAAGAGAGGGTCTCTAACTCTCAGGGCATTTGCAGTCTGGTATGGAAGCCTGATAATATAAATGATATGTGCTCTGAGAAGAAGGAAATACACGGTGCTCTGAGAATGTGTAATAGGGAGACCTAACCTAGTCTGGAGGAGACAGGAAAGGCTTCCTTAAGGAAGAGCCATTTCAAATTTAAGCTAAAGGAGTTCACCATATGAAGCTGGCAGGGAGATTTCTGGGTTGAGAGTTCAGTAAATGGTAGGAGAAGAAAAAGCCAAAAAAAAAAAAAAGGGATTCATGGAAGCAATTTAAAGAATTTAAAGTGTGGCTAGAGGCGTAAGCAGGGAGAGTGTGGTGTGAGAGGAAGTTGGAAAAGTTGCCAAGAGAGTGACTTTAGCCTTCATTCTAAACAGTGATGAATTTCTACTGGCTCCGAATCTCTCAAACCAAACCTCGTCTTCTCTACCTCAAAAACGCTCACCTGCCCACACGAGGGCGCACCAGGCCATGGGACTTGATGAAGACACAGTCGCCAACCTTCAGCCACATGTCATTATACCGGAGCTGCTCAAAGTAGTGGCAACCTGGTTCACCGTTAGACATTTCCACAGGGACATCTTCTTTCTCCTGTGGTAAAGGGAACTGGTTGAAGACAGGCTGCTGACAATCAAGGAGTTGGCAGAGAAGGTAAGAAGGGAGAGCAGACTTCCTTCATTTTAACTTAAAAGAAAAAATAACCATAAACAGAGGCTCTGATAAAGATAGGAAACCAAAGGAATAGGTTACTGAAATCAAACTAAGTCTTATCAAATATTGTATCTATTTTAAATTTCTAGTTAATTTTCATAAAATAATGTTACTCCAAGACTGTTTTATTCCCCTCTCTTTTCTTCCCCCATTCTCACAGACTTTAGGAAAAAAAAGCAATGGAGAAGACTTATCAGCATACAGAAAACAGCCTCACGCAACTGTTAAAAAGATAAGGTGCAAATTCTACACAAGCTTCCTCTTCACCACATTTCTTCATATTAACAACTGACTGATTTAAAAATTTTATCATTTTGATTTATTCCAACATGGAAAGGAACAGCATAGCCTCTATGACATAAACACACATACTCTGTTTTTGAATAAATAACAGGGTCTGTCACCTACTGGCTGCTGTGACATGGGTAAATTACTTGACCTCTTATGCCTTAGGTTCATCATCTGTAAAATGAAGATATTGTGCCCATCAGGTGGGGCTGTTAGGAAGCTTAAATGACACAATTCATGTTACGTACACAGAATAATGCCTGACTCAGAAGAAAAATAAAAGATAATTCTGACTAATGAAAATAAGAAACATAATTTACTGAGAACCTAGCAGATACTGAGCACAGCACTAGGTGTTTTAAATATAAAAGCTCTAAAACACATAAAAGCTGAGGAAATGGCAGAACACCCCCCAAATTTTCTACTGAGAATATCTCCCTGAGAATATCTGAAACTTCAAACTTAAGGGAAAAAAAATCTCCTTTAGACTGTCCAAAATAATTTAATGTTTTGATCTTTATGATTTCAAATGTGGTACTGAAATGGACTTCCTGGAAAATCCTTAAGAATGAGAGAGGTCCCACATATATGCTGGGTGAGGAGCACCTGAAGGAATGGAAGCTATGAAAAAGAAAGCCCTGAGATTAAGAATACATTTTTATTTCAGGAATGGGTTCTGTTCTAGTTATTCATCTAAAAATTTCTTAGCATGACATGTTTTGGCCATGCAATATTAAAATAAATATATGAGACTAAGAAAAGTAACTCATACATAGAGAGGACACTGGGGACTTATGAATTCTAATGACAATAATAACAAATTTATTTCCCACATTGACTTCCACTGACATTTCTTCTTTTAAAATTAATGTCTCTATGATTCCCAGACATATTGGTAAAATGTAAAAAATAACATGTTTTTTCCCAAGCTCCTTTTCTCTTAAAAACACTGTAAGGACACTAAAATGGATATTTTTTCTAGGATACTAAAAATTCAGTTTTTCCAGTTTTTACATTAACAATTTAAAAACTTTATTTTTCTCCTTTATATAAAAAGTGTATTTGTTGGAAATAATTCAAACATTAGAGTATGTAAAATTTAAAAAACAAGTCTTCTGTGATCTAACCCTAGAGATAATCATCCAGTTCAGTTTATAGTTTTCCATGTTATTTACACATACATATATGTAAACATACATTTTGATTTTTTTGAGTAATGATGGAACCACATCCCATTCTGCAACCTGTTAATTCCTTTTGCTGGCTGCACAGTTTGCATTATATGAATGGATGTATAACAACTTAATTCCCATTCACAGGCATTTGGGTTTGGCCTAGGGTTTTGCTTTTACAAACAACACTTACGTCACCCTTTGGCATACCTAGTTGAGTACTATGTTGGAACACACTCCCTGCCATCAAACAGCAGGGCCAAAGGGAATGCCACTGATGGGAGATGAGAGTGTGTTACCCCACACTGACACCAGGCTGCATGTATTATCAGGCTTCAGACCTCTTGTCAATTTGTTGGGCATTTTAAAAGTTATTAGATTAATACGTTTTCTTACATTTTTGAATGACCTTCTATAAATGATCTATTTGGTCCTTTGCCCATTTTTCCAGTATTATTTTTTCCCTAGACTTCAAAGAGCTCTTTGTACATTAGAAACAGCAGTCCTTAGACTGTTTCATTAAACTAATTGATATTGTCAATTGTATCAAGAAAATGATCTTTTTTTTTTCTTTTATGGCTACTGGGTTTTATATCATGTATATAAAAGGATCCATTCCAAGCTTATAAATGAATAAAAGATTACAGGTAAATAATAGTAAATGTACTTTTGTCAGCAACTTATGTTTCTTTTTTAATGTTTATATCTTATTTTGGAATATGAAATGAGGTAGAGTTCAGGTGGGTTTTATTTTCTTCTTTTTTCAAATGGCTACCAGTTTTTCCAGTATCATTTGATTCCATCCTCTCTTGCTGATCTGAAATACTACCTTTATACAAACTTTCAGTTATAAAATAAATGAATCACAGGTATGAAATGTACAGTGTGGGGAATAATTACATAACATCTTTGTATGGTGACAAATGATGACTAGACTTACCATGGTGATCATTTTGAAACATACAGAAATACTGAATCATTATGTTGTACACCAGGCAGGGGATAGGGGGAGAGGGGGATTGGATGAAGGTGGTCAAAAAGTACAAACTTCCAGTTATAAGATAAATAAGTATTAAGGATGTAATGTACAACATGATAAATATAATTAACACTGCTGTACGTTATATATGAAAGATGTTAAGAGAGTAAATTCTAACAGTACTCATCACAAGGAAAAAAAAATTTTCTTTTCTATTTCTTTAATGTTGTATGTATATTGAGATGATGGATGTTCACCAAACTTACTGTGGTAATCATTTCATGATATATGTAAGTCAAATCATTATGCTGTACACCTTAAACTTATACAGTGCTATATGTCAATTATATCTCAATAAAACTAGAAGGAAAAAAAGGCGATTGTGGGACAAAAGGGAAAGTATGAATCAAGTCTCTAGATTAGTAAATAGTATTAAAGTTAATTTTCTGGTTTAGATCCTTGTACCATGCTTTACAAGGTGTTAACATTAGCAGAAGCTGAATGAAGAGTATAAGGAAATGTCTTTGTACTATCTTTGTTAAGCACCTGGCACATTTGTTAAGTCTAAAATCACTTCAAAATAAAAGTTAAAATATATAAAACTAGAGACTTCCCTGGTGGCGCAGTGGTTAAGAACCTGCCTGCCAATGCAGGAGACACGGGTTCAATCCCTGGTCCGGGAAGATCCCACATGCCGGATAGCAACTAAACCCATGCACCACAACTACTGAGCCTGCGCTCTAGAGCCCACAAGCCACAACTACTGAGCCCGTGTGCCAACTACTGAAGCCCACATGCCTAGAGCCTGTGCTCTTTAACAAGAGAAGCCACCGCAACGAGAAGCCTGTGCACCACAAAGAATGGTAGCCCCCGCTTGCCGCAACTAGAGAGAAAGCCTGCGCGCAGCAATAAAGACCCGACACAGCCAAAAAATAAATTACTTAAAAAAAATTTTATATATATATATAAACTAAAATGAATGAATATCTTTATATTCTGGATTTAATTGTGAAAAGCCTATTCCCTCCACTGACCAACCCTGAGCTAATATCTTAATATTTTTTTAAATGTATTTTTGTAAAATGTAATACTATTTGGCAGGGTAAAGCACTCTTGACTACTCTTTCAGTTTTTCTTTTTCTGGTGACTGTCATGTATTTATTCTTTCCTAAGAATGCTAGAATTAAAAAAAAAAAAAAAAAGGATGCTAGAATAATTTTGTCAAGTTCCAAAACAACTTATTCAAGTCTTTAATGTCCTGCAGTAGACTATCTTTCTTCCCATAGGTTCCATATACTCCTTTTACGATAATTTCTTAATGTATGTTTTTTGTTCATATGAATTGGATATTTTCTTCCATATGATTTTTCTAACAGTTGTTAAAGTGTATTCAACATTTTCATTTTACTTTCAAAATTCTTATGAATTATTGTTCTGTTTATGTAAGAAAGCTAATGACTTGTATATAGATTTTGAAATTTCTACTTGTTGAATTGTTTTCAAAAACTTTTCAGTTAATTTCTCTCCATTATCTGCAAAAAAATAATTTTGCCTCTTATTGTCAATAGTTTTGTTTGTCTCACTACATTGGCTACTCTCAGAAAAATACAGATAATGGTACAGAAAGCACCTCTGTCACGTGTATAACTTTAAAAGGAATTTCTTTTACTCTAGGCTTGAGATACGAAGACAATTTTTAAAAATCACTTTGAGGAAATATCCATCTGAAGACTTCAATCAAGATTGGTACTATACCTTATCAGATAATTTCTCCTTTTATCTACTAATTATAATGACAGGTATTACTGAATTTTCCTAATTTTGAACAATCCTTGCATTCCTAGAATGAACTCCCGCCTACTTGGTCATGTTGTTCTCAAACAACTAACTTGATTTCACTTGTAACAATACTTTTTTCCCAAGTATTTTTTTGTATCAATATTCATACAGTGAGACTGAACTGCAGTTTTCTGTTTTTACTTTGTCAGACTTTGGAATCAAGATTATTCCAACTTGGTAAAACAAACTGGGAAGTTTTCTTTGCTCTCCATGCTCTGCAATAATTTTTTTTTCTTTTGGCCGACCCACACGGCATGTGGGATCTTAGTTCCCCAACCAGGGATCAAACCATGCCCCCTGCAGTAGAAGCGCAGAGTCTTAACCACTGGACCGCCAGGGAAGTCCTTCAATAATTTAAAGGCTTAAAAGAATTTACCTATGGAATTATCTGGCCTGAGTACTCTTTGAAGTGAGCTCTTTGACATTAAAGAAATTTCTTCACGTTGTTGTCCACTTACATGTGTTATCTCTTCTTGATTCCACTTTACTAACTGGTATTACCCTAGAAAATTATTCACTTCATTCAGGTTTTTAAAATTATTATTATTTTTTGGTTTTGTTTTATTTATTTTTTGGCCACACCATGCGGCTTGTGGGATCTTAGTCCCCTGACCAGGGATCTAACCCAGGCCCTTGGCAGTGAAAGCATGGAGTCCTAACCACTGGACTGCCAGGGAATTCCCTCATTCAGGTTTTCAAACTTATTAACAGAAATGTACAAGTCTTTAAATTTCCTCTATATTTTGTATATTAAGCTTAATTCCCTTCTTTTTCCTTTATTAGGATAGTTGGTAGTTTATCTCATTGAACTTGTTGAAGTCTCCTTTTTAATTCTGCTGCTCTATTTATTCATTTATTTATTTATTTATTTATGGCTGTGTTGGGTCTTCGTTGCTGCACACGGGCTTTCTCTAGTTGCAGTGAGCGGGGGCTACTCTTTGTTGCAGTGCGCATGCTTCTCACTGCAGTGGCTTCTCCTGTTGCAGAGCACGGGTTCTAGGCGTGTGGGCCTCAGTAGTTGTGGCACGTGGGATCTTCCCGGACCAGGGCTCAAACCCATGTCCCCTGCATTGGCAGGCAGAATCTTAACCACTGCACCACCAGGGAAGCCCTGCTGCTCTGTTTTTTAAGTATTAATTTCTTTCTTTCTTTTAGAGTTCCTTCTATTAGGCTGTTTTTGTTTTGTTTTGTTTTTTATTTATTTTTGGCTGTGTTGGGTCTTTGTTGCTGCATGCGGGCTTTAGTTGCAGTGAGCAGGGGCTACTCTTCGTTGTGGAGCACAGGCTCTAGGCACGCAGGCTTCAGTAGCTGTGGCACACAGGCTCAGTAGTTGTGGCGCACAGGCTTAGCTGCTCTGTGGCATGTGGGATCTTCCCAGACCAGGGATCGAACCCATGTCCCCTGCAATGGCAGGCGGATTCTCAACCACCGCGCCACCAGGGAAGTCCCTAGGCTAAGGTTTTATATTGTTGCTCTTTTTCTAATTCTGAATTTGAGTACTTTATTCATTTATTTTTGAGACTAGGTATTCTGAAATGTAAAATTCTTTTCTACGTGGCTATTATCTACATACCTTTTCCAAGTTAAAACTGTCTTCAGTTCGACTGTCCTCTGAGTTGTCTGTGTTCTTTTCATCATCCCCTTTATCCGCATTTGCAAATACAGAGGCCACTCGGACCACAGGCAAGGGCACATCTCGAGGGACAAATCTAACTGAGCTGATGGGCATGGTCCACAGTTTAATTTTCTTAAAAGATTTGGTTTTGGCAGAATACCGTGATTCACAGACAAAAACATCCTCATCTCGAAAGTTTTCTGGGCATAATTTAAAGTATTCCTGGTGGATATAAGAATAAAATCAATTAGGTGAATTTTCTGAAAACCAATCAACTAAAAAGCAAATAAAATCACCAAACAAGCAAAGAAATAAAAGCTAAAGTATTAAGACTTTTTGACAGTGAACAACAAATGGTAAATGGCTAGAGATCTAGGAGTATTTCCTTATACTCAATGGCCTTACTCACCACATACTGTTTAGCTTATTTAGCTTACCAACTGCTCCTCTGACAGTATACTAATATTTCATACAGCTATTATATTCCTTAAAGCTATGGGCATGTGCCTATACTACATAGACAAAAAAAAAAGTGCACCTTATTACCTAAAACCACACTAACAATTTATAATCATCCTTCAGAAAATGTCACCCTTAAAAATTTGTCTGCTGATATAAAAAAATTTAAGCTAACTGCATATAGCTATATAGTGTAGGCAGCAAATGGTCTTTCACCATCATGTTCAGGTTAATTTCTCCCCAAATCTTTACAGAAGCTAGAGACACAGCTTAAAAAAAATTCAACAGTTTAAAATAGAGCTATCAATTTTGTAAAGATCAATTTTTTGTGTTTGTGAATTTTATTCCCATGGAATAATTTATTGTTTTGGGACTAATGAGTTTCTTACCTTAACAAACATGACCACACATTTTCCTAGAATTTTACTAACAGGAACTTTATTGTAATAGTCACTCTTAAAAACTTCTTTTTCTAGAAATTTTCGTGTAGCCAAATGGAATGTTTCATTTGGCCGATAAAACCAACAGCCATACAACCATTTTTCACCTCAAAAACAAAGAGAGAGAGAAAGAAAGAGAATTACCATTAACAAAAATAACATATTCTTTGTAAAATGAACAAATACTCCATCCATTCTGCCATGGCCTAAACCTAGCAAGGTGCTTTTAGGCCACGGTTCCTTAATACAATTATCTTAGAAGAAACAATACTTTAAAATAATGAAATGTAATGAGACCTAAAAAATGCTACTTTCCCCCTCCTATTAAAAGATGTATAATAAATAGAATAAGGAAGGTGATGAGACCTACTCTACTCTGCTGGGTCAGGACACACATAAAGCTGTGTGCTTTTATAAGGATGTAAGATATACTAAAAGACATATTTAGCTCTTGGCTGAAGGAATACAAAGGTATTTTACATGATGAACAGCTGAAAGAATTGGATTGCCTGGATCACACTTCTGCTTGCTTTTGGTTTCATTAACTCCTATTCATTCTCTATGTCTCAAGTTAAAGGCGATTGTTCTAGGAAGCCTTTTTGAAATCAAATTCTAAGCTAAGGCACATGTCTGTCTATAACAATTTCTTCTTTATTTGTGATTTTTACCAGAGTGGTTTTGCCAGGGACAAAACACAGGCCTTTTGTTCTTCTGAATCTCTGCCATCCTACAGAGTTTGGCTCATGGTATGTTTTTAATAAATATCAGTTGAATGAATGAATCTCAACTAGACTTCAGAAAGTTGTATTTCTTTCGACTCAGCTGGGCCACTGCCCAACAGTGCTTGATCCTATGTTTCTCATATAGTGGGTACTTAACTGCATTTACTGACAGTGTAGAACTATTGTTGGAACACATAAAATGTCGGAGTTACAATTTCCTTCCCTGGGAACCAAGGAGGAGTACAACAGTCACATCTCACCAATCTGCCCTCCAATTTAAAATGAACTTACCAGCAGAATCTTCCCACAGTCTCTCAATACAGACTATATGTGGTTGTAGATTGGCCTCTGCAGGCTCCACATAGACATAATCTCCAACATGGTACATACTGTTCTTAAAGCTGCAGTCCTGGCTGTATGTGCGATGTAAGCCTGAGAGGCCTGCAGCTCCAGAGGAATCTTCACTCTTTTCAGCTTCTTCGGTAAAAAAGAGAAAAATGTTCTCATGAAAGGGATGTTGGAACAGATGCAGGATTGAAACAACACATACTAATACATTTACTTCTTTTCTAGATACTCAAAGGCAGGATTCAGGACAAATAGTATGACATCCACATTCCCAATAGCCTCTATTCAAAACTGTCGTTGTGAATTACAGCCAACTGCCATTAATTTAAATAAATACATAAATAAAGCATCTACAGAATAAAAATAATCACCTTAATAATATATGCTCACTAGAGTCATTCTGGATGATACACAAACATATAAAGAAGAAAACAGGTCACTTGTAAATCATGTAATCCTAGAGATAATCATGTAATCCTAGGATAATGGAATCTTAGAATTGAGGAGATATGGAATATGTATTTCATACAATATATTGTAAACTATATATGCATACACTTAATATATCATGAACATTTCCCTTGAGATTAAATGCTTTTCAACAAGATTTTTATTTTTGTTAAACAAAACTTAAAAAAAAAATTTATTTATTTGGCTGTGTTGGGTCTCAGTTGCGGCACGCGGGATCTTTAGTTGCGGCAGAAGTTGCAGCACGTGGGATCCTTTAGTTGCAGCGCGCAGAACCGTTAGTTGGGGCATCTTTTTAGTTGCAGCATGTGGGATCTTTTAGTTGCGGCATGCGAACTCTTAGTTGTGGCATGTGGGATCTAGTTCTCTGACTAGGGATTGAACCCAGGCTCCCAGCATTCGGAGTGCAGAGTCTTAGCCACTGGACCTGGACCAGGGAAGTCCCTAAACAAAACTTTTTTTTTTTTTTTTTTTTTTTTTTTTTTTGCGGTTCGCGGGCCTCTCACTGTTGTGGCCTCTCCCGTTGCGGAGCACAGGCTCCTGACGCGCAGGCTCAGCGGCCATGGCTCACGGGCCCAGCTGCTCTGCGGCATGTGGGATCTTCCCGGACCAGGGCACAAACCCACGTCCCCTGCACTGGCAGGCGGACTCTCAACCACTGCGCCACCAGGAAAGCCCCAAAACTTTTTAATGGCTCCCATATAAGCCATTATTTGCAAACAGCATAGGTTTTTTTCAGGAAAAAGCTTTGCCCACTTCTTTGATTACTTCCTTAGGATAATTTTCCATACATGGAAGAGCTGGAAATAAGCATGTTAAACGTTTTTAAAATGCATATTCCAAACTGACCCCCAAAAGTCTATACCAACTTAAGTCCTTCACTCTTTGGCTACAAGTGGGGCGGGGGGATCTGTTTCTCCATTCCCTCTCCAATACTGGTATTATAATTTTTTTTTAAGTTTTGCCATTTTGGGTGGAAAATGTTATCTAGCAGTTGATTAATCAAATGAATCCCTGTGACATAGGAAGCATATTCACAAGGTTCTTGAGAATTTTATACCAGCAGGAACACTGTCAACAGGCCTGAAACGGAGAAAGAGTACAAAAAAAAAGAAGGCTGTTAAACCTCCCAAATTCCAGAGACAGGAAACAGGCTGATAAAACTCAGCTGCAAATATGTGTTACCTTTCATGAAAAAAGATGATTCAGAGGGCAAAGTGTGGCGCCACAGAGAACTAATTCCATGCCCGGAAGCCTAATGCAGTCTGCCTGCCCAGATCTTGAAACTGCTTGGAATTGATGACTCTTTTTTTTTTTCCATTTCTCCCTTTTTGAATGGGAACGTCCCTATTATCCTATGCATGTTCCATCACTATACTGTAGGAGCAGAGAACTTATTTTTTCACTTTCACAGGTTCACAGATGAAGAGAAATTGTGTCTCAGGATGGACCATACCCAGAGCCTCACCCATACACCTAGTTTAGACGATTTAAATAATGAGATTTGGGACTTTCGAGTTGATGGTATTTAGATTAGATTTTGGTAGCCGGTAGAGGGGTTGTTACAGTAACAAGTACCTAAAAAAATATGAAAGTGACTCTGGAATTGAATAATAAGCAGAGACTGGAAGAATTTTGAGGAACATGACAGAAAAAGCCTAGGTTGCCTTGAATACACTGTTAGTAGAGAAATGGATATTAAAGACTTGGCATTGAAGGCTCAGAAGAAAAAGTTATTAAAATGTGGAGGAAAGGGGTCCTTGTTATATAGTGGAAGAAAGCCTAGCAGAACTGTGTTCTGCAGTTATGTGGATTCTAGGCCACCTGAGCTGATCTTTTAGATATCTTTTTCTTTGTTTATTTGTTGTTCTATTTTCTTGGAGATTTCTTCAACTTTATCTTCTAATCCTTCTCTGTTTCCCTTCTGCTATCTTTAAAACAATTTTTTAAGTGAATAAATTGATATATAACATTGTGTAAATTTATTTATTTATTTATTTAGGCAGGCTATGCCGGGTCTTAGTTGAGGCACATGGATCTTCATTGCGGCATGTGGACTTCTTAGTTGTGGCATGCATGCAGGATCTAGTTCCCTGACCAGGGATCGAACCCGGGCCCCCTGCACTGGCGGTGCGGAGTCTTACCCACTGGACCACCAGGGAAATCCCACATTGTGTAAATTTAAGGTGTACAACATGTTACTTTGATCTATTTATATACTGTTGCCACTGCAGCAGTTTACCACACTACATAGGACAATATTGTTGTCTATATCTACGTACTCTGCATTAGATCTCTATAGCTTATTTACTACTCTTTGCAAGTTTGTTCTGTTAAACAACATTAATCTCATCCCCTAACCCCACTCTGCTATCATTTTTTTTTAAAAGCTTGAGATATAATTAATACACCATACAATTCATCTATTTACAGTGCACAGTTCGGGCTTCTCTGGTGGCGCAGTGGGTGAGGGTCTGCCTGCTGATGCAGGGGACACGGGTTCGTGCCCCGGTGTGGGAAGATCCCACATGCCACGGAGCGGCTGGGCCCGTGAGCCATGGCTGCTGAGCCTGCGCGTCAGGAGCCTGTGCTCCGCAACGGGAGAGGCCACAACAGTGAGAGGCCCGCGTACAGCAAAATAAATAAATAAATAAATAAAGTGCACACTTCGGCACTTCCATAGTGGTGCAGTGGTTAAGAATGCACCTGCCAATGCAGGGTACACAGATTCAATCCCTGATCCGGGAAGATCCCACATGCCACGGAGCAACTAAGCCCGTGTGCCGCAACTACTGAGCCCATGTGCCACAACTACTGAAGCCTGTGTGCCTAGAGCCCGTGCTCCACAACAAACAGAATCCCCCACGATGAGAAGCCCGCACACCACAACGAAGAGTAGTCTCCGCTCGCCGCAATCAGAGAAAGCCCGTGTGCAGCAGCAAAGACCCAACACAGCCAAAAATTAACGAATTTTTTTAAAAGTGCAAAATTCAATGGTTTTTGGTATACTACATTAATTTTTAAAAATTGTGGTAAGATATATATCACATAAAATTCACCATTTTTCGACGATTTTTAAAAAATAAATTTACTTATTTTATTTTTGGCTGCGTGGGGTCTTTGTTGCTGCACGTGGGCTTTCTCTAGTTGCAGCGAGCAGGGGCTACTCTTCGTTGCGGTGCGTGGGCTTCTTATTGTGGTGGCTTCTCTTGTGTGGAGCATGGGCTCTAGGCACGTTGGGCTTCAGTAATTGTGGCTCGCGGGCTCTAGAGCACAGGCTCAGTAGTTGTGGCACACGGGCTTAGTTGCTCCGCGGCATGTGGGATCTTCACTGACCAGGGCTCAAACCCGTGCCCCCTGCACTGGCAGGCGGATTCTTAACCACTGCGCCATCAGGGAAGCTCTGGACGATTTTTAAGTGTATAATTCAGTGGCATTAATTATACTCACAATGTTGTGTAACCATAACCACTATTTCCAAAACTTTTTCTTTAATCCAAACAGAAACTCTGTAATCATTAAATAATAACTCCTTATCTTTCTTACGCACAGCCTGGTAACCTTTAATCTACTTTGTCTCTCCATGAATTTGGTATTCTAGGTACCTCATATACGTGAAATCACACAGCATCTGTCCTTTTGTGCCTGGCTTATTTCAGATAGCATAATATTTTCAAGGTTCATCCACCTTGTAGTATGTATTAGAACTTCTTTACTTTTATGGCTGAATAATATTCCACTGTATGTAAATACTGCATTTTGTTTATCCATTCATCTGTGATGGATACTTGGGTTGTTTCTGTCTTCTGACTATTATGAATAATGCTGCTATGAACATTGGTATACAAGTATCTGCTTGAGTCCCTGGTTTCAGTTCTTTTGGATACATACCTAGGAGCAGAACTTATTGATCATATAGTAATGAAATGTTTAGCTTTTAAACAAATTGCCAAACTGTTTTCCATAGTGGCTGCACCACTTTACATTTCCACCAGCAATTTATGAGGGTTCCAATTTCTCCACATGTTCACCAACACTTGTATCTTTTTTTTTTTGTTGCATAAGTTATCCTAAAGGGTGTGAAGTGGTATCTCACAGTAATTTTCATTTTCATTCCCCTAATGACGTTGAACATTAATTTTCATGTGCTTATGGCCATTTCTATAATTTCTTTGAGGATATATCTATTCAAATCTTTTGCCCACATTTGAATTGTGTTGTTTGGTTGTTGTTGAACTGTAGGAGTCCTTTGCATATTCTGGATACTAGACCGTTATCAGATATAATGATTTGTGAATATTTTCTTTAACTGTGGGTATGCCATATTTTTAATTTCCAAGAAATTTTCTGTTCTGCAAATGTTCACTTTTTATGGCTTTCTGTTCTTGTTTTATGGATACAGTAGCTTGTCATCTCTCTGAAGGTCCAGTTAGTTGGTTTTTAAAAAAAATTTTCTCCTGCTACCTTCAATTTCTTTGTTTCTTCCAAGTTCCATTTTTTGTTTTGCTCTCTATTTTAACATCTTAGAGAGTTTTCCCTTAAATATTTGGTCCCATTTAAATAAACATCTGCTTCTATTTAAAAGTAAAACACTTGGGCTTCCCTGGTGGCGCAGTGGTTAAGAGTCTGCCTGCCGATGCAGGGGACACGGGTTCGTGCCCGGGTCCGGGAAGATCCCACGTGCCGTGGAGCGGCTGGGCCCGTGAGCCATGGCCGCTGAGCCTGCGCATCCGGAGCCTGTGCTCCGCAACGGGAGAGGCCACAACAGTGAGAGGCCCGCATACTGCAAAAAAAAAAAAAAGTAAAACACTTTAGGGACTTCCCTGGTGGTCCAGTGATTAAGATGCTGTGCTTCCAGTGCAGGGGGCGTGGGTCTGACCCTGGTCTGGGAACTAAGATCCCACATGCTGTGTGGTGCAGCCAAGAAAAAAAAAAAAAAGAAACAAAAGTAAAACGCTTTAAAAAGCTGACTGGAAGCTCTCCATGCATACATAGAGCTGGATGGATTTCACTGAGGACCAGATGTTATCTTTAGATCCCCACTGCCTGGTCCATTTCTCAAGAGAAGAATCTTCTGTCTCAAAATTAAAAACCTGGGACTTTCCTGGTGGCACAGTGGTGGAGAATCCGCCTGCCAATGCAGGGGACACGGGTTCGAGCCCTGGTCTGGGAAGATCCCACATGCCGCGGAGCAACTAAGCCCGTGTGCCACAGCTACTGAGCCTGCACTCTAGAGCCTGCAAGCCACAGCTATTGAGCCCACGTGCCGCAACTACTGAAGGCCGCACACCTAGAGCCCGCGCTCTGCAACAAGAAAAGCCAACGCAATGAGAAGCCCATGCACAGCAACAAAGAGTTGCCCCCGCTTGCCACAACTAGAGAAAGCCCGCATGCAACAAGACCCAACACAGCCAAAAAAAAAAAAAAAAAAAAAAAAAAGAACTTGGTATGATTTCAATCCTTTAAAATTTTTTAAACTTTTATGACCCAGCACATGGTCCATTCTAGACAATGTTCCATGTACACTCTAAAAGAATGTGTATTCTGCAGTCATTGGGTATAGTGTTTTACACGTCAGTCAAGTCAAGCTAGTTGACAGTCCTTGTCCTAGAGCTCAGGTTGCCGTAAGAACACCCACCATAAATGGGGTGGCTTAAACAATAAACATCCATTTCTCACAGTTCTGGAGGCAGATTTGGTGTCTGGTGAGGGTCCACTTCCTGGTTCATAAACAGTTGTCTTCTCACTCTTCATCCCCTTACAACAGCACCAATTCCACTGTAGTGGCTCCACTCCCATGACTGCATCCAAACCTAATTACATCCTAAAGGCCCCATCTCCAAATACCAACATACTGGAGGCTACAACATACAAATTTTGGTGGGAGACACAACATTCAGTCTACAGCAATCTTATTTAAGTCATACTTTTGCCAATTTTTGGTCTAGTTAGTCTGTCATTTGCTGAGAAAGGTGTATTGAGACTATAACTGTTAACTATTTCTCTTCAATTCTGTCAGTTTTTGCTTCATGTATTTTGGGGCTCCACTGTTAGGTGCATACACGTTTATAAGTATTATACGTTCTTGACTCTTTTAACATTATAAAATGTCCCCCTTCAACTCTAGTAATATTTCTTAAAGTATTTGTCTGATTAATATAGTCACTCCAACTCACTATGGTTACTATTTCCATGGTATATCTTTTCCCTTCATTTTCCTTTCAACCTATTTGTGTCCAAATCTAAATGAATCTCTTATAGACAGTATACAGTTGGATCTTACTTTTAAAATTCAGTCTGATAACCAATGCATTTTGAATGGAGTGTTTAGTCTATTCACAGTATGTAATTACTGATATGATTGAATTCAAGTCTGCCATTTTGCTATTTTTTTTGTCTTATTTTTTTGTTCCTTTTTTCCTCCTTTACTACCCTCTTTTGTGTTAAGCAAGTATTTCTGGCATATCATTTTAATTCCTGTATTGACTTTTTCTCTTTGTTATTACTGGTATTACAATATGCATCTTTAACTTGTCACCATCTATTTCAGGTTAACAGTGATTTAGTTTCATTCAATATTGCAACTTTGCTCCAATGCAGCTCCATTCCTTTGTGCTAGTTGTGTCACATATATACTTCCATAAACGTTATAAAGTTAACAATAGTGTTATTATTCCTTTACTCAATCTAATGTTTGGAAAGTTATATATTCTAGGTATTTATGTGAATTCTAACTTTTTCAGAAACGATTAAATTTCAAATAAAAGTTCCTCCTTTCAAATATTTCTAAATTCTGGCAAGTGACTCAATTTTTAGGTTGATACAATTAAAATAAAAATTTCCTCCTAGTTATGTGGTTCAACCAAAATATCATCTACTTGGGGACTTCCCTGGTGGTCCAGTGGTTAAGAATCCGCCTTCCAATGCAGGGAACACGGGTTCGATCTCTCATCGGGGAACTAAGATCGCACATGCTGTGGGGCAACTAAGCTTGCATGCGGCAGCTACAGAGCCCACGTGCTCTGGAGCCTGCGTACCCCAACTAGAGAAAAGCCCACGCACCGCAACGAAAGATCCTGCGTGCCGCAACTAAGACCCAACACAGCCATAAATAAATAAATAAATAAATAATTTGAAACAAAAACAAAATATAATCTACTTACCTGGCTGAGTCCATATGAGGACAGCCATGCTGTTGAACAATGGGGCAGAAACTTTATGCACTGCTGAGAATGCTCTCTAGGCCCAGCTGTGCCCCTTAGGTTTTTATCTACCAATAGTATTAAGAGGTATTTAGCTTCCACACTTGTGAATTAATTAACTCTGTTCTTGAAATACTAGAATAACAGCTGTGTCACGTATAACTTCCAACCATTTCCAGTCTGATGAACAAATTGATAGTGACAAAAACATTTCCCATCTTACCACGTCTGTTTTGAAAGAGCCAACACCCTGAGTCTTCATTTACACAAACAGGACTCTGCTCCACAGGTAATTATAAGACCAGCTAGGACAGATCATAATAATGTTTCTTCATATTTAATAAAATGAAAGAAACTAACCTCTTTTTTCTTCTTCTCGTTTTAGTTTATCTTCCTCTATTTCTTTCGGTAGTTTTTCCTTTTTCTCTTTCTCCACATCATTATGTAAATGTTTTGTGGTATAGCTGAGTGCTGGTGAAAGAAGGATCTCTCCATTTTTGCAGAGTTCATCACGAATTTTAATAAAAAACTGCTGAAGTTCTACCGCATCCTCATATATTTCAGAATCTGTCCTATAATAGCATTAAGAGTATTCACTGACACACAAGCTGCTTCTTTTAAGCACCCTGCTTATATGTTAAAGCATTCTATGAAATGCTTCTTTAATGCATTAATTGATATAATGGTAACTTCTGTGCAGTTCTAATAAGGCTATCTCCTTAAAATTTGTTAGAACAGAATCTGAAGTGTAATTTTACCTTGGTGAGCCTCATGCTCACCAGTTTCCTTTTCCTTGAGGCTCACTCCTTGTACAGCTCATGTAAAAGGAAAGGCCTCATACAGCTTCCTGGGGAGAAACATAGCATGTTCATTAGCTGATTTTGGCAACAGAAGGGGGTTGCCACAGTCAGGGACTATACTAAGGCTCCACACCATGTGCAGTACTTACTTGCATCTAATCTTTGAATTAAGTTTTACTTTCTCTTAGTTAAGGGACCAACACACTGTATAAGGTATTAACAAAAGATTTAGCCCATTTTCTTCTTTTTGGATCTATATCATGGTTGCTTAGGCTGGTAGGACTCCATGAATATTTGAACCTAAACTGCCAAATCCTAAGGGCATCGTAAAATGGTTACAGGCCTCAGAGTCAGCGTTCATGTTAGTTTCCCAGAAATAACTACATAATTCTGGGGAATCACCAGAGGCAACATAGTGAAAGATAGAAAAAAAATTATCTGTGTCATACTGAAAACTTTTAAAAGATTCTTTCACCATTTATAAAATGAGAGGATTGGGCAAAATGAATTCAGAATTTAGACTCAGAGAAATTCTATTACTACTTCTATTAATATTACTATTCTAGTAATAGAAATTCTATTACTATTACTATTTCTAATCCACTGTTGGTCTGAGGAAGGAAGATAATTCTATTAACTAAGAATATCAGGGTCTAAAAAATTATGCACAAAGGTAACCAGAGACAAAGACTTATTAGCAGCAGTCATGGAGACATTCTGGTCAGGCTAGTGTGGATGGTGTAGCAAGCCCAGTCAGCTGTTTGCTGATACGGATCACTAGAGCATCAAACTTGAACGAAGCCTCCAGAATGCTTCTCACCAGCAAAGGTGAACTGGCAATCTAAAACACTGCCAATAACAACCTAAATGGATGTTTCAAGAAAGATTCTAAAATCTTTTCAGGTTATAGAAATGCTAACACTTGTAGGAAAGCAATAAAAATAAAACTGGCCAAGGGAAAAAAACTCCTAGGGCACTATTTTGATGCCTATTTTCTGAACAGAGACTTCTGAAGACTGTTCGCTTGAAATTAATTTTACAAGAGCTTACAATTTTAAGTATAAAATTAAAACTGAAAACACTTTTGATAATCCACATTACAATGAAAGGGCAGATTCATAATTCCATCATGTGCTCAGAACAGTGTGTAATTTATAAAACTTACAAATTGTTTAGTTCTGGGTTTTTCCATTTAATATTTTCAGACCTTGGTTGACCTCGAGTAACAAACTGCAGAAAGTGAAACCGTTGGTAAAAAGGGGAATACTGTAAAGTCACCTTGGACTCTACCTCCTAGGCCTCAAAAGCAAAAACTAACCATGTCAACAATGCTAGAAGCAAAAGAGCTCATTGCCTAGAGATACAAATCTGCTTAATTCTTAAAATAATCATGTCATCTATACAAGAAACAAAGTTGCTAGTCATCTATATAAGAAACAAAAGTTGCTAATAATCTAAGAGACAAGTCTATTTTGGAAGACTCACAGAACTAACCCCAAGATATACTGGGGGTAAGGTAGGGGGGCAGGGAGGAGAGGAGTGACTTTAGACTTAAGGACTATTTAAGTAAACTGTGAATAAGAGTGGAACTCTAAGCTCCATGAGAGCAGGGTTCGTCTGTTTTGTCTACTGGTATATACCAAGTATCCAGAACATTCTCATAACTGGTAGTCACTCAATAAACATTTGTTGAATAAATGAAAACAAATAAATGAATGCAGATTTTGACTACAATATGTCCCTCCATATTTCTCTTTATTTCTATCTGCACTGTTGAAGAATAAGGACCATTTACTAAATGTGTCACTCAAGGGCCTCTCCAATCTGACCCCAACTCCACGTGTCTCTTGAACACACTATATTCATTTCCTAACCCTATACCTTTACTCATACCACTTACCTTATCTGAATCCCACCCATTTTCCCATTTTTCTCTGACATCTCATGCCTTTTTAGAACTCTAACGCAGTTCCTTTACTCCACCATCTTTTACTAAATATCAAGTTGTTAAACGTTATCTCATGCCTGGAATTATTTTTCCCTAAGCATAGGGGCTATCCCAATTGTCAGACTTCAAGCGCTTAGAGCACACAGCTCAAGTCTTATCATCCCTGGCTGTGATAAGGGATGACTGGCGTCTTGGTGACTGGCTCAGCAGTGGCTCTCTACAGTGGGGAACAAGATGAGCCAAGCCACTTACTAGTTGTGTGACTTTGGCAATGTATTTCTCTCTGTCGTGTACATCTTCGTATAAAAATTAGGAAGATTATCACCTACCTAGAATGGCTATTATAAGGGTTAGAGATTATGTACATGAAGTACTTAGCATGGTGCTTTACAAAGGGCAGGCGCTCAACAGGAACATCAAACATTACATTACTTTTAATTTTTCTTTCAAGATCCAGAGCAAACCCAGGCTTCACAGATTCCTCAGCTGGAATCACCCCATGCTCAGTGACTAAAGGTCTAGCTCTCAGCATGATAGACTATAAGCTCCAGGAAGGTAGGGTTTGTATTTTGAACTTTTTATATTCCCCCCAAGTGACCTCAAGAGCATATAGAAGACACACTGTAATTGCTGAACTGAAACTGTTTTCACAGCTGAGTATATACTATTGTTGTGTGGCAAATATACAGCACAGATCAAAATTAGAAGGGAATTTAAGTTTGATGGAAATTTAAATTTGATTTCTTCTTCTTTTAGAACATTTAATGTCTACAGAATGAACTTAAAAGTGACGAATCTGAGATTAAAAAGAAGCCCTTTTAGATATCTGAAATGACAATCAAATTTAAATCAGTCTAACCTCAGATCAGTATCTTAGAGCTATTTTAATTTATTTAAAGCATGCTTGCATTGAACTCAAACTTTAAAAGGAAATCATATTACAATTTCTAATTGAAAGCATTTTATCCATTAAAAATACATGTTCTACAAAAGGCTATATTTTAAAAGTTTATGTTTTTCAACAGATCTTCAATTTTGTCTCATTCCTTCCCCTCATTGGCCCTACTCTAGACAATTTAGTAGTGTGCCTTTTCTCCTTCACAGACTATACTTATACTTGCTCTCTATAAGTTTTGGCTAATTAAAATTCAAAATAGCACCCCATCAACTGTAATCATGTACCTATGCTGAAATAGCACATCAAAGCAAAATTCTTTCTTCTGTTTTACATTAAATGTCACATCTTCTCAAAAGGAAATGGTTTTGAAAACATACCGATTCATCCTTCTTGCCCTCTCCAATACTTCAAACATATGCTCTTGAAATAAATCGAGCCGCCGGTAGCGATTATTTTCAACATTCTTCCTAATTATGTCAAAAGTAAGAGGAGGTTTGTTTGGAAAACTGGGATCCACAGCAGGAATTTCTGCTAGGGAATCACTGTAGCATCTTCCTTCATCATCCTGATGACTCATGACTGACACAAAAAGATTATGGATAAGCTCCTGAATCAGCAAGGTTACATTTGGGACATGAGAGTCCTCATCTCCTTCTAGGTCTCTCCGAGTTTCAAGCAGGACTTTGTGTAGGACAAGGGCATCTTTGTAGATCAAAGACTCGGGCTCATTGTATGTACAGGCATTGTTAAACATCATGACGAAGTCCTCAACCATGGAGTCTATATCTTGGTATTTGTTGGCCATCATGTGGCTTCGAATTTTTTCCATGTCCATGGGTTTTTTAATGGTCAAATAGTAGTCAGGCAGCTCAGATCTGGAGGGAAGCCTCAGAAATATGGCACTGAGGCGGCGACCCCTCTTATCAGTATAGTTCTTTACAGCTTCATAGACTTCATTTAGTTTCTGCTGCATTGGAGTCATATATTTTGATTTTTTAGGAGAAATACCGCTCTTCCTACCTAAAGAAAGATTTATATTAAATGGATAAAATAAACTATATGAACCTAAATTTGTAAAAAGTTGGTAGCATAACCACAAGGAAGGGACTATTCCAAGTGATTTATAAAACACAGTAATTAGTATATTTCTAGTGAAACATACCCTATCAACAAAGAAAGAACTAGAAAAACTGTTTTCACTACTCATATTTTTGGTGGGAGAGTAAGTACTATTATGTTGAGATAGTTGTGAATAAGGTAGAATAAAGGAAATGAGTAGCTATGTGACACTCTAACTCCATCTCCTATGGTATCCTTGAGAACTGAGATTTTCATCAAGGGAGAAAAAGAGATCAAGATGTTAAAACAGAGGACACTGAATAAAAACCTTGTGGCCTTGAATCTCAACTGGGAGTATCAGTATGAACTTAAGATGTATTTTCTCTTTAAATATAAAATACACACACACAAAATTTCTTAGCTCTGTCCACTGAAAATTCTAGAAACAGTGACCAACCCAGTTGCAGTATACCCCTATATAATTTTGACTATAAAGACTATAGCTCTGGAATACTGATTTCAAATACTAATGTTAGTAGCTCTTTGGCAAATGGCTAATTCCTAGTCTATACAAGATGAGCCTGGTATAGCTTGAAACACTAGACAGTAAAGAATCTACCAATGACTTCTTACCATGGTCAGGTCAAAAGACCATAGCAGGAAAAAAAATAAAAAAAAAAAAGACCATAGCAGCCAGTTTGGGACAACGTAAATATCAACAAGAACCATAATTGCAATGGGTTATAAAACTCAGCAATATGTTTAAATCTAGTAGTTCTTAATGATAAATAAAAACAAACAAACAAACAATAGGGTAGATGTTGCAGGACTTTAGTAAACCAATGCATTATTTTCTTTGTATTTCATTATTTTGAAAACTGGTAAATAAAAGGGGAAAAAAAATCTAGCTTTTATCCTTTCAAAAACCAAACAATATATACAAACAAACAAAAAAACCATACCACTGGGTAACCAAACACTGGATGAGGCAAAGTTTATTTATATAGAAGTATTCCAGTTAGTAAATGAGCAAGGAATGATAAAACTAAACTATCACTATCTAACAGCTCTTCAATGAATTAAGCATCAATAGCTATTAACATAATTTAAAGAAACAACCAGATATTACGTGTCACCTGATGGAAGACACTATATCACCTCTGAAGTCAGTTTCTGTGTCAAAGGGAGGGGAGAATCAAATTTAAATCTAAATCTGATCGACTACCAATTTATAGGAACTAAAAACGACAAAAGAACACGTGAAACTACAGCAAAGGGACACAATTAGCAAAACCTAGACTGTGGGAAACTACAGTACAAATAATTTCTTCAACAAACTGCAAGGGAAAAAAAGAGAGGGAGGGGAATTTATAGATTAAAAGAACCATCAATCAAATGCAATGTGTGGACCTTATTTGCCAAGTTGAAACTGAATCTAATCAAGCCTTTAAAGTTAACTTCCATTTATGAGAAATAAGGGAAATAAAGGAAAAAGTTAACTGACATCACAAGGAAGTGAACTAACTAATCCAGAACTTTGGACTGCACAATAAAGTGACCAGGTTTCTAGAGTTAATGGCATGAGGATAAAAAAAGGAGGGGGACTCCTCTAAACTATGAGTTTAAGGACAAAATAATCAAATGTAATATATAGAACTTAATTAGATCCTGATTTGAAGAAACCAACTATAAATATACATTTGTGAGACAATCAGTAAAATCTGAAAATTTTTCAGGTATTAGATGAAACCAAGAAACTCCTAATTTTGTTAGGTGTGACAATGACTTCATGGCTATTTAAGAAAATATCTGCGTATTTTAGAGATGCATAATGAACTATGTAGAAATAAAATCACATGATTGGATTTGGCTTAAAATAATTCAGAACAAAGAAAAAAGAAGGAAAAAAGGGAAGACAGGAAATAAGTATGGCAGAATCTTGATAAATGCTGAGTAACAGGTATATACAGGGATTCACTGTACTGTTCTTTATACTTATATATGTTTTGAATTTTTCATAAAATTGAGAAATGAAAAAATTAACATTGCATGTTAAAATCTCCTTTCCCTGAACTTAAAGAAAAATGTATTTATATATATTTAGATAGTTACTGTTAAAGTATCTATCTGTCATTAGTTTCCTAACTCAACTTGTATAATGAATTCTAGTTTTAAAAGGCATTATATCCCTATAAATTAGAAGGTTTTCGTTTCTGCAAACCTTCTGTGTGCTTTTACAATTCCATGAAGAGATAAATGAATGGCATGACAAAAAGGAATGATCACTTAGCAATAAATCATACCCAAAGCTATTGTAAATTCAGTTTACAGTCATTTCATATAAAAAAATCAGGGTCTGTTTGTTTTTTCCCTTTTCAGCAAATACGACTCTAAAGAATATTTGACACCACCACTGTCATTTGCTTGGTATTTATTTTACTTATATATTTTAAATAAGGCAGAAACCTCTTCTTTAGCCCAATGGTACTAATTGTTTTTGCTGTCTCTCTTCTCTCTCACAGTTTTCAACCAAACAACCATCCACAGACTACGCTCAAAAGACAGCCAAGGGCTTCCCTGGTGGCGCAGTGGTTGAGAGTCCGCCTGCCGATGCAGGGGACATGGGTTGGTGCCCCGGTCCGGGAAGATCCCACATGCCATGGAGCGGCTGGGCCCGTGAGACATGGCCGCTGAGCCTGCGTGTCCGGAGCCTGTGCTCCGCAACGGGAGAGGCCACGACAGTGAGAGGCCCACGAACCACAAAAAAAAAAAAAAAAAAAAGACAGCCAAGTTAACTTACAGTACAGTGGCTAGACATCTCTAACCTCTCAAATTCTGTCTAGGAGGAACTACTGGGACTAATCTTTAATTCTAATAATCAGCAAACAAACATACAAAAAAAAATAAAATAGAATAAAATCTGCCACTATACTCTTCCAGGCATCACATGTAGAAAAAATATCTATTCTTACTATTTAACATTTACAAAATGTCCACTGCATTCAAGAAAGCAAAACCTTTGACATTATATTCTTCTATTCCTCACATGCTTTTATGTTTACTTAAAATACAGAAGACAGTGCTTAAAAGGAAGCAAGAAACTCCATGCTGTAGTACAAGTTCAATTATATTCACCAATTAATTAAATATTATTTCAGTAAATCAGCAATTTATCCTTGATGGACTGAACTGAACAATGAAGTGTGAGGCTGCCTTACTCAGTTTGAGTTTGGGAGAAGCCATGTCATCATCATCAGGCAGTGGGCCCAGCTCTTTCCTTTTATCCTTGAGTAACTTCTCCAGGATGTGCGCATCATTGTACACCTATATTTAATTACAAATATAATTAAAATTATTTTTTAAGAAGCTTTCCACTGAAGTATAATATACATCCATAAAGAAGTTTTAAAAACATAGGATAGTTGAGAACTAAAGAAATAAAGCCTGAGATCACTACAGAGCAACAAAATCACACCTCCATGGGGTGGGCCTCAGCCTCAACTGGTTTGTTGTTTAAAGTTTTCCAGGTGACTCTAATGTACACCCATGCAGGCTAAAGTTTGAGAACTACTGTACTAGAATCATTGCAAGTTTTTGCAGAAGTTCTGAAATATATTTACGTGTGTTGTTTCTTCATAAATCTCTCTTGCACTGGACCCTCAAGGTAGCCAGACTTAGCTCAATGGAAATTAAAAATTAAAAACATCTGATAGTTGGAGAGAACCATCTCAAACATTAGAAGGGATTTAACACCAGTGTGCGTTCACAGCCTGGAATCTGATTTGTGAAAAGCAACAATCCCTGCTGAGGCTCTCTCTCTATGAAGACTGGGCCAAAGGTGGTAACACAGAGCCAAGGACAAGGTTACGCACCCAACTGTTTTGCTCCCACAGCTGCCTCCTCCCACTCCCCCCACAAAGGCTCTCCTCCCTGACTGCCCCAGAGCAGAGGGGCTGAGGGAATAACTGACCTCTCTTCTTTGGCAACCTCTCGTAAGGGTGGCTTTTTTCTTTATCAGTGGCAGACAAGTGGCACATTGGCCAATGACACTGAGGACAGTGTAAACTCCTATGACAGAGAGAACCATTTCTTTGATCACAAGCACCCTCAGTGCCTACTTCATTTTATATTGAAATGTAATAGTATAAGAAAGGAAATAAACAATTTGAAAATGTACTTTTATTTCTGGGAGATTTAAAGTAGATAAAGAAAACTCAGAAAAGATCTATGTACCCCAATACATGTTCACTGCAGCATTATTTACAATAGCCAAGATAAGGAAACAATCTAAGCATCCATCAATGGATGAATGGATAAAGAAAATGTCACACGCACACAGGAGTATTATTCAGCCATAAAAAAAAATGAAATCTTGCCATTTGAGACAACGTGGATGAATATTGAGGGCATTATGCTAAGTGAAATAAGTTAAGATGGAGAAAGACAAATACTGTATGATCTCACTTATATGGAATCTAAAAACAGCCCCCTCCAAAAAAAACCCCCAAGCTCATAGATATGGAGAACAGATTGGTGGCTGCCTGAGGTGGGGGTGGGGGACGGGCAAAACGAATGAAGGAGATAAAAGGTACAAGCTTCCAGTTATAAAATAAATAAGTCATGGGGATGTAATGTATGGTGACTATAGTTAGTAATACTGTATTGCATATTTGAAAGTTGCTAAGAGAATAGATCTCAAAAGTTCTTATCACAAGAAAAAAAATTTGTAACTACATATGGTGATGGATGTTAACTAGACTTACTGCAGTGATCATTTTGCAATATATAAATATCAAATCTCTATGTTGTACACTTGAAACATGTCACTTATACCTCAATTTAAAAAATTAAGTAGGGCTTCCCTGGTGGCGCAGTGGTTGAGAGTCCACCTGCCGATGCAGGGGACACGGGTTCGTGCCCCGGTCCGGGAAGATCCCACATGCCGCGGAGCGGCTGGGCCCGTGAGTCACGGCCGCTGAGCCTGCGTGTCCGGAGCCTGTGCTCCGCAGCGGGAGAGGCCACAACAGTGAGAGGCCCGCGTACCACAAAAAAAAAAAAAATTAAGTAAAGGACATGAAATAGAAAAAAATATGAAAGGAAGAATGTATCTTAGCTTTACTGACAAAGAACTGAAAATCAAGATGCTTCATAACAAACTCAATTATTCAAAGGTGCATTACTGGGAATACCCTGATATTTATATAATTATACAATTTTCTAGACTATCCTTAGAGAAGTATGGCTACTGCGGATAGTAATAATAAAATTATGATGAAAGATTTTATTGTCCTTGGCTTTCATTTGAGTGTTTGAATACCAGGCACTGTGCTACATGCTCTGTAAATATTATCTCATTTAAATCCTATAATAACCCTGATGCAAGTACTGCTATTATCTCCACTTTACAGATGAGGCTCAGAAAAGATAAGTTACTTACACAGGGATTGGCAGAGCAGGATTCAAATTCAAATGTCAGATTACACTTGACGCTCTGGATCCATGGATATGGAATCCATGGGATTCGCAGGGTTGACTGTACTATGCCATTTTATATAAGAGACTTGAGCATCTGTGGATTTTGGTATCCGCAGGGGTCCCGGAACCAACTCCCCACCCCTGATACTGAGGGACAACTGTACAGGGTATAAACTTTTAACCTTTACAGTGTCCTGCCTCCCATTTTAAATAATTAAGAAAAGACAAAATATTAAGCTAGTCACTGAGAAGGGCAACCTAAGTTAGGCCTCTAGACCTGGTCTCTCAAGATCAAAAGAAAATGTACCTACTCCAGGATTCCCACACATCCTCACCTGGGAGCCCTCCTCGTTGTAGTGCCTGGCATTCCGGAACATCAGCTTCATGTCTTCTATCATTCCCTCTTCCCCTGCATATTTGTCATTGCGGATGTTATGTTCAATTATTTTCAAGTCCATTGGCTCCAAGATGATTTTATAATAATCAGGATAGTCCTTTTTGGATGGTTTAACCATAAATAGATCACAAAGTCTTCTGCCTGAACCTGGCTCACGAGCTTCAAGAACAACATTGAACAAGATTTTCATTCGCTGCTTTCGAATGTTCTTTTTACTGTTGAGGGGGAAGGGAGAAAAGGGGGAAAATGAGAACAGGTTCAGTTTTCTTGATACAAGGATGAACATGAAATAAAACAAATTAATCTTGTGGGCAGGTGCTTCATGATTATAATGTATTGATTATGTATGGCACAAACACAGTAAACATGCTGGAAGCTATAAGCAAATATTAGGAAAATTTTCAAAATAGTTAAAACATAATGACTCTGGCAGGAGCACCCCCCAAGAACACCAGGCAAACGTGTTTCGAATATTTATGAAATGCAATGCTTGAAAAAAGATCTTGTCTAATGTCAAAGAAAATGAAATTCTGTTATCAACTGAAATATATTTTTTAAGAACAGAGCAGAAGTGGAATAAAACTGCTGATTCCCTACTAACAGTTCTCCCTTAAACAAACAAACAAACACAAAGAGAAGTGTCCCATCTCCTATGACAACCACTCCTGAACACCTGCATATCCTGAGGGGATGATGTGAGAGGAAGAACTCTCTCAGTCCAGGACTTTAGCAAGTAAATAATAAAAGGGGAATGCAGGACAAAGCTCCAACATTACAGAGCTCCACATCTGAGCAGAGATTAGAACACAGATGACTTTAGCCTTCAAGAAGCCTATTAAGAAAAATTTCAGAACCTGAATTTGATATCACAGAATTTGGTAACTGGTCTAATAACTGAAATTTACTGCTTTAGGACTTGTAACACTTATAGTATCCTTTCTCCATTTGTATCATTCACTTCAAGAGAGTGATATGTAACTGGTTTCCATCCTCAAAGGCAAGCAAAACTTTTGTCATTAGGGTCAAACAATCTTCTCTGAACTAATCCAGTTTTGTTATTTTGTTTACATTTTTCCAGATCCTTATATTGCCTTTGAGACCAAGACCCACAGGCCCATTACTTTTAATCTGACTGCCAGAAAAAACTCAGAGCTAAACTTCATATTCTTTTATAACTGTATTAGCTTGGGTGGCTGGTATATTTACTTTATCCTTTTCCAATATGATGTTGAACCTTATTATATCCACACTTTTGAAAGTAACTTTGAAAGACAGCTACCATATTTCCCTATGTGATACTTTCTGGTTACTGTTTTCAATGTCACTTTGATTTTTAGATTCTTCTTTAAACCCCTCTATTCATCCTCTCTTCCTCCCTCAGATTAGTAACTATAAACTTTGTTCACTCTTCCCTATTTTGGGAAAGGTGCATAAAATTAAATCCCAGACCTTGTAACTGGCATACTCATTCTTTTTTAATCAGCACCTGTGAAGCTACTTCGATAAAATACATCTTAAGGGGGTTCAAAACCAAGGTTGTTTGTCATTATGCACTTAAGGGTGCCACACTTAAGGGGATGTCAATTCAGGTCACAGACACATAATAAATATACAGTTTTAGAAGTTTACAGGAGATGGGCCATAATTGGTTCTGTGCTAACAAAATCAGTATATTACAGCAATTTTCCAATAAATGAAAGTCAAGAGAAATGGGTGCTTTTTCTAATTTGCATGAAGATTATGAGCTAGTAGGGGCTTCGCTCTGAATCCCTGATTTTCCAGGACCACCACCTGACCCTTAAACCCAGCCTAAAACACTGAAATCAATGTCACTTTTTGCCTCTCTTAGTTTATCACTAAGTCCTAGAGGACCTCCATAGCGCTTCTAGATCTAATCTTTCCTTTTAATTTTTCATGCCATGGTGTTAGTCCTAACCTTCATAGTTTGTGGCTGACCACTTTCTCAAATGTCCTTATCATTATTCTTCCTATGAAGCTATTATTTATTATGTATTTGTATTTGGATATACACACAAGATTCCTATTTATAGTTACAGCTAACACTTCTACCACATGCCAGGGACTGTGCTAAGCACTATCATTTAAACTTCAAACTCTGAGAACCAGGTACAATTATTATCCCAACTTTGCAGATATAAAAACAGAGGCTTAGAGACCCAGGTGAATACCTAAGGCCATAAAGTGACTAATCAGAACTGAGACTTGAATCAGCTGATAATCACCAGACTGCTTTTATCATGCAACTGGATGATAAAAACTTAGCTCTTACCAAGGGCCTCTCTAATCAAAGTCAACCCTGCTCATAGGCTTCAAAGTCTCCCAGCATTTAATTTAACTCCCTGGCCCTAGACCTTCAGTGGTGCCTGCTGTGAAGCTAAGTAAACCCAAAGGTTCTTTCTTTTACAAGGCTTTCTATATTTCATCTTCAAGTCTTCAAGGACTTTTTTACTCACCTTTTTAAGGAGTTTCCCAGACTAGTAACATCTGACTAAAAACAAAATGAAATCTACCATGTCTTGATGCCAGCAGGAAATACTGGCAGAAAATAATCAGAGTGAGTACATTTAGTGAGTATTCACTGCATCCAGGCCCAGTTCCATGGGCTTTAAACATACTAAGCAATCAGGTCTTCACAGCAATCCTATGCAGGTAATGTCATCAACCCCTTTTTCAGATGAGGAAATTGAGATGAGGCTCAGAACACAGCTGATAAGAACAACTGGGATTTGAACTTGGGCAGTTAAGGCTCTAGTGCTCGGGGTTGTAACACTACTCCACCATGCCCCACATTTCTTTCTTCTACTACTACCCAGAACCAGTGCCATATACTATGAATGATATAAAAGAAATACAATCCATTGTCTTTTCCTTAAATTTACTATCTAAGAAAACTTTTCTTAAGGAAAATATTAGGAAGAAGATAATAATACAGTAATTTTGTAGAGTGGACTGCATATGGTAGCAACATAAAGATAACTTTAAAACATCTAACTTTTAAGAAAAAGCATGATAGGGAAATCACATTTCCTAAAGCTATTTGGGCAATCACAGAACACTTCCATACAATTATACAACTGTGTACCTTAAACAATTATTTTACTACAGAGATCACACATAAGTTCATTTCTTTTTAGCCTGCCTCTTTTCCTGGCCAATAAATTCCTGGAAGGTAGAGGTGATGACTAAACGTTCTCCTTTATGACCTGTGAGCAGAGTCTGGTGTTCTGCAAACAACTGACACTCCATGAATGCCAGATGGCAAAGGTGAAAATAAAAGCACCACACAATGATTACTAGGACCATAACATGGCAACTTATGGGCTGTTTTTAAAAATCATAAGTAACATGCAAAAGAATGGATGCTTTTAAAGAAATAAAACATGGACAAGATCAGAGACTGAAGAATGTATTTATGCTCAAGAAGCAGTAACCCAACGCAATGGTGCCAACATAGACTGACATCACTTGGATTGTCAACACTGATTATAATCCCTCCACCATCCCCCAATCTGTAAAAGACAATCAGCACCCGCCAGCTCCTGGACACTGGCAATGCTACCATATTCTCAGCCTCTCCACCTCTGCTGCAGAAGCACAGCCACAATGACTGCTGTGGGGGCTTACTGCCCCTGGCAAAGCTGGCAACAAATTACAGCTCCTGAATATACCTAGGCTAATTCTCATTTTACTAACTACACTTCTAAACTGTACTGCTTTCTTTACTCATAAAATAAACTGGCATCCAAATAAAAACCATTATTCACATGCTTAAGGCTGCACTTTTCACCTAATCAGTACTGACCACGCCATAAAAGTTACAGTTTAAAAAATATGTTTATGCATAAAAAAGGACTGCACACCTGGATAGCCTCCTGAGACCCAACATCTCACTGTCAAGAGTGTTCCTGGGAAAGCAGAAACAAACATTACATGTGAAGAGAAACAAAACAAGCAACATTGGAGGTCATGTACAAACCAAATATGGTTGAGAAAAAAGAGGATTATTCAATCCAAAGGATAAAAGGTTTTAAGAATACTTGGAACATTTCAACATGGAAGATAGCAGGTGGATTTTTGGGTAGAGGGTTTGGGGAGAAGAATACATTCCCAGAATGAAGAGAACATACCCGCAGTAATTCTTCTCACAATCTTTGATATGAAAAAAATAAGGCAAAGACAGAATCATACACAATACTTAGGAGTCAAGTCAAGTGGTACTTGAAAACTTGGCCCTGACTTCTCTGGATAAGCTTAACTTAACCTACTAGGCTGTCATGTTTGCCTGAATTCTGGAGAAGTCTGTTTCTTATTACCAAAACCTTTTAACATAACTACCTTCTAAAAGGCTGGTTATGTTACTTCCTTTGTCACAGTCCAAAGTATAGGACTTGCTTCTGTCAACCTCTTAATGTGTGCTCATGCCTGTATTTCAAACCCAGATATGTTATTTTATTGCTTTAACTATGATTTATATTTGTTCTTCTCTTACTTGTATTTTTCACTTCATTAAACAAAACACTTCCTAAGAAACCTGTGCACAAAAAGACTTTTGGTCTAAAGTAGGATTTTATTATTTCAAGAACATAATGCTTTTCTTTTTATGGGAGGTTTTAGAATAATAACTTTCATTTAATCTATTTGGGTTGTCCCACAAAGTACAAGCCACAGATATTTTTTTAAGGCTCTGGCCTGGGCTAATGCGTCCTTGGAACTGTTTTCTTAACACTCAACTAGTTTAAGATCTCTCTCTTCATTCAGTGTTGGCACTAACTGTACCATCACTTTTGCCTCCATTACCTTCTTTTGCCTGAGAAGTTTTTATCTTTGATTGGTGACTGATCTGGAAAACACAGGTGATGCTGTAGTAGTTATATAATTACACTCAAAGATGTTCTTGATTTGATGCCTCTGATCTGGTTTCACATTTTTCCTCCGTTGTCCCTGGTATAACAAGGAATTAAGAACTTGGAAGGATGAAATTCATAGGCCAGTAATGGAGGAGACTCACATCTCAGGGCACACCAATCAATTTAGTTACCTTGGTATAGCATAGCAAAGTTATTTTCAAAGCTAGAAAAAATTTCCCAAATGTTATTTATAGGGAAAGACAAGACAGCTTGTCTTTTCTAAACCACCTTTTAAAATCCTCAGGTCTCAGTGGATCTACTAATACATGAACAGAACTGTATTAATAGTTACTAATGATTTCTTCACTCAATTTTGAACCTGTCAAGCCCTGCTATTAGTGATGGACCTTATTCCTTGTTTAAGGTATCCTCCCTGCTGTTACAAAGATGGTGAGACAGTTAAGGCTGAAGAAGAATATGGTGTTCCACAAAGATCAGGCCAGAGAAACTCCATGTGGGAGGCACAGACAAGAGATGGTCTTGCATGATTCTTTACAGGAGTCCAGCTTCAGAATCTCACAGTAAGGCCCCCCTCCATAAAACCCATGAGAAAAAGGAAGGGTTAGGGAAGTTGACAGAAAGGTTAGAAAGAAAAGAAAACCAAATATCTAGCTTAACCTTTTATGAACTACAAGAAGTTATGACTTGGTATTTTACAATCTGACATTCTTAAAATGGCAAATAAAGATCAGATTAACAAGGAAAAAGAAATGGGTAAGAATAATGACTTACTTCACTACAGTGGTAGTACTGATTTTTTTTTTTTTTTGTAATTCACCATGTAGAAGTTACCTAAATTAGATTTAAGGGGCATTCTTAAATGCCACGTTAAAACAAAATAACCTGGACAGCAAAAAGAATAACATGTTTTGCCAAGCTACATAAGTAGTTATTTTTATCTATGTTATCTAAAGCCAATATAGTACAAAAAAAAGCACTAATCATACAATTTACAAATGAATTTTTAAATGTTATAAAATAGTTAAAGCTTATAAGATAATTCATACTTGACAGCTTAAAGAAACATTTTTCTGCACTTAAATCTAAAACAAAATAAAAAGAAACTGAGAAGATGTCTCCAGCTATAAGAAGAGTATCTACCTTTTTCTTTTGGCACTACCAGTATCAGAGGTTGCTGAAGAAATCATGCTGTCTCCATCCTCAATGTCATCTCTCCTGGCAAGCTCCTTCTTCTTTGCCTAAAACAGAGCAGACCCTGGGAGTCAAGCTCACTCTGCCGAACACTTCTAGAATATATAAATATTAAAAGACCCATGGCCTCAGATGCACTCCAAGGTGTGCTCTCCGAAAGGATTCAATAAACTCATGGACACTGTATAATGATTAATTAGCCTTAAGATGTCCCTTCTCCTAGGACCCTTCTCCTACCATAACAGAAACAGTCTAGAACCAAAGAAATAAAACCTAAATGACAGAATATCATCTGTGATTAGAGGGAAACTTCCTGACATCCCTAAAATTACTCCCCAGGGACAAATCCCTTCTTCTTCCACTCACAAAGCTAAACCAGTCTAAACTATTATTTCTACTCTACATGGTCCTGAAAACTCTTAAAAACATATTCAGCAGTACTTGTGGCTGAAATGAATGATGTGATATTGCTGGAGGGAAATCACGTATCTTAAAAAAACACACTCAAAATGTGTAAGATTATTTCAATTATACATACAACAACTTAGCAAAACCAAGAAATCATACCTGCATGACTTGTTGCAGTTTTAGAACTCGCTTGTAGATGGCTGAGTTGGGAACATTATAGCGTTTGGCATTTTCAAACATTAAATTCAGATCACACTCCAAATGATCTAAAGTTTCATATTCTTGATTCTTTAGCTTTGTTCTGTGAAAGACAAACACATGGCTAGAATCTTCCATTATGAAAATTATGCAACACACTTCCTGAAAGTCCAGTGCAAAAATCCTGACAAGCACTACAAGGTATCTTTACCAGTGATACTGATTAGAGGCCTAGAAGTGACAATTTCAAAATACAGAGTGAAGAGGCAAAAGCACCGTTTAGACAATATGACAATTTAACTGAAAATCCAAAAGAATAAAACATTACAAGAAGTAATAAGAGAACCTAGTAAGGTGGTCAATTACAAAGCAAACATATTAGCAAAAATCCTGTTAGTGGCTAACATGCAAACCCTAGGAAGAGATAAAAATCAGGGAGGTTTTAAGCTACCTTAATGAAGAATCATGGTGATCTACACATTTTAGAAAATAAGAGGCCATTCCACTTGATGAGGGTTAAAGAAAAGAGAAAGTATTGGCAACTCCATGAAGGAGCGTTTAGAATAATACACATTTAACCTCCAGGCGAGCTGCATATGGGCAATGAAGAGCGGTCCTTTTTGTTTTTTGGCTGCGCTGTGCAGCTTGCGGGATCTTAGTTCCCCAACCAGGGATTGAACCCGGTCCCGGCAGTGAAAGCGCTGAGTCCTAACCACTGGACCGCCGAGGAATTCCCTGAAGAGCAGTCTTAAGATGATAAATGAGAGGCAGATATGTCAGAGTCCCTTCACTCCTCCTCCTCCAATACAAACATTTGTAATTAATTACGATAGCTTAATATTGAGGTTTTTACTTACCCTAAGTCTTAAGAATTCCAATAGCTGTCTCAAACACTAAGGCTATTACTAACACCAACTCTCATAAAGTCGCTATACAAAGTAAGGCTTATGTTAGAAAAGTCTAACTTGGAAGACGGCTGCAGGCAGGTGACTGGGCTGGCTGAGGATTTGCCTTCTTTTGAACTAATCTACTTAATTAGACTGAATTTTAAAAGACTGAGGGAGAAAAGAAACTAAGGACAAAAATCAATTAAAAAGGAACCTCTTAACATCTACAAGACTGTCACCATCCTTTCCAAGGCAAAGAGTACAAAAAACAAATTTCTAGTCCATTTTCTTAATGAAAGGCAGCCTTAATTTCCATGTTATTATTCATTTTTATTTTATTTTTTGGCCATGCCACATGGCATGTGGGATCTTTAGTTCCCCAACCAGGGTTCGAACCCGTGCCCCTGCAATGGAAGTGCCAACTCTTAATCACTGGACCGCCAGGGAAGTCCCTCCATGTTATTTTTAAGAAGGCCAAATAAACTAATTTTCTATAACCTACTCGTGTCCAAAACCTCTGAAGTTTGGATTAAATTAAAAACACCATAAACTTTACTGATCAAATAAGGAAAACAGACGTTACAAATGCAAAACCACAAAACATACGTTAGGCAACCTTATTCCTAGAATCCAGCAAGTACAAGGATTTTAATTCCTACTGTATGGAAAGCTAGTTATCTGCCATGAAAACATTATTTAAACACCAGCTTACTCTGACCTTGCCCATCTAAGGTAATTTTACTTGCGTCTTGCCTCTATCTGGGTATACTACAAAACCTAACCCACATTGTAAGAGTCACAAAACAAAATATTTTATAACACTAATTTATTTCCTACTATTGTTAATGATATTGTGGTGGTTCAAGTATTTTGTCTGGCTGAATTCCCAATGATCATTTTAACATTTTCTAAACAGAAAAGGGAAACCATGATGAACCATCTCTCAGGTACTGTTTCAGCTAATGAGTTCTCTAAGAGCTGACAATGCTTATTCTGGAGATTTAACTACAGATACAAAATTTAAATGCAGATAAACTGTTGTAATTAAAATATTAATAAAAGGTGTAAGAAGAGAAATTCTTGCACAGTTATAAGAAAACGAACAGTTAAATTCTGAGCTGCATGACTTTTTTTTTTTTTTTTTTTTGTGGTACGCGGGCCTCTCACTGTTGTGGCCTCTCCCGTTGTGGAGCACAGGCTCCGGACGCGCAGGCTCAGCGGCCATGGCTCGCGGGCCTAGCCGCTCCGTGGCATGTGGGATCTTCCTGGACTGGGGCACGAATCCGTGTCCCCTGCATCGGCAGGCAGACTCTCAACCACTGCGCCACCAGGGAAGCCCTGCATGACTTTTTATAATTCATAATCTGACACAAAAATGCCTAGCTGGGATATCTTTTATTTGCCTCTTGACTCTACTGCAGTACAAAGAACATCATTTGTAGTTAATCAAATTTATTTCTCATTTTTACATAAGAGTGATAGTTAAGCACACTTTAGACATGTGAAAAACATTTTTACCTTTATTATCTTTATCCATTTTAGAAAGGAAGATACATGTGCAGGCTCAATCACAAGAAAATAGATTTATACTGAGTAATGTAGAAGATATCTTACCTGATCTGTTGTAGTGATATGGGCATTTTAATTTGCTGATAATAATCAGGGTATTTTTTCTTTGAAGGCAAATGGAAAAAAGGTTCAGCTATTAGCTGCCCTTGGTTATTCCGACAGCTCCTAACTGTGTCGTAAAGCTGATAAAAAGGATTTGAAACATCCATAAATGAAGTAATGCTCTCTGCTTCCGACTCTCCTTCTTCATAACGTGCAGCTACAAAGACATAAAAGATATTTATAAGGGACAGCAGAAACTAACACAACACTGTAAAGCAATTATACTCCAATAAAGATGTTAAAAAAAAAGATATTTATAAGGGGAAGAAACAAACATTTTTTTAAGCTCGTTTAACAACCTTCCAGATTATGCTATATGTATGTTTAAGAATACTGTTTTGTATGTTTGAGAATACTTGTTTTAAAAGAATAGTCTCTAGGCTTCATACAGATGCTGTTAGTAATGCTTAGTAAAATTGTTATGTTTACTCAGAGAAATGTTACACAGAAATAGAATAGAATGTTACATGGTAAAAGTTATACCATCTTTAAAAGATTACAAAATAGTTTCTCTGCCATCTTCTGAGACTCCTTGCTTATGTGTGCTTGGACAAGAAAAGGAGCAAGTAGCCATTCTCAGATCTCAGAACTAAAGTGACAGCATGTAGCTTAGGATAGTATAAATATAGACGGGGCTGATACTGACAGATGTGATTTAGCTTTAAGTCTCTTTGACTTTGCCCCACTGATCTATAGCATCCCTTAGGAATGATGTTTTCCTTTATTGAGAAAATTTTCAGGTAGAAGCTAATCATAAGAACACCAAAACAAAACATGTAATCACTTCTACAGAAATACAAAATATATTGCTTATTTCTCTGAACTCTTAAACAGTATATAACGACCTGATTAAAATGTTTTCTTAAGGGATCAGGATAACCAAAATCACTATGTGTTCCCATGTTAAGTATGATAATCACTTATTAAGTACTTAGTTATTTATTAAGAGCTTGATAAGCACCACCCTCAGGAAATCCTAACATCACCACACAGAACAGGTATTGTCATTTCTTTTCCAAATGAGAAAACTGGGTATGAGGAGCTGATGACTGGCCAAAGTCAGCTAGCCTGTAGAGCAGTTGAGAAGGGATTTGGATTTAAGTCATGGAGCTAGAAGACAGAATTTGAAACTATGTAGTCTTTTCTGACTCCATTACCTAGAATCTTTTCATAAAGCTCTTGCACATCTTTTATTGAATTTAAACCTAGGTATATGTTTTATTGCTACTATAAACTGTATCTTCTTAAAAAATTACATTTTCTTTTTATGGCTGATTCCGGAAATGAAGATTTTTTTTTTCTTTTCTCTCCTTTTTTTTGTGGCTGTGCTGGGTCTTCGTTGCTGCACGCGGGCTTTTCTCTAGTAACGGTGAGCTGGAGCTACTCTTCATCACGATGCGCGGGCTTCTCATTGCGGTGGCTTCTCTTGTGGAGCAGGGCTCTAGGCGCGCGAGCTTCAGTTGCAGCACGCGGGTTCAGTAGCTGCGGCACGCGGGCCCCAGAGCACGTGGGCTTCAGTAGCTGTGGCGTGCAGGCTTAGTAGTTGTGTCGTGTGGGCTCTAGAGCATGCGGGCTAGGTAGCTGTGGCGCACGGGCTCAGTAGTTGTGGCGCACAGGCTTGGTTGCCCTGCAGCATGTGGGATCTTCCTGGACCAGGGATTGAACCTGTGTCTCCTACATTGGGAGACGGATTCTTAACCTCTGGACCACCAGGGAAGTCCGAAGTAGATTTCTGTATAATAATCTTACATTAGCATTTTATTATTCTTATTAATTCTAATAATTTATCTGTAGTATTTTTTTTAATTTTTATTTATTATTTTTGGCTGTGTTGGGTCTTCGTTTCTGTGCGAGGGCTTTCTCTAGTTGCAGCGAGCAGGGGCCACTCTTCATCGCGGTGCGTGGGCCTCTCACTGTTGCGGCCTCTCTTGTTGTGGAGCATAGGCTCCAGACGCGCAGGCTCAGTAGTTGTGGCTCACGGGTCTAGTTGCTCTGTGGCATGTGGGATCTTCCCAGACCAGGGCTCGAACCCGTGTCCCCTGCATTGGCAGGCAGATTCTCAACCATTGCGCCACCAGGGAAGCCCCGTCTGTAGTTTTTTAACTAGAAAACTCAAAAAATAATCTATCAACTGCAATCCTTATAAATCCTTCTTTTCTGATCCTTATAACTTCACTGTTATCAGTGTATGCTGGCTAGTACTTTGACCAAGAGGTAACAACATTCTTAACTTTGTTTCTTATGGTAGGGGGAATGCTACAAATACTTCTCCAATGAAAATGGAGGTGCCCTGTATCAAGTTAGGAAAGATCCCCTTCTATTCTTAGTTTGCTAAGCTTTTATCATGAATGGGAACTGAAGCATTAATCAAATGCATTTGCTAAGCCAATAGTACGGTTTTGCTCCTTTAATCTACCAATGTAGTGAATAATACTTTTTTCTAATGTTGAACTAACATTACATTCACATTACATTACATTTATTCCTGGAATAAACCCAATTGTGTTATCATGTATTATCTTTCATATATACTGCTAGATACAGTGTGTTTATATTTTGTTTAGTTTTGGTTTTATATCAGATTCAAAGAATGAATTGGGAGGGGCTTCCCTGGTGGCGCAGTGGTTGAGAGTCCGCCTGCCGATGCAGGGGACACGGGTTCGTGCCCCGGTCTGGGAAGATCCCACATGCCGTGGAGTGGCTGGGCCTGTGAGCCATGGCCGCTGAGCCTGCGCGTCCAGAGCCTGTGCTCTGCAACGGGAGAGGCCACAACAGTGAGAGGCCTGCGTACCGCAAAAAAAAAAAAAAAAAAAAAAAAGAATGAATTGGGGAGCTCTTTTTTATTCACTGCTGGAGTTTATGTATAATTCTGTTCCTTGAATGTCTGGCCTGGTGTTTTCTATGCAGGAATATTTGTAAGTAGTAATTTAATTTCTTTAATGGTGATATAACTAATCAGCCTTTTTATTCTTGAATCAGTTTTTAGGCATTTATCATTTTCTAGGAATTTATCCATTCATCTAAATTTTCAAATTTGTTTGCATTATGCTGTTCTTACATTCTTTTTTTATTCTCTGTATGCTCCCCCTTTCCCCTAATATTTTTTGTTTGTGCCTTCTGTTTCTTGATAATCTCACTACAGATTTACCTATTTTATTAACTGCTGTAACAGAAAAACTTGGACTTTATTGGTCTTTTCCATTATAGATTTCCTTTCTAATGAATTAACTTCTGCTCTTTATCTTCTTTTTTCTAACATCTCTGCTCTTCTTATTATTTACTTATGTTGGATACTTATTAGTTCACTGACTTTCAGCTGCTTTTCTTTCTAAACAGAAGCAGTCAGACCTGTAAATTTCCTTCTGAAGTATCACTGTAACTGCACCTCCACTGTTTTGATACGCATTATTTTCATTGTTATTGTTCAGTTTCAAGTAATTAAACTTCTATTATAATTACTCCTTTTAAAAATTGTATCTTTGGGACTTCCCTGGTGGTCCAGTCGGTAAGACTCTGTGCTTCCAATGCAGGGGCCCGGGTTCGACCCCTGGTCAGGGAACTAGCATGCATGCAGGCCACAACTAAGAGCCTGCATCCCACAATTAAGAGCCTGCATGCTGTAGCGAAAATCCGTGTGCTGCAACTAAGACCCAGAGCAGCCAAAATAAATAAATACCTATTAAAAAAAATTAATATCTTTTCATTATTAGTTGCTATCATAGCTGCATTGTGCTCAGAAACATGGTCTCTATAATACCCGATCTTTCAAATTTGTTGAAATTTGTTTCATGGCTAAGTACATGGTCAATTTTTGTAATATTCCATGTGAACCAGGGAAGAACATGTATTCTCTAAGTGTAGAATACTTGTCTGTTATAACCATCTTGTTGTGGTAGGCTGAACGATAGGTCCCCACATGCAACCATGTCCTAATCCACAGAACCTGTGAATATTACCTTATATGGCAAAAGAAACTTTGCAGATATGATTGAGAGGAATTTTGAGTGTGGGAGATTATCCTGGATTAATCTCTGGGCACTAAACATAATCACAAGGGTCTTTACGAAAGGCAGGCAAGAAGGCCAAAGGAGGAAGGAGACGGGGTGACAGATGCAGACTGGAGTGCTGCGTCCTGAATGGAGAGGAAAGGGCCGTGGAATACAGGTAGCTCTAGAAACTGGAAAAGGCAAGGAAGTGTATTATCCCCTAAAGCCTCCAGAAGGAACACTAGCCTGCCAACAACCTGATTTTAGACTTCTGACATCCAGAACTGAAGAGAATAAATTTGTGTGGTCTTAAGCCAGTTAAGTTTGTGGTAATTTGTTTTGTTTTAGCAGCAATAGGGAACAAATACACTTGTGAGGAAGTGTATTCATGTCTTCTGTCTTCACTGTTTTGGCTGTTTATCTAGCAATTGAGAGAAGCAGGCTCCCACTCTAAGGGCAATGTTTTCACTTTCTCCAAGAAGTTCCATCTGTTTGTTTCATGTATTTTGAGCCCTTTTATAATTTATCTTCCTCATACAATAAACCTTTTATCATTATGAGGTGAATCCATTTTATCTTTGGAAATACATTGTTTGAAAGTCCATTTTAAGAGAAATCAACATAACTACCCTTTGGTTATTATTTGCCAGGTATATCTTTTTCCATCCTTTGACATTCAACTTTCCAGTACACAGTTTTATATTGAAGATGTATCTCTTGTAACTAGCATATAATCTGATTTTTTAAATATACAATCTGGAACTGTCTTAATTGGAAAATTTAGGCCACTAACACTGATTTCTGATATAATTTTTGGAGTTGTTTCTATTTATCCCACTTTTTCTATGTTTCCTTTTGCCTTCTTGCCTTATTTTGTGTTGGTGGGAGAAGACTGTAAGCTTTATCTGTTTTTTCTTTTTCTATTGCTCACTTCGTTCCTCTTCTTATAGTGACTGTGGATGGGTGCTCTTCTCCACCTCCTTCTCCACCCGCTTAGGGACATGCAGTGTGGTTTGCCTCTAAAACAAATCACCTCAAGAAGCCAGGCCACACTTTGAATTCTTTTGCCTTCTTTCCATCAGCTCTTTCTTGTTGCTCCAAGATCATGAGTTATCCTTTCTTTGCTATTTTCACTGTACCTCCCCCTAAGTTGTTTCCAGGAGCAGGAAGTAGAAAACCAAATATATTAAAACCTCAACTAAATTAAGGATAAACAGGTTCTGAATAACAGCCTGAAGAATCTACTACATACAAAGTTGGTTGGCATCTACTTTGTTTTCTAATACCTGAGGTTACTAAATTAAGAATCCTCTTGTGACAAAGGTACTATTTATTAGGAAAAAAAGAACAATAAATGCTTTTTAAGAATTTTGTAAGTGGTATAGTCTTCCTTCTATTTGTTATACTACTATAAGGTTAATGAAGTAACCAAATGTTAGAAGGAAACCTAAACATAACATATGTGTCACTTTTACAGTTAGCACAAAACAAAGATAATGAAGAGATAAATTTTCTTTCAATTTTTGATAAGGCCCAATTTAAGTTAAAAAAAATTTAATTCTGTAGATGAGTGTCAAAAAATTAAATTCGTACTCCAGCAGTCTAGAGTAATTATGAAATTCTATAGACTGGGGACTTCCCTGGTGGCACAGTGGTTAAGAATCCGCCTGCCAATGCAGGGGACACAAGTTCGAGCCCTGGTCCAGGAAGATCTCACATGCCGTGGAGCAACTAAGCCTGTGCGCCACAACTACTGAGGCTACACTCTACAGCCTACGAGCCACAACTACTGAGCCCCCACACGCCTAGAGCCCGTGCTCCACAAGAGAAGCCACCGCAATGAGAAGTCCGAGCACCGCAATGAAGAGTAGCCCCCACTCGCCACAACTAGAGAAAGCCCACACGCAGCAACAAAGACCCAACGCAGCCAAAAATAAATAAATATTTTTAAAAAAGGAAATTCCATAGACTTAGTAGAAAATAAGACATAGCTAGAAAAATCTCTCGTGTCACACCTGATTATAAAATCAAAACAGTAATTTCATAAAATGAATTGTGTATCTACATATAAAAAGTATTTACAGTAAAATAAAAAAATATTATATCACGCTTAGGAGAAAGACAATGAAATCAAATATACCTCTACAGCTGTTATTTTTTACAAACTGTGTACTTCTACACGGATTCCTAGTGCCCAATGCCCTTTGTTTCACTTGTTTAAATGAGAATTCTGCTCTGATCATAATTTACAGCTATCTTTAAATCATAAGCCCTAGGTGAGAAAAAATTATAGTCTACTGAAAATATAAGCCTGGAAATCTAAGATGATGTGAATGTCTCCCTGGGATTTCCTGATGGTGTCACTAGCACTCACTATCATCATAGGTTTGAAACCAGAATCTGCTAAGGCTATCAAACTAATTGATTTTGCACAAATATTTATTTACTTTGATACATGCTTTAACACGAAATAAAGCAGTAATAAGCTCTCGATAAGTTTGCCAACCAAGAGTTCAATTAAAATGTAACAAAACAGGTATGTACTCCAAAAACAGACAAACTCCCGGCCAGACCAAAATAACTATAATTTTCCTTAACCAGAAGGATCCACTGAGACGCCACTTAACTAGTCACAACTTAATGCCTACCAGCTAAAGCAGCATCCTCTTCACTTTCTGAGCCATACTGAAGTGCCATGGTAATTGCTGATAAACGACCCCCTTGGACTGCTCGTTTATTACTACAAAGAAAAACAAGCAATTAGAAGGCAGGGAAAGATGTTATAATAATTTGGCTACTTTATAGGAAGTAGGGACTGTTAACAAGGCATTCACATCAAAGAAAGAGCTTCTATTCAACTGCCTCCTCAATTTACTTTGTACTTTTTATATTCCCCACAATCAATCTTAACCAAGATGACTAATTTTTTTCTCTTAGAAAAGAGGGAGTGGTGGTAGAAAGCCTAAAGCAGGCTACTTGCAATTTGTTTTTTACTTAAATGCAGCACTACTCCTTTTTTAATGAAAAATAAAGATTCATTCATAATTGCTGGTTAAATATGCTCAGATTTTACAATGAAAACAAATTCTATTATGAACACAAAATCTTTCAGCATTTTACCTCACGATTTACTGGTAATATTAAACTCTACCTGACAAACAACTTCTGCTTAAGTCTTTTCTCAGAGGTGAGGTCAGGCCTACTATACCTTTTAAGTAAGATATCTGACAACAAATTCTCATAATAACCCAACTACACCCAAAAATATTACTTCAAGATAGTCATCAAGAAAATGCTAGCATGCTTATCCTCATAAACATGGGTCAGCTCTCAGACTAAACACACTCTCTCTCACCGGTAGTACTTGTTAGTGGGATTTCTCTCTTCACCAAGGCTGCCTTTACTGTGCGAAGGACCTGTCAGCCTGGCTGCAGCCAAATTTGATGGAGTCCTATCCAGAGACAAGGTTAAAAAAAACTCAGAAAACTGACAGCTGAAATCAGAATGCTGAATAACAAAAAGGAAACAACCATTTTCTTTTTCTTTTCTTAAAAAGAAACACTCCGGGACTTCCCTGGTGGTCCAGTGGTTAATACTTCACGCTTCCACTGCAGGGACCCCGGGTTCCATCCCTGGTCAGGGAACTAAGATCCCACATGCCACACGGCGTGGCAGAAAAAACAAACAAAACAACACAAATATTTCTGAGTCTCTACTGTGCAGGAGGCTTTGCTCCAAAATCTGGGACTCTGTGGAAAAGCATAAACCAGGGCTGATCCCAGACAGCTTATGGTCACCACAGTGACCATAGGATTTAGTAACACAGCAAATGTCTGGGTCAGAAGAAAGCTTCAAAAGTAGCCAATCAATCTTTCCATTTCAGGTAGGAGGAAATGGAATCCCAGAAGTAAAAGACTTGCTCAAAGTCACAGTCCTAGCACAAGGTAAGCTAGGGTGAGACTTCAGATCTCCTGATACCTGGCTAAATATTCTTACTGCAAATATAAATATATACTACTATACATCATATACAAATGTAATATTACAGGCATACATTGTTTTATCTCGCTTTGCTTTATTAAACTTCGCAGATACTGCATTTTTTACAAATTAAAGGTTTGTGGCAACTCTGAATCAAGCAAGTCTTTCGGCACCATTTTTACAACAGCATTTGCTCACTTCGCATCTCTGTGTCACATTTTGGTAATTCTTGCAATATCTCAAACCTTTCCATTATTATTATATTTGTTGTGGTGATCTGTGATCAGTGATCTCTGTTGTTATTATTGTAATTATTTGGGGGTACCATGAACCACACCCATATGAGACAGCAAACTTAATAAACGTTGTGTGTGTTCTGACTGCTCCACCGACCAGCTATTCCCTCGTCTTTCTCCCTCTCCTCAGGCCTCCCTATTTCCTGGGACACAACAATGCTGAAATTAGGCCAATTAATAACCCTACACTGGCCTCTAAGCATTCAAGGGAAAGGAAGAGTTGCATGTTTCTCAGTTTCAATCAAAAGCTACAAATGATTAAGCTCAGTGAGGAAGGCATGCTGAAAGTTGAGACAGGCTGGAAACTAGGCCTCTTGCACCAGTTAGCCAAGTTACGAAAGCAAAGGAAAAGTTCTTGAAGGAAATTAAAAGTGCTACTCCAGTGAACACAGGAATGATAACACAGTAAAACAGCCTTATTGCTGATACGAAGAAACTGTTAGATAGAAGGTCAAACCACCTACAACATTCCCTTAAGCCAATGCCTAATCCAGAGCAAGGCCCTAACTCTCTTCAGAGAGGTGAGGAAGCTGCAGAATCAAAGTCTGAAGCTAGCAGAGTTTGGTTCATGAGGTTTAAGGAAAGAAGTCATCTCTATAAAAGTGCAAGGTGAAGCAGCAAGTACTGAATATAGAAGCTGCAGCAAGTTATCCAGAAGATTTAGCTAAGATTATTAATAAAAGTAGCTATAACTAAACAACAGATTTTCAGTGTAGACGAAACATACTTATCATGGAAGATGCCATCCAAGGCTTTCACACCTAGAGAGGAGAAGTCAATGTCTGGTTTCAAAGTTTCAAAGGACAGGCTGACTCTCTTGTTAGGGCTAATGTAGCTGATGACTTTAAGCTGAAGCCAGTGCTCATTTACTATTCTGAAAAATCCTAGGGCCCTTAAGAATTATGCTAAATCTACTCTGCCTGTGCTCAACAAATGGAGCAACAAAGCCTGGATGACAGCACATCTGTTTACAACATGGTTTACTGAATATTTTAAGCCTGCTGTTGAGACCTACTGCTCAGAAAGAAAGATCTGGAAAATAGTACTGCTCACTGAAAATGTACCCGGTCACCCAAGAGCTCTAATGGAGATGCACGAGATTTGTGTTGTTTTCATGTCTGCTGACACAACATCCATTCTGTAGCTCGGGGACCAAGAAGTAATTTCAACTTTCAAGTCTTATTATTTAAGAAATACATTTCGTAAGGCTACAGCTGCCACAGACGGTGATTCCTCTGATGGATCTGGGCAAATTCAATTGAAAACTTTCTGGAAAGGATTCATTTATTCCAGATGCCATTAAGTACATCTGTGATTCATGGAAAGAACATGAACATTAACAGAAGTTTAGAAAAAGTGGGTTCCAACCCTCATGGGTGACTTTGAGGGGTTTAAGACTTTAAACTACAGATGGGGTGGAAACCGCAAGAGAACTAGAATTAGAAATAGAGCCTGAAGATGTGACTGAACTGCTACAATCTCATGATAAAACTTCAACAGTTGAGGACATTGCTTCATATGGATGAGTAGAGAAAGTAGTTTCTTTAGACGGAATCTACTCCTGGTGAAGATGCTATGAAGATTGTTGAAACAACAACAAAGGATTTAGAATATTACATAAACTTAGCTGATAAAGCAGCGTCAGGATTTGAGAGGACTGACTCCAATTCTGAAAGAAGTTCTGTGGGTAAAATGCCATCAAACAGCATCGCATGCTACAGAGAAATCATTAGTGAAAAGAAGAGAGAACTGATGGGGCAAACGACACTGCTGTCTTGTTTTAGGAAACCGCCACAGCCACCCCAGCCTTCAGCAACCACCACCCTGACCAGCCAGCAGCATTAACAGAGGCAACACCCTCCACCAGCACAAAGACTACAACTTGCTGAAGGCTCAGACGATGGTTAGCATTTTTAAGCAATAAAGTGTTTTTAAATTAAGGCATATACACTGGTTTTTTAGACCTAATGCTACTGCACATTTAACTACAGTATACTGTGCATATAACTTTTTTTTTTTGCATATAACTTTTATATGCACTGGGAAACCAAAAAATTGTGTGACTCACTTTAGTGTGATATTCATTTTAATTGCAATAGTCTGGAAATGAACCTGCAGTATCTCCAAGGTATGCCTGTACATATATTTATATAGTACACGTTATATCTTTAATATACATTACACACAATGTGATATATAATATGTATGTATTTGTATAAGGCAATAGAAGTATATAGCAGTGTTAAGTCTTAAAAATTGTTTCTTTTTAAATAAAGCCCTTCAGCTGCAATGAAGGGACTGGGTAAGAGTTAACACTACTCTCTTCAGAATCACATTATCAACTGTAAATGTAATCTTGAAATGCAACATGCATCTTACTTTCCACTATACTGAGAAAATTTGGCAAATAATAAAGGTACAAGGATTTTAGACATTTTTTTAACCTACCTCATCCGAAGGCTTGACTTAGTCATTTCATGATGTTCAATTTCTGCCTTTTTCATGTAAAATATTTTCTTAATAGAATTTGCATCCTGTTAAGATAAAATTACTTGGCTTAGAAAAAGTATAGAGAAAACGGGCAGTTTAAAATGCCCGCAATCATGTACTGGACACTTTCTACGGCACTCCTTCCATCTGGAGTAGACTTCCATTCAATATCCAGAAAGCTGCATCCTCTAACCTTTCCACAAGCCTCCAAAACATCTCCATAATTAAATACAAGTTGAAAAGCCACCTAGCTCTTTCACAATTATTCAGGTAAGAGACAAAGACCTAATGCTGAACAGGGAAAAGCAGGGGTGAAAATACAATGAACTCTACCTGTGTACACTAACCTTAAAACTGAAACAAAGGTCCACTTCTAAGATTAAAGATTAGGCATGTAAATTTAGGATGAATATACTTGCTTACATTAACAGCATATATCAAATCCAAGTTTCCCTTCACTCCAAAATTTAGTTTAGGAAAATTAATCAGACCAAGAAGTAAAATTCTTAACTGCATCAACAAACAATTAGTACTACACTATTAAAATGTCCTATCAAGGATTAAGAATACGAGGATTTCATTCCTGATTTCCACTCAAAGTTTCTTAAAAAGATACAAGATAAAAGTTAAAATTAACTACCAAAAGAAACTGAATCAGCATTCTGTAAATCTAAATGATTTTACTCCCAAAAGATTTTCTGACCATCCTTTGCTAAGTTCCCAATGATATATTATTAATTCTAGAAATTTCTACAAGCAACTGTCATTACAGTTCATTATGTAGAAGGACTACAAAACTTCCAGGAGAGAACTGCAAAGCAATGAAATAGTCATTTTACTTTGTGTACTATACTACATAGATTGATTTTTATATCAGTGGGGTTTAAATGCAGGGACTACATCAATATTTAACTACAAAGTGGATCAAAAATAAACCTTGTCTGGCACAGAGAAAGACATACAGATGAATGGATTAGAACCAAGAATCCAGAAATAAACCCACACATCTAGAGTCAACTGATTTTCAACAGGGTTGCCAAGACAATTCAATGGGGAAAGAATAGTCTTTTCAACATAAGGCACTGGGACAAATGAATACTCCATGGCAAAGGAATGTGGACTCCTAACTCACGCCTACCTCATGTATATAAAAATTAATTCAAAATGGCTCAAAGATCTAAATGTAAGAGCTAAACTATAAAATTCTTAGAAGAAAACGTAGGTGTAAATCTTTGCAGCCTTGGATTAGGTAATGGTTTCTTAGATAAGACACTAAAAGCACAAGCAACCTAAGAAAATAACAGACAAACTGGACTGAACCAAAATTAAATACTTTATTAAAATTAAAGATTTTTTTTTTTTTTGCAGCACCACTCAGCATGAGGGATCTTAAGTTTCCCGACCAGGGATGAAACCCGTGCCCCCTGCAGTGGAAGCACAGTGTCCTAACCACTGGACTGCCAGGGAATTCCCAAAATTAAAAACTTTTGTGCAGCAAAGGATACTATCGCGAAAATGAAAAGACAATCCATAGAATGGGAGAAAATACTTGTAAATCATATGTCTGGTCTAATGTCCAGACTATGCAAAGGACTCTAACAACTCAAGTTTTTATTAAAAGACAGATAACCCAATTAAAAAATGGGCTGAAGATCTGAACAGACTTTTTTTTTTTAAAGAAGACATATGAATGGCCAATATGCACATGAAAAGATACTCAACATCACTAATCATTAGAAAATGCTAATCAGGGAGTTCCCTGGTGGCCTAGTGGTTAGGATTCCGGGCTTTTACTGCCATGGCCTGAGTTCATTCCCTGGTGGGGGAACTGAGGTCATGCAAGCTGCATGGCACAGCCAAAAAAAAAAAATGCTAATCAAAACCATAATGAGGGGGCTTCCCTGGTGGCGCAGTGGTTGAGAGTCCGCCTGCTGATGCAGGGGACACGGGTTCGTGCCCCGGTCCGGGAGGATCCTACACGCTGCGGAGTGGCTGGGCCCGTGAGCCATGGCCGCTGAGCCTGCGCATCCGGAGCCTGTGCTCCGCAATGGGAGAGGCCACAACAGTGAGAGGCCTGCATACCACAAAACAACAACAACAACAAAAAAACCCATAATGAGATAGTACTTCATACCCACTAGAATGGCTATAATAAAACCAAAAATAGAAACAAGCATTGGTGAGGATGTAGAGAAATTACACTTGCACATTGCTAGTGGGAATGTTGGTGCAGTGGCTTGAAAAACAATTTGGTGGCGACTTCCCTGGTGGCGCAGTGGTTAAGGATCCGCCTGCCAATGCAGGGGACACGGGTTTGAGCCCTGGTCTGGGAAGATCCCACATGCCGCGGAGCAACTAGGCCCGTGCGCCACAACTACTGAGCCTGTGCTCTAGACCCCGTGAGCCACAATTACTGAGCCCACGCACCCTAGAGCCCACGTGCCGCAACTACTGAGCCTGCATGCCTCAACTACTGAAGCCCACGTGCCTAGAGCCCATGCTCCACAACAAGAGAAGCCCACACACTGCAATGAAGAGTAGCCCCCACTTGCCACAACTGGAGAAAGCCTGAGTGCAGCAACGAAGACCCAATGCAGCCAAAACAAAACAAAACAAACAAAAAAACCAAAAACACAACAATTTGGTGGTTCCTCAAAAAAATTAAAAATATAGTTACCATGTGGCCCAGCAATTCCATTCCTAGGTATGTATTCAAGAAAAATAAAAATATATGTCTGCATAAAAACTTATACACTGGGCTTCCCTGGTGGCACACTGGTGGAGAATCCACCTGCTAATGCAGGGGACACGGGTTCAAGCCCTGGTCCAGGAAGATCCCACATGCCGCGGAGCAACTAAGCCCATGCGCCACAACCACTGAGCCTGTGCTCTAGAGCCCGCGAGCCACAACTACTGGAGCCTGCAAGCCACAACTACTGAAGCCCGCGTGCGTAGAGCCCGTGCTCTGCAACAAGAGAAGCCACCACAATGAGAAGCCCGCGCACCACAATGAAGAGTAGCCCCTGCTCACCACAATTAGAGAAAGCCCATGCGCAGCAACAAAGACCCAACACAGCCAAAAATAAATAAATAAATAAATTTATTAAAAAAAAAAACAAACTTATACATGAATGCTCATAGCAGCATTATTTATAATAGCCCCAAAGTGGAAGCAACCCAATGCCTAGCAACTGATGAACGGGTAAATGAAACATGATATATACATTTAATTGAATACTATTTGGGAATAAAAAGAAATACATGCTACAAAATGAATACCTTGAAAACATGATGCTAAGTGAAAGAAACCAGTCACAAAGGACCACAAATTGAATAATTCCATTTATATGAAATGTTGAGAATAGGCAAATTCACAGAGACAGAAAGTAGACTGGTGGTTGCCTAAGGTTAGGGAGGTTGGGAGGAAATGGAGAGTGACTGCTAATTCATTGTAGTGATGGCTACACAACTTGGTGAATATACTAAAAGCCATTAAATTATACACTTTGGGTAAAATGTATAGTATGTGAATTTTGTCTCAATAAAGTTGTTATATAAAAATATTGGTCTCAGGCTTCCCTGGTGGCACAGTGGTTGAGAGTCCACCTGCCAATGCAGGGGAAACGGGTTTGTGCCCCAGTCCGGGAAGATCCCACATGCCGCGGAGCGGCTGGGCCCGTGAGCCATGGCCACTGAGCCTGCGTGTCCAGAGCCTGTGCTCCGCAACGGGAGAGGCCACAACAGTGAGAGGCCCGCGTACCACAAAAAAAAACAAGAACAAAAATATTGGTCTCTACTCTTATCAATGAAAGCAACAACAACAAAACTGACCTTGAATACTTGAGAACCAGGCTCATTATAAGTTTTGGCATTTTTTGCTAGGAGATCTATATCTTTGGCCATTGCATGAACACTCTTGTAGCTTCCATTCTATAGTAAACAACAAAATATAGCAGTTCCTCTTAAGCAACATGAACTTTAAAAAAAAAAAACTCTACGTAATTTTAAACTGTCACCATATTCTAAGACTTCATTGGAAAGTACACATGTGAACAATATATAAAGTCATCTTCTCTTTTATAAACTATTACTATGGTCCACTTACAAAACAGTTTTTGAGATAGGTAACAAAACCAGAGCTACACTATTCTCATAAAAACAACTTATACTTTTTAAGAAATCAAAAAAGGTAAAAGTTGTTTTATTTAGCAAACATATAGTGTTTACTGTGCCAACCACTGTTCTAAATGCTTCATGAATACTAATTCATTAAAGAGTATAGACTTTGGAGCCAGACTGTCTGGATTCAAATCCTAACTTTTCTCATTAGTTGATGACTCAGGCAAGTGACTTACCATCTCTGTGCTTCAGTTTTCTTATCTTTAAAATGGGAATAATAACAGTATCTACCTCATAGAGGTGTTATAAGAATTAATTAGCTAACACATAGGAATTCTATCTAGGTGAGTGTTACTTGCTGCTATCACTGCTGGAGACACAGGGAGGGGGGCACTCAAAGAGAACAAAGTCTCTATTTTCACTAACCTTACACTCTTAATGTCTGTTGTAGGTAACTTTTACTCTGAGATATACTAAAACTATTTGAAAGCAAATAAAAATAAACAACAAAGCTTTTGTTCCCAATGTACCTTTCACAATCAGAAATGGCGATGACCAATGCACTTTAATTTTTGTCCTAAGGTCAAGATTTACTATGCCAATGAAAATTTTCCTTTCCTTCCTACAGAAAAAAATGCAAAAGGGACGCGGTGTTTACTCCTCCAACGCTATACTCAGTAACATCTCTAATTTATTTACATTATATTGCTAGTAACTCCTTACAGAGATACCTGCTTCTCTGTTTTTCTAAAAGGCCCTAAAAAATGACCACAGGCCAATCTGCCCTAAATGATGTTATTTTTACATATGGTCACCTTCATACCTGTATCCTCTGGGCAATGGTCTTGAGGTCTATAGGCTCCTTAATTATTGCATAATAGTCTGGATATTGCTGGAAGACAAAACCCAAGCATGCTTAATAAGTAAAAGTATCCAGCTAATGAGAAAACAAGGAAGTATACTGACTATCTGTTAATCAATTGAGCAGCTTTGTGAGATTAAGGCTAAAGACACAGTTATACAGCATATTGTTTGTTATATTTGAAGCAGAAAGCATTTGATTTTTACAAGCTTCATGAGATACCCAACAGCATGTTGTAGGACTTTACAGGTAGTATTGGGTAATTATCATTATATAACTAATACACCACAACTTAATGTTTTTAACTTTTCTAAATTCACAGATCACACAATTTTAAATTTAAGATCCCAAGATATCTATGCCAGGAAATGAAGCAAATGAACGTTTTTGAAGGGCTTATTATAAACTCTTTTAATTTAGCAATCTAAATAGCACAATTATATCCTATTTCATATAAAATACTAAGGATCTACAAGAAGTCAGGTTGCAAGATTTGTTAGCTTCAGGTCTACCTTAATGCTTCTCCTTATCTCAGTCAAAATAAAACACATTTTCAATGAAAATACATTAAAGAATCAAAGCAAAATTATAAACAATTTCTGATTTCTTATCAAATATTAGCTCAACAAAAGAAAAAGAGTTAAACATGTTAGAAGAATATACTCGAAGGGTTTCACAAAGCCTGGAGTTCATTCACTGCCCTGAGTCTTTCCTACAGGTTTTATTCCTTGGAGAAAATAATTGAAGTCAACCAAAAATCAAAAGTTGGTCTCTTCAGTGGGGGACAAGTATCGAGGAAAGTCAGACTGTGCTCTCCAGGCTCTTCCTACCTGTTCAAATCCTTGGAGCCCAAAAAAACAAAAACAACAACAACGAGAGACCACAGCGTTCACTCAATTACTGGGCTAAAGGGATGATCTCATTTCATCTGATCCCTCAGCTTACCCCTCTCTATTTTCTTAACCCTACTCCTTTTCTTCCTTAGATCAAACCCCTTGCCTGCCCCTTCTCTTCAACAATTCTACTTCTGAGAAACAATTCAGAAGACAAATTATGGCAGAGACGCCCAGGCTAGGGTACAGCATAAACCAAGTTGTTGGCCCAGGTATTCCCAATCTACCTCTCCCACTTAGCCAGTCTCACTCAGGAAAGATTTATAAAGGAAAGGAAAGGAAAGGAAAGACCTTCCAGGTCTCAGTCCTTGTTGTCTTTCAAACTGTCACACCCCAAGGGACCAATGGGAATCTGCTTTCCCATATCAATTCCTGCTGCATGGTGTCCCTGAAAACCCTCCCAGAATGGGGGAACTGGGTAGTAATGTTTTAGTCACCCAACTCACCCTTGATGGCTTGATCACTACTGACTGTATCATGCAGAGTAAGAATAAATCCTGAGTAAAGACTGTACTCTTTTCTTATTTCTTTATTGTGGTAAAAAATACATAAAATTTACCATTTAAACTTTTTAAGTATACAGTTCAGTGGCTTTAAATACATTCACATTATTGTACAACCATCACCATCATCCATCTCCAGAACTTTTCACCTTCCCAAACTGAAACTCCATACCCATTAAACAACAGCTATCCACCTTCCCCTCCTGTCATCCCCTGGAAACCACAATTTTACTTTTTCTCTCTATGAATTTGGCTACTCTAAGTACCTCCTTGAAACAGGAATCATACAATATTTGTTCTTTTGTGACAGGCTTATTTCACTTAGCATAATGTGTTCAGGGTTCATTCTTACTGCAGCATGGGTCAGAATTTCATTCTTCTTAAAGGCTGAATAATACTCCATTGTCTGTATATACATTTTATTTATTCATTCACATGTAGAGGAACACCTGGGTTGCTTCCATGTTTCAGCTATTGTGAATAATACTGCTATGAACATGGTTGTACAAATACCTCTTTGAGACCTTGCTTACACTCTTTTGGTATATATCCAAAGTAGAACTGCTGTATCATATGATAATTCTATGTTTCATTTTTGAAGAACTGTCTTACTGGTTTTTTCTTTCCTTGAAATTTTAAATGTATAACCAATATAATCATTATATTTTTCTAATCAGATCCATGCTTAGGACAGCAGTGGTCAGATATGCTTTATTTCTAATGTTGTAATTGTCCTACAACTAGTCACATTGTAAATAACTAGTCTTGTTGATGACTGATGGGTAAAGTTGCATGCTACCCAGCAGTCAACAAGCACTTCTAGCAAACCTCTGACATGCTGGGTTCCAATTACGTGGCAGGGACACAAACGAAAATATGTCAGTCCTTGTCCTTAAGAGTTAGATAAAAAAAAGAGAATGGTCACAATGGAGTTAAGCATTACAGTAGAGTACTTCTAAAAGTATATCTTTATCTAGAAATATAAGAACGCAGAGGCCACAGAAATTTTTGTAGTTCCAAAGGCTAAAGTGGAACTTTAGCTATGCTAATTGCTTCTTGGATGTGAAGCCACAAGGGGTTCTAACACTTTTAAAGGGTTTCATTGGTCTAGAAACCCTCTTCCTCTTTGGGGTAGAAGAGTACTTATTAGGTCTCTCTCTCTTCTTTATCACCAGACGATCAAAGAGAACTAAGAGAGGAAGAACTCATTTATCTTCCTCTCATTCTGTCTCCTGAGTAGAGAATGTGGCTTCTCTTTTATAAATAAAAGGTTTAGTTTAGCTGCTTATTTTATCTTTTTCTCCCCCCTCCCCTATTTGATCATTTAAGAATTACTAATCTTAGAAACAACCCAAATGTCCACCAACAAATGAATGGATAAACAAAAAGTAGTAATATGTGGTATATACATACAATGGATTAGTCTTAAAGAGGAAGGAAATCCTGATACATACTACAACGTGGATAAACTACACTAAGTGAAATAAGCCAGACACAAAAGAACAAATACTGTATGATTCCTCTTAAATGAGGTACTTAGAGTAGTCAAATTCATAGAAGCAGAACTGTGGTTTCCAGGGACTGGCAGGAGGGAAAAGTGGAGAGTTATTGTTTAATGGGTAGGAAAATGAAAAAGTTCTGGAGATGGATGGTAGTGATAATTGCACAACAATATGAATGTACTTAATGTCACTGAACTGTACACTTAAAATGGTTAAAAGGTAAATCTTATGTTATTGTATATTTTACGATCACAGAAACAAAAAACAAAATGAATTACCAATCAAAAAAACAAAAACACAATTTAAAAAAAAATCCACAACCTTTTGCTGAAGTAAAATGACAGAACATATCCTATGTGCTTACTGCTGAGGCCATGAGGAGGATCTGTTGGCTATCTCCAATGCCTTGCATTAGCCTTACCTTATTTACTAAGAACTAACAGAATTTCTGAAGTACTTAAAAAACAAAAACAAAAAACACTTTAATCCACCTGTCTTCAACTGCATCACTTACCACTTTAGAAGGCAGTTTCTGAAAAAGTTCGCTAATGAGACGTCCTGATGGATTTGTGGCTACAACTATGGCTTCAAGAAGCTGCTCCAGGATCTCCTTCAAGTAACTTGGAGAAGACTGGGGAGAGGCGGTTGTAAGGAATGAGAGAGGGAAGAAATATGTACCTTGGTGAGAGAAATCCAAAAATAAATGCTGATATTAAACAGCTTCTAAAATTTTACAGCTAATTCAAAAGAGCAACTTCTAAACAATACTTATTTTAAGTACAATTTTCAAGAATACCACAGAAATTCTCTGATGCTGGTCATGAGGGGTTACACTCCCAGGACAGCATATTTGAAACTAATGAGGCCACTCATATTATTTCAGTAACTAAATCCTTTGAATCAGGTCCTTTTACTGAACTCTATTCACAGCAAACACTGCAACAGTGAAGTTAAAGTGCCATATGTGTGAAATGATGGAAATGCATACCTTTCAAGGGTCTGAGTAACTGAGATGGAGAAAACGTGCCCCATGATACCTGCCCATTTCTGTATCTGCTGTTCACGTCTACTGAAATCTTGGTATTCTGGTGGAACAACTAAATACTTCTGGAACTACATACTTTTAACTATGGGGTGCTCTGCCAGATCTAACAACCGAATTCAAGTTATATCAAAATTGAATGGAGATTAAGCCAATTGATGCAATCACTTCTGCTCTCCACACTGGCTGGCTTACTCCTACCTTAGTCACTGTTTCAATATGGGAAAAGATATGTCCCAAAGAGTAGGTGGACAGGGAGGGTCTAAGTCTGAAGCCAGTTTCTAGAGCAGCAGTCCCCAAGCTTTTTGGCCCCAGGGACTGGTTTCGTGGAAGAAAATTTTTCCACGGATGGGGAGGGTGGGTGGTCAGGTGGTAATGCGAGCAATGCAGAGGATGGTTCAGGTGGTAACGAGAGCAATGGGGAGCGGCAGATGGAAGCGTCGCTCGCTCGCCTGCCGCTCACCTCCTGTTGTGCAGCCTGGTTCCTAACAGGCCATGGACCCCTGTTCTACAGTCAGAAATGGGATGTCTCAGTCAAGGTTTATATTAAATAGTATTTTAAGTCCAAACCATGTTTTGGGCATATAAAGTAAAGATTAATGGTTAATTCTGGTTTAAATCATAAAAGCACTAGTATTTTTGTCCTAATCCAACAGAAGTCTTATTTAGTAAAGTCTCAATTTTAAAGTCCAACATTAAGCCCAGAGAGAGGGTACTGACATCTCTTGAGCCTACCAGCACAACACCTGGCAAACAGACACGCAATAAATATTTAACATATAAGATATGTGATTAGCTGAGACTCACCAACCACCTAAGCTTAGAGAAGAACCAAGATAACACTGATGAAAGCAGACAAAAATATTCGTGTTTAAGTCATTTACTTACTAGTTAAAACATGACACTACAGAGTAAGCTTCAAAGAGGTGAGTTATGTCCTGCAGCCAAGATTCCTCTTCTCCCAACCCAACCAGCTACTTTGGAAAAATGTTGCAGATGACAAAGGGAGCAGGGAGTATGAATGCATTCACATAACTTATTCTTTGGGTGTCTTACTATTTAGTTGCAGAAGAGAGATGCAATTCCTTTTACTGTTCTTTTTCCTCTTTTTAAACATGTGTGTTCATTCAGCAAGTATTTTTCAGTACCTACATGTCGGGCAGAGTCTAGATGCCAGAATAGGTAAACAAGGTGATATCTTTTGTGGAGCTATCATTTTACTTGAGGAAGACAGAAAGTAAACACATAAACTAATTCTAAATACGTTATTTCACATATAGTGATAAAAACTATAGATCACAGAACAGAGTGATGTGATGATGGGAAAGGAGGAGCACAGAGCAAACAATTTGACAGAGTGGTTAGGAAAGTCTTCTCTCAGTTTTTTTTTTTTTTTTTTTGTGGTACGGGGGCCTCTCACTGTTGTGGCCTCTCCCGTTGCGGAGCACAGGCTCCGGACACGCAGGCTCAGCGGCCATGGCTCACGGGCCCAGCCGCTCCGCGGCACGTGGGATCCTCCCGGACCAGGGCACGAACCCACGTCCCCTGCATCGGCAGGTGGACTCTCAACCACTGCGCCACCAGGGAAGCCCCTTCTCCCAGTTTACATTATTTTAAGTGATGTTAGAATAATGCAGAAGACATAGTCACAGGCAGAGTCAAAGGAAGCAGAAGTAAGAGCAACTGCAAAATTCCAGAGGCAGGAACACACCTGGCATGTTCTAGGAACCAGCCTAACCCACAAAAATATTCCTAACTAAAGTGACTTCATCAACTTTCCAACTTTCAATCACAACACTGCCTACCCTTACAAAATATCTCAATATAGCAATACTGGACCAGTCCTTGATAATATGAAGATTCTCTTTAAAACTGAGCAGGAAATATGCATTAATGTAAGAGCAATTCATGAAAGCAACCATGCATGTTACATGTAGTGCAGGATGTCCTAGAATCCCTTGTAACTGGAATGGGGCTCGCTGGCTGCGTGTTCCTTTACCCTCCCACTTACCAACACAACTGCACAGAAAGCCCACCTGCCCACAGTGGCCAAGAGAAATCACAGGCAGGGGCCTCATCCACCTCCCAGTAGCCTATCTATCACCTATTCCAGTGGCACACTTACTCCTTCAGTCACTGTGCCTTGATTGTCTTGCCCATCTTCATCATCATCTTCATCATCTGCTTCTCCTTTCTGAACAAACTCATTTCTTGTTCGAAGGTACAAATCCCAGAGTTTGCAAGCAGCTTTATATTCAGGAGAATCTGGCTGTACATTAGCAAGGAGAAGAGAAAAAAATATCACTTTAGTATTTTATTGTAAATCAGTTACTACTTTTAAAGCATCCTGTTCCAGCAGATTGGTATTCTAAGACATAACTTTGAAAACTCTATTACAAATTTAAAAATTCTTACGAGTAAAAGATACATGGGCCTCAATTCCTCTTCTGAAGAACTAAGTGTATGTTTTAAAGGCATTCTGGAATGAAATTATTTTATTTATTTATGCCCTATCTCATTACAGAAAGACTTGAAGAAAAAAATAAATGATTTGCTAAATAAAGGCTAATTATTACTAATACACTAAGAAAGGCAATTTAAAGGGTAAGACCCAGCTTAAGGGATACAAGACTAAAGGACAGAAGCTAATGATTGTCCTGATTATCACTTCTATTTTTAAACTATTTAACACCTTATTTGAATATTTTCTTTTCCTGAAGTATGGTGGGGATAAACTAACTGAAACTTTCCAGTAAGAACAATGCTGGGGGACTTCCCTGGTGGTCCAGTGGCTAAGACTCTGTGCTCCTAATGCAGGGGGCCCGGGTTTGATCCCTGGTCAGAGAACTAGATCCCACATGCCACAGTTAAAGATCCCTTGTGCTACAACAAAGACCCCCACGCCACAACTAAGACCCGGTACAGCCAAATAAATAAATAAATATTTTTAAAAAAGAAAAAGAATAATGCTGGATGCAATGTTAAACAAAGAGTAAAGCTTTAAAAATGTATCCGTGTGCTGCCAATAAGGAGTAAGCAATGTTCATAAAAGCAAGAATAGAGTAAAAGCAGGAACCCGGATGAACAAGAACACTGCCTTCACCTGAAGGCACCTATAAGACAAGATAACCTAACCTTTAGTTTTCAAGCCTCCTTGAGGCTGCAAGGACAAGAGATAAAGGCCAGGGTCTGCCCAAAGCTGGGAATCCAAAGGCCATGGATGCAGTGTAACTGGGAATTCAAAACAATTCAGTTTCTCTGCTGCCAGGGAAAAGGAAGACTACCGACCTCAACCTCCACCCAGCTAAACCCATGGCACTTTGGAGAGAAGAGAGGCATGAGAGGAATCTCCTCTGAGAACTCTTCACCATAAGCTAGCCCTAACGAAGAGAGGCCAGGTGCCTGGGATAAGCAACAAATCTTCTCTAGATGAACCCAACTTCAATCTAAGCCTAAGTCTCCCTATAGATAAAGTTCCAAGAAATATAAGTTCATAGTCAAAATTCATGAAACACACAAGAATAAGAATCACAAGAGGACTTCCCTGGTGGTGCAGTGGTAGAGAATCTGTCTGCTAATGCAGGGGACATGGGTTCGATCCCTGGTCTGGGAAGATCCCACATGCCGAGGAGCAACAAGCCCACCCACCACAACTACTGAGCCTGCACTCTAGAGCCTACGCACCACGACTACAGAGCCCACGTGCTGCAGCTACTGAAGCCTGCGCGCCTAGAGCCCATGCTCCACAATGAGAAGCCACCGCAATGAGAAGCCCACGCACCGCAACGAAGAGTAGCCCCCGCTTGCCACAACCAGAGAAAGCCCATGCACAGCAACAAAGACCCAGTGCAGCCAAATATCAAAGGGAAAAAATAAGAAAAGAGTCACAAGAGAAAGCTAGCAGAAATGACAGCAAAAACACATGCAAATAATTCAGATATTGAATTATCTGCTACAGAATAAAAAATATGTTGAAAACGTTTAAAGAATAGGACTGAAGACATAAGCAATCCCCAAAATAGAAACTACTTCGAAAATAAGAAAAATATAAACATTAAAATGTAAGAACTCAATAGATTGGTTTAAGAGCAGATTTCAAAGAAAAATATAAGAACTGGGGGCTTCCCTCGTGGCACAGTGGTTAAGAATCCGCCTGCCAATGGAGGGGACACAGGTTTGAGCCCTGGTCCAGGAAGATCCCACATGCTGCTGAGCAACTAAGCCCGTGCGCCACAACTACTGAGCCTGTGCTCTAGACCCCGTGAGCCACAACTACTGAAGCCCGTGCACCACAACTACTGAAGCCCGTGTGCCTACAGCCCGTGCTCTGCAACAAGAGAAGCCACTGCAATGAGAAGCCCGTGTACTGCAATGAAGATCCAATGCAGCCAAATATAAATAAATTAATTAAAAATATATATACATTAAAAAAAAAGAAAAACATAAGAACTAAAAATATGACCTAAAAAGCAATAGTGACACAAAAAAGGGGACTACAAAAAGTTAAGAGAAATGGAAACCTAAGAGAGTTCTAATATAACATCCAGTCACAGTTCTACAAGAAGAGAGAATGGGGAAAGGGCAATATACAAAGACACAATGGCTGAAAACTTTCCAGAACTGATGAAAAATACCAACCCAAAGATTTAGAAAGATCTACAACTCCCAAATTCTATAATAATAAGATATTCGTATCTAGACATATCACAGTGCAACTGCAGAATATAAAAGACATAAAGAAAATACTAAAGATAGCTAGAAAGAAAAGACAGGTAACCTTCAAAGGAAATACAGTTATACTGACAGATATTTCTCAATAGCAATATAAGAATGAAGAATAAAGACAGTAATATATTTGTAAGTAAAAAAAGTGACTATATAAAACAGTAACATTATTTTATGGGATTAAAAATTTATCACAATAGAAATAAAATACAAAACATCAATAGCATAAATAAAAAGATCAGAGTTACATTATTCTAAGGTTTTGCATTATTTAGAAGGGCATTTAAGATACCAATTTATTTATTTGGCTGCATTGGGTCTTCATTGCTGCACGCAGGCTTTCTCTAGTTGCAGCGAGCAGGGGCTACTCTTCGCTGTGGTGTGTAGGCTTCTCATTGCGGTGGCTTCTCTTGTGAAGCATGGGCTCTAGGTGCACGGGCTTTAGTAGTTGTGGCACGTAGGCTCAGTAGTGTGGCTCGCGGGCTCTAGAGCACAGGCTCAGTAGTTGTGGCACATGGGCTTAGTTGCTCTGTGGCATGTGGGATCTTCCCAGGCCAGGGCTCGAACCCGTGTCCCCTGCATTGGTAGGCAGATTCTTAACCACTGCGCCACCAGGGAAGCCCCAAACTCTACACTTTAAAAGAGTGTGTGAATTATATCTTAATTAAAGAAAAAATATATACACACAGCATTAAGAATAAATCTAACATTTTTGCAGAATCTTGATGAAAAAACATTTAAAGCTATGCTAAAAAGACAAATGAAGACGTACCAAATTCACAGACTGGAATAATCAACATCACAATTATGTCAATTCTCCAAAATACAATCTACACAGCCCATGCAATTCCAATACAAATTCAAACAATCTTTTTGGTCCTTGTTGACTTAACACACTAATATTAAAATGTATAAAAATAATCAAAACAGTTTCTTTGCCAGATAAAGAATTATAAAGCCACAGAAATTAAGGTAGAAATAGAATAGCTCAGTTTTAGATAAACTGGCCAGAACAAAAGGAACAGAATAAAGGGCCACAAAGAGACCCATGAGCACATGGAATCAACGCCAGCATTACCACCACAGACAAATGTGAAGCGGATGGCCATTTCAAGGTGCTGCTTATACCTGTGGAAAAAAAATAGATCGCTACCTCAGAGAAGACACAACAATCAATCCCAGCTGCACTAAAGGCTTATACTCGAAAGACAAGACTATTAAACTTTCAGAAGAAAATAAGAGAATATCTTTATAATCTTTGGGCAGGAGAGTTTTCTGAAACAAGATACAAAGAAGGATAAACCACAAAGTTAAAGACTAATAAATCTAACTATATTAAAATAAAAAACCTTCTGTTCATCAAAAGACACCACAGGGACTTCCCTGGTGGTCCAGTGGGTGGGACTCCACGCTCCCAATGCAGGGGGCCCGGGTTTGATCCTTGGTCGGGGAACTAGATCCCACATGCATGCCGCAACTAAGAAGTCCGCATGCCACAACTAAAGATCCTGCATGCTGCAACCAAACATGCCGCAACTAAGACCTGGTGCAGCCAAAATAAATATATAAATATTTTTAAAAAAAAAGACACCACAAAGAGTGAAAAAATAGCCAAACAGTGGGAGAAGATATTTGCAACACACATAACCAAAAAAAGGATTAGTATCTAGAACAAAAAAATTTCTGAAAGTAAATATGAAAATGACAAACAACCCAAGAAACGGGCAAAAGATTTGAGCAGACACAGAAGAAACAAGAATGGGTCATAATCATATTAATCTTCAGTTTTCTTTACTAACAAGAGAAATGCAAACTCAAACTACCAAATGAAAAACCACTACTTATCTACCAGCCTGATAAATATTAAAAAGCCACACAATTACCAAATTGGATATCTTCCAAATTTGATGCTTTCTTACCTTATAATAGGCCTTTGCATTGTTAAAAAGCAACTGGAAGTCAGCAGTCAGCAGATTAACATCATCATACTCTTCCATTTTTAGTTTCTGTTGGATTTTCATCAAGTCAATGGGCTGAGAAACCACTTCATAATAGTCTGGTTGATTTCTGTCAATAATTTAATGTTTTTTAAAAAGATATTTATTAATCAAAAGCCCATAAAAAGTTATGTCTCAAAACTCTGTGGTAATGTCCAACACGCCAAGTGACAGAACATACTAGATGTACTCTCATTATTGGAACTGAGAAGGAATAACAAAAGCAAGACGAATATGCACGCCCTTTTCAAAATACATATTGGTGATATAGAAACCTAAATTAACATCTGTGATAGTCTTTTATATGCAAAATATTTAAGATTTAAGGCACCAACACTAAAACCATGTCAATGGTATCTCCTGTAAATGAAAATGACTTACCTTTCATGGGGTTCAATAATGGCTGAAAACAGGTATGTTCCAAAGCTCTTTATAAACTTACGAAATGGATTATCTTTCTTCAGGTAGTGACCACAGAACTTGCTCTACCAAGTGCTATCAAGTGCCCAGTATATATGCTGCTCTAACATCAAGTACTAAAGTGACAAAAGAGAAAGATGAGGCCCTTGGCACAAGGAGCTTACCAAAGATAAAAGGGCATAAGACATGAACAAACATGACAAAACAAAAAAGGCATGGGAATGATACACAGAAAATTAAGGATAGTGGTTATCTTTTGGAGAGGAGGGGACACTTTAAAGGTAGTTACAATAATTTCTTAAGTTGGGTTTTGGTTCATGGATGTTTATTATTATTCCTTCTGGCTTTTTTTCAAATGGAGTTCCATGAGACAAGTAAACCTTCTGCAAAATTATCTAAGCAATTGTTTTTCACAATTCTCCCTCAGGGGTAGATAAAACTCATCCTAGATGTGTAAGAGGGTAAGTTACTACATATGAAGAATGTTGTCATTAAGGCTTTAATTTCTCCTGGGACACTCACTGGCTGACATGTTTTAGCCATGTATGTATGATATATTTAATTTTTTAAAACTTTTTGCTTTAACATAAAAATTGCAAGAATAGTACACAGAATGTTTTTTCTGAACCATTTGAGAGTAAGCTGCTGAAGAGTTGTGTGTTTTTCCTACAAAAAAGGACCACAGTTCAATCATCAAAATCAGAAAATTCACTTTGATACAGTCTCATCATCTAATCCTCAGAACCCATTTATATTTTGCCAACTGTTGCAAAATTGTCCTTTATAGAAAAAGGATCAATGTGAATCATGCTGCATTCAGTTATGTTTCCTCAGTTTCCTTCATTCTGAAACAGTTCCTTAGTCTTTCCTTGACTTTGATGATCTTAGTACTTTTGAAAATTATAGGCCAGTTATTTTGTAGAGTGTCCCTTAATCTGGGGTTGTGTCTTCTCCTGAGGAATAAATTCTGATGATGCTATATTCATCTCACTGTATTCTATCAGGTGGCGCTTAATTTCAACTCATGCCACTACTTAGATGAGGTTGATTTTGGTCACTTGATTATGGTCTGCCAAGCTTCTCAAATGACCAAGTTACTCTTTTACCCCTTGTACTTTATGGAAAGGTAACTCCAGGCTATGTAACAGCCTGTGACACGGCTACTGTCCACAACCGCTACCCCATACCCCCACCGCTTGTCTCCCTTGCAGATTCCTACCTTGCTCAGCCTCACCTAATGACTTTGAATTCTCCAGGAAGGGAAAGGAAGAAGAGTAAATTAAGTTTTTAAGCCCTTATCAACTACTTACGATTTCAGTGAACTACAAAATTAAGTACGAGGGGATAAAAGGAGTATTCAATCTGCTATTCAAAGAAAGTGTAAGAACATAAAGGTCTCAGTGAGTAACAACAAAGGCCCACCCAGGCCTAATATCAATGTTGTCAGTGGTACCAAGGGACTTTCTCAGAGTGAACATTAGGGCTTTGTTAACTTGCTATCCTAGATGGCTCTCTCCGCCTGGGCCTGATGGGCCATAGTCCACTGCTCCTTGCTAAAGCTGGGCCTCGGCAGCCTCTCAGGCTTGGGGGATTATCTGTAGACAACTGACAATGCAATGAGGACACATACCTAGAAAGGACATTATCTCCCAGAAGCTCTGCTAGGGGGTTCCTCACAAACATTTTCAGAATTGCCATATAGAAAAAAAGGTCAGGATCCCAACATTCCACTCTATATAATGTGATCAAAACAAGGTCCCCTCACTTTGAAAATGAAATAGCTCTAACTGGTTTTTCCCACTTAAATCAACATACAGAAAAGTATAGAAAAGTAAAAACTGTCCCTATTCATCCAGAGTTAAAAGCACTATTAATATTCTTCCAGACTCTGTGCACACATACACACACACACAGGATTGTGAAGTACATGTCTTAAGAGCTTTTCTCTTTCAACAATAGGTGAGGGCACCCTGCCATAATATGGCCACAGAATAGTCAAAGCACAACTAAGAGTTTTAACCAGAAAAGTGAGAAACACTCTGCCTGATGTGCAGAGCCTGCTGGCTACCCCTAAACCTATTTTGCCTCCTTCCCAAGATGACAGCATTCTAAGCTCCTGCCTGGGTACTAAAGGCCAAATTCTTAGCCACGTTGCAGCTAAGTTCTGACCAATGCAAGAGCTGAAATGTACCACGTCCAGGTCACATCCTAACATGTTTCTTTTTTCCTATGGGCCAGAAGGTAGTTGTGGTGGTGAGCCGTCTCAGACCATGCAGACAAGGGCGATACCCCAAGCACAGCAGAATAAAAAGACAGACAGTATCTCGGCCCTGAAGACCTCACAGAATAGGAGTTGTACATGAGAGAAAGCAATTGTTCTTGTTTCAGCCATTGTTAATTTGGATGTCCTAGTACAAGCAGCCTAACATACTAATCAAAACAAAGTCTCAAAAAGAGATTCACAAATGCATGGCTCTGAGCAGTACTTCTTCCCACAAGCTCTTGAGAAAACATGCATTCCACAGAGGAGGAGCAGAGACGCAGGCAGGCACAGCACTGGGGGGAAGGCAGCAGTGCTCCTAAAGTACTGCGTCATGGAGGCTAGAAGACAGTGCTCTAGCACCAAAGGCCTGTATTTTCTGCCCCTCAGCTGGTGGAAAGCAGGCAGCAGAGGGGCAGTCCTTTTCCATGAGGTGCTTGTGTACTACAATATGATGCTGCTTCCCTATACAACATACTGGTTAAGACCACAGGCTTTAGAATCAGAAAAACCTGAGTCTGAATTCTGGTTATCCTCAATAGTTCTGAGAACTTGTACAAGTTGTCATCTATAAACTGTGATAACAATACTGCTCAGGTTTAAACAAGATGAGGCCTGGAAAGCACTTAGTACTGTGTCTAGCATGTAGTAAGCAATAAATATGGGCTTTTAATAACATATGCTAATTAAATAACAACTTTCAAAAGATTGTTACTGATTAACTGAAATCTGGAGAGGGATTTCATTAAAAAAAAAAAAACTCTTCTTTTTTGGCATGACTAATTTACAGAGCTCTCCTCATTAAGGATGATGATACTGCATCCTTGGTGGCTCTGCTCTTTGGAGTGAGAGGTTTGCCTTCAGATCAACCTAGAGCTTGTTGGCTACCCACTGTGGCATCAACATTCATGAATGGATCTAAATCTTTAATTAACTCATTGTATTAGTTTCCAATTGTTGCTCTAACAAATTACCACAAAATTAATGGCTTAAAACAACACAAATTTATTTTAGATAGGTAGGTAGATAGATAGATCCTAGTGGTTCTGATTCTCTGGAGAACCCTGACTAATATGGTCTTCCAATTTCATTCTTCTTTTTCAGGATGGTTTTTTTTGTTTCTGAAAAAAATTCTGTTGGGATTTTGTTACGTTTTGCATTGACTCTGTGGACTGCTTTGGGTAGTATTGGTATCTTAACAATATTAAGTTTTCCAATCCAAGAACATGGGATATCTTTCCATTTTTTTGTGTTTTAATTTCTTACAGAAGTGTGTAGTTTTCAGTGTAAAGTCTGTCACCTCGTTGGTTAGGTTTATTCTTTAATCTCCTTTTTGGATTGTTCACTGTTAAGGTACAGAAATGCAACTGATTTTTGTGTATGTTGGTTTTGTATCTTGCAACTTTGCTGAATTCACCTATTACTTCTAAAAGTTTTTTAAAAACAATCAAGACTGTAAATTTCATGTTGTATATTTTTTACAACTAAAATTTTTTTCTTTAATTAAGACAAAAATTTTTTTAAATGCGCTTCGCTACACCTTGACAACTGAAACTAAAATCTAGACCCCTGTATCATCTAAGCCATTCCTTCCAAAGGAAAACTCAATTATTAAACACTTTCAACTTGGATCCGGGACCAAACCCCTCCCACTCACCTTCGCTTTGGTGCCCTAATGAAGAGCTCACAGAGGAGCCTGCCCTGCTCATCCTTATAGTCTCGGATGGTGTTGTAGAGTTCATGGCACACGGCAATCTACACATAGGAAAAGGAGAAAAATCACCAGAAAAGTGAACAGAAAGTCAGTGTAGGGGTTCTTAAAAAAAAACAACAAAACATAAAATGCCAGTAGAGAACGATGAATCCCCAAATTCCCACATGGGAACCCAAGTCTAAAGTATGCTGACAGTACCTCTCCTTATTTAAAATCATTTAAATGATTAAATCTTTCATCAGAATATGTTACTGGTGATTTTCTTTTCCTTTAAACAAAATTAGTTCATATCACTCTTGTTTAAAAATCATCCAATAGAGGGCTTCTTACCAATCAGAGAATAAAATCTAAACTCCTAACACAGAGTATGTAGGGTATACTCTGGCTGGGCAGACTTTGCCAGTTTCCTTCTTCCTCTTGACCACCTCTCTGTAATCACAACCCATCAAATCCATTCCTGATCCAGCCCCTCTGCCTGGAACACCCTTCCCCAGTGCTCTGTAGGGCTGCTGCCTTCTGATCACAAAGAAATCTTTCCTGAAGGTATGGGCCAAAACAGCCCATATCATCCCAACTTTTCTTCTTAGCACTCATCACTAGCTGAGGATACTTTATTATTTATTTGTTCATCTGTTTACATTCTGCTTCCCCAACACTAGCATCTAAGCTCCATGTAAAAAACTAGCTCGTCTTACACATAGTTCTTTCCCAATCACCACAACAGTGCCTGGCACATGACAGCACACACTTACTTGAATGACTATATAATGTGACAAAAATGATATTCTTTATTATTTCATAATATTAAATTACACTATTACTGTAAGACTTCTGGCTAAGTGTATACTTTTCATAAAAGAAAGGTTAAGAATATCAAGCCAGAGGAAAAAGAAGCTGAGAGGCCTTGCATCTTAACTGCTTATCATTAAAGGAAAGGTAGGGAATTGTGCAGAAGGCAGAAACTGTGATCTGAGTTACTTACAGGGTCTACAGTCGGAAGATTGGAAAGTCTCCTCCTTTTCCTGCTTGGGCCTGGCGTGGACACAGAATGGTGCCCATCATCAAAGTCTCCGCTGACACTACTGGAAGGGGAGGTAGCTCTTCTTCTCTTGGAACCCATGGAATCCAACTTCTTCTATAAGAAATAATTAGCCATGTTCTTACACTGAATTTTATACTCTGCCACCAAGCCCTCAGTTGGCCACTTGCCACAAAGCTTCTGGTTCACTTAGGAGAATATTTTCACTGTTGCAAAGAAGCTTAACTATGTTTTTTTCAATGCAAGTCCTGGCCCTTGCTTTAGCCCCTTCACTTACCAGAATGCTACACTTTCAACTTGGATGGGACAAATTCAGCAACAGTATACTCATTTGTATTTACCAATTTTGAATGACTCAACCACTTCTGGCCCCAAATTTACCCTGGACTGGAATTTGGAAACCCACATAATTATATATGTGGGTACACCCACATATAATGGTGTGTTGGAGGTACTGATCCCTCAGCCCCTGAGGGAGTCAGGCAGGCCTCAGGGACAGAGTCCCTAAGGTGGTCACCTCTGGAGTCAGAAGCCTCATCTGTTTTCCCCAGTGTTTCTTATGATTATGATCACTTTCCAGGTGGGCCAGCATGTTGGAAAAAAACAAAAACCAAAAAACAGGAAGAAGACCCTGAGGCAAATTAGTGCAAAAGGATAAGGGGACAGAGGATTAACCTTCTAGCATTTTAGATGTACCCTAAAATTAACACACTGAAAATGAATTTTCTCCACATTCATTAAAGTAAGATCCACAAGACATACCCCAGAAAACACTCAACATACTTGCCATACCTATGCTAAAGTAGCAAAATTGCATTTTGAAACTTTTCTGTCAATCCAGACTAACCTCCTTTTCAGTTATATGAGGTACCCTATCCCCATGAATTCACAGCTTTACATTTCAGTAGATGATCTTGAAGAGCACCCCAGAAGTGAGGTTTTAGGCCCTCCTCGGGCTCCCAGAAACATGTAAATATTTGCTCTAAGTTTTAGGCAGGCTGCTAAGTAATCTTAACACACCTTTACAAATATATATATATATGTGTGTGTATATATATATATATATATATATATATATATATATATACATACATGTATATTTGACTATAACACAAGAAATGCAACCACTGAAATGACCTGCTACAGCTAGAAGAAGGTAAGGGTGCATACCTGAGAAAGTCCTACAATGCTTATACAATTTAAAAACAGTATCAAATAGCATATTGTGATTTCACAGGCCTTTCTCTAAAGCAAAAAGAAAAAACTGATCCCAGTGTCACTCATCAACATTCAATTTCAGGACACTAAGACACTAGTAGCTGAAAGAATGGGTTGCCAGTAGTATGGAGAGAAAAACTGGGGATCTCCAGGGAACAGAAAGCAGGAGCAAAACAAACCAATAAATAAAAAATTCTGGTAACCAACTAACAAACTAAGTCTCTTATCTCTTCCTCTGAATTACAGTCCACATGGTGTTTAAAAACAGAGCCTAATATGATGATGTTCCTACCTCTAGGACTTGGTTTGTTATACAGTGTATTAGTTTGCAATCGGCCACAACTGGCTAAAGCTTCAAAGGGCGTAGGCCAAGGCCAGCCAACTTTTGTTGATTTTTGTTTGTTTTATAAAAGGCTGATAAACTGGTGTCAATTCATTAAAATGAAGAAACTAAGGACCAAGCTTTTGTAAACAATCTATGACAAGGACACAAGTGAATTTGATGAACATAAGGCAGGAATCTTTATGAAAAGGATAACAAAATTTAAGAAAGGTGGAAGGGAAAAGGCAAGGAAGGACAGAAAAGGGAAAGGGTGTAGATGATCAGTAATTTACCAGCTTTACCAGAGCACAACCAGCTCCTCGAAAAGCCAGTCTCCTCATTATGTCTGAAGGCCAAGTGAAGCCAGTGGGAGAAGGCAGGGCTTTAGAAGTGCTGATTCAGTGTTAATATATTCAAAACTGAAAGAGAAGAAAAAGGCAGAGACAGGGGAAATAAAAAGAAGGGTCAAAGGAGTAAAAATGAGTACGAATAGACAGAAAACATTCAAGCAGAACTGCTAAAGATACGAGATCTGGAGAAAATAGGCATATCAGTTTTCTTGCACCAATTAAACAGCTGCAAAGGCTCAGGCACTAACAGTATCTGATATTTCTTCCATTTTAAAACCAAATGCTTTTCACATACATAAAGATGCCTCACTGAGGTTCCCCTTTACTCACACGGAATGACTGTCAATTCCAGGAACGAAGCATGCCTGCCCAACTGCACCCTAGTCAATAAGAGCAGAGTTCAATCACAGAGCTGGAATGGAGAGTGAACACATGTGGAAGGCTTACATGTGACACCAAGCGTTAGCAAGCTGGAACAAACCAAGAATGGCTCATGTGAGCAGAGTACGGAAAACTCCTCCTCGTCAAAAAAATTCAGAGAGACATTTCTTTCCAAAAGTCCTATCAGCACTGAAAAGATATCACATACAACTTTAGAAAGGTTAAAAAAAAAAAAAAAAAAGCCTTCGACCATTTGGCAGGAGGTCAAAATTACTTTTATAAATAATCCGCTGAAAATCAAATGACAAAAAATGTAAATCATTGGGGGGGGGTGTTTAGACCACACAATATTCAAAACTCCTTGACTCATTAATTTACTTTGATAAGAAAAAAAAAGATTCAACTTAAGGATAATTTTTGAATATTTTCTCATCCAAGGAACACATTTTAACATGTATTTTGGAAGTTTGGCTACAAAGGCAATGTGGCCAGGTGGGTGGGAGGGGCAATAGGACCTGACCTCAGAAGACCAGGATAAGAGACCCAGGTCTTCCATCTCTGTTTGATGTTGCTTGAGTCACAACCTTTCAGATCTGTTTCTTTATTTCTAAAATGAGAACAGCAGTGTACATATCTCCCTTGGATTGTTATGACAGTGAAAAATGTATGTGAAATCACTTTGAAATGTCAAAACACAAAAAAAATGTTAAGTTTTAACTCTAGGATTGTACGCTGTCTTGGGCACAGGAACAGCACTTTATCCATTTTTGTAGCCTGACTTATAGCATAGTTTCAGTGATCAACTTATCTATTTAATAAGACATATTAAAAGTGCACTTAAGTGAGACATTAAAAAAAAAGTTTGCATAGTTTCAAAGGACTGTGAGCATCCATTCAGTAATTCTTTTCCTATAAAGAGAAAAGATTCTGAAACTTAGTTACAAGTTTTTAAATGGCACTGATTACAGTCAGATGTCCAAAACTCTAACAACCAATGATAAATTACAGTGGACAGTAAAGAATAACTTTACAATGTGCAACTGGGAAAATATTTACTCAGTATAGCCTAATGGTATATTTTGACAGTTTATAGACTTTTAGTACTCTCCTGTATTTCTAGTATTTCTTAGTACTGTAATACAGGTTTAAAATAAAAATCTTGGAAAAGAGAAGATTCAAAAATGGGAAAAAATCGCTTATAAACCAACTTCCCAGAGAAAAAGAACCCTTAACGTTGGCATTCACAGCTTTCAGTATTTATTCTATGCCCTGGTTGCCTTTTTTTTTTTTTTTTTTAAAAAGCATGAACAAACCACATGTATTATGTTGCAGCCTGTGTTTTAACTTAGGGAATATTCTCCCAATTCAGTGTTCTCTCACATGATGCTGGATACCTTGAGAGTAGTCTATCATACAGATAGCAATTTACTAATCTTGGCGATCTGCATAGAATATCAATACTTAAGATATTCTGTACACTCCCAAAGCCAAAGAAAGTGGTCAAAGCCCTTCTATTTATCCACACATATTTATTACTGATTTGACATACTTCTTCAAAAGATACCTTCCAATCTTCCTTTGGATCTAAAATATGGGCAATCTGTTAACAGGTGATATGGCAGAAATTATACTACTCTTTTGTATTGAGCCCAATTTGCTTTTGAATTGTACTTGGGAAAAGAGTTCACTACTAAATGGAAAAAAAATACCTTGAAATCATTTTTGAGGAGTCTTAGTTTGCTGGAAAATAAGTTAATAAAAATGCTTTACTCCAACATATGTTTCTATAATTGTAGTAATAATTTCTATATCCACTATACCGTGTATTTGTCATTTGCTTTTCAGGATCTCTTCTACATTTTTGCCAATCTTTCTTCCTCTTTAAGTCACCAATTTCTACCCTACAATAACAAAACTATGCTTCTTTCTCAGTAAAAAAATTTTAAGAGACGAAAAAATAACCAGAAACACACACAATTTGAAAATCTCGATTCTTTGTGGTGTTGCATATAAGAAACTATACCTGGGCTCCACGACAAATACAAGTCCCATTGATAAAAATACTCAGTCTGAACAGAGTCATCCAGAAAGTACTAAAAAAAAAAATTTACTAGGAGAGTTTGTGTCTGAACCGTCAAGAAACGACAACAAAAAAAGGAGGCCCTGAGCTGCGGAGAAAATGAAAGACTTTCCCAACCTGTCACCGGTACGGGGAACTAAGGGAAACGTTGACAGTTTTGAAGCTGCCCGCGACGAGAGCTCGGCCAGCCGCGGGGGGCGGGAAAGCGGGGCGCGGGTAGTTTCCGGGCCGCTGCGCGCCTTTGTCCCGGCAGGCAGGTGCGGCAAGGCTGCCAGGCGCTTCCCGAAGCCCGCCGCCATGCCCCGCCCCGCGCGCCCGGCCCGACCGGCGCATCCCGACGGCCGGGGCGGGGCCTCCGCCGCTGCTCCCGCCCGCCCGGGCCCACACAAAGGCCCGGCAGCCGGCTGAGAGGAAGCGGCCCCGCCCGCCCCGGGCCCGGCCTTACCCAGCCGCTCCGCCGCCTGCAGCCCCGGCCGCGGTCACCGACCGCCGCGCCCCGCCCCGTGGCCGCCACGGCTGCTGCTATTGCTCCTCCAGCCGCTGCCGTCGCTCCAGCACCCGCCGCCCTCACCGCCCTCACCCCTCCCGGTGCCGCCGCAAAACCAGCCCCGCGGCCGCCAAGCGAACCTGGCTCCGCGCGACACTGCGTGCGCGCGCACGCGGGCAGGCCGCGGCGCGCTTTACGGCGGCAGCGTGAGTGCGTGACGCTCGCCCGTGGTCTCTGTTCGCACGTGGCGCCTGCGGAGGCGTTTGTGGCTGTGAGCGCTGGTGCAACAGCGAGCGCAGCCCTTCCGACTTACAGTATGAAGCGGCCGAGTGAGTGTGGTCAGGGGGCGGGCTTGGAGGGGCCTCTGTGTCTGATGGTCGACGGACCCACCAGGGCGCTCGTCTGCGGCTTGGTCTCTGGGGAATGGAGGGCCGGCGGGGAGGCCGTAGCCCTGATCCCGCCTAGCACTGGGGGGTTGGAAGGCTCCACGTGAGTCGCGGGCCTGTGGTGCAGAAAGAAGGCTGGGCCTCAAGGGTGAAGTTCGGGCCAGAGTCTCGTGAGGACCCAGTCAGTGTCTGAGCCAGGTTTCAGGCGCAGCGTTTTCCCTTGTGCGGCCACGTTTGATCCGGCCCTGGTGAGATCTGAGAGCCGCCTCTCGACCCCACTGTTAGCTCCTCCTTTGTGATTCGTGCTATTTGATAAGAAGTGGCTCTATTTTTGGATCTTATACGCTTCTGTGTGCTATCCCAGTATAATCTGGGAAGAGTGGGAGCGGGGAAGTTGGGCTCTACAACGGATCTGTTGAATCCGTCTTTGGGACTTGAGTGGTCCGTGTTTTATCTTTACCACACACCCACAAGATTTTTAAAAATTCATTTATTTTTATTTTTGGCTGCGTTGGGTCTTCGTTGCTGCGCGCGGGCTTTCTCTAGTTGTGGCGAGTGGGGGCTACTCTTCATTGCGGTGCGGTGGCTTCTCTTGTTGCGGAGCACGGGCTCTAGGCATGCGGGCTTCAGTAGTTGTGGCTCGCGGGCTCTAGAGCGCGTGCTCAGCAGTTGTGGCGCACGGGCTTAGTTGCTCAGCGGCATGTGGGATCTTCCCGGACCAGGGCTCAAACCCGTGTCCCCTGCAATGGCAGGCGGATTCTTAACCACTGTGCCATCAGGGAACTTCCCCACAAGATTCTTAAATTAGGTTTCAGAGCCAGTTAATTACTTAACGCAAACATAGATGTGACCCTAGAGCGCAGTCATCAAAAACTAAAACTGATCATTTGTGGATAAAGTGGATTTTAAAAAACTGTAAATAGGGCTTCCCCGGTGGCTCAAGAGCAGCCACCAGAATGAGAAGCCCGCGGTCACCACAACTAGAGAAAGCCCATGCGCAGCAATGAGGACCCAACGCAGCCAAAAATAAATAAATTAAAAAGAAAACAGTAAATAAATTAACCCTTTTGTGATATGTTGCTTTACAGAGTTAAAGAAAGCAAGTAAACGCATGACCTGCCATAAGCGGTATAAAATCCAAAAAAAGGTAAGTCTTGTTCTTGAAAGAGTTATACCAAGTATAATGCTAAACTTATTTCTGCCCCACCCCTTCTCCACAAAGAGGTCTGGATTAATATTAGTATGATTTCACCTCAAGAAACGGAGGTTGGATAGACTATGACACAAGCTCTTAAGCATCAGAAATAATTCAGTGATAAGAGTCTAAATTTTGATCAATATGGTAACAATTGCTGCAAAAAGAATCTCCTGGTGACTTTTTCTTGCTGTTTCATACATAAGCATGTGTTCTCTGCATTGTTACAGTTAAAGTTCTATGTTTCTAGGTCATTTTACAGATATAAGTAAACTGCAGCCAGATTGGTTAGTCACATGAATTTTGTTTAGTATTTTTGTTAACTAATAAAATTTTATTACGATAGGTTCGAGAACACCATAGAAAATTGAGGAAAGAGGCTAAAAAACGGGGTCGAAAGAAGCCTAGGAAAGACCCGGGAGTTCCAAACAGTGCTCCTTTTAAGGAGGCTCTTCTTCGGGAAGCTGAGCTAAGGAAACAGCAGGTAAAATGCATCTAAAATGTTCAACAAGTGATGTGTGGGTGTGTGTATTTTTTTCAAAGTAAAGTTACAATATCAGGTCACTTTGGCTCTCCCATTTCTCTTGTGGCTTGAACACAGCTTGAAGAACTGAAACAGCAGCAGAAACTTGACAGGCAGAAGGAACAGGACAAGAAAAGAAGACTTGGAACTGACCCTGCTGTTGAGCTATGTAACATGGAACCTGTGAAAGAGGTAATGATTACAGTCATGAAAAATGGAGAAATAGGTTACATCTACTGACCTACTAATTTTGTGTCCTTTCCCCTTGTCTTTATCACCTAGGAATTTGGGCAATGCAAAGCTAAGAAAGCCAAGTCAAGCAAACAGAATCCGAAGAGGCTGTATTGTCAGGAACTTAAAAAGGTATCATAGTCTAGGTTAGTGTCTAAAAGTGGTAATGAGGTTTAAAAGACTAGAATTTTTTTTTTTTCTTTCTCTCCTGACACCAACCTTGTAGAGGTGGAAGTAGAGTTCTCTTGAGCAGGAAGAATTCTTCAGCAAGTTGGCTTACTGATATGTTTCACTGAAGGAAATATTGTTATGGTTTTAATTTTTTTGCATGGGAACAGTTCCCCATAAGCATGATTTACAGAAGTGGCATTTTGTGATAAAATAACATTATGACACAGTGGCTTTTTAAATAGAAGGAAATACTTTAGAGGAGCAGTACAAAAGTAAGAATCTCTAAAGTACTTTGCTGAAACCTAAGTGAAGGAGGTCAAGGGGATGTCTTGGTGTAGCACTGCCATCCCCTACACCTATTTTCCTAAGGTCACTCCCTCCTGTGAATAGACCCTGACTGTGTTTCTCAGCAGCTCTTGGTAGGGCCACAAAGGTCTTTCAAACTACATAACTCAGAATGGGAAGATTATACATTTAGATAGTTGGGAATGTTTCCACTCTTGAAATCCACTTTGATCAGAGGCCACTGAACAAACTTATGTCTTACTGTCATGTAAGAAATAAACATGTGAACATCATTCACACCAAAGTGAAGATAAGAGATTCAACTCTGGGGCTTCCCTGGTGGCACAGTGGTTAGGAATCGCCTGCCAATGCAGGGGACACAGGTTTGAGCCCTGGTCCTGGAAGATCCCACATGCCAGGGAGCATCTAAGCCCGTGAGCCACAAATACTGAGCCTGTGTGCCACAACTACTGAAGCCCGTGCGCCTACAGCCCACACTCCGCAACTAGAGAAGCCACCGCGGTGGGAAGCCCGTGCACTGCAATGAAGATTAGCCCCTGCTCACTGCAACTAGAGAAAGCCCACGTGCAGCAACGAAGACCCAATGCAGCCAAAAAAAAGAATAAATTTAAAAAAATTTTAAGAGATTCAACTCTGAGCTCACCCTGTTGCAAAGTAGACAATGCCAGTGTACTTATGTGGAGGGTGGTGCCAGAGCAAGGGATGGTGTTCTGATAGCTTCTGCTTTGACAGGTGATTGAAGCCTCAGATGTTGTGCTGGAGGTGTTGGATGCCAGAGATCCTCTTGGTTGCCGGTGTCCCCAGGTAGAAGAAGCCATTGTCAAGGGTGGACAGAAAAAGCTGGTACTTGTATTAAATAAATCAGGTAGGCGAAAACATTGCTCTTTATGTTCCATATACACTAGTGAGGTATGAGGAAAACATCTGAACAGTCTTGATTGTCTCTGAAGACTGATAAGATCCAACTCTGACCTCAACAAAACCAATGCATATGCATGAGCTCTTGTTGCCAAAGACAGTGCTGGGCAGTGGGGTGGAAATTTTTTTTTCCCCTTAATTACTATATTATACTTTATTTACTTATTTATTCATTTATTTATTGTTATGTTGGGTCTTCTTTGCTGTGTGTGGGCTTTCTCTAGTTGCGGCGAGCAGGGGCTGCTCTTCATTGCAGTGTGCAGGCTTCTCTTGTTGTGGAGCACGGGCTCTAGGCATGTGGGCTTTAGTAGTTGTGGCACGTGGGCTTAGTAGTTGTGGTGCACGAGCTCAGTTGCTCTGTGGCACGTGGGATCTTCCCAGACCAGGGCTCAAACCCGTGTCCCCTGCATTGGCAGGCGGATTCTTAACCACTGCACCACCAGGGAGGTCCTGGAGATGTTTTCTAGAAGCGAATTAACTGGTTTGTACTGTTCTTTCGCTATTCAGTACTTAACCACCTTGTCTTATTTAACAGTGTAAGCTTTTATGCTCAGCTTACTGTGTAGTATATTTCACGTAGGAAATGATGACAGAGTGCCACATTCTTCACACCTGCGCAATGTCGACATGTGGCACTATTTAGATGAGACATGATTATGTATCTGGGTTTGAGCAGCAGGGACAGAAACACCCAGAAACAGAAACCTGTGAAACAGAAAGTAAGGATGGGATCTAAAATTACAGTTGGGGTCAGTAAACATGGCTCCTACCTGATAGTAAATTCTGGAAACATAGCCCTAAGGTTAGTATGGTAATATTCTAGAGGATGACTTAATCCTGAAAGGATGAGCAATGCAGAGGGGAATTAAAGAAATACAGAGGTGTACATACTGAACTCTGTTAACCAGAAGCATGGTAGGCAGCTGACCTCCTCCCCATCTTCTAGTTCAGATACTTTTGAAAAAACTGGGAAAAGGCAAACCTGAATGAAATCCATAGTTTACTAGACTTTGCAAATTTATCTTAACAAAATGACCAAATTGGAACAGTGTTTTATTCCTAATCCCTATCAGATTTGGTACCAAAGGAGAATTTGGAGAACTGGCTAAGTTATTTGACAAAGGAATTGCCAACAGTGGTGTTCAAAGCCTCAACAAATCTGAAGGACAAAGGGAAGAGAATCAAGGTACCCTTAATTTAGTGGTGGGAAATGTGGTTCTTTCATCTTTCAGATGGGTGAAATATGATGAGTGTACAAAATCTTGATTAAAAAATGATAACTTTTAAGATCCAACTCTGATTTCATCCAGAGATAATCTGAAAGGCAATGGAATGTGGTGATTTTAATAGATGGGCTCTGGAGCCAGATGGCTTGGGTTTTGTCTGGTGGATTGTCAGAAGTAGTTAAACTAATTATTTAGAATTTTAACTTGTGAAGGTAAAGAAGAAATCTGCTCCATTCAAAAGTGAAGTCTGTGTTGGAAAAGAAGGCCTTTGGAAGCTTCTTGAAGGTCTTCAGGAGACTTATGGCAAAGCCATTCACGTTGGGGTAATTGGTGAGTTTCAGTTCAACATATTTTATGTCTTATCTCAGTAAGTGCAACTCGGCACTATAGGTAATGTTAGCTTCTAAGAGCTCTGGTTTATTTGAATTAATAATCGTTTCCTGCTCTTTCATTACCTGTGCAAGAAATGAAGATGCTAAGAGTAGTTTTAGTGTTGAAGTGAAGATGCTTAGATCCAACTCTGGTCTTGCTCTAAACAGGCAAGCATAAAATAAGGGAGTGGAGATTTTATAATTACCAGCACATAATGCCTTTTGTATCTGTGGATTTCCCATTTGTAGGTTTCCCAAATGTGGGGAAAAGCAGCATCATCAATAGCTTAAAACAAGAACGGATATGCAATGTTGGTGTATCCATGGGACTTACAAGGTAAATTGAGTTCCATAATTGCAATATTTCATTATAGGTAAGTATGATTTTGTTTATTTTAAGGGAGACAGTTTTCTATTTCTATTTACTCAACTTTCTATTTAGTGAAAGGAACAGGGTTAAGCCAGTGTTAGGCTTGGGAAGAATTGATTAGAATAGCTGCCCACAATCTAGTTTGAAAGACAAGCAAATAGATTCATAGAAGGAAAAGCTGCCTTAGAGGAAGTGATGTTTGAACCTGAACTTGAAATGAATAGAAGTCTGCCAGGTAGAAGAGGGGGGAGATACTACAGAGGACACAGCATGTGTTTAGGTCAATATGTATGTAAGCTATAACACGTAGTGTTTTGTCTTTAGAAGAGGAGGGTGTGCTGTTACGGTTTTAGATAAACATGAAGCAAATGATGATAAAATGGATCTGACAGACTGTGCTGAGTTTGTTCAATCCAACCCTGAGCTTCGTTGTGTCTCTTGACCTTCAGGAAAATCAGTGCCCGTCAGTTACCATCTTTCTTGTCTCAGGTACATGCAGGTTGTCCCCTTGGACAAACAAATCACAATCATAGATAGTCCAAGTTTCATCGTGTCTCCACTTAACTCTGCTATTGCACTCGCTCTGAGAAGTCCAGCAAGTATTGAGGTAGTAAAACCAATGGAGGCTGCTAGCGCCATTCTGTCCCATGCTGATGCTCGACAGGTAAAAAGAATCCCCTTCCCTTGAGCTCCATCTTGTCTTTCATTATAAGCATTTTTTTTTTAACATCTGTACTATATCAGATAGATGACAGTTTGTTTTTCTTTTTTTAATAAGGTAGTACTGAAATTTACTGTCCCAGACTTTAAGAATTCTCTGGAATTTTTTACTTCACTTGCTCAGAGAAGAGGACTGCACCAAAAAGGTGGAAGCCCAAATGTAGAAGGTGCTGCCAAACTGCTGTGGTCTGAGTGGACAGGGTAAGGCTTCTTTCTGTTGGCTTTTTGATGGCCACATAGAATAAAGGAACTGATTTTTGACACACTTTATTTTTAATACCAGTGCCTCCTTAGGTTACTTTTGCCATCCCCCTACATCCTGGACTCCTCCACATTTTAATGAGAGCATTGTGACAGACATGAAATGGGGCTTTAATCTGGAAGAACTGGAAAAGAACAATGCACACAGCATACAAGGTAAGCACGGCTTGTGTTTAAATACTGTCTTCATAAGCTGACAGGCCAATAAAGGTCTCATCTGTTTACACGGGCTGTTTACCTTTTCTAGCCATCAGGGGCCCTCGTTTAGCCAGTAGCATCCTTTTCCAGTCATCGGGTCTGACAAATGGAGTGATAGAGGAAAAGGACATACCTGAAGAATTGCCGAAACAGAAAGAATGGAAGCAGGAGGCGGGGGGGGACTATGAAGATGTCAACACTGACCAGGAATGTGTTGACGAAGAAGGTGATGTAAGTATGTTGTGCGTGAGTTGTTTAAGCTGAAGTAAGTTTTCTAGCATTACAATGTACAACAGAGGGGAAGGGGCTGAAGGAAGAAATAGAAATTAAATATTTCATGACTTTAAAAAGCCTCGTACAATTTAGAAGTTTAAGGCTTGCAATCATTAGTCTTGATTTTGTGCATCCATTAATGTGTAACTCCAGAGACGTTTTCTGGGTATGTAATTAAATTGGATTAATGAGCACACAAGGGCTTACTAACACTGTTTCTCTGTCCCACAGGAAAAGAGCTCAGACATGTCCCCTGAAGAAGAGGCCTGCGAGGCACTGCCTGAGGACTGTCAATCAGGTGAGTTGGGTGGAGGGATCTTCTAACAAAGCAGTACAGTAGCTTTTATTTTTGTTTTTAAACACCTCCTTTTTCTTTCCAATATAGATAAGCAGTCTGCACCATCTTTCATCTTGGATAAAATGACTGAAGAGGAAGATGATGCTTATGATTTCAGTACAGATTATGTATAATAGAACTTTGTCCTTATATAATGGTGTTTTGTTGTTGGTTTTTAACATTGTGAGCAGACTGCTAAGCTGTTCTCTGCGTGTGATGTACCAGTTTGTTACAGTATGACATAAGCTGTGTAAATTTTGTGAATGTGTATATAATGATATATTCATTTTAAAAAATCAGGCAACTTTAGAAAGTGTCTAAATTCTATAAAAAGATATCTCTTAAACAGTGAGTGGATAGAAGTAAAGTTAAAACATACCTTATTGAAACATGTACTTTTACTTTATTTACAGATTCGGCCACAGGTCACAAAATTAAAACCAAGCAGCAGTGTTGAACTAGCTGTACCAGCCGTATCTAAGTACATTCACCTCTGGTCGTTCAGCACTGTCAGTAAGCAAACTCTTGGTAAGGCAGATGGAGGCATATTTATAGTCTGTCTGGGAAGCTGACTGCCAGATGGGGCAGTTTGTCCTCTTTACCCAGCTGAAATGTCCCTTGTCCCTTTGTTGCTGCAAACAGGCATTGAAGCCTAGCAAGTGTTACTTCCCACACATACTGTCTTCCAGGATTTCCTGAGAAATGCTTATAGCATATTTATTTACTTTATATTTGAGATCTCCACATGTCTTCGGATTAGGCTGAATTTGCCTGTTGGGTCCGGAATATACCATTTTTCCCAGACATCAGTATATGAAGCAGTTCTTCCCCATGGCTTAAAGTGCCCATTCCAGTGGAGTAGCTTGGCAGCCTTAACAAACTGGGGTGAATATCGTTTTCCAGCACTGGAACCTTACATTTAGGAAAAAAGAGCCAAATGACTGTACTAATCAGACACAAGACTGCAGGAAACTTAAGGGAAACAATATATTCCATCCCTGAGGGTGGTCCTTTAGACACTTTATTAGCTTAGGCCCTTGGTTAATTATCTACTTACCAAGGTGGCGAACATTCCACATAGGGTCGATGGTGGAGTGCTGTTGATAAAATACGATCAGCAGAGGTGGTGTTGTGATGCTGCCAGCCAGTGTTCTACTGTACAGCCCTTCTCTTGGTGGGACAGATAACAAATGAAAGCTGTTAGTAAAGAATCCTAATTCCTGTTAGTGAAGACCACCAGGGTTGAAATAACAAAGAGTTTTCACAGCTAGGCCAGTTACATACTTACTCTACATTGAGTTGCATCCATTTTTCCAGCTGGCTAGTTATATTCTGTCTTTTCCATTCTGTCAAGTTTGCAACAAAAACTCCAGGGTTAAATGAGCAGGTGCTGGCTTTCATGGAAAGCTTACGAATTCTTTCCTTTTTATAGTCAAGATATCCAATGTAATTGTACTAAAAACACAATTGGGATATATAGTATGTTTAATGCTTCAAACAGTAATTTGATAACTGTTCTGCTTACTTATGACTTCTCAGATTATTAACAAAGGGCTCTACATAAAGCAAATAAAAGTGACACTTGGGATTGCAAGTTAGACAACAGGAACCTAAACATTAAGCCAGATGTTCAAGGAGAATTAGGGTGTCTAATCCGTGAACCAATCTAGGAAAGCAGCCTTGAGTTTTGGGATGAAATAATTGGTGAATAAAATGTAGCTAAAGATTTAGAATTCCCTGATTTTGCTGCCTCTCCCCATTGACATGAATTATAGGGAGTGGAGTGTCTGTTTACAAGGTCTAATAAGTAATTTACCTGGTTCCCTGCTCCACGGATGACAACTTTAGTAGAGGATGAATCACAATCTTCTGAAAATGCAGCTGCATGTCCTGGCTTCAGTGGTGTATTGTACAGGGCAAGAATATCACCTGAAACAGATAAGGTTTAAGATTTACACTGGAAGTTGCCCCAAGATTCCCTATTCCTCCCACTTAGGATGGCCTTTTATAGGATATCATAAATAAGACAACCACTATCGCCCACGCTGGACAGAGAGCAGCACTGATGGTGACATTCTTTAGTACCTTGCACAATTACATCATCGTCCATATATATGGCCTTCTTTGCGCTGGGGACCAGAATTGGCAAGTAGAACCTTGCAAAGGTTAACTGGAAAAGGAAAGAGGCATTGGCACAAGATTTGTCAGTGGCTGTGCTTTTGTTTATTAGAAACTCCCAGAATGCTCTCAGTATCCATGCAGGAGAAGACAGCCAAAGGTCTCTGAACTTCCAGGTTTGGTCCCCAGGGAAGTACTAGTACTGTACCCACAGTTACCCAGGTATTCCAATCATTTCATAATACTACCAAGTACAAACAAGGATGCATGGAACTCACTGGTTTCATGGAATCCCCCTGGTCAGGATCCTCCTTTACTTTCCCTTCCAAAAGTTTAGTGTCAAAATTCACAATTTTGTACCTAATGCTTTTCAGGGTACTGCTGCTGAGCCAGGACCTGATGAAAATAAACCACTAAATATCAGTTTTAAGTAATCATGTCCCAAACCACAGCCATATCTCTGCTTTCCAATAAGACCATAATGCAAGAGAAATCCTGAGGACAAAATAGGTGTCTTCAAGCCCCTTCACCTCTGAGCATTGGTTTCCTCATCTGCAGTGAATTTACCCACTAAAGACCCTTCCTGAACCAAGATTCCATGGTGATAGTGCACCCAAAGGCTCATACTTTTGATCACTCTTCTGACACTAAAACTGCTGTAAAAAAAATTCATTATGGAATTGAGAAGATCCTTTCACCACATGGATCATTTAACATTTGTCCCTCCAAATACATCAGTGAAGAAAATGAGTCAAAATATGATGGTAGTGAAAGCTAAGTTATCAACAAAGCTGGTAAATCAGTCTGTTAATCTACACTCATTAATTCACTGTGTTGGCTGAGTGATTTCTACCTGAGTCTAAGGTACTGCCTGTAAGAAACGTCAGTATTCCCTAAAGAGGTGTTGCACATTTTTCCTAGGCCCATTTCACATCAGCGTTTTGTGGATATAATGTTATTTCTATAGTCTATTTTAATGCAATATTTCTTTCTACATTATTTTAGATGATTTCTTGAGTTTTTAAAATACGGAAAAATAATTCTTAACAACTTTGATGAACAACCATGGAGAAAGGCACAAGGACAGATATGTTTTAGAACTTTGACCACTATTAACCTGTTAGATAAAATGTTTCTTGGAATAAACTTTGTAAATCTTAATTCAAAGCATCTTTCAAAACACTTAAGACTATCCATCAGATTGAGTTTCTATTAATCACAGGTTACAATAGTAAGGATCATTTGCTGAGCGATTATTATGTCGTAGGTGTTTTCATATATTTTTTCATTTACTTGACACAACAATCCTCTAATCTGGATATTTATACCCCGTACTTACAGATGAGTAAATGGGTTCCAAAGAGTTAGGTAATGTTCCCCACTATGGGCTAAAATTTGGATCAGTGTCTATGCTCACTTCACCATACTACCTTGCCATTGCTCCCATGTCCCTTCCCACTCTAGACCAGAACTACTCAAGAGCATGTTCTTGAAATAAGGAACTCGTAAGAGAATGTAAATCAACACCTTACTTCCTTCATTGAGAAAGTCTTATTACCAAAAAAAAAATCCACTTAACTATGCATGGTAACGCAGTTGATTTACATCTTGGCACAGTTTTCTTACATGTTTTTGCTATCATGGAGACATGTTTATGGTACAATCACATGGAAGAACAATGTGCAGTTTACATGTGGTATAATTGTATAGGAAAAATGTAAACATTGAAAAACATATTACTGGATTGGCAGCTGGCCTGCTCTTAGAGCATCCCCTAGAAGCAGAATCATCAGGGAAGCGGAACTCACCGGAGATGGTCTCCTGTACCGTTGAGTGTAACAATGTAGAAAATCACATTGGAGCGAGTGTTGTGCTGAATACTGTTTATGGCTGCAATGGCCCCCCCAAGCCTATCTTCAGATGCAGCAATGACCACAGGAATCTCCTCTTGTCTCCCATCTACCGCATGTTGGGGAGCATTTGGGACAAAGTCTACAGGCTGAAGCCCCACAATTCCTGAATCTGCAAAGAACACAAAGAAGGTACTGTGATACAAACACAATCTCAAGAGCTTTTGATACAGAGCGCAAGGCATGAAAAGAGGTAAGCTGAGAATTATGATACACCTCATTCTGCCTCATTGTAATGTGAAGCATATAGCCCAGAAATTGTGTTTTCCTGTATGTAACCAGGCCTTTGGAAAAGCATTTTTAAAAAAACAGGCAGACAATTCTGATACATTACTGGTAGGAATATAACAATCTTTTTAGACCTTATTTGGGCAATTTGTATCAAGAGCCTTCAACAGGTACATGGCCTTTGACCCAATAATTCCCCTTGTGTCTCTTAAGGACATCTGAGAGGTAACCAAAAGTCACAATTTTATTTACAATTGTGAAAAACCTAGAAACAGACTAAAAAACAGTTGTTTTTCAAACTGTGAATTGTATCCCACAAGTAGGCATGAAATCAGTATAAGTGGATCGCAATCAGAACATGAGTAGGAAAACAGTTCCTGAATTGGAATAGAACAGTGACTTAGAAAATATCAGAATGCATCACATACAGGAAATGCTAGTATTGTTTTGTAAACCTTGCTTTTTATAATGTTTGTTCATTTACTCATTCATCATGCATTGAACACTGAATGCCTACTATGTGCCAAGCAATATCTAGGCACCAGGGTTACAGCCATGAATAAGATGGTCAAGTCTTTACCATTGTGTAGGGCAGATAGACAATAAATACATGTATGTGTCTGCTGTATGTAACACATTCATTATTGTGGGGTTGCCATCAAAAAAATCTGAAAGTCATTGTACCAAAAGACTTTTTCCTATGGCAAAAAGTAAACTATGTGACATTAAATTTACATATGAAGAGTTTTGTCATGGTGACGTACTTGGGATATAATTATGTGAAAAACCATGTCATGTGTAGTTTATATATAGTATAATCTCAACTGTATAGAAAAAAATACAGAGAAAAAAACCTGGAAGGTACTAACACAAAATTTTAATAATTATCTCTAGGCAGTGAAATCATTTATTCAATGAATATTTAGAAGCACCTCCTATGTACCAGACACAACTGTCCTCATGGAGCTTGAATGCTGTTTTCTTTTTTATATATGTTCCCACCAGAAGCATGCATTACTTTATGTAAATATGTATGTATATATAAAAATACACACACATATATACACTATTATAAAAACATGCTATCAGAGCACTCAGTGAAAGTTAAGGAAAAGCTATTAGTCTTTTCCTGCTCTGGTCAAGTACAGTGGGCGACAATCCAAAAATGATTTTTGACAAACACTCTGAAGCCTCAAACATCCCTCAATACCAAGGCAGAGCAGTATGAACAACTAATCTAAAATAACTGGCAGCGGAATTATACAATAGTGGTCTTTTAAATCAGGTGACAAGGCTTTGTGGTTTTGTTTTACTACTAAAGACCTGCTGATATGGTTTCATGTGTTAAAGCAGAGTAACAGGTAAAGGAAAGTAACCAGACTGACACTCTAGTGAACAGAGGAGGCATCAAACACCAGCAACACTCACCTGTCCCCACATTCTGAAGCCCTGCCCTACTGAAATGTCTGTAGATAACAGCCCACAGTGGCTCCTTTCTCCAAGGCCTCTGATTTGGTAAAAAGGAATCTTCTGTGAGATCAAACCCTCAGCAAACAACTGCCCGGCAAGGAGAAGGGGACAGGCTGCAAGAGCACAATGAGTGCCACCTGCCTTTCTGAAAGTCTTTAGTACTTCTATAAGGCCAAGAAAAAAGCCGCCTTTTCTTTGAATCTAGTGATGTAACTCAGAATGTGGGACGCAGGGAATTCCAGGTCCTCAACACATGCCAAGGCATTAGTCAGGGTTCCCATACCTGAAACCTCGTTCCTCAGCAAACTGCTCAGGCCGAGGAAGTTATGGTGCAAAACCAGTAAGAAGAGAGCAACAGCCAGGACCAGGATGATAATGTTTACTGAAACAGAGGAGAATGCCCATGTTACATCTCTTCACCTTTTGACCTGGTATAAAACAATAGAACTGTAGAAAGGACATACCTTTACGGAATGACATCTTTTTCTTCTGTCTTATATAAATATTAGTTATTAACCCTACAAAACAAAAACAAGCCCCCAAAGTCAGTAGGTACATTAGAATGGCCATCAAAATGCCTACATGCTTTTTGTTTTTTTTTCTGGCTGCGTGCGGGCTTTCTCTAGCTGTGGTGAGCCAGGCTACTCTTCGTTGCGCTGCGCAGGCTTCTCATTGCAGTGGCTTGTCTTGTTGTAGAGCATGGGCTCTAGGCACGTGGGCCTTAGAGCGCAGGCTCGGTAGTTTCGGTGCACAGGCTTAGTTGCTCTGCAGCATGGGGATTCTTCCTGGACCAGGGCTCGAACTGGGTCCCCTGAATTGGCAGGCGGATTCTTAACCACTGTGCCACCAGAGAAGTCCCACCTACACACTTTTATTCAGGTAGAAACAAGAAATGCATACGGTATTTTCTGCAAGAAACTCGTTTTGAATTAACAGTTTCCAAGGACCCAATTTGGGATCTGAATTTTTTATGGTAGTCATAATAATAAAATACTTCCAGTAACTTATAGCCTTGTATACCATATGCCACTAGATGAAAAGCAAAAGAAGTTCTACCAGGAGGAATACTTGGAGTCTAACCACTATGGAAATGTTTTCTGAATGAATTTCTACTTAAAATTCCTAATTAGACATGGACTTCAGTTGTCTATGATCCAGTAAACCAAGGTCAGCCTCGTTGGTACAAACATCCCTGCTCCAAGATGTATTCCATTCATCTTTAACTGGAATTAAAGAAAAGAGAAAAAAGAACAGTTCCCAAATTCATTTAAAACTATAGCAGAGGGACTTCCCTGGTGGCGCAGTGGTTAAGAATCTGCCTGCCAATGCAGGGGACACGGGTTCGAGCCCTGGTCCAGGAAGATCCCACATGCCGCTGAGCAACTAAGCCCGTGCGCCGCAACTACTGAGCCTGCGCACTAGAGCCCGCGAGCCAAAACTACTGAAGACTGCACACCTAGAGCCCGTGCTCCTCGACAAGAGAAGCCACCGCAATGAGAAGCCCGCACGCTGCAACAAAGAGTAACCCCCACTCGTGGCAACTAGAGAAAGCCCGCGCGCAGCAACAAAGACCGAACGCAGCCAAAAATAAATAAACTTATAAAAAAAAAAAACCTATAGCAGGGAAACAGAATTACAAAAATTCACAAAATCCAATCTTGCTATCAAAAGTTTAGAGCTCTAGTCTCAAAAATTAAAAATCTGCTAAAAGAAAAAATTAGCTTCTTCTGGGGCTTCCTATCTGTTGGTTAACTACCCATCTCTTATGAAAGTGGTGTCTAATACTGTCACTCCGCCGGTGGTTTGTGCTCCCCAGCTCATCTGAAGCCTTCACTTTTTCAAAACAATTCAATGGAAACAAGACTGTAAGTGGGGCTAAATTAAACAATTAGGTTTCTACAACAATCTCTGGGTAATGTTTCATTAAAAACATTTTATACAACCTGGATATTGTGATCCTACATTTGAGAACTTTACCCCTTTCTACTTCATCTTCCCCCATGGGAGTACCTAACATTTACATAAAGGCTATTAATTTTACAAAGCACTTTCAAATATAGCATATTTCTAAAATCAAAGTTAGTTTGAATTAATTTCATCTTAAATGAAGTGCGTGCCTATCAGGCACTTGATTTCTCAAGGCCTTTGAAAAGAAGAGAAATATATTGAAGTGCTGTTTAAAAACTGGGATCACAGGCCAGATTACAAATTTGGGAGAACATAATTCAGACTCCCAAAGAACAATCTAAAATACACACATTCTTTCTCGCTCACTCTCATTTCTTTCTAGAACAGTATATGTAAAGTATATTATACCAACAAGCTTACTCTCTAAAGACTACAAATCGTTATATACCCTGAGCCATGTGTCTCTATCTCCTCTTGAGGACTGAGCCTTACCTATAGAAGGTGGCAGACTGGGGGCTGCTCAGACAGAGTTCTAACATCTGCCTGCTTGGAGTCAACTTCCACCAAGACTGGAGAAAACTATCTCACTTTAATAAATCTCATTTAGTTAATGGTATAAGGGCCAATGGTTTAGCTCAACAATGTCCACTAACAATTACTTACAGGTGGTATGTTAATTGAGAGGCACAAGTATTTGTGCTATTGTAGCTAGCTAGACAGAAGAAAAACACAATCCCAGCAGGTATTTGATGTACTTAAGTAGATTCACATGGCAGAAACCACCTACTCCTAAAACTCTTCCACAGTTATCTACATGCAAAATGCCGATTATTATGGAGTGTGTCTGATCCATATTTCCTTTCCTGGTGCAATTCCTGGTAATGGAATTCACTGATCTGGTTAGAAAGAATTCTCAAAACAAAACTGTATGTACATCCCGGATGTGCAATATTGGCTGTATTTTTGCAAGAGTACACAACTGTGTACAATTTGATCAGTAATATTCAATTGTTCACTATGAAAAGTAGCATTTTGTCTATAAATTACAAGACCTTCACATTCCCAAATCATTCACAATACACACACATAGCAGGCATTCCCAGAAATATGGGTGAAGAAACCTTACGGGGCAAGAACACTTTATGTTTTTAACTTGCTAGCTACCTGCAATAGTACCCACATCTCAGTGGCCTTTTCTGCTTTTCTTTCTACTGCTATATATTCCCAAGGAAGGCCATTCCACTCATGCTCTGCAACCTATCCTATAATTGTTTCCTTGGCGCAGCATCAGCAAACTCTTTCCCTCTCTGCTGGATCACACACTTAGCAGCATTAATTATCATGCTCTGGTATCTTCCAGTTAATTAAAAAATAAAAATAAAAAAGACACCACTTCCCATATCCCAGCAGACCCACAGACCCGTTTCTCTGTTCACTCTCACTCTAAAAGCTTGAAAGGATTTAAAGTTCCCAGCTCCACTTTCTCTCTTGTCCTCTATCCTACTTCAACCAGACTTCTGGCCCTACTTCTCCATTCAAAGTGGCTTTGTCGAGGTCACAAAAGACCAAGGTCATTTTTCTGTCCTCTATCGTACTACAACCAGACTTCTGGCCCTACTTCTCCATTCAAAGTGGCTTTGTCGAGGTCACAAAAGACCAAGGTCATCTTTCTGTCCTCTTACCCATCCCCTCAGAGGCCATCAAGAAAGTTCACCGCTCCCTCTCTTCAATTATGAAATTATCTCATTTATTTGATTTGTTTCTTTGTGTCTTCCCTGCTCTATGAAAACAGTGATCCCAGTGAAAAGTGTTTATTCGTGTATCCTTGCCATCTAAAACCATGTCTGGTAAATGGTAATAGGTATGTGATATTTGTTGAATGGTCTTGTTAATCCAGGAGCAAGGCTGGTTCTCAGCTCTGAAAGGGAACACGATCTTTGATAATAATCATGAAAACAAATTCAAACACAAGGCAAGACATGGATTCCAATGGAGATCTGAAATTGAACCTGACACGCAATCTCCTTTTCCCATGATTATCTTTATAGCTCAAATACCATAAAGGCTCTGCAGCAACTACCACCCTGTGAAATGCATTTAAAGAGGGATAACACAGAGGGATTCATCTATTTCTGCATACGAAGGAAAGTCCGTTTAGTCTCTGCCAGACTGAAAGGTGGAAAAGGCACTAAGGATATACATCCACTTTCTCTACCTCTTCTCTGCCTAGCTCCTACTTGGCTTTCAGGAGTCAGGGGAGCCTCCCCCAAACCTCACATTCAGCTGCATCTCCCCTGAGCTCTCACATCTCCCAGGCTTCGCTCCCCCAGAGTAAATCCGGCTTATATTTGTGGGGTTACGTGGCTGTCTCCCTTGACACACTCCGGGCTCTAGGAAGGCAAGGACCTGGTGTTGGTCACGGCCATGTCCTTGGCCCAATTCATGGCACAAAAAAAGCTGCCGGGAATGTTTGTTGACTGCATGAGGTCGGCAGCCGCACACCGCCTGCCCTGGAGTGCCTAGAATCCCACCGCCTGTGACCCTGAGGCGCAACACAGCACAGAGGCCAGACAGCCAGTTGGGACCCACAGGCCCAGGTTTCCCAGAAGTTTCTCTCCGGAACGTGGGTCTTCCACCTTGCTCAGAGTAACGGGGCAGGGCCTAAGCTTCTGAGATAGACGCCGGCCTTGAGAGGCAGTGCGAAACCTTTGCTGGCCTCTTTCGGGAGGCCTGAGTCTGTGAGGACGCCAGTGAAGCCGCCAAGCAGCCTGGAGGGACAAACTGGAGACTCCCCGGGTGGGAACTCTCTCCAACTCGTGCGAAGAGACGGGCCAGGACCCGTCCTTCTCCGAGGGCATTCCCTTTCTCTGGATGATGGGTTCTGGGGTACTCCCCTCTAAATTCTGGGGGTCAATAACGTTTAGGAGTGTTTCGCAATGGGTGACGCTCCAGGGGTTCTCCCCACCCCGCGGCCCCGAGGCCAGCCGTTTCCCTCGGACGCTCCCCACGGCCTCCCTTACCTGCAGCCCGAGGAGGAGGGGCCGCTGCCCACGCCCCGGCCCGCCCCGCCAGCTCAGCGTCCTCACCGCAGGCCCCGGGGCCCAGCCCGCTGCCGGGCCGCCCGCGTCCCCTGCACTCCGGACCGAGCCCGCCTGCCCGCTAGCTCCGCGGCCGCCGCGCAGTCCCGCAGCCCCCCGCCGTTAGCTGCTCGGTCCGCAAGACCGTCGCGCAGAACAGGCGCCGCCGGGCAGCCCCACCGCTGGGGTCCTCGCCGAGAAATGTCCGTCGCCATGGAGACGGGGCGCGCGCAGGCCGCCGTTAAGCCGCGAAGGCACAGCCAAGTACAGTTTGGCGGACCTGGACCGCGGCCCTCGGCACCCAACAGCACTGACGGCGAACCCTTCACGGGCGCGTGATGCCTCGGCTTGGCCGCCACCGTCAGCATCTCGGCCCTTGCAGAGAGGGCGCCGGCCTACAGCCAGCTCCGAAAGCGCGGGTCGCCTAGCGAGGGCACGGGGAGGGGCCTCGGGCCGACCGGGTTTGTGGGAGACATCCGCTTCCGGGGCCGCGGCCATCGCGACCGTCGGCTCGACAGGACAGTAGAGCTGTACGCAGGAGCTGACTCCGGCCCCTACTGTCCCTGAGTCCCGGCCGCCTTCGCTCCGCCGCCCGCCTCCTGAGCCAGTCATGTTGGAGTATCTGAGTTCCCTGCCCACGCAAATGGTGAGGGCGCTGCCCGCCTCGGCCCCAAGATTCCTACACGCCGCTCGCGAGCCTGGCAGCTCCGCAACCCTTGTCCGAGACCCACCCGGTGCAGCGCGGTTCCTACCCCGGATGGCTACTTTCTTCCCCGAAATGAATCTCCTGGGTCCCCTTCTCTCTTCCCCCGCGAGGATACCCCAGCCCGGGTTCCGTGAGTTTGCTTTAATTCCCCCGGGAAACCCAGAATGTCATTCCTTGCTTAAGTTCTTGGGGAAGTCCCATATATTGGGATCGCCCTGTGCCAAAGCTGTGAGGCCAGGGCAGGAATGTACCTCTCCAGTGGTGGAACCAATTTCTGCTTTGCTCTCCTTCACCTCTAGGATTACAAGGGCCAGAAGCTAGCTGAACAGATGTTTCAGGGAATTATTCTTTTTTCTGCAGTAAGTATTGGTTTTGCATAGTCGTCTCTCCCCACCCCCACCCCAGCTTGACTGTATTTAATATACTTGCTTTGTCTCTAGATAGTTGGATTTATCTACGGGTACGTGGCTGAACAGTTCGGGTGGACTGTCTATATAGTTATGGCGGGATTTGCTTTTTCGTGTTTGGTAAGAAATTTATGGGTGCTTGGATGTTGGTGGCAACTTAGGTTTTCTGAATTGGGTTGTTTTGGTTGGCCCTAGTAGTGAGAACCGGCACCATCGTTTACCTCGTCCTTCCCTTGCTATCACTGGAAAAGTAAATGCCAAATAGCATCAGATAAGGTTAAGTTACATAAAGCTCATTTCTTCTGGCAGGCGATCCAAGCAGTAATCTTAAAGTCACACTAGACCTTAAGACCTTACGGTCTTCATACTGCTCCCTCCTCACCTTTCTTTTAGCTCTTAAAGCCATGTGTAAACAATGAGGCTTGTTCTCACAGTATCTTGTCTGGGTGGTGGCACATAGTTTTCATAGGAATGTCAGTTTCATTTTTTTTTACCTTTAGCATAGGAGTCATTTGGGAACCAGGCATTATCCATAATGCTCTTTTAAACTTTTAATGGCCGTAAATGATGCATTTTCTCTGTTCTGACCCAGCTGACACTTCCTCCGTGGCCCATTTATCGCCGGCACCCCCTCAAGTGGTTACCTGTTCAAGACTCAGGCGCAGAAGACAAGAAACCAGGGGAAAGAAAAATTAAGAGGCATGCTAAAAATAATTGATTGGGATTTTCATGATTGAGCTTTACTACTGCACCTGCTTTTGTTTCGTGTGACATGAGCTAAATTGTTTTCATATCCAAAACGTGAGCTAAAAACACCTATGCTCAGCTGTGTACAGATTTTGTTCTCTCTATATTTCACTTTTATGTTGGGTTTTGAGTTATAAATATTTTAGACCTTCTCTTCACAATCTTCCTCTGAAATGGAGAACAGAAAACACAAGTATGCAAAGTTTGTTTCAGGTCTACAAAATAATGAAGAATAAAAGCCTCATAAATGATAGTACAGTTTAACTATCAAAGTTTTATAATTCATTATGAGTCATCAGGCTGTTTTAATGTTTTCAAATAAAACTCACAGTGCAACTCAATGTCTAAAGAGTCTTTTGTTTATTGTTCTGCAGCATGACTACTAGTAAAAGCCAAAGTTAGAAGTTTGTGGTTCTGAAAGTGTAAGAACCATTTCTCTTTTCTGAAGCTACAAGTTCCTAACATACTTTTTTTTTTCTTTAACAACAGCAAAAGCACCTATAAAAAAACTTTTGCTTTATACATTTAACATCTTATTCAATGCATGATTCATATGTGATATCTTACAGCTGTGAAATTTACCACAAATGTAAATTTGTGGTAAAGTAGTATCTTGGTACCACTAAAATAAGGCTATTGCCAAGCAGAAAACATTTAATCCAGGCTTTACCTAAGGTGGTTCAAAGTGGAAACCATAAAACTGTAAATTCCTTTAAAATTTTCCAGAGGGCCGAAGAGAAAAATGTTCTAAAGGCCTTGTGGGAGGGATGGGAGTGGAAGGGTTATTACAGGTAATATTCTGTTTCTCAATACCAGGATATAGGACTTCCAAACTATGAGTTTAAAAAAAAGGGAGCAAAGACCTTAATATAGCAAAAGTCAGGAAAGGATTCTAAAAAAGGGGAAGAAAAATAAAAGATGGCAGAAACAAGAACAAGCATATCAATAAGTATAATAAATGTGATTATAAAGTTAAGAGCTCCCAATAGGGTTAAAAATCATGTCATCTCATGTTCTCAAAATGACACCCCAATGGGCTTCCCTGGTGGCGCAGTTGTTGAGAGTCCGCCTGCCGATGCAGGGGACACGGGTTCGTGCCCCGGTCTGGGAAGATCCCACATGCCGCGGAGCGGCTGGGCCCGTGAGATACGGCCGCTGAGCCTGCACGTCCAGAGCCTGTGCTCCACAACGGGAGAAGCCCCAACAGTGAGAAGCCCGCGTACCGCAAAAAAAAAAAAAAAAAAAAAAAATATATGTATATATATATATATGTATATATACAGAATGTTAATAAAAAAGGTATGGAGATTTTTTTTTTATTCTGAGAAAATAATATGTATAACTTTATACCAGTAAGTTAGAAAACTTTAGTAGAACTGATGACTTTGCAGAAAGATGTGGATTTATAAAACATGCAAGAAATGGTAAATAGCTCAGGAAGACCGATGGTTTGCCAAAAATTTGTCCTCAGCTGAGCACTAGGACTAGATGTTTTTAGAGTTAAGTTGTTAAAAACCCTTCAAAATAAAGAAATTTCAGAAATTAGGCCATGAACCCAGGCCTAGCACCTGGCACATAGTAAAAACTAAATAAAAGTCTTTTATGTGGACTAGAAAGAGAACATTTTATTATTTTATGTGTGTGTATAATTTTCATAAAAGGTAAGACATATTTTTAACTGTAAAAAATGAAAATATTTCTGGAGTCATATTCATGTTTAGAGTCCCTCAAATACAGAAGTTAAAATTTACTAATCAAAACTTTTATTTTTTAAAAACTATTTGCTAGATGGGTATTGCCCCTTATTAAACAACTAATAAAATATGTGATATACAATTCTACATTTAAAACATGGGAAGACAATATCTTGATGTATAAGAAGACAAATTTCAGGAGACAAATATGTCCAACATAACTAAAAGGATCTGGACTTTACTTAACACCTGCTGAATTAGAAAAGGAATTAGCGTTTAAGGAATGTTTTCGCTGATGGAAAAATAAATCTTAAAAAGAAAAAAAAAAAATCCAGTATGTAAAAACATATTGATTTACTAGCCCAAAATAACTCCTAGTTTCATTTCTTGTATACCCTGAATGAGGTCCATATTAAATGGAAATAAAATGTTAAAACATCCATCAATATGCAAAAAAAGGAATTCAATGCTCAAGTACTATATATAATGCCATATCTTTAAATCTACTCCCAGAATAATAAAAAAAATAATTTATCAACTTCTACTTAAGGTTATTAACAGTAAAAAGTAGTGTCACTAGATATATGTCATTTATTTCTCCTATTGCTTTCGTCACTCTAGTATAATATAAAACTTCCAATCCAGTATGTTATATCCCTGTATTCAAGCTAATAAGTACCTTAAAAAAAATAGTTCTAGATATCAAGTTGGTTTAAGGCTCAGTAAACAGTAACCAAATAAACGTCATACAACAGATTTTCCCTCATAAAGAGAATAAGATAGCCAAAGGTTTTTTTCTTTTGTAATAAGCTTGCTTCATATTACTCTGTCCAATTTTTTTCTAGTAAAAAAAGGCCCAACAAAATATAAGGATGGTGAATGGACTCCAGTCATTATTATAGGTTTGTTTGTTTTTGTTTAAGCCAAAAACGTTTGAAAATAGTTTCATTCTGGCAGCAGATTAGGTAAATTCTCAAAATTTTACATTATCTTCAAAAAATTTTAACTGGTGAGCTTTCACATTGTAAGTCACATACTTTTCACCCATGTGCTCCCGCAAACGTACCTATTTGGGAAACATAAAAAAAAAAAAAAATCAGTATATAGTAGAAAAAAATATTTCTGTAACCTTAAAAGGGCTATTCTAAGCATGATACCAAGAGCAGAAACCTTATGGGACAATACTAATAGTTCTGTTTACATAAAAATTTTAAATGTCAACATACCAAAAAATAGTCATAAGAAATTAAAGAGCAAACAATAAACTAAGGAAAATATTTGCTACATGCCAAAGAATTAATACCATTAATGTATAAAGAGCTCTTAAAATCAATAAAACACAGCAATATTAGAATATTAGATTGTAAAGTAACTATACTCTAATAAAAAGTAATTTAAAAAAAAGCCACCAAACACCTGTTATCCTTATTAGAAACCTAGACATTCCATTTCATATCACACACATGAAATGGAGAAAATAAATTAATTAAAGGGGAAAAAAACAATATTAGAATTGATAAAACAAAATCAATCCCATAGATAACTCAGTAAAGGCATTTAAAAAATAATACAACCAATTAACATAAAATTCAAACTGACTAGTAATAAAAAAAAACGGACTATTTGATACTCAAAGTATGTCTGTTGAAAGAAATGCCTGAAATTGAAATAACATTTAATAATATGTTAAACAGATGTCATGCACTTCCTGATACAATGAACTGAGAAGGACACAACATCACCTTTGTGGTATTCCTACCAAAAATGCATAATCTGGATCTATTCATGAGGAAACATCAAACACACCCAATCTGAGGGGCATTTTATAAAACACATGGCCTATACTCTTCAAAAACGTCAAGGTCATGAAAAACAGACTCAGTAACTGTTCCAGATTAAAGGAGACATAACAACTAAACCTAAAATGTAATCCTGGGGCTTCCCTGGTGGCACAGTGGTTAAGAATCCGCTTGCCAATACAGGGGACACAGGTTCGAGCCCTGGTCCGGGAAGATCCCACATGCCGTGGAGCAACTAAGCCCATGTGCCACAACTACTGAACCTGCACTCTAGAGCCTGTGAGCCACAACTACTGAAGACTGTGCACCTAGAGCCCGTGCTCCACAACAAGAGAAGCCACCACAATGAGAAGCCCACGCACCACAATGAAGAATAGCCCCTGCTCACTGCAACTAGAGAAAGTCCGCACACAGCAATGAAGACCCCATGCAGCCAAAAATAAATAAATAAAATAAATAAATTTTAAAATAATAATAAAATAAAAATAAAATGTAATCCTAATTGGTTCCACATCCAGCATGACAACGTGAGAAGCTCTGCAGACCCCTCTTCAGTGAAACTGGTGAAAATATTTAAAAAACCAACCATTTAAAGTCTCTGGAAATGGTCATTAGGGCATACAGCAAATAGGGACCCTTTTTTTTTTCAAGAAAATCTACTAAAACTCAGTTAAAAACAGTAAAGCTACTAAGAACAATGAGGGTCAGTGAACTGAATTAAAATGAAATGTCTCCTTCCCCACTCCAGCTCGGTGAGACAAAAACTTCACTACACTGGTGAAGTCAAGAAACTTCTTTCCCCCTAACTCCTAGTTGGAAGGCAATCTTCCTGGGAGGGGCAGGACATCAGCATATTTCATCCTGCCCCCAATACCTGATGGTGACAGTAAGCTTTGGGAGAGTGCAGCCAAGAGGTGGGAGCTTCCTTTTTATGCCCAGCTCAGACATGTAGGATAGAGGCTCTATCTTGGGTACAGGGCCACTGAAAATACGGGGACCCCAATCACCTTTGTCCCAGACCATAAAGTGAAGTTTCCATGCTGGGTGAAGCATGCCAAGAAGACCAGATGCTACTGCCTCTCACCCCCTCTGAGCTTCCAAAGTGGGGGTATCACTCAGAGAGACAAGCAAGCTACTGTTCCCACTCTCAGCTCCGGAGCTGTGCTCCCAGATTTTGCCTGGGGGTAGAAGCAAGACATAAAATAAGCACCAAGTCTTTAATGAACTGACTTCATTTGGAACAGTGTGGAGAATTCAAGCCTAAGGGTGCTCTCAAAAACTGGAGGTAGTGGTGAAAGGCAACTGGGAGGAGATTAGTACTAGGTACGTTGGATATAGGCTAAACTGTACGCCAGCTACTTTAAAAGAACCAAGAAGCTGGAGGGGCCCTGGGTTCAGAAAAAAATCTCAAACACTAAGTTTGGGAACTACCTCTTCAAAGGAGCTCAGCTTTGATTGGATCTGCCTTTGGAGCAATGTAGCCCCAGAGCATTACTGAGAACAATAAAAGCGATCAGCTGGCAACCAAAAAACATCTGGGTGAAGTCTGGGAAAGGGAGCATCAAGAGAGCTCTGCCAGGGACTTCCTTGATGGTCCGGTGGGTAAGACTCCATGCTCCCAAGGCAGGGGGTCTGGGTTTGATCCCCGGGGTCGGGAACTAGATCCCGCATGCGTGCCGCAAATAAGAATTCGCATGCCGCAACTAAGAAGTCCACATGCTGCAACTAAAAGATCCCGCATGCTGCAACTAAGACCCAGTGCAGCCAAAATAAATAACTAAATAAATAAAGAGCGCTCTGCCAAACCCACTGTCATTCCAAGGTAGCTGTGAACATACCCAAGGCTGTACCCTAAGGGGCAACATCAGAGGCTTTACATTGTGGGGACTAGGGTAAGGGGTTCATAGACTTTACTAATATAATCCAGCCAATCACTAAACAAATAAACAAGCAAATAACAATAACAACCCCCCACCACTGGAGGCCAATACTCAGACTTGTAACCATTTATTATCTAAAATGTCTAGTTTCCAACAAAAAGTTATGAGACATGCAAAGAAACAGAATAGTATGACACATACACTAGAATAAAAGCAGGCAAGATAAACTGCCTGTGAGAGCAACCAGATGTTGGATTTAACATACAAAAACATCAAAGTAGGGATTATGAGCATGTTCACAGAACTAAAGGAAATCATGATTACAGAAGTAAAGAAAGGTATGATGACAATGACACATCAAACAGAGAATACTGACAAGAGAAAGAAGGCATTTAAAAAACCAAATTGAAATTCTGGAGTTGAAAAGTGCAATAACAAATGAAAAAATTCACCTGGGAGGCTAAACAGTATATTTGAACTGGCAGAGAGAATAAGTGAGCTTGGAGATAGATCAACAGAGATTATGCAATCCAAAGAACAGAGAGAAAAGAAAATGAAGAAAAATGAACAGTTTCAGAGAAATGTAAGACACCATTAAGCACAACAGCACATGTATAATGGGAGTACCAGAAGAAGAGGAGAGAGAAAAGGAGCAGAAAAAATATTTGAAGAATATTGGCTGAAAATTTCCCAAATTTTTAAAAAAACAATCTACACATCCAGGAATCTCAATGAACTCTAAGCAGGATCATCTCAAAGAGATCCACACATGGACACATTAAAGTAAAAGTCCTGATGCTGTAATGTACACAGAAGTCAAAATGTAAGGTTGTACACATGCAACTTATATAATGTTATAAACCAATGTTATCTCAATAAGAAAAAATAAATTTAAAAAAATAACAAAAAGCAATATTACAACAACAAAGTAAAAGTGCTGAAAGCCAAAGGCAAGAAGAAAATCTTGAAAGCAGCAAGAGAAAAATGACTCAGTACTTACAAGAGAACCCCAATAACATTAACAGCTGACTTATCATAAACAATGAAGGCCAGAAGGCAGTGGGATAACATATTCAAAGAACTCAAAGAAAAAACTGTCAACTAAGAATCGCATATCCAGTAAGGCTATCTTTCAAAAATGAAGGCAAGGGGCTTCCCTGGTGGCGCAGTGGTTGAGAGTCCACCTGCCGGTGCAGGGGACATAGGTTTGTGCCCTGGTCTGGGAAGATCCCACATGCTGTGGAGCGGCTGGGCCCGTGAGCCATGGCCGCTGAGCCTGCGAGTCCAACGCCTGTGCTCCGCAACCGCCACAGCAGTGAGAGGCCCTCGTACCGCAAAAAAAAAAAAAAAAAAGAAGGCAAAATAAAGATATTCCCAGATAAACAAAAACAGAATTTGTGACTAGCAGACTTGCCTTGCAAGAACTACCAAAGGAATCTCATCAGGCTGAAAGCAAGAGACCCCAGGCAATAATTCCAATTTACATGAAAACAGGAAAAGCACTGATGAAGGTAATTATGTAAATAAAAACAATATAAATACAAATTGCTTCTCCTTTTCTTCTCTGAACTGATTTAAAAAGCAATTGTATAGGGCTTCCCTGGTGGCACAGTGGTTGAGAGTCCGCCAGCCAATGCAGGGGACGCGGGTTCGTGCCCCGGTCCGGGAGGATCCCACGTGCCGCGGAATGGCTGGGCCCGTGGGCCGTGGCCGCTAAGCCTGCGCGTCCGGAGCCTGTGCTCCGCAACGGGAGAGGCCACAACAGTGAGAGGCCCGCGTAACGCAAAAAAAAAAAAAAGCAATTGTATAATACAATATGTATAGAAGATGCTGGAGGAGGAAGAAGCACCAGGAATCTATCTCCTCACATGGACAAAAATTGCACTGTCAGAACCTGCCAGATGTAACTATTTTGGAACTCTGGAGTCTATTAAAGGCTTGAAACATTCAGGGGAAGGCTTGGATGGTAAATTTTGGTTAATTCCAGTCAATTTCAGCTCTTAGCACCCCCTCCACCAAGAGCAGGTAGCTGTCCAACATTCCTGGAGCAGCCTGTAGATAGCTTGTAGGAGCCAGGGTAGGCAATAAGAATCTTGTCTTCCAAGTACTAGGGATCTCTGTACTGACAGCTGATTGCTGCTTCTCATCACAGACGGGCAGACACAGAGGCAGGCAACCACTGCTGCAACGCTCATTGACATTGTTACAAACACCACAGCCTTCAGCTGAAGCAACTTCCAAGGGATTTAAAGGGACTAACAGGTATTGTGGGAGTCCCAGAAGACGACAGAAAGAGGAACTGAAATTACTTAAAGAAATAATAGCCAGAAACTTCCCAAGTTTGATGAAAGACATGAATATAAACATCAAAGAATCTCAACAAACTCCAAGTAGGATGAACACAAAGAGTTCACATTTTATTTCAAAAGTGAAATAAAAAAGAAGGAAATCTTGCCATCTGCAACAACATGGATGGACCTTGAAGATATTATGCTAAGTGAAATAAGTCAGAAAGAGAAAGCCAAATACTGTATGAGCTCATTTACATGCAGAATCTGAAAAAAACCAAACTCATAGAAAGAGACAACAGACTGGTGGTTGCCAGAGGCGGGGAGTGGGGGTGAAGGAAATGGGTAAAGGTGGTGAAAACGTAGAAACTTCTAGTGAGTTTTGGGGATATAATATACAGCATGGTAACTATAGTTAATTGTACTTTATTGTACATTTGGAAGTTGCTAATAGTAGATCTTAAAAGTTCTCATCACAAGAAAAAAAATTTATGACAGATGATAGATGCTAACTAAACTTATTGTGGTAATCATTTCAAAGTATATACATATACCAAATCATTATGCTGTATACCTTAAACTAACACAGTGTTACATATCAATTATTTCTCAATAAAACTGTGTGGGGGAGAACTTAAGACATTTCCAGATAAATGATGAAGAAGTTTATTACCACTAGACCTGCCCTGCAAGAAATACCAAAGGAAGTCATGCAGACAGATATGAAAGCATACTAGACAGTAACTCAAAGCTGTATGAAGAAATAAAGATCTCAGTAAAGGTAAATACATGGGCAATTATCAAAGCTGGTGTTATAACAATGGTTTGTAATTCCATTTTTTATTTTCTACATGATTTAAGACATTAATACACTAAAAAAAATTATTAGTCTAAAAAGTTATTAGTCTAATACTAATATAACTTTGGTTTGTTCCACATTTTGTTTTCTTCAAAATTTAAGAGACTAATGCATTAAAAAAAAAACCAATTACTAGTTTATGTTTTTGGTTACACAATACATAAAGATGTAATTCTGTGACATCAATAGCCAAAAGGGGTGAAGACAGAGCTTTAAAGCAGCAGATTTTTTAAGTTAAGCTGGTATAAATTCAGATTTGAGTATTAAAACTAGGATGTTAAATGTAATCTCCATGATAACCTCAAAGAAAATAGTTATAGAATATACACTAAAGGAAATGAAAAGGGAATTAAAATGTTTCACTACAAAAAAAAAGAAGTACTAAACATAAAAGAAGGCAGTAATACAGGGTATTAGGGACAGAAAAAGCTATAAAGCATATAGAAAACAAACAGCAAAATAATGGAAGTTCCTCCTTATCAGTAATTGCTTAAGTGTAAATGAATTAAACTCTCCAATCACAAAGACGGAAATTGGCAGAATTGTTAACAAAACTATATGCTTTCTGGGGCTTCCCTGGTGGCGCAGTAGTTAAGAATCCGCCTGCCAATGCAGGGGACATGGTTCGAGCCCTGGTCTGGGCAGATCCCACATGCTGCGGAGCAACAAAGCCTGTGTGCCACAACTACTGAGCCGGGGCTCTAGAGCCTGTGAGCTGCAACTACTGAGCCCGTGTGCCACAACTACTGAAGCCCACGCACCTAAAGCCTGTGCTCCGCAACAAGAAAAGCCACCACAATGAGAAGCCCACGCACCGCAACGAAGAGCAGCCCCCACTCGTCGCAACTAGAGAAAGCTCGTGCATAGCAACGAAGACCCAATGCAGCCAAAAATATAATTAATTAATTAATTAATTTTTTAAAGAACTATATGCTTTCTACAAGAGACTTTAGATCCAAAACAGATTGAAAATGAAAGGACTGAAAAAGATATCCCATGCAAATAGTAACCAAAAGAGAGCAGGGGTGACTATACTAATATCAGACAAAACAGACTTGAAGACAAAAAAGGTTACAAGACACAATGACATACATTAACAAAAGGATCAATACGGCAGGAAGATATAATAATTATAAACGTTTATGCACCTAATAACAGACCATCAAAATATTTGACGCCAAATTTGACAGAATTAAAGGAAAAAATAGTTCTACAAATAATAGTTGGAAACTTCACACTCCCAATAATGGATAAGACAACCAGACAGAAGATACGAAAACAGAGGAGTTGAACAATGCAAAAACTAACTAGATCTAACAGACATATAGGGAATACTCTACCCAACAATAATAGGATACACACCCTTCTCAAGTATACATGAAACATTTTCCAGAAGAGATGTATATGTTAGGCCACAAACTAAGTCTCAATAGATTAAAAAGAACATATAAAGTATCTTCTCTGACCACAACAGGATGAAGTTAGAAATCAATGACAGAAGGAAACTAGAATATTCACACATTTACGGAAATTAAATAACACACTCCAATGCACTAAAGAAGAAATCACAAGGGAAATTTAAGATATTGAGAGACAAATGAAAATGAGAACAATATAACCAAAACTTATGAGATGCAGCAAAAGCAGTGCTAAGGGGGTAATTTATAGCTGTAAATGCTTATGTTAAAAAAGAAAAAAGATTTGGGGACTTCCCTGGTAGTCCAGTGGCTAAGACTCCGCGCTCCCAATGCAGGGGGCCTGGGTTCAATCCCTGGTCAGGAAACTAGATCTCACATGTTGCAACTAAGTGTTCACATGCTGCAGCTAAAGATCCCGCATGCCACAAGAAAGATTCCACATGTGGCAGTGAATATCCCACCAGCAGGCAGCTAAGACCTGATACAACCAAATAAATAAATAAATATTTAAAAAAAAAAAAAAAGATTTCAAGTCAACAACCTAACTTTGCAGCCTAAAGAAATAGAAAAAAGAACAAATTAAACCTAAAAGTAGCAGAAGGAAGGAAATAATAAGATTAGAGCTGAGATGAATATAATTGCGAACAGAAAAATAGAAAAAAATCAAAATAAGCAAAAGTTGGTTCTTCAGAAAGATGAACAAAATTGACAAACCTTTAGCTATACTTAGAAAAAAAAGACTCAAATTACTAAAATCTGAAATGGATTTGGGACGTTACTACCACTCTAATAAAAAGGATTCTAAGAAAGTACAATGGGGCTTCCCTGGTGGCGCAGTGGTTGAGAGTCCACCTGCCGATGCAGGGGACGCGGGTTCGTGCCCCGGTCTCGGAGGATCCCACATGCCGCGGAGTGGCTGGGCCCGTGAGCCATGGCCGCTGAGCCTGCGCATCTGGAGCCTGTGCTCCGCAACGGGAGAGGCCACAGCAGTGAGAGGCCCGCGTCCGCAAAAAAAAAAAAAAAAAAAGAAAGAAAGTACTATGAACAATTGTACACCAACAAGTTGCATAAATGGACAAATTCCAAGAAACATAAAACCTACCAAAACTGAATCATGAAGAAATAGAAAATCTGAATATCCCCATAACTAGTAAGGAGACTGAATCAGTAACCTAAACCTCCTAACAAGGAAAGGCCCTGGACCTTTGCTGGTGAATTCTGCCAAACATTTGGACTGGAACTGATACCAATCCTTCTCAAACTCTTCAGAGAGTTAATGAGGAAGGAGCACTTCCTGGCTCATTTATGAGGCCAGCATTGCCCTGGTGCTAGGGCCAAACAGGGACACTATAGGAAAAGAAAAATATACACTAATATCCCTTTTGACCACTGATGCAAAAATCTTCAGCAAAATACTAGATGATTAAGATGTTCATGAGAGATACTGGTCTCATGTTTTTTTCATGTAGTGTCCTTGTTGGGTTTTGGTATCACAGTTGTTCTGGGCTTATGGGGAGAAATGGGAAATGTCCCTTCTTTTTCTGTTTTCTAAAGAATTTGTGTAGGATTTGTGTTATTTCTTCCTTAGATGATTGGAAGAATTCACAGCAAAGCCATCTGGGCCTGAAGTTTTCTTTACAGGCAAGTTTTACTTTTTCTAGATGCTGTGTTTAGGCTTTATATCAAGGCTTAGTGTAGTTAAATTCATAGACACAGAAATTAGAATGGTAGTTGCCAGGAGCTGGTAGGAGGGGTAAGTGGGGAGTTTTTGTTTAATTGGTACAGAGTTTCAGTTTTGCAAAATGCAAAAAGTTCTGGAGATGGATGGTGGTGATGTTTGCACAATAATGTAAACATACTTAAGGCCACTGAACCAAATACTTAAAAATGGTTAAAATGCTAAATTTGAAGTTATGTGTATTTTACTGTAATTTAAAAATCCAGCATGTATATAATACACTGTTGAACCTATAAAATAGAAAAATGTAATATATTTGTGCAAATATATGTGGAAATTAAACAATACACTCCTAAACAACCAACCTTACAGAAATAAAAAATATTAAAAAGAATTTTTATTAATAATTGTATGCCGGTGTGTGGGCCCTGAACCAAGATGGCTGAGTAGAAGGCCGTGCTCTCACTCCCTCTTGTGAGAACACCAGAATCACAACTAGCTGCTGGACAATCATTGACAGGAAGACACTGGAACTCAACAAAAAAGATACCCCACATCCAAAGACAAAGGAGAAGACACAGTGAGATGGTAGGAGGGGCGCAATCACAGTAAAATCAAATCCCATAACTGCTGGGTGGGTGACTCACAAACAGGAGAACACTTATACCACAGAAGTCCACCCACTGGAGTGAAGGTTCTGAACCCCACGTCAGGCTTCCCAACATGGGGGTCCGGCACTGGGAGGAGGAATTCCTAGAGAATCAGACTTTGAAGGCTACTGGGAATTGATTGCAGGACTTCGACAGCACTGGGGGAAACAGAGACTCCACTCTTGGAGGGCACACACAAAGTAGTGTGTGCATCGGGACACAGGGGAAGGAGCAGTGACCCCATAGGAGACTGAACCAGACCTACCTGCTAGTGTTGGAGGGTCTCCTGCAGAGGCAGGGGGTGGCTGTGTCTCACTGTGAGGACAAGGACACTGGCAGCAGAAGTTCTGGGAAGTACTCCTTGGCATGAGCCCTCCCAGAGTCTGCCATTAGCCCCACCAAAGAGCCCAGATAGGTTCCAGTCTTGGGTCGCCTCAGGCCAAACAACGAACAGGGAGGGAACCCAGCCCCACCCATCAGCAGACAAGTGGATTAAAGTTTTACTGACCTCTTCCCACAAAAGCAACAGCCAGCTCTACCCAGCACCAGTCCCTCCCATCAGGAAACTTGCACAAGCCTCTTAGATAGCCTCATCCACCAGAGGGCAGACAGCAGAAGCAAGAAGAACTACAATGCTGCAGCCTGTGGAACAAAAACCACATTCACAGAAAGACAGACAAGATGAAAAGGCAGAGGGCTATGTACCACACGAAGGAACAAGATAAAACCCCAGAAAAACAACTAAATGAAGTGGAGATAGGCAACCTTCCAGAAAAAGAATTCAGAATAATGACAGTGAAGATGATCCAGGACCTCGGAAAAAGAATGGAGGCAAAGATCAAGAAGATGCAAGAAATGTTTAACAATGAGCAAGAAGAATTAAAGAACAAACAAACAGAGATTAACAACATAATATCTGAAATGAAAAATACACTAGAAGGAATCAATAGCAGAATAACTGAGGCAGAACACATAAGTGACCTGGAAGACAGAATGATGGAATTCACTGCTGCGGAACTGAATAAAGAAAAAAGAATGAGGGCTTCCCTGGCGGCGCAGTGATTGTGAGTCTGCCTGCCGATGCAGGGGACACGGGTTCGTGCCCTGGTCCGGGAGGATCCCACATGCCGCGGAGTGGCTGGGCCCGTGAGCCACGGCTGCTGGGCCTGCGCGTCTGGAGCCTGTGCTCCACAACGGGAGAGGCCACAACAGTGAGAGGCCCGCATACTGCAAAAAAAAAAAAAAAAAGAGAAAAGAATGAAAAGAAATAAAGACAGCCTAAGAGACCTCTGGGACAACATTAAATGCAACAAGATTTGAATTATAGGAGTCCCAGAAGGAGAAGAGAGAGAGAAAGGACCTGAGAAAATATTTGAAGAGATTACAGTCAGAAACTTCCCTAACATGGGAAAGGAAATAGTCACCCAAGTCCAGGAAGCACAGAGAGTCCCATAAAGGATAAACCCAAGGAGAAACACTGAGACACATAGTAATCAAATTGGCAAAAATTAAAGACAAAGAAAAATTATTGAAAGCAACAAGGGAAAAATGACAAATAACATACAAGGGAACTCCCATATGGTTAACAGCTGATTTCTCAGCAGAAACTCTACAAGCCAGAAGGGAGTGGCATGATATACTTAAAGAGATGAAAGGGAAGAATCTACAACCAAGATTACTCTACCTGGCAAGGATCTCATTCAGATTCGATGGAGAAATCAAAAGTTTTACAGACAAGCAAAAGCTAAGAGAATTCTGCACCACCAAACCAGCTCTACAACAAATGCTAAAGGAACTTCTCTAAGTGGGAAACACAAGAGAAGAAAAGGACCTACAAAAACAAACCCAAAACAATTAAGAAAATGGTCATAGGAACATACATATCGATAATTACCTTAAACATAAATGGATTAAATGCTCCAACCAAAAGACACAGGCTCGCTGAATGGATACAAAAACAAGACCCATATATATGCTGTCTACAAGAGACCCACTTCAGACCTAGGGACACATACAGACTGAATGTGAGGGGATGTAAAAACATATTCCATGCAAATGGAAATCAAAAGAAGGCTGGAGTAGCAATACTCATATCAGATAAAATAGACTTTAAAATAAAGAATGTTACAAGAGACAAGGAAAGACACTACATAATGACCAAGGGATCAATCCAAGAAGAAGACATAACAATTATAAGTATACATGCACCCAACACAGGAGCACCTCAATACATAAGGCAACTGCTAACAACTATAAAAGAGGAAATCGACAGTAACACAATAATAGTGGGGGACTTTAACACCTCACTTAAACCAATGGACAGATCATCCAAAATGAAAATAAATAAGGAAACACATGCTTTAAATGACACAATAGACCAGATAGATTTAATTGCTATTTATAGGACATTCCATCCAAAAACAGCAGATTACACTTTCTTCTCAAGTGTGCATAGAACATTCTCCAGGATAGATCACATCTTGGGTCACAAATAAAGCCTCAGTAAATTTAAGAAAACTGAAATCATATCAAGCATCTTTTCTGACCACAACGCTATGAGATTAGAAATGAATTACAGGGAAAAAGTCGTAAAAAACACAAACATGGAGGCTGAACAATACGTTACTAAATAACCAACAGATCACTGAAGAAATCAAAAAGGAAATCAAAAAATACCTAGAGACAAATGATAATGAAAACACAATGATCCAAAACCTATGGGATGCAGCAAAAGCAGTTCTAAGAGGGAAGTTTACAGCTAAAGCCTACCTCAAGAAACAAGAAAAATCTCAAATAAACAATCTAACCTTACACCTAAAGAAACTAGAGAAAGAAGAACAAGCAAAACCCAAAGTTAGCAGAAGGAAAGAAATCATAAAAATCAGATCAGAAATAAATGAAATAGAAACAAAGAAAACAATAGCAAAGATCAATAAAACTAAAAGCTGGTTCTTTGAGAAGATAAACAAAATTGATAAACCATTAGCCAGACTCATCAAGAAAAAGAGGGAGAGAACTCAAATCAATAAAATTAGAAATGAAAAAGGAGAAGTTACAACAGACACCAAAGAAATACAAAGCATCCTAAGAGACTACTACAAGCAACTCTATGACAATAACATGGACAACCTGGAAGAAATGGGCAAATTCTTAGAAAGGTATAACCTTCCAAGACTGAACCAAGAAGAAATAGAAAATATAAACAGACCAATCACAGGCACTGAAATTGAAACTGTGATTAAAAATCTTCCAACAAGCAAAAGTCCAGGACCAGATGGCTTCACAGGTGAATTCTATCAAACATTTAGAGAAGAGCTAACACCCATCCTTCTCAAACTCTTCCAAAAAATTGCAGAGGAAGGAACACTCCCAAATTCATTCTATGAGGCCACCATCACCCTGATACCAAAACCAGACAAAGATACTACAAAAAAAAGAAAATTACAGACCAATATCACTGATGAATATAGATGCAAAAATCCTCAACAAAATACCAGCAAACAGAATCCAACAACACATTAAAAGGATCATACACCATGTTCAAGTGGGATTTATCCCAGGGATGCAAGGATTCTTCAACATATGTAAATCAGTCAATGTGATACACCATATTAACAAATTGAAGGAGAAAAACCATATGATCACCTCAATAGATGCAGAAAAAGCTTTTGACAAAATTCAACACTCATCTGTGATAAAAACTCTCCAGAAAATGGGCACAGAGGGAACCTACTTCAACATAATAAAGGCCATATACGACAAACCCACAGCAAACATCATTCTCAATGGTGAAAAACTGAAAGCATTTCCTCTAAGATCAGGAACAAGACGAGGATGTCCACTCTCACCGCTATTATTCAACATAGTTTTGGAAGTCCTAGTGTCGGCAATCAGAGAAGAAAAAGAAATAAAAGGAATACAAATTGGAAAAGAAGAAGTAAAACTGTTACTGTTTGCAGATGACACGATACTATACATAGAGAATCCTAAAGATGCCACCAGAAAACTACTAGAGCTAATCAATGAATTTGGTAAAGTTGAAGGATACAAAATTAATGCACAGAAATCTCTTGCATTCCTATACACTAATGATGAAAAATCTGAAAGAGAAATTAAGGAAACACTCCCATTTACCACTGCAACAAAAAGCATAAAACACCTAGGAATAAACCTACCTAGGGAGACAAAAGACCTGTATGCAGAAAACTATTAGACACTGATGAAAGAAATTAAAGATGATACCAACAGATGGAGAGATATACCATGTTCTTGGATTGGAAGAATCAACATTGTGAAAATGACTATATTACCCAAAGCAATCTGCAGGTTCAATGCAATCCCTATCAAATTACCAATGGCATTTTTTATGGAACTAGAACAAAAATATCTTAAAATTTGTATGGAGACACAAAAGACTCCAAATAGCCAAAGCAGTCTTGAGGGAAAAAAACGGAGCTCGAGGAATCAGACTCCCTGACTTCAGACTATACTACAAAGCTACAGTAATCAAGACAATATGGTACTGGCACAAAAACAGAAATACAGATCAATGGAACAAGATAGAAAGCCCAGAGAGAAACCCACACACCTATAGTCAACTAATCTATGACAAAGGAGGCAAGGATATACAATGGAGAAAAGACAGCCTCTTCAATAAGTGGTGCTGGGAAAACTGGACAGCTACATGTAAAAGAATGAAATTAGAACACTCCCTAACACCATGCACAAAAATAAACTCAAAATGGATTAGAGACCTAAATGTAAGACCGGACACTATAAAACTCTTAGAGGAAAACACAGGAAGAACACTCTTTGACATAAATCACAGCAAGATCTTTTTTGATCCACCTCCTAGAGTAATGGATATAAAAATAAAAATAAACAAATGGAACCTAATGATACTACAAAGTTTTTGCACAGCAAAGGAAACCGTAAACAAGACAAAAAGACAGCCTTCAGAATGGGAGAAAATATTTGCAAACGAACCAATGGACAAAGGATTAATCTCCAAAATATATAAACAGGGCTTCCCTGGTGGTGCAATGGTTGAGAGTCCGCCTGCCGATGCAGGGGACACGGGTTCGTGCCCCGGTCTGGGAAGATCCCACATGCCGTGGAGCGGCTAGGCCCATGAGCCATGGCCGCTAAGCCTGCGCGTCTGGAGCCTGTGCTCCACAACAGGAGAGGCCACAACAGTGAGAGGCCCGCATACCGCAAAAAAAAAAAAAAAAAAAAAAAAAACACTAAAAATAGAATTACCATATTATCCAGCAATCCCACTACTGGGCATATACCCAGGGAAAACCATAATTCAAAAAGACACATGCACCTCAATGTTCATTGCAGCACTATTTACAATAGCCAGGTCATGGAAGCAACCTAAATGCCCATCGACAGACGAATGGATAAAGAAGATGTGGTATATATATACAATGGAATATTACTCAGCCATAAAAAGGAACAAAACTGGGTAATTTGTTGAGCCATGGATGGATCTAGAGACTGTCATACAGAGTGAAGTAAGTCAGAAAGAGAAAAACAAATATTGTATATTAACGCATATATGCGGAACCTAGAAAAATGGTACAGATGAACTGGTTTGCAGGGCAGAAATTGAGATATAGATGTAGAGAACAAACATATGGACACCAAGGGGGGAAAGCGGCAGGGGGGTGGGGGTGGTGGTGTGATGAATTGGGTGATTGGGATTGACATGTATACTCTGATGTGTATAAAATTGATGACTAATAAGAACATGCTGTATTACAAAAATTAAATTAAATTAAAAAAAAAATTATATGCCAATTAGATAACTTAGTTGAAAAGGACAATTCCTAGAAAGACAGAAATTTTAGAAAGAGAAGAACAAATAATCTGAATATAGTAAGTAAAGACACGGAATTTATTATCAAAAAACTACCCACAAAGAAAAGCTAAGGCCCACCCAGATGCCTTCATTGGTGAATTCTAGCAAACATTTCAAGAAGAATTAATACCAGTTCTTCACTAATTCTTCCCAAGAAAGATGAGGGAAACTCCCCAACTCATTCTGAGGCCAGTATTACCCTGATAACAAAACCAATAAAAATATCACAAGAAAAGAAAACTGAAGACCAATATCTCATGTGAACACAGACACAAAAACGCTCAACAAAATACTAGAAACATGACTCTAGCAACATATAAGATGCAGTAAACACCATGACCAAGTGGGATTTATCTCAGGAATACAAGGATGATTTAACATCCAAAAACCAATTAATGCAACACACCATATCCACAGAATAAAAAACGAAAACTACATGATCATCTAAATAGAAAGCATTTGACAAACCCAACACCTTTTCATGATAAGAACACTTAGCAGGGCTTCCCTGCTGGCGCAGTGCTTAAGAATCCGCCTGTCAATGCAGGGGACACAGGTTTGAGCCTTGATCCAGGAAGATCCCACAAGCCACAGAGCAACTAAGCGTGTGTACCACAACTACTGAGCCTGCGCTCTAGAGCCCGCGAGCCACAACTACTGAGTCCACACGCCACACCTACTGAAGCCTGCGTGCCTAGAGCCCACGCCCCACAATAAGAGAAGCCACCGCAATGAGAAGCCTGTGCACTGCAACGAAGAGTAGCCCCCGCTCTCCGCAACTAGAGAAAGCCCGCGCGCAGCAATGAACACCCAATGCAGCCAAAAATAAATAAATAAATAAATTTTTTAAAAAGTAGAAACAACCTATCAGGTGGTGAATAGATAAACAATATGTGGTATAGCCATACAATGGAATACTATTCAGTCTTATAAAAGAATGAAGTACATGACGTGCCCTACAACATGGATGAATCTTGAAAACATACGCTAAATGAAAGATATCAGTCACAAAAGACCACATAGTTCTGTACAACTCTATTTAAATGAAATGTTCAGAATAGGCAGATATAGAGACAGAACTATTAGTGGTTGCTTAGGGGTGAAAGGCCTATAGGACAATGGGGAGTGACAGTGAGTACAGGGTTTCTTTTGGGGATAATTAAATGTTCTAACATCGATGTGGTGATGGTTGTACAACTCTGTGAACATATTAAAAACCACTGAATTGTATACTTAAAATGGGTAAAATGTATGGTATGTTAATTATATTTCAAAAGGCCATTAAAAAAATTCCATAGCCTAAGCAGCTGACACAGCTAATAGGACACTCACCTCTCTTTCCAATTCATCCTCCTCTTCCAAAATATCATACACCTGCTCTAAAAGCTGAATCCCCAGGCCCCGAATTACATCAGCTCTCAAGACTTCAACTATTCTTCTGATTTTTTCAGAACCTGGCACGATAGCTAAAAAGCAATAACAACAACAGGGAAAAAGTAAACACTTTCACCACTGCAGCAAGAACACAATTTTTTTTCTTTTTTTTTTCCTGGTAATCTTGTCATGTTAAGATTCTTTTCACTTTGACAAGAGTTTAGTTTAAGAGTTCATGTTTTTTTTTTTTTTTTTTGCGGTACGCGGGCCTCTCACTGCTGTGGCCTCTCCCGTTGCGGAGCACAGGCTCCAGACGCGCAGGTTCAGCAGCCATGGCTCACGGGCCCAGCCGCTCCGCGGCATGTGGGATCTTCCCGGACCGGGGCACGAACCCGTGTCCCCTGCATCGGCAGGCAGACTTTCAACCACTGTGCCGTCAGGGAAGCCCAAGAGTTCATTTATTTTTGATGACTAAAATGTATATATGAACTTACGCTTCATGTCTCATCACCATCTCCTAAATCTAAAAACTACAAATTGTCTAATTTGAAGAAAGTCCACGTGAAAAATTCCAAACATGTATTTATTTACATTTATTTTTAAAAATCAATTTTCATTCAACTTTTCAGGAATACAACTGTTACATAAAATAAGATATATTTTTTTATGAAGATATCCAAATGAAATAATTTAAAAAACCAAAAATATTTGCAAGCATTAAGCTCCTTAGTTTGATACATTTCTCCAGTAAACATATGCTCTCCAGCTTGGTGTAAAACAATAAACTGACCACCTGAAGGTAGCTCTTTAAAACGGAGTTCCTCCGCCTCCTCTGCAACTTTCCCATGAAGTATCAGTGTGTCCCGATACTTCCGAAGAAGTTTAAATTCTGACACTGGCTCTGGTACCAGGAGATCTTCATAGCTCTCTTTAGAGTCCAAATTCAGGGTCTGTGTCATCAATTGTACCAAGTCACTCATTTCATTTGTATGACCTTTCCTGGAAAAGAAAAAATTCTCTTGTTATTAATTGGCTTCATGAAAATTTTTCATTAGAAATTAGATACAAAACAACCTTTAGGGTTCTGCTTTCTAGTAAGCAAGTAAGTTCCGACGGACAGAACCCTTCCACAAATAAGTATAAACTTTGGACAAAATACAAAAATCAACTATGTGAGGGCAATGAAGAATGTACAAAATTTGCAAGCAGATTCTGGAGGAGAGTCAACACCTTTAGCCTAAAGGCAAGCCATAGGCAGCTAAAGTACAACAGAAAACCCAGTCTTTCTTGCCTGCAAAACCAAAGGACAGAGTTCAAGACCACCACTGCCACTAGAAAGTGAGAGAAGAATCTTGGAAAGGAGAGAGTGAGAAAGACAAGGTCCCAGATTTTGCGTATAAATTCCACCCAACTATTTCTAAGTAACTTAACTATATCCAAGTACAAAGTTCAAGAATATTTAAAGAAATATAAAAATATCAGCAATTAATGGGATAAAATTGACAATGTCTGGCATCACGTCAAAAATACCAGACATGAGGGCTTCCCTGGTGGTGCAGTGGTTGAGAGTCCGCCTGCTGATGCAGGGGCGCGGGTTCGTGACCCGGTCCGGGAAGATCCCACATGCCACGGAGCGGCTGGGCCCGTGAGCCATGGCTGCTGGGCCTGCGCGTCCGGAGCCTGTACTCCGCAACGGGAGAGGCCATAACAGTGAGAGGCCCGCGTACCGTAAAAAAAAAAAAAAAATACCAGACATGCAAAGCAGGAAAATAGCACACAATTATGAAGAGAAAAAAATAAGTTAATAGAAATAGATCCAGAAGCAATACAAGTGACAGAATTAGTAAATAAGGACATTAAAATGGTTATTAAACATATATTCCATATGACCAAGGTAGGGGAAACACCAACATGTTAAGGAGAGGCAATGAAGATATAAAAAGGACCCAAATTGAACTACAAATGATAAGTACAATGTGTTGAATATGTGGGATGGGATTAACAAATTAGATACTGCAGGAGAAAAGATTAGTGAACTCAAAGATACAGCAATAGAATCTACAAAAAATGGAACAGATGGGAATTCCCTGGCAGTCTTGTGGTTAGGACTCCATGCTTTCACTGCCGAGGGCATGGGTTCAATCCCTGGTCAGGGAACTAAGATCCCACAAGCCACAACGTGTGGCCAGAAAAAAAAAAAAGGAACAGAGAAAAAAAGACTAAAGAAAAAATAGAATATGATTAGTGACCTGTGGGATAACTTTAAGCAATCTAATATACATGTAATCAGAATCCTTAGGAGGGCAGGAGGGGGTCCAAAAAAATACTTGAAGAAATAATGGCGAAACTGTTTCCACCAATGAAAACTATAAACCCACAGATCTAAGAAGACATTTTATAAGAATTCTGAATGAAAATCAGATGTGTCCATTAAAAGAGAATTTTAGCTCTTGCATATACCAAAAACCATTTACAATGTTATCAATGACAGTACTACAGGTCTGAATGCTACGATAAATGTACATTTAAAATTAATTCATAAACAAATGGGACCTAATCAAGCTTATAAGCTTTTGCACAGCAACAGAAACCATAAAAAAAAATGAAAAGATAACCTACAGACTGGGAGAAAATATTTGCAAACAATGCAACTGACAAGGGATTAATTTCCAAAGTATAAAAACAGCTCATACAATTCAATAACAACAACAAAAAACAACCCAATCAAAAAATGGGCAGAAGACCTAAATAGACATTTCTCCAAAGAAGACATAAAGATGGCCAATAGGCACAAGAAAAGATGTTCAACATCACTAATTATTAGAGAAATGCAAATCAAAACTACAATGAGGTACCACCTCACACGGGTCAGAATGGCCATCATTAAAAAGTCTACAAATAATAAATGCTGGAAATCCAAAGAGAAACACGCCAAGACACATATTAATCAAACTGTCAAAAATTAAATACAAAGAAAACATATTAAAAGCAGCAAGGGAAAAACAACAAATAACACACAAGGGAATCCCCATAAGGTTAACAGCTGATCTTTCAGCAGAAACTCTGCAAGCCAGAAGGGAATGGCAGGACATATTTAAAGTGATGAAGGAGAAAAACCTACAACCAAGATTACTCTACCCAGCAAGGATCTCGTTCAGATTTGATGGAGAAATTAAAACCTTTACAGACAAGCAAAAGCTGAGAGAATTCTGCACCACCAAACCAGCTTTACAACAAATGCTAAAGGAACTTCTCTAGGCAAGAAACACAAGAGAAGGAAAAGACTGACAATAACAAACCCAAAACAATTAAGAAAATGGTCATAGGAACATACATATCGATAATTACCTTAAACATAAATGGATTAAATGCTCCAACCAAAAGACACAGGCTCGCTGAATGGATACAAAAACAAGACCCATATATATGCTGTCTACAAGAGACCCACTTCAGACCTAGGGACACATACAGACTGAAAGTGAGGGGATGTAAAAACATATTCCATGCAAATGGAAATCAAAAGAAGGCTGGAGTAGCAATTCTCATATCAGACAAAATAGACTTTAAAATAAAGACTATTACAAGAGACAAAGAAGGACACTACACATAATGATCAACGGATCCATCTAAGAAGAAGATATAACAATTGTAAATATTTATGCACCCGGGGCTTCCCTGGTGGTGTAGTGGTTAAGAATCCGCCTGCCAATGCAGGGGACCCGGGTTCAAGCCCTGGTCCGGGAAGATCCCACATGCCACGGAGCAGCTAAGCCCGAGCACCACAACTACTGAGCCTGTGCTCTAGAGCCCGTGAGCCACAACTACTGAGCCCATGCGCCACAACTACTGAAGCCTGCGTGCACAGAGCCCGTGCTCTGCAACAACAGAAGCCATGACAATGAGAAGCCCACGCACCACAAGGAAGAGTAGCCCTCGCTCGCCACAACTAGAGAAAGCCCACATGCAGCAATGAAGACCCAACGCAGCCAAAAATAAATAAATAAAATAAATAAATTAAAAAAAATATATATTTATGCACCCAACCTAGGAGCACCTCAATACATAAGGCAAATACTAACAGCCATAAAAGGGGAAATCGACAGTAACACATTCATAGTAGGGGACTTTAACACCCCACTTTCACCAATGGACAGATCATCCAAAATGAAAATACATAAGGAAACACAAGCTTTAAATGATACATTAAACAAGATGGACTTAATTGATATTTATAGGACATTCCATCCAAAAACAACAGAATACACATTTTTCTCAAGTGCTCATGGAACATTCTCCAGGATAGATCATATCTTGGGTCACAGATCAAGCCTTGGTAAATTTAAGAAAATTGAAATTGTATCAAGTATCTTTTCCGACCACAATGCTATGAGACTAGATATCAATTACAGGAAAAGACCTGTAAAAAATACAAACACATGGAGGCTAAACAATACACTACTTAATAACGAAGTGATCACTGAAGAAATCAAAGAGGAAATTAAAAAATACCTAGAAACAAATGACAATGGAGACACGACGACCCAAAACCTATGGGATGCAATAAAAGCAGTTCTAAGAGGGAAGTTTATAGCAATACAATCCTACCTTAAGAAACAGGAAACATCTCGAATAAACAACCTAACCTTGCACCTAAAGCAATCAGAGAAAGAAGAACAAAAAAACCCCAAAGTTAGCAGAAGGAAAGAAATCATAAAAATCAGATCAGAAATAAATGAAAATGAAATGAAGGAAACGATAGCAAAGATCAATAAAACTAAAAGTTGGTTCTTTGAGAAGATAAACAAAATTGATACACCATTAGCCAGACCCATCAAGAAAAAAAGGGAGAAGACTCAAATCAATAGAATTAGAAATGAAAAAGGAGAAGTAACAACTGACACTGCAGAAATACAAAAGTTCATGAGAGATTACTACAAGCAACTCTATGCCAATAAAATGGACAACCTGGAAGAAATGGACAAATCTTTAGAAATGCACAACCTGCCAAGACTGAATCAGGAAGAAATAGAAAATATGAACAGACCAATCACAAGCACTGAAATTGAAACTGTGATTAAAAATCTTCCAACAAACAAAAGCCCAGGACCAGATGGCTTCACAGGCGAATTCTATCAAACATTTAGAGAAGAGCTAACACCTATCCTTCTAAAACTCTTCCAAAATATAGCAGAGGGAGGAACACTCCCAAACTCATTCTACAAGGCCACCATCACCCTGATACCAAAACCAGACAAGGATGTCACAAAGAAAGAAAACTGCAGGCCAATATCACTGATGAACATAGATGCAAAAATCCTCAACAAAATACTAGCAAACAGAATCCAACAGCATAGTAAAAGGATCATACACCATGATAAAGTGAGGTTTATTCCAGGAATGCAAGGATTCTTCAATATATGCAAATCAATCAACGTGATACACCATATTAACAAACTAAAGGAGAAAAACCATATGATCACCTCAACAGATGCAGAGAAAGCTTTTGACAAAATTCAACACCCATTTATGATAAAAACCCTCCAGAAAGTAGGCACAGAGGGAACTTTCCTCAACATAATAAAGGCCATATATGACAAACCCACAGCAAACATCGTCCTCAATGGTGAAAAACTGAAAGCATTTCCACTAAGATCAGGAACAAGACAAGGTTGCCCACTCTCACCACTCTTATTCAACATAGTTTTGGAAGTTTTAGCCACAGCAATCAGAGAAGAAAAGGAAATAAAAGGAATACAAATCGGAAAAGAAGTAAAGCTGTCACTGTTTGCAGATGACATGATACTATACACAGAGAATCCTAAAGATGCCACCAGAAAACTACTAGAGCCAATCAATGAATTTGGTAAAGTAGCAGGATACAAAATTAATGCACAGAGATCTCTGGCATTCCTATACACTAACGATGAAAAATCTGAAAGTGAAATCAAGACAACACTCCCATTTACCATTGCAACAAAAAGAATAAAATATCTAGGAATAAACCTACCTAAGGAGACAAAAGACCTGTATGCAGAAAACTATAAGACACTGATTAAAGAAATTAAAGATGATACAAATAGATGGAGAGATATACCATGTTCTTGAATTGGAAAAATCAACATTGTGAAAATGACTCTGCTACCCAAAGCAATCTACAGATTCAATGCAACCCCTATCAAACTACCAATGGCATTTTTCACAGAACTATAACAAAAAATTTCACAATTTGTATGGAAACACAAAAGACCCCGAATAGCCAAAGCAATCTTTTTTTTTTTTTTTTTTTTTTGCGGTATGCGGGCCTCTCACTGTTGTGGCCTCTCCCATTGCGGAGCACAGACTCCAGACGCGCAGGCTCTGGACGCGCAGGCTCAGTGGTCATGGCTCACGGGCCCAGCCGCTCCGTGGCATGTGGGATCTTCCTGGACTGGGGCACGAACCCGTGTCCCCTGCATCAGCAGGCGGACTCTCAACCAGTGTGCCACCGGGGAAGCCCTGGGCAAAGCAATCTTGAGAATGAAAAACGGAGCTGGAGGAATCAGGCTCCCTGACTTCAGACTATACCACAAAGCTACAGTAATCAAGACAATATGGTACTGGCACAAAAACAGAAAGATAGATCAATGGAACAGGATAGAAAGCCCAGAGATAAACCCACACACATATGGTCACCTTATCTTTGATAAAGGAGGCAGGAATGTACAGTGGAAAAAGGACAGCCTCTTCAATAAGTGGTGCTGGGAAAACTGGACAGGTACATGTAAAAGTATGAGATTAGATCACTCCCTAACACCATACACAAAAATAAGCTCAAAATGGATTAAAGACCTAAATGTAAGGCCAGAAACTATCAAACTCTTAGAGGAAAACATAGGCAGAACACTCTATGACATAAATCACAGCAAGATCCTTTTTGACCCACCTCCTAGAGAAATGGAAATAAAAACAAAAATAAACAAATGGGACCTAATGAAACTCAAAAGCTTTTGCACAGCAAAGGAAACCATAAACAAGACCAACAGACAACCCTCAGAATGGGAGAAAATATTTGCAAATGAAGCAACTGACAAAGGATTAATCTCCAAAATTTACAAGCAGCTCATGCAGCTCAATAACAGAAAAACAAACAACCCAATCCAAAAGTGGGCAGAAGACCTAAACAGACATTTCTCCAAAGAAGATATACAGACTGCCAACAAACACATGAAAGAACGCTCAACATCATTAATCATTAGAGAAATGCAAATCAAAACTACAATGAGATATCATCTCACACCAGTCAGAATGGCCATCATCAAACAATCTAGAAACAATTAATGCTGGAGAGGGTGTGGAGAAAAGGGAACACTCTTGCACTGCTGGTGGGAATGTGAATTGGTACAGTCACTATGGAGAACAGTATGGAGGTTCCTTAAAAAACTAAAAATAGAACTACTATATGACCCAGCAATCCCACTACTGGGCATACACCCTGAGAAAACCATAATTCAAAAAGAGTCATGTACCAAAATGTTCATTGCGGCTCTATTTACAATAGCCAGGAGATGGAAACAACCTAAGCATCCATCATCAGATGAATGGATAAAGAAGATGTGGCATATATATACAATGGAATATTCCTCAGCCATAAAAAGAAACAAAATTGAGCTATTTGTAATGAGGTGGATGGACCTAGAGTCTGTCATACAGAGTGAAGTAAGTCAGAAAGAGAAAGACAAATACCGTATGCTAACACATATATATGGAATTTAAGAAAAAAAAATGTCATGAAGAACCTTCGGGTAAGACAGGAATAAAGACACAGACCTACTAGAGAATGGACTTGAGGATATGGGGAGGGGGAAGGGTAAGCTGTGACAAAGCGAGAGAGTGGCATGGACATATATACACTACCAAACGTAAAACAGATAGCTAGTGGGAAGCAGCCGCATAGCACAGGGAGATCAGCTTGGTGCTTTGTGACCACCTACAGGGGTGGGACAGGGAGCGGGGGAACTAACACACCAACGTTAGTGTGTGTGAAAGCAGAAACTAACACACCAATGTAAAGTAATTATACTCCAATAAAGATTTAAAAAAAAAAAAGGAAAATTGTGTTAGCAACATAAATGGAGAAACAGCAAAAAAAAAAAAAAATGCTGGAGAGGATGTGGAGAAAAGGGAACCCTCTTACACTGTTGGTGGGAATGTAAATTGGTGCAGCCATTATGGAAAACAGTATGGAGGTTCCTCAGAAAATTAAAAACAGAGTTGCCATGTGATCCAGCAATTCCACTCCTAGGCATATACCCAGACAAAACTATAATTCGAAAAGATACATGCACCCCTATGTTCATAGCAGCACTATCTACAATAACTAAGACATGGAAACAACCTAAATGTCCATTGACAGATGAATGGATAAAGATGTGAGATAGACAGATAGATAGATACACATACACACACATACATATATATACACATACATACAATGGACTATTACTCAGCCACTAAAAAGAATGAAATCATGCCATTCGCAGCAACATGGATGGACCCAGAGGTTATCATACTAAGCAAAGTAAGTCAGAAAGAGAAAGACAAATACCATATGATATCACTTATTTGTGAAATCTAAAGTATGACACAAACAAACATATCTGTGAAACAGAAAGAGACTCAAAGACATGGGAACAGACTTGTGGTTTCCAAGGGGGTTGGGGGTGGGGGAGGGAAGTAACTGGGAGTGTGGGATCAGCAGATGCAAACTATTATTTATATGACAGATAAACAGCAAGGTCTTAACTGTATAGCACAGAGAACTCTATTCAATATCCTGTGATAAACCATAATGGAAGAGAATATGAAAAAGAATATATGTATAACTGAGTCAGTTTGCTGTACAGCAGAAATTAATACAACATTGTAAATCAACTATACTTCAATAAAATTTTTTAAAGTAAAAAAATAAAATTAAATTAGAATAAAATTAATTCAAACAGAAATAGCTTATGAAAGGAGATAGAAAAATAAGAACTTACCCTTCCTTGGAATTCCCATTTGATTTATCAGTTGAACTTGTAGAAGAACTTAACTCATCCTCAGAGAGACAATGGGTGAGTTTCCTTTCCTATTAATGTTTGGAAATACAAAATTCCACATGACAACACAACCAGAATGTAATACATGAAACAATCTTAGATGCAATGCCTAGACACAATGTGCACCTAGGTCCAATTTAACAGGAGAACTATGGATATAAAAATTGAAGTTACTTTACCAAATAATGTCCCAGTTCACCCATGAAGTTCATAAGTGAAGCCTGAGGAACACCAAGGTGAAGTTTTATAAGGTCCTGGAAAGTCTCAGCTATGAAGAAATTTCCTTTCCAGAGGAGAGCAGACAAACAGTTCTGGTGTTTGAACTTCTAAGCAGAGGGCTGGTACCATAAGGAATGTTGGCATTTTAAACTAGACAGAATGCCACCTAAATAAAAAGTAACCTCAGTTTGCTCACCCATGATACTCATTGTTAAATGCTTTAAAGGATTACCTGATATAATTACACACAAATGTTACAACTTTTGAAAATAAAGAGGATCATTTTAATTAGTGAAGCAACTAAATCACACACTATTGTTAAAGGAAAAAACTCTTCATTACTTTCAAGGGCAGGAAGTTTCTTTTTTAAAAAAAGTAATTATATGCTCCTAGAAATGATGTCAAAAACTGGAATACAGAAAACTGAATAATTATTCCCAGGGTATTATTACACAAAAAAGTGAACGTGGTTAAAAACTTGCAATTATCCATTTAGCCACCAAATGGTGCCCCTACATTATCCCTGGGTGGAAAGGTAAGGTACTTTGACACAAACAGGAAACAAAGGAAGGATCAGCAAGTGAGACTAAAATCTGGCCAGGTCGTTTGTTATATTATTAACACAGCAGAATAAGCAAAGTGTTGCCTAGTGGAAGCCCTTTGGAAGTCTTGTTTAAAAGACTGCTTAAGAAAGTTATTAACTAGGCTGCCAGTTGTTTACAAGAGCGCCTGAAAAGTCCATTCCCTTAATGAAGGAAACAAAATCCTTTTAATTATTATTGACCAGTTCTTTTTCTTATCAGAGAAGTGTGAAAAGTGTAACTTAAGTCAGCACTGTCCCAGGAATAAATAGAGCTGGCATTTATGAGGTTTACCGTTATTAGGCTTGCCAGATGTAGACATGTCTACCTTTTACCTTAGGACTATGTAATGTACCTGAGCAACGCTGTAGTCAGAAGACAACCATTGAGCAGGGGTAGGGTGGCCTTCCTCTTGTGGTTTCTCTGACCCCGCTGGACTCAGAGAAACTCTCCTCACTGAAGGGCCTGAAAAAGTGACAACCCCCAGCAGTTGTTTATGGTGGGCTGGCCTCAATAGAAGAGGGCTTTGCACTGTTTATGGAAGATACCCCAGCAAGGGCCAGCCTAGAAGGAACTCAGACAGCATATTCATCATCACTCTGGTGTCTGACACCTCAGTTCAAATCTCAGGTCTAGGTCTACCAGCCCTGTGACCTTGGGTAAGTTACTTAACCCCTCAGACCCTCAGTCTCCTCCGCTGCAAAATATGAAATGAGATAATGCCCTTAAAATACTTAGCATAATGTTTGAGACATTGTCAGCATTCAACAAATGGAAACTGCTAGAATATGTTGTCTTTAGATAATAGTAATAGGAATGATCACAGCCCTCAGCCCAGGGCAGTACCATTCTCCTGGCTTCCTCTCTCTGTTCCTGAGAAGAGAGCGCTTCTCTGACCAACAGACTCTGAACATGGAAACAAAGTAAACACTCGCCTGACTGCTTTCCTGTCTGTAATCTCCCAGGAGTTACTGTCACTCAAAGCTCTCTTGCTCTCTTTTTAGAGTCCTCTTTCTCTAATAACACAAGTTCCAGATCCAATACTATGCCAATTTTTTAAAAGGCTTAACTAGGAAATTTCAAAAATTCTTCTAAATTGGTTTCCCAAATGGATTACTGATGCTGGAAATTCTTAACACCTCACAATCAGTACCAATGCTATGTCCATGAGCCATACCAATAACCTCCAATAGATGAAGGAAAGAGAAAAACTTTACCTGAGGGGAAGATCTCTTCCTGTGACTGCTTTAGTCGCCTCCTCTCTCTTGCTGATAATGGGCGGTCCTTTTAAAGAAAGTCAGTTACTTCCATTCCTATTCACTGTTCTTACAATACCTACAATGCATGACATATAATCCAGCACTACAGGAAAGGCCCTGCACAGGTCTTTAAGGGAGTGTCCATTTGAAACCAGTTCACATCAGGCTTACAACTCCTAGCTAGGATGATCACAGCCCTCATTTCTAGGAAGAGCTCATCTTTGGAAGGGCAAATAGGTATTTCTGCATTTCCTACATTCAGAATCCACTTGGTCTCCTTAATTAACTGGAAGTGACCAGCCCTGAAACAACAGAATCTGTCCATTTCAATCAAAGCTTCTGTTGAGAATCACAAATTTGCGCTTTCCAGTGTTTGGCAAAAAGCAGGGCTAAGATGTTTTAATATAAAACTGCACAATATATGCAGGATTTACAACCAAAAAGTTTTATAATAAAGCTTAAAAAAATCCAACATAGACTCCTACAAACCTTTGATGATGATATCTCACTGTTCCTCGACCTGCTCACAGACCCAGTGATCACTCTACTTTGGTTTTCAGCATCTTTTTGTGTTGATGTGACATCCACTTTTCCAACAGTAGAAAGAGAAGGCAAAAGACGAGGAGGAGTCTCTTGGAACTTCCATAATTAACAAAGAGAGGGAGATTATCAGTGTCATATACATCTACCTCCAAAGGTCCCCCATCGGTAAATCTATGTATTTGTCAGTGATTCCCTCCCAAAAACTTTAAAACATTGCATTTGGGGGGGGGCAGGGGGCAGAGGGGAAGAAACTCTGCCAAAAGTGAATGACCACTTAAGAAGCTTATAGAGAGGGTGCCTGTGAAAGTTACTTCCAGAAATGAGGGGTTGCCACGATCTTATGCAGAAGTTGAGGGAGAAACTGTTCATTAATATGACGTAAGAGGAATCAGAGATTTACCTTTTTTGGCCTGTTCCTTTAACTCTCAAAATAAGCTGTCCATCCTTGCTGGAGAAGATAAAATCCTTACTCTGCTTCCAACTCACTGACATTTGATAACCAATATTTAGCATTTCTACCCTTCTTTATATGTTCCTTGCATTATGTATGTGCCTTTTTAGCACATCATTCTAAATAGAAATGAAGTTTCCTAAAGTCTGTTTCCCAAGCAGCAGCACAATGACTTATTCCAAAGAGATCTCTGCTGACCTGTCTCTCTTCCTCACTATGCTCAGTATGTTCTCTTTTCTTCTGCCGCCGCTGTTGAGACAGGAAAGGTTCAGACCCAGAGCTGTGTGGCTGTAAAGTTGGGTGGATTCTGTCCTGTTTTTCTATAACACATTCACCAGCAACTTGATCCTTAAAAATAATAAAATGAAACAAACAAAAAAACAAAATAGAATAATGAAACAGTCTTTTGAACTTCCAAATAGCCAAACCTGCCATATCTACTTCTAAAATTATAAATGAAAGAAGGAGGAGCTGTCTTTTTCAAAATGAATGCTTATTTTCAGTGCTGACAGGCAAAGACAGAATGATGGCATCAGTTATCTACATATTCTGGGTTTTCTTCTCTTTTCCCAAATAAAAATAATTATTTTAATTAAATTACTCAGATTGTTATTAACCTGAAACTACCAATGTTCATTTAGTTTTTTAAAAATCTTTTTATAACTTTTAATAGGTTTGCAATTCAGAAAACTAACAAATGTTTTAAATGAAATCCAATTTAATATACACATACTTCCCAAGTAAACATTAGTTATTTGGATGCCCTCTAAAAAGCACCATGAAAAGATCACGAGCTTGGATTCAGATGGAGTCATATCTCCCTGAACCTCTGTTTCCTTATCTATAAATGGGTATAATGCGTCACACACATCATGTGACTACTGGAGGATTAGAGGAGATTGTGCACTATAGTACTTAAGATCACATCTAACACATATTAGATGCTCAGAAACCAGGAGCTATTACTAGCAGTAGTAAAGATAAAATAAGTTAACTTTTAAATTATGAAGATCACCAAGGACTTAGTGTTTTATTTGGATAACTGGTTTTAGAAACTAATGCACACCAAACATTAAAATAAAATAGCTTCTTACATTAATTTTTTTTTTTTTTTTTTTTTTGCGGTACGCGGGCCTCTCCCTGTTGTAGCCTCTCCCGTTGTGGAGCACAGGCTCCGGACACGCAGGCTCAGCAGCCATGGCTCACAGGCCCAGCCGCTCCGCAGCATGTGGGATCTTCCAGACCAGGGCACGAACCTGTGTCCCCTGCATCGGCAGGTGGACTTTCAACCACTGCGCCACCAGGGAAGCCCAATCAACACATTTTTATCAAGAGCCCACTATGTGGTACATTTTAGAAAAAGGAACAGTGTCATATGCTAGCTATGCAAGGATACCCAGATAATAAACAGTAACTGATTTAATTCTGAAGAGTGAAATAAATGTTTCTCTGCTGGTATTAAGTATAGAATATTCAAAATAAAGCTTATACATATAAGAGTACCTGAACAAATGACTTAAGGAGTTTCTCCATGAAATCCAATTGGTCCTAAAAAAAGTTCTTCCACTTTTATCAACAACAAAATAACGACAACAACAACAAAGAAATGCTGGACATGAAATTCTATCAAAAAAACAAAAAAATCTACTCTAAAAGCCTGATGTAAGAAACATATTTGATCAGGTACAAGACAGGGATGTCCATTCTTATCACTCCTATTCAACACTGTACTAGAGGTTCTAGCCAGGGCAATCAGACAAGAAAAAATAAATAAATAAAAGAAATCCAGATTGAAAAGGAAAAATCTCTATTTGCAGATGATGTGATACTGTATTCAGAAAATTCTAAGGAGTCCATTACTAAAAAGTTATTAGAACCAATAAATGAGTTAAGTAAGGCTGTAGGATATAAAGACAATATATAAAAATTAATTGTATTTCTATACACAAGCAATGAACACTATGAAAATCATTCCATTTACAATAGTATCAGAACAAAATACTTAAATTTATTTCTTTACTTTTGGCTGCGTTCGGTCTTCGTTGCTGCGCACACTTTCTCTTGTTGTGGCGAGCAGGGGCTACTCTTTGTTGCAGTGTGCAGGCTTCTCACTGCAGTGGCTTCTTTTGTTGTGGAGCATGGGTTCTAGGCACGCAGGCTTCCGTAGCTGTGGTGCACGGGCTTAGTTGCTCCACGGCATGTGGGACCTTCCCTGCCCAGGGCTCAAACCCATGTCCCCTGCACTGGTAGGCGGATTCTTAACCACTGCGCCACAAGGGAAGCCAATGGAACAAAATACTTAGAAATGAATTTAACAAAAGAAGTGCAAGACTTATACACTTAAAACAACAAAACATCATTGTAAGAAACTGAAGAAGACCTAAAGAAAATAGAAAGATATCCTATGTTCATGAGTTGGAAGATACATATTGAGATAGCAATAATCTGCAAATAATCTACAGATTCAGTAAAATCCATGTCAAAACCCCAGGCTTTTTTGCAGAAATTGACAAGCTAATCTTAAAATTCATATGGAAATGCAAAGGACCCCATATAGCCAAAACAGTATTGAAAATTAAGAATAAAGTTGGAAGACTTAACCTTTCCAATTTCAAAACTTACTACAGTGAATTCCCTGGTGGCCTAGTGGTTAGGATTTTGGATTTTCACTGCTGTGGCCCGGATGCAATCCCTAGTCAGGGAACTGAGATCCTGTAAGCCGCGCAGCATGGCCAAAAAAAAAAAAAAAAACACTTACTATAAACCTACAGTAATTGTGTTACTGACATACAGATAGAAAAATCAGTGGTACAGAATTGAGAGTATAAAATTAAATGATCATATTTAGGGTCTACTGATTTTCAATGAGGGTCCCAAGAAAATTCAATGGGAAAAGAATAATCTTTTAACAAATGGTACTGGGACAAGTGGATATCTACATACAAAAGAATGAAGTAGAACCCTTTCTTCACATCACACACAAAAATTAACTCAAAATAGATCTCAGACCTAAATGTAAGAGTTAAAATTATGAACTCTTAAAAGAAATTATGGGAGAAATCTTCATGACACTAAAAGCAGAAGCAACAAAAGAAAAAATAGACAAAACTAGATTTCATCAAATTTTAAAACTTTTATGCTCCAAAGGACACCATCAAGAAAGTGAAGATGGGGGACTTCCCTGGGGGTCCAGTGGTAAAGAATCCGCCTTCCAATGCAGGGGACGCAGGTTCAATCCCTGGTTGGAGAACTAAGATCCCACACGCTGTGGCGCAACTACGCCTGCGCGCCACAACTACTGAGCTCGCACGCCTCAATGACAGAGCCCACATGCTGCAAACTACAGAGCCCACGCTTTCTGGAGCCTACACACCCTGGAGCCCATGTGCCACAACTAGAGAGAAGACTGCGCGCCACAACGAAAGATGCCGCACGCCTCAACGAAGGCCCCGCATGCTGCAACTAAGACCCAACGCAGCCAAAAAAGTAATAAAGAAAAAATAAATAAATAATAAAAAAAATGAAAGTGAAGATGGGACTTCCCTGGTGGTCCAGTGGTTAAGACTCTGCACTTCCACTGCAGGGGGCACAGGTTCGATCCCTGGTCAGGGAACTAAGATCCCACATGCTGTATGGCACAGTCAAAATAAAATAAAATAAAATATACTTTAAAAAGAAAGTGAAGACAATCCACAGAATGGGAGACAATATTTTTGAATCTTATATCTGATAGGGGACTGACATTTATAACTGATAAAGAACTCCTACTACTCAACAATAAAAAGATAAATAAACCAATTTAAAAATGGGCAAAGGATTTGAATAGATATTTCTCCAAAGTAGGTATAAAAATGGCCAATAAGCCATGAAAAGATGCTCAACAACATTAGTCATTAGGGAGGTGCAAATCAAAACCACAATAAGATACCACTTCCAGGATGGCTAAACGAAACAAAACAAAACAAAAAACACAGAAAATAAGTGTTGGTGAGGATGTGGAGAAATTACAACTCTCATACATTGCTGATGGGAAGTAAAATGATATAGTTGCTTTGGAAAACAGTTCTGCAGTTCCTCAGAAAGTTAAACATAGGGCTTCCCTGGTGGCGCAGTGGTTGAGAGTCCGCCTGCCGATGCAGGGGACACGGGTTCGTGCCCTGGTCTAGGAACATCCCACATGCCGTGGAGCGGCTGGGCCAGTGAGCCATGGCTGCTGAGCCTGCGCGTCCGGAGCCTGTGCTCCGCAACGGGAGAGGCCACAACAGTGAAAGGCCTGCATACCACAAAAAAAAAAAAAAAAAAAAAGTTAAACATAGAGTCACCATATGATCCAGCAATTCCACTCCTAGGTATATACCCAAGAGAACTGAAAACATATGTCCACACAAAAACTTGTACGAATGTTCAAAGCAACTTTATCCATAGTGAAAAGTGAAAAAAACTCAAATGTTCATCAACTGATGAATAGATAAATAAAATATGAAATATACATATGGTAGAATTTATTTGGCAATAAAAAGAAATGAAATACTGGTACAGGCTACAACATGGATATAACCTTGAAAGCATTATGCTAAATAAAAGAAGCCAGATACAAAAGGCCATATCTGTATGATTCCATTTATATGAAATATTGAGAATAGGCAAATTCATACAGACAATGGTTGCCAAGGGCTAGAGACAAGGAGGAATGGAGAGTGACTAGTATTGAGTATGGGGTTTCTTTTTGAGGTGATGGAAATGTTCTGGAAACAGATAATAGCAGTGAATGTACAACTTTATAAATATACTAAAAACCACTGAATTGGCACTTTAAAAATTTTTTAAATAATTATGGAAAAAAATAAAAGAAGCGAACTTGAATATAATTTGACAGTCAAGCAGAACAAGCAGGACATATATAATTTTATCTATAAAGTACTAAGGATTCCAGTGTCCAGAGAATGTTTAAGACTAAATTTTGGTTTCAATTCAATGAGTTTAAATGAAAAGAGCATCATACTTGTACTTTTCTATAAAAACAAAACCTTATTAAAAACACTTGAGGGACTTCCCTGGTGGCACAGTGGTTAAGAATCCGCCTGCCAATGCAGGGGACACAGGTTCGAGCCCTGGTCTGAGAATATCCCACACGCCGTGGAGCAACTAAGCCCGTGCGCCACAACTACTGAGCCTGTGCACTAGAGCCCACGAGCCACAACTACTGAGCCCACGTACCACAACTACTGAAACCTGCATGCCTAGAGCCCGTGCTCCGCAACAAGAGAAGCCACCACAATGAGAAGCCTGTGCAACACAATGAAGAGTAGCCCCTGCTCACTGCAACTAGAGAAAGCCCACACGCAGCAACAAAGACCCAAACAGCCATAAATAAAATAGATAAAAACATTTGACTATAGACATATAAAATAGTTACATACATTTATATAAAAGTGTTAAATATGAAAATGTATGTAATATATAAAGTTTAAATATATAGAGATTATAAAAATATAGTCAATATATACATTAAATATATTCTTTAAATATTTTACAAATAAAAATGTGAAGTTAATCAAATGTTCTGGCTTTCTTTCTAATCCTTAGCTATTACCATGCTTCATCTAATTTAGGCTTCTTTCCATGTTCAAGTAGAAGATACCCTTTAAATTTACTCAGAATAGTCTCTCAGTATCAAAATCCTTTTGTTCTGTTCCTTTTCTTCTCTTCTTCCTTCTCCTTTGGTTCCAACACATAAAATATGTTTTTTTAATTCCTTAACTTAAAAAATCAGGCAAATCCACTAACTTTTAAAAGCAAGAAGGAATGTGATATTACCTAATTGTTGGAACTGTCCATTGACTTGGAGAACTTACAAAAGAATGATGTAGAAATAGGAAAAAACACACTAATGGCAAATGGCAAGTACCCTACACCAGGGCACAGAAAGGATCTAAGAATTCCTTGGGTCCTATCCTTTGGTTCTGTCATGTTTAAACTGTTATATGGGAACAACTGATTTTCCTAAAACCACAACTAAAAGCACAACCAAAGAACACAACCCACACCTTTGTAACCACACTTTCCAGTCTTCTTTCTGAAACCAATATCACTCACCTGGTCCTTTGATAAATTTTGGTCTTTGTTTAGGGGCTGCAGAGGCTTCACTGGGTCATTCCTTTCTCCAGTGACATAGTCAATGGACCATGTGGAAATTCGGTTTCCAGGTTGAGCACTGGATTTAGTGTTATCCTGCAGCCTCTCTTTCACTTGAGAAATAATACATTTACCTTCTAGCTCATTAGAGGCATCTAAGTGTCTTCGTTGATTCTCTTGAACTAAGCTGTTGTTCACTGAGTTCCTCCTTTCTGCAGGTAAGATGTCAATATTCACCCTACTGATCGTGGCTAGCGATTCTGCAGTATTGCTTATGTCTGGTTTGTAGGTGTGGCCTTTCAGACGTGGGGGTGTCTTCAAGGGGCCAATGACTATGGGTTTCTCCTGGGACAAATATTTGTCTTCACCCTGAATGAAAACATGCTTCCAAGTTATTATAGCACTCCTCACACCATATTAGAAAATTAACTCAAGGGGCTTCCCTGGTGGCGCAGTGGTTGGGAGTCCGCCTGCCGATGCAGGGGACATGGGTTCGTGCCCCGGTCCGGAAGGATCCCACATGCCGCAGAGCGGCTAGGCCCATGAGCCATGGCCGCTGAGCCTGTGCGTCCGGAGCCTGTGCTCAGCAACGGGAGAGGCCACAGCAGTGAGAGGCCCGCATACCGCAAAAAAAAAAAAAAAAAAAAACCAACTCAAAATGGAATAGCAGTTTCCTCAGAAAGTTAAACATGGAATAATCATAAGACCCAACAATCCCACTCCCAGGTATTTGTCCCAAGAACTAAAAGTAGGGACTCAGATATTTGTACACTAATGTTTATAGCAGCATTATTCACAACGGCCAGAAGATGGAAACAACCCAAATGTCCATCAGCAGATGAATGGATAAACAAAATGTGGTATATACATACAGCGGAATATTATAAAGCCATAGAAAGGAATGAAATTCTGATACATGCTACAATATGGATAATGTTTGAAAACTTGCTAAGTGAAATAAGCTAGACACAAAAGAACAAATGTTGTATGATTCCATTTATATGAGGTATCTAGAACAGGAAAATTCAGAGAAAGTAGATCAGAGGTTACCAGGGTCTGGGAGTAGAGGCAATGGGGAGTTAGACCTTAATGGGTACAGAGTTTCTGTTTGGAATGATGAAAAGGTTTTGGAAGATATGGTGATGGCTGCACAACATTGTGAATGTAATTAAGACCACTGAATTGTATGCTTAAAAACGGTACAAAATGAAAATAAATAATTAATTAATTAATTTAAAAATGGTACAAAATGGCAAATTTTATATTACTTATATTTTACCATAACAAAATTTTTTTAATGATCAATAACCTAAATATAAGAGCTAAAACTATAAAAATCCTAGGAGAAAACATAGGCATACATCTTCATGACCTTGGATTTGGCAAGGGATTCTTAGATATGAGCATGGGCAACAGAAGTAAAAAACAAATAAATTAGACTTCATCAAAATTAAAAACATTTGTGCATAAAAGGACGTTATCAAGAAAGTGAAAGGACAACCTAAAGAACGGGAGGAAATATTTGTAAGTAATATATCTGATGAGGGTCTAGTATCTATAATATAGAAAGAACTCTTAGAACTCAATAATAAAAAATAAAAAACCCAATTAAAAAATGGGCAACAGGCTTAATAGATATTTCTCCAAAGAAGGCATTCAAATGGCCAACAAGTTCTATGTCATTAGTCAAATGCAAATCAGAACTACAATAACATACCACTCCACATCCACTAGGATGGCTAGAATCAGAAAAACAGAAAATAACAAGAGTTGGTGAAGTTGTAGAGAAACTGGAATTCTCAGGGATTGCTGATAAAAACATGAAATGGTGCAACCACAAAGGAAAAACAATGTGGTCATTCCTCAAAAAGTTAAACATAGAATTACCATATGACTCAGCAATTACTCTCCTAGATATTATACCCAAGAGAACTGAAAACAGATACTCAAACATTGTACATAAATGTTCATAGCAAAAGCCAAAAGGTGAAAACAACCCAATATCTACCAATGAATGAATGGATAAACAAACTGTGGTATATACATACAATGGAGTATTATTTAGACATAAAAATAAATGAAGTATTGATATATACTACCTGGATGAACCTCAAGAACATGCTAAGTGAAAGAAGCCAGACACAAAAGGTTACATATTGTATGATTCCATTTATATCAAATATTCAGAATAGGCAAACCCATACAAACAGAGAACACTGGTGTTTTACAGGGGCTGGATGGAGGAGGAGTGACGACCTAATGGGTATGAGGTTTCCTTTTGGGGTGATGAAAATGTTTTGGAATGAGATAGAGGTGACGGTCGCACAATACTGTGAATATACTAAATGCAATTAATTGTTCACTTTAAAATGGTTAACTTTATGTTATATAAATCCACCTCAATTAAAAAAAACTTCTTAAAGTTATTACAGCACTGACTTCATGAACATTTTAATAGGCACTTTGAATACTTCACCAGTATTCCTTCTTTACAATACAAAACTACTTACACAACAGAAATCTAATGAAGCTTAGTCATTTCACATAGAATAACTAGCTTAGGTAACCTATCATTTTAATACAGTTTCTAGAACACATATCCTTTAGAATGAGACGTACCATTACATATGTCTTGGAGCCCTCAGAAGAGTGTGGTTGAGGGGGAACGGCTTCATGACTTAATTCAGCCTTTCCAGAAACCACTGTAGCCACAGGCTTGGATTTAGAGTCGTCATTTTTAATATTATTTTTGGAGTTTTTTCTTTATGAGGAAGAAAAGAAGAAAAAGTTATTATCAGTACAGTGAAGGTTAAAGGTTTCTATATATATGAGGAAATGTGCATACATGTTACACTCCCTCTTAGAACGGCTTGTTTTATTTCTTTCTTTCTTTTCTTTTCTTTTTTTTTTTCTTTTTTGGCTGTGCCATGTGGCTTGTGGGATCTTAGTTCCCTGACCAGGGATTGAACCCGGGTCCCCTGCAGTGGAAGCGTGGAGTCCTAACCACTGGACTGCCAGGGAATTCCCATAGAACTGCTCCTTTTATAGATAGGAGTCTTCTAAAAACCAGTGGGTGTTCTACAAAACATTTGACCAGTAATCTCCAAAAACAATCAAGGTCATGAAAAACAAAGAAAGTGAGAAACTGTCAGAGACCCAAGTTGACTAAGGAGAAATGAGGAGTAATATGGTATGCTGGACTGGATCCTGAAGCAGAAAAAGGACACTAGTAGAAAAACTGGTGTAAGCCAAGTGAAGTCTGGATTCAGTCAACATAAGATACTGATGTTGTTTTCTTAGTTCTGACAAATGTACCATGGTAACATAAGATGCTGATAGAAGAAACTGGTTGAGGGTTATACAGAAACTCTGTTCTATCTCTGCAACTCTTCTGTAAATACAATATTATTCTAAAATTTAAAACCTATGAAAACTTGCCTCACAATTAGAAGTGCCAGGATAATTTTCATCTTCAAATTTCACATTTGTAATAATACCACAACTGCTTTGCCAAATTTGAAAGTAAAAATGATTGGTATACTTGGCCTTGACTTGTAGAATAAATGTATACAGGAATAATATCCCCAACTGTTTAAGTGTGACATTTTCCAAAGGAGCTAAACCTCTGGAGAATTCAAGGGGAGCATGAAGACCAGAGCTGCAGAAAGCCAAAGGTCTGTAGGTAGGAAATTATAAGCAATGTAAACAAAAATACGACCCTTCTTTATCCCCCAGGGCCGCTCTAGCATTGCCTCCCAAATTTAACATGTCAAAAGACAAGGACTGTGAAGGTCTTGTCCAGCTCTAAGTCTCAGATCCTAGAACAGCTATTTATGAAGGTAGGACCTGAAAGTCAAAGAAGGAATTCTATCCCCTTGAGAAGTTATATGAGTAAAGAGGGAACCTCTATTTTTTAAATGTGACTATTATCTTACATAGTACATAATGTAATAATAGGCTTCTTAGATGATCTCTCATTTTAATATGATTTCTAAAACCTACATCTTTGGGCTTCCCTGGTGGCACAGTGGTTGAGAGTTCGCCTGCTGATGCAGGGGACAGGGGTTCATGCCCCGGTCCGGGAAGATCCCACATGCTGCAGAGTGGCTAGGCCCGTGAGCCACGGCCGCTAACCCTGCGCGTCCAGAGCCTGTGCTCCGCAACGGGAGAGGCCACAACAGTGAGAGGCCCGCGTACCGCAAATAAATAAATAAATAAATAAATAAATAATAAAGCATACATCCTTTTAAAAGGATCGTACTCAATATGTCTTGGAACTCCCAGAGGAATGTGAAAGTGATTACTCCAATGGTTCTCTAGATTTTTGATTTTAGCAATTAAACAAATCTCAACACTTGTTCTAATCATGCAATTCTACTTCGTGTTTTTAAAAAACTCACCATAAACTCTCATACACGAAAATTATAAAAGTCACCCTCTTTTATTCCATCTATTTAGCTGACCTATTTGCAAGGGAAATATCTTACGCCTTCGTGGCCTCCAAAAACAAGGATATTTGGCGCTTTATGTAAGGCTGCCTTAGGATGCTCCTCACAGAAGGTCTTTCTTCAGGCCTTTTGCTCAGCATGGTTCTTATTATTTCTGCCAGCTCTGGGCTGTAATCTTTCGGCATTGGTGGCAGCTACAAAGAGAAATAATACCATAAGTATGACTAACAGTCTTGTGAAAAGTAAAAGAAGGTAGAGGTTTCCCAAGATATATTTTTTAAATCATTATCCACAGCAGAAAATAACCAGCATATTAGTCTACAGGAAGCATATCTGGCATCCTGGTTATAATAGCAAGTTGTAAAATTATAAAATATATCCTTCAAACCAGCAGTCCCATTTGAGGACCCTCTCCTTCATAAATAAAAGCATGAGTTCCTAAAGATTTATGTACCAGGATATTCACTGCAGTATTTTTCTTATAATAGTGAACAACTGGAAACAATGTAAATGGCCATTCATAGGGTACTTGCGGAATAGAGTATGGTATACCCTTCTAATAAAATACCAGGCAGCCTTTAAAAAAATACAAGACTTACAGGTACTGACCTGGAAAGATGTCCCTCATTTATTAAGTCAAAAAAGCACGTTGTGTACCAGTGTGTATAGCCTGATTCCATTTCAGTTACTTTTTTAACATACACACCCAGAGTTATAAAGACAGGGAAAAGCCAGGAAGGCTATGCACCAAATCATTACCAATGGTTATCTCCAAGGGATGGAAATGTATGGAAACAGGGGAATTTCACCTCTTTCTTGTTTGATTCTTTAAGAAGTGGAATTATGAGCAAATTTTACTTTTTCTGTGTTTTTTTCAAATTAAAAAAATAAATGAGTCTTGGTATAATGTTAAAATCAGTAGGTGATTTACAGCCTTAAAACTTAAAGGTGTGAGGATGCCTGACACTGCAGGGGGTAACTAGCCTCATGAAATTGACACATAAAGTTGGTCACTCTAGCATCTATCATACATAATGCTTTCTGCAATTTTTAACTGGTTACTAGTGATTGTGATGATTATCAAAGGAGCAAGAAGTTCAAACAGAGTAGACTCTTTTTTTTAAAATAAATCTTTAATTTATTTTATTTATTTTTGGCTGTGTTGGGTCTTCGTTGCTGCACGTGGGCCTTCTCTAGTTGCAGTGAGTGGGGGCTACTCTTCGTTGTGGTGCGCGGGCTTCTCTGTTGTGGCTTCTCTTGTTGCAGAGCACGGGCTCTAGGTGCGCGGGCCTCAGTAGCTGTGGCTCGCGGGCTCTAGAGCACAGGCTCAGTAGTTGTGGCACACGGGCTTAGTTGCTCCGTGGCATGTGGGATCTTCCCAGACCAGGGCTCAAACCCGTGTCCCTTGCATTGACAGGCGGATTCTTAACCACTGCGCCACCAGGGAAGCCCAAACAGAGTAGACTCCTTTTAAACAGGGCTCATTTAACCGCTTAGGTGAAGCTACCAGTAGCCTCAGGGCACCTGCACATCCTGTGTCTATAAGGTACTGGTTTTCAAGAAGCCAATTCTTCAGAGCCATTAAGCCACCCTTATAAATTAATATTAAGAAACGATCAATCCCTTCTCCTCCAGTTCAACCCTCCCCACAGACAGGACCCACCATTCTTAACTATCCACCCAATATGATTACTCCCTTTTCTCAGTAGCTACTTTCAAAGCTGCACTAAAGTAACCTTACTCCAAATATTAAAATTAATTCCAGAACATTCTTTACCTTTCCTTCAATAATCCGATAAACTAAAGAATTCATGTCTTTTGCATTGAAAGCATGCTTCAGGGTGGCCATTTCATAAACACAGCATCCCAGAGCCCAAACATCAGACTAGGAAAAAAAAAATAGTAAATGGTTAAATGTCAGAATGCCTTATTTAGTTTTCCTCTTAAAAAAAAAAAAACATTTTCCTTAAACCAATTCACAGAGAATTCTTCTAACTTACTATTCTAATGGGTTCTAAAATTATATTGCTGTAGAGACAAGGTGAGCTGGCAAACACAGCCGAATCCTACCTTATAGTTGTAGGGTTTGTTTGAGAACAATTCAGGGCTCATGTAATAGGGTGTGCCAATGAGGGTGCTAGCCATGTCACAGTGGTTCTCAAGGACTCGGGCAATTCCTAGGTCACCCACTTTGATGATGTTTTTTCTTGTTAGGAAGACATTTTGAGTTTTTAGATCTCGGTGAAGGATGTGTTTTTCATGTAAATACTGAAGAGAAATAAAATTTTATTAAATATAAATATTTAATACCTGACTTATTTATACCTGACTTCTTATATACCATCAACAACTGTATAAGTTAAAGAGCCTTATACTCTTAGATGAGCCTTACCTACACATCAAAACACTATTGTTTTATAATCTCTAAATAAAAAGTCTAATTTACAACTTTCCAAAGTAAGAAATTAAGTTCCATGCATTAATTTGCCCAGCTTCCTTCACAATTGTTCCCTGGTGACTTAACAATCATACCGTCTAGAATTATATGGACCCAGTTAAACAATGTGCTTACAAACTTTCACTGAAGGTAGAAAGACAACTTATACAAGGTCAGATGCACATTCCTCTCAGACTCATGAAATCTTCAGCTTAATAATATTTTCAACTATAACAATATCACTTTTATTGTTTAAATCCTAAGATACATTCTCTAATATCAGAGTGATATTCCATAAACAGTCTCACTTTTGAATATGTGTATATTAAAACACAAACATGTTTCACATTTCTACTCACTCTGCCACAGCAGGGTTAAAGCCCAAAGCCCCACAGTTTAGGCAGATTAATTAGCCCAACCACCTTTCAGTATGATGCAGCTGACCAACTGATAACAAACATGGACATTCTTTGCTCTTTGTCAATTCAGGGCCCTTAAAATGGATTTTGCTATAAATATTAAATGAATAGAGAATTGTCTTTCCCAGCAATCAGACAAAATCCATGTCTGCTTCAATACAGATATCACTCATTCAGAAACACTTCAGTGCTACAGCAAGAGGAACTAGGTCCACTTCATAAATGGATTTTTAAAAGAATTTTTCTTTTCATTAAGCATTTGGGGAAGCATTTTCCTAAAATCCACCAAGCATCTCTCTGTCACCTTGGAGCAAGTGGGATGCTAGGAGTCCTGACAGTACCTGCAGAGCCATAGCGATCTGAACAAACCATTCCACCACCTGACTCTCAGACAGAAGCCTCCCCTTCTGCTCTTTGAGCTTTCGGTACAGATCACCTCCTTCGCAGAAGCCCATGACGATGTACAGCAGACCATCCCCTCCCTCCCACGACTCCTTGTAGGTGACAATATTGGGATGCTTCAACTGAGACAAGAGCTGAGCTTCCTGTTCAGCAGCTTGCCGCTCTCGGCTGGAGGCATTTCGGAGGTTCAGCTTTTTGATGACATACTACAAAAAAAACACATGTTTTTACAATATGCAAACAAACATACAGTATTATAGATTCAAAAGTATTTAAGGATTATCCTGAGTGTCCTCAAAACCAACCTTCTGGAGACTGCCACATAACCTATTCATTTTGTTATTCACAAAGCACAAAACTGGGAAAAAGACTTGTTACCACTAATGATACTTTTTACAAGTTAGATTTATAGCAGGGTAGGGGGTCACAAAAAAATTATACTTTCCATCTGCATTTTACAATTTCATTAATGGCTAAAAATGAGTCAATGTTAACATACCACTGAATTAACCAAAAAATCTGTGGTAGAAATTCTTTAACCTCTAAGCTCCCCCTACAAAGGTGCATACAATATGACTTGAATATACATCTGCAGACAGAATGGGTCTGTGGATTCCATTACATACTCAAAGGGATCCAAGGCCCAATAAGGCTAAACATCACCTATCCTCAACATCCAAAATTATTCTCACTTAAAAGAAAAACAAAACAACGTCCTCCAACACCTAATACATTGCCCTCAATCAACTGACACACCAAACAATTCATTATTCAACAAACACAATCATAAATGTGTTTTGTAACAAAGCATAAATGTGCTTTGTAAAATGTAAACAAACTACTGCTGAAATGTGAGGGGTTATTATTACAGCGAGTACCCCATCCTCAGCTCAAAAAAATCCCCCCTCCCCATTGACCACTGAATAAATCTCTTATGTCTGAGCTTGTGTTCCAGGCAGTGACCAGCACCTGAGACAAGGCAGAAGAGGCGAGAGGACCTTATACTTATGGGGCCATCTCCTCTCAGTTTGTCTGGGGCAGTCCCATTGTCCTGGTGTAATTATAAATAGTGTCTCCTTTCAGTTTCCAAATTGTCCCAGTTTGTACATTATATGGTTTATAAACCATATTTATGAAATGGTTCATTATCCTGAGGCTAATGGGATAAAGTGCAACATTAGAGGCACGTTTTAGAAAGATCACTGAGACTGCAATGAAAGTGATGAATTGGAGAAGGGCAAGTCATGTGGCAGGGAGGACAAGCGGGAGGCCATGGCCACAGCTTAGCTAGAGACAATGGTGTCCTGGATGGGGGAGGTACCCATGGAGATGAAGAAGAGGCCAGTTGGCTTAGTGGACAGACGAATAAAGGGGTGGGAGTGGGGGAAGGTAAGGGGGGGAGCCCAGAACGACTCCCAGGTGTCCAGCTTGGGCAACTGGCTGGTTGGTGGTGCTACTCCCTGAAATGGGGACCGTGAGAGGAGGTTTGGAGGGAAGGTGACGAGCTGAGTTTTGAGCGACTCCAGAGGTCTCCAGGTCAGACGGAGTATGGGGCCCTTCACTGAAGGAGGAATACTTGCCAGGCGCCGCCGTTAGGTCCTGGGAGTGTACGCTCTCATGGAACGGTCGAGAGTTGGGGGAAAGTGTGCAGATTAAGCACACCAATTACGACTACAAAGAGAATGCCAGGAGTTCGGGGCGCATATGACAGGAAGGCCTGGCCTAGTCTTGATGGTCTGGGACGATTTCCCAGAAGAAGTGCCATCTGAGGCGCGTCCCCTTCAGAATATCTGGGCCCAGCCCTTGGACGGCGCCCTCGGCGAACCCCTGCCTGCTCCCATCCCCTGCCGGGCCCCAGCTCCGCCGACCTGCCTGCCGTCCCGTCGGTGCCTCACGAGCGTCACCTCCCCGTAGCTGCCCCTGCCCACGACACGCAGGTAGCAGTAGGCGGTCAGGGGCATGATCCCGGAGCGGGCCCACAGTCGGGATGCGGCGGCAGCGGCGGGGAGCGCGGCGAGCGGCGGCGGGAGACCCCGCTCATTCCAGAGAGGAAGTGGTGCCAGCGGCGGCTGAGGCGGCCCTGCCAGGGCGCCAGCGCAGAGGCCCGACCCAGAGCGACGCCGCTGCCATAGCGATCCCCACAGGGGCTGCCCTGCGCATGCTCCGTGGCCCGGAGGACCCACCACAGAGCCGAGGCGACAGGCGGCCAGAGCGACCACGCCGGGCCTGCGCGCGCACCCTCGGCCTCACTTCCAAGGCCGGAACTTGCGGGTTTCCCGCAACAATAGACTCACGAACGCTTCCACTTACTGAGCGCTTACTTGTTCTTAGTGCTTCGCACGTATTCGCTTCCCAAATATTTACTGACTGCTTACCCTGTGCCTGGCCGAAAAAGTCCCTGCCCTCCGGGAGCTCACATTCTAATGGGGGACTGGGGACAGACTAGATTCTACAAGTAACATTTGTTATATTTACTTTATCATATGGTGGTTAATGTATGCATGCAGCAATCCATCTTATTTTTCATGCATTGCAAGACGAACTGAAGATATCAGTGCCCTTCACCCCTAAACAATTCAGCTTGCATATTGAGAACTGCAAAAACTCTCAGAAGGACTCCATTCAAACCCCTGCACTAAGTGACTTGACCAAATTTTGGCATGGTTTTTAACAGCTTAAGGCAGTGTCCCCGGAGAACCTGCCCACCTTAAATGGCCTGCCTGTGAAAGCTCAAAACTGCCAAAAGATTTATCGTTTGATCCAGCCAACACCTCCCTTTCCTAGGACATATACCTAAAAAGCTTAAAATTATAAATCCAATGGGATGGGGGTGGGGGGGTTGTATTCCTACAACCCCAGAATGTCTTTCTTAAGGTCATGAAATCCATCCCATTGAAATGTAAGGTTTCTTGGCCTATATCCAAGAACCAATTTTTGCCCAGTTTGGGGGGGGGGGGTGGAGTTGATATTGCCCCTGTTGAGAATGCATAATATAGAGCATACTATTGGGGTTTTTAAAATATAAATTTATTTTTATTTATTTATTTTTGGCTGCATTGGGTCTTTGTTGCTACGCGGGCTTTCTCTAGTTACGGCAAGCAGGGGCTTCTCATTGTAGTAGCTTCTCTTGTTGCGGAGCACGGGCTCTAGGTGCGTGGGCTTCAGTACTTGTGGCACACGGGCTCAGTCACTGTGGCTCACGGGGTCTAGAGTGCAGGCTCAGTAGTTGTGGCACATGGGCTTAGTTGCTCTGCGGCATGTGGGATCTTACCAGACCAGGGATCGAACCTGTGTCCCCTGCAGTGGCAGGTGGATTCTTAACCACTGCACCACCAGGGAAATCCATCTACTTTCTTTACCTACTTTTCATACACAGTTTTTTCCTTTCACCCTTATTATTTCTAAGTAGTTTCAATTACATATCTTAATTAGAATTCTTAACCCTTAGAATCCTTAATTTCTAGTGAAAACTAAGAAGTGAGTAATCGTGGACAGTCTCTTACACTAGCATTCTATGGATTGGCAGAGATAAATACATTCCATAATTTCTAGGAGTACATCTTCCTCATAGTAAATTTTCCAATGTAGCAGAAAAGATTTTTACTAATAGGCCTAAATATATTTAGGGTCTTTTTTTTTTTTTTGTATAAGGAAACCAAAAGTGGATTAACTTATGTTCAGTGATTAATGTTTCAGTATCTTATTTTATTTGAAATAAAATAAAATATTTATATGATCTAAATATTTAATAAATGTCCATTATTAACTTTAACTTATTTAAGTTAAATAATGGAAACTATTTAAGTAGACATGCCATAAAATAAAATAATTGCTGAAGTGTTTTACCTAAAGACTCTTTTTTGTGTGTGTGTGATACGCGGGCCTCTCACTGTTGTGGCCTCTCCCGTTGCGGAGCACAGGCTCCGTACGCGCAGGCTTAGCGGCCATGGCGCACAGGCCCAGCCACTCCGCGGCATGTGGGATCTTCGCAGACCGGGGCACGAACCCGTGTCCCCTGCATCGGCAGGCGAACTCTCAACCACTGCGCCACCAGGGAAGCCCTACCTAAAGACTCCTATCCCATTTACGTCTATTTAATTCACTTGTTCTTTTTTTAAAAAAAAAAACTATTTATTTATTTGGCTGCGTTGGATCTTAGTTGCGGCAAATGGTATCTTTCATTGTGGGGTGCAGGCTTCTCTCTACTTGTGGCGCACAGGCTCCAGAGCACACAGGCTCTGTAGTTGCAGCACGCAGGCTTAATTGCCCCGCGGCATGTGGGATCTTAGTTCTCCAACCAGGGATCGAACCAGCATCCCCTGCATTGCAAGACAGATTCTTAACCACTGGACCACCAGGGAAGTCCCAATTCACTTGTTCTTAACATGAAAATGTCATCATACCAAGTTGTTTTTCTTGCTAACAAATTTGGTAACAGAAACAACATGAACTTATTTAGCTAGTGTACTCAGGTGGAATAAAAGTTGTATGTCTTGGGCTTCCCTGGTGGCGCAGTGGTTGGGAGTCCGCCTGCCGATGGGGGGGACGCGGGTTCGTGCCCCGGTTCGGGAGGATCCCACGTGCCACGGAGTGGCTGGGCCCGTGGGCCATGGCCGCTGAGCCTGCGTGTCCCGAGCCTGTGCTCCACGGCGGGAGGGGCCACAGCGGTGGGAGGCCCGCGTACCGCAAAAAAAAAAAGAAAAGTTGTATGTCTGCATTATTTTTAATGATAACTCTGAAGACATACCTATTTTAATTAAAGCAACAAACTTAAACTAGCTTTTATTTACCAAATATTACCTCAGATCACATGAACTTGAAAAACATTTGGTTTAGTTTTTATATTTCTGAGAGTTTTAGGAATCCTTAATTCATATAAGTGCTTGTGGACAGGGAATTTTGCCTGCCATTCCAGTGAACAATGTTGCCCACCATCCCAGTTCTACAAGGATCCAGCCGTTAGCTACAGCAGCCCACAGTGCTCCCTGAGGGTAATTCAGGATGGGGAAAAACAGGAGGCATTCTGCACTTTGGATATTGGCATTAGATAGTTAAGGTGCATTTCTAAGACATAATTTCTATGAACCCAGATTCTTGCACCTTCCCATACGTAGGAAAGCACTCCAATCATTGACCTGAGGCATCTGTTCCTTGTGATTAGCAATAATCTTTTGATGTTCTGAGGCAGGAGATAGATGGGCTCCAGGTTAGACATTTACAGCCAGCCTCCTGTTTACACTTCCAGATAGAAATAACAACAGGAACAGGGTAAATAGCTGGACTTTGCCTCTAGTGACCTAGAGATTGTCATGCTGAGTGAAGTAAGTCAGACACAGAAAGACAAATATCATATGATATTGCTTATATGTGGAATCTAAAAAAAAAGGGTATAAATGAACTTACTTACAAAACAGAAGTAGAGTCATGAATGTAGAAAACAAACTTATGGTTACCAGGGGATAAGGGGGGGAGGGGAGGGATAAATTTAGAGATTGGGACTGACATATACACACTACTATATATAAAATAGATAATTAATAAGAACCTGCTGTATAGCACAGAGAACTCTACTCAATACTCTGTAATGGCCTATACGGGAAAAGAATGTAAAAAAAAAAAAAAAAGAGTTCATATATGCATATGTATAACTGATTCATTTTGCTCTTTGCTGTACACCTGAAACTAACACAACATTGTAAATCAACTATACTCCAACAAAAATTAAAAAACAAAACAAAACAGTAATGGCAGGGCCAGAGAAGAGTGAGTCTTGCCCAGATAAAAGATAAAGAGGGACTTCCCTGGTGGTCCAGTGGGTAAGACTCTGCACTCCCAATGCCGGGGGCCTGGGTTCAATCCCTGGTCCGGGAACTAGATCCCGCATACATGCCGCTACTGAGAGTTCACATGTGGCAACTAAGAAGTCCACATGCTGCAACTAAGAAGACTGCATGCCACAACTAAGAGTCCACGTGCCACAACTAAAGATCCCTCAGAACTCAACAAAGATCCTGCACCACAACTAAGACCCAGCGCAGCCAAAAAAAAAAAAAAAAAAAAAAAAGTCCACATATTTCTCATTCTCAAGGTCAAGGAGACCTCCCTGACTACACATGCGCAGAAAGGCTCCTCAGGGATTAAAAAGGGACGAGGGGGGGGGCTTCCCTGGTGGCGCAGTGGTTGAGAGTCCACCTGCCGATGCGGGAACACGGGTTCGTGTGAGCCATGGCCGCTGATCCTGCACATCCGGAGCCTGTGCTCCGCAACGGGAGAGGCCACAACAGTAAGAGGCCTGTGTAGTGCAAAGGAAAAAAAAAAAAAAAAAAAGGGAGGGGGCACCGCCCCATAGTAGATGATGTTGTTACTGAGTCCAAGCTCGCTCTGCTCACCGGACAACAGGCCAATAAATCGGGAGATGAGTCGCTATCGGGGAATAGCGACTTTATTCGGAAAGCTGGAGGGCTGAGAAGATGGCAGACAAGTGTACCCAAAAAAACCGTCTTATCTGGGTCTGGATGCCAGGTTCTTTTATAGAACAGAGAAGGGGAAGAGGTGAGGAAGTAAAGTAACAAAAAGCAAAGGTTAAAGTAAAAGAAACAGATGCAACATGGAGTCAGGATTTGCTCTTCCCTGTTACGATGTCAACCTACCCATAGGCCTCTTCACTAGACTCCATCTTGGCTAAGAGATGCAAACGCACACAGGGGAGGATCCTGAGATAAACCAAATATGGACTCAGAGCGGGGCAAAGCAAGATGATTGACCAGAGGAAACCCGGAAGAAATGCCCCAAACTACCATGGGGGCACGACTCTCCCTCTCTGAGCCTGCCCATGTGTGTCTATTCACATGTGCTCTTTTTCCTCCTAATAAACACTACTTGTTTCACTACTTTCCATCTCCTTGTGGAAGTTCATTTCTACAAAGCCAGTGGGCCAGGGCATTTTCACTGGCCACTGGCCCTCATGGTCTAGTGGCTAGGATTCAGCTCTTTCACTGCCGTGGCCTGACTTCAATCTCTGGCTGGGGAACCAAGACCCTGCTTCAAGCCGCTGCTGGCCGAGGCCACCAGAGATCAGTTCGACTACATGTCTTTTTTCCAGCAGAATATGTCAGTGTATCCTGGCTCCTCCCTTACCTCTTCAGAACAGTTCCTCAGAGCTGAGAGGCTGTCTCGCAGGCTATGGTCCTCAATAAGATTCCTCAAATAAATCTTAAACCAAAGCACTTCCCTGCTGGCGCAGTGGTTAAGAATCCGCCTGCCAATGCAGGGGACACGGGTTCGACCCCTAGTCTGAGAAGATCCCAGATGCCATGGAGCAACTTAAGCCCGCAAGCCACAACTACTGAGCCTGCATGCCACAACTACTGAAGGCTGCGTGCCTAGAGCCCATGCTCCTCAACAAGAGAAGCCACCACAATGAGAAGCCCTCGCTCCACAACAAAGAGTAGGCCCTGCTCGCCACAACTAGAGAAAGCCTGCAATGAAGGTCCAGGTTGTGCATTTTTCTTCAATGTGCTTAAGTTTCTTTAAGCCAATTAAATAGAATTTTTTTACAAATTAATTTTGGCAATACCTCCTTAAGGTAGAAAAATACCACACATCTACAACATATGTACGTAGACACATATAAACATACAGACTGATGCAAACAGAGAACTCATAGCTTTTTTTTTTGTTTTTGGTTGCATTGGGTCTTCGTTGCTGTGTGTGCTTTCTCGGTGAGCGGGGGCTACTCTTTGTTGTGGTGCGTGGGTTTCTCACTGCGGTGGCTTTTCTCGTTGCGGAGCATGGGCTCTAGGCGCGCAGGCTTCAGTAGTTGTGACATGTGAGCTCAGTAGTTGTGGCTCGCAGGCTCTAGAGCACAGGCTCAGTAGTTGTGGTGCACAGGCTTAGTTGCTCCGCGGCCTGTAGGATCTTCCCAGAGCAGGGCTCGAACCCGTGTCCCCTGCATTGGCAGGCAGATTCTTAACCACTGCGCCACCAGGGAAGTCCCAAGAGCTCATAGCTTTTGTTCTAAAATTTTAGCCATGAATTCGGTACAAAGTTAACTAGTTGTAGAATAAGCTGGATCCAAATGGTTTTGGCAGATGGAATAAGTTAAGGTTACCCGCTCAGATGGCTAAAACTTTTTACTAATATTTGTGGAGAAGACATTTAAGACTTTTACTTGTCTAAGTTCCAAACAACCTTTCCCCCTTTTGTTTTCCTCCAGATAAGAATGGTCTCTCTGAAGTTTGCATTTCAAAGAGATGACCTAGATAAGAATTCTGGAGAAGGCCAAGTAAGAATATTTACATCTCAAAGGCACAGGGAAAAAAGGCAAATTCCTCCAAGGACTTTTGTTTTCTAAGGCCAGAATTTTTACAATACTCACAAGCCTTTTAAGATAAATAGGGGAGGTTTGGGGGTTGGTAAAAAGGACAGGTGGACTTTGAATTGTTTCTGGAGCTGCATTTCTGGCTTTGCAAAGTTTGTAAGGTAAGGACAGTTGCTTTTAATTCCTCAGGGGATTAGGTTGCAACTTAAATGACATTATAGATTGATCCACCCATCCAACTACATTTTTCTCAATTTGCTTCTTTGTAACAGGGAGAAGATCTTCAACTAAGATGGAAATCTAAAAGAGTCCTATGTTCTAGATTTAGAGCTGTATGTCTTTGAAATGTTTTAGTAAATCCTTCCACAAAGGCTTCAGAAGGTTTTTTTGCTTGTTTGTTTTTTTCTTTCCCTCTGGGTACATTTAGCTTAGAGAAGGCCTAAAAAAAAATTCTTACCAGGCTCTGAATATCAGCTTACAATTTGGCCAATTTCTGGCCAAAGAGCTACCTTGGGGGGGGGGAAAAAGTCCTTTCAAAAAAATCTTGTTAATTTTCAGCCAGGACAAACAGTAAAGGTAGGTACAATAACAAGTTTTATTCTCCTCTGGACTGGGCACTACAGACAGAGATTCAGGAGAGCTGAAGCTGGTTAGAATTCTCACTCTTCACTGGCTTTATCAGTTTTCCCAGGATCCCATATTCAGGCTCTAATATCTACCAGAATTGCTCAAGGTTATTCATTAATTTTAATTTTAATTTCCCTAGGCTGCTTAAGGAAATAAAATAGCTGTTTACCAGAAAATCCTTCAGGAGGCCGTCAACACTGGGAGGGGCCCACATCAGGGCCCTCCTTTGAGGGTAGACATGGGGACATCTGTAAGGCCACTAACTTGGTGGACTTTTGTTTATGGTCTTGTAGTCTCTTCAGAGTGGAAAGACAATTCAGACAGAGGATTACTAGAATGAGCACTCAAGTAAAGGAGGATAGAGGGGAGCAATACGAGTTGCATCAGTCTCATATAGTCTTTTCTTTTACATGCCTGTGTGTCTTTAATTTTTCATTAGCCTTTTGCAATGAATCGCTCAATGAAGCTATTATGGAATTCTGAAGGCTTTTGGAGGTTTCTGCATGCCAATTAAAATAGGTGTCCCAGGGGCTTCCCTGGTGGCACAGTGGTTGAGAGTTCGCCTGCTGATGCAGGGGACACGGGTTCGTGCCCCGGTCCGGGAAGATCCCACATGCCGCGGAGCGGCTGGGCCTGTGAGCCATGGCCACTGAGCCTGCGCGTCCGGAGCCTGTGCTCCGCAGTGGGAGAGGCCACAGCAGTGAGAGGCCCGCGTACCGCAAAAAAAAAAAAAAAAAAAAAAAAAAAAAAAAATAGGTGTCCCATTCTGTGTATTTGATTTGGGAACCCTTGCTTTCAAATGCACTTCTTAAATAAATGCTCTTGTCTAACTGGAACCTTTCTCATAGCAGCTATTGTAAGTCTCGATTGTCTTTGTAAGATTTTGCCATTTTTGTAGATATTTACAGCTTCCAGGACCACAGTTCTTGGGTATAAAATAAGCAGTTGTGCCAGAAGGCGACACACTCAATTATTTGAAACTCAGTCCCATTTCTTTAGCTGTCTTGGGTCTCTTGGAGCCAAATTAATACCTGAGAGGGATGTGCTGCCGGGTTGGAGTTTGTGTGGTGTTTTACAGTGGTTCTTGTTGCACAGAAATTTTCTTGCGGTTGGCAGGTGACCTAGTGTCAACCTAACCCTTTCCAAGACCAATTTATTATAATTACTAGGGTCTTAGAGTTAGGTGGTGAGTGCTCTAACAGCTTTTAAGTGCTCCACCTGTGCCCACCAGTTTTGTGGCTTTTGGCTTCCAAGATTCCTATTAGCAACAGACTTGACCTCATGTGCACCTTAACAGAAACTAACAGTAACCTGGCCAAGAGAAGGCCTTGTGTGCACCACCAGCAATTCCCAATGTGGAACTGGGGACTAGGGAAAGGACTGAACCAGAAGACCCCCAACAAAGGGGACTATGGACTGGGATTCCAATCAAATAAAGAACAGTGGACGAAACCAAGAGCTAGAGGCTTGGGTTCTGGGTGGAACCATCTGCTAGCTCAAGCTGACCTGCCCCGGACTGGAAAGCCAATTAAATCAGAAGTTTGACACAAAGAGAATGGAGCTCAGAATCAGGAGGAACTTACCCATGGCCTTTGGAAGTGGCGAGAAAGAGAACTCAAAGGATTTGAGGGTACCAGTGCTTGTGTTTCTTGTCCTCAAAGCCCTCAGAAGTTTCCTCTGGATCCCACCACTGCCACCAAATCTGTTAAAAAACAAATTTCAACTGAGTAAATTTTAAAGATCTTACTGGCTTCATTCAATGATTCACGAATTGGGCAACATATCCCATCTAGCTCACAGAAAGGAGCTCCAAGGAGCTGTACAAAATGAAAGATTTTTACAGGCTGAAGGGAGCAGGAACAAGGAAGTTATACTAGCAAAAAGTGGATTGGTTGTGGCATGGATCGGGAAACAGTATCTATAGTTGAAGCTGTGAGACCCAAAGGGCCATGGGCTGGGTGAGATGGAGGTCAGCAGGGGTCAGACCACTCAAGACCTGGAAGTATGTTAGACAGGGAAAGGCCTAGAGCGGATCAGCCTTTTAAAATAATGACTCTGGCTGCTGCCAGAGGGTAGACCGTGGGAGCAGAGTAGAAGTAGGGGAAGCAGCCATCTAGGTGAGAGATGAGGGTGGTAGACTCGGTGGTGACTGGGGATTTGGAGAAAAGTGAATGGACCAAAAAGATATTTCGAGGGTTGGAGATGGGGTGGGGAGGAGGTTGAGAGTGTAGGGGAGGGAGCCATCCAGGATGCCACCCAGCTTTCTGGCTTGGATGTATGGATGGATGGTGGTGGCCTTCACTGGGATGGACTACAAGAAGAAGAAGACCAGGCTTGGTGGTGGGGGGCAAGAAAGGTCATGAGTTCAGTTTGGACATATCAGACCGAGGGGTCTGAGCAGGTCTGGGCCTACCTGCTGTCCCACAGGCACCAGCAGCATGGCCACCCTCTCAAACCCCCAGGCTCAATCTTTTTTTTTTTTTGCGGTACGCAAGCCTCTCACTGCTGTGGCCTCTCCCGTTGCAGAGCACAGGCTCCGGACGCGCAGGCTCAGCGGCCATGGCTCACGGGCCCAGCCGCTCCGCGGCATGTGGGATCTTCCTGGATCGGGGCACAAACCCATGTCACCTGCATCAGCAGGCGGACTCTCAACCACTGCGCCACTAGGGAAGCACCCCAGGCTCAATCTTTAGCAACTTCAGCTGCTTCCTGTCCACCCATCACCCTCCCCCTCCACGCACACACACATCCACAGAGTGAGTCAACCAATCTTCTTCATCTGTCACATGGGACAAAAACAGTATCCATTTCCTGGGGGTAGCTGTAAGCAGTAAGCAAACTAAGGCACAAAAGATGCTGAGAAGTGGGCCAGGTGCTAGTCACTGTGAGCACTGCCCATGCCCTTTCTCCCGGCCATGCAACACAAGTGCATTTCTATCACCTCTACGGCACAGGCTTGGAACTAGCCATCTCCCAACAGCCCAGTCTTGATCTTGCCATGCACCTGCTCAAAATAGTGTTAGTGTTTCCTACTCAGAAGACAGGACCCCTGTGCCAGCTAGTCCCAAGCCATTTCCCAGCCTCCTTCCCCACCCTCTTCATCAGGTGCTGCTCCCATCACAGACACCTGCACCTTCCCCAATCATGTTACACACTTACCCATCTGCTTTTCTCTTTCTCCCCTTCCCACCCGTCCTTCCCAAGTGCCGCTCTATTTGCTAGGCACCTCCTCTGGGAGGCTTCTCCAAGGCCCTGCAGGGGATGAGCTCCACCCCTTCCAGATTTCTACAGCTTCCTCAGGCTCCTCTTTAGCTTCTGGCCACTCTTGGGATTCACTGGGCTTCCTTCGACTTGTCTGACTCCTTTTCCCAAGGCATCAGCTCACCGAACACAGGGAGGCACATAGGCTTCATCACTGTGGTGTCCTAGTGCCTGGCACTGTACCCAACCCAACATGGGGCTTCGTTGATACTGGTGCAGAAAATCAACAGAACCCCTAATGTACAGTTTCATGTAGATCCATCTCATCTCCCGCAAAGGCCAGAAGACAGGCAAGAAGGGTGTTCTGGCCTGGGGACAATAAGCCCTTTCCCAGAAGCTGCTCTGTGAGACAAAGTCCAGGACAAGCAAACAGAGATCAAAGAAGCCTCTGGGCCCCCTCACCATATCGGGGTCACAGCAGCCAGTACATCCCAACCAGGGCCATGGAGTAGGTTGACCAGGGGCCATGTCTGCCCAGTGTGTGTGGCTTGTGGGGGACAGACAGGGTTTGTGCATAAAACTTAAGAAACTGCAGCTACAAGGTGGGTCTCTGGGATCTTTGACTGCTTCTTCTTTCTTCCTAATAATGCAGAGGACATTTCTATCATTACATGATAGGCCTGGGCTTTGGAGTCTGAAAGATTTGGGTTTGAATACATGCTCTTTCATTTGCTGTGGGACCAACGTCCCAGGGACACCCTGAGGATAAAATTAGATCATAAAGGGCTGAGAGCGACGCATGGCTTGTAGTCTGTCCTTCATCATGAAAGCATGGCTTTCATCTTTTGTCTCCACTATATCCTGGAACGATGAGGCTTACTTCTGCTCTTCTTTACAAAGCTGATTGGCCTAAAGGGTGTGTCGCCCATTACGTATCCCCAGAACTGTCCAGACCACCTCTGGCAGAGCTGCTAGAGGTGGTGCCGTCAGAAACAAGGACATGGGCAGACGCTTTGTAAGCCACCGTACCTGCCTCCCTGGCCAAAGTGGGACTGTCTGAAAAGTTTGTTGATGCTTAAAGAATTTTGAAAGGAACACCTAATGAAGTTGAGAAATTCATTTTTAACTGTGGCTACTTGATACCTGCCCCAGTATCGCTGATGCTGGCCCTGTGCCACGGAGCCTGGATTAAATGAGCTGTCTGGGTCTTCACAATTCACGCCAGCTGAGTGTAGCTCTAACCAAGGGGCACAGTCTGAGTCTGGTCAGGAGTTTGCACAGCTGGGAGTCCCCCTAAGGAGAAAGCTTTCACTGTCTATTTTTCATCCCTCAAACTGTAATATTTGCCTTCACCTTGTCTAATGTTTAATCCATGTTTATCCAGCATTTTATTGATTAGTGGTCTGAGTGAAGTGACAGGCAGCAGGAGCCTTGAGACCATGCACGGCACGATGGGGCTTCGGGGGCTGCTCTATGTGTGCCTGGCGTCCCTGCTCACCCTGCAGGCCATGCCCGCTCAGGGTTCACCCGCACGCAGTCCCAAAGGCGGCAAGGTATGTGAGTAAACCCCTGGGCCAGAAACAGGCGGCTGAACCTGGAAGGGGCTACAGAGACCAGGGCTCTCCCCACCCACCTCGACCTCCTCTGAATGGAGAGGACCTCCCAGCAGCATGGGGGAAGTGAGGCCAAGGCGTCGAGGACACAGGCTGTGTCCTACTCCCGTCCGTTAACAGATAGGTCCTGGTCCCCTGAGTGCTCGCACTCACCCTTGTGCCGGTTTTGTTTTACAGAAGCGACCGGCTTTGGACACAGTGAGTGAGGATCTCAGCACAGGGGTCTGTGGTGGGCCTTTATTACAGTCTGTTTCCCCTGGGCTTCGAGGTGTGCCCCTGGGCAGAGGGATTCCCATCTCCTCCAAATAAGGGCTCGCCCACCCCCCTCATGCCCCACGACATGGCCTCAGGCATAGAGAACAGCACCTGTGTCAGAGCTGGGTGCCGAGGTCTCCCGTGGCTGAGCCCCCATCCCAGCCACCTCCCGCACGTCCCACTTTAGGCTGTCGATGGCGTGGTCATCCAGAGTTTGAAAGTCAACTGCAAAGTCACCTCTCGCTTTTCCCACTGTGTCATCACCAGCCAAGTGGTCAACAGCGCCGACGAAGCCAAGGAAGTGGCCTTTGATGTGGAAATCCCCAGGACGGCCTTCATCAGCGACTTTGCCATGTGCGTGCCCGCCTGGTTCACCAGGCCCAGCCCAAAACCATGGCTCTGAGTGGCCCAACAGTGCAGCCCATCCCCTCGTCCCCAAGGGCCACAGGCCAGCCCCAGCTCTGAAGGACTGAAAAGCCCTTTAGGTCTGCTCTGGGCTCCCATCTTAGACAGCAAACTAGAGCCTCTGACAGTGTGTTTTCAGCCTAGGGCCCAAGGAGCACAGGCTGGCACCCACAGTTTCTTGCTGGACTCTGTGGCCGTGGCTGCCCACCTCCTTGAGTAGCTCTGGGGGCAGTGGGAGGCCAGCAGGAGATGCCCTCTCACAAGTGCTCACCTGGACAGGGTCTCCTTAGTGCCTGGGCTGGGAGCACCTCCAATACGGAGGCCCTGTGTGGTTGGGGAGGGGCACCTCCCTGAGGGCATCTTCCTCCCTGTAGCACAGCAGGTGAAAATGCATTCCTCGGGGACATAAAGGACAAAGTGACTGCATGGAAGCAGTACCGGAAAGCAGCCATCTCAGGAGAGAACGCCGGCCTTGCCAGGTGAGCTCTGGGTGCTGCCCTGGTGCTGCCCTCCCCTGCCAGGATGCATGCCTTGGGTGGAGGGCAGCCCAGGCTGATGGGAAGGGAGCAAACTGACCAGATCCACTGCTGGCACAGGTGCACTGGACGAGGCCTCTGGAGAAGTGGGGCTCTGACCCTGGCCAGCCAGCTAAGAGTGAGGGTCAAGGAAAGCTGGGAGCAGCACGAAAATAAGAGAAACTGACTCTGAGGGCCATGCTTTAGGTGACAAGGACCTCCACATCACTTACCATTTGTCTGTTTGTTGTTGCCACTGGTGGCACATCCAGGGCCTCAGGGAGAACGATGGAGCAGTTTGCCATCCAGGTCACCATTGGTCCCCGGAGCAAGGCCACGTTCCGGCTGACCTACGAGGAGGTGCTGAGGCGAAAGCTTATGCAGTATGACATTGTCATCAAGGTCAAGCCCAAGCAGCTGGTGCAGCATTTTGAGGTAGATCGCTGGTGACCACGTGCAGGGGCAAGGTCTCAGGAGCTGGGCTCCTGCCTCTCCCTCTCTGCGGCTCTGAGCGCTGGTTCGGCACCCACCACGTGCAGCCCTGGGCCTGAGCACACAGGGAGGGGACTCACTCCTCAGGGTGGGCTCTGATGGCTGTTCGTGGGCAGGGAGCTCCCTGAACCCTCCAACCTCCTCCTTCTTCTGAGCCTTGGCTTGCTCATCTGTCAAATGGGGGTTTTGTGTGTCCCAGAACTGCCGCAAGGATCATGAGAGATATTGAATGTCCAGGGAGTCTGTAAACCAGTTAGTCCTGGGCAGCCTGAGGGGCTGTAATTGTCACTGGCACCTTAGTGGTGGCCGAGTTGAGGGGCTCAGGCATGCACACTTTCATTTGGCCAATATTTTTGGAGTGCCTACAACATGCCAGGCCCTGTGCTGAGAGCTGGGCGGGTGCTGCACACAGTAGGTGGTCAGGATATACGCTGGCTCTTGGCTGGGGCTTGATGAAGGCTCCCCAGTGGGAGCCTTGGTACAGGAACTGCTTCAATGCCACAGATCGACGTGGACATCTTTGAGCCTCGGGGGATCAGCAAGCTGGATGCCCAGGCCTCCTTCCTCCCCAAGGAACGGGCCGCCCAACTCATCAAGAAGTCCTTCTCAGGAAAAGAGGTGCGTGGCATGGCTGAGCCCTCAGAGACTTCTCAGCGTGGCTGCAGACAAGGGCTGCAGGCCACCCTAGGGGAGAGAGAGAGAAGAACTTTGCACTCCTGATTCTCAGAGCCACTTGGCAAAAGCCTGTGTGCGGAGGCTGGGGAGGGTGCCTACAACGGCTGCCTGGTCTGGGGCGAGTTGCTGGCTTGCTTAAGCCTCAGTTTCCTCTTTGCCTGTCTCATCCCAATAGGAAAGCATTCATGGAAATATAGGGCACATGTGCAAACCTCAGGATTCCAAGCCCCAGTGTTCTTGGAAACATGATGAAGTTTGGAAAGGCCTTTGGCCTCTGGCCACTTGCCACTTGTCACTTCCCACCCATCTGTGGGAATCCCAGAAGCCCCCTGCTTGCCCCTACCCCAGGTCCTGAGGAGTGTGGCATATGAGTGGGTGATACCCAACTAGTGCCCTGCTTCCTAACTTGCCCTCAACTGGAGCCAGGAGCAAACTGTTTATTCCCCACCCACCTTTGGTAGTGAGTCCATAACAATTCACTTAAAAGAAATGTTTCCTACAGTTTTGAAGGGGTTCCTTTGAAACAAAATATGATACCCCAGAGTGTTAGCAAACATGCTTGCTTTCAGCAGGGGACCAAGGGGATGGTCTTTGTCTGCCTAATAATTTTCAAAAAAATTTTTAATGAGCATATTTTGCTTTTATAACAAACAAACAAAAAGTAAAAAGAAAAGCATCTTTAAAGAAAATGTGGAAAGTACAAAAGTGTAGAAATGTATCGAGTACAAAGCACCACCAATTTCCCGGAATACCAGCACCGAGTCCAAACAGACCGCAGCTCCCACCCTGGGAGCTCTTCCTTCTCTTTGTCTATCCAGGCAGGTTTCGTTTTCCAGCACAGTGTTGCTTTTCTCACTAGATAGTGTGAGTTGACCGGTGCCTCTCATGCTGCTATTATTTTGTTTTTATTGTGTATCCAAAGTGACGATACTTATAGAAAATCCCAATGATTCAGAAGCATGTGAGCAAAGAAACAGGTCTTCTCTCCTACCACCCACAGGTGTGTATTCTCAGCAGCAGGGCGAGGGGCCCACTAGACTCATTCCTATGCCTGTGCACCACACACACATTCACACACACACACACACACACACACACACCCCTTACGTTGTCGTTGCAAACCAGTGATGCCTCACACCTTCAATGGTTCCAGGGTCATGTGCTTTTCCGTCCCACGGTGGGCCAGCAGCAATCCTGCCCCACATGCTCTACGACCTTGCTGAATGGGGACTTCAAGGTGACCTACGATGTCAATCGGGACAAGGCCTGTGACCTCCTGGTGAGCTGGAAGCTTCTTGCCCAAGACTCAGAGGGTGGGCAGGGTGCTTGAGAGAGAGGCCTCACTTGTCCCTTTGTGTTTCAGGTCGCTGATAACCACTTTGCCCACTTCTTTGCTCCCCAAAACCTGACAAAACTGAACAAGAATGTGGTTTTTGTGATTGACATCAGCTCCTCCATGGAAGGCCAGAAAGTGAAGCAGGTAAACTGTGGCTCTAACCAGCTGGCCAGCAGGAGCTTCTTTAGCCCCATCACCCATCCCACCCTGGTTTTGCCTCCAGAGTCTTGGTTTGGGACTTCTGCTCCTGGTCAGAGGCAGGGTAATTTAACAGGATATCCCAGTGGTCAGGGGCTCTGGAATCAGCCACTTTCTCACTGTGCAACCGTGGGCAAGTGCATTCACTTCTCCTCAATGGCAAAAATGGGAGTAAAATGCAGCGCCCATACGGTTGTGGGGTTTACCAATGGGGGATGCTTGGAAGATGAGACCTGTACCCTAGGCGTGCAGGGATGATTACAGTGCTCCCGGGAGATGGCTTGCAGCAGGGCACAGCCCACTCCCACCGCGCTCTGGGTGTCCTGTCCATAGCGCAGTGAAAGCATGGCTGGACAAGCAGAGTTTTAGAAACTCAGCCCCCTGGGGTCCTCTGTCTTAATCCTGACCCCCTTGAACTTCTGGTCATTTCCCCTCCCCATACTGGGTCCCTTTGCCTTCTCCATCCCCCTCAAGACATCCCAGAGCTCAGTAGGATGCTCCTCTCTGGCACCACCTGGCTGTCCTGTCCATCCCCTTCTGCTTGCCCACCGTGTACTTCTACCCTGTGGATCTCTGAACTGGGTATCTGGAGATGACAGAAGGCACTATCCTGGGGCCCTGCCCCTCCACTGACTGTCCTGTCCTTACAGACCAAGGAGGCGCTCCTTAAAATCCTGGGGGACTTGCGGCCAGGGGACTACTTCGACCTGGTCCTCTTTGGGTCTGCAGTGCAGTCCTGGAGGGGCTCGCTGGTGCAGGCATCTGCCGCCAATCTGGACGCAGCTCGGAACTTTGTGCAGCACTTCTCTCTGGCCGGGTGTAAGGGCAGGGGTCTGGGGCCACCTCGATGTCACCTCTGTCCCCTCAGATTCAGGGCATACACTGATCTGCTTTCTCTTTTTTGCAGCTACAAACCTGAATGGAGGTTTGCTCCAGGGAATTGAGATTTTGAACAAAGCTCAGGGAAGCCTCCCAGAGCTCAGCAACCATGCCTCTATTCTCATCATGCTGACAGATGGCGAGCCCACAGAGGGTAAACGCCCCGAGGGCTACCTTCATTACCAAAGGCATTCAAGCTGAACTTGGAAATACAACCAATGGGGATGCTGTCAGGGGGCAGAAAGGCTAAGGGCAAAACCAAGCACTGGTTTAAAAGCAGAGTTCAGACCACAGAGTCTGAAGGAGCTCCAAGGTGTTCTGTCCTGAATTGGGAAGCTGGGGAAGTTTCTGCATGACACGGGGTTGCACAGGGCCCAGGAGGATGGGCAGGACCCTAGGCTGAGTTTAATGAACTATGGATTCAGCACTGACTGAGTGCCAAGCACAGGACTAGGGACCAAGGAGAGACACTAAGAGAACAAGACACATCTTTGCCCTTAAGGAGCCCAGGGTCCACTGGGGGAGGCAGCCCCAGGAGCAGATGCTCTGTCAAGGGCCCTGAAGGGTGCCAGAAGGCCGAAGGAGCACAGACAAGGGGCACCTGGCCCAGGCAGGGTCTCAGAAGGCGTCTTGGAAGAGGTGACCCCCGAGCTCAATCTGGAAGGAGGGGAGGAGAAGCAGGAAGGGATCCCTGGCAGAAGGGGCAGCTTGAGCAAAACAAGGTTTGTGCACTGGCAGGGCCTGCCTGGGAAGCGTAGGCATATGCAGAGTAGGTGAAACAGGATGGAAGGGTCAGCAGGACCTCACAGGCCATGCGAGGAGCCGTGAGTTTACAGCAGAATCAGATCTGCTCATGGTGGATCCATGTAGATGGGCAAAGTCTTCGAGGAGCTCTGTGAGTAGCTGTTGCAGTCACCCAGGTGAGCCAGCAAGAGGCGTTGCCTCAAGATGCCAGTGGGGACTGGAGATGGTCTGAGATGGGAGTCTTGGCCCCCAGGGAGGGTGCCCCAAAGTCCCCTCGTGCCCCACACACCTGTGAGCCAGCATCCCGTCCCTACCTGGCTGTGTGGCTGCAGGGGTGACGGATCATACCCAAATCCTTAAGAACGTCCGAGATGCCATCAGGGGCAAGTTCCCACTCTACAACTTGGGCTTCGGCCATGATGTGGACTTGAAATTCCTGGAGGTCATGTCCCTGGAGAACAACGGACGTGTCCAGAGAATCTACGAGGACCACGATGCCACCCAGCAGCTGCAGGTCTCCTCCTCCCCCTGCTCCCAAAGTCACGCCATGGGGAGCATGGCCTTGGCAGCCACGTACCCATCAGCCCAGAGCAGATAAAGCTCTGGTGTGGGGTTCGAATTAGCTGTGTGACCTCAAACCAGTTACTTAAGCCCTGAGCCTTCAATTCCTTCTATAAAGTAGGGATCCCGACACCCCACTTTGTGAGTGGGTTTCCTGTTGGATGCCTAGGACGACCCACCAGCTCTGAGGCTGCACCCCCCATCCCCACAGGGCTTCTACGAGCAGGTAGCCAACCCTCTGCTGAGGGATGTGGAGTTGCTGTACCCCAGGGATGCCGTCTCGGCCCTGACCCAGCACCACCATAAACAGTACTACGAAGGCTCGGAGATCATAGTGGCCGGGCGCATCGCTGACCACAAGCGGAGCAGCTTCAAGGCGGATGTGCAAGCCTATGGGGTAAACAGAGGGCTGCGGAGGGTGGAGAGGCACCCAGAGACTCCAAACCTACACTGCTCCCCACCCCTAGGCCCCCAGCAGCCTCTCTTTCCCCAGAGCGGTGCCTCACCCCAGAGGGCCACACACACCCCAGGGCTGAGCATTCTTCCAATGAAGGCATCCAGAGGGCAGGCTAGAGTGGGGCCAACATGGCCTTGATTAGCTGTAGTCCCTTGTATCCAACTGGTCCACCTGTTATTCCTCACATCACTCCTCCCAAAGCGTGAGAGTGTGAGAGGCCAGCCTCTTTCTTCTCAAGTGACCACTATTTCCTGAGCACCGACTGCACATGCAGCTTTGCACCACGGTGCAGTGCCTATGTGTATGTGCACACTGCGGTGTGTGTGTGTGGGGGGGTGTCACAGAGACCTGGACTCTAGCCGTGCAGTGTAGTTGAGGGTTCAGGACTCGGGCTTAGAGTGAGGAAAGCTGAGCTAGACCCTGGCTGCAGCTGGGTGACGTTGATCAAATGGGTCCAGTTCTCTAGGCCTTTCTGTACCGTGGGGGTAACAATGTACTAGAGAGTTGTGTGGAGTAAACGAAATAATCCACATGATAGGCTTATACAGTGCCTGGTACATGGGATGCCCTTGGGAAGAGGTGCCCCCGTTACTGTAGCTGGGGAGAGAAGGCGCATTTGTGAGCTGTGGCAAGCTGAATGGCGCACGGGGCCGCGGTGGGCATCCGGAGGAGCGGGGCGTGGTGGAAACAGCTACATGGTGGATCGGCTGGGTGCCTGCTGGCATCCCCCAGAGAAAATCCATGAGGGCAGGGCCTGATCCTCCATCCCTGGGATCCCCAGGGCCTGGCCCAACTTGGCTAACAGAGGGTGCTTAGCAACTTTTGTGGAAGGAACGGATGGAAGAGGATGAGGAGAGCAGGCTCAGGAAAGGCAGGGGGTAGCATGCTCAGAACGGAGCTGCAGAGATCAGACGACATCAGGCTCCCCCAGAACCCCTCATGGCGCACAACCTCTCTCTCCCTCGCCTCCCTCAGGAGGGCCAAGAATTCAAGACGACCTGCCTGGTGGACGAGGAAGAGATGAAGAAACTGCTCCGAGAGCGGGGCCACATGCTGGAGAACCACGTCGAACGCCTGTGGGCCTACCTCACCATCCAGGAGCTGCTGGCCAAGTGGTACCAGCCCTGCGGCTGCCTGGGGGGTGGAGGGGCATGACCACCCCAGAACACGCCCCCCGCCCTGGGCCTTTGGACTACAGAGGGGCGGTTCTAGGCCTTGGAGGTTGCGAGCAGGTCAGATTTACTGGCCTCTGACTTTGCTCGCTGAGTTAATATCAACCAGGCAGTCAGCAGTGTGGTCAGGGCCCGCTGGGGGCACAGTGCAGCCCCTTTTGCCCCCACTGAGCTGCTGCGGGGGAGGCTTCCCTTTACTGCGGGGCTGCTGTGTCCAGACACACTCATTTAATCCTCACAACGTGCCGAGCAAACCGAGGTTCAGAGAGGTTAGACCACTTGCCAGGATCTCACAGCTATTGAATTCTCTGTGGGTTTCTGAGGCACATCCCCCAGCCCTGCCAGACCTCCAGGTTTTCTCTGAGGGAGGCCTTTAAATCATGAGGTCCTTGAAGACAGCCCCTGGGCGGGGGCACTGCAGGGGCCTTGTAAACATTTGCTGAAAGAGTGAACAAAGGAAGGAAAGGACGAGGGAGTGCAAGTCCATTGTCATCCAAGCTGCGGGCTTAGAGCCGGTGTCTGTCTGGCAGGATGAAGTTGGAGGGGGCAGAGAAGGCCAACGTGTCAGCCAAGGCCCTGAAGATGTCGCTGGCCTATCAGTTTGTGACCCCGCTGACCTCCATGACCATCAGGGGCATGGCGGACCAAGACGGCCTGGAGCCCCTCATTGACAAGGCCCTGGAGGGTATGGGCTGGCAGAGGGGAGGCTGTGGGCATGGGGAGGCTTCTGAGAGCCAAAAATCTCCTGGGCGTTAATTCTCTTTCCTTTCTCTCCTTTCCAGATTCTCTGCCCTTGGGTGAGTTTTTAAATCACGTTGATTTCCGCAAGGGGCTCCGGGTGGCTGGGCAAGTGGCACGTGCTCCAGCCGCCAGGCACACAGCACCCGCTCCCCCTGCTCTGCTCCACCCTTTCTTGGTCTCTTCCTTCCCCAAGATGCCCTTCCCTACTTTGCTGCAAACTAGTTGCTGCCTCCTGTGCGCTCGGGGAGCTCTCGCTCAGCCTGAACCCCTCCACTCCCCGGACTCCTTAGGGGCCCTACGTGTGAGCATCCATCTACCAGGAGGGCTGGGACCCCCAGGAAGAGGGCTGGGACCCCCGGGAGGAGGGCTGGGACCCCCAGGAGCAGGGCGGGCCCAGGCCTGATTGGCCTCCGGGCCCAGCTGCACTTGGGGAATGAGGCGCGTGCCTTTCGTGTGGAGTGGGGAGAGTGACGCTGTCCTCTACTGTTGTCCTCTACAGAGATGGTGGGGCCCAGAAAGAGTAAGTGGCAGCCATCCTGATGACGCAGGTCTCTACCCTCTACTCCACACATGGCCACCTCTCAGGCTGTGCGTTCAGTCCTGAGCAAAGCCTGGGTCATCACCTATCTGCGTGATGAGGAAATGATAGCCTAAGGTTTTCTTCCTCTGCTCCAGCGTTCCTCGCTGCCTCTCACTGGGAACCGTCAGAACGCTCCCCCTGACCTGGCCTGGCCTCCCCACCCCTATGCCACCAGCACCTCCCAGTTCCCAGGAAAGGAGACCGAGAGGGGGCCACGCCACTGTGCTGGGCCAAATTTCCATTCCCACATCCCGAGAGGCGTCAAAGGCTCTGTGTCCACTCCGGCCCCTGTGGCCTCAGGCCAGCCTGCCTGGGTGGGAGGGGCCTCAGAAAAGGAGGCAGCAGCTCCAGGGAAGGCGCAGCTGCTTCCCTTCTAAGCGCTGTTTACTTTTGCCCGTCAGCCTTCGTGCTGCTGGCCTCGCAGCCTTCTCCGACGCGGCCTAGCTCCGAGATCCAGCAGTTGCCAAACCAAGTGACTGGCGGTGAGTCCTTGGGAGGGTCTGAGGGACACACCTGCCTGACTGAACCCTTCTCCCCAGCCGGCCCCATGTGCCTAATACTCAATCTAATAGACTCCATGCTGTGCCCCCAGTGGACACTGACCCCCACTTCCTCATCCACGTGCCCCAGAAAGAGGACACTCTGTGCTTCAATATCAACGAGGAGCCTGGTGTGGTCCTGAGCCTGGTGCAGGACCCTGACACAGGTACGGGTGACATTACGCCCTCTGCCAGAGAGGGTGGGGCCTGGGCTCCTCTGTCCTCAACGTTCAGCCATGAAGAGGAAGGACAGTGGCTGTGGCCTCCACTCCCCTCACCCTGTGTACCCGCCACCTGGCTGGGCTCAGCCGGCCTCCTTCATGCCCCATCCGCCTGCCTGGGCCCTATACAGGGCCTGCTTCATGGGCATGTGACCTGTGCAGGTGCACAGGACCCTGCCCTTGGAAGGACTCCATGCTTGATTGAATGTTCTGCTGTTGCATCTTGAAATTCTTAACAAGTTTTGAATGAGGGGCCCCTCGTTTTCATTTTGTACTGAATCCTATAAATGATGCAGTGGCCCTGCCACACCCCCCTCCCCCATCCCCCTCATGGCTGCAGGGGTCTTGGTGCCCACCTCCCCAGCAGGGCTCAGGTGATGGGAACAACGCCCTCTCCATCTATCGGCCACTTCTCCCACCCTCCCAGTCCAGTCAGGCCATCTGCTAATATTTGTTGAGCACATCCTAAGGTCTGGGGACACAGTGGGAACCGAAACAAAGTCCTTGCTCTCGTGGAGTTTAGGGAAGGGAGATAAACAGGTGAACAAATTCTTAGCTGACAATTTCCGAGCATGAGACGTGCTGTGTTGGGATAGTGAAGACGGGGAGGGGGCTTTTGGCTGCTCAGTTCAGAGGAGGCTTCTGTGGAGAGGCCCACCTGCAGCACCTACTGTGACCTGCCCTGTGTCAGGGCCTGGGTCCACAGAGAAGGAGCAGGTCCAAGGCCTGTCCTCGGGGAGGTGACACCTCCTTCAGGGCCCAGAACTGAGGGCTAAGTCTCAGAGAGTTAGTGTGGCGGGAGGGAAGGGAGGCGGTGCTGCGAGCGGCCTGCACCTGTCCTGAAGGCCCCTCCCCCTGGGTGGTGAGGCCCTCAGAGCCCAAAGAGGGTGGGCATTGGGGGCGGCAGGAGCAAGGACCGGCTGGTGGGGTTCTAGGCAGAGCTGGGCCGCCCTGACCCGGATGGCCCCTCACCCCACTGCAGGCTTCTCAGTGAATGGCCAGCTCATCGGCAACGAGGCCAGTGGCCCTGGGAAGCACGAGGGCACGTACTTCGGGCGGCTGGGGATCGCAAACCCCGCAACAGGCTTCCAGCTGGAAGTGACTCCTCAGAACATCACGCTGAACCCTGGCTCTGGCGGACCCATATTCTCCTGGAGGGACCAGGCCTCACTGCGGCAGAATGAGTAACCGGGCTGGGGCCGGGGCCTGGGAGGGGAGGCAGGGGTGGGTGTGGTGAAGACCAAGGCACAAAGCCCCAGAGCCAGCTCTGCTGCCCGAGCCTGCTGGGCCCTCATTCCCCGAGCTGTGTCAGTGTGTGACGTCCATGTGGCCTCCGCGTAGGCTGTGCAGACATGTCGGGCCCCGTGGACCATTCCCCACCCGACTCCCAATTTCCCTGGATTGCTGGACACGTGCTCCGGGCCCAGCTGCCTGGATGCCTGTGCTCCCGTGGCACCCTCACCCTGCAGTCCACCCCTGTCTCCACCAAACCAAGCCAACTCTTCCTCCCAGGCCCAGCGCATTGGCCACCTCTTCCCTGAAGCCATCCTAGTCCCTTCCTCTGCTGAACTCCAGCGTTCTCTAGGTTTCTCTTTCAGCCCCTGTCTTAGTATGCCTTGTTTAGTGTTTGTTCCTTCCTTCACTCATTCATTCGTTCAATAAACTGCTGAGCACCAGAGCCCAATGCTGGGCAGCAGAGCTATAGGAAGAGGTGGGCAGAGTCCGGTGTGGAGGACACAGATGATAAGTGGGAGTCAAAGAACACAGACTCATAATAGACAGGCTGGAGTCCAAGTCCTGGCTCTGCCACTCGCCAGCTGTGTGACCTTGAGCAAGTTTTTTAACCTCTCTGAGCCTCAGTCCTCACAGGATCAGAGTGGGAACTGAATGATGCAGTTTGCGTGGAGGGCTTAGCACAGAGCCTAGCACATTGTAAGGGCCCCATACACAATAGCAACAAGTGGGAAGGAGCATGGAGCAGGTAACCGTCAACCCGCTGCGGGGAGAGGGGTTCATAAGAGCTGGGTCTCAAGGACAAGAGCAGCTGAATGGAGGGGGTGCAGTGCAGCCGCACCTGCCTTCATGGCACCTGGCCCCACAGGGTGGTGGTGACCATCAACAGGAAGAGGAACCTGGTGGTGTCCGTGGAGGATGGGGGCACCTTCGAGGTCGTCCTGCACCGGGTATGGAAGGGGAGTGCCATCTGCCAGGACTTCCTGGGCTTCTACGTGCTGGATAGTCACCGGATGTCGGCACGGACACACGGGCTGCTGGGTACGGCTGGCTAGGCGGGCAGAGCTGTGGGGTGGGGTGTTGAAACCAGAGGACTTACCCTGGGTGAGCTTTGCAGCGGGTCACCAGGATAGGCCCACCTCCAACGTGGCCTACAAGGCTCAGAGTTCCAAAGAGGGTCCCAGTGAAGGCTTGTCCCACAAAAAGGCTGCAATCAAACACAATGAATTTAAAGGTTAAGTGAGCCTGGGAGCGAGTAAGGAGAGGTCCAATTAGCAAATGGAAAGGTCCAGTGGACACCCAGAGACCTCCTGATGGGATGGGTCATCGGCCACACTGCTTCTCCTTGTGGCCTTCCTGCAGACCCTGTTCTCTACCCCTCAACCCTCTCTCCCCAGCCAGATTCCTTTGGAATTGGTCCAAAAAGACAGGAGGTACAACCAACAGGCAATATATCTGCTTCTCTATAGCAAGCGAACTAAAGGTGGCTTTTGATGCCAACATTTATAGAAACAGTCAAGCCCTTGAAAAACAATTGTTTAGGCAACTCTCTAAGCCTCCAGTGAGCACCTACTGAGTACAAGGCAGCAAGGCCCCCGATGGTAACTGCTGTCTCCCATATGCCTTTCCAGGACAATTCTTCCACCCCTTTGATTATAAAGTGTTCGACCTCCACCCAGGCTCTGACCCCACAAAGACAGACGCCACGATGGTGGTGAAGAAACGCCGGCTGACGGTCACCAGGTGGGTGGGCTGCTCTCCCAGCATCTCTGCCCTTGGCCTTCCCCATCGTTGCGCCAGGCCTTCCTCCAGGTGTCACAGGGTTGAGGTGGGCTTCTTGGGGCGGTGCAGCCCTGCCAGCTCCAAAAGGTGACCCCAGCTGGCTTGTGTCTCCTCAGGGGCTTGCAAAAAGACTACAGCAAAGACCCCCGGCATGGGGCTGAGGTGAACTGCTGGTTCATCCACAACAACGGGGATGGGCTGATCGACGGTGTTCACACTGACTATATCGTCCCCGACATCTTCTGAGCCCCCAGCCAGCACACCAATCCTCCCTTGGGACCATGGCAGAGGAGGAGCCTGACCCGCTGCCCAGGCCACACCTCCCTGTCCAAGCTGGTCTCCTATGTCGAAGCACTCATGACTTCCATTAAAGAGAGGCTATGTCCAGCCCAGGCTGGCTGCTTTGCGGGAGGGGGGTGTGGCAGGGAGGCAACCCAAGATGTTGCTTCTCAGAAGGGCTCAGGAGTCACAGCAGACCAGGAGGCTGGGCGGGAGCCGGCACCAACTCTGCCCCCACCCCACCCTGTTCTCTGCAGCTGCCTGGCCCCGTGCCCTCTGAGTGTCCTGGGTGTCCCGTGCACACAGCCTCCCCTACAGGTCCAGAGACCAAAGGACACTCTGGCAGCACGTATAGGAACAACCCGTAACAGCTGCAGCTGCCCCAGTGCTTCCTGTAGCCAGGAACTGTTCTAAGTGCCTTTGTTGAATTAATTAAATGTATACTCTCAACAGCCCTGGGGGATACTTTTATCATGACTACTTTCAGCTGAGGTTAGGTAATTTGTCCAAAATCACTGCTCTTTTAAGTGGCGGAGCTGGGATTTGAACCCATGCTATCTGGAGTCAGCATCTATGTGCTTAACCACCCCATGTAAATATTCCCATCAGGCTGGGTGGCTGATGGCCAAAGCCTGCTGGGATTTGGTTCTGGATATCCCAAAGTATCACTTAACACAAACATGTGAAAGAAATACATGAAATATATATGGACTTGGGGTCCTGAAGAAGTCCTGCCAGGAGCTGAGGGTCACCTATTGGGGTCAGGGCCTCAGGAGGCAGTTCCCAGGCCTCCATCCTTCACTGGATTTCCCAGCTGGGGGTTTGGAACCTCTGAGAGCAGGCATATTTCCTCAAAGCAGAGACGGCCACTGCCCAGAAGCTGTGATTTCAGGGGCCAGGAATAGCAGTCCACTGACTCCTCACACTGATTCCTGATACCCCTTCAGAATGCCTTCCCTGGGCCTTGTCTAGGGGCCCAGTTAAAATGTGACGTTACAGGGTGTGTAGAGATGAACTTGTACTTTGGGGAGCCACTGGCCCTTTTGGCGAAGGTTGATGGGCCTCCACCCACTCCTTTCCAAAGGGTTTCTGCTTTTTCTGGCTTCTGTCCAGTTCCCATTCCAGATGAGGCCCATGGGGGCTCAGATCAACAACACAAATGCTGAGGTCCAGAGCTGCCCCAAGCCCAGGGACACAGAGCCCTGAGGGGCAGCCAGTGGAATCTCAGAGCCCAGCCCACCGTCTGACGTATCCTGGGCTTCTCAAGGGAGAGCCACGGGCTGCCAGCTGGCTGGTCACCCTCAGCAAAGTCTGCCCAACTGGGGCCTCCTTTTCCCGTCCTCTAGAGTGGAAATGGGGTGGACCTGAAGATTTCCTAGATTCCTTTAATTCGAAATTCTGTATGATGACTCTGGGTCCCTCCAAGTCCCCAGCTGTCCCTCAGGGGCCTCTTGAGCAACCTCAGAATTTCGTACTTTGAGTTGTCCCTCCCACAAAACTCCAAGTATTGGGGGATGAGGCGGTAGCCTGGAGGAGAGGGGCTGGGGAAAGCTCCTCAGGCGGCTGCAGGGCCGTGAGCAGGAGCCACTGGGCAATGCTGGCAGGACAATAGTTCTGCCACCCCTGCCACAGCCCCAAGAGCCCAGTGGTCAGCGACCATCGACGCTGAAGATGACCTCATGAACTAGACGTGCTGGGAGCTAGACTGCAGGGCCCTTCTCTCTGCTCCCAGGTGTCAGCCCTGAACTCGGTGCCCGCCAGCAGTGTGGGTCAGGGTTCAGGAGGCCTGAGGAGAGCAGGGACCCCCAGCCGGGCCTCAGCAGCTCCCTTTGTTGATCCAGTATTGTTTTGCTGACTTTGCAGCTCTCTGTCATTACTTCTGTGGCTCCTGCGACTTCCAGTCACTAGTCCACTCCTTCCTCATGGCTTCTGCTGCCTCAGAGCTTCTGCTTTCTGTCTTCTCACTCTGTTTCTCTGCCCTCAGCAGTCAACTCTCTCTGTACATCTCACAGTCAAGTACACTCGTGGCTTTCAGTCAAGACCATGGTACGATCCATAAATTAGCTGTCCTGTGCTCAGGCATCCTCATCAACACTGTTCACTAGTGGCCGAGTAGGAGGGTCACTGGGTCACTTTGCTCAGAAGAACATGGGTATGGCCGGCACATGGTAGCCACTCTGGAAGGTCTAGGGGCTGGCAGGGCCCTGGGATGGCCCAGAAGGACCCAGCCCCCACTAGGAGGGGATAAGACCCTGCCTCTGAGGCTCCCATTGTCCTGGATAGCAGAATTCCAGGCTCACTGGAGACTTTCAGGAGAACGACTCTCCAAGAGGCCGAGGGCAGCTGAGTTCCTGGCCAGACTGGGAACACAGGGATGAATGTGACACGTGGCCTGGCCCTCCAGGTGCTCAGAGTCTAGAGAGAGTGATCAGATCCAAACCTGAGAACCTCAACCAAAGGTAATGACAGAATGTAGGCCCTTCGGGAGCTTGGAGCCTGCAGCAGGGCTGTCTGTGGTCAGCTAGGGGACAAAAGAGGAAGACTTCTGAAGGAGGGACACAGGCTGGCAGAGATAAGAGATGTGATGTGCAGAGAAGGGGGAGGTACGCCAGTGAGAAGAGAGTTAAGTTCAGAAAGCAAGTTGGAGCTGGACCACAGGACTTGGGAGTTGTCCTTTTCAAGGGGTCGCGGGAGACAGAGAGAGTAATGAGCAAGGGGTCAGCCATGGAGATCTGAGCCTTAGAGGGATGGGTCTGGTTTGGTGCCCTGGCTGCCTCAAGAAGAGGGGGGTGACTGTGATCCAGGAGGCCAGGAGGCACGTCTGCGGTGCGGCGACAATGCCGAGATGCCGTTTGTGACTCCCATTGCCCCCTCCCAGGGGGTCTCGGGGCCCATTTGCCAACACAGAGCTTCTGCTTTCTCCGGGGGCCTCCTTGTCCCACAGCCCCCGGGAGTGAAGTCCTAACACCGCTGACGATACCCACCGGGCCTCCTTGGTACAGTCAGATCCAGGCCCATTACTCCACCCGTGTCCAGCTTCCTGGGGGATCCTCCCGCCTCCCGCTCCTCCCGCCCACACTGCAGGTCGATGACCCCACTTGGGAAACACTAGGCTTGCTCATATAAGGAGACCAGGTGCTGCCAGTGTGCTCAGCGATGGCGTCTGCTCGGTGGCCCTGCCTCATCTTGGCTCTGCTCTCCGGTGTGGCGGTCTCTGGCTTCCCTAGAAGATTATGCCGGCTACTCGGGGTAAATCTGCCCCCTCTTCACCATCTGGCAGGCAGAGGGGCCAGGCCGGCAGTCCTGTGTGTAGGGTGCGGAGGAGGCAGAGGCTGGGCGGTGAGCTGCAGGGAACAGAGCTGGTATGCGGGGAACTGGGCTCCAGACCTGCTCCCTAATCCTGGGCAAGGCTCTTAAATCTCCTGGGCCTCTGTTTCCCTACCCGTCAGGTGGGTGATGCTGCACGATCAGCTCACCTCACTGAGGGGCTGTGAAGGTCCACGTCTGAGACAAGGGTAGAGGCCTCTAGGAATGGCCGAGCTGAGCTGTGTGGGGTACAGTGGTGGTGGGGTCTGGATGAGGCCTCAGGGGCCTTGGGCCCAGGGAAGGGCAGAGTGAGTCAGGGTATATGGGGCAGGGGAAGAGCTCTGGCTTTGGTCCTCCTTGCCCTGATCCCCCCGGTGAACTGGAGATCTTCCCTCCCTGCACCTCAGTTTCCCCATCTGTTCAGAGCCCTTCCTACTCCGACATGTGGCTCTGGGTGGGTCCATGTCCAGAGGCCCCTCGAGGTGTGTGTGTGGGGGTCACTGCTGAACCTTGGCCTCAGCCCAGAGCCTATTGCCAAGCCACTGTGGCCTTGGACTTGGCCTGACCCCTGTGTTTGTCTGTTTTTGCAGAAACGGAGCCTCCCGGAAGGGGTGAGAACTTTCACCAGGGATGGGGCAGGGCAGGGCAGGACGGAGCTAGTTGCCCAACAGCAGAAGGAGTGGGCCACAATGGCAGGTCCCTCCAGCTGGCAAACAGCCTATGGCCCCCTGCCCTCGCAGACCCCCGCCGTGACTCCAGAGCCCTGGGAAAGAGCACCACGGAACCATGGCCCTCGGACCCGCTGATAGAGCAGAGGACCACCCTTCCACGAGTCCATCTTCCCACAAACACTTACCGAGCACTTGTCAGGCCCCATGCACAGGGCAGGAGACACACAGTGAATGGCCCCGTCACACCTTCACGAAGCATCTTTATATCCATGTTTAACCCAGACGTCTCCGTAGAGCGTCCCTTGGTCCATCACCCCGTTGGAAAGAGGGTTTTGGGGGGCACGAAGGCCATCCCCATGCACTGCCCTCAGATAGGAAACAAGGGCCTATTTGGGAGACAGAAGCGGGCAATTACCAAAGGACACAGGGGGCGGGCTGGGGTGTGTGTGTGGACACGCTCTTTCCAAGCTGAGGTGTGGAAGATGAGCAGGAAGAGCTAGGACCTGGCATGGCTGGAGCACGGGATGAGCAGAGGCAGCACCTGCCTGGAGGCCCCCAGAGCCAGGGGGAAGACTGTCCTGAGGGCAGTGGTGAGAACGGGAGCGCTTCAAGTGGCAGAAGGACAGGGTCAGATTTGGGTTTTTATACCATCTCACTGGCTACGGCTGTATGTAAACAGATGATAGAGCTAAGGATGCAGAGTGACCATCAGAACAGTGGTGGCCAATTAAAGGTGGCAACCAAGGATGCTGCCCAGGCTTCTGACATGGGTGACTGGGAGACTGGAGGGGCCACTTACCAGGCAGGAGCTTTGGAGCCCACAAAGGGGAGCTTGAAGGGGAGAGGCCAGGAGGAAGTCCTGGTTTCCGGGTGCCTCAGGCTGGCTGGTCACCATCTGCTGAACACTGTTCCTCTCCCGCAGGTGGTCGATGGCATCGAAGTCTACGGCACCAAGGTCCACTGCAAGGTGACCTCCCGCTTCGCTCACAATGTCGTCACCACCAGGGCCGTCAACCACGCAGACACTGCCAAGGAGGTTTCTTTCAATGTGGAGCTGCCCAAGACAGCCTTCATCACCAACTTCACCTTGTGGGTGTCATCACGACCGCTGGCTCTGGGCTGGGAGGGGAGTCTGGCTCAGCATGAGTCCCCCAGCAGCTCTCTATCCCTGCAGGACCATTGATGGTGTTACCTACCCTGGGAATGTCAAAGAGAAGGAAGTTGCCAAGAAGCAGTATGAAAAGGCCGTGTCCCAGGGCAAGACAGCTGGCTTGGTCAAGTAAGTGTGGGCCCCCAGGCCTTGGGGAGAACTCAGGGCTGTAAGGGCCCTCAGAGACACAAACAACAGAACAGCAGCTATTATTATCATTATTTGGCAAAAGGGCCGTAATTCTTACAATGTTATCTCATTTTGAATTTGAGGCAACCGAGGCTCAGAGTGGGTAGGGGTCTCCCCCAAGGGTAAGGGACTTGAACCCAAAGCCCAGGAAGGATGGGCTGGTGCTGTCTTTGGGGCAGTCATTGTCTTGCACCCCCATCCAGGGCCTCTGGGAGGAAGCTGGAGAAATTCACCGTCTCAGTCAATGTGGCTGCAGGCAGCAAGGTCACCTTTGAGCTAACCTACGAGGAGCTGCTGAAGAGGCACAAGGGCAAGTACGAGATGTACCTCAAGGTCCAGCCCAAGCAACTGGTCAAGCACTTTGAGGTAATCAGCTGCTCTCCTGCAGCCCCTGCTGAAACTGCTGGGGGCAGGGTGCTGGGAAGGGTCCCTGGGCAGACCTCACAGCAGGGTCAAGAACACAGAAACCCAGCCCCCACCACTTGGTTGAGGAGGCGTGGGGGAATTACACTGGCGCTGGCTACAGCACCTGGGCTAAGGGGAGGAGGCTGGGCGGCACCTGGCAGATCCAGGTTGGGTGCTGGGCCCTTGGGGGCAACATCACAAAGTGTCTCTGTAATGCTTCTAACTGCTTACATGGGCATTTTACCTACATCAGAGTGGAAAGCCAAAGGAAATGCTTTAGTGGTAGAATCTGGGGCACCATATGGCAGGTAGTAGAAGAGTTCTGGGGTCAGAGTACCCACTTAAAAGCCCTTGTGGTCATTTTCTTGGTGGGAGACAGCAGGCTTGGCTGTCACAGAGTTGTCCTAGAGGCTGCTCCTTGTACATCACTGACCCATCTCCTTGCCCTTGTTGTCCTGGAGGCTGGGCTCTGCACTGTCACTGAGTGACATCTCCTTACCTTTCGCCATTTCAGATCACAGCAGACATCTTCGAGCCCCAGGGCATCAGTACGCTGGATGCTGAAGCCTCATTCATCACCAATGACCTCTTGAGCAGCGCTCTCACCAAGTCCTTCTCAGGGAAAAAGGTGGTGTAGATGCTCCTCGGGCCTGGGGGGCAGGTGCAGGAACACTGACCCTAGCAGGGCGAGTCTGAACCTGGGGATTTGACTGATGCAAGGGAGAGAGACAGAGACAGAGAGAGAGAGAGAGAGACAGAGAGAGAGTGCACGTGTGTGTGTGTGGCGGGGGGATAAGTCTGCAACATCCCCTTTCTCCTAGGCCCCCTGGGTCAGGAGTGAGGATGCTGGAGGCAGGGGGCTGCTTGCTGATGATGACCTGCCGGAGGAACTGGGGTCTCAACTGCACTGGGGGACAGGGAAGCCATTTATATAGCCTGGTCCCATTCTACTTTGGGAAGCAGGCAGGGCAGGTTACTGGTCCCTGTTTTACAGATAAGGAGACCGAGGCCAGAGGGAGTTTTTTAGATCTGATTCCACATGAGGGGTGAAAGAAAAAAGGGAACTTTATTCTTGGTACTGGTGGTTGGCTCTGGTCCCGAAGGTCCCCAGCAATTCCAGGGGCCTTGCTGATCATGGGCAGTGGATGAATAAATGTTTATATGGACAGCAAATCTCAGTCAGGACTCCCAGGGTGAGACCCAAGGAGCATATGCTCAGAGGGCTGCTGGCCTCTGCAGGCGGTGCCCTCACCCAGGGCCCCCTCCCCATTCCCTACTCTGCTCCCTTCCCCCTCCTCTTGGCAACAACACACACAATACCACCCAACATGAAATTCCTTTTCATGGTGCAGAATTCCCCTCCCAAAGTGGCTTCTTAGTGCAGGCAGAGCTAAGGGACTTGTGGGCCCAGTGAGCAGGAAGAGTGAAAGGCTGGCTCAGATAAGGCCCCTGGCCTCCAAGGAGCTCCAGATCTCCGAAGGGAAGAGAGGTGCTCAGAAAGGCTGAGCACCCCAGAGGGTGGCAGGACTGCCCAGGCACCTACCTACAGGCTCCTCGCCATGAGGACTGCACCGTGCTCCCCAGGGCAGCCCCGGGCTGAGGTCTGCAGAGGGCAGGCCCTGGCCAAGCTGAGCAAGGCTGGCCATCACCCTCCCTCAGGGCCACGTGTCCTTCAAGCCCAGCTTGGATCAACAACGTTCATGCCCAACCTGCACGGACTCCCTCCTCAAAGGAGATTTTATCATCACCTATGACGTGAACAGAGAGTCTCCAGCCAATGTGCAGGTAGGTACCCGCCGACTGGCTCTGCCAGGCTGGTAGATTCCCCACCATGGTGGAGTGAGGGCTGATGCGGGGAGGGGCTGCAGCTTCATCTAGTGAGACACCCTTGATCCTCAGCCCAAGGATGAGTTTCCTGCAAGGTGTGGGGACGATAGGTAGTCCAGAGCCTTCGTGTGGCACCCCTGGAGGGGTGGAAAGGACATCTTTATTTTGGGCTGGTTAACGGCTGCGTCCTATTTGCAAGGGCAGCCAACGTGAGGTTGCTGAAGGGATACTGGCCTCCTCTCTCTCTCTCCCCTTTCCAGATCGTCAATGGCTACTTCGTGCACTTCTTTGCACCTCAAGGCCTTCCGGTGGTGCCCAAGAACGTGGTCTTCGTGATTGACGTCAGTGGCTCCATGCACGGTCGGAAAATGGAGCAGGTACTCTCCTTGGGGCAAAGGGGGTGGGGGTGGGACGTGTGGGAGGGAGAGAGAGATTTTTAAAAAGTGCACGAAGCCAATATTTCCAGTGAAAGATGGGAAAGGGGGACAGGATTCTAAAAAGGCACAAATCATCTGCCCCTTTTTTTGCAGATGGCATGGGCCTCACCGCCAGCCCAGGCTGGGAAGACATCTTCTTGTCTGCTTGTCTTTCTCCTTCCCAGACAAAGGATGCCCTCCTCAAAATTCTGGAGGATGTGAAAGAGGATGACTACCTGAATTTCATCCTGTTCAGTGGAGGTGTGACCACTTGGAAAGACACTTTAGTTCAAGCCACTCCTGAGAACATCCAGGAGGCCAGGAAATTTGTGATGAATATTCGTGACCAAGGAAGTAAGAACAGAGGGGAGGGAGCCACATCCTGCCACTCCTCTCTGCCTGAGCAGCCTATCTCCCTCCTGCCTTGGGGCAGAGACTCTGCTCGTCCAGGCCCGGCAGACCCTGGATGGGGGTAGAGGTGGGGGTGGGGAGTCCTGAGGCTAGATACTGGGGTGTCTTCTCTGTGGTCTAGGGAAAGCCATTCTTTCTGTTTCTAACCTGTGATCCTGGTGCCCCACTAGCCCCAGCAAGATACCCTTATCCATGGCAGTTTTGTATGAAAGATGACAAGTGATGTCTATACTGTTCCCCACTCCTCCCTGTGAGAGGGGCTGGGAGTCCATTTGACTGTTCTCCAAATTGCTCTTACAATCACTGTGTGCATCTATCCTTCCGGCAGCCCTGAGAGGCTGGTCTTTTTACTCATTTGAAAGACTCAGTCATTCATTCATCACTCACTGAGTCATTCAGTCGATATTTACTGAGTACCACCACATATGGGCAGGCAGGGTCCCTGGGCACGTGAGCAGGGCCTGCTGTCTCGACCTCCTCCACCCTGACACCCTGAGGACACGCTCCCACGGTGCCGTCTGTCTGTCTGTGTGCCAGTGACCAACATCAACGACGCGCTGCTGAAGGGCATCAGTATGCTGAACAAGGCCCGGGAGGAGTACAGAGTCCTGGAGAGGAGCACCTCCATTGTCATCATGTTGACCGACGGGGACGCCAATGTGGGTGAGGCAGCGGGTGTAACTCTGGCTGCCACTCCTGGCTCTGTAGCTGGCGTGCTGCAAGACCTTGGGCAGCTCTCTCCAGGGTCCCCCATGGTCTGTGAGCCCCTCAAGGGCAGGGCCCTGCCTCCCTGCCAGGCCTTCCCACGTCTGCCTCTACAAGGGCTGGTGGCCATGACTCCGCCAACTGCACGTGTAGGAGTCAGATCTGTCCAGACAGCTTCTCCTGACAGCCGCCGGGGCTGTGGCTGGAGCGTGAACACCTCCTTCTCCTGTAGGTGAAAGCAGACCTGAAAAAATCCAAGAGAATGTGCGGAATGCCATTGGTGGCAAGTTCCCCTTATATAACCTGGGCTTTGGCAACAATCTGAATTATAACTTCCTGGAGCGTATGGCCCTGGAGAACCACGGGCTTGCCCGCCGCATTTATGAGGATTCCGATGCCAATGTGCAGTTGCAGGTATGTCTTGTCTTGCACACCTCTGGGAATAAGGAGCTCACTACTTCCTCAGGAAACTGTTCCACTGTGTGACAATTTCGGTTATTAGAAAGAACTTCCTCTTGGGTTGAAATCTACCTCTGGTTATCTCTTACCCATCCATACTGGTTCTGATTTTGTCTGTGGGCTACACAGAACAGACCTGCTTCCTCTGTAGGACTGCCAGATCAAATACAAGACATCCAGTTAAATATGAATTTCTCATAAACAGCAAATAATGTTTTAGCAAGCATGCTCCAGATACTGCATAGGACACTGTATTAGTTTACTAGTGCTGCCTTAACAAATTACCATAAATTGGGTGGCTTCCACAACAGAAATTTATCGTCTCACAGTTCTGGAGGCTAGAACACCAAAATCAAGGTGTCGGCAGGGCTGGCTCCTTCTGAGAGCTGCGAGGGAAGGATCTGTTCCAGGCCTCTCTCCTTGGCCTGTAGATGGACATTTTTCTCCCTGTATCTTCACATCATCTTCTCTGTGTGCATGTCTGCCTCTGGGTCCAAATTTCCCCCTTTCATAGGGACACCAGTCGGATTGGATTGGAGTCCATCCTGAACACTTCATTTTAACTTGATTACCTCTGTAAAGGCCCTTTCCCCAAATAAGGTCATGCCCTGAGGTACTGGGAGTAAGGATTTTAACCTATGTATTTTGAGGGTACACAATTCATCCCATGACAGCTGTACTTATACTAAAAAATCACTTGTCATTTACCTGATATTCAAGTTTAACTCATGTCCTGTATTTTCATTTGCTAAATCTGGTACCCTCCCCCTCCTCCCTGGCACAGGTGACTGCTTCTCCACCTCTGCAGTGGACACCCCCGGCCTTCCTCCTGTCAGTCTCCGGGTCTCCATGCTCTCACCCCACATTGCCTTCTTTAGTCGGCTTCCACCCTTCCTTCTTACTTTCGTTCCAACAAACATTTCTTGAGTCCTTTCTATGTGCCAAGAACTCTGTCCTTTCCTTTTCTATTCCTCCCAGTCTCTACCTGGGGGGAGGGGGGAACGTGGTGAGGAAGGGCACCCACAAACTGAAGGGCACAGTCAGGGCCACATGGAAGTAGAGATCAGGAGCCAGGACTGGCCCAGCCCGGGAGACTCAACCACCCGCGGAGGCGCCAGTGGGAGCCTGCCCACCCTGTCCTCTCTCTGCCCGCCCTGGTGGCCTGAGATGAGCAGGTCCCCTATCTGGACTCCAGGGCTTCTATGAGGAGGTGGCCAACCCGCTGCTGACAGATGTGGAGGTGGAGTACCCTGAGAACGCCATCCTGGACCTCACCCAGAGCAGTTACCAGCACTTCTACGACGGCTCTGAGATTGTGGTGGCTGGGCGCCTGGCAGACGAGGACATGAACAGCTTTAAGGCGGACGTGAAGGGCCACGGGGTAAGCTGGGCCGGGGCCCGGCTGTGCGCTGGGGATGGGGGATCCGCACGGATAGGGCTCCAGCCTCCTGGCTGACGGCCCAGCAGCAGCAGCTCCTGAACAAGGCCCACCTGGCTCCTGGCTCCAGGCCTCCAGCCTCTCACCTTCTCCCACCCCTGCCCCAGGCCATCAACGACCTGACATTCACTGAGGAGCTGGACATGAAGGAGATGGAGAAGGCCCTGAAGGAGCGGGACTACATTTTTGGGAACTACATTGAGCGGCTCTGGGCCTACCTCACTATCAAGCAGCTGCTGGAGAAATGGTGACCCTGGCCCACCTCTCACACGGCCGGGCCCCGCACTCAGCCCCCGGCACTGCCCCAGCACCTACCTGTGAAGCCCCCTGTGCTGGCTATGCTCCGGGGGGGAGCCCACGAGGAGGAAACTTACACCCCAGGAAGTGCACCTCCACGCCCACTCCAGCTGCCCTGCCCTCTTCTTGGCCAGGCCCCATGGCCCGTTTTCCCTGGAGTAGAGCCGGGTCCATCGTCTGGGGCTCAAGCAGCAGGCTGGGAGCACCTCGAGGGCAGGGGTGGGCCTTAGCATCCTGTTCCCGGCACCCAGCATGGGCCCACAGAGATGTTGATGCTGAACACAACCAAGGGCTGGGACCCCAGCCCTCAGCCACAGGGAGCAGAGCTCGGGCCCATGCGAGAGGGCCGTGTCAGCCTTCTGTTAAGTGGGCTCGGCCAGGAAAGCCGCTGGCGCTCAGCATGTGAACTCTATCATGACTGATTGTTGCAGTGGCCATCTCGAGCCCCTTGTATTTTTCAGGTGGGGAAACTGAGGTCCAGAGAGGAATCAGGGCATGTCCGTCTGTCCCAGGGAGCTGGTGAACCAGTTTTTTCTGAGTGCTAGTGGGCTCTATCCTGGGGGACCCCACTGGGAGGGGTGGAAGAGGGTCCTGGGCTGACCCTCCCACCCCGCCCCTCCCCACAGCAAGAATGCCCATGGCGAGGAGAAGGAGAACCTCACAGCCCAGGCCTTGGACCTGTCCCTCAAGTACCACTTCGTGACTCCACTGACCTCCATGGTGGTGACCAAGCCTGAGGACAACGAGAACAAGACAGCCATTGCCGACAAGCCTGGGGAAGGTGGGCACGGAGGGTAGGGGCCAGAACTCAGAGGCCTTCTTCCAGGCCCCTGGCCTTAGGTGCCCTGAAGAGAAGAGGGCCAGGCTGAGGAGACCAGACCTTCTGAGAAGCGCAGGTCCTGGGGGCATCGAAGGAAAACTGGCCAAGGGATGGGGAGGGTGTTGTAGAGGGAGCGAAGCCATTAGTGTGAATAGGAGCCTCGAAGTTTCTAAAAGGGCACATTGCCCAGGGTCATTTCCAGGAAAGGGACTTAGGCTGCAGCATGGAAGGGTTCAGTTAGACAAGAAGAAGCACTTCTGACCTAAAAGTTAGGCCTGGAGCAGGTGCCTGGGGACTGTGAGAGGAAGCGGCCCTGAGAGCTGGAGGCTGGGACCAGGTCTGCTCAACCAGACCCCAAGAGGGGGTTCCTGAGCGTCCCTGCAACTGGCACAGGCCATGGGGGTTGGGGCTGGGAGGTAAAGAGCCGGTCTGGGCCAGGCCTCTGCCTCCAGGAGCTCTTGGTTCCTGCAGGGGCCACACGAGGCCTGGGGCTGGCTGGCCAGGCAGTAAGTCGGTCACATTGGCCCTGACACCAGGAGTCTGTGGCCTCTAATGCATTTCTCCTCTTCCTCCCTCCCAGGGCCTGTGGATGCAGAAGGTGAGCTTTAGCCACAGCTGGGTGGGTGTCCCAGGAGGACGACAAGAGAGGACCAAGGAGGCGTTTTCAATCATGCTGGGGATGTACTGCCTGGGGAGGGGCCCTCAGGACACCTTGGCTCAGCTCCCAGCTCTGCTGTGAACTCACCAGGGGCCTGGGGCTGGGCTCTGTTCCACTCTGAGCCTAAGGGTTCTCGTCAGTTGACTGACGGTAGCTTCCCCTGCCCAAGGAAGGACAATCAGTATGAAAGTATTCTGTGACCTACAAAAATTAGCAACTTAATTAGCACTCGACTAATCCCACAGCAATCCATTCAGGGAGTCCTCTCATGGTTCCATTTTACAGTGAGGAAACTGAGGCACAGAGAGGTTAAATCTATTTGCTCAATGACTCAGTCAACAGGAGGCCAAGCCGGGACTTTGGCCCAGGCAGCCTGGTTCCAGCGCCTGCGCTGGAATTCACAGCACTTTGCGTTTCTCTCATTGTAAAATTTGACCATCACCCGCCCCACAAGCCCACCACCACCAGTCAGGGCCTCCCCAGCCCCTATCAGCCTGCCTTGTCTCTATCCATACAGGCTGTCCTAACCAAGCAGTATATTTGGAATGGCTCATGGCTTTGCCCTCTGAACAGCCCTGTGAAATGTAGTCACTGTGCGTGTGCGTGTGTGTGTGTGTGTGTGTGTATGTGTGCCCGCCTGCGTCTGGGTGGGTGTTTTACTACCAAAGACAACAATCACCTGTGAGCCTCATCCCACCCTGGGGGTGGGAGTTCAGGGGTGGGGGACGGCATTGCTCCTGACACAGAAACTGACTGACGGCTTGCATTTTAGCTGCGTGGAAGCGCTGAGCCCCGGTATTAACACTACACCCATATTACCCACCAGCCCTAGAAAGGAGTTTCCTAGGCATGTCCCATTGCTAAAGCCTAAACTTAGGGGGTCATATTCCCACCCTCTATCTGTCAGGGTTGGGGCCCCACTGGGGACCAGCAGCTCTGAGACAGGTAGAAGGCATGGGGTTGGGCGGAGGGAACCCCTAGACCTTGCTCACGCCTGCCCTTTGGCTTCTTTTTTCAGTGATCCCCTCCATGGCTTACCTGAGTGAGTATGTGCCCGCTGCCACAGAGCGTGGCCCTGTGCCGTCCCCCTCCGGAGTCTTTCCTGAATCAGCTCTCTGGGACAGGCAGATGGCTAGGGGGTCCTGAGGAGACGAGGGTTTAAGAGCATTAGGGAGCAGGAGGGGAGAGGCATGAACCGAACTCTGGGTGGGGGTCCTGGACCCTCCCCGCCTGCTTGTTTAGCTCAGCCCTCTCTCCCTTTGCGTCCACAGCCAACTACCAGCCTCCCCAGACACCCTACTACGGTGAGTTCCCCAGCTCCTGGGGCGTGGCCCAGGGCCCAGGGCCAAGTGCCTCCTACCTGTCTAGGAGTCCATCCCACGGGGACTAGGAGGCAAGGGGAGGGCCCCGGAACAGTGAGAGGCCCTGGAAGCCAGCCCTTTCTCTATGTGCACTCAGTGGATGGGGACCCCCACTTCATCATCCAAGTTCCAGAGAAGGATGATGCCATCTGCTTCAACATTGACGAAGACCCAGGCACAGTGCTGCGCCTCATTCAGGACCCTGTCACAGGTGGGGACTGCGGGCTGGGGCCAGGGTCTCTTCCTGGGAGGGCCTGGAGTCCCTAGGATAGGCACATGGACTGGCTCCTCACTCTGCCTATAAGTCACCCATCTTATACGTAGATTACATCCTGTAGGGATTACAGATTCCACCCAGAGCCACAGGCTCCCCTAGTGCCCCCGGGGCCAGTGGTGTTGGGGAGATGGTTAGAATTAAGTGCAGCCTGGGCATGCAGGCAGGACCCGGCCTGTGTGTAGGGAATCATTGTTGTCTGAACAACACTGGCCCAGGCAAGGGGCAGATCCACAGTGTGGGCCCTCAGCCAGTAGTGTGACCCCCATGTGTCTAAGAACAGACAGGGTTGGCTCTGAAGTCCTGGTCTCTCAATGGGGCCCCCACTGGGCTACCCCTCAGTAGGCTGGCTGAAGGGGAAGGTGTGTCCCTAAAGACCAGCCTGGACTCAGGTCTTGCTGGTCTCTTGCTACCCCGCCCCTCTGGCAGGCCTCACAGTTAACGGGCAGATCATTGGTGAGAAGAGAAGCAGCCTGGACTCCCAGACCAGAAAGACTTACTTTGGCAAGCTGGGCATTGCCAATGCTCAGATGGACTTCCAGATTGAGGTGACACCGGAGAGGATCACCCTGTGGCATGGGGCTGCACAGAGCACGTTCAGCTGGCTGGACACGGTCACGGTCACACAGGATGGGTAAAGCCCCACTACTGGGTCTCTGAGAGGCGCTATAGTGCAAGGGTCTAAGGAGGGATTTGAACAAATCGCAGGACAGAAGATCCACAGGGCTCACAGGAAAGACCAGTGGCCTCAGAGTTCAGCCCCTGCCTAGGGGAGGGTGACCATGGTGGCCCCCCACCAACCCCTGGGGCCCCCATCAGAGGCAGTATTGGTAGCTAGACAGTTCGCAGGACTGACCTTGAGGGAAGCGCTGTGTGGACGAAAGCATTAGGTGGACCTGGCAAGCAAGCTGAGAGTGACCAAGATCCCTACATGCATCATGTCTGGCTGAACTCGCTTGTTCTCAAACTCCTCAGCCTCTCGTGTGTCTTCAGATCACCCCAAGCTGGGTGGGCAGGGCAGCGGTGTTAGTTCCACAGAGGCTCAGAGAGGGGCAGAACCTGCCCAATGTCGCACAGGAAGCCAGTGGTGGAGCTGGGGCTCGATCCCGGGCCTCCAGACGCCCAGGACAGCCCCTTCTCCTGCTTACAGAGGAGCAGGGACCCACTCAGTGGAGTGCACAGTCAACATGCATAAGCGTCTTCTCTCCAGCACCCCTGACATAGTTTCTGGAGTCTGTGCGCTCTCAGGTGTCATGTCTCCTGCTGAGATACCCTTGATTCAGATGCCTGGTGTCATGACCACTGGGCCTCACTGCTGACCTCCTCTTCTCTCCTAGACTGTCTGTGACGATCGACAAGAAGAACATGGTGGTCTCCTTTGGAGATGGGCTTACTTTTGTGGTTGTCTTGCATCAGGTGTGGAAGAAACAGCCCATCCACCATGACTTCCTGGGCTTCTATGTGGTGGACAGTCATCGGATGTCAGCACAGACACATGGGCTGCTGGGTACGAAACGTTCAAGCCTCAGGTTGTTCAGGCCACATGGTGGAGGGAAAAAGCCATGCAAAGGGCCAGCCTAACCACCCTGGACCCAGGGCTCAACACCTCATCCAGCCTTTGCATCTACCTTGGAAGACCAGTGGCCATGTCACATATGGTGGTGGCAGGGCTGACAGTGTGAATGTTTTTATTCCCAGGACAATTCTTCCACCGCTTTGACTTTAAAGTGTCTGACGTCCACCCAGGCTCTGACCCCACAAAGCCAGATGCCACAATGGTGGTGAAGAACCATCGGCTGACAGTTACCCGGTGAGGAGACTCTACTGACGTCCTCACCCTGCCCTGTCACAAGACAGGAGGAAGGAGCTCTCTCTGCCCACGCACATCAGCCCATCTGGCTCTTGTCGTCTGTGGGGCATCCTTGTTTCCCTCTGGGGTCTTGGCCCCCTTTAACTGGGAAAAGGCCAAATCTGACCCCCTAGAAGGAGTCACAAGGCCTCATTCTTGACCAGAGTTTGGACTCCTAGAATTGGCAACTTCACACGCCTTTTCAACCTTAGGTCCTTGGGCGCAGCAGCCATCTTGCCTACCCCGTGCATCTCTCTCCTTTCTCCCAGGGGCTCCCAGAAGGACTACAGGAAGGACGTCAGCGTTGGCACAAAAGTTGCCTGCTGGTTCGTCCACAACAATGGGCAAGGGCTGATTGATGGCGTCCACAGCGACTACATTGTCCCCAGCCTGTTCTGAGTGGACATGCCAGCTCCTACTGAGGCGGCTGGCAGGGCTTGCATGGCATCTGGAACAGAGGCACAGAGTGGGGCCTGATGGAGGGCTGTGACAGTAAAGGCCAAGGAGAAGCCGGACGGCTACCAGTGTCTGCATGCTTCCATGAGCCCCTGCTCCAGGGGACAGGCAGCTCGAAGGAAGGGCTGGCTGCTAGGAAGGCAACTTCCTGGGCCTCTCCACCGATGCGGCTGAAAGACACAGTTGGTTGGGGTGGTACTATGGGGAGTTAGACACGTGATGGTTGGGGAAGGAAAAAATCAAGAATTGACTCGAGAGCAAAGAGGCTCTGAGAAGTCGGGAAGGACTGACTACATTTCAGAGTTCAGGAGGGTCAGAGGAAAAGTCAGGGTCGTGGCTCACAAGCTCTTACCAGGACCTTTAGGCCTGAAGCTCCTTCTATGACTCAGGAGCAAAGAGTGCTCCAGGGCAGACCCAGCCTGCAGCTAATTGTGCACGCCACCCACCCTTCGACTCTAATCATCTCGCCATCCATCTGCCCGCCCATCCCCCGCTCCCCCCAACAACCCATCTATTCAGCAGGTAAACCCAACATTCTGGGGTAGGATCTGGGAGCACATAGTTTAATAACCCAGGTCCTGCTTGCATGGGTACCCAAGTTTCCCTTCAGCTGGGCTGGGGACCCCTGGGATCCTCCAATCACTCCTCACGGTGACCACCTGCTGCACACTCACAGTAATTCCTGGGTGGGGTGGGGGTCAGCCAGAGGTTCCTAGGGAAGGGGCTCTGAGGGCTCTCAGCCTGGACAACCCTCTCCCACCCGGACAACAGCAACTGCCCCTCCCCAGCCCTCCTGCTTCCAGAGACAGCTTTTTTGCAGTGCAGACCTGGTCATCATTCCCTGTCTGAAACCCTATAAATGACATCTCCCACCCAGGGTTCTTGGGACAAAGACAAAAGTCCTTCCTGCGGTCTCTCCCTCTCACTGTCTGCGTTCCAGGCACACAAACTGCTTCCAGTTCTGCAAACACAACCCCTCCTTCCCCAGATCCTTTGCCTCTGCTGTTCTCTCTGCCTGAGGGGCTGACGGCACGCTGGGCGGAAGGTACCCGGCTGAAGGAAGTATTGGGTGGCTTCGCTTATGGCAGAGCGGGGGACACAGTAAGACCGGAGGAGGTTGCAGTCAGATTGGGAAGGGTCTCGAATGCCAGCGGGGTGGGGTGGAGTGGGGTCTGGCCATGGCTCACCAGGAAGTTCTGCTACCTCCCACTCGAGGGGCCCCTCTGTCTGAGCCAGGACAGGGTTGCCCAGGGCCCACACTGGCTTGGGGGCCTGGAGAGGGCTGGAGAAGGGCAATCCAGGAGGGAACATCTGTCACCAGAAGAGCCCCCGAGGCGCTGTTACCGCTCTAGAGAGAGGGCCACATGAGACAGGGCCCTGGACTGAAAGCGGCAGAGGTCCAGGCTGGGCTGGCAGAAAGGGCCCGGGCCTGGGATGGGACACCCTAAAGTGGGCAGTCCCAGGTCGGCTGAGGAGCCATGTAGCTTTAAACCAGTCATCTTGAGGTCAGTTTTCACACTTATGAAACGGGGAGAAGGATCCTGCCAGATGGAGCGTGTGAAAGGCATCGGCACGGTAGTTTCTGGTCCTCCTGAGGTGCCTATCTAAAGGTCCTGTTGCTCCAGCTAGCAACCAAACCCAGCGGGCTGGGAGAGGGGCAGCAGGATGTGCCCAGCCCAAATGCTGCCCCCTCCCCCAACACACAGTCAGGGAGGTCTGTCCTCTGCCCAGTCCCACCTTGTCCTGGCTGTGCCTGTCCCTGCCTATAGCCTGTGAAGGCTCCCTGGGCTTTCAGGATAGAAGCCAAGCTCCATGGCGAGGTGTATGCAACTGGTGCTGGCCTGGGGCTGCTTCCCCACCTCGCCAGCGTCCCTTCCACCTCACCCCACGGCACCGCTTCCCTTTACCTTCCTGGACTCAGTGCAGTGTCCTGGCTCTGGCCCTGGTGTCCCTGCCCTCCTTTTCCACTGGGCTAACTTTTCTTTATTCTTCAAAACTCAACTCCAGTCCAATCCCAACCATGACACTACCAGGAAGCCTCCCCTGATATTCCTCAGGTTGGGCAAGATGCCTCCCTCTGGGCTCCTTGTGGCACCTGGTTGTCCTCTGGGTGGCAGCTGTGTCTGTCAGGTGCCCAATGTACCTGCAGCACTCGGCCCAGGGCCTGGACCAAGCAGGTGCTGGAAAGCATGCAGTGAACAAAACAGTGACATGCATGGACCTACTTCCAATTGCTCACAGAGAACTCACGCACTTCAGGTGCTGGCTGGGCCAGAAAGTCACCCAGGACCCCGCTGTTGTGGCACAAATGCCACAGCCCAGCCCAGGTGGCGGCGTCTCGTTCCGCTATGTCAGGGCCAGCCCCACAGCAAGTCCAGCGGAGCCCCCGAAGCTGCTCCCTTGTCTCGCTGAGCTCTTGTCTGAGCCCCTCTGAGTGACCTTCACAAAGTGACTCTGCCTGAGACCCCTGCCTGCCACCCAGGCTTGATGGGGAGGCAGTAGTGCAGGAAAGAGTGTTCCTGAGTGTTGGGCAAACTTGCTGCTGAAGACCCCTCCCTCCCACCGGCCTCTCTTCTACCCTTCTAGAAAGACTTACTCAGCAAACACCCTGTATAGCTCAAGAGCTGGGAAAAGAATGTTCTCCCTGCTCTGGCTTGCTCCCTCTCAGCAAGCAAATGAACTCGTTTCCTGCTTTACCCTGGCTGCCAGGAAGCTCAGAGCAAAGCTTTTTTGCTGCTACAGCTTCCCCTACCCTGGTGTCTCTGATTTAACTCTCCTCCTGCTTGGCTCTTTTCTATTATTTTCATTCTCTTGTTTTTTGGTTTTATTCTCTTTATGTTTTTTATTTGTAAGCCAAAGACTTGTGTCATTTTTGAAGAAGTAGGTGAAATAATTATAAATGTTTTGAAAGCATGCTTTGCCTGTGCAAGAATTGGATGCAATCTTTGGGGTGCCTAACCCTGGGGCACAAACAGGAGAGGAGACCCTCAACAGCCCAAGCTCCTGGGAACAGACCCTTGCTTCCCTCCTGGCACTGGGGCCTCATCTCTGTCTCCTCTGTCTTCCACTGCCAGCTTCTCTGCAAGGTAGTGAGAAGACAGGCCTGTTCCTGAGCACAGGTGTGAAAATCAAATTATGTCTGGCAAATCCCACTGCAAAAGGGCCCAAAAGTTTGCTGAGAATGACGAACTTCTACCCAGGTCACTTTTCTTCTTTTGAGTCAAAACTGGTTTTCATGGACCATGTCACCATAAAGCAGAGTGAACGCTGCTCCCAGGAGTGTTCTCCTGCCCTAGGCCCCCAGCAAGAGCAACGTTTTGACTGGGTGGTTTAAATCTCTCTAAATCTTAGTTTCCCTGCCTGAGAAATGAAGGGACCAGACTGAAAGCTCTCCATGGGCCTTACTGGCCTCAGGTCTTTGAAGGGTTGATGGCGGATGATTCTAATGTTACACACGCTATGTGTCCAGGACGTGATCCTGAGGCTCTGGGATTTGGCCAGATGGGACCAGAGATGCCCACTCCCTGGGTTCACACCACCTCTCTTTATTTTAATGAGCGCAAATACCTCTCCCCATGATGTTACAGGACCCACAGGTGGCCCTGTGGTCGCAGGGTGGCAGCCATCTGCACCCAGCAGGCGGCACGGCGGGTGGGCATAACTCCTTGCATCAGAACTACAGCTCCACAGACCAGCAGGAAATCTCCGTTCCCGGGGGCCCCTCTTGGTAGTCCAGCTTGAGCTCTCTGGGATGGATAGACGGACAGGTGGTCAGCATGTCTCAGGTTGGGTGGGAAGAGAGGGAGACAGCTAGGGATAGGAATGTGGAAGGTGGAGGGTCTTGGGGTCCCTTAGAGTTCCCTCCAGCACAGGCTGACAAGGCCTGGCCACCCAAGGGCACCCAGCTGTGTGTGGTCTCCAGGGGCCAGGGCTCTAGGAATTCAGGGGGAGTTTCCTACTGCTCCCAACTCACTCTAGTGATCTCTGGGCTGGTATGTTTTCTGTGGGTCTGAGTTGACCATCCTTTGTGGGGCCACTGAAAGCTGGGTCAGACTTGTCTAACCTGACACCTGACTGTCTAGTTCCCAGGCAGGGACAGAAGAGGAGTGGGGGTCTCAGAGCCCGGCTCCCAGCCCCACCCCTGGCCGGGCTCAGTGGCCTGTTGTGCTGAGTCACCTGGTGGCAGAGTGGTCATGCCCCTGGACCTTCAGTGTTCGCTTGCTGTCATCTGCTGCTGCCAGGGGCTCCCAGAGCACGTCCTGGTAAAACTGGCCTGAGACGCAAAGGGCGGGTCAGCGAGGAATAAAGACGGAGGGAGGCTGGGGGACGTGCAGAGGTGATGGCATTGCCTGTTCACAGGCAGAGGCGGTTTCTGATGACGTCCCGAGCCACGTACCAAGGGTCCCATTGATGTGGCTGGAGAAGCGGTCAGTGTCCCGCAGAAGGAGCCGGAGCCCCGCCCCAGGGCCGTCCCAGGACAGCAGGCCGATGGTCACTCTGTCAGGGCTGCTGAGCAGCAGAAGCCCCGCCTTGTCCATGGTCATCTTGAGACTGTGGGGAAACCTGTGTCCTGAGCAGGAAGGGAGGCAAGGAGGTGCCCGCAGGGGGCGTGGGCAGCAGCATGGCAGTGGGCAGGGGCTGCCCTCCTGTCCTCAGGATCTCCTAGTGTGGCCTTTGGTGGAAGGTCCCTTCAGTCTTCTGGGCTTCAGTTTCCTCAGTCAACTGGGACCAAGGTTAACTTACTGATACCTGGTTATCCCAGCATTTTATATATATATATATATATATATATTTTTTTTTTTTTTTTTTTTTTTGCCATGCTGCACGGCATGCGGGACCTTTAGTTCCCTGACCAAGGATCAAACCCATGCCCCCTGCAGTGGCAGCGCGGAGTCTTAACCACTGGACTCCAGGGAAGTCCCCTATCCCAGGATTATTTATAACATGAGATAACGGTTCCTCTCCCTCTGGTTTTCTTAGATTTGGTTTCTCATGAGTTATATGACTTAGGGGTTCAAGGATACATTTCCTCTGTCCCTTTTGTTTTTATGGCTAGTGCCACTTTCTTCTGATGATCAGTGTTTAATCATGTGTTTTAAGGTCTAGAAGGGCAAGTCCTTCTCGAATGCCTTCCTTTTTAACGTAAAATAATCTTTGAGATTATTACCATTTTTGTTTTCTTAGGAACGTTAGATTCCTTTAAGCATGTTGAATAAGACCCTGCTGTGACTCGGAGGTTATTTTCAATGGAAACGCGCTAAACTTACACCGTCTTGTTGACAGAGTTCAGTGTACAAGCCATGGTCTATTTTTCTTTATGTGCATCTTCTGCAGCTCATGAAAGTATGTGGATGTTCAATCACCACGATTGATAGGAATCCTTTATTCCATCTTCTAGTGTGTATGTCCAAGGCACAGAAATGCTATTGATCTTTGTGTGTCTACCAGATAGCAGGAAACTAAGATCTTTTATGAAATGGGGAGCTTTTCAGGTGAGCCCCTCAGATTTGCCAGGTGTGCACTCATGTATCAAGTGGGAACCAGTCTCTTCGGAGGGGCTGGGTGAGAGGGAGCGGACAACATACTCAGCACAGGCTGGGGGCTCAGAGAACACGGCTCAAAGAGGGCCGGGGTCCTTGGCCTCTCTCCCAGGCCCCTCGTGACTCCCAGAGCAGGAGAGCTACCTCTGCAAGGCTCCACACAGGGGAAGCCCCACAAGAAGAGGTCGCCATCCTTCTCCAGTACCCCCCAGCTGCCCGGTGTTGATGTCAGAGGGACCTGTCTCTCCTCAATAGAGCTTCAAAGTTAAGGATGACAATTATAACCTCCCCTGATGGACAGCGCTCTCCAACCTCTCGTTGTCAGGGTTACCTCACCACATAGAGAGCGCACCTTCCCGCATGCCCAGTGGGCACCGTACTGTCTGTGGGCAAAGTGCTCCCCGACCACATTCTCTCACTGGACCATCCCCTCAGCCCTCCGACTCAGGGCCAGATGATTATCCCTAGTTAGAAGTGAGAGGGGCTAGGCAGCCTGCCTAGGGTCACTCAGCAGAGCAGCTCCAAACCACACCATCCCCTGCACAGGACAGTGACCTGGGTTAGGTGTGAGGGTAGCCAGGCCCCCGGGACAACCCCTTGGCACCCTCCAGAGCAGGAGGGGTAGGTACAGGGCTCTGTGCATCTCTGCCCCTCCTGTGGGTGCGGCCCACTGCAGAGGACTCATGCCTAGCCACTCCGTCCCCAGGCCTGTGGCGTCCCATCACCAGCTAACATGGGGTGAGGGGTCACCGCCGGTCCCCAGCCTGTGGCTTACCCTGGCATCACCGAGTACAGAGTTTTCTTCCACTTGTATGCAGAGCTTCTTCGGTTCCGAGTCACTACCACATGCTCAGGGGATGCACGAACCTGCAGCTGGGGTTTCTCGAAGGTCACCTCAATCCACGAGAAGTGGCCCTTCTCTGTCTCATAGTGGCCAGTCACCTCAATCCCTGAGAGGGCCGGGAGCAGAGAGGTCGAAGCTGTGGTCCCAGCTGGGCACTGGCCTGAACAGGTGGTCCCTCCGGCTACAACCCCCCGAGCCGCTCTTCACCCACTCACCTCCGGTCCCCTTCCCCAGCCTCCCCTCCCACCACGGGCCTGCTTCCCACAGTCTTTCCACTCATCCCTTGGTTCCCTATAGCTTTGGAGGGGCCCCCAAGTCTTGGGTGACAGCCATCTTCAGACGAGCCCTCTGAGGAGGGAGGTCTCGTGTGAAGTCAGTAAACGCGCGTGAAGCCCCTGCAGCGTGGCTGACCCTGAGCTGGGCACCGTGGCCAAGAGTGGGAGGGAAAATCAGTGCTCCCTAGCCTCAGGGAGCAAACAGGCTCTGGGCCTGGCGTGATGAAGCGGGAGACAGTGTGTGAGGTCTGGGGGAAACGAGGGGGCCGTAGATGTTCGTTGACTGTGAGTGGCTCTGCAGGTGTGCATTTGAGCATCCCGAGTGCTGTGTGTCCCCACGTCTGACCTGACAGCTCAGCTCGACCCTTCTGGGGACTCGGGGTCAGGTCTGGCCAGCGCACCTACCTCCTCCCCCCATTTGTTTCCTCCACACCCCCTACAGCCCCACCAGCTTCCTTCAGGGCTCTGTGCTTCTGCCTACCCCTTCCTCTACCTTGTGGACCCCCCATTTCTCTGCCAAGGCCCAGTCACCCCCATATGACCTTGTGCAGCCTCCCCTGACCCTAGGACAGCTCTCATCTCCTCCTCTGGGCTTGTCTCCACGGCGCTCTGGGCACGGATGACAGGCCCCTGCACTGCTCTGTGCCCAGGCCTGTCTCCCCAACCCTGAAGTATGGCAGTGCCTGGGGGTAAGCCCACATCTGGTCATCCTGGGGTGCAGGCCACTCAGGCCTGCATATGTGGTGCCCAGTGAAAGGTGTGTGGGGAAGACGTATGAGCACAAGTGTCGGTGCTCAGGGGCTTGGCCATGTTACTACCTGGGACGAGGACTGCCCGTGAGTCTCTGTGGGCAGGTTTCCCACCGTTTTTTCTGGGGTGGGAAGTTGGGGGTGCATGGTGCCCGGGTCTCTCTGGGTGTATGACTGGGTGTGCACCTCTCACCTTGGCCAGGGTCTGAGAGCAGGTTTGTCGGTCCCTGAGAGCGCTTGAGGTCCACACAGAGCCGGTCCACGCTCCGCCCAGGCAGCGGCAGGATGACAGAAGGAGGCTGGATGGGGGCAGGGACAGCAGGTGTGGTTCTGGGGGCAGGTAGAGCAGGCTGGGGGTGAGGACGGTGAGGGGGGCTGAGGGGAGCTGGCACTTACCGTGGTGTGGGGATGCCGTGGTTGTTTCTGAAAGAAGAAAAAGTCTGGGTTTAGGCAGCCCCTTCCTGGGGAGGGGTGGGCTGAGGAATGGAGTAGCAGATGGGTGTGGCAGGGCTCCCTCTCCATCAAGAAGCCCACGCGACAGGTGGCAGAGCTCCCCGGGCTCTCCCCTCCCAGGCTCTCCCTGCTATAGGGCCAGAATCTATTGCTGCCTGGAGGTACCTTTGATTCTTAAGTCCATGTCATGTTCATCAAGAAATGAGGTAGCTGATAGCCCTGACGCAGGCATTAGTGCAGGAACAGCCAGGAACAGAAAGGGAGAAGGCAGTCAGGATTCAAAGCAATCGGCAAGCCCTCCAGCCATCACTGCCACCTGCCACCCACCAAGCTCCAATACCACAACCCCTGCCACACCTACACCCAATCTGGACGAGCCTTTGCAAAGAGATTTTTCAACCAGAAGAGCATGCTATTAGGGAAAACGCTGAGGAGACAGGGTCCAGCCGGGCCCTGCGGCTGTGTCTGAGTCCAGATTTGGAGATCAGAAACAGCTCAAGGGACTACTCCTGGCTTTGGGAATGGAGGAAATCTTCCCTTTCTAGAACGTTCCATCCTGAGCCAGCCTCCAGAGTGTGATGAATCCAATTAAGTAAAAATAAAGGACACGTTATGTAATGTCATACCTTACAGCAACTCTCCCTGGTCTGTGCCTAGCCCTGTGCTTGGTGCTCTATCTCATCCAACTCTACGGGCAGGTTCATCTTGAGGAAACTAGGCCCTCAGAGGGTCAGAAAGCGGCTTACGTGGCATCACGTCTGGTGGCGTTGGTCTCCAGGGCGTACGGTGGGGTGGATAAGGAAGATGAGGAGGATGAAGAGGTCCAGGTGGTCCTAATCTCGTGGGGAAATTGTACAGTTTATCGAAAACTCCAGTTTTGGAAAAGTTGACACATGCAGTCTTTTCTCAAGCAGTGCCATGGGTCCCCACACCCATGGCTCTGGGACCCACCCCAGAAGAGGGACGTGGAGAAGGCAAACGGCTCCCCTCCCCACACCCGCCATTCTGGGAGAAATTCAACGCTGGAACAATGGACCCTTCTTGAACTCCTCCCTGCTGGGATATCGGCCCCCCTTGCCCCACTCTGGCAGTGCCCCTCAAACTACCTTGTCCTCTCCAGCCTCTTCTTTTAGAAAAGACAGGGTCTGCAATGCTGCCTCCTAATCGGACACAACTGGATTTGAGTCCCAGCCCTGCCACCAGCTAGGCGAGACAAGAGTCACTCCCCCCAACAGCCAGGGCAGAGCCCAGTCTGTGGCCAGGTTCAAGGTTCCGTAAACAGCCCCTTCCTCTATCCTGTCCTCTTTTGCTACCTGATACTCTGGACGCTTTGCCTCCCACGGAATGATATCTGAAGAGAGTGTGACCTGGAAATCAGAGAGACCTCGGTTTGCTTCTTGGATGTGCCTTTCTGGGGCCCCCAGTGGGATGGGGGTCTGTGGCCCTAGTGTCCAGGACAGGGCCTGAGTGGCAACCAATATGAATGAACAGGTAACTACATGCACCAGCGTGCTTGGGCAGATGCCACCCCCTCCTGAGCAGGGCTGGGTTGGAGAGGCCCCGGCTAGCAACCTCACAGTCGCTGTACCATAGGCCCTGTGTCAACCAACAGTCACCCAGGCCAGCCTTAGAGGGTATTAGGCCCTTACCTGAGTGGACGTTCCTGTGTCTGTTTTCTGGTTAAGACAAAAAGAGGGAGAAAGAGAGAGATACACTGTCAGGGTGGTTTTGATAAATTTGAAGTGCTTCTGTTTAACCTTGCTTCCCAACCCCAGCACTACACAGGTGCAGTGAACATGCAGGGGTCAGGAGACCTAGCCTCAGTTTCCTCATCAACGAAATAGGGTAAGTCTCCCGGGAGTCTGTGGGTGGCAGGGGTGGCGTCTTGGTCGGGATGTGGGGAGGGGCTGGGGAAAATGCTGGGTCAAAACTCTGCTGCCACACCCACCATTTTCCACGGGTTTCTCAGCAACCTGAGACTGCTCTTGACCTTCGGGTTTGGTGATCACCATGGACGTGAGCGGGGTGACAAAACTGTAGCTGAGCGACAAGTTCAGAGCTCGGGCCTCAAGAGCCTGCTTCTCAGCATCTAGCGTGGAGACTCTGCAGGCGGAGGAAACCAGTGGCTCAGCAGGCCCCGGGGTGCCCAGTCAGACTCTCCCTCCCTTCCAGACCCCTCTAGGGAGCTCTCACTGGGGGTCTGGAACTCAGACACAATACCGCCACCCCGTCTCCATGCCTAGCGCCAGCTGTGCCTGCCCCACCGGTGAAGAGCCTGGGGAAGTGCTGAGACCGTGTGTGGCCACCCCAGTGGGGCCTGGAGGGTGTGTCCACCCACGTTTGCTCCAGCAGTTGCTGGATGGTCAGGTACGCCCACAGTCTCTCCATGAAGCTGTGGAAGATGTATCTGGGGCTCCAGAACGCCTCCTCCTGCTCTGCCACGCGGGACTCCGTTACAAAGGTGATGTTCTCCATGTGCTGGAAAGAGGGGCCCAGCCAGGGCAGGAGCAGTCAGGGTGTGACGTCTGCACCTGGTCTGGCGCTGCCCAGCAATGCCACGAGAAACCTGGCAGGGGCAGCGTTGGCTGCAAGGCCACATTTCCTTTGAGTAGAGTGGAGGGTAGGGAGTGTGTTTAGGGGTGTGAGGGGCTCAGCCACAGAGCCTCCAAGGATGACAAGGAGGTGGAGATAAAAGGGAGCAAACTATCCCAGGTGCTACACAGCAGGCGCAGAACCAGGAGCTGCATGAATTTTGCCTTCTCCACACATACAGCTATTTGTTTGATGGTTTTTCTCCAATGAACTTTAAGTAGACTAACACTCTTGGTCTTGACCCGAGCAGTAATACCTGTGAAATCTTAGGTCTGTGGTTCGAGTTATTTTTCAGAACACATTAAAATAAATGCATAACTAAACTACTAAAACAAAGGCATGTTTGTTTGTAAACTACTCCAAGTCACCTTGGGTTCTGCACTTTGGGAACCCCTGGCCTCTAGGATATCAGCAGCTAACATACATGGAGTGTTGATACCAGGCGAGACCTTAATCCCCACTGCAGCTTTACCAGGTGTGGGAGAGGTGACCTACTTTCATTTGTATACAGCAGGAAACTGAGGCACAGGGAGCTTAAGTGCCTTGCCCCAGGTCTCACCTCTGGGAGATGGCAGAGCTGGAAGTGAAGCCGGGCAGGCTGGCCACAGGGCATGCCCTGCCCATCATGACACTTGGCTACTTCTCCTGAGACGAGGCCCTGGGCCCCCCATGCCCGCTTACCTAGCCCACCTGCTATTCTCCCCACACGTGCTGCCTGCCTGCCACGCAAGCCTGGAACATTCCTCCGTCCCTCCACCATCTGGCCTCTGCCACCCTCTACTCACCTCTCAGTCTTAGCTGAGCCTCCTCTGGGAAGCCCTCCCTGATCCCCGAATTTATCCAGCCTGTAGCTCCTTGTTTGTGTGACAATTTACCCATGCTGTCTCTCCCGTGAGGGCAGTATCCCCAGGGCCTAGAGAAGTGCTGTGTTTCTCTTTGTGGAATGAGAGGGTCTCCCATGGCACAGAGGCAGGGAAGGCTGGGCGAGGACAGGACGCCACACGGTGAGCTGGGTTCTTGACCTGGCTGCAGTGGGGCCCAGGGCAAACCGCCTGCTCTGCCTGGATGTCAGGCTGCTCATCTGTGAAATGGGAGCAGCCCTCCCTGCCTGACTGTAACCTCAGAGGGCTGGTGTGAGGACAGGAGGGGATGCCAAGCACCTGGTGCCCTTGGGAACAGCAGCAGCAGCACTGACTGACCATGGAGTGACTGCCGCATGCCGGCCCCACACAGGTGCTCTCAGAAAATCACATCATTTCACTGAACCTCTACCAGGAGCCAACACAGTGGGGATGCGTCATCCGCAAGTGGCAGAGGGCACTCTGCAACTTGCTCAAGGTCAACCGGCTGGAGCCTGGCAGGGCTGGGGTTTGAACCCAGCCGCTGACTGCCTGCCCCGGCGGCCCTTCCCCTCCAGGATGGCTGGCCATACCTACCAGCTGCCCCCTGACTTTGGCTGAGAACACATCAGGGCTCTGGTCCCGGAGCTTCCCGGCCACCACCAACTCGGAGCCCTTGAAGAACAGCCGGAAGGCGTCCTGTGTGACCGCCTCCACGGTGTTGCTTGGGTACTCGAAGGCCACCGATGTCATCAGTGGGTTGGCCACCTCTTGGTAGAAGTCCTGCAGGGTGGGGGTGTCATGAGGGCCGTGCTGGGGTCTGCCCGCCTGTGCCATCCCTTGCTCACGTGGCCCAGCAGGGGCGCATGGGCACCTGGAGCTGCAGTGCGGAGTCCGAGTCCTCGTAGATGCGCCGGGCCAGGCCACCGTTGTCCAGTGCCAGCTTCTCCAGGAAGGCGTAGCTGACGTCGAAGCCGAAGCCCAGGCAGAAGAGGCTGTGCTGGCCGTCTATGGCTTCCTGAACGTTCTTCTGGATCTCTGAGGGGTTGGTTTCCCCTGGACCCAGTGGTTTGGGAAAGGGGTGAGAAAACAGTGATTTGCTCAACAGATATTTCTGGAATCTCAGAGCCAGAGGGGCCTCAGAGATCCCCCCTCCCTGCCCCAGGTCCCACAGCAAGCCGGGCCAGAGCCCAGCTACTCCCTCTGGGCAGCACGTCCTGGGGCTGCTGGCAGGGCCTCACCCACAGTGGGGTCGCCGTCGGTGAGGAGGATGATGAGGGTGACGCTTCCTGGGGGCAGCAGCTCCTCCCGGTTGGCTCTCTCTAGCAGCTGCACGGCCATCAGTATCGCATCGTTTATATTGGTCCCTGTGGGGCACACACTCTTAGGGTGGCTCCCAGCAGGGTGCCCCAGGCTGGGTTCAGTGCCCTGGAAGTTGCGTGCAAGGCTGCAGAGGCGCTCACCTCCCTGGGCCTGGATGGCAGTGGCGTAGCTCTTGGCCTCATTCACGTTCTCAGCCGAGGCTGCCACTAGCTGTGGCTTCCACGGGGTTGCTTCCCCACTGAAGCTGATGAGGTTGAACTGGTCACGGGGACCGAGGTCACCCAGGATCTTGATGAGGGCTTCCCGGGTCTGGTCAGGGGAAGGGGACACAAGGTGGGTGTCTCAGTGGGGCCTCCCTGGGGGCTCATGTGCCCTTGGGCTGGACCCCCAGGCTCACATCTGCAGTGAGGACATGGTGAATGCTCTAGCGGCAGGACCTGCCCCAAACTCTGACCAACCTCGATCCATGGGAGCCCCCTACCTAGGAAGATGGAGGAGGGCAGGTCTGCCTGTTCGACCAGAGCTGAGGGTGTGGGACATCTGTGAGTTTTCAGGACCCCGCCTGGCCCATGGGACCCACCTGCTGGATTTTCCTGCCGCTCATGGAGCCGCTCTTGTCAATGACAAAGATCACGTTCTTGGGTATCGTGGCCAGGTGCTCAGGGGCAAAGTAGTGCACAAAGTAGCCATTCTCGATCTGTGACCAGAGTGAGACACACCCAGGTGTAAGAGCTGCAGCCCTGCCCTGCCCCAACCAGCCTCCTCATCCCCAGTCCTGGGGGTCCTCTGCTCTCTTCATTCCATCCCCCTCCATCCCTGTCCCACCATTAACCTCCCCAAATCCTTGCCATACTTTAGGGTTTAGTCCAGCCCGTCCCTTGCAGGCTTCCCTGCTCATGCACAGCCCACCAGAACTCTACCCCTACTTTACCTCTTACTTGTTTTAGTATCTGAGGCAGCTTATACTAAAAGGTTCAGACATAATAAACCTGAGATCCATCAAAAAAGTGAAGAATCCAAAAACAAGGTCCATCTATGGCTTCCTGCATGTTCTTCTGGATCCTCGAGGGGTTGGTCTCCCCTGGACCCAGTGGTTTGGGAAAGGGGCGAGAAAACAGTGATTTGTTCAAAAATAAAGGGGAAGCACAACGATGCCAGAAACTTGTGTGAAAGAAGGTACTGTAATTGAACATAAACGTGAACTGTAAGTCTCCTGGCAGCCAAGGCTACAAGGGAAACCCTGCAGGGCAGTTCTTCATCAGAGACAAACTTTCTTCCCTCCAAAAGAGAACTGTTTCAGGGACAACACAACTAAACTGCCTGTTTGCCGTCTGTGCTGCCCCTGGTGCACACTGGTAACTAGGGGTGGTTATTTTGTCTGTTCTTTTAGAACCCCCAGGCTCAGGTCCTTGAGGGTAGATGGACTTTTTGGTGGCTCAGCTCTTCTCTGAAGCCCACACACCTGAATGGAACCCCCGGAGACAGTCCGGTCCACATCATAGCGGACGATGAAGTTGCCATCCAGGACTGTGTCCTGCTGCTGCTCTGGAGACTTTTGCTGCTGGGACAGCATCGGCCTGAATCGGACATGAGCCTGGAAAAATGACCAGGCTGAAGTTGGGAGGAGCAGCAAGGCCATGTCAACAACACCCCTCACCCCCATCTGAAGAGAGAATTCCAGGAGGCAGCCTTGGGTCAAATTCCAGAGAACTTTCTCTCCAGCTGAGCTATCAGATAGACTGCCTCCATGTAGGGGAGTGGGTACAAGTGAATCCCCTGCTCCTAGATCTGTGCAAGCAGAGGCTGGGCTCAGGATGTGTGCGTCCGGTCAGCTCCTCCTCCCTACCTGGTCCTGGGACCCTGACATCAGTCGTCTCTCCCGATTTCAGGCTTCAAACCAGCACCCACCATCCTTCCCTAGGTCTTGCCCTCTCCATCTGCCAAATGACAGCATGGACACAGGAACCTCACACGTCCCTTCAGCGCAGAGATTCTGCCCAATGGTCCCACTCTCTGGAAACCCAGGCCCATAGAGCCAGCCTGAAGACAGGCCCCTGGGAACTCTCACCCGCAGACCATAGCAGGCCCACCTTGGTCTTGTTCTGTGTGGTGGTGAGGGCCTCTGCCAGTTCATTGGTCATGAAGGTGCTCTCTGTCTCCAGAAAGCTGATGCCCTGAGGCTCAAAGATGTAAATGTCCATCTAGAGGCAAGAAGTGGGTTACTGGGTCTGCTGGGGGACAGGGCTGGCCTCCACAGGAGGCAGAAGGGGAAGCAGGGGCCGCCCTCAGGAGAGTGAGGAGGGCTTCTAAGAGGAGGCGGCACCAGGTACCTGCAGGTGCTTGACCAGCTGCTGGGGCTGGACTTTCAGCAGCAGCTCGTACGCTCCCAGATGCCGCACCAGGAGCTCCTCATACACCAGCTCGAAGGTGATCTTGGCAGCGGGCGCCACACTGACTGACACCTGGAACTGCTCTGTCTTTCTCCCAGTGGCCCTGGGGGAAGAGGGCATCAGGTGTGCCCCTCAGACCAGGCGCGGCTGAAGGCAGGGGCAGCCCCCACCCCCACAGGGTCCTCCCCACCCCGTCGGGCTCACTTGACGAGGCCGGCGCTCTCTCCCCTCTCCACAGCCGCGCTGTACTGCTCCTGGGCTGCAGCCTTCTCCTTGATGTTACCGGGGTAGGTCACACCATCAATGATCCTGGGGCAGGAGGGAGGGAGTTGTTGAGAGCCCGGTGGGGGAGGCTCCCTGCAATCCTGCCTCCTCCGGGACTTCACGTGCCTCTTGACAGACTGACTCCCATCTTTACCTGAGCCCACCCATTTATTATGCACCTACTGTGGACACGACTCTGTGCGGGGCCCGGTGTCAACGGGGGCTCTGCAGGCCTCCATCTACCCTGAAACGTGCACTGTGTCGGCAAACATGCCTTTTACTAAACAACTGGGATGAAGGCTGCAGGGGAGGCAGGTCCCGGCCTCTCTTCTCCCTTCCTGTTGGGCTCCATGTCCCAGTTGCCCCTTCCATCCCACAGACTGTTCTCAGAGGAACTGGTCAGCCACCAGCGAGATCTCTGAGCCACAGTTCACTCAGCCCCGTGGGGCAGACTCAGCAGGAGGGAGATGCCGGCTCCCAGGCCAGTGGAGACACAGGACTGAAGGCTCTGACCCCTCTCCCCCATGGCTGCCCCCTCTTCCAACACTGGACAGGCCACTCTGCAGAGAGGCTGGCCTCTGGGGAAGGAAGTTTTGGACAACTGGTGGACAGGGCTCCTTGGGGCGTGCAGACAATCCTGGTGGCTGTTTCTGGGGACTGAGAGTGAACTGGCAGGCAAACATAAGCCTGCTCTGTCTGGGGGTGGTGTGAGAGGGTGAGAGTGTACAGGGGGGGAGGGGGGGCAGCCAGGACCTCAGGACCAAGTGTCCTTCCTCCACACCCTCCTGACCTGCCTGGTCAAATTTAACTCTGGGCTAGGGATTGGGCTGCTGCTGGGCTGCAGGGCTTCTCCTCCCAGATGTCCAATTTGGGATCCCAGAGCAGGGCACCCTGCCCCCTGCTTCCCTATCTCATGCAGCAACAAGAGCTGGGCCCAGAGAGGGGTGCAAGTCCAGGGCCCTCAGAAGATGCGATGGGCCTGAAACCTCGTAACTTGCTGGCCGTGGCACCCACATGGGGGGCGGGGTGCAGCCTGTGAAGTTGGGCAGCACAGGTCTGGCTCCAGGGTGAGGAAATCAAGGGCTGCTGGAGGGGGTGCGGGCAGAGAGATGAGGAGCCAACCATAGGGACCAGACCCCCACTGCAGGTTTTCAGGGGTCCCAGGGTGCACTGGGGACTCCATCTGAGATGCTCGCTCTCTGCCTCACCCATCGCCCTCCCTGAGTTTCTGGGATCAGCCTCTCTCTGGCCTGTCCTCAATCACTGCCTCTCCTGCGGGGCCAGGGACAGAGAGTTCTCTTGCATTTAGTAAACATTGCAAAACCCGGTCGGGAAGGGTGGGGGAGGACAGTAGAGACAACGTAAGGATCATCACCTGCTTACAGAGTCCACAGAAACCCCAGGGGCCTCCCAATGCAGCTTCTGACCCAGAGCAGAACCACCCTCTGCAGTATCCCAGTTGGAGGTGTGGGGGGATGAGCCTGGCTTAGAACTTCTGTGACAAGGAGGTGGTCCCCCTCCTTGAGGCACTGCTTCATTGTGGGGCAGCCCAGGGGTTAGGAAGTTTTCTGTATTCTGAGCTGGAATCTGCCTTTTGGTGACTCCCTTCTGCCTGGGCTTGGCCTCAGGATGCCTTAAGTCTGTACTTCTCAAAGGCAAAGACACAAAGATACCGTGGTTCTCCATGTGCTACCTGGGCAGCACTCAGGGAAAATGGATGAACAGATGGAGAGATGGATGGTGGGAGGGACCAACGGAGGGAGGGATGAAGGCACAGCAGGATGGGTGGAGGAAGGGAGGGAGGAAGGGATACAGGGAGGGAAGGAGAGAGGGAGGGAGGGACGGAGGGAGGGAAACGTCTCTGAGAATGAATGAAGTTCCTGGCTAAAGCCTCTGCGCCCTGTATTGCCTGCAGGTGGAGCACACACACCTCAGGCATATATCCTGGCACATCTCACATCAGGAGGATGCCCTCTCTTCCTGATCTGGCACAGGGACCATGGTGTCACAGTGCTGGATTGGGGAGGGGGGACGAGGAGGAGAGCAGGAGGGCACCTACATGGAGAAGTTGGTGATAAAGGCCTTCTTGGGCAGCTCCATCTGGAAGGTGACCTCCTGCAAAGTACTGGCCTTGTTGACCACCCGGCTGGTGACGACTGTGTGGGCAAATCGGGATGAGACCCTGGAGTCTACAGTGAGGCTGTAGATGTCGATGTCATTCTGGACCAGTGGAGGAGGAAAGGAAAGGGTAGGACTGTTCAATGTTCTTCAAGAGTGGGCCTTGACCTTGGTCCCAGACCAAGCCCTGGCCCCCAACCCCAAGCGAGACACTGATCAAGCCTCAGGCAAAATTCTATGAAGCATTTCATTTGTGGACTTTCATCTCAGATCAGAGGCAGCTGTGTGCTTCAGTCCCCATCCTACAGTGCCACGGGGCAGGGATCAGTCTGTCTTGTTCAGTGGGGGCCACAGTGCCCCTCGGAGAACAAGCAGGCAAGGGGTGGGGGGGTGAAGCCTGAGCCCCACTGTGTCTGGGAGGAACTTACTTATCCTTGGGGCAGAGGTGAGTGGCAGAGGGTCCTGTTAGGTCAGGAAGCTTCCATGCCATCTTAGCTCTGCCCAGTGAAAGGGCAGTGAGCAAGTCCTGTGACTGGAGAAAACAGCCCCTGCCAGCCTCCCCCCAGGGGCCTGCAGGAGCTGGGAGAACTGGAGGGTCCATCTCTAAGGCTGGGCATCTTCTGCTTTGCCCCCTTTTCCCTGCGGCATTGGGCCTCTCCTGTTGCCCTGTCCACAGGGCACTCCCCCAGGCATGTGTTTCGCTCGAGGTCTGCGGTCTCCAAGGAAGGGCACGTGCAAACAGGCAGAGCCTACACATCTCTCGCCCGCCTGCCATGTGGCGCACGTGTGCTTAGCACAGAGGTGCGCGGCGGGCCGTGTGGCTTGTCTACACGTGAGCGTCTGCTCCATGCCAGACGCTGTACTCAGCATTTTACAACACTATAGGTTTCCTCTTCAACCACAAACTTCTAAATAGTTCTATTACTACCTTGTTCTACAGATGAGGAAAAAGAGACACGGAAAGCATCCCTGACTTCCGAGAGGTCACGCAGCCAGGAGGCGTGAGCTGGGCTCCTGAGGCCCATTCTTACCCGCCCCACCCACTGCCGCCCTCCAGGGCAACTTGTTAGGCTGCACTTCCTCCCCGTGAACTGGGGATACCGGGATCACCCCTTCTTGTAAATGGGGGACTCTCCATAGAGCCCTCAGTGTGGCGCCTGGTGGATGGGCAGCATGACTTCTCTGCACACACTCCGACCCGTGCTCACTTGCACACACCGAGGCTCTCCTCCCCTTCACCCACTTGTCCCACTCACGCTCAGGTGCACACACACAGGAACCCGTGGACACCCGCTACCTTTTGGGCCCTGAGGGTCTGGAGGGTGGCCAGCGAGAGCAGGACCAGCACGACGCCGCAGGCGCGGCCAGGGGCTGGGGTCTTCATTTTGGCTCTGGTGCCTGGCAGGCTGCTTCTGAACTTGAGAGGAAGAGCGGAATGAATTTGTAACTTGCTCGCTGCCCCGCCCCTGTGGGGGCAGGTTCTGGGAAATTGGGATCTGCAAGCCAAACACCGCAGTGGCCTCAGATAAGCAGGCAAACTGCGAATGTCCTGTGGACCTTGGCTGGGGATGGGAACGTGTACTGAGCAGGAGCAGGCTCAGGTGGGAGTTAGGTGCTGGCGCCCCTTCTGAATGGTCCAGAATCCGACCAAACCACCACCACCCCTTGCATGGCTCATCTCGCCGACAGGCTCCCTAGGACTGGAGGACATAGCAGTGAACTGGCCTGCTCTCCATAAGCCCAGCCTGGGAGAAGCACAGGCGTGGTTGGAAAGAGGGCCAGAGGGTGGTTTGCAGGAGGCAGGGGCCTGGAAGTCAGGTCAGTGTGACTGGGCAGTGGGACCCCAGATGCACCAAGCAGCCCTTGGGGTGCCTGAGTGGGGCAAGATCTGCTGGGGCCAAGGCAGGATGGATACACCTTATTTCTGGGATGAGAGAGGCTAGGTCAAGGAGCCCCCCTTCTCTCTGCTGGGGCCTCAGGATGCTGTTTGGGCCCCATTATTCTAGCCAGGACTCTTGGTGCAACTCCAGCAAGGCCTCTGAAACAAGATCTGCACTTGGCAATACAAACCGAGGGCCATAAAGACGCCCACACATGGTGGCCCAGAAGTCCCGCTCTGGGGAACCTCCTGAGGGAAGCATGGAACAGAGAGAGCACAGAGCTCCTGAAGGGGACGATGTTCAGGTGGCCTACACGGAGGTCAGCCGTGTCAAGGGAGCCCGTGAGTCACGCCTGGAGTGAGAAACGGCAGAACGCCGATCTGTCAGCACGCCAAGGCAGTGCCGGTGTCGTGGGCTCAGACCACAGGAGGTGGCTGGAGGGCCTGGGGTAGGATTACAGATGATGTTTTTTCAATTTTTCTTTAATAAAGTTGAAAGATTGCTTTCATAACAAGTAGCAATAAAGCGAATAAATACTAGGGGATCCGGACGCAGCTGGTGCTTATGTCCCTGTGGCTCTGGGAAAGCTTGGCTCCTGAGTCTGGGGCCACAGATGGGATAAAGAGGCTTCAGGAAAGTGGCCAGGTGCCAGACCCTTGGTCGGGGAAGGAGGACTCAGTGACACTATCCCAGGGGTGGGAACTGGGGAAGGGTACCATCTTCAGGGCCTACTCGGGACCCTGGCGCAGTGACAGGCTTGCAAGGGCTGGGAAGGGGGCTCCTCCATTAGCCCTGCCTCAGTCAACGCCAGTAGCATCTGCTCCAAGGGAAGGAAGCTGGGTCTGTGGCTACAAGTAAATATTCCCCTTCCTTAGCATGACTTAGCCAGAAGCCTCACCTCTGGGCGCATCTATACAGCTCTCCCTTTGACTATGGATGTGATTGGGATTACTCGGGAAGACATACCCGTTCAGCAGTCTGGGGAAAGAGCCTCCCCAGGAACCCAGCGAGCAGGCCCAGGCCTGGGCGCCACAGAAGGTCTGCTCCCTTGGGGCACAGAGCATGGACCCAGCCTGGAAACAGCTATATAAGGAGGCCGGGCTGGCCAGGAATGTGGGAAAGGCTCTGTGCAGCCCGCTCCACCTGCCCAGGGGACAGGCGGGACTTCCCTGTAGGCACTGGCCCCGAGCCAGGCACTGTAAGCCCAGACCCTGCCAGTCCATCTCCGGACTGTCTGTGGTCTTGCTGTCACAGCTGGACAGGCCTCTGCAGTCCCCTGAGTCTGACAGGTCCATGCGCACAGAGACACTGAGGCCTGAAGCGGGAAGAATCGCACATGAGCTGAGAACCTGGTGCTCCATGCCTCAGGCAGAGCTGTGGGAGTGGCAAGGGGGAGGCTTACCCTGTTTGGGAGAGGGGACAGTAGCTCAGGAAGCAGACTGCCACTGGCCAGAGAGGAGCCTCCACCTGGCTTTGTCTTTGAGGGGATGCGAGCTGGCAGGGAGGCAATATGAACAAGGTGGGGCGGGGGGGGGGGGCGCTTTGAGGATCTTGAGTCTCTCAGAGCCTCGGGGTCCTTGGAGGCATCTCGATGGCTTCTGTGAAAACCAAGGGAAGGGTGAGCCCCAGGCCCCCACCTGCTTCACTCTGAGCAGTGTGACTATGGCCTGTTTTGCGCAACAGGCTCCCTTGCCTCATACAAGGGGAAACAGGCTCAGAAAAGGAGGAGAGACAGTCTGAAGTCACACAGATCAGCTCCAGGTCTCCACACCCAAGGTTCTTTCTAGTACGTGGCAGTGGCCATAATGGCACCTGCATTATCCTCTGGGGCCATCCCCAAAGCTGAGAAGCGTACAGAACATGCCCCACACCTACGTTGCCCACCCCTCCCCTGCATTTAGTGGCCATGGCCAGTGACCAACCAACACCCTCCAAATGCTGGGGCCACTTGGGCATCCTCTTTATTGGTGTTGCCCAGGTGCTGGTGCAGAGTCCCTGGGCTCAGGGGCCAGGGCTGTTGGGGAGGGTGCCAATCCCAGAGGCCGCGGGTGAGAAGCTATGCTCTGGCATAAAAAAAGAGTTCTTGGGAAAGGCTCCTGTGTCTAGGTGTTGCTGACGGTGAGGGGCGTGGTGCGCACTTCTCAGCCAAAGACACTCTTGGCGGGTCCGGCTTTGGGCTTCTCAAAAACAGTCTCGGTGCCAGTCCGGGCGAGGCTGAACACCGATGGGGCGGCAGAACCAGCTTGCTCTGTGGGGAGGATGGGGAGGAGGTGTAGTCAGGGGCACGACCTGGCTTCCTAGGGAGGAAAGGCCCCTTTTGTGGGGAGCACCCTGCTGAGCTCACAAGCTCTGAACTCTTAGAAAAAGGACTCATGGGACCTCCCCCCCAACCCCATCCTCCCTCCTATTGACACACATCTGCGCCCTTGGAGCCCATTGTCCCAAGAACACTCACCACACTCCTGCATGACCTGGTAGGTCTTGGACTTGATCTCCTGGTTCTTGGTCAGCTTCCCTCGGGCCCCCTTCAGGTCCTCCTCCTTCACAGGGGGGCGCTTCTTCTTGATGGGGGCTTCCTGAGTGTCAGCCTTGGAGAGCCCAGAGCCTCATCTTACAACCCGAGGCCTCGAGGCTGAGAGCCCTTTCCCAGCACTGTGCCTTGGCCGAGACCCCTCTTCCCTGCTCACTTAACTCAAGCCAATTCAAGGCCTCACTCCTCTTCCAGGAAGCCTTTCTGACTATACTTCACAGCCCCATACCCCGAGTCTCTGCCCTCTTCCCACAAACTGGGAGCTCTGGGGCTATGGCTGTTGTAGCCTCACACCATCTGTGTGCCTGTCTTCCCTGAGCCCCGGTCTTCCATGGGAGGCAGAGCCTCCTGTGTTTATGCCCAGAGCTCAGCTCAAGACACAGCTGCTAAAGATGACAGCGTCCACCCTCCACCCCCACCCCCTGGCACGAGCAGGGCCTGTGCTGGGCCCTCCTACCTGGGACATGGTGGGTATGGGGAACTGCTCCCTGGAAGGCAGTGGCTGTGAAAGAGATCTGAGAGGCACCCAGCCCTCTGGGGCTTATATAGTTGGCTTGCCTGTCCCGGGAAGTCACTCCCCCTCCTCTGACAGCTCCCTGATGATTCAGATCCACACAGCCGCTGGCTTCAGAGTTTATTCTTGGAGATGATGGGGGCTCGCTGAGCACTGCTGCCTGGGGGGCTGCAGTCCTGGTGAAAGCAGACAGCTGGGGAGACCCCGTACCCTTGAGGACAGCTGCTCTCTGGCAGGTGGGAGGTGCTGGGCCTGGCAGAGACTCGCGTTTATGAACGAAGGTCCTGTAACGTGCGTGTGGCACTCCGAGCTGTCCATCTGCGATAGTCCATCCCAGCGTGGGGGGTGTCCCGGAGGAAAGAGAAGGCCCTGAGCCAGGGTGGACAGCTCTGAGCTTGTTTTTCTCTCTCTCCTACCCCTTCTCTGGATTCCAGAGGAAAGAGACTTCCCAAACCCACATGGCAGCAGGGCAGACGGCTTCCTGCATGTGCCGCTGGGGAGCATGTGCTCACACCCAGCTCGCTGGGCTCTCACAGTGGACTCAGATCATGGGGGCTACCCCTGGCTCACAGGTACAGAAGCTGCTGCCAAGGGAAGCCTGGGAGCTGCTCCATCTGCATTTTTGCTGACGCCCCTGCCCTCTGTCCAGCTCCCAGTGCAAGTTTAGCAACAGGATGAAGGAGGGAGCAAAGCACCCAGGAAGGGCCGGGAGGAAACCATGCTTTGTGGTAAGGGGACCGGTGAGCAGAAGGCAGGAAACAGCACAGAGCCTCTGACTGAGACGAGGTCACCGAAGGGCACCTGGCCCAAGGACATTTAGGTTATGAGAGGGTTGGCAAGAGTGAAGCCCACTCAAGTCATGGACAGAGGCACAGGCTCCCTGAAGGTCACTTAGCTCTCCTCTGCTAGTTCCTAACACCCCATCCTTGAAGGGAAGACCCCCGGGGCACAGGGAAGGACTCCAGGCCTGAGGTGAGGGTAGGAGTGGATGTGGGTAGGAGGTCAGGGTCTGCCCCATTGGATGAGACATGCCCAAGCTCCTTGTCAGTTTGTGATGGAGAGTATTTTTATCCTTGAAGGCTCCGGGCAGACAAAACCCAGCCAGGCACTGATGTCTGGCTGTCTGGAACACCGCTCTGCTGCTGTCAGACCTCAACCCACCCCGATACCCCCTGCCTGGTCCTGGCCCCAGGAGGCCAATGCGAGCCCTGCCAGGCTCCATCTGAGACGAGTGCTGACATGAGGAATGCCTCTGGACGGGCACAGACCCAGGGCTCCAAACAGGGGCCAAGAGGCACTGAGGGCAGGCCTGGCCTGTGAGGGCACTGCTGCTGGCTCCCAGCGCTTCAGCTTGGCCCCCACAGCCAGCTCTGCCCAGGGGGGGCACCTGCCTTCCAGCCCCGTGGCCTCAGGAACAAGGATGTGGGATGTTCACTCCTCACACTCCATCTCTCCGGCACCCTTCGCTCCTCGGGGGGCGGGGGGCAGGCAGAGTAGCTTTTACTCGCATTAACAGGGAAGTGGAAATGGCAAGAGTATGTTTGTTTTTTTTCCCCTTGGCAGGTTTTGGCTTCCACATCTGCCAGAAGGAGATGTCAGATTCATTCTCACTCTATTTTCTGGGGAGAACCTTCTAACTCACTGGGGACATTTTCTTGACCCCCCACTAAGCTGTTTCAACTTCACAGAACACACAACCAACAACCACAAAAGTGATGGTTTCTTTTTTTAAAAAACTGTAATAAGATGTCAAACTTTATTGTAAACCACTTTACAATGTTAAGTACATCGTCTTCCCTTTCATTTCAAAAATGTGTTTCTGTGAATCGTAACACCACAGATTTAACCACCCGCGCTGGGAGGGCAGTGGAAGTCGGTCATGGTTTGCTTACGTAGGTCTGACCTCTAATAAACTTCATGAAAAGAGAAATCAAATTAAACCAACCCACCCACCCACTCAGGAGCTCAAGGCCCCTCCCCAAGAGCAAAGCCCTTCAGAGCTGCCAATGTTTCACAGGGTAAAACACAGAGCTCTCCACTCCTAGTTGGAAACGTGTGAAACTTCTAAAGGCCAGCCCTGCCCCCTACAAGGTGGCTGCTCTGACTGACGGCAAGTTCCCAGAGCCGTCTGCATTTGCTTGGTTGCAAAAAGGCCAGTGAATTGCAGTCTGGAGGGCAGAGAGAGCTGCTGACAGCTGCTGCTCCTTCCAGGCTCCTGGGGCAGCCTTCAGATGGGGACTCTGGGCTACAGCCTCCAGGCGCACACTGAAGAGGGGAAGAAATAACCTGAATTTGAGCCTTTATATATTTCCCCTTTAAAGGCATGACAGGTCAACCTAACCCATGACTCCTTGTTGTCAGGAAGAGGCACAGGTTAAAGCTTGAGGCAGGAGGCCACCAGTGTGCCCGAAGGCTAATTGACAGGCCTTCACGTGGCAGGTCTTTGGGCTGAGCAGACCAAGAAGCCACTGCCTGGGATCTCACCAACATCCCTCCTTGCCATTGTCAACAACCCACTGTCAGTGAAAGGAAAAATGGGCAAGAACGATCTCTTCCATTCGGATATGACAGTTCTACCTCATCGGGTTATTTCTCTCAGTTACAAGAAACTTGTTCATGGCCTTGACTTACAAGTTTCCATTATGGGTGGCTTGGCTGAGGTCCAGATTTGGACAAATCAGACGGATGGCGCACAATACACAGTTGGTGTTCCGTGGTTTCTCAAGCACAATGATGCTTGCCATGTGGCAGGTGAAGAGCTGCACCTCATAAGGCACCTTGGAGCAGGTGGTGAGGAAGCTTATCCTAGGGATAAGGCCAAACACATCAGGCCACGCCGTTTAGGCCCGCACGCTGACAAGGCCCTGTACGATCAGACTCCCTGTTAGACGTCCATGTCCTAGTTAGCCAGCTATACAACTGACGCTCAGAGACTAAAGCCCTTTCAAAACCAGGATACAGGGAGAAACCACTGCTCGCTCGCTACCTCTTTGTCCCCCAAACCCACTGCCCAGCAGGCGCTGGGATGAGCCTTGAGATGAGCAGATCATCTGGGGTCTGTATAACCCAGTTTCCGTCCTTCACACCTGTGGCTTCCCCACCCTCGTCCCTGGTTTGGAAACATGAGGAGCTCAAGACTGAAAGTGAAGCTCAGATTCTGGGCTCAGGGAGGTGCAGAAAACAGCTGTGGCCCAAAGGTTATTCAAACCAAGACAAAACAGGAGGACAGAGTAAGGCAAGTCAGCGATGCCTGCCACCTACCAGGACCGATGTCAGTCCTGGTCTTCCCAGTGGGGAGCCCCCCACTAACACAGCGGAGGGTGGGAGGGGGGAGGAGCATAAAATGAGAGCAAAGCTAAGGGAGAGTGGAGATGGGCTCCGATCTCACCCTGCTCTCCTCTCCAGCTGCAGGTGCCCAGCGTAACAGAGTCGCCGCCCACTGCAATTCAGGTCCCAGCTCCTCTGGCCCTCTGGACTCCTACAGGACGACAGGCTGAGAAGGCCTCCGCAAGGCTTGTCCCTCCATGACCCACACAGGTGAGACCGTGGGAGGCAGAGGACAGGCCCAGGATGCCTGGTTTAACAGCGTGGCTCACACGCCACAATTCAGACACAATCTGTTTGAGTGACACGTTTTTATGTAGGTTTTTAGGTAGGAACCTAAAAAGAAGGTTCTGGGTGGTGTGGCCTCCCTGCACTGATCTCACTTCCAGCTCGCACCTTAGCCATGCGGTTCTCTATTCCTAAACTTCCATGACTGCCTCTGGGCTGGGACAAAACACTGGGCTGCTGCTCCCACAGCAGGGCAAGTGCCTGGGTCTGCCCATTCCACTGCTGGGCAGCAGACTCCCAAAGACACGGGGCCTAGGCCCATGCTGGGGAGTGGGGGCTCCAAGCTTTGAAACACCTCGTCCTGCCTGTGGACGCAGAGAGCAAGCTCGCTCACCTCCACCCGCTGCTCTGGAGGATGTGAAAAACAGGATCACTTGGTCAGACAGGCGTTCTCTAGAAGACGAGTCGACAACACTAAGCTGACAGGCGTAGCCTGAGAGGAAGTTCCCAGAGCTGGGTCCAGAGCCTGGTTCTGAAGGCTGCACCCTGGGAGGCGCGGAGGCCAAGACTGTGTTTTAAACTTCAGATCTGGAGGCTCTGAAGAGAGGCAGGGAACAAACAGGAGTGGCCTCAGAGTCTCAATTTCTCTGGACACAAAATCCTCTTACTTACGCTTCTTTTTCCAGCATGTTTCAGTAAGACCTCTAACCTGCCGGCAGAAGTGCCAAGGAGCTGGTGGGCCCTGGGCAGAGCCCTTCCTATTCCACCCTCACAGGGCCCTGGATCCACATTTGGACTGGCCACCTCCTGCTCAGGCCTGACCTTTGCAGAACCACCGGGTTTGTTGATTTCAGATGAGGGCCCACCTCCCTTCCTACCGGAATCATTTACCTCATCTGATCGTAGATTACCTAACAATATTCCAAATAAAAAATTCCCGACTTTTTCCACCCACCAGTTCACAACCCACGAAAGGCAAACAAACCCATTTCTTTGGGGATTAAAAAGAGTTTTTAAATACAATAGTATGAAAATATAACTTAAAAATATAAAAGTTAACAGTATACGGAAGACTTAAAAATCTATGTTTTGCCCATGAGTCCCATAGGAAATAAACATATACTCAAAAAACATTAACACTGTGACAGCTCATAAAACCAGCTATAGAAATCAATAGTTACAAAAGCCATTTCGAGTAAGAAAGCGTTGCGGTTCCAACCTGGTCAATGTGTAACTTTTAGCCCCCAAACGTGTTACGTCTTCACATTCCCCCGAGCCTTGGCGAAAGGCTCCACCCACAGTCTGTGTGCACGTGAGTTCTCATCCTCGAGGCCACCCGGCCAGACGCAGGACAGGGCTTCCGGGTCCCTCACAACACTGCTTGGGACGACAACACACAAACAAAATGCCTCGCTTGCATATTTGGTCAGTGTTTGTAGTGCAACTGAGTGGGGACCTCCAGCTGCCACGCCGGGACAGCGGCCTCCCTCCCTCGGGTCACAGTAGTCTAGGAGTGGGCAGAGACCGTGGGAGGAGTGGAGGTAGAAGAGGGGCAGAGAGAGGAGGGGAGGGAAGACGCAGCGGAGTGACCCTTGGCCAACTGGCGGCTGGCCGGGCCCCGACCCGACCCCAGCTTGAGGATGCGTCATACAGGCAGCCCGAAGCGGTGCTTCTTTTTCTTCGTGGACTTCAGGGGGGTCAGTCTCCGGAGGTCCTCCTCCACATCGGACTCCTCCATCTCGTCATCGGCCGAGATCAGGATCTGAGTGGTGGAGAGGCGTGGCCCTGAGTCACTGCCTGCAGTGCCCTCTTCACCTACCCACCCTGGACCCCAGCACAGAATGCCAGCCTGTCTAGGAGGCCTCAAGTGTCGGGTTTCTTTAGGAGACGGTGATGGGGAGGCCCTCTTTACAGAGTGAGACAAGCTGGCCCACCCCAGACATTTTTTTACACCACGTGCAACCACGGGCTACTGATACCAGTGCTGAGTCGATACGCCTCCCCTCTGCTCCCGCTTCTCCATCCAGCCTCCGGCTGTGACCGAACCCACGTCAGAGCAAACTTAGCCTACGGTCATCCTGGCAAAAAAGCCCAGTCTTCACACATGGAGTCCTAGGTCCTTGAAATTGGTTCAAATACAGCAAAAGCAGACTGAAAAGCCCCATTCTGAAAGGAAAACACCTGTGGGGCACAACATAAAGCAGGGAGATTTCAAAGTGTCTGCTCTGAGCCAACCTGGTAAACTTCTGAAGACAAAGAGAAGCCCTCCGCTCTTCTGAGCCCCCAGAACGATGCAGCCACGCAGCTAGGGCATCCAGGGCAGACACTCGTTCACCGCCCACCTGCCTGGCTCCACAGACCTCAGAGCACCAGGGAAGGACTGGCACAGCCCAGGTCAGGATGGAGAGGCCCGAAGCGCACCTATGCAAGGGGAGCTCATTCTCCTCCCCGGCAGGGCGGTCTCACCACCCCTCCCTGCAGGGCTTCCTGCCTCCAGTCTTGGTCCCCTGATCAAACACTCTGGCTCCCTATCTGCTGCACAAGCACATTCCCATTCCTCACCCTGGATCACAAAGCACCTTGCCCAGCTAGCTCAATCCTCTGCCTGTACCTACTTCTTGTCATTCCGTCCTACCCTCCGGAATATATGCTACTCTGGCCACAGTGAATTTCACATTAGTACCCAAATGCCAAACCACATGACCACAACCGCTCAGGAGCAGCTGCTTCTGCCTGAAACACTGTTTGTCATTCACCTAATGTTCACTGCGCTGTTACAACCCGACAGGCCTCGTGCCAGATTCTAGGGACACCTAGAGAAGAGACGGGCTTCCCCTCTGTCTGCCATCTAGTCAGCTTTCAAAGCTCCCTCCAGGACGCCCCCAAGAGCTAAACCAACTGTTCCAAGTCCTCACAGGGCTTTGTCAACGCCTCAACCTCCGAACTTATCACAGAGTGCTACGATGGGCTGTGCAGGCGGTCATCTTCCTTGTCCAAAAGTCTGAAGGCCTCAGCCATTTCTGTAGCCCCCATCCCACAGCGCAGTGCAGGTGCAAAGTGAGTGCTGTGGGCTGCCTAGGACACACAACCTCGCCTCCAGGCTCCTATTTATGACCACCAATCTCCCTGAAGTCCAAATATTTGAACTCAGGAAACTTGAAAATACGGGGAGGTAAGGTTCTCCCTGGGAGGTCTGGCTACTCCTACAGAAGTTTCCTGGTGGCTTAGCCAACACTTCCCTTGCTCTTTGGACAGGCAGGGATTCAAACGCCTTGATGCTTAAAGGTCGACGACCAGGCCCACACATCCGTGACGGCTTCCCTGAAACAAGGCAGCTCCTCCCTTTCCTGTCTTCCTCCACTGACAGAGGGGCTACTGGAGGCGAGCCACCCCCAACAGATGCTCCAGCTCCCAGCCCTAGGAAGGCCCACGGGACAGCAGGAGTGGGTCCAGGCTGGATGGGAGCTGTCAGCCTCCTCTCCCTCCCGCTGGCTGGCGCTGTGACTCAGCACTCAAGAGAAGGACAGATGCAAACACGAGACCAGACCCCTCCTGGGTCAGCGGCACGAGGGCTCGGCCCTACCTCAGACTCCGACTCCTCGTGGGACGCGGCCCTTCGGTAGCGGACCTTGCTGCCGTTCCTCGAGTCCTGGTTGGCTCCCCTTTCTTCTAGTTTAGCTTTCGTCCTTCCCTTTCTCATGAGGAAATTGTCCACTACCCAAAACATCAGAGCCTGGGGGAAGGAAAGTGCAGGTTACTCCGGGATAAGCCATTTGTGAAACCAAGCTGAGCAGCCCCACACCCATCCTTCTCACCCCTGCTCCAGATCACAGCATCGAGAACCAGGGAAAGGAAAACCTCCAGGCCCCCTGCTCTCTCTCTCAGCAGTCTACGAAGAGATTCCCAATCTCTATGTCCCTTCTTCTGTTTCACCCCAAGGGGTTCTGTGGTGGTGACTGATGGGGACAGCCTGCTCCGGGTGCCGCAGCAGTTGGCAGAGCGGGGCCTGAACCAAGGTCTCCGGACTCCTAGTGGGGGCTCCTCCCCTGGGCCGAGCAGGTGGCCGGCACACCTGCCACATCTGTCATCCCCAGGTTCCTTTACCGTTTTCTTTTCTTATTTCTTAATTTCTAGCCAGAGTGCTCATGAGTTCCTCTTGGAGCCCTGCGGTCAGGAATAAACGACGGGGGTGAATTCCTGACGATCTTAATCTTAATCTAGAAGCTGCTGTTACACACAGAGCAGGGAGGGCAAGACAAAGATCCCAGAACCCTTCATTTTGCACAGAGGCCCCGGAGCAGGGATGTGCATGTTGAGGAAGCAATCCTGCTATTTCCAGGTCCGGGGTGGGGATAGGAGGTGGCAAATGCTTGCATGGAGGGACCCGAGGGCTATAAGGGGTTTTCTCCATCAGACTCAGAATTCTGACAGACGCGGGAATGCAGGGGGCAAACAGGGTAAAAAATGCAACAAGGCACTGACATTGACAAAGAAGGGGACGATCAGCATGACGATGGCCAGCTTCAGGTCTGGGTTTTCAATGGGATTCAACAGGGCCACCTGTAAAGAGAAGCAGACTCAGTGAGGGTGGAGGAGACCCCAGAGAAAGTTTGGGGCAGGGGTGGGGGAGTGGGGGGTTGATGCGGCACTGGAAATCACCCACGAGGCCTTGCGAGGGGGCTTAGCTTAGACACTCCCCCCAGAGCCCTGATGAGAACAGCACCTCACACCCAGGGCCGCACAGCCCCCAGACCTGACAGCTAACAAGGGACTGACGCCCTTGGAGACCACTGGGAGCGGTTAGTGCTTGAGAAGCGAAGCGACGCGGGGATGGGGGACAGGGGTGGGGCGGGAAGCACTTTACGAAGCAGGCACGGGGTGGGGTTGGAGAGTGTGAGGAGAGGAAGAGGTTGGTGGGCGCTCATCACAGCTACTAGCAATGAGGTGCCGACCACTTTCTAGCAGAAACCCTGCACTCCAACCGCCTCCTCAAGGGCAACAGCTCCCAAAAGCCTTGGTTTATTTTCTTAAAAAAATAAATCTCAGCCACAAATAAAACGAAAGCAGGCCAAGATGTGAGTTACTTGTCCCCAGAGTCTCTTTGGCTGGTTTCCTGTGGGCAGTGGAAGCTTAACTGCACAGCCCTGGGGCCAGAGGGCAGGGTTAGGAACCATGGGAACCTGCGACCAGCCACACTGCCTGTGGCACCAAAAGGCTCGGTTAAACCACTGGCCAACAGAGGTGTATGAGGAAGCACCTGCAAACGGAGAGAACACCCACTGACAACACTTACAGTTAACCGACCACCGTAAGCAAGCCCAGGGTGGGGACTGTATTTTCATGGGCTTTATATATTCCAAGGCTTAATCTAGAGCAGACGTGTATGGCCGAAGTGGAAGGATGCTACGTAAAAAACTGACAAGTTACTGCTCTTGATAGGTAGCCAGGAGCTGCCCCATCAGAACCAATCCAGGTGTATTCATGGAGTTAAAAACAACCACCACCACCAATTTGGTTTCCCAATAGGGCTGGGGTCGGGGAGTACTGTCCTGCTTAGCGTCTCGAGGAGCTGGTAAAGAAGGGAACAGGAGGCAAACCTTCTTCCACTGAAGTATGAGGAGGACAATGAAGACGACAGATTTTTCAAAAATCATGATCACGATGTAAAGGGCACACTGTCCAACCCAGGCTCCGCACTGCAGAGGGTCTCCTGCAGGGAGAGCGGGCTTGGTCACGCGGGGCACAGACACCAATGCCCCGCCCCCCCACTGCCCACAGCTCCCGTGAGCCCTCACACCCCACCCCACCCCAGAGCTCCTGAATGAGCCCTCCAGAGCACCAAGAATCAGCTCGGCCGAACAAACAAGTGTGGGTGTTTTAAACAAAATCAGAGAATTCCTAATTTGGAGACACCAAAGTGGCCTTTCTTCCAAGACAGCCCAAGATATAATTACAAAGCACTAAAGTTAGTAAGTGCCCATTGCTGGAGCTCAGAAAAGCTGGCTCTTTTTGTCCACTGGCAGCAGAGGCTGTGTTAAGCAAGACTGCTATTATTATCCGTTGTTGATTTTTCCAGTGGCTGTAGTGCTACCCATCCTTTCCCTTGTCCATGAGCGGGCTGAGGGTTTGAATCATGAAGGCAGCAAATGACCTCTCTGTTTGCCTCCTACCCCTGACCCACTCTCCCGGCCATTCCTGCTGCCCTCAGCCCTGAAAGCAGAAACCTGACTCTGGGGAAATTCAGATTCTGTCTAGGGGGGCACCCCAAAACACCTTGGGCTGGGGACATGGAAGAAAAGAGAGGAGCCAAGGTGAGGAGGTGCTGTGACAAAGGTCCGTCTGTGATCCCATTGGTCACTGTGCTTGAGAAACAGCACAGGAATCACAGGAATCCAACAGTCCGTACTGGGGGACACTCATCAGTGCCTCCAGAAAGTTTCAAAAGGGACTTGATGAAGGGTGGAGGACCCCTCCAGGGAACATCCTACATCCTCAGTGACAGGCAGAACCCAAGGGATGGGTGAGTCCCTGGGAGCCACAAACGCCTCCAGAGCGAGAGACCCCAGGGAGAGTGGGGGGGTGGGGGGACGCCGCCAGGGGCCACTCTGGAAGCCCTGCCGGAGCTGTGTGACCACGTTGGCCCGGAGAGGGCTAGAGAGTAACGCTGCAGGGGAGACAAAGGCCCCAATCCAGGCTGTGAGGAGAATCTGGCCTCCAGAGGAACATCCGGCTTCTCATTTGATTCTGCAGTTTCTGCAGCAATCCCTGTCCAGCATGGGTGCCGGAGGCCCGCAGCCTTGCCAGCTGTATGTGGTGGAAACCCAGTGGACACCTTCCAGCAGCCGTAATGGACACAACCCCAGGCCATTCCCTTTTCTGGAAAAGCTCTGGAGAAGTGCACAGAAAACATGCAGAAAGACGTCACTGCCTCTTCTGCGGTGTCCTATTTACTTTCACATTTGAGCCAAAAAGCCATTTCAGAAGTGCAATCTCTCCTAACTAGATTTTTAATGGAGTTTTGTAATCCTTTCGGTAAACTACCTGATGTTATTGAGGAAAATCCTCAAGAACAGCAGCTGAAAATACTTGTTAAAAACTGTTAAGTGAAACGGGACAGTCAGACAGAAGCACTTGGTAGGATTGGGACTGAATCCCAATCTAGTCTGAATTGGGACTAGTGTGTTTAAAAGTCAACACAACGAGTTAACATTTAATATCAAAAGAAAATATACTTGCTCAGAGCATGCTCACTTCATTTGCTCCAAGTTTTAAGTGGCCGACAGAAAAAGAAGATGCTTTTCCTTCTCAGGGGGCCTCACACTGCCCCCTGAATTCCACTGCTCTGAGTTTCAGAGCCACAACTTAAGAGGCAGCTGCCTGTTTTTCATGTAGATGCTTGAGTAAGAAAGTCTAAAAACACGGTGAGGACTTCCCTGGTGGCACAGTGGTTAAGAATCTGCCTGCCAACGCAGGGGACACGGATTCGAGCCCTGGTCCAGGAACATCCCACAAGCCACGGAGCAACTAAGCCCGTGCACCACAACTACTGAGCCTGTGTGCCACAACTACTGAAGCCCACGTGCCTAGAACCCATGCTCCGCAACAAGAGAAGCCTCCACAACGAGAAGCCCGTGCACCACAACAAAGAGTAGCCCCCACTCGCCGCAACTAGAGAAAGCCCATGCACAGCAACGAAGACCCAAGGCAGTCAAAAATAAATAAATAAACAAACAAACATAAATAAATACATGGTGGAAAAAAAAGTAAAAAGTCACATGTGACCCCACTCTCACACACTGTTTCCTCCAAGCATCCAGCCCTCGTAGCCACAGCTGGAGTGAGCGCACATGAGCTGGTTTTTCTGGTTTGTTTCATTTGAGAGTCTATCCACAGCCTCGTCTTTTAAGGACAGACAAGCCAGGCATTCTCGCGTGCTCTGCTTTTTACCACACTGGACACACTGAGGTACGTGGGCGTTTGTTTTTGTTGGAATATTTCCTCAGGATAAATCACAGGGATGGATGGGACCAAAAGGACGGAACACGTCTGTAGAGAGGCCTCTGGAGGGAGCACAGGGACAGCGGCGGGCAGCAAAGCCCACACACCACTGGTGCCCAAAGGACAGAGACCTCGTTTTCAGGGCTTCTGCCTAAGGAAGAGCAGCCTGGTCTTCAGACTGCAGACACCACGTACTCCCTGGACCCTGTCTCGCCCCTCAGGGCTGTGTGGTCTATTCCCCACGGCCCATGTTCTTGTTAGCAAGTTCACCTTCTCTTCTAGGGACCATGGAAACACCTAGAAAACAAGCCCCTTTTCTTCTCTCACCTGAGAAGAGAGCTCTGTGGCCTACCTGGAACTACTGCCTCAAGTGGATGGGCTGGTTAACAGGTGCAATAGGTAGAATAATGTCCACAACCTAATCCCCAGAACCCGTGACTATGGAGCTACTGTGGCAGAGACTCAAGGCTGCAAGTGGATTAAGGCTGCTGATCAGCTGACTAAGAGAGAGCAGCCTGGCCTATCCAGGTGGGCCCAATGTAATCACAAGGGCACTTTAGAGTGGAAGGAGGTGGGGGAAGGTCAGAGCGATATGATATGAGAGGAAGTCAACCTGCATCTGCTGGCCCTGAAAATGGAGGAAGGGGCCACGCGCCAAGGAATGTAGGTAGCCTCCAGAATGTGGAGAAGGCAAGGAAACCGATTCTCCCCTTAGAGACGCCAGAAGGAACCAGTCCTGCTGACACCCTGGTTTTAGTCCATGAGACCCATGTTGGACTTCTGAACTACAGACAGTAAGATAATAAATTTGTGTTGTTTTAAGCCACTAGTTTTGTGGTAATTTGTTTTAGCCGCAAGAAAAAATAATAGAAATAGACAGAAATAGAAACCAGGTAACTGACATCCACCATCCTTCCTCAGCCTGGGGAGGGAGGACCCGGACGGTCCTCGATAAAGGGCAGCTTCACGTGGAAACACCCTGGCTTGAAGACTCTGGTTCCCAAAGGCAGGGGTGGGATGACGCAAGGGCAGGGGCTGAGGCAGGCTAAGTGGGTGGAGGAGGGTGGCATGGAAACAAGAGGTTTAAACAACCACTGCCTTCTTCCTTTCAATCTCTCTTAAGGATGCAAACAAAACACACTGGGAATAGGTGGTACCATAATGTCCAGCGTATCAGGACCAGACTTGGCCTCCACTCCCAGGTCACTGAGCGGCATGATTGGCTATGAGTGGCTCTCTCGTAGCACTGCTCAGCTACAGTTAAGTCGAGAGCCCTGCCTTCCGGAAGGGATCTTAACAGCAAGAAGAAGCTATGAGCACTGCTCTTGGAGATGGTGGAAGGATTGCATATCTCAGTGTAGCAGCCAAGAGGCCCTCCAAGCTGTGCACTGTCTGGGTGAGCTTCCTGTGTCACCCAACCCCTGTGGATGCCTATCCTATAAATGAGGATGATGTTGCTTTGGTCCATGTGCGCTGTGGTCCATTTCCATCCTCCAAGTTGAGGAGTCAGTGACTTGGAGCTTCTCTGCAGCCCTCCCTGGAGACACAGGGGCGCACGCTGTGTGTCGGACACTATCTTAAGTCAGTGACTCATCAGGCATCAAGTAACAAGGCTAAGAAAAGCCCTTCCCTGAGCTCATCTCCCGTCAATGGAGACAAACAATTACTTAAGATTTCTAGAAATACCCAAGGCACTCACAGCCAGCTCCACGAACCGGCTCCCCTTTTAAATGTCAGTCCCTTGTGAGTCCTCAGCCATGTAGGAGTGAGCGGCCATTGGGCCCAGAGCCATGAGCTCTTCAGGAGGTGTGACCAGGAAAGGAGAGTGGGATCCAGAATCCCACGGTCGTTCCATCACAGAATCCCTCCTTCTTGTCCCACGTGCCCCTCTCATGGCAAAGGCTCCACTGATGTTGTTCCCATGAACGGGAGCTCCTGGCTCCAGACAGCAAGGCCTGTTGTGAAGGTGGGAGACAGCTAAATCCCCAGAGCGGGGCAAGGCCAAAAGAAGCCCCTCTCACCAGCAGCCCCGCTGAGGGCACATCGAGCTGTTTCTCTGGGGGTACCAAGTAAAAGGCACTGCATTTGTGCCCGGAGCCAGCATGAAGGCAGCTTCCTACCCAGGCTATATCCCATGGGGTATGGCAAGATGGAGTGGGTCAAAGCTGGGCCAGCATCCCCAGGTCACCTGTTTCAAGCTGTGTCTCTGTGAGTTGAGGATTCACCTGGTGTCCCTGGTGACCGTACATGCCGGATGCTGGGGTGGGGGCAGCCCACGGTCAGCAAGGTGACTTGGCCCCACGGTGGGGGGATGGACACTCCAGTCCTGACCTTGTGAACCCCAGTAGTGGAATGGCCCAGTGACAGGACAAGCACAGACATGCAGCAAAAAGAGGGGCAACTCCCAAACTGAGAGCCGCCTCCCATCTCTCTAGTGAGGTGGGCAGGTGGTATGAGCCTGGTGGGAACTGTGGCAGAGTGAGGTGGCCTTACAGCCCTGCAGGTGAGGGCTGTGCCCCTCCCTGCCTCTAGGGTGTCTCCTGTCTCCTAGGAGCCTAGGCAGCGAAGCAGGCACCCACCTGCCTCGGGCATGTGGCAGGAGGTTGGAGTTCAGGCTCCAGAACAAGCCTCCCCACCACACAGAGGACACAGCCACCAGCTCTTGGACCTTCTCCGAACCCAATGGCCTGGAGGGCTGTACGGGGCAAGGAGCAGAGCCCCCTCCAGGAAGCCCCCTCCACAGCCCTGTCTAGCGTCCGTGGTACGTTACCATATTCGCCAAAACGCAGGGACTCCCACTGCTGCCACTCCACCAAGACGCTGACGGCGCGCACGCCCATGTAGATGAGCAGCATGCCCACGGTGGCGTCCAGGAGGAAGTTGATGAGGTACCTGTGAGGAGAGGGCACAGTGGCACCATCAGGAAACACCACCCAGGGAGCTGGGCCCACGTGCTTCCAGGGCCAAGGTCAAGGCTGGGGACCCAGCACTGTTTGGTCCTGTTCTGGGAGGTGGGAGCCTCCAGTGTGCCTGTGCAAGAGGCTGCAGGGCTCACCTCCGGGAGCCCAGGAAGGCCTCACGCCCCGGGACAGTGCACTGCTCAAAGTGGATGGAGGAGCGACCAAGAAACTCAAAAGCCCTCAAGTGTTCCTGCCAAACGAAGACTGGGACAGAGTGCCTGGAAGCAGCCAAGGAGGCCGGCAGCAAAACAGAACTTAATCGATAAAAATAATTTGTGCCATAACTGTTCACTCCCTGGAGGCCCAGCCCTCCCAAGGCCCCGAGACAGTGCTGCTGCAGCAGAGCAGTTCAGGAAATGGCCCCCGGGGTTTCCTAGACCAAAGAGGGCAGGGCCCTGTGGCCCCTGCTCATCCCTGTGCTTCAGAGCCTGCCATGGAAGCAAGCACAAGTAAATATTTCTAAAGAGAGAGCTTAACCCCCCATGGAAAAGACAAGATGATGGAGGAAGGAGAGGAGGGTCAGAAGAGCATGCCCACCCTGACCTCTCGTTCTTGTGGGGTCTGTTTTCATCTGTCCGACACACACTCCTTCCCTCACCAAGGAAAGGCCCCTGGCTCACTGGCCTTCCCTCGAGGGCCCTAAACACAGGCTGCAGCTCTCCACACAAAGCAGGAGACAAGCAGTCACGGGGTCAGGTGCTAGCCCTCTAGATGCCACATGGCTAGGAAACCCCCCTAGGGAAGCTCTGGATAACACAGACCAACTGCGGCACTGCTGAGCTGCTCAGGCTTGAGACATTTTATGCAGGCCCATGGCCCCAACCCCAAGGCCCAGCCTCAGCGGCCTCAGTGACAAGCACAGCACTCTGAAACCTGAGGGAGCATGTGCTGAGGGGGGAAGGGGGCGGCTGCCAGGGCCCTGGAGTGGCGAGAAGACCAGAGGGAGGGGACGGCCTTTTCTTCCTGCCTGCCCTTCCTCTTTAAAATCACAAGGGGTCACTCTCAGACCACAGACCAGAGAAGGCATAGCGACTGCTTCCCAGGCAGTTTCTCCAAGTCCACAGCTGAGCTCTGGCCCTAGGCTAAAGCTGCTCTCAGATGCTTAAACTGCATTGGTTTCAAGTGGTTCTGACATCTGGGACCCATCCTGAAAATATCAAGAGAACCTGATACACATGCATGCATTAGTTCATTCATCCCTCACCAAACACTGATTCGAGTCTACTGTGTGCCAGGCCTTAGGAATAAAGACAGAAAGCTCTAGACTCTATACTCAACACAGGTGACACTGGCAGCCAACAGGGTATCCTGTGGGTCCCGGAGCCAGACTGGCTGGGATCAAATCCCCGCTCCGTCACTCTTGAGCTGTGTGAACTCAGTTAAGTTATATAAATCTCTCTGTGCCTCAGTTCTCTAACTGTAAATGAGGATAATCCAAGTATCTATATTGCAGGGCTGTTATGAGGATCAAACGAGTCAACATACGTGAACAGTGCCTGCCACGTATCAAGTGCTACACAAATGTGCTGTTAGAAGCATAGCCCCTCGGATGTCACAAAAGCCAAACTGCCACCCAGAGCAGTATCCCCAGCACGGGGCACCCCTGCAGCCACAGGAAGTTGTTCACCCTCCTCTGTTTGTACACTTCTCCTCTCCCTGAATTGACTGGCTTCCCTTCTAGGTCTGTAGAGTACCAAGATGCCCCAGGTCCAGCCCAACCCTTCCCCCACTTGTAAAAAGTCACAGGGCTATTCACGGATGATGGGGTTGCAATGAATCCTGCTGCAGCACTTGCTCTTCCACAGGCCAGGACCTCTCCACTCTGTGGGGCAAGGCCTGCTCTGCCTGCCTAGTCTCCCTCCAACAGCTCTTCAACCGACTGCTGGAGCTCACCTGTCTTTCCTATGTTTTAACGACAATATCCTCTGATTGAGCTATTAACATCTTCATTGGCAAGGGCCTCTATGACTTCCAACGTTGCATGTACTCATCATCTCATGAAACCTTCATGGTGATCCTGGGGATCTGGACGAGGAAACAGAGGCTCAGGGAAGTTGAGCTGCCTTTCCGCTGATTGGCCTCCCATTCAAGGGCTCTTTTCACCACACCTAACTCCATTTTGGGCCTTTTCTCCTTTGGCTAAGCACTCGAGATCTGTCAGCAGTCCCCTCTCCATCCCAGCTGTGATTCAGTTTGTCAAAGTCCACCAGTGACCAAGGCGGCACCAGGAGACAGGGTTCCTCACCCCAGTGCCTCCAGGGTGAGCAGCTGGCTCTCAGCATATCCTGGCCAACCAAGAAAATCCACCAGAGGATGACACAAGCTTGCCGCTGGGCTCAAGGGTTAAAAGAACAAGGCCCTTTCCTAACCAACTGCCCTATGGGAGGATCGCCCTTCCGGCCCCATGCTGTGGGACTACACCCTAACAGATTACAACTATCCAGGTCTTAAGGTAAAAAACCCTGGGGAGGGAAGACTTTACAACCTCCTTCTGGATCGGGACCTGAACTAAATCTCAAAATTACAAACTGTCACCAAACAAGAGAAGCTTAAAGGAACCTTCCAGTTCAAATGGTCTTAAATATACACTGAACCTCTTGGCAAGGGACTCACCAGCCCTCCACCCCACTCTCCCTCAGAGGCACAGCAGGGCTGGGGGGCATTCCAGGCAGAGAGCAGTGCGAGCAAAGGCAGAGAAGCAGGAGACAGCTGGTGGGGTTGAGGGCCACCAGGAGCAGCCCAGCATGGCTGGGGCACTAAGTTTGAGCGAGGAAGGCAGCAGATGGAGCCAGGATAGGAAAGGGGAGCATCCTCTTCTACTCCATCTGCTAAGAGTGGCACTGTTCGGGTGCTGTCCGCAAGGAGGACAGGTATCATGGCCCAACTGGGGTTTTAGGCAGACAGCTTTGGGGGCTGTGTGGAAGGCACACTGACTGCACTGACAAGGCAGAACCACCCGTGGTCTTCAGGTCAAAGAGGTCAACGTTGGTCAATAAATGGTCAACAATGGCTTTGACCCTGAATGGCTGACACCACAGAGAAGCCCCTATGTGTACTGCTCCAGCACAGACACTCCTTTGGGGCATTATGCTGCTTTGCCAGGGGCTGCTTGGAAACTGGGAGACATAAGGGCACTAGAAGGCCAAGGGACAGAACTTAGGTTGATTAGCAGAAAGCCAGAGCACAGGGCAACTGTCACTGGGCAAAACCTTAACACCCAGCACGCACACAACAATCTCTCAGATGAGCACAGAGACGAAGGGGAGTTGCCCCCTCCCCAAGCTAGAGGGAACATGACTGGCAGCAGAAAGCAAGGCATGGAGGGGCAGGTGATGTTTGCACTCAACTATGGGCCACTTACAGTGAACAAGGGTCCTCTTCAGTGAGATCTGCTAGGTATACATTTGCAAAGTGGATGAACAGCATTCCTATGGCTTGTTTGGAAGTGTCTAAAAACCTGTACAAAATAGAATCAGCACTTACTATCACTCTGACAGGAGGGTAATAACCAATTTGGGGAAAACGATAAGTCTGAAACATGAAAAAAAAAAGAAAAAAGCCACTGGGGAGACCCCAAACTTCCAGTTACGAGTCACCTCTTCCTGGGACGTTGGGACTAACTCAGGCTTGGCGTTTCAGCCCCCTTTCAAAACCGTAACACTGCATCCCTGAAAGGCCACTGATTAATAACACAGATTTAAACACACGAAACACGTTTAAAATGTGTGTTTTCACTTTTTCTTTCTTTGTTTTGCGGTACGTGGGCCTCTCACTGTTGTGGCCTCTCCCGTTGTGGAGCACAGGCTCCGGACGTGCAGGCCCAGCGGCCATGGCTCACAGGCCCAGCCGCTCCGCGGCATGTGGGATCTTCCCGGACCGGGGCATGAACCCGTGTCCCCTGCATCGGCAGGCGGACTCTCAACCACTGTGCCACCAGGGAAGCCCTCACTTTTTCATTTTTGTTACTTCAAAACAAAATGCTTGAACACAGCTTTGGATGGGGTCTGAGGTGCCTCTACTTTAAAGAGCTCCCAACCGACTTCACACACAAGCTGAATGATGTGCAAGCTTAACGAGACTTGCACTCATCCAGCACTGCCTCTGGAACCCTAAACAACCTTCAGCTGCTGCCGCTTAAACAACTGGCTCGTTTGGGGCAGACAAACTTTTCAGTAAAGGGTCTGAGAGTAGATATTTTAGGCTGCAGGCCATCGTCCTCTGCAGCAACTACGCACTCTGCTGCTGCACTGTAAGAGCGGCCAGTCACTAGCAGCCCACTGACACTTTATTTATGGAGACAGACAGCAGTCAGATTGGGCCTGCGGGCTGCAGCTTGCCAGCCCTTGGACTAGAGGACAGGAGTTTCAGACAAGAAAAAGCAAAGTTGGTAGTCTCTGGGACAGGTGGCAGGAGCACTGTGGAGATAACGTGGGCCCTCAGTTTCTCCTCGGCCATGAACACCTGGGGACCACTCACAGTCTGCGGTCGAGGAACCTTTGGATTGTGGTCACCTCTCTTGGCCTCCCAGGCTGGGCATTCAGAATTGGGCCAGGCCACTGACAGGGGTGATAAAGGGGGCACACAGGCATGGGTCTCAGGGCTGGAACAGACCTTAGAGATTATCCAGACCAACCCTGCAACTGAGGCCTGAAAATCATTTCCTAAAATCACGGCAAAGTAGGAGCTGCCAAAGGGGATTGTGTGTAAAACCCAACTCCACATTCCCCCAGGCCCCCCACCTAAGCTAGATACCCAGACTTGAGAGAAACCGACTGGTGGAAAATAAAAACGAATTATCAACATTGAGAAATAATGCACTGAAGATCAATCAAGAATATGCTTATAATTTTATTAAGGGGCCTTTATCACAGAGATTTATCGGAAGTTTACTCTGGAGGGAAAGTAGCTATTGTTAGGACAGGTGCAAGAAAGATGGCTTCTTGAGGGCATTAGTTGTCCCGAGGAGCTGGCTGTCTCCTTCTAAGTGATTTATTTTTTTGGAGTTTTGTCTTTGGAAGCTATGTCTGAAGCTTTAATCACCATTTCTATGAAGGAAAAACTGTTGCCACAAGGTCATCCTGGGACTAAGAAAGACTAGTTTTGGGGAGAGGGGCATCTACATGGTACATTTCACTTATCTCCAAATTTAGATGATTTTTTTGCTTATGCATAGAGAGTCCAAAGATTTAACATAGTCCAACAAGAGGCAGACATAACTAACAAAGCCTGCAGCATGGACTGATACATCTGTATCATCTTCCACCTCCTAAAACTAGACAGCAGAGTTATGACAGAATCGCCACCATATGGCTGTCACTAGCCCTATAGTGGGCTCAACAGTTATCTGGAGAAACAGAAGTGCTTTCATAATATACACAGTTCCTGATGATTAACTGGACTAACGGATTTCAACACTTTATGTTATGTATAATTGCTCACATGCCATGCCCCCCCCCAAAAAAAACCCCCCCAAATAGTCAAAAGCATTCTAGGAATGAGTTAATATTTAAATACGCACCATATCCTCCAAGGACGTCTTTCATGCTTTGGTTCTCTGAAGCGTTTGACTGAAAGAAAAGATAGATATTCAGTACCTTTCTACAGTGATAAGGAAGCAAAGTGCATTTAACAAGCTGGGGGTTCTCGGCACACTCAGTGTTTAAAACCACTGAGTCAGGGTACTTGCTCTTTAACATGGGATGATGTGCAAGAAGCCATGAAGGTCTCAGAGGCCCTGTTGCTACCGACCAGGGGACTCTTCCGAACTGGCTACTTAGGAAGAGTGGCTCCTCACAGCATGTGGAAAATTGTATTTTCTTCTTTGTGACAAGGGTCTCTCAGACAGGGACTGGAAACCGCAAAGGGGAATGTAGCTACTTCTAAGTTCAGGATCCAACGACAAACCCATCCATCCGCCCACCCACCCAAACGTTCACAGAGTGCCTGCTCCAAGCCAGGCGCTGTGGAGACAAAGGCAGAGGCAGCTGTGGACAAAGCGAGGGCAGACACGTACCCGCAAGGGTGGCGAGCGCTTAAGAACAGATAAGTCTGAGGCAGAGTGAAGGCAGGAGCCCGCCTGCCTGCCTGGAGGAAAGGCACCAGTCAGGAAGGTGGCCAAGCCCAGTCCTGGGGACCGGGGACGAGGCTAGCAAACGGACCAGGGAGGGGAGAGAACAGCCGTTCTGGACAGAGCACACACCATGAGCTGACAGGCACAGGGACATGACGTGACAGAGTGTGTGTGGCATAATTTGATTTGGCTTTAATATAGCAGGTAACAAGGGAGACAGGTTGAGCAGCGTCCTGAGTGCCAGGCCAAGGAGCCTGGAATGAATCCTGCTGGGAAGGAAAAGCCAGGGAAGAGACCTAAGCAGAGGCAAAGACACGGTGGAAATGGCGGAAAAGCGGCTCTGAATTGTGTAGATGGTGGGTTTCTGGAGGTGGAGAGGACTGAGCAAGGATGCTGATTGTGTCCCAGCACCAGGCAGTGGCACTCCCAGCACAGGACAGTGGAGGCGGGACACTCATTCAGCAACAGCCTGACCACGTCGAATGGCAAAGGGCTCCCCAGACTGACATCTTCACCTCAGGTGGGTCTGAGACATAACCGTTTACACTGAAGGAAACAAAAAAGTTCTAAGTGTCTTGTCCTCCACTGAAGCCCTAGGCAGACTTATTTCTACAACGACTCTATCTACTAAAACAAACAATGCAAGTGCCGCATGTGTGATGTTCTCCCACACAGAAGTACCGAGGAAGAAACAGACACGATGGTAGCAGGCAAGAACAGACTTCTGGCAGAGCCCCAAGCTGCAATGAGGATGCAGGAAGAGGAAGGCAGGGAGAGAGAAACGGGTGGCCAATCAATAAGCCCTACTTCTCTAAATAAATACAGGCAGCCCCTGGGTTGCAAAGCAAGGACTGTCTATGCACAGAAATGAAATGTCTGGTGTTTAGAGACATTTTGATAGAGAGACCAAAAAGCAGGTGAAATTGTGAGGAGGGCTCTCATCCCGTTGACACATGACAGATCCAAAACATCAACAAGGCCGAAGAGTCTTGAGGGAGGAGCTGAGGGAGGCCCAGAGGTTCTGCAAGCATCCTCTGGGCTGAGGGGCTGGGGGCTCAGGAAGGAGATGCGGAGGGAGCTGGGCCAGGACAAGCCATCTGGAAGGAAAGCCCACAGGCAGGGCCAGAGCGCCTCCTGCTCATGTGTTCTTCTCCTCAGGGGAGTCTGTCTCCATCAGCATAAAATAAAGGACATCAAAACATAACCCAGGAAGAATGTCCTCATTCTTAGGAGATACATGCTAAAGTACCAGAATGGGTACAATTTACTTTCAAGTGGTTTAGGTGGAAAATTATACATTATTTATGATAATTATATATAATAAATATATTATAAATGGTATAACTTGTAATTATAATTACACTATAATTATAAATAAATACAAAGTAATTATATAATATTTATAATTATATTAATATAATATACAATAAGTAAAGAGAAGCAAATATGGTGTTATGCGCCAAATTGTATTCCTCCTCCCACCCCCCTAATTCACATGAAGAAGTCCTACCCCCAGGACCACAGAATGTGATTACTTGCAGACAGGGTCTTAAAAGAGGTAATAAAAGTAAAACAAGGTCCATGGGTGGGCCCTAATCCACCATGGCTGGTGTCCTTATAAGGAGATTAGGACACACACACAGACTGAGGGGTGACCATGTGAGGACACAGTGAGAAGACAGCCACCTGCAAGCCAAGGAGAGAGGCCTCAGGAGAAACCAAACCTGCTGACACCTTGACCTGGGACTTGCAGACTCCAGAACCGTGAGGAAATAAGTTTTTGTTGTTTAATACACCCATTCTATACTTTGTTATGGCAGCCTTAGCACACCAATACATGTGGCAACACAGTAATTGATAAACCTAGATGAAGGACATTTGTGTATTCATTAAATTTATTTAGACTTTTTTTTTAGGTCTAACATTTTTTGAAATAAAAAGCTGGGAAGAAAACACACTCTAGAAGAATGAACCAGTCGAAGCATTCATCTGGCAATATCGATCAAAACTGTTAATACCCACACCCCTTAACCTGCAGTGCACTGACAGGTACGTGTTGCACAGGTCTTACTGCAGCACACGCCAAGATGTATATAGGTCTTCACTGTCAAAACAAAAACCCAGGAAGAAGCCATCAGTGTGGGGGCGGGTATATACATCACGGTACGAGGCAACACCATGCAGTTACTAGAAACAAGGTAGATCTGCATGGATTAATATGGAAAGACTTCCAAATTGTATTAACAAACTGCAGAATAATATGCCTACCATGATTCTGTTCAGACCCATTTTTAAAGAATATATATTTCTGCTGGTATTACGCAGGGGTTTTTTCCCTAGGATATGTAAGTGACTGTTAACAAAGGCTTCCTTTGATGAAAGGAATTATGGGTCAGGGGACCCACAGACTTTTTATATCATTCTGAATGGTTTGAACATTCTTCCATGTTCATATTGTTTTTATTTCAAAAAAAAAAAAAAAAGACAAGTCTGTGTCAGAGACTTGTATTAATGCAGCAAAGTGGGACATGGGAGAAGTGATGTGACTCACAGCTGGGCTCTGGTTCAAGAAAGGGAGAGGAAGGGTGTGTGCAGGCTATCCGTGTGCGGGAGCGCCCTACACGGGACTCAGAGTGGATTCAGATTCTTCTGAAGAGCAGACGTGTGGCTCCTGCCTTCTCCCTCTCCATGTCCTACCCCCTTTCCCTAGAATATATGAGTCTAAAATCTTTTTTTTTTTTTAAATTAAAGGAAGAAGAAGCATTAAGAGAGCTACTCTAGATCTATTTTGGAAAAGAACAGAAGATCCCGTTCACCCAGCCATGTGTTATTGAGGGGCCTGCTGTGCTATGGGGCCAGTTCAGCAGGTGACGAAATAGACAAAACCCCCCACCTTCCTTACTTTCAAGGGGGGAGAGAGGAGTAAACACAGAGCATGTCAGGCAGCAACAAGGGATAGGAAAGCAGGAAAGGAGTGAAGGGGCCTGGGAAGTGGGTTTGCAGGGACAGATGAGGAGGCCCGGAAGGTGAGCATCAGTCAGTGAGAATCACCCGTGTCTGCGGAATAGCCGTCAGGCAGAGGCCAGGGATAGGCGGGAGTACGGGACACGAAGTCAGGCCTCCCAGGCCTGTGGCCCAGGGAGCAAAGGCTCCCCTTTGCCTGCAGTGACGAGGGGGCAGCTGCAGGGCAGGACGCTGTGACCTACAGTCGAATAGGCTCACCCCTGCTGCTGTGCTGAGCAGCCTTCAGGGAGACCAGTATGAGAACCCACGGCGAGGCCGCGGTGGCTTAGCCAGCTAGCAGCAGGAGAGGACGACAGGAGGTGGGATCCTGGCTGTATCTTCAACACTAAGCCGACAGAACTTGCCGACAGGGTGGATGGGGGGGTGTGAGGAAGAGAACAGCCCAGGACAACTCCAGAGCTGGGAACTTACACTGTTCCACTGCACTTCTGGTTCTGGTTTGGTGGTGGTGAAAGGTGGGAAACTGAGGGGACACAAGACTTCTCTGCAGGTAAGAGATGAGGAGCTGCCTCCAGGTCCCTGATGGACGACGAGCCAGGTAACCGTTCCCAAACAGGCCTGTTCCCCACGGGGCTGCGGCAGCTGCTCCCTCAGAAGCTCCAGAGAGTGATTCAGGCTCAGCCCTCGGACAACCGATCTTTTCTCAATTCCTGGTGCTTCCACAGGATGGAGAGAACTCAGACGGTGCAAGAGGGCAAAGCAAAGGGCAATACATCCTTTCTAACGTATCCACCACCGTCCCCTGAGGCCGGAGGGCTAGTGGAGGGGAAGCAGGCACACCTCAAAGGTAGGTCAGGCCCCTGACACTCTGCGACACTGGAGCTGGAACCCAAGGTTGACGGAGCAGCGCCCAAGAGAGGCCCTCGTGAGACAAAGAAGGGGGGGTGGGGGGGTGTTGAGAGTGGAGGACAGACAAGGGGGCCGTTGGGGCGCGCAGCCCTCAGAGGGCTCCCAGCAGGCTGTCTGCCTTCATGCACACACGTCCCAGAGACAGGTGTGGGGCCCCATCGCCAGAAAAGCAGTAGTGGCCAATAGCCAGAGAGACGTGCTGTGAGTCCTCTGCTACTATGTGACTTTATGTAAAAAGAAAAAAAGGAGGGGGGCCTCTATGATCTAGCAGGTTGACCTCAAAATTAAATAAGAGAAAACAGGTGGAAGCAGCTGGCACAGAACACGTGCTCAGGAAAGCAAACCACACCCTGCAGGCCCTGTCCTGGACCAAGACGTCTTCCCTCTCCTCCCCTCTGTGTCCACTCTTCCCAGACCTGGGGCCCAGCCACCCCATCCTGGTCCTGGTCTCTGAGAAGTGTGTGACCTAGGGTCTGCCAGCCACAACCTGACCTCTCCACACCAGCCTCCCTCTTGTGCCTGCAGGCAGCTCAGGGTTCTAGGAATCCCCCCAATGTTCTGAGTGTTCCTCTGTGGCTCCCTTCTACCTCCCAGTGGCTCTCTCCTCCCTCCACAGGCTCTCCTTCCTCTGCTTGACCCTTGGGGAGAAGCCCCCCCTCTCAGGGTTTCTATGCCAAGGGTTCATCAGCCTCCTCCCCCAGCCCTGGCCCCCAGTGACCCTCCAAGTGCAGCCTGGTCCCGCAGAGTCGTGTCTCCTGCCCACCCTGCCAGTCCTGCCTGGCTTCCCCGTTTCTGCATAGAATGGAAGTCTCCTCACCCCTGGGGCCTCCATAGTCTCCTCCCCTGACTCTGTCAATCTCTCCCACCAACTCTGCAATTGAGGAGTCATCTGGATGTGTCCCTTTCCCCGTTTCTACCACTGAACTAGTCCAGGTCCTCATGACTGCTTTCCCATGCCAGTGAGACTGCCTCTTCCCAGGCTTCCCAGTCGCCTTACCCACCCACCTGCCCACCCATTCCCCTCCCCATCCCACCCACAGCCAGCAGGTACTCTGTGCTGGGGATACTAAAACGCATAACACAAACACAGTCCCTGCCCTCAAGGAACTTTCAGTGTAATTACACTGCACATCATTTAACTTGCCTGAAACACAGCTCCCTTCTTTTCCAATCTTACTCATTTTTGAATTAAAATACATCTTTTGGAAGAGGTAAAGTGTATAAAATCCAGAGAGTACATTCTTTTGGTTAGAACTTGTAGGGTACATCTTTTTCAATCTCCTTTCTTTCAACTTTATATTTAACGTGGGTCTACTGTAAGCAACATATAGCTGAGTTCCCCCCACTCCAAATGTGGCTGGCAACTGAAGAGTGGTCCTCAAAAAGGTATGTCCAAATCTTCACCCTCAATACCTGTGAATGTGACCTTACTTGGAAAAAGGTTCTTTGCAGATGTAATTGAGTTAAAGGTCTTGAGAAGAGATAATCCTCAATTAACGGGAGGTGTGGGGGGTCCCTAAATCGAATTACAAGTACCCTTATGAGAGAGAAGAGCGGAGAAGAAGAAGGCCTTGTGAAGACAGGAGCCTAGGAACCTCTGAAGCCACCAGAAGTAGAAGAGGCAAGGATTCTCCCCCCTAGAGCCAGTGGAGGGGGTATGGCCCCGCTGACACCTGGATTCTGGACTTCGCGCTTCCAGGACTGTAAGAGGATAAATTTGTTTTGTTAAGCCAAGAAGTTTGTGATTATTTGTTATGGCATCCCTAAAAAACTAATCAGGCAATTTTTTTTACTTTTACTTTTTGTTTTTGTTTTCTTGGCCACACCCGGATTGCTTACGGAATCTCCCTGACCAGGGATTGAACCCCGGGCCCTCGGCAGTGAAAGCACAGCGCCCTAACCACTAGACCACCAGGGAATTCCCTTTCCTTTTCTTTTTCTTTTTAAATTAATTTAATTTAATTAATTTATTTTTGGCTGTGTTGGGTCTTGGTTGCTGTGCAAGAGCTTTCTGCAGTTGCGGTGAGCGGGGGCTACTCTTCGTTGTGGTGCACAGGCTTCTCATTGTGGTGGCTTCTCTTGTTGCAGAGCACGGGCTCTAGGCACCTGGGCTTCAGTAGTTGCGGCACGTAGGCTCAGTAGCTGTGGCACGCAGGCTGTAGAGTGCAGGCTCAGTAGTTGTGGCTCACGGGCCTAGCTGCTCCGCGGCATGTGGGATCTTCCCGGACTGGGGCACGAACCTGTGTCCCCTGCATCGGCAGGTGGACTCTCAACCACTGCGCCACCAGGGAAGCCCTTAATGAAACTTTTTGCTTTGACAATGTGATCACTGAAAGGCAGCCTCAGCATGGCTGTAGAGTGCACTCTTCAAGGCACGTGGGCGCCCAGGAAGCAGCTCAAGTGAGGTTGGCAAGACTCCCACCTGCCCTCCTCTCTGCCCACCTGTTCTGGGCCTCGGCTCACACCCTCCCCTGAGGGTACCAGGGCATAGTGCTCACTCTTCCAGAAGTTTTGTGTTTTTGGTGCCACACAACAGGAAGGCAGTATGGGTGATCAGATTCTACCTGTTTCACACCGGCAACCTCGTCACTTGGTTTTGCACACACCTCTCTGAGTCAGCACCTAGAGGGCAGGTACCTGGCAATCCACTTCCCTGTCCTCCTCGGAGCCTCGCCAGTTGATGCCCCAGGGACTTGCTGAGTGGAGGAAGAGAGATGGGATTTTATACAGGGGTGTTTCCTTTTATATCACAAGGAAGAAGACCTAAGAGGTGGCACTGCAAGTCAAATCACAGGAACTGGAAGGGAAATAATTTCCTCAAAGCAGCTGCAGTCCTACTTAGAAACCGAGTCATAAAAAGCACAACTGTTTAGAAATTAAACCACACAACTTAAGAGAGCCATGTCCGTGCCGGGCGCACCCTGAGAGAATTAGAGTTAGACGCGTGTAAGGGGCAGTAAGAGGCTCCTGACTGGTGAAGAGAAAGCAGGGCTCAACTGAATGACAACAGGGTAAGCTGGGCTTCAGAAGATGTGATTACCAGGAGGTAGCAGTCCCTTGAGCCCCTCTTTATCTGACGGCACTTCCCAAACCAGCATGATGAGGGTGTAAAATCACCCCTGCTGCGGATACAGTACAGGAAGAGGCTTGTGAGCCCGGCAGGCTTCTTGGCAGAGAGCTTCTCTTTGCCGTGAAAACCCACCAAGGCAATTCAATTACAACCTAAAACGTGTGGGACATTCACATTCTTACTGCTAAAGTGTAATCTTGAAGCTAGAAGGTGATCACAGACCACACAGCAGTCACTTTAGCATCTGGCATTTCACAAAGTGATACAACAGAAGACACCCTGGATGGTGCCACGTCACAGGCTACGGAAATGAGTTACAGGCTCTTCACCAGTCCCTGTGTGAGATCTCGGGCCTCGGGATGTGAGCAGGTTTCCACCCCCTGGGGTGGGGGAGGCTCCAGAGACTATGAGCTCATGCTTTCTTGTTCATCCCAGGGGGCAAACCCTCTCCTTCCAATGACCTGCAGCCAGAAAAAAAACCCAGAGTTTTAGAGCCTTCTGCCCAGTGACAGGCTGCTGACCAGGACGACACTCTGATGGCCTCATTTCTCAAGCTGCACCACGGTTCAGTGGCTCACGCAACAGAGGCTTCCTGTCGAGGGTAACAGACTGTTTACCAGGGCAAATGGCAAGCAGCCCCCACCTGTGCCAGCTGGGGATCAGTTCATAAACTAGGCAGTTTGGAATCTGAGTCAGAGCCGGAAGGGTCCTTGAGGGGCCAACCTCCTCGGTGTAAAGGGTGAGGAAAGTGGGAGGAAAGAGCTGATTTGTCCAGGAGCACCAGGTACTTAGTAGTGGAGCTGGGGTGAAATCCGAGCCACCTGAGACAGGCCTCCTTCTGTAACTGGTACTGGCTGGGCCAGTGACCTCAAACCACAGCTTGCTGGCTCTGTGTTCCCAGGACCCCAATCCCAAAGGACAGAAACTCCTGGGGGTGAGTAAATCCACCCTCCCCGATGGAAGCAGCAATCTAGGAAGAACCCAGAAGTGTTTCTGCACTTTCCCTAAATTATAAATGATCATCCCAATATCCAAGCCTCCTTAATGCTCCCTAGTGGTGTGAAAACCCCAGAGGTACTCAGTGTCTTCAGAGCAGGGAGAAAGTTCCAGGAAGACACTGAGGTAGCCTGCTGGTTGCCCCCCAAACCCACCGACCCCTCTTTTTCTCACTAAGGAAGCCCCTTCGGTAGCTTGCAGACTGTGTCCTCAGCCTCCCCTGCAGCTGGGTGCGGCTGTGTGACCAAGTTCTAGCCTAGGACAGCTGTACACCCAGACTGGGCTGCTTTTCAAGAAGTGAAGAGCCACGTGATTCTTACGACAAGGGACTAAAGGCAGTCCAGCTGGGGGTAGTTTGAAATCTAGTCCCTGCTTTATCAAAAGTTTTATTATTTTAAGCCAGTCACTTAACTCTTCCGGGTCTAAGTGTCCTCAGCTGTCTACGTCATAGGGTCAATGTTGGGACAAAAGCAGCTGTAGCAGGTGAGTGGTGTGACTGCCTCACCACCACCCTTCGTCAGGCATTCAGTCCAGGATTTTACATCATTACTTCTCATCTTCACAGCAACCGTGAAAGGTATCATCCTTGTTTTACACATAAGGTCAGAGGATCTGCCAAAGGCCAAAAGTGGTACAACCAACATGTGCATCTACGTCTACCTGATTCCAGCACCCACATCCTCCCCCCACCCCACTCCCACCAGCCAACCCGAGGAAGCCTAATCCAAGACAACGCTGGTTCTTGTAGGGCTGGACCGCAAGGGCAGAGAGAGCCCAGGAGGCTCCCTGAGGTCAGGGCCCACCTCCTCCCCGCAACATGTCCTCACGACTCTGGTTCTCTTCCCTTAAACACCTCCACACAGCAGCTGGAGTGAGCTGAGATGCCACGCCTTGCTCAGAAGCTTCCAGAGTCTACCCCACCTCCCATCCCTCAGGGAACACAAGTTTGACTTTTCAAGTTGGCAAACAAGGTACCCGTGGCCTGGCATCTCCCAACTTAGTTGTCACTCACATTGTCCCTTTGGCTTGGGAGGGCCTCCACATTTCTTCTCCTGGAAAACTGTTAGATTAAGTTCAGACAACTCTAAGACATGCCTCCTTTGCAACGGGGCTAAGCCTCCTGCCTCCCTCTGGCTCCTCAAGGTCTCCTATGCACACCCCTGGATTAACACTTCACGTGCAATACTAAGGATCTGTCTCTCCCGCCAGACAATTAGTTAAGGAGGCACACGCCTCCTCAACTTATTCGTGTTTACACCCTCCGCACTCAGCTCAGCACCTTTTAGAAGGAAGCAGGCACTGACTGAACAAATGGAGCAGAGCACACTGGGCTTCGCCACAGGCCAGAGGAGGTGACACCTTAGCACTCAGTGTGCAAAGCTCTGGGCTCAAAACCTCACGTCAGCAACTTACGTGGGGCCAGGGAATGTTGTTAACCTTTCTGGGCCTCTATCTGCCTCTCTATAAAGTGGAAGAAATTACAGCACCCGTCTCACCGCAGCATTAGCAAGACAATATATTCATAGAGTACTTAAAACTGTGCTTTATACTTAGCAAGTACTGTGCACAGCACAGCAAGAAGGAGTAGAGGTGCTACTGTTAGAGGAACAGTGCATCCTCAGGTGCAAAGCCCAGCTGCAGACAGCAAGAAAGCACTCATCTGATTATAATTTGTGGATCCAGAGCCTCCCTAAAATCTTTTTTCTTATAGATTATAAATCATTGTGGTAAGTTTGGAAACCAGAGAAAGTGAAATTTTCTAAAATGTCACCATCTGAATACAACCAAGATCATTAGTTGTTATATCACTGTACTTCTGGTTCCAAATCTCCTTCTGGCCTGCACTTCCCATGTGGGACCAGAACGAAGCTATAGCAGGCTGTGCTCTCTGTTCCCTGGTCCATCAGCCTCCATCAGCCCCAAGGGTTGGCCACTGGAAGAACTCTCCAGATGCTGGTGCTCTGAAAGGTGAGCACTGAAGAGTGGTGACAGGGACACCCTGGGCAGAGCGGCAGGGCACAGCTCAGGCTGGCACGGCTGGGCCTCCCGCCTCACCACAGCAGGCAGCGAACACGGGACATGCTCAGGCAACACCGAGGGACTGACAGGACAGAGGGCTCAAGACCAACTCGGAAGGCTCAGAAGGTCACTGGGGAAAAGGGCTGGTTCTTGTCAAGACACCTCACGCTGCTCTTAGCTGAAGATGGGAGATGCACCATGAAATCAACTCGGGGCCGCTGCAGAATTTCTTCTACAATCAAAGAGTGAGGAAAAAATTTGAACCGACACGTCACCGATTCAAGAAACCATGGAATGAGACCCTGTCATCACACTCCGATCCAGGGGGAAGAGCAGGTTGGTGCTGCTGTCCCACAAGCTGGCTGAGCAGGTGCCTGCAGTGGGGGTTGCGGGGGGAGACTGGGGTCAGAGTTCAGCTGAGGGTGTCCCTCCACTCCACTTAAAACTCCCATGGCCACAAATCTGTCAAAAGGCAAACTTTATACTTCAGAGCTGTGCACTTTATGTAAATGACACCCCCATAAAAATTTTAAAAACAAACACAAAGCCCTCCCATGCCTTTCTACAGCAGTTAGAATAAAACGCAGGCTCCTTCTCATGGCCAAGGTATTGCGTCACTTTGGGTTCTCTCTGCTTCTCTGACTTCATCCCCTCATCCCCTCCGGCCTTCTCTCTATGCACCACACTCACCTGGCTCCATCCTGCCGCAGCTGCACTTTCTGTCTGGGACACTCTTCTCCCAGTTTGCCAAGTGGCGGGCCCCTCTTCTCACTCTTGTCCCAGTTTCTGGGACACCTCCTTGGAAGCCTCTCCCAACCACCTCAGCTCCAGGTGTGCGCGTCCTGCCTTGCCCCCATCCCTCAATCTCACTTCCCTATCTCGTTTTCTTCACAGCACTAATGCCTCTCACCTCAGAAATTCTTTTGTGTTTTCCTGACCACTGTCTATTTTCTCCCCACTAGAAAGGAAGCTCTGTAAGACCAGGGACTTCTGCTCTGCTTACCCCACATTCCTAGCAGCTAGAGGGTGCCTGGCTCTTAAAAGGGTGCTACACAATATTTGCTGAACAAAGGAATTCCTTCAGTCTGTCACTTAAGACATAGTTATTGAGTACCGTCCAGGTTTCTATTTTTAATTCAATAAGTTCCATGAATTTGCACAGTGAGTTCTCCCAGAAGTTTGGTTTGCAAACCATTAGTCCTGCAACAGGACTAAAATTGCTTAGCTTTCTCTTTGGCGCCAAAGTAATCTGCCAGCAAGACTGCCAGAGGACACTACCCCAGACCTTTCCTCCTCCTAACTAACCACAAGGCAGGGTCAACCGTCCTGTCAAGGCCTCCCTCCCCATATCTGGCCTTAGATGCAAGAACCGGACACTCTGTAATCAGTTTAAGTGCTCATGAATATTTTCTGTTAAGGACTCTTTCTGGACAGATGAAGCCAAGGTTCTAAGTCAGCCAGCTTTAATCCTCCCATGCGTGGGTGGGCCAAAGGCTGAGAGAGAAGCGAGAGAAAAAGCTAAACTGTCTGGCAAATAAATATGCTTAGCCTTCTAAACACGGGGCCTCCTTAGAAGCACAGCTTCCCTGGGAGCAGGGTGGCGGTGCCATTTGCTACAGCTGATGACCTCAGCAAGGGTGGGAGTGGTCCATGGGGAACTCTTGGATGGAAAGAAATGATGGCTGATAAGCACACAAGAAGATACGCAACCTCAATAAGGTCAATTTTTAAAATGCAAATTAATAATTATTCTTGCCCAGATTAGCAAAGATTAAAACATCTGGTGAAGCTATTAGGAAACAGGCACTCTTTAACTGCAGGTAGAAAAGTAAATGGTACAACCACTAGGGAATTGTGTGGAAGTGGATCTGTGATCCTGGTCCCCAGGATCATTAAATTGACATCAGGATGGTCACAGTGAATGGAGCCTCCTGGGACCAGGGATGCTGTAGGCAGAGATGTTAGAGATGCTGCTGGAGGTGGAAGAAGAGGCCTCCAGGATGCAGTGTGACTTTCAGAAGCAGGAGGAGCTACAGACCTATAAATATTCCTAATGAAGGCTTCATGGGTAGTGTAAATTCTCCTTGAACACTGACGGAAGCCGCAAGCGTTCAGGAATGGGCCATCCTAGAAGGACTCTGCCCTGAGAGCCAGTGTCCCTGGGCAACTGGGGACCCTCTAGACCTAGGGAACTCACAGAGATTTGCTGCATCTGCTCTTGCTGCGTCACCACCACACTGCTAACTGGATTCCTTGGCCAAATACATTTACGAACTTCATTTGATCTCCTAGTGGATGGAGACATGCATGGTTTCCTCCCTATCAATCCACAGATCACTTAAAAAGTTGCAGCAGATATTTTGGTAATGTCTGTTTTGATTTTAAATATTTACATACTGCGGCCCAGAAAATCCACTTCTAGTATTTTCTTTTATTGTTACACTCACACAAATACCCAAAAGTCTGTGTAAGAGTGTATTGCAGCTTTGTCTGTAAGAGTGGAAGACTTAAAAACCACCTAAGTGTCTATCAATAAGGGAGGGGTTAAATGTAAGTTATCATACAGTGGAATTCAACTGTTAAAAAGTGAGGAAGAAATGGTACACTTGCAGTGGCTGAATTTTATGCTATATAAATTACACCTCAGTAAAGTTTTCTAAAAAGTGAGGTAAATCTATCTGCATTGACATGGAAAAATGCCATGTCACCGAAAAAAAAAAAGCACTCACTACCTGGCTCGCTCATGGAAAAAAGCAAGTCACCAAAACAGTAATGTGTCATTTTAGCCTATTTTTATTTTAAAATGATATATATATGCAGAAATTTGAAGGCACACACAATAAAATGTTAACCGTGGGTAGCTCTCTAGAGCATGGAATTATAAGGAACTTCTGCTTTTTATGCTATGTATTTCCATAATGTTTTCTTTAGTTGTTTACAAAGAGCATGTATTACTTTGTGGTAGGAAAAAAAAAAGGGCTAAAAACAATTAACTGAGAAAAAAGCTTCTGTTGCCAAAAACAATAATTTAAAAATGACAATAATACAATTTTGCACATTAGGTTAATTTAGAGCCTTCCTCAAACCTAACTCCTTCATAAAATTTCTTTCTGCCAGAAAAGCTTCCAGCAGGCAGGACTCACTAGAGATAGGAAATATGTCACTTCAGCCCATTTAGTCCACGTCAAGCAGGGGCAAGGATCATTACTGCACCATTTGTCATCCCTGATGGACAAGATGTTCCACCATGCTCCTGTCAGTCAGGTCAGGGGCTCCCCTCACACCTGATGCTCACAGGCACAGGTTCAAATAAAATGTTTATCGTATATGTTTATATTTTACAGGATTCCCCAGATTCCCTGCCTTTTCAAAATTAACCAACCAATAATCAATCCTGATTGTGCTGGGTAAGAGGCCTCTGACTACAAAATTTCTTTACACAGCCCTTCACTGCAACCTCAAGGCTAATCAAACAGAAAAAGGAGTGGCCCCAGAGTCTGTTTCTCAGAGCTCACACCTGCAGCCTGGGCCCAGTGCCACCATGGAAGATGATCGTCGGCTCAGGCAGTGCAGAAGCTTGTCTCACTGCTGCTTCCGACAGGCAGAGGAAACACCCACTCGCCCCACTGCTCAGTGATGAGCTGCAGACTACAGGGTGGGTTTTCATCCTTGTAACCCAAGGCTCTGAAATGATTCCAGCTGCTCAGGGTGGTCCAGACTCAGCAGAGAACAGAACATATACAATGGGTATAGGGACGTCACATTCACACCTTGAGCCTGGAAGGAGAGGCTGGAGGTCCAGCTGTACATTCACCCACCAAGAGTTAAACAGAAGCTGAGGACTGGACACAACGCTGCCACTCACTACCTGGCTCACTCAGCTCCAAGAATCTTACTAGGAGGAAAACCCCAGTGTACTGTTTCATTCATAAAGATGACTCCACTTGCCCTCTGACCTTCTGCAGGTCATATACTCTCAATGCCACTCCCTGGCAGTGGTGAAGGGGTCCCCCGGCCCCTCATCTCCCTCATCCAGTAGCCATTGTGAACACTTTGGAAGCTGTATGAGGGCAACTGGCCGAGGACAGGTTCACACCCAACAGGGTCTCCAACCAAACCCTGCCTCACCTTCGAAGAAAAACAACCTTGTCTCCTACCTAAACCCAACATGCATGGCTAATTCACCTGAGTTTCTAGGAGGGTTTCTGAGAAAGCCTCATCACGTACAGTATCATCGTCATCATCAGAATACTGAAGTCTCGAGCTATGCCAACTCAATCACTCCTCACATCCACCCTGGGAGGATAGTATCATCCCAAGTTCTAGATGAAGAAACTGAATCTCAGTGCAGTTAAGGAACTTGCTGAAGTCTCACAGGTGGCAAGCGGTCGTCAGGACCAGAACCCAGGCCACTGCTGACCCTCACTCCCCACAAAACAAGTCTCAGCATCAGGACTGCCTGGGCTTGGCCCCTCGGTATAAACTGCAAAGTTTCTGAAATGCAAACCTCTATGTGCAATCCAGACAGCATTAACAAAAGTCAAGAACAGCCTCCCGAAGAGAATTCACTCAGAAAATTTAAGTATAGATAGAAAAATAGTTCAAAAACTTTGTTCTGTACTGACGGTAGCTACAGCATATATATCCACAATACATGCATCATTCAAAATTTCAAGGCTTGCAGTTAAAAAGTCAATTCAAGTCTTAATGCAGGTGGAAACTGAAACTGTTTGCCGTTGAAGTTCGTTGGTACAGGCAGAGGCCACACCGGCTGAGGCTACAACAGGTCTCTGACAAGCGCTGCCCAAGGTTGGTTGCTCCTGCCACCACTCGGCCTCCCACACACAGCCCAGGCTCTTGGGCAGCCCAAGCAGCTGGAGTGGGGAGGGGGAAAGCCCCAGGTCTCCCAGCGTCTGCAATATCCCTCCACCATCCCCACAGCCCTATGCCCCCTCCCACTGGCTGCTGCTCCAGGCTCTGTGCTCCTGGGCTGTCAGGACCAAGTGCCACAGTTAGGAAGGTCTGCTCACAGACCAGAGAGGCTCCCACCGCCCATGCAAGTGAGGGGCACCGCTTTGTGAGAATACCACACATTTACCCAGCAGAAGACTCTTCCTCTGGGAATGTACTGGGGCTTCACCTTCTAACTGAAATGAGCTGATAAGCACCCTTAGCAGAGGAATTAATAGAAGAGCAGCTCTTCTCTTGACACCACAGTTATAAAACTACATTTAAGACCTTTTCCCTAGCTTCTCAACTCAGGGCAGCTGGCACCCAGAGTCTTCTCTTTTTCAACAATATACGTTGTGTAACCAACCAGAATCTGAGCAGAAGACAAGCAACAGAGTTCATTTCCTCAGTCCCAAAGCCTGGGAATCAGGTGTCAGGGCAGCAGAGAGCAGCTGAGGAAACCTTAACTTTACAATAATATCCTGACTCCAGGGAGCCTTGGGACCTTAAGTGAAGAAATCATCAGTCCCCTATGAACTAAAATATCTGTAAGTCCTCCTTGGCTGGCAGTGGGAATCCCATCTAGAGTAGTCTGTCAGATGCTTCAGGCACCTTGGGTTCCTGTCACAGCTATTTTCACCTCTTCTCCACTTAGGAAGAACAAGTGGCCTGGGTGAGAGGAAGGAGTGATAAACGAGAAGTGTGTACGTCAGTACAGGGGGAGAGACAACATAATAAACCACAACCCCCAGGACTGGGCCCCAGGCTGTCCTAGGAAAGGCGGGTCTGGGTCAAATTGGGATTCCTGTACTTCCAGTGCTCTCTCTGTTCGTCTGTCTACGGGGATCCCTCCAATTTACCTTCCATGAGAGCGCTGGAAAAACTCCCACCACATGGCGTGGTGGTCATGAGAGGCACCATCAAGTTGTTCTGCATCCCTTGTCCTATCATGCAGGATGTGCATGAGTGGCCTCAGGGATGCCGCTAGGCTAGGCTGACAGCTTGGCTGAAGAGCCGGTGGAAAGGAAGTCAGCCTCCATCTCTTTCCTTGAGGGCTACGAACCACACCTACAGGCGGTGAGGAGAAGCCACCTGAGTGTGCTGGGTTTTGGAGAAGCACTTGCTGGGTGATCCGGGATTGTTTCACAATAGTGTCCGCCTTTGTTCCAGCCTTCCTAGAAGTCTAGAATGAACATAAATGAACCCCAGAGAACCAGCATGCCTTGGTCCTGCTATTTCTCACTTGAAACAGGCCTGCCAATGCCAACTCCTGATCAGAAAGTCCTGGCACAATTCACGAGACCTCAGGAAAAAAGGAGGCATAGGGCCCAGGTCAGGCCTGCCTACCTGTCCTCAGACTCTCCAACCCAGCAACAGTGCTGGGAATATGCTTCCTTTGGGCTTGCTCCTCAACCAAGCTACCCGCGGGAGACTTAGCTAATGAGCATCTTACCACACCTGACACTGTGCAAGCAGAGCCTGAGGCTGAACCCCTGATGTGGCTGGGCAAGGACAGAGCTCACTCATTTACTCAGGAAATGACCAAACAATCTGACACAAGAATCAGGATAGTGCTGACTGTGCCTAAGTACATTCTAGGGGCAAGGGAAGAGCAGGTGGCTCTGGAGAGACTTACTGAGAGCTCAGGGCACTGAACAAAAATTCTATACAACTCTGTAGAACAAAGCTCTATACTGTATACAAGCTAGAACTTGAGCACTTCCTCTCCCTTAGCATTGAGATATGAGCCCCCCTTTGAAAGAGGGAGGAGAAGGAAGATCAATTGCCTCCTTACAAAAAAGCAACTTGAGAAGACTGAAAATGTGTAAAAAATCACCTGCACAGAATGAGCAGGCTCCACTTCAAAGATTAGCCCCTATTTGACTCCCACACACAACTCAAAGCTCATTATACAGCAAATTAGTCTGAAATTTATCTTGTATCAACAATCCAGTGTGGAATGTAGAAACTCTGATTTCCTACCGGTTATAATACAAGCAGTGAGCCAACAGGCTGGCTTGCTAAAGACGAGGTAAATAATAAGAATACAGGCGGACCTCATTCTACCGTGCTTCGCAGATAACTATGTTCTTTACAGATTGAAGGTTTGTGGCAACCCTGCGTCGAACAAATCTATCGGTGCCATTTTCCCAACAACATTTACTCACTTTGTGTTTCGGTGTCACATTTTGGTAATTCTCTCAATATTTTAGACTTTAAAATTACTATATTTGTTATGGTGACCTGTGATCAGTGACCTTTGATTTTACTATTGTAACTGTTTTGGGTTGCCACAAGCAGCGTGCATATAAGATCGAACTTAAGCCATAAATACCGTTATGTTCTAACTGCTCTGTATGTTCTAACAGTCGTTCCCCTGTCACTCTCCCTCTCTTCAGGCCTCCCTGTTCCCTGAAACACAACAATATTGAAGTTGGGCCAATTAATAACCCTGCAGTGGCCTCTAAGTGTTCAAGTGAAAGGAAGAGTCAGTCAATGCAGCAAACGTCACTGCTGTCTTGTTTTAGGAAACTGCCACGGCCACCCCAGCCTTCAGCAACCACTACCCCGACCAGTCAGCAGCATCAACATCAAGGCAAGACCTTCCACCAGCACAAGGACTACTCCTCGCTAAAGGCTCAGATGATGACTAGCATTTTTCAGCAATAAAGTATTTTTTTTTTTGCGGTACGTGGGCCTCTCACTGCTGTGGCCTCTCCCGTTGCGGAGCACAGGCTCCGGACGCGCAGGCTCAGTGGCCATGGCTCACGGGCCCAGCCGCTCCGCGGCATGTGGGATCTTCCTGGACTGGGGCACGAACCTGTGTCCCCTGCATTGGCAGGTGGACTCCCAACCACGGCGCCACCAGGGAAGCCCTAAAGTATGTTTTAATTAAGGTGTGTACATTGCTTTTTTTAAATTAAAAAAAATTTATTTATTTTTGAACGTGGAATGGGTGAAACTTTCAAGGGGAAACTTGAAGCTGTTGCTTTACTTTTCAACTCAATCTTAGCTGACACGCTCACGCTCTCTGCTGACTTAGGTGGCCAACAGCCCTTCAAGGCAAGAAAAAAGAACAAGGCACTAGATGCTGTCACCAGTGTTTCTGTCCATCCCTACAAGAGCTTTCCCTTCCCCTATTCTACTGCAACAACCAAGAAGGTACTGTAAGCTCAATTCAGGTTCTCACTCACCCAGACAAGGGGACATCCTATCAGTGCCATGAAGTCTACTGACAAGGGCAGCATGGACCCAAATGATGCCCTGGAGGGGTATCAAGAAGGACTTAGGGCCTGGTATTTATAGCACGCCTCGGCAGAGCCGGGAAGGGTGGAGGAGCTGACAATACAGAGGAGGCACTGGGATCACGATTTCCCAGCATGCCCTCTAAGAGCTCAAAGCCACACTGCTGCACTGCTATTGGTTAATGTGGTGAAAGTTATTCTTAAAGTTAGGAAAACAACTCAATTTCTCCCCAATTTTGTAATTTGCTACCATCAGACTTAACTCTTGAGATTATAACTAAAGATGACAAAACTTGTAAAAGCTTCCAGGAGCTGAGTTGATATGGCAGCATATAAGGACTGGAGGCACTTGCTTTGGGTAAAAAAGGATCATCCTTGTTTTTTCTTTTTCCTGCCTTCATTTATGAAAGATACTTCTCACCGGATATAGAATCCTAGGTTTACAGGTTTTTACTTTCAGCATTTAAATATGTTGTTCCAGGACTTCCCCGGTGGCGCAGTGGTTAAGAATCTGCCTGCCAATGAAGGGGACACGGGTTCGAGCCCTGGTCTGGGAAGATCCTGCATGTCGCAGAGCAACTAAGCCCGTGTGCCACAACTACTGAGCCTGAGCTCTAGAGCCCATGAGCCACAACTACTGAAGCCTGGAGCCCGTGCTCCGCAACAAAGACAAGCCACCGCAATGAGAAGCCCATTCACCGCAACAAGGAGTAGCCCCCGCTTGCCGCAGCTAGAGAAAGTCTGCGCGCAGCAACGAAGACCCAACGCAGCCAAAAATAAATAATTTACAAAAAAGACGTTCCATTGTCTTCTGGCTTGAATAATTGTATGAAAAGTCTGTATTAGTTCTTATGTTTATTTCCCTCTACATAATGTCTTTTTTCCTCTCATTGCTTTTTACAATTTTCTTTTTATTATTGTTTTTCAACAATTTGATTATGATGTGGCTTAGTGTGATTTACTTTGTGTCTATCCTACTTGGGGTTTGTTAAGCTTCCTGGATCTGAGTTTACATTTTGGTTTTTTTTTTGGCAGTGCCTTGTGGCTTGTGGGATCTTAGTTCCCTGACCAGGGATCGAAACTGGGCCCAGAGCAGTGAAAGCACCCAGTCTTAACCAATGCACTGCCACGGAATTCCTATGTGAGTTTAGTTTTCATCAGCTTTGGAAAATATTCGGCCATTACTCTTTTTTTTTAATTAAATTAAATTTTATTTATTTATTATTTTTGCCTGTGTTGGGTCTTGGTTGCTGCGCACGGGCTTTTCTCTAGTTGCAGTGAGTGGGGTCTATTCTTCGTTGAGGTACACGGGCTTCTCATTGCGGTGGCTGCTCTTGCTGTGGAGCTCGGGCTCTAGGTGTGCAGGCTTCAGTAGTTGTGGCACGTGGGCTCAGCAGTTGTGGCTCGCGGGCTCTAGAGCGCAGGCTCAGTAGTTGTGGTGCACAGGCTTAAGTTGCTCCACGGCATGTGGGATCTTCCCGGACCAGGACTCGAACCTGTGTCCCTTGCATTGGCAGGCGGATTCTTAACCACTGCGTCACCAGGGAAGTCCCTCAGCCATTACTCTTAAAATATTTTTTCTGCCCTTTTTCTCCCACCTCTTCTAGAAATCCAATTACATGTTGGACCTTTGATATTGTCCCATGAGGCTCTGTTCATTTTTTTTTTTTTTTTTTGTGGTACGTGGGCCTCTCACTGCCGCAGCCTCTACCGTTGTGGAGTACAGGCTCCGGACGCGCAGGCTCAGCGGCCATAGCTCACGGGCCCAGCCACTCCGTGGCATGTGGGATCCTCCCAGACCGGGGCACGGACCCATGTCCCCTGCACTGACAGGCGGACTCGCAACCACCGCGCCACCAGGGAAGCCCTCTGTTCATTTTTTTTGGTCTTTTTTCTCTCTGTGCTTCAACTTGTAAAGCTTCTGTGGTTGTATTTTCAATTCACTAATCTATTATTCCTCAGAGTCTAATTTTCTGTTAAGTCCATCCAGTAAAATTTCCAGAAATTATATTTTCAGTTCCAGACATTCCACTTGGTTCACTGTTCTATCTTCCACTGTGCTCATTATTATTTTTTAGATTTAATTAATTAATTTATTTTTGGCTGCATTGGGTCTTCATTGCTGCATGCAGGCTTTTCTCTAGTTGTGGCGAGTGGGAGCTACTCTTAGTTGTGGTGCGCGGGCTTCTTATTGCAGTGGCTTCTCTTGTTGTGGAACACGGGCTCTAGGAGCGTGGGCTTCAGTAGTTGTGGCTTGTGGGCTCTAGAGCGCAGGCTCAGTAGTTGTGGTGCATGGGCTTAGTTGCTCCGCAGCATGTGGGATCTTCCTGGACCAGGGCTTGAACCCATGTGCCCTGCACTGGCAAGGAGATTCTTAACCACTGCGCCACCAGGGAAGTCTGTATATATTATTTTTATCTGCGTACTTTTGCTCAGTGTACTCAACCATGTTGTTTTATCAGTGGCTCATTCCTTTTAGCTGCTGACATGGATTCCATTGTAGGAATATACCACAATTTGTTTATCTGCTCATGTGCTGATGGACATTTGGATTGTTTCCAATTTGGGGCAATTATGAATAAAGTTGCTATGAAAGTGCTTTCATGGACATAATGTTTTCTTTTCTCTTAGGTAAATAAATATCTAGGGGTAAAATTGCTAGGTGGTATGGCAGGTGTAATTTTCTTTATAAGAAACTTTCCAACAGTTTTCCAAAGTAGTTGTACCATTTTATATTTCTGCCAGCAGTACTATAAGAGTTCCAAAGCTCACAGTCTCTTCAACTCTTGGTATCATCAATCTTTTTAATTTTAGCCATTCTTGTCGGTGTACTGTGGTATCTCATCACTGTTTAATTTGTATTTCCCTGATGATTAATGATATTGAACATCTTTTCATGTGCTTACTGGCCATTTGTATATCTTAATGTCTATCCTTTGCCTATTTTAAAATTGCATTGTCTTTTTACTGAATTGTAAGAATTGTTTACATATTCTGAATGCAAATGCTTTGTCAGATATTCATATTGCAAATATTTTTCCCCAGTCTGTGGCTTACCTTTTCATTTTCATTACAGTATGTTTTGAAGGACAGAGATACTTAATTTAGATGAAATCCAATTTATTATTTTTTTTAATGGTTCAAGCTTTTTGTATCCTAAGAAACCTTTGCCTTTCCCAGGGTCACAAAGATTTTCTCTTACGTTTTCTTCTAGAAGTGTTACAGTTTTCACGTTTACATCTAGAGCTGTGATGTATTTTCACTCAATTTTTTTAAAAATTTATTTATTTTTGGCTGTGTTGGGTCTTCGTTTCTGTGTGACGGCTTTCTCTAGTTGTGGCAAGTGGGGGCCACTCTTCGTCGCGGTGCGCGGGCCTCTCACTATCACGGCCTCTCGTTGCAGAGCACAGGCTCCAGACGCGCAGGCTCAGTAGTTCTGGCTCACGGGCCTAGTTGCTCTGCGGCATGTGGGATCTTCCCAGACCAGGGCTTGAACCCGTGTCCCCTGCATTAGCAGGCAGATTCTCAACCACTGTGCCACCAGGGAAACCCTTTACTCAATTTTTGTGTATGGTATCAAGGCTTGTTTTTAAGCCATGTACTCTTTTTCCTAGGGCTAGATAAGGCATGGTTCTTTTGAGGTGTCTAGTGAATGCCCCCAGTGTTCAACAACGTCTCTCACGTTAACTGGAAAGAAAAACCTCTTCCCGTCCTAAATAGTCCAGCTCATAGTGAAACTGAGCAGGGCCCTGTGGGGCCCCCAGGCACGGAGGTCTTTTTTGTCCCCCGTTTCTTGTAGGCAAGAATCCAGCCTCCATGACCTTATTCTAAGTTCCAAAGGGCAGATTCGAACAGTTGCTAATCAAGGGAGGAGCAGTCAAGAAACCACTTGAGGCAAGATTAAAGGGACCAGAGAAGCTCATCAAGATCAGGAGACCACCTGAGACGAGACTAAAGGAGTGCAGACCCTATACACACCCAGATCTTGTCAGAGACCCCATCCTTGAACCACGGTTGTAAAACCCTCATCAAATCATCTGGGGTTGGGACACACAGTTTTTTGAGGCAGGAGCCTGCTGTGGCCCCCTGTGCCGGGCAAAGTAATAAAGCTATTCTCTTCTACTTCACCTAAAACTCTGTCTCCAAGATTCAGTTTGGCACTGGTGCACAGAGAGGCAGAGCTTTTGGTAACAACAGCTTCCCCCTTGCTCTGTCTTTTGAGTTTCACCTATGCACACACAGATTAATATCCAGAAAAGGAGTTGAGACCTCTGAACAAATGTCTTGAGCTTTTCCTCTATGTAGCCCTTTTTTCTCCATATTGTCCCTGAAATTTCCAATTGTTCTGGCTTCCTCAACTTTGTCTTCTCAACTCAGCAAGGCTGCTGGACTCCGGGTTGCGCCTCACTACTCTGAGATCTGGAAACTACCTCCAGCAGAAAGCTGAGGGGAAGACCAGAGGGCTCAGTTCATTATTTTCTTTTCCCTCAGGGATCCTGAGCTGCCTGTTGTCCAATTTCTGCAAACGGTTGTTTCATAATATTTTGGCCCCTTTTCTGACTGCTTATAGAAGGAGGGTGAGTTGTATACCAGTGGCCCCTTCTCTGGCAAAAGCCTCTTCATCTACGTTTGCATGGGCTCAAGTGTTAAATTTACCCACATAGGAAAGATTCCTCCAGCTTCAGCGACATGCCCTACTGGATTCCAATCTCAAAATGAAAAGCCTTTGGCTTTTCCTAGTCCACCTATCATGCCTAGAAGAATAACTGCATTGATGCTCTCAGCGAAAAACCAAGCCGATGAGGGACAATGAGAACCAAATGGTGTTGAAGAACTCCACACACAGAGGACATGGAAACCCAGAGGTTAGAGAAGCAGCGTCCCTGCACCACGAATTGCATGTGAACACTGCACACACAGCAGTGAAAAGCCCCAGCACTGGAGTGAGACCCACCGGGTTTGAATTCCAGTATCCCACTTATTGGCTGCCACAACCTTAGACAATTCAATTAACCTCTCTGTGCCTCCGTTTCTCCAGGTATAAAATAGGGTAATACGAGTACCCACCTCACGTGGCTAATGTTAGAAGTAAATGGTAAGGCATGTACAGGGCTTGGCACATAATGAACACTCTACAAATGTGAGTGCTAGTATTGTCACCAGACCCAAAACTGGCCAAAGCACCTTCAGAGCCTGTGGTTCTGCCCTCCCACCCAGAAGAGGCTTTACAAGGAAGACTGAAAATAGATCCTACATTTAAATGGTCTCAAAATGCCTCCCCACAATTTACTTATTAAGTACTAGGGGGAAATGTTACCTTCACATTGGAGACACTCAGAGGAACCACCTTACCCAAGATGTCAGAGAACGTCACCAATACTGGGATAAACCAACATCAGGTGCCTGAGGGTCTGACACACTGAAGAGGGCACAGCATCACTTATGCAGCATCCCCACCAAAAACACACAGCCTGGGTGTAATCATGAGAAAACATCAGACAAACCCAATCTAGGACATTCTACAAAGTCACTGGCCTGTACTCTTCAAAAGCATCAAAGCTAAGACGACAATGAAAGGCTGAGGAACTGTTATAGACTAAAGAGATGTGACAACTGAATCCAAAGTATGACCCTGGACCGGGAGAAAATAGCTATGAAGACAGTACTCAGGCAATTGATGAAATCTGAATATGGACTGCGGATTGACAATAACATGTTAATGTTAAACTTCCTGAGCATTAATAATTGTACCATGGTTCTAAAAGAGAACACCTGTGTTCTCAGAAAATGAATTCTGAACTATGTAGTGATTAGAGTGTAGTGATTAGAGAAGAGAAAGATCTCAGTTCCCCCACCTCCTAAGCCCCGTTGCTCTCCCTCTGAGCAGCTTCCCAGTAGGGAGCAAGCTTCTGCCTTGGCCTTGAGCACCAAGCCAGGGCGCCAGCACCAGCGTGGCAGCCAAGCCAGCCCAGCCCAGCCCAGCGAGAGGCAGAGCCATGCAGAGGCCTAACCTGTACAGTACAGACTGTATGTCCTTCAACTTCAAAGGAGAGTAGTAATGGCTAAGGTCGTTAGGGAGCGTGCTTCTTGGAAGATGCGGAGGATATGGCGAGGTGGGGTGGGAGGAGAAAAGCACTTAGGGGAAAGAGGACTGTGGGTAAGGGGAGGAGGAACGGGTCTGGCAGGTGCTGGGGCTGAAAGAAGAGCAGCAGGTGGCATCTTGCTGCAACCCACTGTCTGGTATCATGGCTGTTCTCCTTGGCCTGGGCTACAGTGCAGACTGTGGTGGCTGGAATGTCTGTAGCAAAGAAAGAGCTCAGAAACGAAGATGGGGGCACCAGGTCCAGGAGCCCGGCTGTCCTTCTAGATGCCAGGATGCCATCTTAGTCCCAGGCAAAGAAGGACCCACTGCATAACACCACTGGCAGCCATGGCCAGTGGGAGCAAGGACCCAGGAGCTCCTGGTATGGTTCAGCGGTCCACCTGCTCTGAACAGCGTCAGACAACGCCCCCCGGCCCGAGCTCTCCTTGCCCTCACACCTCACATCACTGCTGAGCAAAATTCAGCCTGAGCCTTGTCCACGCTGGCCCGGCCCGAGAACCTCCACTGCTGGGAGAACAAGATCACTGTATAACGGCTGCACCCAGGATGCTGTCCCACCCGCAGCAGTGGTCCTTGAACTCAGGCAGGTCTTTAGCAAGACTACAGTGCTTGTTGGATGTTTCCCCGGAGATTTTTACCTACTTGGTGTATTAGTAAATTATTTAGTTTAACACATGTTGAGAAAAACAAATCAATATGTAATCTGCTAAGCAGACTGAGACGCAGTTTAACATTCCTGTTTACTCTAATTTCATGTAACAGAACTGGATGATTTTTTTTTTTTTTGCCAGTAACTGATGAGATTTCTCACAGAGAATTTGGGGACAGAATTATACAAGCAGGGCTCTTGCCAGAATAAACACATTCATTTAAGTCTCCCTACACTGTGTCTGTGGGACCCCAACACCCGGCCCTCGTCATCAGCCTGAGGGTGGGGCAGCGGTGGAAACAGCAGACCTGCAGTCCTCAAGCCTGCTGTCTGGAAACCCCAAGAGCAAAATCCCAGCCGGAAGGTCAGCGCATGTGTGCAGCGTGCCGTTCAAGGGAGTGCTGAGTGAGTCTCCGCTCCATGCACGGCCTAGATGGAACCACCTGCAAATATTTTAGCTCCAAACTCACTACCCAGATAGAAAAACCTGCTCTCATGCTCTGATGCCGCCGGGGCCAAGACACAGCGTACGCGGGGCTGGCAAGAGGCTCGTGTGCGCTCCCACTGTTCTCTCTTTCCTCAGGACCGCGGCCCGGCTTGTGTCATTTAACCCAGGAGTCGTCACTGCGTCATCTTTCTGCATCATTTTTCACGTTATTAAGCGAAAATGTCTTCAAAGAAAACGGAAAAGCCCATGAAGAACACTGATGAGCTTAAGAGGCTGGAAAAGCCCACGGACTAGAACACAAGCTGGGGGGAAATAAAGCCTTTTGAGAAAGGTAAATGTGTAAAAAACGCATGTGTCCCAAACTACTGTGCACACAACTTGGTCCATGAGAGAGAACAGAGAAAAAACATGAAGCTCTTGACACCTATCACTCATTGGTGATAGGAAAAGCCACAAATCCTCGAAACCAAGTCTTTAGAAGAAATTTTAGAGCCAAGGAAAACACTGGTTGAGCGCCCCAGCCTAACCCTTCCTCCCCCCTCTCCCTGGGGGAGGCTGAGCCTCGCCAGCTCCTGCTTCCTCCTCTAGCAAAGTGGCTCAAGTGGAACCTGACCACAGCGCAAGATGCCCTTGAGAATGCAAAGCATGCTCTAAATCAAAGGGAACACGGTGGGGGGGGGGGGTCATGTCGGATAAGCTGGGGCTGCAGTAACTCAAATGAGAAGTCCTTTTCTCACAGGCAAACATGCGATTTCAGGGGCTGGCAACCCCGCGGTACTAGTGCAGGAGTTCTAGAACTTGCTGAGGACTGGAGTTCTCACGGGAGAGGTTCTTTAGCAAAGCCCAACCCCACCACAGCCTGGGGCCCCAAAGGGGCTAGAGGTTTCCAGGCTTATTCTCTGTGACCACACCCAACAGCTGTCCACAACCAAGGCTGAACCAAAAATCCAGGGATGGAAGCATCTCCACTTTGTCTACACCTGTGTGGAGTGTGGTGGACAGCCAACAGAAGCCGGTTACAAATAAGGAGCTGCTTCCCTTATTAGCTAAAAGCAAAAAGCAATGTCTCCAGAGCCACACGGCCTGGCTCTACCACTTCCTGGCTGTGTGACCTTGGGCAGGTTACTTAACCTCCCTGTGACTCAGTTTCCTTATGTATGAGAGGGAGACAATATTAGCACCCACCTCTCAGGGTGGCTGCGAGGGCTAATACACGATGCCTGGCACTGAGCAGGCCCAGCAGGTCTGCCCACATCATCACAACACCTATCTCAGGAGGCACACTGCCAATAGGCTAGGGGGCTGGGAGAAGGTCACTGGGTTCCCCTTTCTTTTCCTGCAGCCCCAAAGATACAAACAGTAGACCTTCCCTAGGAGACCCCATGAGGTCTAAAAGGCATGTGATGAAACTGCTTTAAAACAAAGGTTCTCAAAGAAACAATGCAAAAGGAGCCTGAGGTAGGGACTTCCCTGGCGGTCCAGTGGTTAAGACTCCGCACTTTCACTGCAGGGGGCGAGTGTTCAATCCCTGGTCAGGGAACTAAGATCCCACATGCTGCGTGGCCCGGCCAAAAAACAAAACAAACAAACAAAAGGAGCCTGAGGTAAACACAGAACCTGACTTAATTCACCATCCTTTTTAAGTTGTAGAAAATAGGCCTGAAATTGAAAAAAGGCGGCTCTCTGGAATCCCTCCAAGCACACTGTCTCTTTTTCTGGGAGCCTCTGTCCCCACTATCTCCAGCCCCCAGAACGGATGGCCACGCTTATGATCTCCTACCTGGACCTTTGCCCTCACTACTCCCTCTGTTTCGAGAGCCCCTCACATCTCCTTCACCTCCAGTATTGTGACCAAGCAGGGCTTCCTCAGAGATGGTTCCCAAGGTCTCCTGGCAGAATCCCTCATCACTCCTCTCAAGTCTGTTCAAACATCTACAGCCCTCTTCACACTGCAATGGAATGATCTGCCAGCACGCACGCAGCCCACTCCAGCTGTGAGTCCCTCAGGGACAGGGGACTGGGTCTCAGCTCTTCTTTGTCAAGGCCACACTTGGCACCCAGGTCCTTAACAGATCCATTCTGCTAGAGCTCACATCAGAGTCTGCATGTGACTGAGTCTACAAACTGAACAAATGTAGTTCTTAACAGGGGTGATTTTCCCCCCAAGGGACACTGGGCAATGTCTGGAGATACTTTGGGTTGTCACAAAAGGGGTGGGGGAGCTACTGGCATCCAGTGGGTAGAGGCCAGGGATGCTGCTAAACATCCTACAATGCGCAGGACAGCCCCCCAAAACAAAGAATTATCTGGCCCAAGATGTCAATGGTGCCAAGTTGAAAAACCCTGGGTTAGATGGATAACTTCCTAGCAGTGGAGTGATCTAAAAGAGATGCACGGACCACTTCTATGTACACAAGAAGAAAAGGATAACTCTTAGGGGCCATCCCTGACTCTTAAGATTATTACTGCGCTCCTTATAATCATATAGCACCAGGGAAACAAATTCTGTGAAAACTTGCAGGTAACCTGAAATACCAAGGGCCCTGGAAATCCCTCCTCACGAGTTACAGAATGGACTCATGTACGCCTCCCTGCAGCTCCGGGAGGCTCCACCTCAGAGGCTGGACCTCAGTCCCAGGGTGGGCTCGCCATCCTCACATAGCCAGGGCAAACCTTCACAAAGGCCAAGGCCAGAAAAGCGAACCGAAGATGGAATTCAAACATGCACGAAAGGACTGGTAGGTCTTTTCAAATTGATACGTTTAACGTTATCAATAGCCACAAAATAATCTGAAGTTCCAGATAATACTCTGGACATAAAGAAGAATCATTAAGAAAGAAACTCGGAATTATACAAATAGGAAAAAAAAAGGGGGGAGTGAAGTAGCCAGGGATAGAGAGTAATAAGTGCACCTGTGGAAAGAGGCGAAAAAAGGCATCAGGGGAAGTGGCTGAGAGAGACTGGGGCCTGAGGGACCCGGCTTACATCTCAGCTCTGCACCTACCAACCGGCACCTTGTGCTACACACTTCACCTGCCCACTGTCCTTGTTTGCAGAATGAAAACAACGCCTCCCTTCCAGGTTCCTGTGAAGCACTGTCAAGTGCTGAGCACAAGAGCCGGCATACTAGGGACTGAGTAAAAAGCCAGTTGCAGGAAAGTGGGCTCCAGCAGCCAGTGTTACCACCTGCTACCACAGGACCTGGGTATGTTGAAGCCAGGGACTTGGATGCAGGTTCGTCACCTGTAAATGGGTTGCCCCAGTCCACCCACTGCCCGCTCAGGGCCCACATGAGACTCCGTAGGCGAAAACACAAGAAAGGGTCAGGTGAAGGAAGGAGATTATTACTTACACCAAAGCCACCTGGTTTGAGTGTCTGCTAACTTGGAATTGGCAATCGCTATACTGTCTGGGTTACAGTTTTTTTTTTACTATTATGCAGTCTAAGAGAAGAGGGCTAAAGGTAAACATGTTGAGTAAACAAGACAGAAAGGGAAATGTTTAACCTAATTCAGAAAACAAGTTACTCAAGCACCTGTGAGATGTTCTTCAACTGAGTTCTGAATGTGAATACTGTAATGACAATGAGGATGACATCCCCCCTCCTACTATGGAGGGCCCAACATGTGCCTGACACTAACCCAGCTTCCTTACACACACCCTTCTAATCCTGAGTTCCAGAAAAATCATCACTCCCATCTTGCTGGGGAGGAAACCAAAGCTTCGAGAAATACGTAGGTTGCTCAAGGGCAGTATGTGGCAGAAGCAGAAATGAAACCCAGGTCAGATGGGTTCCAGAGCCAGGGATTCTGCTATTTTTAACCATTTGTAAAACTCCTTCAACAGGAGGAGACTTCATCTTCATGCAAACACTATACTAACTGCAGAGGATTTTAAACAGCTCATTAAAGCAGTAAAGGGGTTGATAGGTTCCAATAGAGCAACACTTGAAAAACAAAGGTATTTAAAAGGCAAAAAATGCATTACAACTCAGATTGTCCCCTAATTCAGATAACTCCCTCCTGCCCTGATTTTATTCCAAATTAGTGAAGTTTTATTATAAATAAAGGCCATCACCATTATGGATAAATGCTACCAGATGAATCAGCATTTAGAAAACCGAAAACTTTCTGAAAATAAAGACCCCCTAACGGGCCTCCATGCTAATGTTGGCTGCACTCCTTTCCCCTGTGGGCACAAAAGCAGCCTGGGACAGAATGCTCTTCCTGGGCCTTGGCTGGCACTCCGGGGTGGGGTAGGAAAGGAAGGCGACATTATTGACCGTGTGATGGGTGCCAGGCCCAGAGATGGCACCTTCACATATGAGCTCCAGCTCCATTTCAGCCATCACTGAGTTTCGTTATTTTACCAGAAGTGAAAAGTTACCGGGAAACAGGATATTCACAAGATCTCAAAGTATTACCACCAGAGAGATAATGTATTAACTGCAAAGGGGAAAATGTACCCTATAAGGGAGAGAGCTGGAGACGTGCCCTCTCTGCCCAGTAACTGACCTTATCACTAACAGTGGGACTGATGTCACGTGCCACCTGGTGCTGTGTAACATGAAGCACGCAACACTGCTCACGCAGTGTTCTCGCTGTAAAAAAGGTTATCGCAATCTAATGGCTCCTCCAGACCAACTCAGGAAACATAGGGGTCCATGAAACGCCCCAAAACCGCAACAAGGTAACACCCAGACAACTCCAGAAGGTGGGGCACCGTCCACAACAACTGGCCAGGACTCTTCCAAAGGCAATGTCAGTAAACAACAACAAAAAACAAAAAAAACTCGTGTGTGTGTGTGTGTGTGTGTGTGTGTGCGCGCGCGCGCGCGCGCGCGCGCGCGCACAGGGGAGATTCTTTTAGGGTGAAAGTGACTTAAAAACATAACCAGGTGCAAAGTGTGGACCTTGATTAGATCATAGTTTTTAAAAAACTCCAGCTATAAGAGACCTGTGATGTTAGGGGAAGTGTGAATATTAGATATTAAGTGATATTGCAGGGTTATACATTTTCTTAGGTGTGATCATGAAACTGTGGTTATGGGGACTTCCCTGGTTGTGCAATGGTTAACAGTCCACCTGCCAATGCAGGGGACACGGGTTCCAGCCCTAGTCCGGGAAGATCCCACATGCCGCAGAACAACTAAGCCCACGTGCCAAAACTACTGAACCTGCGCGTCTAGACCCCGCGAGCCACAACTACTGAAGCCCGCATGTCTAGAGCCCGTGCTCCACAACAAGAGAAGTCACTGCAACAAGAAGCCTGAGCACCGCAAGGAGGAGTAGCCCCCGCTCGCTACAACTAGAGAAAGCCCGCGCGCAGCAACGAAGACCCAACACAGCCAAAAAATAACAAATAAAAAATAAATTCATTAAAAAAAAAAAAAAGAAACTGTGGTTATGTAGACAACTATTCTTATCCTTAGGAGACTCAACTGAAGTTTTTAGGGATAAAGTGTGATGCTGGTTGCAACTTACCTTCAAATGGGTCAGCCAAAATAAAAAAGTATAAAGAGATAAAGTAAATGTGGCAAAAGGTGAACAATTTCTGAATCGAGGTGGAGGGCAGATAGGCATTCATTGTATTATTTTCATCTTTTCTGTATACTTGACATTTTTTAAGATAAAAATTAGGATGGCGTGGGGACAGGTGATCCCAGGAAAGGTTGTCCCAACATGCCTATGTCTGTACAGAACACAAAGGGAGGCCAGTTCACCACGCGCCAGAACAGCAGGGACTCATTTGAGATTAAGATTTCAAAGCTGGGGGGCTTCCCTGGTGGCGCAGTGGTTGAGAGTCCGCCTGCCGATGCAGGGGACACGGGTTCGTGCCCTGGTCTGGGAAGATCCCACATGCCGCGGAGAGGCTGGGCCCGTGAGCCATGGCCGCTGAGCCTGCGTGTCTGGAGCCTGTGCTCTGCAACGGGAGAGGTTACAACAGTGAGAGGCCCGCATACCGCAAAAAAAAAAAAAAAAAAAAAAAAAAGATTTCAAAGCTGGGTAGACTAGTCTGTGATGTTACTTTGGGCCTCAGGAAAAATGCTATCATTTCTCAGCACCATCAGTGTCCTCATAAAACAATGACACCTTCTCTCAGTTGGATAGTCCCCAAATCTGTAACATGAAAATAGGCAGGTAGATTTATCCAAGCTCTCAAAATGCTTGTTTTGTTAAAAAGCCAATCCTGTCTACACTTCAGCCCAGGACTCTGATGGTGCATGGTGAAGGAGGCTTGAGTCTGCTTTGCATTTACAGGTCCTGAGAGTAAATATACCCCTAATGCCAACACACACACTGGCCAATACTGACCTTTTGCTGATGGCTGGGCCACTGCCCTGTACTGGAACACACAGGGCAGCTCCAGGACTGCTCAGCTCTGCTGTGCTGTGACTTCACTGAGTCACACACTACAGATAAAGCCACCAAAACAAGCTGCTCGGCAGGAAGAACATGACAAAGGTCCCTCGTTTAAAGCATTTCCTTCTACTCAGACCCCCGACGACTTTCAGTGACACTCCAGGAAACCTAGAGGGGGAAGGCCCTTTAAAAGCTTGCCTCTGAGTTTGTTTGGCTTTCCTTGGACACACAGGGTACCTTAGCCGAAGCCTCCGGAAAGTTCACCCCCTGAACAAGGCGATGCTGACACTGGGACATGCCAGCAGATGGCGGCTTGTATGTTTATGCAGCTTAAAGAATCAGCTATATAGATCAACTGGCACACCAACTCTCAACTGCCTGGCCAGAGACGTCTGGAAATCCGCACACAGTGAGTCGAGCACCAGGATGAGAAATCCCTGTGAGAATCAAAATCCTCTCCTGAGATATAAGAGGGTCTTCCTCCAGGTAACCCTTACTTCTAGGTAAAAAACACAGCAACCTGTAAATGGAGAAAAAGTAATTTTCTGGGTAGAAAAAGAAACATAAAAACAGTGGTCTGAGGATTCACTGAAATCAGGATGTGAAGTGATGAAAAATACCACACAGCCTGTCTGGCAGAGAAATGGGTCCATCCTATACAACAGAGCTGGTCCAAAAGGAAAACGGAATAGTGCCTGCCCCAAGAACCGAGGAGTTGTCAGAAGTGTCAGAGCCCATTGCCCTGGAGGAGGAAAGCACTGGAACGGAAAAGACTGTGACTCCAAAGAGGAGAGGGACTGTTAGTTTCAACTGCTCAGGAGAGATGACTGGTATTTAAAATGTGCTTGGGAACTTCCCTGGTGGTCCAGTGGATGAGACTCCGTGCTTCCACTGCAGGGGGGCACGGGTTCGACCCCTGGTCAGGGAACTAAGATCCCGCATGCCACGCAGCATAGTCAATTAAAAAAAAAAAAGAGAGGGAGAGAGAAAAAATATGCTTGAAGAAACCAATGATGGAATTGACAAAGGATGGAGTGGCCTCATCTTAACGAACCCAGACCTCCCTCAAGGGCTGCAAGGTGAGCAGTCTTTTCATGGGAGCCTGGCACTCCTGACAGCAGCTCTGCCAGACTGAGGAACAGGCACTGTGACCAGGAAGACAGCCAAGCAGCTTGCAGGAGCAATTCCTTGAGACCACCTCCACTCCCTTTCGTTTTCCCCAATAAAGTCCATTTCAAAATGTAAAGCAGTTCCTAAGAGATTTCCTCCTCTTCCCAGCCCTGCAAAATGGAAAAGCCCCACAGTTCTATTTTAATAGAACCAAGAAGTTAAAGAGAAGAAAGGTACTTCCCTGACTGGGTCTCGATCAGTGGGACTCCCCTTGGGCTGGTGTCTGCTTCTAGGTGGGAGAATAGGGCTCTCGATCCATGTCCATGCCTGTATTCAGGGCAGACACGGCTCTAGCCTTTCCAACTCTTCCCCCCATCACCCCTACTCATCACTGTCCCAGGACCTACTACCCAATGCCACAAGCTCCCTCCACATCTAGCCTTACACTGAGCAAGAAACCACTTCCTAGTTCCACCTTTGCATACGGAATATACCAACCACGGCGGGATTTGCACTTGTGCTCACAGTGAAGATTAAGAAGTGACTGTGTCCCTGAAGACTCGCAGGGCCAGCACCATCACTCTGAACACATTCAACCCAGCACACTTCTCAGCTGTGAGCAACTCCGCCTGTCATAATCACATTTCCCTCTCTGAATCACAAGTATCAAACCCCAGGGAATTAGTGGGGTCATCAGCACCAATCAAACCCATGAAAATAGCCAGGGCTATGCTAAGAAATCTTAGGTCAGGGAACAACATAAAACCTAAGCCTGGAGTTCCTTTAGGGAGAAAGGAAGGCCAGCTGGAGGAGAGAAACGTGGGGAGGGGAGTGCAGACCCACGCACAATGTCTCGAACATACAGACATACAGTTCATGCACCCAAGTCAGAAGCTGATTTTCGCTAAGTCATCACAAATTATTACTGTGGGAACAAGTGGGTATTTGTTCAGCAGGGAAAACAGCAAGGCAAGTAGAGACTAAAAAGGAGAGAAAAAGTAGCAAACATATACAGTCTGGGACTTGTTGCAAGACTTACGAAGGCCAGGCAACCAGAAAAAAAGTGGTGTCCAAGAATAGCCTCTTCAAGGTTCCCTAAAGCCTGGGAGAATTCACCCAAATAAGCCACACATCATAAACAAGCAAAGCTGCAACTCCAGTAACTGGACCCTACAAGACGCACACACACAGCTGCAGGATCCTTCCCAGATGCCAAGGAGCATACCTTCTGCAGGAACTTCCCATTCTGCCCACGTGAGCACAGTGGGGAAATTTTGAGAACAAGTCATTTTGGAAATAACACCTCTGTCAAAATAGTTATAACTCTTCCTTTCCCCGAAATGCAATCACAGAGCTACTAGGTCTCTTGTCACTTTAATAAAAGGAAGGATGTACACTAAGAAAACATAACCCCTCAACACGTGGCACACATGACAACACGTTGGAACTTCTGGTTTTCCAGAAGGGCTATCTGGGGCTTTCTTCCCCATTATGAAGCTCTCAAGGAAGGGCCCCTGATGACTTAGCACAGGAATTCTAAGACCTCCTCAGACCCTCTGAGTCTGCTTCTCCACTAAGCTCCTAAGTTGCCCAAGTCTCATGGAAAGGAAGGATACCTGAAATATAAACAAAAGTGGGCTGGGAAAGGGAACAGCCAGGGGAGACTTGAGATGCAACTTAATTAGGAACGGTTGGGGCAGAGATGGAACAGGTGAGCCTGTTCAGGAAAAGGAGAGGAAAAAGGAGATGCGGGGAAGAAGGCACTCTGGGTGGGTCCGGCTCCAACCAAAACAGAAAATTAAGCTGAGGGTGAAGGGCCGGGGCCAGGGGAAGTAGTCCTGGGAACGGAATGCACGGCCTAATAAGCCAGGTATTGCAAGGTGGCAGAATTTATATGCGAACGGGATATAGTAAATCCTGAAGTGAAGGTGAAGAAAAAAGCTCAGTATCAGACTGGGGGCGAAGGGGAGGCTAAGAAGAGCCTTTAAAAGGGGGCAGAAAAGAATATGCCTTCCGGGGGTCATGGCCGTAGGCTGTTAAGTAGGGTAGCTTTAATTTGCGATGACACGGTTGCAGGGGGGCATCTCAGAAGAGAGGTGTGCGCGGGTGGGAGAAGAGTACTAGGGGTGACCCCTGACAAGAAGCTGCCGCGATAAGGCGAGGGACCCAGGACCCTGGGTCGGGGCCAAAGCTCCCCCTCGTCTGGGAATGCCCAGCCTGGGCTCGCGGGAGGAAGACACCTTCGCCAAAGGGCCCGTGTCCCCAAGGCCTGAACTCCTCAGGCAGGAGGGTCCCCGAGGCCGGTGGGCCCGAGGCTCGCGGCGCAGGGCTTCAGGAAGGCGGGGGTCCCGGACTCACGCATCAACGTGCTGAAGGCCACGACGCCGAGCAGCCCCTGCAGGAAGATGCCGAAACTGTGCATGAGCGCACCGCTCTCGCAGCGGCCCGCGCCGGACGCTACGGTGGAAGGCGGCCCACCCGGCAGTGAATGGCTCGAGTTCCCGGCAGGACCCTGCATGGCGGGCCTGGCGAGGGGCGCTGGGCGCCGCCGCCCGGCCGCCCGCCCGGCCTCGCTACCTGCGGGGCCCTCGCCACCGAGCCCAGAGCCCGGAGTCCGAGACGGGCGCCGGTATCTCCGCCCCGCGGCCGACTCGGCGCCGCGCGTAACGCGACGTCTGAGACCGCAGCGCCTGATTGGCCAGGCGCGGCGTGGGGGCGGGCCTTGGCCGCTCCTACTCTCCCCCCCACCAGGGGCGGGGCTCCGGCCGGAGAGGGAGCGGTGTTTTGGATCCCGACCACAGGTAGGACAGGCCAGGTGAGCTGGGCTGCGCAAAACGGATTGAGAGCCCAAGCCCGGACTCCGAGCTCCAGGTCGGGAGGGCAGGAGCAGGGAAGATCTGTGACGAAATTTTTTTTTTTCCCTCTAAGATAAACCCCTGAAGAATTTATGAAAAAATACTTCTGGATTCCACCCCCAGATTCCGATTCAGTTGTTCTCAGACGGTGGCCAACAATCTGCATTTTCGGCAAGCAGGCTGGATTATTCTGAGGCAGGTCGTGGAGGAAAACAATCTGACTCCGCAAACAAGCATATTCTTTCCAACCCAGACCTTCGGTGTCCTTGTACTTTCCTTGTTAGTACCAGTATCCTGGCCAAAGGCTTGTCTTAGATTCATCATTCAGGCCCCAAATCGACTTTTCCTCCCATAAACGTAATTTAAATGGTCATTTCAATCCAACTGCCTTCATTTAAAAATATACAGGGTATATGCTGTAAACACGTGGATGTAACCCCATCTTGTTCATTCTGAATGTGATTCATAAAAGAAAATCAGGTTGTTGGTATTTGTCAGTCTCCAGGGCCTCCCTCCACACACACTCACATTTATTCCCACTCAACCCTTTCTGACTCCTCAGAACCTGCTCCCTTCCTCTACTAGGGCCTTTAGTCCCCATTCTGTCACCTACCCTCTGAGCTGCCTCTGGCTTTTCTCCCGACACCTCTTGTTGGTGCTCTCAGGTCCCTGACCAGGACTGCATCCACTTAATGCCAGTGTACACACAGTATTATTCTAGTAGACACTGGGGTACACTTGTTGAACAATAAATACCAAACCTAGGGAAAGTTCCCCTAAAGATAGCTGTCAAGAAATTCCAATTACATAAAAGGTTCAATGATATCCAAAAGCTTTCTTGGTTAACAGGAATATTAACTTGATTATCTGGGGAACACAAATGCTACTGGCTCCCTAGAGCCAATTCTCCATCCCTTCTCTTACAATGCACTTCCACACCTCTGTGCCTTTACATGGCATTCTAGCTGCATGGAATACTGTTCCCTTTTCCCTGCTCCATGAACTGCTACTCATGCTTGAAGGCCTGCCTGACACCCCTGTCCCCACTGTGCATCCACATTACCTTGTGTGTGCTGCTCCACTAGAACTTTTCAGACTGCTAAATTAGACGGCTGTACACACCTCTCTCTCCCAGCTGAGTGTAAGCCTCCTGAGGGCAGGAACTGATTTTCTCTCAGCCTTGAAACCAACATAGTGCCTGGCACAGAGAGCATGCAACAAAATGCTTTTTAAATTAAATTGATTTTTAATTTATAAAATTAAAAACTCTCCACAAGTATTGACCATGGGAAAATACAGAAAATCAGGTTAAGAAAATAAACAGGTAAGGAAAAATTGCATTACCGTCTTAAGTCTAAGAAGGTCCCTTATGGGTATGTATGCTCAACAGTTACAGTCCACGTTTAGAGAGAACCAAACAATAGGATGTGTCCTTAAAGCCGAAGAGATTGTAGTTGGGCATAAGGAGATTATTAATTGCTTGAAGACACAGCTCAAGGAAAATTGCACACAGAGCTGAAAAATGAATTTTTTTGACAAAGCAGTGCTCTGCACATCCAGATGTGGAGGAACCCTAAGGCCTGTCGCTGCTGTGCCAAGGCAAATGTAAAGAACAAGAAGCAGTCTTCAGCGATCGGGGCAGAGTCCTCGGTGCCGGGAGCAAGCTCACTATGGGAAGTTCTGCTCTTCCTACCTTTTCTGAACGGCAATTAAAAAGTACCCAGATCCAGAGGGGAAAGGATCAGACAGAAGGATGGGGGGAGAATTCTGGAAAGGTTAATTTTATTGAAGCAGGAAGGAACTTTCTCCTCCATTCAGAGATGATTCTCTGAGGTCCCACTGGAAACAGTTTTGAAGGATTTACTCTGGTCAAGATGCCTTCTTTGCTGTCAAAGGAAGTTAAATATACCTTAAGACCTGTTTTAATTTTCTCACGACCACTTAAAACTGTCATAACATACCACACGTTTATATACACTCTTATTTACAAACCAAAAAAAAAAAACCCACGCAAAATATTCATCCAAAATAGTTATTTTTTAATCCCTTGAAGTTATACCATCAAACTTGATGGGAGTTATTTTAATAGGTATTCTTGTGCATATTTCTCCTTAAGTATACTTTATCCTCAATGCATAACTTTTAAAATTAAGAGAAAAACAGTAAGCAGGAAGGATACAACGCAATATGCATTTCATTTTGTTCCAAACAAGCAGCTTAAAAAAAAAAAAAAAAAGGACAACGTACATTAAAGTGCATCAGTTCCAATGAGTTAGTATTAGAAAAGGGCCTAAGGACAGTGCTGGAACCAGCCAGGAGTCCCACACTGGCAGGCCTCTGATTGTCTTCAGAGAATAGTCAACAGCAAAAAAAAAAAAAAAAAAAAAAAAACAAAAAAACCGGAAGAGAAAAAAAATGAGCACTTAAAAATCTCAAGAGAAACATTCAAAGTACACTTCCCTAGAGACTTCTTGCAAAAGGAGATAAGTTTTAATTTTGTCTAAACTTTGTAACCTCCCTCAGTCATCTGCTTTGTGACTTGATTTGCCCCAAGAGCCTACCTTCATCCGTTCAACACTATTTGCTCACGCTCACATCCACTCTGCCAAGTTAGGCATGCAGTTAGATAAACGAAAACACGTAGAAACCCGCAGGACTGAGTTCCCATGCATCCTGAGAACAGGCACACCTATTAGCAATGGTAGCTTCATGTCACTAGCCAGTGTCATCCTTTGCCTCCAGAAATAGTCGGAGACCCTTGCCTCCCACAGCTTTAACTCCATTACTGCTGGAGTTAAAGACATGTCCGGCAAGGCTGTGGCTTGTTTCCCTTTAAGACAGTCCTTTGCGATAGGCCACGGCACCAGAACAGACCCAAATGGTGTGTCAGGTCAGAAAAGACATAAAGGAATGGAGTTTTAGGCCTACTTCTCCATTCCTCCAACCCCCACTCCTGGTTCTGCTGGTTCTTGCAAAAATCTAAGACTTCTGAAACCCTAGAACGAAGAAAATCGATCTCCAGTGCACTTATGGCCCACCACCTTCACCCCTAAGGCTGCCCTCAGAAACAGAACTACCTGTCAAATCTGGTACAAGTACAGAGGAGATCCCAGGTGAGCAGGCTTGGAACCAGATCCATTTGGACTGGGCTTGGAGTTTAGAACTCTCCTGCCAAAACTCCAAGTCCATAGGTGACTTATTTAGATAAATTCAAATTTCCAAAGCATATACATCCTGACACAATGGGAGGGAATCATCAAAATTCACTAGCAAAACATTGTAAAGTGAATAAAATCAAGGAAGAGTTATACGTGCATGAAAGTGATTGATTTCTTTTTGGTTTTGCAGGAGGCTCTGTCCTACAGGGTTTCCGAGCCAGCACCATGACCATGACACATGGTTACTTTGGGTGGACCCAAGACCAAAGACATTCAAATTTTTAAAGGGGGTACCCAGTCCCTACTGAGACTTATACTCCATTTGCTAGTGCTCCCTTCTCCTTCATCTTCAAAAGGCCAACTGATAACACGGAACACTTTTGAACTTACTTACACACACACACACACACACACACACAAAACATCTCCAATATACAGGACCAAAGTTCAAACTTAGTGTGTGTTTCCACTGCCGAGGCTATGCTCCTAACAGCTCTCTCAGAGTATCTGTGGGCATCAATCAAACCAGCACATGGTGTCTTAAATAAATGTCTTTGGTGATAGGCACCAAGTAAACAGAAGTGCCTATGATAGTTTTCCCAATGTCCCCATTTAGTTAAATCTTACCTACAGTTCCCTGATGTTCTGTGTGTGCCCCAGAAATACTTTCTGGCTTGGGGGAGGGGATGGTTCTGAGTACTATCCAACCTGAGGCCTCCTAAAGCTTTTACTCTGTATTCAGTTATGGTATTAGTGACTGAATTTGTACAAGAGAACAAGTAAAATGTATTCAAGTCCTCAGGAAGCTTTGGTCCAATGCCCTCTCTCTCACAGTGAGAAAAATTTTACTTCCAGGAGAAGGAGCATATAAAGGTCAAGTTCTGAACTGGTTTTCTATGACTGCCTCTATTGTAATTCAATAAATATTTACCGAAGAAGCCCATCCCTTCCAGAGGTTGGTAACTATCCTTCCCTGACCTCTTATATCTATAATGTAGATGCTGGGAGCCACCTACAACGCTAAAGAAAGGCAGATAGGACGAAAGCTCCCATTAATGCATTTCCTGCATTAGCCACCACAGTTCTGCTTCAACGGAGAGGAATGGAGGTGGTTTACAAATGAAAACAGCACAGTCCCCAGAAGCCCACAAAATATAGTCAAAATGTCACAGCAAATCTTCGCATGCAGTAAAAGGTTTCCCTAACACACCAACACTACAATAATAGCCTTATATTGGTCAGTCAACTTCAAGGTCCAGGAGCATGATACAATCCATTCACCTGTTTCCAAGCTTGTCAATTCAGGATCAAAAATGGATCCTGGAAAACTTTCTGACCTTAGGGAGGCTATGGAGCCAGCTGAAGGTGAAATTTAGACAAATGCAGTCCCTCATAATGTACCTCGCACAGATTTAAGAGGTTGGTATCTTTAAACACCAAAGTTCATATACCTATTGCAACATAACAAACATTTTACCCCAACATGGTGAGCTGTTATCAGGCTTAATATATGTTTTAGAATCACGACAATCAGACTGTCACTGCTGGCCAGTCCAGCCCCAGCCACATTATGAGGCAAATGGAGTCTAAATTTTATACTTAAAAAATAAAAAAAAAAGCCCCGTGCCAAATTCCCAAACAATTATCCTCTCTCCTGTGACAGCCAGGGATAGGGACGGGGGGTATATAATACTTCTTTAATGTAGTTGCCTGATAAACTATTATCTTGGTATGAGAATGCAAAAAATAGGAAGTAGGTAGGAATAGTAAGTAGGAAACCCTACTTACTTGTCTAATTTAGAGTCAGCTTCTCTCTGGGAGAAAGCTGAGCTTGAATAATCATGGCATAAATAGACAAGCTGGCTGGGGCCCGACTCTACCTGATCAGAGACTACTACTTAGGGCCGTGTGTTTCATCTTGCAGGGGCTTTGCCCCCTCACCTGTGAAGGGAGGTGTTTTAAATTCTATGGTTTCTGAAGAAGTCAAGAGAGAGACAATATAACATATTCACTGTTGCATTTGGTAAATTCTCTCTTATAGAAAATCTCATTTTCCTAAATAAGACAACAATGTTAATTAGTTCCAGACTTTTTTTGTTTCATTGATCTTCTTCAAGGAACTCTTTGCCTTAGTGCCTTGACTGCTGAGCTCTCAGGAAATTTTATTATGCAAGATATCCGCCTCCCCCACCCCCACCCCCCTCCCGCCGAAACTCTATCTACTTAATGCTAACTGTTCCCAAGCATCATATATATGCTTCTCTTCCAGGGGCATAGAATGAATCAAAACTTTAAAAACTATATCTCCGATAAGTTCAAACATATTAACTTCTACTTAAATGAAGCGTCTTTCCAGGTGTATCTGGTAGTAGCCTAAGCAAAGAGTTGATGCTTTAATATATGGTTTGGTTGGAGGGCCTGAGTTAAGGTGGTTCATAAATTATCCAATGAAGAGAAGATTCAGATTACAAATGTTTGCCAAGGTCCATAAAAACACGTGGGGCAGCGGGGGAAGAAAAGGAAAAAATCACAATCAGTTTAAATTTGTAATAAAATTACCTTATATTTGTATAGCTGTTTAGAATTTACCCAGTTTGTAGTTTTAAAACATTTTCAAATCTTGAAGAGGAATGATTAGGTTATATATTTGCAGGTAACTAGGATATTTAAAACACACACACACACACACACACACACACACACACACACACACTCAGCAAAGCAAACCATTTAAAGGAAGCAACCTATGTATCTTTCCTCATTCCACATGGTTGGAACAGTACAGCAAATGCTATTATTCTATAATAGCTAACAGTGCAATCATAAGTGAAAATTTGCCTGTTTAATACCAACTTGAGCTGGGTCAAAAGAAACACCTAAAAGGAAACTTGAGTTGTTGAGTGGGAATTGACCGTAGAATACATTCAATTTAAAGGTTTAACCAAAGAAAGAGTAAACGTGACTAGGCAAAGACGTTTCTAGAATCCTTAACCATCTCTCAATCTTTATCCAGCCACTGAGGACATACTGTGACGGAAATGCCATGCTCTGCATCACCCCTCCTAAAACTTATTTTCTCTGTTGTGCTTCTACACTATCTGCCTGGAGACACCGAGAAAGATGGGGGAAATGGGCTTTACTGTGGGTCCAGGGAACACCTACTGATTTTTACCCAAAGTAAGGACTCTCAAAATGAAAGACAAACAACTATAGAGAAAAGTAAACACAAAATAAAAGCCTCTGAAATCCCTCTGAGAACTAACAGGGAGAAAGCAATTCAACTGAAATAGCAACAATCTTTGAACTACTTGAAACAGGCAGCCCAACCTGGGTCAAGATGCAAAACAATGACAGTAGAGTTCTTAGATCAGTCAGTTAAGGAATTGGTGTTAAGTGCCACATATTATTTTTAAGAAAGCAAACAGTGTTTTTTTTCCCTCCAACTCTGTCATAGTTTTAGTGTTCATGTAGCTTAAAAATGGTATCATTAAAACAACCTCATACATGGCTATAAGCTCAATTATCAACAGAGGTAGTAAACAAAGGAACTCCTAAGAATAGATTTTAAAATGGATCAAAGTGTGACTGTACATTCAAAACCCTAGAGCCACATAATCATCCCCAAAATGAACTGTTTTAATTTAAAAAAGCTTAAAAAACACAATGACAATGAAGCACTGATGTGCCTTAGGCACAGTCCCAAATCAGTGCTGACTTAAAGCTATGTTCTCTCTTTCCAAGAAAGAGAAAGCAGAGAACAAAGTTCAATCTACAATGGGAAGGAACAGAAAGAACAAAAAGAAAACCAAAAGGGTGCTTTCCAGCAACCTAGATTATTCTTCGTTTTCAGGCCACACCAGTGGAAATGCTTATTCTTCTATAGGAGTCTTTTCTTCACAACCTTTATTTTTTTTAAACTGCAATCTGCTGAACAAGAGATGCCCACATTTTCACTGGCAGGAGAGCCACTTCTGTGCAGTTTTTGCTTACTCAGTGTGGGTCCTCCTTCCCTGAAAGTGCAAAGAGAGCAAGCCGACACCTGCACGGCCCAGAGCCCCAGGACTATTTCAGCTCCACTTGTAGAGCAGGGCGAAGGATTTGCTGCATTTGTGCTTCAAAGATACAGCTCACTTTGGTTGTCCTTCTCAGTTGGCAAACTGTTCATAAAAAGCAAACTTGATCCTCTCTATGTGATGGCAAAGTTTGATGGCAGGGCCCAGTTTTAAGTCCATGCACTCTTGAACGGTGGGAAGGGTAAGGAGCAACAGGGCCTGCCCATCAATTTCCTGTTAAAGCATAAAATACAAATCATCTGTGATGTGCATATGAGTGGCAGCTCGACCATTACAGCCCTGGTTCACTTCGCTTTGTCAAAATCAAAAGTCCCTGTGCTTTTCCTTTCATCACTTTTTCCCTTTAAATAAGTATCACACACTTCCTTTTAAATGCCTCTCATAGTCCTCCATACTAATCAATCTTCAGAATTAGTAATAAAGGGGACTTCCCTGGTAGTCCAGTGGTTAAGAATCTGCCTTCCAATGAAGGGGATGTGGGTTCAATCCCTGGTTGGGGAACTAAGATCTCACATGCTGTGGGGCAACTAAGCCTAGGCACTGCAACTACTGAGCCCACACGCTCTGCAGCCCGTGTGCCACAACTACTGAGCCTGTCTGTCACAACTAGAGAGCCCGTGTGCCGCAACTAGACAGAAGCCTGCATGCCACAACTAAGACCCAACACAGCCAAATAAATTTAAAAAAAACAGAATGTGTAATAAAAGTTTTACCAAGGGTAAGAATCCATTCTGCTCTGCAGAAATCCAGTAAATTAACTAGCCTAACAGTAACCGGCAACTAAATGTGCCAGAAGAAATATCTTTTTAGAGGACTCTTTCTAAATCTGAAAGAAAATATTACCTATAAACTGCAATGTTTTCCTACTCTGTAACATTCATAAAAGCCTGACCAGCTTTTCAAAAGATGTTCAGTTTTGAATCTCCTCAATTATCAAAACAAAATTTATTTCAATATTTAAGGCCACAGACTATTTCTGTTAGAGCCTAACACATTATAGATGTTAATTATTTTTTAAAACAAGCAGATCGTTATTTTGGAAAAGAGGAGGATAATTAAGTATAGCATGCATAATTTTAAGCTATTTAATAGGGGATGGAAACAAACTCTTAGGAAAAATGAGAATGTAATAATAATCTGCTTCAACTATGGAGGCAGTTAGATAAGTAACTTTTTATCATAGTTCTACTCCGGAGAAGGGAAATAATTTTTTTTGTTTTGTTTTGGATAGAAATATTTTTCCTTAGACTTGTAAATAAATTGCTATTACCTCCACAGACCTCTGCTAAAGAGATACATTACTAAAACCTCAAGGTCTTTGTGATTACCTGGTCTAGGAATATTCTTGCTAGCGGAGCACAGTCGGTGGATCTGATGAACCGCACAACATCCGCCACACTCCACTTCAGGGGGTTACTGTCCAGGTGAAGCCTTTCAGAAACTTCAATCCTTATTTCCTTCATTCCCCACAACAAAAGCAAACCAAATGGTGTTAGAACTATTTCATTCTAAGAAAGTCTCTACATAAAGTCATAACCCTTTAAGGCAGGATTTAAAGTGGTTTTAGGACATGATTTCTCCCAGCAAGGATGGCAAAGGTCCATACACACTAGCTAATCAGGAAATGTTTGTCTTTTATAATAAGAAATATTAACAGACAAGAATTCATCTCAAAGTTTCAGCACAAATAATTTGGACAATTTAACAGAGAAGAATAGTTTTAAAATCTTCCACTTGTTCCTTGGTTTATTTCAGGTCACTCTCTGGCAGGGTGCAGAAGTAGATGGGCTGGTATTTCCAATAAGAGAAGGCTTAACTAAATTATCAGGAGAAATCGTTTTTAACCACTTCTGTTCACAGACTATATTTAAAAAGCAATCCAGTTTTAAAACACTAACTTAACTGCCATTCTTATAATGCATGTATGTGTTAATACGCATGTATGAATCTACCAAACAAAATGGTTTAATCAGAACCAAAAAGATAACTTATTACTACAAAACCATATATATTATGAAAAATATCAAAAGGCAGCTTTCCCTAAACTAAATGACAAGTTACTAATAAACTACCAATGAAACTTTTTTTTACTTAAAACAAGCAGCCATTCTGAGAGAGACTTTCCTCCTGATAAGTAGTTGATCTCCAAATAATCCTTGAAATGCAAGTAAATCACTGAATTTGGGATGTTTTTAAAAAAGACCCAGGAAATTCAACTGAAGCCATAGTGAAATAAGTGTAACACCAACATCATTAACGGTTAGATTCTAGAGGGAAATTGTCAAGAGAGAAAAAAAGACTGTAGTTTTAAAACGGGTACCTTTGGTGAAGGAGGTTTATTCTCATCATCAGAAAATGAAAAAGTGCGAAGCTCTCTTTTTCTTCTCTGTCTGTCTGGAGGCAGTGATGTGGATATCTCACTTTGGGTGGGAGAGGAGGAGCATGATTTTTTTTCTGACATTTCTGACTCTTCCTGTAGCTCATCCTGTTGCTCAGATGTACTGCCCTCACTTAGGGAATCATCATCCCCTTCATCTGGGTCATCCTCATCTTCACCTCCACTTCCCTAGAGGACAAGGAGAGAAGTCTCATTGAAATTCAGGACAAATCAGTTCCTGGACCACGAGACCATCTTCCATTGGCCGGAGATCCAAATAGAAAGACCTGCAGGTATTCCTTCTGTCTGTATTGTAAACCAGGGATCTCTTGGCTTCTAGACATTACAGGTACATCATAGATCTCGTACCTGGGGAGAGCCCGCTGGGGTATTATCAACAGATGCAGAGGAGCGTTTCTTCTTATGAACAAAAACATTTTTTCGCCTCTTTCTCCTCTTACTCGCTTTTTTCAGGGCACATGCTAAGTTACTATGCCCACCAGGTGGCCTCCCAATTCTTTTATTTTTCTTCTTTCCATAGTAGTGTGCTAAATGTGAATGACAAAGAAAAATGAAGTAGCTTCATTATTTTTGTGTACCTCAAACCACAAGAGATTCCACTAGCATAGCACAACATGGGTACAGTGTATTTGATTAAGGTTAAATTCCATACAATGGAATAATCTTGACTATAGATTCTGAATATACAGTTTGATTAGTAACTGACAAATGCATAAACCTGAATAATCCTCCCCCTAACAAGATACAGAATATCTACATTAACCTAGAAAGTTTCCAGGGTCACTTCCTAGTTAGTCCCCCTCACCAGAAGTAATCACTATTCTAATTTTCATCACTATAGACTAGTTTTGCCTCATCTAAGGAATCATTCAGTAAATACTTTTTCCAACAAGGCTTCTTTCACTCAGTATAATTTTTTTTAAGTGTTTCTTTTTTATTTAATTTTAACTTTTTTTTTTTTCTGCGGTACGTGGGCCTCTCACTGCTGTGGCCTCTCCCGTTGCGGAGCACAGGCTCCGGACGCGCAGGCTCAGCAGCCATGGCTCATGGGCCCAGCCGCTCCACGGCACGCAGGACCCTCCCGGACCGGGGCACGAACCCGTGTCCCCTGCATTGGCAGGCGGACTCTCAACCACTGCATCACCAGGGAAGCCCTTTTTTTTTTTATCTTTGGCTGCATTGGGTCTTTGTTGCTGCATGTGGACTTTCTCTAGTTGTGGTGAGCGGGGATTACTCTTAGTTGCACGGGCTTCTCATTGCGGTGGCTTCTCTTGCTGTGGAGCACGGGCTCTAGGTGCACAGGCTTCAGTAGTTGCAGCACGTGGGCTCAGTAGTTATGGCACATGGGCCCTAGAGCACGCGGGCTTCAGTAGTTGCGGCGCGCGGGCCCTAGGGCATGCAGGCTCAGTAGTTGTGGCATGCGGGCTCTAGAGCGCAGGGTCAGTAGTTGTGGCGCATGGGCTTAGTTGCTCTGCGGCATGTGGGATCCTCCCAGATCAGGGATCAAACCGCATCCCCTGCACTGGCAGGCGGATTGGCTTCTTAACCACTGCACCACCAGGGAAGTCCCAGCATAATGTTTTTGGGTTTCATCTATGTTGTGTGTATGAGTAGCTCATTTCTTCATATTGATGAAGAGCATTCCATTGTATGAATATACCGGTTTATCTATTCTCCTCCTGATGGGCCCCTGGTTGTTTCCAGATTTTGGCAATTATTAAGTTGTAGTGAACATTCTTGTACAAGGCTTTTAGTGGGCAATGTTTTCATCTTCCTTGGGTAAATACCTAGGAATGGAATTGTTGGATCATATGGTAGACATATGATTACCTTTAAAGAGACTGCTAACAGTTTTCCAAAAGGGTTATATAATTTTACACTCCACCAGCAATGTACGAGAGATGTAGCTGCTCTGTACACCTCTGCCAACATGTGGGATTGTCAGTAATTTTCATTTTACCCAACCTAGTGGATATACAGTAATTTCTTATCGTAGTTTAAATCTGCACTTCCCTGACAACTAATGCTACTGAGCACATTTTCATTTACTTATTGGCCATGTGCGCATCTTTTTTTGGTGAAGCGTTTATTCAAGTCTTTTATTCACTTTTTAAAATGGTTTTCTCTGTTTATTTAATTTTTTACTGAGATATAATTCACATAACATAAAATCCGTCATTTGTACACATTCAGCAGTCTTTAGACACAGACTATGAATGAATACACTGTTGTGCAGCCATCACCACTATCGAATACCAGATCATTTTGTTTCTCTTTTTATTTACTTATTTTTAAATTGAGGTAAAAGTCACATAACAAACAACTAAACATATAAAAATGTACAATTTAGTGGTATTAGTGTAGTCACAATGTTGTACAACTACCAGCTTTCTCTAGTTTCAAAACTCCTCTTTTTATTGAGTTGTGAGAGTTTTTAATATATTCTGGAGACAAGTTCTTTGTTGGATATATGGATTAAGAATATCTCCTCACCTGTGCGCCCTCAGGGATGCCAAAACAAACAAATAAACAGGATATTTTCTCCAGACTGTGGAATGTCTTTTCCTTTTTATAAATAGTATTATTAAGAGAGCAAAAGTTTTAATTTTGGTAATGTTTAATGTATTAGTTTTTCCTTCAGGTTAGTGAATTCTGTGTCCTCTCTAAGCAACCTTTGCCTAGCTCAAGATCTTCAGGATACCTCTTTTGTTTTCTTCTAGAAGCTTTATAGTTTAGCTTTTACATTAGGTCTATGATTAATTACCTTGAATAAACTTTTGTATATAGTGAGGTGGAGCCAAGGAGCTCTGTTTTTGCATTTTCGATCTGGATATCCAATTGTACCAGTGCCATTTGTTGAAAGAAATTCCTTTCCCATTAAATTTATCATTTTTGTTGAAAATTCTTTAACTACATAAGTTTGTCTCTATTTCTGGACCCTCTATTCTGTCCCATCACTCTATTTGACTATTCTTTCATCAATACCCCACTTTTGATTACTATAGTTTATGGTAAGACTTGAAGTCAGATAGAGTAAGCCCTCCAACTTTACTCTTCTTTTTCAGGATTGTTTTGACTATTTTACGTCCTTTGTATTTTCATATATTTTAGAATACAGAGACAATTCCAAAAATGAAATATACGTAGTTTAGCTCTGAGTTACATATTAAAGTAATATCAAAATATAATGTAATTTTTTGCAAAAAATGAATACTAAAGGATATAAATCCATTTGATATCATTCAAATTACTAATTGGGAAAAATTATAAAGAGTCCTAAAATCTAGGCTAATTTCAATTGTATCATTGTGAAAAATAAATTCAAGACAAAAAGCATAACATAATCCACATACATCCAAAGGCTCAAATTGGTGTACTTATACATGTGCTTATATGAACAGTACATTTCACTTGGCCACTAATAACCACTGCAATTTACTAAACTAAGTGCTGAATCTGACACAATAATAATAAGTTAGACAAACTCTGCTCTTAAGGAGTTTATAATCCAATAAATGTAAGTAGAAACTAGGTTAGATACTCTCATATGATTTTGTGATTCATATACTAATTAGAAAACTTGTCACGCTAAATATGGACCTTGGATCAGCAGCATCACCAGCATCTGGGAACTTGTTGGAAATGCAGACACTTAGGCCCCAGATACCCATGGCATGATGAACCAGAACCTCTATTTCAACAAGATCCTCAGAATTTGCACACATGATAAAGTTTAAGAGGCCCAAAATTAGAGACCCCCTAAAAGAAATCTTCAAGTTTAACAAGGTAAAATCCACCTCTGTATTAATTCTCCTAAGTGACATCAGGGCTTGTGGAATTTAAGGATTTAAGGAAAAGTAGGATCAGAATTTTGTGTTTGGGTAACAATGCCTTGACAAGACTCCAAATTAAACATTTCATTCTGAATGCCTTTTTTTTTTTGCCGTTTCACAAAAGAGAAGACAAGCAATGAGAGGCAGCAGGTGTTGTTATGACATACTCCTGCCTCCTGCCCAGCACTCTCACCCCAATGTCTGCACAGCTAGCTCTCCTGCTTCCTTCACTTCCTTGGCCACCTGTATGAACAGCACCCCACCTGCTAGCCTTCCTCACTCTCCTACTTTGCTTATTTTGCTTCATTTTTCTCCATAGTACTTCCCTCTATTTGTTCACTTGTTTATTATCTATCTCCCACATTAAGATGTAAACTCAGTGAGGAAAGGAATTTTTTACTTTACATTTGTATCCCAGTGCTAGAACAGTGGCAGCACACAGTGGACCCGTAATAAATACATGCAGACTGTATAAACAGATTCCATATCCTATTAGATGCAACAGTTAATTTATATACACTCTGTACATAAAGGTTGGCAAACTAGGGCCTGTAGGCCAAATGTGACCCATGGCCTGTTTTGGTATGGCCCACAAGCTAAAAATAGTATATACATTTTTAAAAGTGTTCTTTAAAAAAATTAAAACAAAACAAAAAGAATATGCAAAAGAGATCCTATGACCCGTAGCCTAAAATATTATTATCTGGCCCTTTATAGAAAAAGTTTGCATACCTCTGCTATATCTGAATGTCTGCAAAATAAAAACCTTCTAGGATATGAGATATGGTCAGCTGCTACAGTTAACAAATTTAAAAAACTTGACTCACTATATTTAGTCTTTGTAAGTACAGAGCAGTTCTCTGAACACTTATCCAGAACCATCCGTGGACCAAAGAGATTAGGACAGCACTCCAGTTTGATACAGGTTTGCCGGCAGAATTCAGTCACCCGATCTGCTGTTTTCACTATCTCGACAGTAGCTCGGTAACTCTTTCCTTTGTATCTGCCATTGGAAGACATCAGATACCAAGTTTATTGGGCTAGTGATTACAGAGAAAAATCAAGTATATTAACAGACCTGAAAAATATTTTTGCTTCTTAGAATATTCTATGTCCTTTACAGTTTGAGGACTCTGAAAACAATGAGGAATTTATATTGTACTTAAATTTATAATCTAGTAAGCTATGACAACTAAAAGCTGACTTTTTAAATTAGCAAAGTAAGGTCCCCGCTTTCTGTTCCTATGTTTAAGGTTTTCAAACAACTTCTACACTAACCACTAAAAAAACAGTGACTTTCATTAAGTCTTCCTTGACCCTACGGTAGTGGTTCCACGAGTATGGTCCACGGACCAATATAACCTGCCAACTGTTACCCATCCATGACAAGATGAGGTCAGAAAACAAGAGCAAATGTTTTATAAACTTTCACAGTAACTTGCAGAAGTAATTTTATGGCTCTTAAATCTAGTAACAAAAAAGCTGTTCCTGCATTGTATGTCTTTTGAATTCCATATTTTTGTAACTCATTTTTACCATATTTTATAAAAGTATAATAGGATAGCAACTTAAAAAAGAAAACAAACCTGGTCCTTTACCACAAATAGTTGAAGAAGCCCTGCCCAAGGGAATGTAAGTACCCTAATATTATCCATGGAAGAATCAATTCTGTGACCTGTTAAGCATGATTAAGAATAAAGGGCAGGGGGGGGGTTCCCTGGTGGCACAGTGGTTAAGAATCCGCCTGCCAATGCAGGGGACACAGATTCAAGCCCTGGTCCAGGAAGATCCCATAGGCCTCGGAGCAACTAAGCCTGTGCACACAACTACTGAGCCTGCGCTCTGGAGCCCGCGAGCCACAACTACTGAGCCCACAAGCCACAACTACTGAAGCCTGTGCGCCTAGAGCCTGTGCTCTGCAACAAGAGAAGCCACCACGATGCAAAGCCCTCGCACCGCAACAAAAAGTAGCTCCTGCTAGCCCCAACTAGAGAAAGCCCGCATGCAGCAACGAAGACCCCTAAGGCAGCCAAAAAAAAAAAAAAAAAAAAAAAGAATAAAGGGCAGGGGAGCCTACTCACTTGGCCTTGAGGACTTCCCCACATCCATGCCACACCGAGTCTTTGTCCAGCTGCAGCTCCCGAAGGACACGACTGGGTTTATAGGCTGCATTGATCAGTAAAGTGAGGACCTGTGCTCCATTTTTAAAGCAGAAATATGGGTTGGGGAGGAGAAAAGCAGATGATTAGAACCTTGCTATTCCCTAGCATGTCACCTAGGTGATTAATTCTAGTCATATTAATTGACAAACGTTAACAAAATAATAATACTGAAGATATGACAGTTGACCAAAGTTGCAAATAAGACAGTAATGAGGCTCTCTTAAATATTCTAAACATTATGGTCAGGAAGAAACAGGCACCACAAATTTAAAATTACTCTAGCATTTGCTTCCAAATCCTTTCCTAGTCATGGTACACACAGAAGCTCCGGCCTCCCCAGGCACAGCCTCACCACGCTAAGGGCTGATAGGTTTGGAACCCTCACATCTCTTACCCACAGTGCAGCACCCTGCCTGGGAAGCTCAAGTCCAGCAGATGTGTATGTAGTTCTATCACGGTCCCAGGTTAATACCACACAGCCTCTCAGGCTTAGACTACTCTCATGTTCACTCCTGCATGGTCCTCACGTGGCCTCTGACAGAAGACCTTTCTACACTGACAGAGGTGAACCTGCCACGTGAAGAACTGCTTAGGTGAATGTTTCCTATGGAGCAAAAATAATTATGTGCCTAGTTCACTGTCCAATACATGAGAAAAGTGAGTCACTTTTGATAAAACCTAGAGTTGTCACACCTACGGCACGCTGATCCTTGTCTGAATGAGTCTACCAGACTGCTGTAAAATTTCTTAAATTCTTCTACTCCAGGCGGGAACCTTACCTCTCTGAGGACCAGGACACAATTCCCGGGTCCCACACATTGAGGCAGCTCAGCGATCCTTCCTTTGTTAAGATATGGCCCTGAGAAGCAACGGTGGTTGAAGTATATCTTTGGACAGCAATATTTTCCATTAATCATAACTGAGAAATGAAGAGAAACAAATATTCAGAACAGAATAGTTTTCTACCCTATGTTTCCAAAGCTGAATTACTGAAGGAAAAACCCAGCATATCCACCATTACATAAAGTCAGGACTTAACTTATTTTGGAGTTTAACATACTGTCTGAGTGTGAAATACCTTATACTTACAACAAGTCTATTATAGAGCTATCACTCTGCTGAGATCAACAACATCCTTACTGCAGATTAACTCCTGGTTAATGCAACATTGTTCCAGAGCCCCACGCTTCTATCACTACAGGAAGTGGAGGATTTACTTCAAGAACTCATGATGATTCCTGAAGATCAACGACTCAATAATCGATTCTAGAATATTTCTAGACAGTGATGGTGAATATTACCCAGAACTACAGTTTGTCCCCTTAAAACTACCAAACTAGTATGCTGGTAGCGTTTGGTGATGTGGGAGCCCACCCATCACTGCGATTCCTCAGAGGGATAAAAGCATTCTGTGACCACATCTCTAAATTCTTTAGGTATTACGGGGTATAACTAGGCCTAGAGACCCTTCTCTTCAACTATTTTTCTGTATGAATACTGTACTCCAATATAAGGTTTTTTTAATTCCCTCATATGAGTAGTTGGCAATTCAGCTACTAAATGTAAAAAAATTCAAGGACACTAAAACATTTTCCATTTTCATATAAAGCAAAGAAAGCTCTTCTGATGGACACTGCCCTGTTAATCAAAAGGAAACGAGCGTGTACACTGCCCAGTGTTGATAGCACCCTGAAGTACATAGTGTTCATTCTCTAATTAAGAACCCAGTCTTAGCACAGTGGTCAGCATGTCGGTGCCCACTTCTCCATTTGAACTCTGTCACCCAGATCCCCTCAGGGGATGCTCCCTGCTGCTGGGAATGTTGGGAGTTTACAGCTCTTAGTTGTGAGTCTATCCTGGAATATCTCTCAGTCCAGAACTGTCCCTCAGTAGGAGAGAGCTACCTTGCCCAAGGTCCCACCCTTTGTGAGGTGGGGAGGGAGAAGCAGCTCACTTCCAATAACTGACCAAGGAGGGAGTACAAGGGTGTGGCCACCACACCTCTAGGGACACACCACTGAGGGACACTCAGTGGCTATACCAGCTCCAAGGCTCCCTGCGGGACTGGAAGAGACTTCTGTTACAACTGCACTGTGACTCAACTTCTCCCTCTGCCCAGTCCTGCATCTTTTACCCTTCCCAGGAGTGTTTCAAAAAGCACTCCCCAATGAAACTCCTGCATGCAAATATCAGAGTCTCAGGCTCTGTTTCCAAGGTAACTTGACATATGACAAAACCCAAAGCAAACACATTTTGGCTGTGGTCACATGAGATATTAATGTCTTAATTCTTTAGTTTTAGTAGGCATTAGAACGGTCAGTAACATGTCAAAAATAAGGAGTCATGCAGCCCTGATCCTCTATGTATAAATGATGTTATGAAAAGGCAGTGGGTAGAAGAGACAAAAGTACAGGTTTTGAACTTGAGAACAATTTGAGTTCCATTTCTGACCCTTCTACTGTAAGCTGTGTGACCTCTTTGAGCTTTGGTTTCCTTTCTTTTCTAGGCATTTACTAAATACCACCCAAATGCCTAATCTGTGCTAAAACACACAGAGCCAAGATGCTAAGCATTATACAACCAGCAAAGTGGTGTCAAGAGTAGTTCCAAGGAGCCCTGGTCAAAAGGCTTGGGCCTCCAGCAAGGATCCTTGTCTAATTTATCAGGCATTGCCTCTGGAACAATCTGTTTTTCAGTGTTTGTTTTTTTCTTTTTTTTAAATTGCAAAATATATATACAAAGTGTGTATATCATAAAAAGGTTTTAAAGAAGAATAAATATCTATCTCTCAACCACCCAGTTTAAAAAAAGAGCACGATCTGAAAAGCCTAAGTTTCTTTATTTAAACTCAGGGATGATATATTGACCTCCAGAGCCTTTAACACTGACAAGTGATCAGTAAATAATGGCTAAAATATTATAATGTCCATTTATAATGGACAGAAATACCAGCCTAAAGATAATTATTAAACTAAATATATCTTAGACAATTATAACTCTTTAAAATCACAATTAAGAGACCCCTCTATAAAGCTACATCCCATAAATCAAAGGTATTGTTTAATAAGTTATTTTTAGATATCGTCCATTAAAAGAAGCTAAAGGTTGTCTTTTCCCTAAGATTGCATGCACTTATACCTGAGTCTGTGGAGCTCAGCTCCTGATTCTTCAGACCCTCATGGACAGTCCTTGAGGATGGTATTCTGCATCAAGAAAACACAACAAAATAATGAGATAATTCCTAAGGTCAGTAAAATGTAAGGATTAGTTTCCTTCAAATCTAAGAAGAAAACAAATGTGGCAGATTGCAAAATTGGTAACAAAAGGTGCTTCCTCAATTGTACTTTTTTTAGAAACAGCAATTGTTTTAAAAACCATGGACATGTTCTAAGGGGACAACAGTCTGTAGACAGTACTGTGATACTGCATGTTCCAATGAACTTGCATTCATGTGAGCAACAAATTACAGAATTCCTTGTTGGATTCTTAAACTGCAAGTAAACTACAGATGGTCCCCAATTTACAGTGGTCTACTTAAAGATATTTCCACTTAACGATGGTGCAGGAGCAATATGCATTCAGCAGAGACCATACTTTGAATTTTGATCTTTTCCCTGGCTAGTGATATGCGGTACAATCCATGTTCCTGGGCAGCAACCCAGTCGGGCAGGAGATCACAGGGTAAACAATCAATACACTTACAACCTTTGTGTTTTCTGCTTTCAATACAGTAGTCAATAAATCACGTGAGTATTCTCTGTGGTAGATGATTTTGCCCAGCTGAAGGTTAATGTATAAGTGTCCTGAGCACATTTAAGGTAGGCTAAGCTACGATGTTTGGTAGGCTAGGTGTGTTAAATGCACTTTCAACTTATGATATTTTCAACTTAAGGTGGGTTTATTGGGACATAATCCCATTATAAATCGAGGAAGATCTGTACTTGTTTTTTTAATAGATGAAGAACAGAAGCATTTTTATATAAGGTCTGTTTCCTTCTATCAGTTTCAAAATTAAAGACAAATTACAAAAACAGAATTACACCATATGCAGCAATCACTGAAAAAGGCTAATTTATCTTTTCAGAATACTTCCTCACTAAACCTTTGGATCAGTCTTGATGACTAAGTCAAGGAAAAATCCAAAGCCAGTTTTTTTGTCATTGCTTTCTCAGTCCTCTAGCTGGGTTAGAATGCTGCAGCCTTTCTCTCCACCACAATTGGAGAGAAATTGTTTTATTACTCACATAGCCATGAAAGCAGCTATAAATTATACAGAATTTGCTACAGACTGACTGAACTGTGTTCTCTTAAATTCATATGTTGAAGCCCTAATTCCACCCCCACCCCATGTGAGTGTGTTTGGACATAGGCCTTTTAGGCAGTAAATAAGGGTGGGGCTCTAACCCAATAGGATCAGTGGCCTCATAAGAAGAACAAGAAAGAAAGAACTCCCTTCCTCCTTGCTCCTGCCATGTGAGGACACAGCGTGAAGATGGCTATCTGCAAGCTAGGAAGAGAGCCTTGACCAGGAACCAAATCAGGCTGGTACCTGATCTTAGACTTCCAGCCTCCAGACTGTGAGAAATACATTTCTGTTGTTTAAGCCACCAGTCTCTGTTATTTTGTTCTGGCAGCCTGAGCTAAGACAGAATTGAAAACCCAATTTTTAAAAATACACATGCACACAGAATCCCTTGTATTTTAAAGGCACCACTAATTCTTTGCTTTTCAACAGTGTGTATGAAGGAATGCTACAAAGGGCTTTTTTTTTTTTTTTTAATATTTATTTGTTTATTTACTTGGCTGCACCGGGTCTTAGTTGCAGCACGTGGGATCTTCGTTGCCACGTGCGGGATCTTTGTTGTGGCATGTGGGATCTAGTTCCCTGACTAGGGATCGAAACCGGGTCCCTTGCATTGGGAGTGCAGAGTCTTAACCACTGGACCACCAGAGAAGTCCCAAAGGGCTTCTTAATGGGAGACAGAAGCACTCCTCTGAGTGTGACTTTTCTTGTAGAGTTGTTTTCTTCCTCAAGTTCTTTTCACTGTGAGAAATCATAACCTGATTTAAAATTTTGTGTTTTCCTTAACAAATACCAGCATAGAGACTCTATTTCCTCTCTTATTCAAATGTCTTCAGGGTCTAAAAGCCAAAGAAAATTCAATTTGGGGAACATCTTGAGAATGCATTGTACCCTTTTATATATAATGCCACTTTAGGAAATGCTCATATTGTAAGGAGAAGTATATAAACTATCAAAAGCTGAATTACAGGATTATGCTTCCATCTGAGAAAACAATATATGAGGAGATATATTCTCTGAAATAGTTATTTCTTCTTCTAGATATTTAACTTTCAAATGTCAACTATTCAAACATACTATCACTTACTGTTTTTCTGGTTGAACCACTGCAACTTTCCTCTGTTTGTGTACTGTACAAAGAAAAAAAATATATAAATGTCAAGAAAAATTAAAAGACAAAGGAAAAGTTACATATGCATTAAGCTAACTTTAGCTTACAGCTGGCCTTTGAACAACATGGGTCTGAGTATATGTGGATTTTTTTCAACAGTAAATACTGTAGTACTACACAGTCTGCAGTTAGTTGATTCCTCAGATACAAAACCGCAGAGACAGAGGGCCAACTATGGGACCTGTGCATTTGCAGATGTTGGTATCCATGGCAGGTCCCAGAACCAATCCCCCACATATATGGAGGGACAACCATACGCAGTTCACTGGTCTTTAGTGTATTCACATAGTTGGGCAATTATTACCACAGTCAATTTGAGAATATTTTTATCATCTCAAAAAGAGACTCGGTACTCCTTAGCAATCACCTCTCCACTTAACCACCCCCGAGCCCTAGGTAACTACTAATCTACTTTTCCACTCTCTAGATTTGCTTGTTAAATCATAAATGGAATCATACAACATGTATGATTTGTGACTGGCTTCTTTTACTTAGCATAACGTTCTCAGAGTTCATGCAAGTTGTGGTGTGTGCTAACACCTCATTCCTTTATATTTCTGAATACTATTCCATGGTGTGGAGATACCACATTTGTTTATCTATGCATCAGTTGATGGACATTTGGATTGGTTCCACTATGTACATTTGTGTACAAATTTTTATGTGGATATACGTTTTCATTTCTCATGAGTATATAGCTCTATATTTAACACTTTGAGGAACTGCCAGATTGTTTTCCAAAGCAGCTACACCATTTTATTTCCCCCCAGAAAATATTCATAGAAGTTGGCTGTCCCAGGGAGGCTTAAAAATATTATTTTTGGTTTCTGTATAAAGACATAGCAATACTTATAGTACTTGCTAGTTAAAAAAACACAGAACTAGGTTTTTGGGGGTTTTTTTCTTTTTTTTCTGTACGCGGGCCTCTCACTGCTGTGGCCTCTCCCGTTGCGGAGCACAGGCTCTGGACGCGCCGGCTCAGCGGCCATGGCTCACGGGCCCAGCCGCTCCGTGGCATGTGGGATCTTCCCAGACCAGGGCACGAACCCACGTCCCCTGCATCGGCAGGCGGACTCTCAACCACTGCACCACCAGGGAAGCCCTCAGAACTAGGTTTTAAATACAGGTGACCCTTGAACAATGCAGGAGTTGGAGTGCCAACCCCCAAGCAATCGAAGATCCATGTATAACTTTACATTCCACCCTCCGTATGTGCAGTTCTGCATCCGTGGATTCAACCATCCAGGGGTCATGTAGTACTGTAGTACATATTTATTGAAACAAATCCACATACAAGTAGACCCACACAGTTCAAACCCACATTGTTCAAGGGTCAACTGTACTTTAAAGGAGCAAATTTTATGGTATATAAATATCTCTCAATAAAGCTGTTTTTAAAGTTGGGGGGCGTCACTTTAAGATTAGGTCACAAAACATGGGAACTTGTGTCTTGCTCAATCTCTCACTCTCTTGCTTGCTGGCTCTGATGGAAGCCAACTCCTGTGCTGTGAGCTCCCCCACAAAGTGGCCCACATGACAAGAAACTGAGGGAAGCCTCCAACTGACAGTCAACAAGGAACTGAGGCCCTCAGTCCAACAGCCCACAAGGAAATGAATTCCTGCCCACAGCCATCTGAGTAAACTTGGGAGCAGATCCTCCCCCAGTTGGGCCTTGAGATGACAAGAGCCCTGCTGAGACCCTGAATGCAGCCTCACCAGAGACTCGGATCCAGAGGTCCCAGCTAAGTTGCGTCAGATTCCTGACCTACAGAAAATGTGAGATAATAAATGTTTTGTTGCAATGAATGATTTCCTATGCAGAAACGGATAACCAGAATATCATTTTATTTTTCTCTGAAATGTCCAGATTCATCCTACTTGGTAACAGCCACACAGCAAATTATTTAACAATCAATCCTTTGACCCAGAAATAGACAGCTACCTCGTGCTCGGCGAGGAGTGCTGAGGGGATGGCCATTGGTTTCACACCAGCCCAAAGGAAATATATCCATGGATTCCACATTCACAATAAATTCAGGTATGGGTTTCTTAGAACCTGTTTAGATTTAAAAAACATTTTTTAAAGACTATTAAATAGCTTTCTTCATAAACTACTTTCTAGACAATGTTCTAGTAGACAGTGTTCTACTGTTGCAATAATACAGACACAAAGTCTCTTAAGCAAGTTCCCTTTACACAGAAGTCATACTTTTTCATGTGTGACAAACATGAAGAGAAAAAGCAAACTGTCCCCCAAGCGCAACTGTATAAAGACCAAAACAGGTAGTCAATGTACAGGGTGACCCTTAGTTAGGGAACAGCAAATAAGCACCTAGAACTACCAGTAATATCATTCAGATGGTTGACAAATATGGTCGTCAATTCCACGAAATAACTGGAAAATAAAAGGCAAACGTTATAGTTCTACTCAATAAAAACATTACTTCTGGTACTCAGAAACAAGCCAGAAGTTCGACTGGTGGGCTCAAGTCAGAAAGTGATGTAAACAAAGTTGCTCAGCAGGGGTTGCATAAACATGTACATCCAATACTGTCCTTGACACCTATGTTAAAGGCCGATTCTACAAACCGGGAGCAACAGTAAGGACCGAGTCTGACTACTCAGCAGTGAAAAAAAAAGAAACCCAGGCATAGTTAGCTGTAGTGCTGAGTACTCGCATACTACTTTCTGTCCACAAACCTGTCCCATCACTGAATATTACTTTTAGCATAATATATCTTTTCAATTTTACATACTTTTTGGTTCTACTGGTTGGGGGCAACCAAAATATAATCTCTTGAATAAGCTAGTTACTAATGCTCATGCTCAAGTATTTTGGTCACATCAAAATATATGCTATTTAACTTGTATTTTCCCGTTCAAGAAAACAGGGGGCCATATAAGTGAAGGCTTTTATTCATATTCATTTCCTAAAATTTGAAGGTCAAGGACAGGAGGATGAATTTTTAGCTCAGTCTTACATTACAAATTAGAAGTCTCTGAACAAGACCCCTATTTAGCTAATCAATTAAGTTTAACAAGCCACATTACAGGGGTAAACAGGAAGGCAAAGAAGAGTGGTCAGACGAAGGCTTCTCAGGGGTGTTGACGCTTACCCTCCAACTGGAGCCACAGGTAGGAGCCTCTCACTGCAGTAATGGTGGCAACGCACACTTCTTCAGGGAGAAGAGGGTTCACTGCCTCAAGCTTCATGTTCTCCTTAAATTCATGCTCAGAAATTGACTAGAAGATAAATTAATCAAATACATACTCAGTATTAACTCACGTGCTCATCTGAGAGAACTTTCCAAGTAACAGTTAATCTAGAGCAACTCCTCCATTCCACACCCCAGGGTAACTGTCCCTTTCCCTCCCTACAGAAGATAAGATTTATCCTCCAGAGGGTAAAACAACAGATCCCTGGGCAGGAGGACACAGGAACTATTGAGGGCATGCATGCTGTCCAGAACAGAGATTAGCATGTGGAATGCTGAGGCCCAGTCCCTGCTACTACCCTCCATGTGAGCAAATGGAAGAGACTTCTTGTGGCAATATGAAGCACAAGAAGGAACACATAAAGACATGGATTTAGGTTTCCCCAACAAATGGCCAGACAGATCTTACCCAATAGGGAAGTTCAAGGTTGACAAGCCCCACCCACATGCTCAGAGCTTCCAATCAGCTTTTTCTTTTAGTCTCCCATTTCTTAAATATAAGCAAGCAAATTCCACCAAGGAATTACCAGATATCTAAACATATGAAAACTAGAGACCAAAACAGACAAAACAAGCAACTTGGAGAAAACAGATTATGTAAGAAGAAAACTCACAAAAGGTGGGGGTAATTAACATCCGCTGAAAGATGAGAAAAACTATTGCATCTTTAAAATAAGAACAGTATGTTATTAAAAATATTCAGAAATAGTTTTTAAAAAGTAAAAATGTGATATCAAAAATTAAAAACTCAAAATAAGGGTTGAAAGATAAAGTTTAGGAAATCTTCCAGCAAGCAAAGCAAAAAAAAAACCCCTAAGAAACAGGAAAAGCGGTGGGGGTGGGGAGGGTGCGGCAAAATTGGAGGCCTGGTCCAGAGGGCCACCAAAATGAGAATTCCAGAAGGAGAAGAGAGAAAAAGAAAAGAAAATCAAAGAAGAGATCCAAGGGAACTTCCCAGCATAGAGAGGCGCAAGTTTCCAGAGAGAATGTGCTCTCCATGCCCCAGCACATGGGTGAAGACAGGCCAAGCCATAGCTTGACACTGAAAGGGAGTGACAAAAGAGATTCTATAACTTTCCAGGGATAGAGAAAAGGGCAGGTCATATATGAAAGATCAAGAATAAGAATGGCTTTCAACTTCTCAATACCAACACTATAAGTAGAAAACAACTGAGGTTTTCAAAATTCTAAAGTGAAATAACTTGCATTCTAAAATTCCACGTTGAGCCAAACGATCAGTCAAGTTAGTAGAGTGAACATATTTTCAAACACCAAAAGTCTACTAACACTTACATCTCTTGCATCCCATTTCAGGAAGCTACTGAGAGACAGGCTCCATCAAAACAAGGGAGTAAACCAAAAAAGAAGAGGCCATGAGATATATAAAACAGGAATCCCAAGTCCTAAGAAGAAGGAGAGGCAATTCCTTGGTGACACAGCAGAGCAGTTTCCAGAATTAAAACTACATGGCAAGCCAAGACAGTAACCTGTCTAAAAAGAGGTTGCTAAGAGGGGTGTCTCTAAAAAATATATATTAGACATGACAGATTTCCTGATACGCTAATAGTTTTGAGAATCTACTGGAAGGTGTGGGAAGAACTAGTATTATAAGCAAAGAAAACTAGGCTATGAAAAACAAGGCAATTATTAACTTGAGGACAAATAAAAGAAGAAAATAATCGTAAAATACTACACTGCTAATCTGTGAGTAACACCTAAATGCCCATGATAATGTAAATACTCAAATTCAGACTTAACCGAGAATTGTAATATCACTCTAATAGGAAGAGCAGATAGGTAAGACAGAGGAGAAAGGTAAGGTAAAATAGCTAGATTACTCACTTACTGTAATACAGAATTGAGAGACACATCTAAAATTAACTCAAAAGATAGCAGCGAATTATAAGTGAGGAAGTATAAATATGAGAATAACAAACAGTGAGAAGAATAGGAAGTGAATACTTCTGGGAAGGGAAGCCATGGAAAGGGACAGAGCAGGAAACTGTTGTTTTATGTTCTAAGCTTTTTACTGCTGTTTGGCTCTGTAAACCATAAATAAGTTTACTAATTTTCTCTCCTTAATATTTCATCATTTTTTCATATTAATGGACCATCAAAACAAATCATAAACTAAAATTTTAAATTCACATGATTTCAGCTAATAAAAAAACCAAATTGATAAACTGTTAAGCTAATTAAATTAACAAATGAACTTCCGCAGCAAATGAAATTTTCCTTGGACCATTTTATTACAATCAACGAGAGGCGTTTTGGGGTTGCATGAGAGAACTGGCTTCACAGTAAACATCATTACAGCAAGGGAAGCACAGCAGTCCCCAGCAGCCCCGAAGCAGTGGCCCTGAGGGGACAGGATTCTCACCGGAGGGAAGCACCTCTGGGGAGCAGCTTCAGCACCACACTGTTTGAGGTAGTCGGCCCAATCAAAGTCCTGGCCTGGGTAGCCTAGGTAGGGACAAAAGAGCAATGATTCACACCTCACATGCCTGCCTGGCTTTGCCACTCTGCCAGGTGTCCACCCACAACTTCTAATTTTGCTAATTTGAGGACTTTGATCATTTTAGAGAGGGGAAATAACACCCTATTAAATCCAAAGTATTAATTTTATAAAATAGAGCAACTCTGGATAAATTTTTAAACTCACACTTCAAATTAGGCATTTATTTGAACAATACTTTATATGATTAGTTGCTGACAATTTACCAAAAGAATTTAAGACAGTTATGACTGAATTTGATTTGTGCTAATAAATCCCACCTCTAAAGGAGAGAGACCCAGGGTCTAAAGGAAAAGAGCAACCTACAGCACTATCTAATCGGTGAAGATTTTTTTCTTTCGTAAAGCTATTCCCTTAAACATGTCTTAGCAACTACTAATATTCCCAGCACAGGTTTCAGATTCGTGTTCTATAGAATCTCAGTGCTCTATAAGCTGAATCATGAATTCATTTCAGGAAAAAAGCTGAGCTTAATTCCCCGCTTAAGTCTACAGGTTCTTGGCAGAAGCCCCTCTAACCTGACACCCTGATGGCACCGGCTCTGTGCAAGGAGCTGGACTGAGTCTGGCTGCCCCGCCGTGTCTGAGCTCACCTCCGCTCCCCAGAGCTCAATTTCCCACAGGCACAGAGCAAGCTACTCAAGAGCACACCAGCCTACAGCCAAACAGCCCCTGCAGTCACCTCCTCTGCCCACCTCAGAGTGGCACCATGTTCTCTCTGCCTCCCCCTCAATTCCTGACAGTAAATTAACTACCATTTTTAATTACATAATCTACTACTTTCCTTCTACTGATATTTACAAAGACAGCTGAGTTGTCTACAACAATGCGGAGAGAGGTGATATCTTTTAATTTTTTTTTCTTCTCATGTAATGGCAGTGGGCAGGATAAGGAACTTGGGATGTTCAGAGCATTCCTGCAAAGCAAGAACTTGCTCCTGTAGGTATGTCCCCCCAATCAACACCACCAGGCAGGCACTCCCACTGTCTGTTCACTGATGAGGGAGAACCTGGGGGGTTGTTACGGTTTTCCCCTATTTACTCATTGAAGGAACTGCCATTCTCACTTTTGTTTCCCCCGTGACTAGTCCAATGCCTGGCTCAAAGCAAACATTCCACAAAATGTTTGATGGATGAATGAAGGCTGAACGGAAGACAAAGGTTCAGAGTCTGTGACTCTTATTAACAGAAAAGAGCACTTCCAGCCCAGTGTTCCAGCAATCACCATTTAGAAAGTGAAGCTATGTTTTACTAAGAGCTTACCAATAAAGTATATACACGGCCAGTCAAATAATCTGATTTGCTGACATAAAAATCAGATAAACACCTTACACTTCCAGATACTCTTAAGTTAAAAAAATACCTAAAATTTCAGCTCAAATAAGTCATATTTAGTAACCTTGATTAAAGGGTCAAAGATTAAATTTTGCAAAGTTGCAAACATGAGGAAAATGAGTTGATACCTTCCTACTTACAGCCTGAGTTCTACTTTTGACCATAAATCTCCCTCTGAGGTCCAAAGAGTCTCCCTCTAAGAGGAGGCCCAGAAACCTAAAAATCACTAATCTACCTCCTAACTCTGGCTCTAAGGCCTCTTCTCATAAATCAGCTCCCAACACTCATTGCATCCTACCCTCACCCCTGTTGCCTCCCAGCAGACACAGATGGAATGAACTAAGGAAGCTGCATGGAACCCCAGGATGTTATGAAGATATTTATCAAGGTAGTAGGACATACTTTATTTACTAGGTTTCTTTTTTTTTTTTTTTTCCACTATGCGGGCCTCTCACTGTTGTGGCCTCTCCCGTTGCGGAGCATAGGCTCCGGACGCGCAGGCTCAGCGGCCATGGCTCATGGGCCTAGCCGCTCCGTGGTACGTGGGATCTTCCCAAACCGGGGCACAAACCCGTGTGCCTGCATCGGCAGGCAGACTCTCAACCACTGCGCCACCAGGGAAGCCCTAGTTTTTTGTTTTTTTAAAAAATATTTATTTGGTTGCACCTGTCTTAGTTGTGGCAGGCGGGCTCCTCAGTTGTGGCTCGCCAGCTCCTTAGTTGTGGCATGCATGTGCAATCTAGTTTTCTGACCAGGGATTGAACCCGGGCCCCCTGCATTGGGAGCGCAGAGTCCTAATCACTGTGCCACCAGGGAAGTCCCTATTTACTAGTTTTTAAGCTTAATTTATAACTTTTAAATATGTAGATACTGGAATATAGGTCTTTGTTTACTCTTGTCTTGGGCCCCCAAAACATTAAGGACAGGATTGGGTGTGAGGAGAGAGGTGGACAAAAGATCCAGGTAAAGCCATCTGATAAATCTCATTTTGAAGCAAACAAATCAGAAAAGAATGAATACACACCAGGAGGGGGACTGATGTGTAAACCATTCTTCAGACCCCACTGCACAGGGAAAATACCAGGACTGTCAGCATGACACACGAAGGATCGCTGTGCACGATTCTCTGGTCGCAAATCATCCATTTCCACCAGAAAATACTTCTCATCAAAAACCTGTATGTATGATTTAACACACAAAATAGACAAATTTTGATTTTTTAATTGGGGTATAGTTGCTTTACAATGTTGTGCTAGTTCCTGCTGTACAACGAAGTCAATCAGCTATATGTGTACATATACCCGCTCCCTCTGGGACCTCCCTCCCACCCATCCCACCCATCTAGGTCACCACAGAGCACCAAGCTGAGCTCCCTAAGCTATACAGAAGGTTCCCACTAGCTGTTTTACACATGGTAGTGTATATATGTCAATCCCAATATATGTCAATCCCAATACGTGTATGTTTACGCATGCGTGCGCACACACACACACACGTCATTTCCTTGGCATAGCTGAACGTGTTACAAAAGTTAATAGCCACATTAATAGTAACATTAAGTGTTTTTTAATACTACTACTAAGCACTCAGTAAATGTTATCTCTGTGTCAGGCACTCTTTAAATGCTTTTTTTGTATTAATTCAGCTTTAATCTTCCTAACACTCTAACGAGGTACCATTATCAACCCCATTTTGCAGAAAAGGAAACTGAGTTTAAAAAGCAGTTAAATAACCTGCTCCATGTTACACTGACAGGAAGAAACAGAACCTAGATTTAAATCCAAGTTGTTGAGCTCCAAACAAAGCTTAGTTCAGGCTCAGTGAGGGGTCAACTACACCAGTTTATTAGATCAGATCCTAGCCTAGTTTCAAATGCCAAAGAGAAGGTTTTACGAAACTCCCCTGGCTCCTTACCACCTACCCTTCAACTTCAGGAAGGACCTTCTGATTCCACTGCAAGTTCAGAATCCCTTCTTGTTCTTTTTTTCCCCCTCCTTTTGTGAAGTTACTCTTTTTTTAAAAAAAAAAATAAATTTATTTATTTTGTTTTATTTATTTTTGGCTGTGTTGGGTCTTTGTTGCTGCATGCAGGCTTTCTCTAGTTGCAGCAAGCGGGGGCTACTCTTTGTTGCGGTGCATAGGCCTCTCACTGGGGTGGCTTCTCTTGTTGCAGAGCATGGGCTCTAGGCGCATGGGCTTCAGTAGTTGTGGCTCATGGGCTCCAGAGCACAGGCTCAGTAGTTGTGGCACACGGGCTTAGTTGCTCCGCGGCATGTGGGATCTTCCCGGACCAGGGTTTAAACCCGTGTCCCCTGCCTTGGCAGGCAGATTCTTAACCACTGTGCCAGCAGGGAAGCCCCCTTCTTGTTCTAAGAATAATCTTCTTCTAAGGTAAGGAAAATTTAAATCTCAACAGGTCAGACGATTTAGTGTCCACATAACTATTCCTCTTGTCACACTTGACTTTTGGTTCTACTTTCAGTAAGTAGGCTTCTGCTCTACTCTTAAAACGAAATCCTCTACCTTATGCCTCAGTTCTAGTTACTGAGTAACTGGGCCTTGACAACCTGCCCGGTTCTTGTGGTTACTTCTAACAAGAACCTCGCTTTTGTCAGCCTTCCAAAAGATTAAAGTCTGGATCTGGAATCCATGGCTGGAGCAATCCTACTAGCAGATCTTGTGACACTAATCAACCGTTCCCCACACATCTGCTCACCCAACGAGCCCTGCACCTAGCTGGACACTGATGACACTGCCTGCCTCCAAACTTTTCAGATACCGTGGGCCACCTGCTGCTTAAATCTCCTCTATAGTTATGTACAGCCAGGCCTGCCCCAAAGAATGTGCAGCCCACTACTCTGGTGCCCAGGCTTTGGTTAGCTGGGGCAGCCAAGCTCTGACAAAGGAATGGACCACAAAGAACCAGACATTACAAATGTAAAATGTGCACAGAACTAATTCTAGCCTCACAGCTTAGGAGAAACAATGGGTTGGATTAGTGGAGTTTGAAGATTAAAACACTACCAATCTCCTAAACCAGTCACCCTGTAAGAATTCTTACCAAGAGAGTTGCCTCCATTTTACCTTAACAATTGTAGCAGGAGAGATCCCAAAAGGAGACCAGGGATCCACAGCTTCCAATTTCATATTTACAGAGAATGAATGAGCGCCAATCACTTGTTTATCCTGAAATGCAAATGCCAAGAGGGAATAAACTATAGTATCTGCACATTAATTTTATACTCATATATAGCTGAATACTACTCTTAATTAAAATAACAGAACTGTCCAGCTTCTGGTAAATAATCTAATCCTATAATTGTCTTCCCAGCCTGGAAAAAATTATTTAGGAAAAAAAAAAACCCCAAAGGAAGCACTCCTACTCTCTACATTCGGAACACGAGGGTCATACAGAGAAAAAACAAATTTATTTTACAAGAAGTCAAGGCTATGTAGTTAAGAGTAGAAAAGAAAAGACTCAAAATGCTTTAAGAGTGCTTCAGGAAAAAACCTGGACTACTTTTAGGAAAAAAGGATGATCATCACTCTCGCTAGCCTTCACACCTCTTCCCTCCTTCAGGCATCACAGCACCCTCACTGACGCCAGGGATTATTTTATGCTTTGCAGCTCCCCCATATTGCTTTTCTCTACTGTGAGAAGATAAGTACCTATCTACAACATTTTTGTTTTTACCTTAAATAAGTAAGATGGTAATGGCTCTTCCTCCTCCTCTTTCACTTTGGCCAAGATCTCTTGCCACTCAACTTCAGTTTTCAGATGTCTGATGGCTTTAGTTAAAACAAGACAGGATGCTTTAAGTGATGTGAGAACTGACACATTTTATAACTGCTCTGAAACCATTCACATAAAAAAGTCACTTTCCACTGGGAAAAGGAAGGGGTTCAAGCCCACTTATACCATCTTTACTCAGAGAACTTATAACTTTAACTTCAGTACCTCGTCTCCTCTGTTCAGAACCTGGGTAGTGGTTTGGTGAAAATACCTACAGTAAGATCATAAGGATTGCTGTTGTCCACAAAATAATATAATATAGCATCCAAATTGGGACACGTAATAATGAATGTAAATTGATTCAAACATTAACTCCTGTTTTAATATTATTGGGATATCTTTTAATCAACAATTTGCTTTGAACTCAAGACCTGTCCTACTCCTGTAACTATGTCCATGCTACCTAGAGAATTTTTCTTCAGTTTTGGTAACGGATCAGTATGAGTTGGGGCAGAAGTTAGTAAAAGTTGGAGCAGAAGGTATATCAATATGTGTGGCAAATTACTAAGGCAATAAAGCCAAAAAAAAAAAAAGGCATTTAACTACTCCATATACATTTTTTCAATATCTCTATTATGTAAACTAACAAAGGCTTCCATAATATGCAGAATAATGTATTTTTCAGTCTCATAGATATTAATAAAAATATAATAAACAATAATGTAATATTAAAAGAATAATGTTATATTGCTCCTCACCTGATGGGGGCTGAAGCTCATATCCCTGTTGAGCAGCCCAACCAACATGATGAAGAAATGGATCCAAGTAATACAACCAATGTTCAAAATTATCAGAACTCTCAAGTCCTTCGTAACGCAGCTTCAGCCTTCCTCCAATGTTGTCTACTACAGTAACAATCCAAGTACTTAAAGATTCCTGGAAAGCTTGACATTCCAGCCTGGAACCTGGAGCAATGAGATCTAAAGGATTCCTCCCATTACGGAGCTGTAGGTAAAAAAAGCAAAATGATTATATAAGAGAGGTAACATAATATTTTTAAAATCAAGTTTTAAATGAACTCAAATTAACCTTTATATTTTTACCCATTCAAAGCTAGTGACACTGAACTGCCTAATATCATACAAGTCTCTATAGTATTATTTCTGGTGATATGAAAATATTTATCTTAAAGAAAGATTTCTGTCTCTAGGACTATATTACAGTTTCATCTAGAAAGAATTTTTAAAATATCATTACTTAGTCTCTGTAAAAGCAAATATGATCATCATTTAAAAAAAAATCAAATATGACAAAAGTCAAAATCCCCCACAATCCTACCTCCAGGAAAGAACCATGATAAACGCTTTGGCATATACTCTCTGAGAATGGGTTTTCTACACACAAGTCAACATCCACCCGTGTCTATCTTTTTCTCTTTTGTATTTTTTGAAAAATGTATATTGTTTTTCAATGTGTGTTTGTCACTTAATATTTCATAGCTATCTTTCTATTATAGCACATATAAATCTCCCTCATTCTTTTAATCTGTTTCATTGACATTATGTATTATATGTCATGTATTATGTATTATATGGGCAGTAATTTATCCACTTATCTGCTGATGGCATTTCAGTTCTGATTTTTTTACTCATTTCACAACGATGTTCTTATGAATGCAATGAGTGTTCTGATTACACTGAGGGAAAGGAAGAGTTTAATTCTCACTCTCTAGATACATAGTAAAAGCTAGAAAAAAGAATAAAAACAAAGGCTGATTCCAATATCATCACTTAACCATTTCTTAATGTTCAAACTTACATTTTTTTCCTAATAAGAACTGCTCGGACTTCCCTGGTGGCACAGTGGTTAAGAATCTGCCTGCCAATGCAGGGGACACGGGTTCAAGCCCTGGTCTGGGAAGATCCCACATGCTACCGAGTAACTAAGCCCGTGCACCACAACTACTGAGACTGTGCTCTAGAGCCCGCGAGCCACAACTACTGAACTCGTGTGCCACAACTACTGAAGCCCGCATGCCTATAGCCTGTGCTCTGCAACAAGAGAAGCCACTGCAATGAGAAGCCTGCACACCGCAACCAAGAGTTGCCCCTGGGCAGCAACAAAGACCCAATGCAGCCAAAAATAAATTAATAAATAAATTTATAAAAAAAAAAAAAAAGAACTGCTCTATGACACTTACATATTCATATACATGCAAAAGAACACATGAACAAATGAAGGAACACATTCACAGCTAAAGATAAGAACAGCAAAATCAAGGTCAATGTACTGCAGGATACTTATTAATTCATTTGTTCATGATTTCATTCATTCATTCAAATGTTACTGAGTGTTTAGCCGGGCCCAGACTAAACGTAATTAAATGAGTCAGAGTACAGGCATACATCTGAGATATTGCAGGTTCAGTTCCAGAGCACTATAATAACGTAAATATTGCAGTAAAGTGAACCATACTAATTTTTTGGTTTCCCAGTGCATATAAAAATAAAGTTTAGGGCTTCCCTGGTGGCGCAGTGGTTAGGAGTCTGCCTGCTGATGCAGGGGACACGGGTTCGTGCCCCGGACTGGGAAGATCCCACATGCCGCGGAGCGGCTGGGCCCGTGAGCTATGGCTGCTGGGCCTGCGCGTCTGGAGGCTGTGCTCTGCAACAGGGAGGCCACAGCAGTGAGAGGCCCGCGTACCGCAAAAAAAATAAAATAAAAATAAAGTTTACACTATATTGTAGTCTATTAAGTGTGCAACAGCATTGTCTAAAAAAAAAAAAGCACATATCTTAATTTAAAAATACAAAACAAAAACCAATTACAATAATAACATCAAAGATCACTGATCAGAGATCACCATACAAATATAATAATAATGAAAAGTTTGAAATATTGTGAGAATTACCAAAATGTAACACAGAAACACAAAGTGAGCAAATACTGTTGGAAAAATAGCGCCGACAGACTTGCTCAAAGCAGGGTTGCCACAATGCTTCAATTTGTAAAAACTGCGGTGTCTGAAAAGCACAATAAAGTGAAGCACAATCAAATGAGGTATGCCTATATAAAATATAAAGATCACCTAGAAACAGAGTGTTCGCCAATCAAGTTTAAAGAGGAATTGTGAATGGATCACAGAATTAAATATAACAGTTAACACTATAAAACATTTAGAAGAAAATATAGGAGTAAATCTATATGACCTTGGGTTAAGCAAAGCCTTCTTAGATAAGACTCCAAAAGTACAAGCAACAAAAGAAAAAGATAGATAAATTGGATGACATCTAAATAAAAAACTTTTGTTCTACAAACAATACCATCAAGAAAGTGAAAAGACAATCTACAGAATTGGAGAAAATATTTAAAAATCATATATCTTGATCTAGACTTGTAATCAGAATTTATAAGGAACTCTTACAACCCAATAATAAAAAGATAAATAACCCAATTTAAAAATGGGCAGATATTTCTCCAAAAAAGCACATAGAAATATGCTCAGTATCATTAGTCATTAGGGAAATGCAAATCGAAGTGAGATAGTACTTCACACCCACTAGGATAGCTACAACCAAAAAGAGAATAACGGGTGTTGGCAAGGATGTAAAGAAATTGGAACCTTCATAAACTGCATTTCACGTATGATACAAAGAATGTTGCTGGTACGACAGATAGTGACAAAATATAACTTAGAAACGTCATAATCAATAAATTTATTTCACAAAAACAAGAAATCTATTTTCACCAACAAGCTCAAAAGCTATACTAATTTAAAAGAACTGCTGAAAGCAGGTAGGTGGTGGTCCAGTGTCTTCCGAGCAAAAGAAAAGGGGTCTCAAGTCACCTGGTGTGGGAGTTACAAATGTCCATGCTGAAGTAGAGTCAGCCCTTGCTCAGTTCCAAGTGAGAGCTCAAAATGGCCACATTTTCCAACTGAGTGAAAGAATCTGGAAAACTAGATTTTCATGTGTTTGCAACTAATTCAAAAACCTTTTATGCACTGAGCAAGCCACCAGTTTGCAACCTCTGAAGGTAAGTTTACATCCCCCAATACCTATGCCTATGTCTGTACTAATAATGCTGATCTGTCTTGGAGTGGTAAATGAGCATGCAATTTTAAGATTCCTTGGACAGGAAGATTGGAAGGGTTTTCCACACTGATTCTGGAAGCAATAATACTCACGCCCTCTAGCAGCGGAACAGGAGGACTACATGCTCCCATCAGGGTCTGCCGCAGAAACTCATCCAGATCAGACACTTTATCTCTGATGCCTAGATGAAGGAATCATACTGTCAGCCACAAAACACACAGAAATTAAACTAAGCAGAATACAGAGAAACTAAACGAGTGAAAATGGTTTAGAGGTGCATGTGTCATTTTAATATTTAACAGCCCAAAATATTGCTTCTTTGACAGCTTAAAAATAATCCTCCTCTAGACAGAGCTACTTCCTGGTTAGTTTAATAAGAGTTGTATCCAGAAAAAAGAGAGTAGGCCCAACTCCCTGTTAGTATAATTTTACCCAAAAATGAACTACTTTATTTTTTATTATGGAAATTTTCAAATATATAGAAAAATAGAGAAAACAGTATAATGAATCCCCAGCTTCAAAAACTGTCACTTCATGGTCAACCTTTATATCTAGACCAGGAGCTGTTAGCAAACGACAAACTGTGGGCTAAATCTGGCCTGTTGTCTTTACTGTAAATAAAGTTTTATTGGAACACAGCCAACATCATTTTTTAAGTACTGCTTTCACATTACAAAGGTAGAGTTGAGCAGCTGTGACAGAGACCACAGGGCCTGAAAAGCCTAAAATATTTTACTATCTGGTCCTTTACAGCTACTTTGTCAACCCTGATCTACATCCTCACATACTCCCCCCGCCCCCTGTGACCCAACCGTGGATTATTCAGAAACCAATTCCTGATATCATGTAATTTCATCTAATATAATCTCAGTATAAATTTCTAAAAGAAAATAACTTTTTGTATAACCACAATAACATCACACCTTTAAAAAGTATAATAATTCCTTCATATCAAATACCTAGTCCATGTTCAACTTTCCAAAATGTCTCAAAAATGATTTTTTCAATTTGTTTGGTCAAATCATGATACAAATGAGAGCCATACATTGCAAATGGTTAATATATCAACTAAATCTCTTTTAATGTGTACGTATACCCCACACTCCCTCTTCTTCTTGCAGCATATTTGTTAAGACTCAACATTTTGTCCTATATAGAGTTTTTCAGAGTCTGGTTTTACTGGTTGCCTCCTTGTGGTAACTAGTTGCTCTACTGTCCTTTTCATTTTCTATAAATCAGTATTTAGATCTAGAGGCCTGATCAAATTCAGATTTGACTCTCTGGGGTGGGGGGTAAGATTACTTCATAAGTGGAGTTGTATCTTTCCATCAAGAGGCACATTCATTCTGGTTGTCTCTCCTTCTGTGATGCTGGCAGCTTTTAATGGTCACTACATAGATATACTGATTCATTAGGGGCTAAAAATGGTGATATTCTATCACCCCTTCTTCATTTACTAACCAAAATACTTCTATAAAGAAAAATTTCTCTTCTTCTACTATTTGATCACACAAAGAAGGCAGGATATATGCTTGATTCTCTTTATTCTTTCTCTGTATTTACCAGCCTTCAAAATTATCATTTGGTTCTCCAGCATCATCCCAAAGCGACCAATGAGGGTTTTGTTTAAAAGATTCACCATGAAGTTACAGATTAAATCACATATATGTTTCAGGCCACTGCAGCTACTGTCCTATTGATGCTCAAAGTGCCTCATCTTTAAGAAGAGGGGGTCTCTTCAGGTTGGCTCCTGAGTCCTTTGACTTACCGTAGTAAATAGTTATTGATCTCTTTTTCACTTTTGGTATAAAAAGATGTTCCGTGCTCCTCTTATACATTTCCTGCCCCAGTCCAGCTTTATCCCACAATACACAAATAATGATTTCAAAATAACATCAACTCTACCACCAACAATATGATTACTAAAAACAGCTTGAGTTGTTGTTGCTACTTCGGCAATTTTTTTGGTTCCTTTTGGCATAGCCTTACTAGGGACATATATTTAAACTACTGTATTTGAAAGTCACTGAAATAGTTGTTCTCTGGGTAGTTACTTCACAAGCTCCATACACAGGTTTCTTTACTTGCTTCTGCATTTTTTTTTTTTTTTTTTTTTTTTGCGGTACGCGGGCCTCTCACTGTTGTGGTCTCTCCGGTTGCAGAGCACAGGCTCTGGACGCGCAGGTTCAGCGGCCATGGCTCACGGCCCAGCAGCTCCGTGGTGTGTGGGATCTTCCCGGACTGGGGCATGAAGCTGTGTCCCCTGCATCGGCAGGCGGACTCTCAACCACTGTGCCACCAGGCAAGCCCCACAAATTGCTTTTTTAAATTTAATTTTGCTTTATAAGTTATATAAAATATTTACATGGTTCAAAATTCAAATCTACAAAATAAGGTACATTCAGAAAATCCACCTTTTAACCTTGTCCCCTTCATCCTATTCCCTTCTTTACCCACAGGCAACTTTTTAAAATGGTGTATTCCTTATTGTTAATCAACTATAGTTCAATTAAAAAAAAAGATTCCTTTAGTTTTAAAAAACGAAGTTAACACACACATACACACGCATTCATACATCTTCCTCCTCCCTCATTCAATACATATTTTTCTTTATTCATATAACAAGATATCTGGAGACCATTCCTTGGATATATGTACATGGACTCACCCTGTTTCTTTTTTTAATGACTGATTGCACCTTTTATTATGAAGTACTCTTCTTTGGAAAGGTGATATATATTGATACACACACACACACACACACACACACACACACACACACAAAGGAATATTACTTAGCCATAAAAAGAATGAAATAATGCCATTTGCAGCAACATGGATGAACCAAGAGATTATCACTCTGCTGTACACCTGACACCAATGTAACATTGTAAATCAACTATACTTCAATTAAAAAATAATAATAAAGTACCCTTCGTTTCTTACAGTGCTTTCTGATCTGAATTCCACCTTTGTCAGATATCAAGACTGAGACTCCTGCTTTCTTTTCTATTTGCATTTGTCTATGTATCTTTGTCCATCCTTTTATGTTTATTCTTTCAGAATATCTCCATTTAGGTATGTCTCCTGTAATAGCACAGAAGTGGGTTTTATTTTGTGAGCCAACCTGAATTGTTTACTTTTAATAGAAGAGTAAGCCCATTAACATTTATTTATATTACCAAAAGATACAACCTCAATTCTGTCCTATTGTTAAGTATTACATAAATTGCTTGTGTATGTGTACAGTCTTTCACTATGTGATCTATTTTATTTAAATATATACTTTTTCTTTTTAAAATCTATCTTTTGGCATTTAGAAAGGTTTGTGTTTTTATTTCTTCTGTTTACTTTTTTTTTTTTTTTTTTTTTGCGGTACACGGGCCTCTCACTGTTGTGGCCTCTCCCGTTGCGGAGCACAGGCTCCGGACGCGCAGGCTCACCGGCCATGGCTAACGGGCCCAGGCGCTCCGCGGCATGTGGGATCTTCCCGGACTGGGGCACGAACCCGTGTCCCCTGTGTCGGCAGGCGGACTCTCAACCACTGTGCCACCCCGGAAGCCCCTACTAATATCTTTATATAACAATGTTAGTCCTCTCTATTTTCGGACTATTTTCTATTTCATTTTTTTTTTTTTTAATAAACAATACTAAAGTTAGCTATAATGTCTTTCTTCTCCTCTCTTTCAGCATCTCATTTCAGTAGCCTTTTACTCCCAGTTAACACTTAAAAGGCAATTAGTTAAATTACTAGGCAATAAACCTGTTTTAAAAGGGGAGGAGGGATGAGTAAGCTTATACCACTGTATTCACTTGCTCGCCCCACTGTGGTCGCATATTTTTTATAGTTATACTGTATTTATGTTGTCAGAGCATGTAGCCTTAATATACTATACTGTCTCTCTTACAACAATCATTTAGCTTGAAGTTCTACAGTCATATATACATTTAGTGTTTCACTAACAATTCTCAAGCTAATGTTTCTTCATTTGTTTTTCTTTTCTTTTAAAAACATTTATTTATTTATTTATTTATTTATTTTTGCAGTACGCAGACCTCTCACTGCTGTGGCCTCTCCCGTTGCGGAGCACAGGCTCCAGACGCGCAGGCTCAGCGGCCATGGCTCACAGGCCTAGCCGCTCCGCGACGTGTGGGATCTTCCTGGACCGGGACATGAACCCGTGTCCCCTGCATCGGCAGGCGGACTCTCAACCACTGCACCACCAGGGAAGCCTGCTCTGGAAGGATTTTATTCTACCCTTTTTTCCTCTTTTTTAAATTATCCTAACTTGACCTTGTATGAGACTCAACTGAAATCATTTTCTCTTGTTCATGTTTAAATGAGGTGAATTTTCCTATACTCTTAAGATGTGATAGTGGGCCAGGTAGCTTCACGCCTCTAGAGCTTCCTCTTACATTGTTTTTTCACAGAATGTTAAGGGCAAGCTAGAAGCCCACCGATAACCCAGGACTCTACATTTCTAAATACCATCCTTCAAAAAACAAAATGAAACAAAACAAAAAAACCTAGGGCTCCCTGGAGAAATGGCTGATTTCAGGGCTGAGGCAGGGAAAAGTTTCCTGAACAAGAAACTACTCAAAGAATAATGGGAACATAGCAAAGGACACATTTGCCAGCTTGAAGGGGTGTCCACTGGCCAAATCTAGGACAGTCTGAGCATCAAAATAAATAATGATAGTAAGGATTATAATCCATTGAATAAAATAATACTCATAAGTCTATAGTGACATAGATACATAAATACACACATGCATACATTAATACCTGTGTGTAAATGGTAGAAAAGAGAAAGCTCTTTCTATAGTAGAAAGCCAATTATGAAATGAAGAAGGAATTAGAAAATGCCATTTGGTAATCATTAGAGTAATAACTGTTTCAGATAAAAATTATCAATGGATGCCAAAAATAGTGGGTGAAGTTTGAAGAGTAATGAGATAGTTACATAATCTCAAGGTATCTTCCCACAAGATACTTACTAAGTAAAAACAGTAAAAGCAATTTTACTGTGGAAAATTTTACAAGTGGAAAAACTTGGCATATACCAATTTAATCAAGTGATGAAAGTTAATATCACAAGTTAGTTACAGGACAAACCAATAGCATGTGTCTCCTGATATGATGCACCAGAAGGACACAACATCACTTCTGCATTTCTCCTACCAAAAGTGCACAATTGGGCTTCCCTTGTGGTTGAGAGTCTGCCTGCCGATGCAGGGGACACGGGTTCGTGCCCCAGTCCGGGAAGATCCCACATGCCGTGGAGCGGCTGGGCCCGTGAGCCATGGCTGCTGAGCCTGTGCCTCCGGAGCCATGCTCCGCAACGGGAGAGGCCACAACAGTGAGAGGCCCGTGTACCGCAAAAAAAAAAAAAAAAAAAGTGCACAATCTGAATCTAAGTAAACATCAGACAAACCCAAACTGTGAGACATTCTAAAAAATAGCCGGCCTGTACTCTTCAAAAACGTCAACGCCAAGAAGGACAAAGAAAGGTTAAGGAAACTAAAAAGATATGACAGCTAAATGCACTGAATCCTGGACGAGGAAAAGACATGAGGAATAATGAACAGTACTCAACCCAGGACATAATGAACGTTCCTGGGAAAATCGGCCTGTACCTTTCAAAGATGTCAAAGTCATGAAAGTCAAAGAAAGCATGAGGAACTGTCCCAGATTAAAGGAATCTTAGGAGACATGACAAATGAATGTTAACACATGATCCAGGATTTTCTTTTACTGTAGAAACATTTTACTATAAAAGCATTATTGATAAAAACTGAACAAGGTCTATAGATTAAATAACAGTATTGTATCAAAGTTAATTTCCTGATTTTATTTTATTGTGTTCATGAATGTCCTTGGTTTTAGAAGTAAAGGGTAAAAGGAAATCACATGTACAACTGACTCTCATGGTTCATTAAAAAAGCCTGTGTGTGTGTGTGTGTGTGTGTGTGTGTGTGTGTGTGTGTGTGAGAGAGAGAGAGAGAGAGAGAGAGAGAGAGAGAGAGGACAAAGTAAATGTGGTAAAATGCCAACATTTGGGGAAAGTTGGCAGTAAGTCCCCAAGAATTTTCTATAATATTTTTGCAAATCTCAAGTATTTCTGTAAATCTGAAATTATAAAAAAAATAAGAAGTTGAAAGTAAAGCATATAAGGTCTGGAATTTTCTTAAGGTCTGTCTTTCCTTTCTGCACATTTATATGACCCTTCTCTTTCTTTTGTCCTATTGTCTCTGTCTTACTTAATTTGGATTCTACTCCCAGTAGGGCTCTTTCCTGAAAGCGAGCTTCAGCTGGTTTATTCTAAGGGTCCACAGGTCCCAGATTGCTTGTAGGTCATAAGAGGGAGGACGATAAAATCAGAAAGAGAATCAATCTGGCCCAACGTATTCAAAGACAACCAGACCTACAAGTCTCAAACTTAAGAGAGCCTCACAGACCTACACGATTATAAGCAACAGATGCTTCCTATGAATGTCATAAAAGCCTGAAGCTTAGTGAGCACAGAATATAATTTTTTTTAAAGGGAAATGTAAATTATTCCTTATAAATACTGTCATTCAAAATGCTAACCCAAAGAAGTTAGGTAGACCTATGTGCTTGGGAAACTGAAAACCTTAAGACTGTGGACAGCCCAAATTTTCCTACATCAATACCACATCATGCCTTGATACGAAGTATCGCATTACCTTCCGGGGCTTCGAGGGTCTTCTTATTCTGCTCACACCACCCAATGGGGTAGAGGTCAGCCTTCCTGATGTCACACCAGAAGTCTGCTCTCCGGTCCTCCCCGTAGCCATCGTAGCGGAGGAGGAGCAACTGCTCACAGGTGGTAATGATGGTGGCAACCCAGTAGGTTTCAGGATCGGTTTTCACAACCACCTCCAGTTTCATCCCAGGAGCAAATCCATTCTGCAAACGTGTGTCCACCTGAACAGGGAAATGTTATTAACCACCAGAAAAACATCTCAAATGAATACTTCTTTGGCCAACATTCTTTAAGACTTACAATTCTGAAGCACTAAATGCAATAAAATCTTCTCAAGGGAAACCTGAGAAATTCCAATTCTAACTCACAGGAGTGATCCAAACAAAACAGGGGCTAGCAATGCTGCTCTGTTCCATCTGACTCTGAAGGAGCTTTAAGAGAACTCAATATTCCACCAAAGCAGTCTATTATGATTATAGAATATGCTTTCTATTAAGTATACAAATCACTGAATGTTCACCATTTTAACAACCTTCAACACATTAAGTTTTCAAGAGTGATTTCTCGATCATTCAAAAGAAAATTTATGAAGCTAGAAAAGGTAAAGGACAAAAATAAGTTATACTGATAATAAATTAGTATAATATGTATCATACAAAAGGAGCCATATTTCCCAGTTTCCCTAAAACAGTCTGTGTTTCCACCCGTTTTTCTTGAATAATAATAATGCCTCTTAACTCTCTCAAAAGTGTCCTAATTTAGATGATAAATTATATGGTCACAAAGTTAGGGGTCTGCAATTCTGGAATTCCTGTATGTGTATACTAAAATTAAATAAATATATTATGGATAATGAGAGCCAGGTTTCTCACTGTGGGAGAAAGAAGTAAAAATAAGAAGAGGGGAATGGGACTTCCCTGGCAGTCCAGTGGTTAAGATTCCACGCTTCCACTGCAGGGGGCATGGGTTCAATCCCTGGTGAAGGAACTAAGATCCTGCATGCCGTACGGCACAGCCAAAAATAATAATAATAATAAAATAGAATAAAATTTTAAAAAGAAGAAGGTAAAACCAGAATGAATCTTGTGGTGTTGATCTGAAATCAGAGGTGTGGATGCCAAAATGACTATGACGACTATGATATCTGCATAACCTCAAAGGTTCTCTCCACAAAATTCTTCTTAGTCGCAAAAGGGAAAACAGTAACATGACGGTGAAGAAATCTGGCAGACGCCACCTTAACTACCGGATCAAAGTTAACATCACCAGTCCTAAAACATCAATATCATATACCCTTGATATCATACCAGAAAAGCACATCATCATTTCTATGACATTCTTGCCAAATGCATAAACTCAAGCTAATCATGAGAAACATTCTACAAAGTAACTGGTATATGATATGTGCTTCAAAAGTATCCAGGCCATGAAAGACAGAGAGAGAATGAGGAACTGTCCCACGCTGGAGGAGACGATGCAGACATGACAACTAAGCGCAATGTGGCCATGATAACCACTAGAAAATGAGGGGGCTCCTGGAAAGGAGAGGCCAGAGAGGGAAAGTCCGCATTCTGTGTAAAATTCCTCCCCATTCTAATCACTAACCTGCTGTACTCCTGAAAGGTAATCACTATCCTGAATTATAACACTACAGTTTAACACTGCCTGTGTTACAGGACTATGTTAGCAAAATTATGCAGTATGAATGTTTTTCTGTGTGGCGCTTCTCTTGTCCAACATTGCTTATGAGATTCATTTGTGCTGTTGCATGTAACAGTACTTTATGTCTTCCCCTTCCTGTATAGTATTCCATTATACAAATATGCCATAATTTATCCATTCTAATGCTCCTCATAGTAGGCACTCTGGGTAGGTCACAGTTTTGGAAGACTACTGATAATATTCTCATAATTATATGAATAGTTTTGTATGTCATTTGATGCATACCTACATGGATTCCTATAATAAAAAGACAAATATTTTCCAAAGTGGCTATACCAATGTACTCTGCCAGTAGTATACAAGAAATCCTTCTGCCTTAACATTCTAACCAACATTACTGTATTTTCTACCTTTTTCATTTTAACCATTTTGAAACATGTATTATATTATCTCACTGTAATTTTAATTTGCATTTTCTGATTATTAATAGAGTTGAGAACCTTTTTATTTATTAGCCATTTAGATTTCTTCTTCTGGGGAATGCCTAAATTTCTTGCCAATTTTTAATTCAGTCAATATTCTGGATACAGTTTGTCAATTACTTGTATTACAAATATCACTTTCTTGATGGTGTTGTTTGATAAACAGAAGTTATTAATTTTAATATACTCTGATTCATCAATATTTTTCCTTTAAAAAGTTAATGGTTTTTCTATATTTTTAAACAAACTTTTCCCTATCCTTAGAGGTCATAAGATATACTATTATATTATTTTCTAGAAGCCTTTTATATTGAGAACTAATATCCACCTTGAGTTAATCTCTGTGTGTGGTATTAGGTAGGGGTCAGGTTTTACATGTTGGAATCCGTTTGTCAATTTCTACTTAAATTTTTTTTTGCTGTTTGACTTGGGTTGCAGTCAATCTACAGATCTATTTGGGGAGAACTGACATCTTTACAATAGTGAGTCTTGCAATAGATGAACAGGTATATTCCTTCATTTTAACTTATATAAATATTTGAAGTTTCTTTGCAAATATTTCTTACATTTTATTCTTAGCTATTTGATATTTTTTATGTTATTGTAAATCACATCTTTCAGTTTCCATTTCTGTTTGTGGCTAGTATATAGAAATAAAAGGCTTTTTATATCGACCTTGTATCTAAAAATCTTGCTAAAATTACTCCTTAATTCTAATAATATAGCTGTAAATTATTTTATTCATCTGCAAACAATGACTTTTTCCCTTCCTTCCTAATTCTTATACATTTTAATTGTTTTTCTTACATTATATTGGCTAGATCCTCCGAAACAATATCAAACAGAAATCATGTTAACCAGCATGATTTTTGTCTTGTTCCATATTAAAAAGAAAGATGTATCATATTACCATTAATAAAGTTTGCTGTAGATTTTTTTATAGATACACTTCATCAAATTAAGGAAATTCCCATCTGTAGTTTGCTAAGAGTTTTATCATAAGTGGATGTGGAATTTTATCAATAATTTTCTTTATATATTGAGATGATAATGTGATTTTTCTCCTTTACTCTACTACTATGGTGAATTATGCTCATTGATTTTCAAATGTTAATAAGCCACTTAGGCCATCTTGTATTCCTGGAAAAAATCGACTTATTAATGTACTATCCTTTTTAAATATAGCGACATTTAGTTTGGTATTATTTTTTATGCTATTTATGCATTAGTCGTCATGAGTGACATGTCTCTGTAATTTTCCTTTCCTGAAATATTATTAGATTTGGTATCAAGGTTGTGCTGATCTCTAAACAAATTGGTACCCTACAATCAATATGGGATAGAATGATCAGACAGAAAGGAAACAGAAGACTTGAACAAGAGTATAAACCAACTAGAACTAACAGACATATAGAGAACACTCCACTCAACAACAATACACATTCCTCTCAAATGTACATGGAACATTCTCCAGGACAGACCATAATTTTAGGCCAAAAACCAAATCATACAAAGTTATCTTTTCTAATCACCATGAAATAAAACTGGAACTCAATAACAGAAGGAAAACTAGAAAATTCACAAATACGTGGATATGAAACACACTCTTAAATAGCCAATAGATCAAAGAAGAAATTACAAGGGAAATCAGAAAATACTTTGAGACAAATTATAACAAAAATACATCAAAATTTATGAGGCAGCAAAAGCAGCATTAAGCAGGAAATGTGTGGCTGTATGTGACTGCACTAAAAAAGAAGGAAGATCTCAATCAACACCCTAACTTTACTTCTGAAGAAACTAGAAAAAGAAGAGCAAATTAAACCCAAAGCTAGCATAAGGAAGGAAATAATAAAGATTAGAGTAGTGATAAATAAAACAGAGAACAGAAAAACAATACAGGACTTCTGGGTTTCAATTTGACATGTAAGGATTTTTGGATGTTGGAACTCCTGTCCTAAGAAGAAAAAAAACCTCAACAAACTAAAAATCAACAACTCTTCTTAGATCCAGCAGAGAACTGAGGTCATAGGGCAAAACTGCTGTGCTCAAAATTGGAGACAGACAGACAGATACAGAGAATTACAACATACTAGACAGAGCAGAAACCTCTGCAGGACTAAAACCAGGGTAGGAAACCTCAAACTGTAATTAATGAATTGCTAGAGGCTCAGTATGGACAAGATTGAGTAAAAACTCCACGGGGGCCCAGTCTCAGGGCGGCCCACGGACTTCTCTGAGTTTACCGCCCCCCCCCCCAGGAGTCCTATCAGGTTTTCACAATAAAGATCAGAGAAAAATCTCCTAGTACTTCTGGCAGAGGGAAGAATAAAGTAGCATTGTGAAATACATCCAAAGCATTCTGCTCTTAACAAGACTAACCCTCAAGAAAAACTATTTTACTAGGTCCTAATCAACTAGTTTTACCAAAACCTTTACCAGAGTTTTCCTGATCTAAGGTAAGGGAAATACCCAACTCCAGCCCCCTCTAGCCTCCAAAATAGGGGAAAGGATATGCACAACTCAGGTTCACTAAAACACTGAGACCAGTTCACAGGGCTAGAGAATGCTTTTGCTCTCCTCACACCTTACCACCACATCAAGAGGGCTCCTGTAAAACAGAGGAGAAAAATAAATGACACCAAAGTAAATTTTAGCCTCTGACACCTGTAGCTACAACAAACGGTAAAATCAACCTAACTTCTATCCAGGTAAACATAAAACACTAAAGACCTATTTATTTCTATTCCTTTTCCTCAGTATATTATGTCCAGCTTTCAACAAAAACTTACAGAGCTACTAAAAGACAAAAAACACAGTTTGAAGAAACAGAGCAGACATTAGAACCAGGCTGAGATATGGCAGAGATGTAACATACCAGGAATTTAAAACAACTGATTAATATGATAAGGGCTCTAAATGAAAAGAGTAGACAGATGGATGATGCAAGAAGAGAGAAACTCCAAGGAAAAATCAAAATGAAATGACAGACACCAAAAACACTCTAACAAAAATGAAGCATTCCTTGATGGGCTCAACCACAAGACTGGGGTCAGCCAGGGAAAGAATCTGTGAGCTAGAAAAAATGTCAATAGAAACTTTCAAAACTGAAAAGCAAAGAGAAAAAAGAATGAGAAAGTTGGAAAAGAATACCAAAGAACTGTGGGACAATTATAAAAAGTGTGACATAAGTGTACTATAAATATTGGAAGGAAAAGAGAGAATAGAAGAAATATTTGAAGCAATAATGATTGAGAATTTCCCAAAATTAATGATACCAAACCACAGATCCAAGAAGCCCAGAGAATACCAAGCAGTATAAATAACACAAAAAAATCTATACCTAGGCATAAGATACTCAAACTGCAGAAAAACAAAGACAAAGAAAAAACTCTTGAAAGACGACAGAGGAGAAAAAAATACCTTACCTATAGAGAAGCAAGGATAAAAATTACATCAGACTCCTCTTAAGAAAACACTCAAGTAAGAAAATAGTGGAGTGAAATATTTAAATTACGTAAAGAAAAAAGACACCAACTTAGAATTCTGCACTCAGCAAAATAAAAGACTTTTCTCAAACAAAAATTGAGGAACTTTGTTGCCAGTAATATTTCTTGCAAGAAATATTAAAATAAATTCTTCAGAGAATTCCCTGGCAGTCCAGTGGTTAGGACTCCACGCTTTCACTGCCGAGGGCCCAGGTTCAATCCCTGGTCAGGGAACTAAGATCCCGCAAGCCACACAGCGTGGCTGGGAAACTTCATTCATTCATTCCTCAGAGAGAAGGAAAATGATATATGTCAGAAACTAGATCTACATAAAGGAAGAGCAATAGAATAAATGAATAAATATATAATAAACATATAAAAGAATCAACGTAGATAAAATCTAATTTTTCTTATTCTTAATATATCTAACAGATAACTGTTCAAACTAATAACAGCAACAAATTATTTGGTGATTATAGCTTATGCGTAAGTGAAACGAATGATAACAATGTTATAAGGCCTGGGAGGGAGTAATTGGGAATACTCTGATATTAGCTACTGGCACTATCCATGAAATGGTATAGTGTTACTTGAAAGAGAACTTGGGTTAGCTGTAAATGTATATTGCAAAAACAAGGGCAACCACTAAAAAAGTTTCTAAAAGTATAATGATGTGCTAAGTGAAATAAGCCAACATAAAAGGACAAATATGTCCTTTTGTGCAATAGGCAAATTCAGAGAGACAGAAAGTATAACAGACGTTACTAAGGGCTGGGGGAGGAGAGTGGGAGGAGCCACTCAGGGGAGAAACCCTGAATACAGGGTTTCTGTTGGAGATGATGAAAAAGTTCTGGAAATGGAGAATGTTAGTGGTTGTACAACACTGAGGAAGAAGTTAATTTTTTAAAAACCTTTAACACTGAAGTATTTTCAATATGCATCTTTTAATTAATTGCAGTCTACTTACAAATAATACCATACCACTTCATGTGCTGCACAAAGATCTTACAACCATATACTCCCAAATCCTCCCTCTCACCCTTTGTGCTACTATAGTTACATATGCTATAAACACACAATATACTGCTACCATTTTTTTGTTTGTTTCAAACTGGTATCTTTTAGAGACACTAAAAATAAGGAAAACAATGAACTTTATATCTAGCTACATCCATGCCATTTCTATTGTTATTTCTTTCTGTAGATCTAAATTTCTGTCTTATTTCAAATTCCTTCTGCCTTAAGAACTTCCTAATACTTTTTTGTAGATAATGAAACCTCTTAATTTTTGTTTTCCTGAAAAGGTCTATATTTCTCCTCCACTTCTCGAAAAAATTTCTGCTGAAGGAAGAATTCTGGGTTGATAGGTTCATTTCTTTCAACGCTTTAAAGATCTTACTCCACTGTGCTCTGGTTTGGATAGTTTCCCCAAAAAATTTCACTATAATTCTCATATTTGTTCCTCTATATGTAATGTGCCTTTTTTTCCTCTGGCTGCCTTCAAGATTTTCTCTTTCCCTTTGGATTTCAGCAGTCTGAATATGATGTGTCTGGATGCATTTTATTGTTATTAATTATCCTGTTTTGCATTGCGTGAGCTTCTCTGATCTGTGGTGTAGTATCTTTGTTTTCCTTTGGAAAATTGTCTGCCGTTATCCCTTCAAACATCTCTTCCTCACCTCTGCTCTTTTCTCCTTCTGAGATTCCAATTACACACAAATTACACTCTTTTTTTTAATACTGTCCACAGCTGTTGGGTGTTCTAGTCTGTTTTTTCCCCACTTTTTTCTCTTTATATTTCAGTCTGGGCAATTTCTACTGACTTACCTTCAAGTATACTGATTTCTTCCTCATCTGTGTCAAGTCAACTGATGAGCCTGTCAAAGGCACTCATCTGTTACCATGTTTTTCATTTCTATTAGATTCTTTCTAATAGTTTCCATCTCTGCTGAAATTCCTCTTCTGTTCATGCATGTTGTCCACCTATTCTGCTAGAGCCTCTAACGTATTAATCACAGTTATTTAAAATTCTCTGACAGTTTAAACATCTGGGTCATACAAGTCTGGTTCTATTGAATGCTTTGCCTCTTGACACTTTGCTGTTTTTCTCTTCCTTCTGTGTGTCTCTCATGATTTTTTCGTTGAAAGCTAGACATCCTGGGTAGAACAGTCAAGACTGAGACACATAGTATTTACTCCCGGAAATGAGCATGTTTCTTCTTAGGTCTTAAGTTCAAGAGAGAAGGTTAAGTCAATCTAGTTAGGAGTAGAGCTGGGTTTGGGTTTTATTGTTGCTTACAGTTATTCACAGTGTACCATAGGCTTCAGATTCCACTAGCACTGTCTGGTATTTATGCTGTAGGCTCATTTGCTATACGGTTTTTTCCCTCAACATTAGCTGCTCCACCCTCACATTTAGATCTTCTCTTTGTGACTACACCTCTGTTGTAACTACACTTCTCTTTGTGACTGTCTCTCTCTCTCCACACTCTTGCCTCTCCCCCACAAAGAGACCTCTACTGCCCACAATTTTCTAACTTGGTAGTGGGGGACAAGCATTCTCTGAGATTCAGCCTCAGTCTTGTGAGATTCTGTGTCCCTTGGTCTTGGGGGTGGAAACTTCTCAGTGATCCTAACCTTCCCCCAACTGTAGGGGACTTCTGATGCTCCAGCATGTATTCCTACCCCTCTCCTACCTACATCCCTTCCCCAATCAGTTTGATGCTTTTGCTCTTGAAGACCCAGGTAAAGCTTAGTACCTTTCCCACAGTGGGGGTTCTTCTCTCCAACAGACATGCACCATGAGGAAGGCTTTTTCACTATCTTACACTCTTCCTCTTTGCAAATGTGGTTTATCTCTAATTCCTTCTTCAGCCCTGTCTTCCCTCCTTCCTTCATGCCAAACTTGGTTATGTAAAACTCTTGCTGGTGGCTTGGACATACATTACCATTGCTCTAGAGTTCTGAGTTCTACCAGTTTTGCCCATGATCTGCTAGTCATAGCCATCCCTTCTCAACATCTTCCTATACCCATGCTTGATTTTTACTATATTTGGCAGCCCTTCACCATATACTGATTCAGGTTTATGGTTAGGCCAAGTCCTAATCCAGAGCAAAGCCCTAACTCTCTTCAATTTTATTAAGGCTCAGAGAGGAAGCTGCAGAAGAAAAGTGTGAAGCTAGCAGAGGCTGGTTCATGAGGTTGAAGGAAAAAGGACATTTCTATAACATAAAAGTGCAAGGTGGAGCAGTGAGTGCTGATGTAGAAGCTGCAGCAAGTTATCCAGAAGATCTAGCTAAGATAATGGATGGAGGTACCTACCCTAAATAACAGATTTTCAGTGTAGATGAAACAGCCTTATCTTGGAAGAAGATGGAAGAAAATGCCATCTAGGACTTCCATAGCCAGAGAAGTCAAAGCCTGGCTTCAAAGCTTCAAAGGACAAGCTGACTCTCTTGTTAGGGGCTAATGCAGATGGTGAGCTTAAGCTGAAGCCAGCGCTCATTTACCATGAAAAACTCCTAGGGCCTTTAAGAATTATACTAAATCTAACCTGCCTGTGCTCTATAAATGGGAAAACAAAGCCTGGATGACCGCACATCTGTTTTCAACATGGTTTACTGCATATTTTAAGCCCACTGTTGAGACCTACTGCTCAGAAAAAGATTCCTTTCAAAATAGTACTGCTCACTGACAATGCATCTGGTTACCCAAGAGTTCTGATGGAAATGTACAAGATTAATAACGTTTTCATGCCTGCAAACACAACATCCATTCTGCAGCCTATGGATCAAGAAGTCATTTCAACTTTCAAGTCTGACTACTTAAAAAATACATTTCATGAAGCCGTAGCTGCTATAGTGATTCCTCTGATGAATCTAACAATTGAAAGCCTCCTGGAAAGGATTCATCATTCTAGATGCCTTTAATTACATTTGTGAACCATGGGAAGAGGTCAAAATGAACATTAACAGGTGTTTGGAAGAAGCTGATTCCAACCCTCACGGATGACTTTGAGGGGTTCAGGACTTCAGTGGAGAAAGTAACTGCCAATGGGGTGGAACAGCAAGAAAACTAGAAGTGATGCCTGAAAATGTGACTGAATTGGTGCAATCTCATGATAAAACCTGAACAAACGAGGAGTTTCTTCTTCTTCTTCCTCTTTTTTTTTTTTTTAATCTTTTGGCCACGTCGTATAGCATGTGGGATCTTAGTTCCCCGACCAGGGATCGAACCCATTCCCCCTGCATTGGCACTGTGGAATCCTAACCACTGGACCACCAGGGAAGTCCCAGGAGTTTCTTCTCATGGATGAGCTTTCTTGAGATGGAATCTACTCCTGGTGAAGATGCTGTGAAGATTGTTGAAATGACAACAAAGGATTTAGAATATTACATAAACTTAGTTGATAAAGCAGTGGCAGGGCTTGAGAATTGACTCCAATTTTGAAAGAACTTCTACTATGGGTAAAATGCTATCAAATAGCATTGTACCTACAGAGGAATCATTCGTAAAAGGAAGAGTCAATCCATGGGGCAAACTTCACTGTTGTCTTTTTTCAAGAAACTGCCACGGCCACCCCAACCCTTCAGCCACCACCACCCTGACCAGTCAGCAGCATTAACATTTAGGTAACACCCTCCACCAGCACAAAGACTACTCACTAAAGGCTCAGATGATGACTAGCACTCTTAAGCAATAATGTATTTTTAAATTAAGGTATGTACTTTTTTTTAGACATAATGCTATTGCACACTTAACAGACTATAGTATAGTTTAAACATACTTTTATATGTACTGGGAAACCAAAAAATTCGTGTGACTTGCACTTTATTGCAACACTTGCCTTACTGTGGTGGTCTGGAACTGAACCCGCAACAGCTCCAAGGTCTGCCTGTACCAGACTATAAATCATTTTCTTCAACTGAAGAGGTTTTTGGGGGTTTTTTTGACAAAAATAAAAATAAAGGAATATTCATGACTGGTCAAAAAAGACAGGTTGGCATCGAGTGGGAAAAAATACACAAAACCAAAAGGGTTTTAGAATATGTCAAGTTTTCTTAATAAAAGTGACAACAGGGGGGAAAAAGAAAAAACACTCAAATTCTCTCACTTGAGAGAATTCTACCTTAAAATAACTCTAAACTCTCTACTGATGGTGCAGTGAGTCAAAGAAAAGAAATATAGTAAGTCAAGCAATATAGTCACCGCTCACATGTTTAAAAGACCCGTAGGGAACTGCTGTGGATCCTGTCTCTTCTAGATAGTCTTCCCAGCTTAATTCCACTTCTTCCACTCCAGATCCAGCATCTGGAATTAAAAACAACACAAAAACAGGTAAGACTCAATTAAAAAAAAACTTAAGCTATAAAAACATAAACTTAGTAAACCTAACTTACAATTTACTTCATAAGTTAATTGACTTTTCACACAAAATAACTAAGTGTTCTTTTTAAATAGCAGGTTCCCTTAGTGCACTGATTGTCAATGAATCTCAACACCATAGAGTGTGACATGCTATCTCCTGCTGGGATCTATCTGGGATTCACCTAAATAGATCACATAAAGCTGGTGAGAGTGTAACTACTATAAACCCTTTGTACTGTAATTTAGTATCTAATGCCAAATATCTGAGATCCTTAATAGGCATTTCAAACTTAAATTTTCAATCTGTTCTTCCTTAGTACTCTCCAACTGAGTAAAAGTTACCAATGGTTGATATTTTGACTCAATCCAAAAACTGTGGAGTTATCCTTACTTTCTTCCCTTTCTTTCACATCTCACATCCAATCCATCAGAAAATTCTGGGTACTACCTTTAAAAATATCCCAAATCTAATCACCTTCCACCATTTCTACTGCTCTCTCTCTAAGTGCAAGGTCTAACTACAATATCTTTCACCTTTTAATCACACAATAAAATCTAAAATTTGGGAGACTGCAAAGGCCCTATATGATCTGACCCCTAGTTCCCGACCCTGACTCTGCATCCCCAACCAGCCTCTTGTTTGCTCACTGCACTCGAGGGACACTGAGTTTCTTGCCACTCCTCTCTAACCATGTTCTTTCCTCAAAGTCTCTGCGTTTGTTATTTCCTCCGCTTAGACTCATTCCCCTGTCATTGACAGCTTTACGTCATTCAAGCCTCTACTCAACACCTCTCCAGAAAAGCCTTCCACCAGAAAGGCCTTCCATCAGTGTGCATCTAAAGTAGAAACCTCCAGCCTCTGCTTTCATTATCTTCACAGCATTCATTCCTATCTACAAGCATACCATGTCTTTTTATCTTCCCCATTAGACAATAAACCCTGTGAAGACAGGAGGTTTGTTTTGGTCACTCCTACATCTCTGTCACAGCAGAGACTCAATACATTTTTGATGAGTGAGCAAAGATTCAAACACTCCATTGGAATCCAATAATCCCAATTCACATAAACTCCCTAAGAGCAGGGTTTTGTTCACTAACTATCCCCACCGCCCAAAACAATGCCTGTCACTAGGAAGTCTGTGATAAACAGCTGCTGAATGAGTATACCCTTGGGGAGCCTGTGCTTCACACAAACACAAGGAGGCAAATACAAGGATGCTCACCACAGCACTGTTTCTAACAGCAACAGACAGAAGCAATCAGTAGAAGAATAGATAAATTATGGCAATCCTACAACGGAGTACTACTACATATAGCAGCTGAAATAAATGAACTATATTGACATATATAAATCTCAAAAAAATCACATCAAGTAAAAACAGCAGGTGCAGAATGAAAAGCACAAGATACAATTTAGGCTTCAAAACAAAACTGCAATATAATGTTTATAAATACAAATCAATAACAGTATAAAAAAAGGATGGGAAGAATATACATTAACAGTGCTACCTTTGGGGAGGGAGGGAAGCAAAGAAGATTAGAAGGAAAGTACAAAAGAGCCTTAAACTGTATTATGTTTTATTTAAGAAATGAAAAAACACATGAAAACATGTTCAACATCATTAGGGAAATGCATATCAAAACCACAGTGAGATACCACCTCGCAGTCATTAGGATGGCTATTATCAAAAAAGCAGAAAATAAGTGTAGGCAAGGCTGTGAGAAACTGGAATCTTTGTGCACTGCTGGTCTCGGAATATAAAATGGTACAGCCACTGTGGAAAAATTTTTGGTGGTTTCTCAAAAAATTAAAAATATAATTACCATATGATCCAGCAATTCCACTTCTGGGTATATACCCAAAAGAACTGATAGCAGGGACTCAAACAGATATCTATACATGAATGTTTATAGCAGCAATATTTACAATAGCCAAAAGGCGGAAGTAACTGACTCAAGTGTCCATCAACAGATGAATGGATAAACAAAATGTGCTATATGCATGCAATGAAATATTATTTAGTCATAATAAGGAAGGAGGGGCTTCCCTGGTGGCACAGTGGTTAAGAATCCGCCTGCCAATGCAGGGGACACGGGTTCGAGTCCTGGTCTGGGAAGATCCCACATGCCGCAGAGCAACTAAGCCCGTACGCCACAACTACTGAGCCTAAGCTCTAGAGCCCATGAGCCACTACGACTGAGCCCACGTGCCACAACTACTGAAGCCTGCATGCCTAGAGCCCGTGCTCTGCAACAAGAGAAGCCACCGCAATGAGAAGCACGTGCACCGCAGCGAAGAGTAGCCCTTGCTCGCCACAACTAAAGAAAGCCTTCATGCAGCAATGAAGACCCAATGCAGCCAAAAATAAATAAATAAATTTATATATATATATATATATATATATATATATATATATATATATATATATAAAGCACCACATCTCTGAAAAAAAAGGAAGGAAATTCTGACACAGGCTACAGGCTACAATGTGGATGAACCATGAGAACATTACACTAAATGAAACAAGCCAGCCACAAAAGATCAAATATTCTATGATTCCACTTACTTGAGGTAGTTAGAGTGGTCAAATTCATAGAGACAGAAAGAAGAATGGTAGTTTCCAAGGACTGGGGGGAGAGGGGAATGGGGAGTTAGTGTTTAATGGGTACAGAGTTTCAGTATGGGAAGATGAAAAAGTTTTGGAGATGGACGGTGGTAATAGCTGCACAATGATGTGAATGTATGTAATGTAATGCCACTGAACAGTACACTTAAAAATGGCTGAAATGGTCAATTTTATGTTATGGATACTTTACCGCAATTTTGAAAATGAAAACAAATATTGGACAATGTTAATTTATTATTTATTAATTTTTAAATTCTGCATTGTAGGTATGTGGGTGTTTCCTATATTGTTTTCATTTCTATGTGTTTGAAAATTTTCCCTAGAAATACAACAAACCAACAAAGACTTTATTGGGAGCATCCTGGAAGTATGAGCCAGTAGAAATTCAACTTCCATCACTAAAACACAACAAGGCTGGACATTCATATTCATGGTCCTTGGCAAGAACCCTAGTCCCTCAAATAGCATGCTGATTTAAAAATAAACAATAACAACAATAAAAGCAGTGAATGAAAGGACTAAAATCTCTCGTTCATCAAAAACTACCTAAAAACTGAGAAGAAACTAGACTAATGATCTGATAGAAAAGTCAGCAAAACACATGAAAAGAGAATTTATTTATTTTAATTTTAATAAATTTATTTTATTTATTTTTGGCTGCGTCGGGTCTTCGTTGCTGTGCATGGGCTTTCTCTAGTTTCAGCAAGCAGGGGCTACTCTTCGTTGCAGTGCATGGGCTTCTCATTGTGGTGGCTTCTCTTGTTGCAGAGCATGGGCTCTAGGTGTGCAGGCTTCAGTAGTTGCGGCACGCAGGCTCAGTAGCTGTGGCGTGGGCTCTAGAGCGCAGGTGCAGTAGTTGTGGCACATGGGCTTAGTTGCTCCGTGGCATATGGGATCTTCCCGGACCAGGGCCTGAACCCGTGTCCCCTGCATTGGCAGGCGGGTTCTTAACCACTGCGCCACCAGGGAAGTCCCGAGAATTTATTTTTTAAAAATGCAAATAGTCCTTAAACATATGGAAACGTGTGCAAATTTATTCATTTTAAAAAAATGCAAATGGAAACTACACTGAGATATCAGATGGAAAAAATTCCAAAGTCTGACAACACACTCCATGGTGAGGCAGGTAATTAAGCAGGTAAAGCATAACGACACAACCCCGGTGAAAGAACTTGGCAATATCTAGCAAAATTACATATGTATTTACCTTTTGATCCAGCAATCCCACTTCTAGGAATCTATCCCAAAGATATGCTGGCAAAAATACAAAAAGACATATGTACAAAGCTACTGATTGCGGTACTATATGTAATACCAAGACTGGAAACAACCCAAATGTCCATCAATAAGGAACAGGGTGAATAAAATACGGTATATACATCCAGTACTATACATCTGTAAAAAAGAATGAGAATGATTTCCATATACTGATGTGGAATAATCTTCAGTATACACTAAGTGAAACAGAAAACACACAGCAGTTTTTATTGTAGCTCTAGTTTTTGTATAAGGTGAGAGAGAGATGAATATATATGTAAATGCTCACACATATCTTTTTACATTTTAAAACATGAAAAATAGAATAAAAAGTAATAAAACTTGTATATATGGAGAAGAATAAAAAGGATGAATACTATCAGGCTGAAAGTGGGAATGCTGTTATATAATTTTGACTTTGTAACTATGTATATACTTTACACAATTCAGAAACATTTAAATTAAAAATTCTAAAAACTGAAAATGAACTTAAATATGCCTAACTGTTGGTGTCAAAACCGCAAAGAAAACAGGATCCCTTTAAGTCATTAATAAAATACAAAATTTTGACTACAAACCCAAGTGGAATATATCTAAAGGCAAAAACATAAAGAAATCTTAAACTATACACTATTATCCTACTGATATTTGGAAGGTTGGTACTGTTATTGTGAAAAAATTATATGAATATTATAGGATAAAAACAAATAAGTGATGATACTAAAGACATTACAAAACAACACATTTCTAAAAGAAAAGAGACATGAATATAAAATCAAAGAAATAAAAACCCTGTAATTTTAAATTAAAATTGTAAATATCAGATGAAGCCATCTGATTTTCTTTTCTCTTCAAAAGACGTGTATTTCCTAGCTATCGCTATGGATAAGACCTAGAAGAAATGGCAATCTGCTATCAATGAGCACCCCAGCACCTGGATTGTAGACTGTAAATATCATATCCACTTAAAAAAAGAGAGCTCCTCAGAGAAATGGCAAATTGCAAGCTTGGGGCAGGAAATGTGCAAGAGGTACCTTGGAATCTTATTATACCAGAAAGCAAGGACTAGAACTATCAAAGATATATGACATCACATCCAAAGAACATAGGACCCAATCTGAAAGAACTCTCATTGGTCTAGAATGAGGCAATTTGATCATCAAATGAATGATGACAGCAATAGATTCAAATTCATATATAAAATATATATGTAATGTATATACGATATGAGTTAATAATAACACTTGAAAGAAAACAAATCAACTTCCTAAATAGCGGAGTGAGTACCTCAGTGAACACACTCTTCCAGAAAAGCAGCAAAAATACTGGCTAAACAATGAAAATTGACCATTTCAAAGTTCTGAAATTAACTGAAGGCACAGAACAAACTGAAAAGCATCTATCAAGACAAGTTACAGAACCTCTGTTAGAATAGTGGGATTGTGGCTCTTTAAGTTGGAGCTATTCCCATCTTTCATTCCTCCCCAGCTCAAAACAAATTTTAGAACTGAAAATACAATAACCAAAAAACAAAACAAAACAAACTCCTCTACAGATAAGCTCTACAGCAGAATGAGGAGGACAGGGAAAGAAACACCAAAATTAAAGAGCAATAGAAAACACCCAATTTCAACAATGGAGAGAAAAAAAAAAGAAAAGCGCCTCACAGAGCTATGCCACAATAGCAACAGACCTAACAAAAGTGTCTTCAGAGTCCCAAAAGAAGACAAAGAGAACAGAGCAGAAGAAGTCCTAGAAGAAATAATGGCTGAAAAGGTTCCAAATTTGTCAAAAGACATAAGCCTATACTTTTAAGAAGGTGAGAAAACTCCCAACAAGATAAACCCAAGGAAATCTGTGCACAGATACACAGAGTCAAACTGCTGAAAACTAGAGACAAAAAATCCTCAAAGCAGCAAGAGAAACAATACCTCTTTTAAGGGGAGTGGCGGGAGACAGAATTCCAATGACAGCAAATTTTCATCAGAAAGGGAGGCCAGAAGGCACAATATTTTTCAGGAGATGAAGAAAAGAACTTTCAACTCAGAATTCTATATTTAGCAAAAATATCCTTTAATAATAAGTGGCAAAATTAAAGGATATTCTCAGATGAAGGGAAACTAATGAATTCTATCACCAAGAGACCTACCCTAAAAAAATGGCTAAAGGAAGTTCTATAAACAGAAATGAAATGACAGAGAAGGAATCTTGGAAAATCAGGAAGGAATAAAGAACAATGAAAAGAGTAAAAATACTGGAAAACATACTACATTTTCCTTCTCCTCTTGAATTTTCTAAATTATATTTGACAGTTGAAGCAAAACTTTTAACAATATCTGATGTGGTTCTCAAAACATGTAGAAGAATATTTAAGACAAGTTTATTATAAATAAGAGTAGGAAAAGAGACATAAAAATAGGTAAAATTTTTACACTTCACTCAAATTAACAAAATGATAAAACCAGCAGAGTGTGGTAAGTTAAATATATATAATGTAATACCTAGAGCAACCACTAAAAAGCTATATAAAGAGATACACTCAAGAACATTGTATAGACAAAACAAAATGAAATTCTAAAAAAATGTTCAGGTAACCCACAGGAAGGCAGGAAAAGATAGGAACAAAAAAACAGAGAAAACAGGGCTTCCCTGGTGACGCAGTGGTTAAGAATCTGCCTGCTAATGCAAGGGAAGCAGGTTCAAGCCCTGGTCCGGGAAGATCCCACATGCCGTGGAGCAACTAAGCCCGTGCGCCACAACTGCTGAGCCTGTGGTCTAGAGCTCGCAAGCCACAACTACTGAACCCGCAAGCCACAATTACTGAAGCCCGTGTGACTAGAGCCTGTGCTCCGCAACAACAGAAGCCACAGCAATGAGAAGCCCGTGCACTGCAACGAAGAGCAGCCCCCCGCTTGCAGCAACTAGAGAAAGCCTGTGCGTACCAACGTGCTAAAAGTAAATAAATAAATGTATTAAAAAAACAGAGAAAACAAACGGACAAAAATGGCAGACGGGGCTTCCCTGGTGGCGCAGCGGTTGAGAGTCCGCCTGCCGATGCGGGGGACACGGGTTCGTGCCCCGGTCCGGGAAGATCCCACATGCCGCGGAGCGGCTGTGCCCATGAGCCATGGCCGCTGAGCCTGCGCGTCCGGAGCCTGTGCTCCGCAATGGGAGACGCCACAGCAGTGAGAGGCCCGCGTACCGGGAAAAAAAAAAAAAAGGCAGACGTGAGCCCTAACATATCAATAATTACATTAAGTGTAAATGATCTACACCAATTACAAGACTGAAAAAAAAAATTTTAATGACTACATGCTGTTACAAGAAACTTACTCAAAATATAACAATTTACACAGGTTGAAAGTGAAAGGATGAGAGACTTCCCTGGTGGTGCAGCGGTTAAGAATCCGCCTGCCAATGCAGGGAACACGGGTTCGATCCCTGGGCCAGGAAGACCCCACATGCCGCGGAGCAACTAAGCCCGTGGGCCACAACTACTGAGCCTGCGCTCTAGAGCCCATGCACCACAACTACCGAGCCCACACACCGAAACTACTAAAGCCAGTCTGCGCCCTCTAGGGCCTGCATGTCGCAACTACCGAGCTGCGAGCTGCAACTACTGAAGCCCATGTGACTAGAGCCTGTGCTTCTCAACAACAGAAGTCACAGCAATGAGAAGCCCACGCACCGCAACAAAGAGTAGCCCCTGCTTGCCACAACTAGAGAAAGCCCGTGCGCAACAAAGACCCAGTGCAGACAAAAATAAATAAAATTTAAAAAAAAAAGAAAGTGAAAGGATGAAAAGGATATACCATGCAAACATTAATAAAAAGAAAGTAGGGGCTTCCCTGGTGGCGCAGTGGTTGGGAGTCCGCCTGCCGATGCAGGGGACGCGGGTTCGTGCCCTGGTCCGGGAAGATCCCACATGCCGCCTAGCGGCTGGGCCCATGGGCCATGGCCGCTGGGCCTGCGCGTCCGGAGCCTGTGCTCCGCAACAGCAGAGGCCACAACAGTGAGAGGCCCGCGTACCGCAAAAAAAAAAAAAAAAAAAGAAAGTAGGAATAGGTAAATCTGTAGAGACAGAAAGTAGACACGGTTGCCAGAGGGTAGATTAAGCAAGAAATGACTGCTAATGGTTTCTTCTGAGGAGTGATGAAAATGTTCTGGAATTAGGTAGTAGTGTTGGTCACACAACTTTCTGAATATACTAAAAACTACTGAACTGTATACTCTCAAAGTGTAAATTTTATAGTATGTGAATTATATCTTTAAAAAATATTTCAATAAAGATGTTTTTAGGAAACCTCAATAGTTAAAAAAATTATTAATTAAAAAGCAAACAAACCATATGATTAATAAATGAGCCAAAAATACGAAGACATGGTACTGAAGGGGATACAGGGATAGCAAGTAAGCACCTGTTCAACATCATTTGCATTCAGCCAATAGGGGAAAGAAAATTAAGACCAGGATGAGCTATCATTACACATCTATCAGCATGACTTAAATAAAAATAGTGACAATACCAAATGGCTGTGAGGATGTGAAGAAATCAGATCTCATATACTGCTGCTAAGAATGCATAATGGTACAGCCACTCTGGAAAGTAGCTGTGCTCCTCGGCATTTATCCCAGAAAAATGAAATTTTATGTATATGATTGTTTATAGCATCTTTATTCATAAAAACCAAAAACTAGAAGCAACCAAAATGTACTGCAACAGATGAACGGTTAACCAAACTGCAGTATATCCACGGAATACTAGCAAGCAATAAAAGGGAACAGACTACTGATACATTCAAGAATTTGGATGGATCTCAGGGGCATTATTTTGAGTGAAAAAGTCCATCTCAAAAAGTCACATACTGTGTGGTTCTATTTATGTAACATTCTGGAAATGACAAAATTATAGAGATGAAGAACCGATTAATGGTTACCTGGGGTTAGGGAATATTGAGGAAGAGGAGTAGGTGTAACTATGAAGGGGCAGTACAAAGGAGCTCTGTGTGGTGATGGAATAGTTCTGTATCTTGACTGAGGTGGTGCTTACAGGAATCTACACGTGATAAAATGACAGAACTACATACATTTTATACATAGCTTTTATACTGTACTATACTTAAATGAGATGTAACTTACAGTAGAAACTGAGTGAATGGTACATGAGAACTGTCAGTATTTTTGCAAGCGCCTATGAATTAATAATTACCTCAAAAGAAACTTTGTGTTTTTTTTTTAACGAAGTCTGCTCATAAAAGTTATTTACTTTTTCAACAAACATGCTGAGTACACGCCCACCCCCACCCCTCAGTGCCAGGTTCTCTGCCAGGTACAAAGAAAGACAACTCATGTCTTCAAAGAGCTTCCCATTTAGTGGTAGAAAGATAAGCCATACAACATAACACAGGTAAGTAATGGAATTCTGCACTCTGAAGAATGGATTTTGCTCAGCAAAACCAATACCTGCATCAATCTGCTGCTCCCCGTTCATTTCCACAGCACATGGGTGATCTCCTCCCCACACAGAGGACAGGCCTTATAGTTATGCTACAGTCTGAAGATTACTTGCAGTTCTCAAGCATCTGTTCAATGGGCATCCAAGCGTCCAAATGAAAGTGCTGAAAAATCAAAAAGAACACATTAACAGGCTGCAGCCCAGTGTTTATTCAGTCATAAGACATGATACTCTGGTGGGTTGAAAGGGCAGATAAAACAAAAATACACTGGCAGAATAGATGGAACTAGAGAAAAAAATTTGATACCTTTTCTAATTTTGAAGACTGTGTGTGTGTGTGTGTGTGTGTGTGTGTGTGTGTGTGTGTGTGGAGAGAGAGAGAGAGAGAAAGAGCTATCAAGACCTTGATATCTAAAAATCACAAAAAATCAACATATATATGAATCACTACCCCTTCAACTTAGATTATAATACTGAGCACCACTATCCACAAAAACTCTAATTCCTAATGAAATCCTGGGAGGAAAAGTTAGCTTTCAATGCCCTGTCTTAACCAGTAAATAAGATTCAGGATACGACATATTATTTTATCTAGTTTTCCATTTCATTTACCTAGAATATTATGCAGAACCAAAAAGTATCAACTACATTTGTCTACAATTACACTTATAAAGAGAGCTCAATCCCTCCAAAATAACCTCTGAAACCATTTATTCTTTTTTAAAAAGGCTTTATTGGGATATAATTCACATGCCAAAATCTCCCATTTTAAGTGTACAATTCAATAATTTTCAGTAAATTTACAGTTGTATAACCATCACTATAATCCAATTTTAGAATATTTCCATCACCCTGGAAAGAAACTTCATTCCCCATTTGCAGTTCTTCTCCATTCCATCCCTAGCCTCAGGCAACCACTAATCTGCTTTTGTCTCTAGAGATTTTGCCTCTTCTGGACATTTCACACAAATGAAATCATACAACATGTGGTCTTTTGTGGACTTCTTTCACTCAGCATGTTTTTGAGGCCCATCCATGCTGCAGCATGGATGAATCTATTTATTCTTGCTTTACATACATGTAGAACAATCTAAGATACTGCCTTTATATATGCCTAACAGATTAGAAAGAGTAAATGCAAGGGGGAAAAGGAGCTGCTGCAGGAAGGCGTGATGTGAACTAACCTCAAGGGCAACAATGCAGAAAACTATAAAGGTGGAATAGCAACTCAACAGCCACAGCTGCCTGGGTGATACCTACAAGAGCAAACAACTCTGAACCTCTCAAAAAGATTCTGATTCTGTATTAGATCCCCAGTAAAAGATTATCATAAAAATCTTTTAAACACTAAGAAAAAATTAGTTTAAATTTTAACATACTCTTTGAAAAGGTACAAGCTACCTCAAGTACAACAGTGTGAGCTGGGTGATAGGGATACCCAGATTCTAGTCCCAGCTCTACCCGTAACTAAATATGCAATCTTATACGGACTATATTATGTCTTTTTTTTTTTTTTTTTTTTTGCGGTACGCAGGCCTCTCACTGTTGTGGTCTCTCCCGTTGCGGAGCACAGGCTCCAGACGTGCAGGCTCAGTGGCCACGGCTCACGGGCCTAGCCGCTCCACGGCATGTGGGATCTTCCCGGACCGTGGCAAGAACCCGTGTCCCCTGCATTGGCAGGCAGATTCTCAACCACTGCGCCACCAGGGAAGCCCTATTATGTCCATTTTTAAAATCTGTAAAATGAGTGTAACATTTTCAGATTTTAAAACTAAATTTCATATTGAGCATAGAGAAAATCTTAATAACAGTTAAAATTATGGATATCCCATTTGAGGTAACTGCCAGTTATCCAAAATCTTTTCATACAACAACATAAGCACTGAAACTCACACTTTCGCAGATAGGAACAACTGAATAGAAACCTGGTAGTGAGATTTAAAGCCTCTAAATAAGCTTTCTTCTCTCAGTTTACTTTCCTACCCCAAGCCCAAAACATTCAAACTGTACCATTCCACCTGCCAATTCATTCACTCCCCATATTTATTAAACACTAGCTCATTACCATCCACTATTCTAGGAAATAAGGGTAAAGCAATCAAGAGAGACTTGGTTCCCGCATTCATGATGCTTATTTTCAACTGGCGTAAGACAATTTAAGCCAACAATTTAAAACAATTATTTAAAGTGCTATGAAGGAAAAGCAGCAGTAGGTGCTAAGATAGAACATAATGGCAGACCTAACCTAAACTAAGGGGTCACTGACAGCGTCCCTGGGGCGGGAAAAGGTATTTAAGCTGACACTAAAGGGGAAACAGCAGTTAGGCAAAAAGGGCAGAAAGGAAAGAATAGTCCAGGAATAGGGAGCAGCACATACAAAGGCTCTAAGGTGGGGAGGAACTGAGAGCAGGCCACTGTGGCTGGAGCATGGGAACCAACCGGGTAAGTGGCACACAATGAAACTGGACAGGAAGAGTAGGAATAACGCAGTTGATACAAACTGGGGATTTACCATAAGCTGGGTACTGTCCAAAGCACTTAAACATATTAACCCATTTAATACTCTCAACAACTGGACAAGGTGACATCACTATCATGAGGAAACAGGCACAAAACAGGTACTACCTGCCAGTGTCCCACAGCTACTTAAGTAGGAAAACCAGGTCTCAAACCTAGCAAAACATCCACATTATAGGTCCTCAAACGCTGTATTATAGTGCCTCTCAATGGGAAGCAACCGAGGGTTTTCTTAAGCAGAGAAAGGATCAAATCTGTGTTTTTAAAAACATCACTCTGGGAAAAAAAAAAAATTACTCTGGACCCAATCAGAGAAACCATAAAGGAGTGACAAAAAAACATAAAAGTATAAAATTTCTACATGGCAAAAGACACCGGAAATAAAATTCAAAGATAACAGAGTAGGTCTTAAAAGTTCTCATCACACACAAAAAAATTTTTCTAACTATGTATGGTGACAGATGTTAACTAGATTTATTGCAGTAATCTTCACAATGTATACAGATATCAAATCATTATGCTGTATGCCTTAAACTAATATAATGTTATATGTCAATTTTACTTCAATAAAAATAAATAAATAAGACAGTTGAGATGGGTGAAAATATTAACAACATGTAAGATAATGGATTAATTTCCAAATACAAGCGCCCATAATTCAACAAGAAAAAAAGAAAAATCGGTAAAATATGTAATTAATCCACACTAAAAATGAGAGTTAATACTTACAAAAATATGCTCAATCTCATTAGTAGTGAAATAATGAGACTTTTTAATCAAATACTATTTTGTTCACCTTTCCAACTGGTAAAATTTTTAAAACTGAAAATCTCCAGAGTTGGCAAGGAAGACAGACAAAGGGAGAGAGTATATATTGGTACTACCTTTTTGGAGAGGAATTTAATGATAAATAATTTAACATATAAAGATTTAAAAGACAAACTCTTTGAGCAATAATTCTACTGTTAAGAACCTTTCACACAACACAATATGTGGAATCTAAAGAAGTGATACAAATGAACTTATTTACAAAACAGAAACAGACATAGAAAACAAACTTATGGTTACCAAAGGGTAATGGCAGGGGAGGGATAAATTAGCAGTTTGGGAATAACAGATACACACTATATATAAAATAGATAAACAGCAAGGACCTACTGTAGAGCACAGGGAACTATATTCAATATCTTGTAATAATCTATAATGGAAAAAAATCTGAAAAAGAATAGATATATATATATATATATGTATGTATAACTTAATCACCTTGCTTTACACGTGAAACTAACACAACATTGTAAATCAACTATACTTCAATAAAAAATAAATTTAAAAAAAGCACTCTTGAACAACAACAAAATAACCTTTCACACAACACAAATGTGTGGAAGGCTACATAGCCAATGATGTTTGCTGCTGTATTATCTGTAACAGTGAGAAACCAGAAACAGCCTATATGTCCATCAAATGTGAATGAGATGGCTACAGACATTATGATACACCTACACTAGGAAATAATTTGTAATCATTAGAAGAATTCAAGTAGATCCATAAAAGCATATGGGAATGTCATCTATATTCTCAATGAAAAAAGCAAGTGAAGGACAATTATTATTTATATTAACTTTTCAAAATCCTGTGTCCATTGTTTACTTGGCTATGTGACTTTCAACAATCACCTTATTGGTGCCAATGACATCACTAATAAAATGGAGTGTAACAGTACTGTACCTACCTCACCGGACTGACAGGATAAGTAGGATAAACAATGAAGTGCATGTAGCATAGAGCTACATAGTAAATGCTGAGTTAATGTTAACTGTTATGCAATATTGACAGATTCAAGTTCCTATGGCACTAACTTAGGGTCATTTCTACATATAGTCTTGAAACTTCATCATGGGTCTGATGTAACAAAATTATCTGTTGGTTTACTAGGTTGTGAAGATGTCATCCACTGCTTACACTCATAAACTCTTGAAATACGTCAGCATATTTTGTGCAGCGAGCCACATAGTGCAATAATAATAATTATTATTATTAATAAATCTTCAAAGCCAAAAAGACATGAGCTGGGGGAAATGCCAAGTCTTATGTAGCTGAAACTAAGAATGTAACTTTTAAAAAATTAAGTTATAATTAACACACATTATTACATAAGTTTCAGGTGTAGTGATTCAGTATTTTTTTTTAAAGTTTTCTTTATTTATTTTTGGCTGCATTGCATCTTCGTTGCTGCGAGCGGGCTTCCTCTAGTTGCAGTGAGTGGGGGCTACTCTTCGTTGCGGTGCGCAAGCTTCTCATTGCAATGGCTTCTCTTGTTGCGGAGCAGGGGCTCTAGGCACATGGGCTTCAGTAGTTGTGGCTCACAGGCTCTAGAGCGCAGGCTCAGTAGTTGTGGCGCATGGGCTTAGTTGCTCCGCGGTATGTGGAATCTTCCCGGACCAGGGCTCGAACCTGTCTCTCCTGCATTGGTAGGTGGATTATTAACCACTGCGCCACCAGGGAAGCCCCCAGTATTTTTATACATCACTGCAAGAAGACCATTTACCATCTGTCAACATACAAAGTTGTTAAAAAGGGCTGTGACATTTTTTTGATCTTACAGCATCACTTAGATTTTAATAAATAATCAGTTCATTGTCTTAATAGTATCATGAGAAATAAACTGATGAAGCCTTTTGCTGTAGAACATCTGTCAGATCTTTCTCTTTATTGCTAGTCTGCTCTCTTTTTATTCAGTGAGAAAAAAACAATAAAATATCGAGGAGCTTAAAATATAAAAATTTAATTCACTTTTCATTTATTTCCTATTCATGTTAAACTGTTTTACTGTCTTTATTTATCACTGATTTTGGTATTATAACTCCTCTTGTGGTGACCAGAATACATCAGAATTATTTATTTAAATAAGTTCTCATGAACTAACTAATCTGGACCTTGTTCATCTTATTTAAGAATTCTTTCAGTGAACTAAACAGCAGCCTAGATATTTACAGGAGGTTCTAATAAAAGAGACTAAAGCCAGTATTTTAAAATAGGAAACACTTCTAAGAAACATAAATAACAATTTAAAAAAGCAAAGCTAATTGTACAAAACCAGCTTTGATGTCAAACACACACACACACACACACACACACACACACACACACACACACACATGCACACAAAGAAAACAGAAACAAAACCCAGGTAGAATAAAACTGAACTGAATTCGCTACTTCATTTTTAGTGATATATCAATATAAAATAAAACCACCATGGAATACTTATACTTTAATAGATTTTTAAAAAGATCTAAAAGTCATCTGAACAACAAACAGCTACATGATGCTTCCCCTCCCATGCTATTTCAGTTTACCCATGCAGTCCACACTCTAAGCTTATACTACTCAGCTGCACGTTAATGCTCTTGATTTTCAAGGCTAAGATTAAACACTGAGTAAGAGTATTTATAATGTAGAAAAGTTACAATAATGCAAGAGAGATTTCTGTAGCATGAGTCGTCCTCAGCCAAATGATTTAACATGTTGGATATAATTTTTAAAGCACTTAGGAAGAAGGACAGAAACTCAGTGTGACTATAAAGATATGACCTAGTATGTATGGTGGTTGCAAGAAAATGCTTTAATTCAGTAAATATTTACCAGACAGTTAAAAGGAAAATTCCCACTAACTAACATGCTTGAATTTGCACTCCTCTCCCTCAACCGAACAAATGGAAGGTCAGTAATAATATCAAGTATGTTGTAAATATGGTAAGTGCAAACAATTCAGCAAATCAGATGCTCCATTTTGGGCAGATTTGCGAAGTTAACCCTGCCCTTGACGGTAAATGCTAGTGGTAGAGTCACTGTATTTTTTGTTCCCCAACAGGTGTTGATTTCAGTTGGCCTTTCACTCTCCACAAGGGTTAATCATCACTCCCTGACCTTGTGCACATCTTATTTGACAGGCTATCTAAATTAAATCTTATGCTTCCATCTGTCAAATGTCAATGTAACTTGATTATCATGGGTAGAAATTTTCTATTGTTTCATTAAGTTGTTTGTTGTTATTGTTTCTAACCCACTGCTACATGTTTAACTAGGGAGATAAAAAATAAGTCTGTTAAGTTGACACATCTTAGCCACTCAAATCATCTAAGTTAAATCTGACCCTAACTTAACTTTTTCATGATTATGTAAATGCAACACAGGGCACATCTATCTCAGCTTTACAAATCAGTACTTATTAATTTACAAAACCAGTAAAAGCTTTAAATAAAACCCACAACTCAAGAATACCCTAATTTTTTAAAAACGTGCTCAACATCACATCATCAGGGAAATGGAAATCAAAACCACAGTGAGATACTATCTCACACCTGTCAGAATGGCTATTATCAGAAAGACAAGAAATAACAAGTGTTGGCAAGGATGTGGAGGAAATCCCTGTGCACCACTGGTGGGAATATAAATTGGTGTAGGCACTGTGTGAAAACGCTATGTAGATTCTTCAAAAAATTAAAAACAGAACTACCATATGATCCAGCAGTTCCACTTCTGGGTATGTGAAATGAAAGGAAATGAAAACACTAGCTCAAAAAGATACCTACACCCCCATGTTCATTGCAGCATTATTTACAATAGCCAAGACATGGAAGCAACCTAACTGTCCATGGATGGATGGATAAAGAAGATGCTGTGTACACATATATACATACATAATCGAATCATTTTGCAATATATATATATATATATATCAAATCACAGTGTTGTACAACTTGGACTAATACAATGTTATATGTCAATTATATCTCAATCTTTTAAAAAGCCAAATTATGAGGCAATATTTTAAAAGGGTTATTTTGGACTAACAATGAGAAATTTTTAAGTAAAATATGGTACAAGCATACACTGTATTACTACATGGCCAATAAAACTATGTTAGAGAAATGTTTTCCTTCCCAATCAAAATCCCAATAGGGTATTTTATTCACCTTGATGAGCTAATTTTTAAATGCATCTAAAAGAGAAAATGTACAATCTAGCTACATATTTGTAAAAGATGATATATGATGAAGCTAGTTCCTTCTATCAAAATATTAAAATAGTGTAGTATTAGTGCAAGAAAAGACAAATACACCCATAAAATAGAATGAGATTGAGAAATAGATGCATTTATATGAGAGTACAGTTTGTGATACAATGGCATCCCATATCAATTGTGAAAGGATGAACAAACTAATAATAAAGAATTGGCTATCCATTTTGGGAGGAAAAAAATTAGATCCTTACTTCATGTTGCAACATAAATAAATCCCAGGTGAATTAAAAGAGCAAAACATGAAAATTAAGACTCTAAACAAATTAAAAGAAAAACACAAGAGAATATGGTTATAACCTTGGTATAGTATAGACTTCCTTAAGCAAGGAAGCTATAAAATGGATACATTTGACTACATAAACATTTAAAACTTCTGATTAGCAAAAAGACACCATAAACAACTTTCAAAGCCAAGTTAATAGACTAGAAAAAAATACTGCCAGCATATATCAATATAATAGACAAAGAATTAACAGCCATAATTACAGAAAGCACCTATAAATCAATGAAAAATGACCAAACCTTATAGGGGCAAAACAGTCAGATATAAACAGGAATTTTACAGAAGAAATGCAAATGACTTAAAAGCATATGAAAATATGTTTAACATCAACAGCTAAAACAAGTTATTTTTCACTCACAGATTGGCAAAAATAAAAGATTAATAACACCCAATATGGGTAAAGATATGGAGATATGAATGCTCCTATCACCGGTTGAAGAGCACAAATGGATGCGATCCTTTTAGAAAGAAATTTTATTTCATCAAAAATTTTAACCTGTATTCTCTACAACCGAGCAATTCAATTTCTAATATCTATTTCAGAAAACTATCCAAAAAATAAATAAGCAGCATAACGATTTCAAAGAAAGAGATTAAATTGTTCTCACTTCCAGGGCATACACAGAGAAGACACTCCCACACGTACAAAGTGCAAAAGCCTCAATGTATGCTTGAGCAATGTCTGTGGCTAGGGAAAAACTGGAAACCTCAGTATCAATCAGTAAATTAGGGCATATTCGTTAAGATGAGAGTTAAAAAGAATGAGATAGTTTAATGGGTACAGAGTTTATGTTGGGAGTGATGAAAAGGTTTTGGGTATAGACAGTAGTTTGTGTGTGTGTGCATGCTTATAAAACATACTCAAACATACACAAAACTACATATTTCTATAGTATATACATTTCTTTATATAGCTACAGATACTTTTAAAATGATCTGGAAGAATGCATCCAAATCACTACCAGTGGTTACTTCTAGGAGAGTGAGATTCAGGAATAGGGTAAAAGGGAATTTGTGCTTTATCTGCTTTGAATAAACATTTTATGATCAGAATGTATTCATATGTGTACTTCTATGACTTAAATTTTTATTTTAAGAAAAAAATGCATTTACTGACATGGAAAGTTATTTATTCATTCTTTCAACAAATATTTACCAGAAACCTACTCTGTGTTAATAAGCCCTATCAAAATATTAGGGATGTTATCAGTGAAGAATACTCACCAAAATCCCTGCCCTCATGAAGCTTATGTTTTAGTGGGAAGGAGAAAAAGTACTTTTCGAAATATGGTAAGTGATAGAGCTGGGCAGGGGAGACGCATAGGCTGAAAGTTGAATGCGGAGGTTGCAGTGGGGGGGTGGGGCGGGGACCGGGACGAGGGGAGGGGGGGAGCGTCACTGAAAAGGTAACATTTGGACAGACTTGAAGGACAAACAGAAGGAAAAAGCCTGCCAGCCATAGGGAAAACCCAGAACAAAGGCCCTAGAATGAGGACATGTGAGGTGTGTTCTAAGACTAGCAAGGAAGCCAGGGTAGTACAGGCTACATAAATAAGCAAGCGAGAGGAGAGGCAAGACAGCTGTCAACCTCACACTGTTTGCCACACTCCCAGTCTCCTTTGTGACTGTCTCCCACCTACAGTCCTTAGGGAACTATGATATTTACCAGGACCCTGCTCCTCTGGGGGTGATAAAACATAAAGGCAAGGCTGGTGGGAATGTACAATGGTGCAATCCCTTTAGAAAACAGTCTGGCAGTTCCTGAAAATGTTAAACATAGATTTACCATGTGACCTAGCAATTTCACTTCTTGGTGTATACCCAAGATGACTGAAAACATATGTCTACACCAAAACTTGTACATGAATGTACACAGCAGCATTATTTGTAATGTCAAAAGGTAGAAACAACCCAAATGTCCACCCACCCATTAATGGATAAATAAAATATGGGGGACTTCCCTGGTGGCGCAACGGTTAAGAATCCACTTGCCAATGCAGGGAACACGGGTTCAATTCCTGGTCCAGGAAGATCCCAAATGCCATGGAGCAACTGAGCCCACGTGCCACAACTACTTAAGCTCGCACGCCTAGAGCCCGTGCTCCGCAACAAGAGAAGCCACCGTGATGAGAAGCCCGCGCACCACAACCAAGAGTAGCCCCCGCTCACCCCAACTGGAGGAAGCCCATGCGCAGCAACAAAGACCCAACACAACCAAAAACTAAAAAATAAAAGAAAAATAAAATATGGGATATCTAACACAACGGAATATTATTTGGCCATAAAAAGGAACAAAGTACTGATACACGCTACAACATAGATAACCTTGAAAATACTGTGCCAAGTGAAAGAGGTCAAACACAAAAGGCCACATATTATATGCTTCCATTTACATGAAATGTACTGAAGAAGCAAATCCACAGAGACAGAAGGCAGATTAGTGTGGTTGCCCAGGCTGGGGGAGAGGCTAATGGGGAGTGACTAACATGTACAGGGTTTCTTGCGGGGGTGTTGAAACATTGTAAAATTAGGTGGTTGAGATAGCTGTACCACTCTGAATAAAAACCACTGAACTGTACACTTTAAATAAGTGAACTTTATGGTATGGAAAAATATCTTGATAAAGCTGTAAAAAAAAAAAGGTAAAAAAATAAAAGCTGTAAAAAAAATATTAAGGACACAACTGTGCTTTTAAAATAACATTATTCCCATTTTCAAATACAGAAGCCAATGACAAAAAGAGACAAGGAGTCTGGGTCACCATTAGGATATGCAACAGAACAAGGAAAGATAATTTAGCTGTCACTGTTGTGTATTAGTTAAGTCAATGCTTTAAAAGATAAATTCCAAATTTCTGTTGTTTAATCCAACAGATATTTATTTCTCACACACATAAAGTCCAAACAGATGTTCTTAATGAGTGGGGCAACTCCCCTCCACGTGGTAATTCATGGAGTCAAGTGCCTTCTACCTCACACCTCCTCCATCTTCAACAAAGGGTTCTCAAATCTTCGAATATAGGGGGATCACTCACGGGAGGTTCTCCTGGGCCAGGCCTGCAAGCGGCACCTCCCTTCTACCCACGGTCTGCTAGTTAAAACTTAGTCATGTGACCCATCTGCTCTAAGGGAAGCCGAGAACTCTAATGCAGTACTTCCCGACATTAGTAAATATGAGTGTTTAGAATTAGCATTGCCATATTCTAGAATTCATATCAACAGCTAATATTAGTTATTTTATTTAAAGAAGCCTCTACGGATCAACAGTAGTGATACAACAAACTGCCATGGAATTGCTTTCTCAACTAATCAATAAATATTTACTGAGTACATACTATCTGCCACATATTGTTTTAGGTAAACAAATAGAGGGGGGGAAACCTTGCCCTCACGGATCTCACAATCCAGCACGGGGAGACAGAAAAACAAAGTGTATATAGCATATTGAACAAAAATAAATGTTAGGAGGAAAATGAAGCAAGGAAGGAGGACAGAAGTACTACTTTCAAAAAGGTGATTAAGGTCTTAGTGATAAGGTGACATGAGCCCACACCTGAGGGAAGAACATTCCAGGCAGGAAAAGGAGAAGTGCAAAGACCCTCAACTGAGAGCTTGTGCAGGATATCTGAGGTCACTGCTGTTGTAGCAGAATGATCAAGGCTGGGATCTAGGAGGTGAGTTTAGAAAGGTACCAGGGAGTCAGATTACATGTACACCTGTAGGCTGCTGTGAAGATTTTAGTTTTGGGGAAGCCACTGGAAGATTTGGAGCAGAAGAGAGACACAGTTTGACCTATTTTTTATAAAGGTTATCCTGCAGCTATGTTGAGAAAAGACTGTAAATGGGCAAGAGTAGAAGCAGGAAGACCAATTTAAAAGACGCTGGAATAATCCAGGTGAGAGGTGTTGGTGGCTAACTCCAGGTTAGAAGCAGTAAAAACACTGAGAATAGTAAATGAGAAACTGGATGTGGGGTGTGAGAAAAGAGTGTTACCTGGGCTGACTCTTTAAGTTTTTTGTCTATGCAATAGAAAGGATGTAGTTGCCACTTGGGGAAAAGCAAAGTCTAAAGGAGGAGTGGTTTGAGGAAAACAAACTGAGGGCTTCAATGCAAAATAGGGCAATACGATTGCCTTCTTCATTATTAAGGGTTTGCTCTTTGAGTGTTCAGGGAAATTCTTTTTCAATCAACAGAATTATTACTATGTAAAGTGTTTCCAATTTATAAGCTATTTTCTTTATCTGCTATACTTCATCTGAGCAAAATAACAACTCTTTACAACAGTTAGATGGGTTCAATCCTTATCTTACACCTTGGGAACCTTTTTGTCATCTTCAATCCCTCTCTTACACTTCACCTTTTTTTTCTAGGTTTACTAATCATCCATGAAGGCACTTCCTCATACCAGTTTAGTAATTTATGCTGTCTTATTGTCTTATTTTAAAACCCCAAATTCAATACCCACAAATTTTGCATTAAAAGCACTTAAATGTCCATTTTTCTAAGCCTTCTTTAATACACATCTAACAAAAATTTCAGACAATTTTGAAAACTGAATCATACTATAATGAGGTTGGAAATTTTATGCCAACCAATTTATAAATTCCTGGTTCACAGTTGTAAGTATGGCCATTCTGCAGTCCTGTTTCCTCAGCAATTGTTAATTAGTACCAGGGTACTAAGCACCTACACTATGCCAGATACGAAGACTACTAAATCATGGTTTTGAAATTATCTTTCACTGTACCAAAATATGACATAAGCATTTAAAAAGCATTTCTTTATCCTCACATTATCTTGTAGGCTGCAGAAATAGCAGACCTTCTAGAGCTCAAATATTATCACATTTCTCATTGATTACAGGCTTTATTTACAGGAGCCAGTAGCACTAGTACATGTTAAAAGAGTCAATATGTCTTTAATCTGATTAAATAAAGAGGTATTTGATTCACCAACACAAACGCTGTCAAAATGTACCACTTTTAATAATTTTATAAAAGGATTACAGGAAGAGACCATGTCTGGTTACAAAAAGCCAGGAAACTATTCTCTAATTCCATGGTTGCTGTTTCTCAGCCTTCTCATGTCAAATGACAGATGAGAAACTTCATTCCAATGCAACAAATGCTTGTTAGCCATTTATCTTAAAAAAGAAAAAAGGAAGAAGTAATATTTGAGTATCTGCTATGTATGTGCCTGGCACTTTTTTTGTGTGTTATACGGTAAATAAAACACTGCCCAACAGTACATGGTAAGCATAATATAAGTGTTAACTATTTTAAAATTATATCTTATTTAATCCTAACCAACCATTTACTTATCACATACATGATAACCCCATTTTACAGATGAGGAGACTGCGGTTCGGAGAAGTTAAATAACCTGTCGGTTTATACAGCTAGGAAACACCAGAGGCAGCATTTGAACCCTAGCCTGATTCCTGAGTCTAAACTCCTCTAGTTTTCCTGTGGCTCAGGATGACTGTGAAGTGTCTATCTCCTGTACCACAAAGTGATGGCCCTAAATGATTTACACTCTAGTTCTTCTGTTTATTCATTTATTTAACTTCAAGGTTCTACACTGTTCTACTACAAGGGTAAGTAATCAGGAGTCTGAATGGTACCTAGATAGGTGTTGCCATCAACGAATTTCTCCCAAAATGTTATTCTACTAGGTCCTTAACTAGGTTAATTCATATGAAAGAATAAAAGCCTAAAAACTCTGAATTAATGAACACTTGAAAAAAGAAATATAATTTTCTTATTCTTTAAGTGAATGATAAACTAATCTCCAAAGAAGATGATTTATGAGACTTTTGCTTAAAGTGTTAAGATTTAAGTTTTTTCTCAAGTACGTTTAAATTCCCACCATACTCCTTTATACACCTAGAAACTACTTTTTTCATAGCACTGTACAAAGTTAAGCCCAGTCCAGTTCAACTCTCTCCAACTCTGTAATGGTCACTACTAGCACAGCCTAATGTCTTTCCCTCCATCTCTTCCTCATTGCCACCAAACTCCACATTTGATCATGACGGCAAAGTCCACATTTGATCATGATGGCAAAGTCCCATGTTCCACATAATGGATCATGCTCAGGCAGTCTCATTCCCCTCTGGCAGATAATTGTGTTCTGAGTCTTCCTTATGGCTATGTGACCCAGTCCTGGCTCAAAAATAAGAGAAAACTTACTGGGGAGCTTCTGGGAAGTATACTTTCATTCCTAATAAGAAAGGCAAGATAGTTTCAAAATGTGTAGAATCTTTAATATCACCCAGTGTTCACCTTGCAGTGGTAACTGGCACAGCCAGGGTTAGCAAACACATCCCATTACAATGTATACAGACTATGTATTCTACTTCTTTTAGGGCCTCTGCAATGCTAGATATGGACATACACTAGAAAGTAAACTCCACAAGACCATGCATTGTTTCATTCAACTAATATTTACTAAATGCCTAGTACATGCCAGGCTTTGTGCTGGGCACCAGGGTAGAGTCATGAACAAATGAGACATTAAAATCCTGGCTCCTAAGACACAGTTGGTACTCAAATAATACTTGTTGAATTAACGAACTGCAAATTCAAATGATTAATTACTGAACTAAAACTTTGGTAGAATAAATTGGTTTGGGTTTTTTTTAAAGAATAAATTATTTTTAAGCTGTAAAATAGTAAAAGTTTAACTGAAACTAATATTCAGATAATTTTTATATATTGTACCTTTAGACCAGTTTTGCGGTACGCGGGCCTCTCACTGTTGTGGTCTCTCCCGTTGCGGAGCACAGGCTCCGGACGCGCAGGCTCAGCGGCCATGGCTCACGGGCCCAGCCGCTCCACGGCATGAACCCGTGTCCCCTGCATCGGCAGGCGGACTCTCAACCACTGCACCACCAGGGAAGCCCCCTTTTGACCAGTTTTTGTTATACAACTAAAATATATATATATATATATTTTTTTTAAATACCAGAGAATATTCAGTGTAGTAAGTATTGGTAGGCATTTATACTTATTATAAGCAAACTGGAGAATTTCCAATTTCTCACAAATAGTATGTGTGCGTAAACTGAAAGAGAAAGTGTTCCTTCAGTATTAATTTCGCTATAACTCTAAGGAATATGTTTAAAGAGTACACTAAATACAGAGAAGCAGTCAATGAAGATTTAAATCAAAATTCAAAATCTGATTTCTGGCCCCCCCAAAACAAAAAACAAACAAAAACTACTGGGAGAGGAGGAGCTTCAAGATGGCGGAAGAGTAAGACGCGGAGATCACCTTCCTCCCCATAAATACATCAAAAAATACATTACATCTACATGTGGAACAACTCCTATAGAACACCTATTGAACGCTGGGAGAAGACCTCAGACCACCCCAAAGGCAAGAAATTCCCCCATGTACCTGGGTATGGCAAAAGAAAAAACAGAGACAAAAGAATAGGGACGGGACCTGCACCAGTGGGAGGCAGCTGTGAAGGAGGAAAGATTTCCACATACTAGGAAGCCCCTTCCCGGGTGGAGACTCCTGGTGGCGGAAGGGGGGAAGCTTCGGGGCTGCAGAGGAGAGCGCAGCAACGGGGTGCGGAGGGCAAAGCGGAGATTCCCGCACAGAGGATCGGTGCCGACCAGCACTCAACAGCCCGACAGGCTTGTCTGCTCACCCGCCGGGACAGACTGGGGCTGGGAGGTGAGGTTCAGGCTTCGGTCGGATCCCATGGAGAGGACTGGGGTTGGCTGCGTGAACACAGCCTGAAGGGGGCTAGTGCGCCATTAGCTAGCTGGGAGGGAGTCCAGGAAAAAGTCTGGAGCTGCCAAAGAGACAAGAGACTTTTTCTTGACTCTTTGTTTCCTGGAGCGCGAGGAGAGGGGATTAAAGGCACCGCTTAGGGCTTCCCAGGTGGCGCAGTGGTTGAGAGTCCGCCTGCCGATGCAGGGGACACGAGTCCGTGCCCCGGTCCGGGAAGATCCCACATGCCTTGGAGCAGCTGGGCCCGTGAGCCATGGCCGCTGAGCCTGCGCGTCTGGAACCTGTGCGCCGCAGCGGGAGAGGCCGCAACAGTGAGAGGCCAGCGTACCGCAAAAAAAAAAAAAAAAAAAAAAAGCACCGCTTAAAGGAGCTCCAGAGATGGGCACAAGCCAAGGCTATCAGCGCGGACCCCACAGACGGGCATGGGACGCTAAGGCTGCTGCTGCAGCCAGCCACCAAGAAGCCTGTGTGCGAGCACAGGTCACTATCCACACCTCCCCTCCCGGGAGCCTCTGCTGCCTGCCACTGCCAGGGTCCCATGATCCAGGGACAACCTCCCCTGGAGAACGCACGGTGCGCCTCAGGCTGGTGCAACGTCACGCCAGCCTCTGCCGCCGGAGGCTCTTCCCACATCCGTAACCCTCCCTCCCCCCGGCCTGAGTGAGCCAGAACCCCTGAACCAGCTGTTCCTTTAACCCCGTCCTATGTGAGCGAAGAACATATGCCCTCAGCCGACCTACACGCAGAGGTGGGTCCAAATCCAAAGCTGAACCCCGGGAGCTGTGAGAACAAAGAAGAGAAAGGGAAATTTTTCCCAGCAGCCTCAGGAGCAGCAGATTAAATCTCCACAATCAACTTGATGTATCCTGTATCTGTGGAATACCTGAATAGACAACGAATCATCCCAAATTGAGGAGGTGGACTTTGGGAGCAATGATATATATATATTTTTTTTCCCTTCTTCTCTTTTTGTGAGTATGTATGTGTATGCTTCTGTGTGTGATTTTATCTGTATAGTTTTGCTTTTACCAATTGTCCTAGGGTTCTGTCTGTCCGTTTTTTTTCTTTATTAAAAATTTTTTTTCTTAATATTTTTTATTTTAATAACTTTAATATTTTATTTTATCTTCTTCTTTCTTTCTTTCTTTTTTTTCTCCCTTTTATTCTGACCGTGTGGAGGACAGGCTGTTGGTGCTCCAGACAGGCATCAGGGCTGTGCCACTGAGGTGGGAGAGCCAAGTTCAGGACACTGGTCCACAAGAGACCTCCCAGCTCCACGTAATATCAAATGGCGAAAATCTCCCAGAGATCTCCATCTCAATGCCAAGACCCAGCTCCACTCAACAACCAGCAAGCTACAGTGCAGGACACCCTATGCCAAACAACAGGAACACAACCCCATCCATTAGCAGAGAGGCAGCCTAAAATCATAATAAGGTCACAGAAACCCCAAAACACACCACCAGACATGGACCTGCCCACCAGAAAGACAAGATCCAGCCTCATCCGCCAGAACACAGGCACTAGTCCCCTCCACCAGGAAGCCTACACAACCCACTGAACCAACCTTAGCCACTGGGGACAGACACCAAAAACAACAGAAACTACGAACCTGCAGCCTGTGAAAAGGAGACCCCCAAACACAGTAAGTTAAGCAAAATGAGAAGATAGAGAAGCACACAGCAGATGAAGGAGCAAGGCAAAAACCCACCAGACCTAACCAATGAAGAGGAAATAGGCAGGCTACCTGAAAAAGAATTCAGAATGATGATAGTAAAGATGATCCAAAATCTTGGAAATAGAATGGAGAAAATACCAGAAATGTTTAACAAGGACCTAGAAGAACAAACAGAAATGGGGTTTCCCTGGTGGCACAGTGATTAAGAATCCACCTGCCAATGCAGGGGATACATGTTTGATCCGTGGCCTGGGAAGATCCCACATGCCGTGGAACAACTAAGCCCATGTGCCACAACTACTGAGCCTGTGCTCTAGAACCAGTGAGCCACAACTACTGAAGCCCACATGCCACAACTACAGAAGCCCGCACACCTAGAGCCTGTGCTCCGCAACAAGAGAAGCCACCACAACGAGAAGCCCGCACACCACAATAAAGAGTAGCCCCCGCTCGCCGCAACTAGAGAAAGCCTGCACACAGCAATGAAGACCCAATGCAACCAAAGAAAAAAAGAAAAAAAGAGTAGCCCCTGCTTGCTGCAACCAGAGAAAACCCACGTGCGGCAACAAAGACCCAACGCAGCCAAAAATAAATTAATTAATAAAATAAATTTAAAACAAAAACAAACAAACAAAAAAAGAGATGAACAACACAGTAAATGAAATTAAAAATTCTCTAGAAGGGGTCAATAGCAGAATAACTGAGAAAGAAGAATGGATAAGTGACCTGGAAGATAAAATAGTGGAAATAACTACTGCAGAGCAGAATAAGGAAAAAAGAATGAAAAGAATTGAGGACAAGCTCAGAGAACTCTGGGACAACATTAAACACACCAACATTCGAATTATAGGGGTCCCAGAAGTAGAAGAGAAAAAGAAAGGGACTGAGAAAATATTTGAAGAGATTATAGTTGAAAATTTCCCTAATATGGGAAAGGAAATAGTTAATCAACTCCAGGAAGCACAGAGAGTCCAAAACAGGACAAATCCAAGGAGAAACATGCCAACACACATATTAATCAAACTATCAAACATTAAATATAAAGAGAAAATATTAAAAGCAGCAAGGGAAAAACAACAAGTAACACACAAGGGAATCCCCATAAGGTTAACAGCTGATCTTTCAGCAGAAACTCTGCAAGCCAGAAGGGAGTGGCAGGACATATTTAAAGTGATGAAGGAGAAAAACCTACAACCAAGATTACTCTACCCAGCAAGGATCTCATTCAGATTTGATGGAGAAATTAAAAGCTTTATAGGCAAGCAAAAGCTAAGAAAATTCAGCACCACCAAACCAGCTTTACAACAAATGCTAAAGGAACTTCTCTAGGCAGGAAACACAAGAGAAGAAAAAGACCTACAATAATAAACCCAAAACAATTAAGAAAATGGTAATAGGAACATACATACCAATAACTACCTTAAATGTAAATGGATTAAATGCTCCCACCAAAAGATACAGACTGGCTGAGTGGATACAAAAACAAGGCCCATATATATGCTGTCTACAAGAGACCCATTTCAGACCTAGGGACACATACAGACTGAAAGTGAGGGGATGGAAAAAGATATTCCATGCAAATGGAAATCAAAAGAAAGCTGGAATAGCAATTCTCATATCAGACAAAATAGACTTTAAAACAGAGACTATTACAAGAGACAAAGAAGGACACTACATAATGATCAAGGGATCAATCCAAGAAGAAGATATAATAATTGTAAATATTTATGCACCCAACACAGGAGCACCTCAATACATAAGGCAAATACTAACAGCCATAAAAGGGGAAATCGACAGCAACACAATCATAGTAGGGGACTTTAACACCCCACTTTCACCAATGGACAGATCATCCAAAATGAAAATAAATAAGGAAACACAAGCTTTAAATGATACATTAAACAAGATGGACTTAATTGATATTTATAGGACATTCCATCCAAAAACAACAGAATACACATTTTTCTCAAGTGATCATGGAACATTCTCCAGGATAGATCATATTTTGGGTCACAAATCAAGCCTTGGTAAATTTAAGAAAATTGAAATTGTATCAAGTACCTCTTCTGACCACAATGCTATGAGACCAGATATTAATTACAGGAAAAAATGTGTAAGAAATAGAAACACATGGAGGCTAAACAACACACTACTTAATAACCAAGAGATCACTGAAGAAATCAAAGAGGAAATCAAAAAATACCTAGAAACAAATGACGATGAAAACACAATGACCCAAAACCTATGGGATGCAGCAAAAGCAGTTCTAAGAGGGAAGTTTATAGCTATACAAGCCTACCTTAAGAAACAAGAAACATCTCAAATAAACAACCTAGGGCTTCTGTGGTGGCACAGTGGTTGAGAATCCGCCTGCCGATGCAGGGGACATGGGTTCGTGCCCCGGTCCAGGAAGATCCCACACGCCACGGAGCGGCTGGGCCCGTGAGCCATGGCCGCTGAGCCTGCGCATCCAGAGCCTGTGCTCCGCAACGGGAGAGGCCACAACAGTGAGGGGCCCGCGTACCGCAAAAAAAAATAATAATAGAATAAACAACCTAACCTTACACCTAAAGCAATTAGAGAAAGAAGAAGGAAAAAAACCCAAAGTTAGCAGAAGGAAATAAATCATAAAGATCAGATCAGAAATAAATGAGAAAGAAATGAAGGAGATGATAGCAATGATCAATAATACTAAAAGCTGGTTCTTTGAGAAGATAAACAAAACTGATAAACCATTAGCCAGACTTATCAAGAAAAAAAGGGAGAAGACTCAAATCAATAGAATTAGAAATGAAAAAGGAGAAGTAACAACTGGCACTGCAGAAATACAAAGGATCCCGAGAGATTACTACCAACAACTATAGGTCAATAAAATGGACAACCTGGAAGAAATGGACAAATTCTTAGAAATGCACAACGTTCTGAGACTAAAACAGGAAGAAATAGAAAATATGAACAGACCAGTCACAAGCACTGAAATTTAAACTGTGATTAAAAATCTTCCAACAAACAAAAGTCCAGGACCAGATGGCTTCACAGGCGAATTGTATCAAACATTTAGAAAAGAGCTAACACTCATCCTTCTCAAACTCTTCCAAAATATAAAAGAGGGAGGAACACTCCCAAACTCATTCAACAAGGCCACCATCACTCTGATGCCAAAACCGAGAGAAAACTAGAGGCCAATATCGCTGATGAACATAGATGCAAAAATCCTCAACAAAGTACTAGCAAACAGAATCCAACAGCACATTAAAAGGATCATACACTATGATCAAGTGGGGTTTATCCCAGGAATGCAAGGATTCTTCAATATATGCAAATCAATCAACATGATACACCATATTAACAAATTGAAGGAGAAAAACCATATGGTCATCTCAATAGATGCAGAGAAAGCTTTCAACATAATTCAACGCCCATTTATGATAAAAAAAAAAAAACCCTCCAAAAAGTAGGCAGAGAGGGAACTTTCCTCAATATAATAAAGGCCATATATAAAAAACCCACAGCCAACATCGTCCTCAATGGTGAAAAACTGAAAGCATTTCCACTAAGATCAGGAACAAGACAAGGTTGCCCACTCTCACCACTCTTATTCAACATAGTTATGGAAGTTTTAGCCACAGCAATCAGAGAAGAAAAAGAAATAAGAGAAATCCAAATCAGAAAAGAAGAAGTAAAACTGTCACTGTTTGCAGATGACATGATACTATATATAGAGAATCCTAAAGATTCTACCAGAAAACTACTAGAGCTAATCAATGAATTTGGTAAAGTAGCAGGATACAAAATTAATGCACAGAAATCACTTGCATTCCTATACACTAATGATGAAAAATCTGAAAGTGAAATTAAGAAAACACTCCCATTTACCATTGCAACAAAAAGAATAAAATATCTAGGAATAAACCTACCTAAGGAGACAAAAGATCTGTATGCAGAAAATTATAAGACACTGATGAAAGAAATTAAAGATGATACAAATAGATGGAGAGATACACCATGTTCTTGGATTGGAAGAATCAACATTGTGAAAATGACTCTACTACCCAAAGCAATCTACAGATTCAATGCACTCCCTATCAAATTACCACTGGCATTTTTCACAGAACTAGAACAAAAAATTTCACAATTTGTATGTAAACACAAAAGACCCCGAATAGCCAAAGCAATCTTGAGAAAGAAAAATGGAGCTGGAGGAATCAGGGTCCCTGACTTCAGACTATACGACAAAGCTACAGTAATCAAGACAGTATGGTACTGGCACAAAAACAGAAATACAGATCAATGGAACAGGATAGAAAGCCCAGAGATAAACCCACGCACATATGGTCACCTTATCTTTGATAAAGGAGGCAAGAATATACAGTGGAGAAAAGACAGACTCTTCAATAAGTGGTGCTGGGAAAACTGGACAGCAACATGTAAAAGAATGAAATTAGAACACTCCCTAACACCATACACAAAAATAAACTCAAAATGGATTAAAGACCTAAATGCAAGGCCAGACACCATCAAACTCTTAGAGGAAAACATAGGCAGAACACTCTATGACATAAATCACAGCAAGATCCTTTTTGACCCACCTCCTAGAGAAATGGAAATAAAAACAAAAATAAACAAATGGGACCTAATGAAACTCAAAAGCTTTTGCACAGCAAAGGAAACCATGAACAAGACGAAAAGACAACTCTCAGAATGGGAGAAAATATTTGCAAATGAAGCAACTGACAAAGGATTAATCTCCAAAACATACAAGCAACTCACAGAGCTCAGTAACAAAAAACCAAACAACCCAATCCAAAAACGGGCAGAAGACCTATACAGACATTTCTCCAAAGAAGATACACAGATTGCCAACAAACACATGAAAGAATGCTCAACATCATTAATCGTTAGAGAAATGCAAATCAAAACTACAATGAGATATCATCCCACACCAGTCAGAATGGCCATCATCAAAAAATCTAGAAACAATAAATGCTGGAGAGGGTGTGGAGAAAAGGGAACACTCTTGCACTGCTGGTGGGAATGTGAATTGGTACAGCCACTATGGAGAACAGTATGGAGGTTCCTTAAAAAACTACAAATAGAACTACCATATGACCCAGCAATCCCACTACTGGGCATATACCCTGAGAAAACCATAATTCAAAAAGAGTCACGTACCAAAATGTTCACTGCAGCTCTACTTACAATAGCCAGGACATGGAAGCAACCTAAGTGTCCATCAACAGATGAATGGATAAAGAAGATGTGGCACATATATACAATGGAATATTACTCTGCCATAAAAGGCACGAAATTGAGTTATTTGTAGTGAGGTGGATGGACCCAGAGACTGTCATGCAGAGTGAAGTAAGTCAGAAGGAGAAAGACAAATACCGTATGCTAACACATACATATGGAATCTAAAACAAAAAAAGAAAAAGAAAATGGTCAGCAGAACCTAAGGGCAAGACGGGAATAAAGATGCAGACCTGGGCTTCCCTGGTGGCGCAGTGGTTGAGAGTCCGCCTGCCAATGCAGGGGACACAGGTTCGATCCCTGGTCCAGGAAGATCCCATATGCCACAGAGCAACTAAGCCCGTGCCCCACAACTACTGAGCCTGCACTCTAGAGCCCACAAGCCACAACTACTTAGCCTGCACGCCACAACTACCGAAGCCCCTGCACCTAGAGCCCATGCTCCGCAACAAGAGAAGCCACTGCAATGAGAAGCCTGCGCACTGCAATGAAGAGTAGCCCCCACCCGCCGCAACTAGAGAAAAGCCCACTCACAGCAATGAAGACGCAATGCAGCCTAAAAAAAAAAAAGAAAAGAAACAAGGGAGTCTGGCAAGAGGAAAGATTAATACTTAAAAGGGATCATCGAGAGACCAGAGACACTAATAGTTTAACTGTAAGAGCTCAGCTCAGACAAAATAAAGCAGAAACCTGAAAGAAAGGACTCCAAATGTTTTTGAGATTCTTAGTTAGCACAAGGTTAAGGAACTGACCACAAACCAAAAGGACCCAGAAGTTCAAATCAAGCCTAGAAAGTTACTTAATTGTCTTTACCTCCCAAATAGCTACCAATGTGCTCATCTCATTATAGGCAGCACCCTCAAAAGGAAGACCACTGGGAGCAGAGGAAAAGTCTGAAAGCTCCTTGATAACTACATTAGAAATAAGAGAAGCAGGTCAATTAAATGAGATACTAAGTGCACATACACATGCCAGGAAAAAAGGGGGCATCAGACCAGACCAAAACAAACCACCATCTGACAGTCCACACTTTTTTTTCTCCCTCTAAATTCCTAGTTGCCTTAGATGTAATACTGTATTTGCAAATTCTCTGACTTATGAATTGTTTGCAGTAACATAAAAGCCAATTATAGTTCATTAAAAGCCGACTATTCTCTGTGTGTGTGTGTGTGTGTGTGTGTGTGTGGTGTAAAATAAGGGTGCAACTTAATTTTTTTGCATGTGAATATTCAGTTGTGTCCCTGTATCATATTTTGTTTTTTGTTTCTTTTTTAAGTTTTTTGGGGGGTATAGTTGTTTTACAACGTTGTGTTAGTTTCTACTGTACAGTGAAGTAGAGTTCCCTGTGCTATACAGCAGGTTCTCATTAGTTATCTGTTTTATACATATTAGTGTATACATGTCAATCCCATTCTCCCAGTTCACCCCATCCCCACCCCCACCCCGCTTTCCCTCCTTGGTGTCCATACATTTGTTCTCTACATCTGTGTTGCTAGTTCTGCCCTGCAAACCGGTTCATCTGTACCATTTTTCTAGATTCCACATAAATGCATTAAGATACAATATTTGTTTTTCTCTTTCTGACTGACTTCACTCTGTATGACAGTCTCTAGGCCATTCCACATCTCTACAAATGACCGAATTTCATTCCTTTTTATGGCTGAGTAATATTCCACTGTATATATGTACCACATCTTCTTTATCCATTCATCTGTTGATGGACATTTAGGTTGCTTCCATGACCTGCCTATTGTAAGTAGTGCTGCAACGAACATCGGGGTGCATGTGTCTTTTTAAATTATGGCTTTCTCTGGGTATATGCCCAGTAGTGCAATTGCTGGGTCATATGGTAATTCTAGTTTTAGTTTCTTGTGTTTTTTTTTTTTTGTGGTACACGGGCCTCTCACTGTTGTGGCCTCTCCCGTTGCGGAGCACAGGCTCCGGACGCGCAGGCTCAGCGGCCATGGCTCACGGGCCCAGCAGGTCTGCGGCATGTGGGAATCTTCCCGGACCGGGGCACGAACCCATGTCCCCTGCATCGGCAGGCGGACCCTCAACCACTGCGCCACCAGGAAAGCCCTTCCCTCTTTTTCTTGATGAATCTGAAAAGCCGACTATTCTCTTCAAGAGAATGAAAAATCAACTGAAGCTGAATAATGAGTATAACTAAATTTGTTCTACCCAAAGTTCAGCACAGTAAGTATCTTGAAAAAAAGATCACTCGGTAAAGCCAATACAGGTGCCTAGAAGAGAACTCTTCTTTGACTTTGTGCCTTTGTCTTCATCAGTTGGGCAAATGTTTCTCTAAATAGTGAACAACAAAATTCACATGCCGGGCAATGGCAGATAGTGAAATAATGGACCAGACTAACTATAAAAATGAGACCCAGCTTAAATCCCCCGGCCACCACTTACTAGCTCAGTTTCCTTATCTGTTAAATAGGGAATATGGTAAAGAGCTGTTGTGAAGAGTAAATGATAATTTACACTTACAGCAGGTACCTAATAAATCCTATCCATCAGAATATTAGAGATATGTTTAAACCCTCATGTTTCCATACAACCATGTCTTCCCAGCTAAGGAAGTTATTAGGGATCATAAATTTTAGAGGCTACTGAACCTACATTACAACTTTCAAAAGTTCAGGAAGTTTAATAAAATATTTTAAGTGGTTAATTTAGGTCTCTAAAAGGGAGGAAATCAAGGTATATGAATGATCAACACCATATCAAAAGTAACTGGACAGTTCTGGTAAGGAAGCATGTGGCCTCAAAAGCCAGACTGCTAAGGCTTGACAGGTGCACAGCCTGCTTGCTGTGTGGCCTTGGGCAAGTTACAGAATCAATTTATGCCTCAGTAGGCTCTTCTGCAAAATGGAGATGTTAACAATAGTACCTATCCCATACAGCTACTTTGATTATTCAATTAATTAATGCACGTAAAAGTTTACAGCACACTAAGCCCTCAAAGAATATTAGCTATTATTGCTTTAACAAGGCTCTTATTAGAATGAAAATACCTTTTGTTTCTAAAATGATTCCCAGACCATACATAGTTGAAACACCCTCTTATTTATTTATTTATCTATTTATTTTTGGCTACATTGGGTCTTCGTACGTGCTTTTCTCTCTACTTGCGGCAGGGGCTACTCTTCGTTGCAGTGCTCGGGATTCTCATTGTGGTGGCTTCTGTTGTTGCGGAGCACGGGCTCTAGGTGCACGGGCTCAGCAGTTGTGGCTCACGGGCTCTAGGCATGCGGGCTCAGTAGCTGTGGCTCACAGGCTTAGTTGCTCCGCGGCATGTGGGATCCTCCCGGACCAGGGCTCAAACCCGTGTCCCCTGCACTGGCAGGCGGGTTCTTAACCACTGTGCCACCAGGGAAGCCCCCGGAACACCCTCTTTATTTCTTTATTTTTCTTACCAAATATCCTCCTAACTCCTCCTAGCAAAGTTATACAGTACACATTTTTTTAAAAAATTAAAGTACATTTCTTTATTAATTCTTCTTTGGTGTAATGAAATGACATTGAGTTAGTTTAGAAAACAGTCAAAAGGCTAAAAAAAGAATCAGTGATCAACAGCCATCACCGAAAACCTTAGAATCAGTAGGAAAGCACAAAAACAAAGCCTTTGCCCCAAGGGAGTAAAGAGGCTTCTGCCTACCCCAGAGGCCTCGAGAAGAGAACCAAGGGCAATTTGCAGTGATTGATGTCTTCAGACCTCTGGGAGGCTTCACTTTTATCCAATCATTCACCAAACTTGAACTCCCACTCTTTCTCCTCAAAGCTTTCAACGGAGGGCGTGATTATAAGGCAGAATGCTTTGGGGAGTTTGCTGCTTTGTTTTGTTACATTAAGCGCACAGGTATTTTTAAATAGCTTCATGTCAGACTTCACAGACTCCTGGACTATAATCACGTGTGCAGTACGATTAATTCATTGGAATTTTTTAAAAGAATTTAAGGCCCTAAAAGATTATCAGCTATAAATGCCAAGTAACTTTGGATAGGCTATAACCACTCAAAATCACTATATGTATCCATACTGCATGAGCAGACAAAACCAGTCCCTCAACACCTCCCAACTCCAGGCAATGCTGCTGCCCCCTGAGGCATCCCTGGAAAATAGCATGATGGCGACTGTCTATTGCAAAACACTGGGCCATTATGTTGTGGTCCACAAACCTAAGAAGCATGCTGAACGTTTAATAATAATGATACAAGGAACAAGTATAAGTTATTTAGAAAAAGCATACATTATTCAGAAAACAAAATAACTCTTCAGTAGCTTTTATTTTTTTTTTTATTTTTATTTTTTTTTTACATCTTTATTGGAGTATAATTGCTTTACAATGGTGTGTTAGTTTCTGCTTTATAACAAAGTGAATCAGTTATACATATACATATGTTCCCATATCTCTTCCCTCTTGCGTCTCCCTCCCTCCAACCCTCCCTATCCCACCCCTCTAGTTAGTCAAACCAACGAGCTGATCTCCCTGTGCTATGCGGCTGCTTCCCACTAGCTATCTATTTTACATTTGGTAGTGTATATATGTCCATGCCACTCTCTCATTTCGTCCCAGCTTACCCTTCCCCCTCCCCATATCCTCAAGTCCATTCTTTAGTAGGTCTGTGTCTTTATTACTGTCTTGCTCCTAGGTTCTTCATGACCTTTTTTTTTTTTTTTCCCCCCTTAGAGTCCACATATATGTGTTAGCATACAGTATTTCTTTTTCTCTTTCTGATTTATTTCACTCTGTATGACACACTCTAGGTCCATCGACCTCACTACAAATAACTCAATTTTGTTTCTTTTATGGCTGAGTAATATTCCATTGTATATATGTGCCACATCTTCTTTACCCATTCATCTGATGATGGACACTTAGGTTTTTTCCATCTCCGGCCTATTGTAAATAGAGCTGCAATGAACATTTTGGTACATGACTCTTTCTGAATTATGGTTTTCTTAGGGTATATGCCCAGTAGTGGGATTGTTGGGTCCTATGGTAGTTCTATATTTAGTTTTTTAAGAAACCTCCATACTGTTCTCCATAGTGGCTGTATCAATTTACATTCCCACCAACAGTGCAAGAGGGTTCCCTTTTCTCCACACCCTCTCCAGCATTTTTTGTTTCTAGATATTTTGATGATGCCCATTCTGACCAGTGTGAGATGATATCTAATTGTAGTGGTGATTTGCATTTCTCTAATGATTAATGATGTTGCAGATTCTTTCATATATTTGTTGGCAATCTGTATATCTTCTTTGGAGAAATGTCTATTTAGGTCTATTTAGGTCTATTTATTGGATTGGGTTGTTTGTTTTTCTGACATTGAACTGCATGAGCTGCTTGTAAATTTTGTATCCATTCAGCCAATCTGTGTCTTTTGGTGGGAGCATTTAGTCCATTTACATTTAAGGTAATTATCGATATGTGTGTTCCCATTCCCATTTTCTTAATTGTTTTGGGTTTGTTATTGTAGGTCTTTTCCTTCTTTTGTGTTTCTTGCCTAGAGAAGTTCCTTTAGCAGTTGTTGTAGAGCTGGTTTGGTGGTGCTGAACTCTCTCAGCTTTTGCTTGTCTCTAAAGGTTTTAATTTCTCCATCAAATCTGAATGAGATCCTTGCTGGGTAGAGTAATCTTGGTTGCAGGTTTTTCTCCTTCAACACTTTCAATATGTCCTGCCACTCCCTTCTGGCTTGCAGAGTTTCTGCTGAAAGATCAGCTGTTAACCTTATGGGGATTCCCTTGTGTGTTATTTGTTGTTTTTCCCTTGCTGCTTTTAATATGTTTTCTTTGTATTTAATTTTTGACAGTTTGATTAATATGTGTCTTGGCGTATTTCTCCTTGGATTTATCCTGTATGGGACTCTCTGTGCTTCCTGGACTTGATTAACTATTTCCTTTCCCATATTAGGGAAGTTTTCAACTATAATCTCTTCAAATATTTTCTCAGTCCCTTTCTTTTTCTCTTCTTCTTCTGGAACCCCTATAATTCGAATGTTGGTACGTTTAATGTTGTCCCAGAGGTCTCTGAGACTGTCCTCAGTTCTTTTCATTCTTTTTTCTTTATTCTGCTCTGCAGTAGTTATTTCCACTATTTTATCTTCCAGGTCACTTATCCGTTCTTCTGCCTCAGTTATTCTGCTATTGATCCCATCTAGAGTACTTTTAATTTCATTTATTGTGTTGTTCATCGTTGCTTGTTTCATCTTTAGTTCTTCTAGGTCCTTGTTAACTGATTCTTGCATTTTGTCCATTCTATTGTCCATTCTATCTCCAAGATTTCGGATCAACCTTACTATCATTATTCTGAATTCTTTTTCAGGTAGACTGCCTATTTCCTCTTCATTTGTTAGGTCTGATGGGTTTTTATCTTGCTCCTTCATCTGCGGTGTGTTTTTCTGTCTTTTCATTTTGCTTATCTTACTGTGTTTGGGGTCTCCTTTTTTGCAGGCTGAAGGTTCGTAGTTCCTGTTGTTTTTTGTGTCTGTCCCCAGTGGCTAAGGTTGGTTCAGTGGGTTGTGTAGGCTTCCTGGTGGAGGGTACTAGTGCCTGTGTTCTGGTGGATGAGGCTAGATCTTGTCTTTCTGGTGTGCAGGTCCACGTCTGGTGGTGTGTTTTGGGGTGTCTGTAGACTTATTATGATTTTGGGCAGCCTCTCTGCTAATGGGTGGGGTTGTGTTCCTGTCTTGCTAGTTGTTTGGCATAGGATGTCCAGCACTGTAGCTTGCTGGTCGTTGAGTGAAGCTGGGTGCTGGCGTTGAGATGGAGATCTCTCGGAAATTTTTGCTGTTTGATATTATGTGCAGCTGGGAGGTCTCTTGTGGATCAGTGTCCTGAAGTTGGCTCTCCCACCTCAGAGGCACAGCACTGACTCCTGGCTGCAGCCCCAAGAGCCTTTCATCCACAGGGCTCCTTAATTTGGGATGATTGGTTGTCTATTCAGGTATTCCACAGATGCAGGGTATATCAAGTTGATTGTGGAGCTTTAATCCGCTGCTTCTCTTCAGTAGCTTTTAAAGTAAGTGCTTCCGGGACTTCCCTGGTGGCGCAGTGGTTAAGAATATGCCTGCCAATGCAGGGGACACGGGTTGGAGCCCTGATCTGGGAAGATCGCACATGCTGTGGAGCAACTAAGCCTGTGTGCCACAACTACTGAGCCTGCGCTCTAGAGCCCACGAGCCACAACTACTGAGCCTGCACTCTAGAGCCCGCGAGCCACTGCTGAAGCCCAGGCACCTAGAGCCCGTGCTCCGCAACAAAGAAGCCACGGCAATGAGAAGCCTGCGTACCACAACGAAGAGTAGCCCCCGCTCACTGCAACTAGAGAAACGCCCGCACGCAGCAATGAAGACCCGACACAGCCAAAAACAAATAAATAAATTAAATAAGTGCTTCCAAAAAAGGAGTAAACCTCTGGTCACTACTGGAGATATGCTGCAAATGCGTTAGACCTATAAAATAATTCAGTGCAAAGTATTAAATAAGCATGAGAAAAACAAAGTCTAAATTATGCTAACTAATTAGGAATCCAGTTAAATTCATACGCAAGGGACTTTCCTGGTGGCGCAGTGGTTAAGAATCTGCCTACCAATGCAGGGGATATGGGTTCGATCCCTGGTCCAGGAAGATTTCACATGCCACGGAGCAACTAAGCCCATACATCACAACTACTGACCCTGCACTCTAGAGCCCGCGAGCCACAACTACTGAGCCCACGAGCCGCAACCACTGAAGCCCACACGCTCTAGGGCCCATGCTCCACAACAAGAGAAGCCTCCACAATACGAAGCCTGCACACCACAATGAAGAGTAGCCCCTGCTCGCCACAACTAGAGAAAAGCCTATGCGCAGCAATGAAGACCCAACACAGCCATGAATGAATGAATTAATAAGATAAATAGATAGATAAATAAATTCATATGCAAGATGTAATAGATAAATAAATAAATTCATATTCAAGATGTAAAACCAAAACCCTAACTTAGTTGCAGCTTGTTATTTGCTTTTGTCGATTTCAATACCCACATATATTAATATATACAGTGAACATCCTCTAAAAACTAGAAGTGCCTATGCTAAATATAGAAAGATTTTTGGTTAAATCTCCATACTTTTTAAACAAAAACAATGACTCCTCCCCCACTTCTCTATTCTTTCCCTAAAAATGAGTTATTTTTCCTGCCATTAAATTACTATTTAAGTAAACTTAAATACGGTACTACAAAGGTTACCAGTTTTCTAAGATTAGCACTTACCAATTCCACTTTTTAGCGTGTAGTACAAAATTATCTACATAATATTCAATCCTTAACAACACTGACTATGCTGCGCTAATTTTCATATTTTATAAGAAAAAATAGTTCTTACAAAGTATAAAACTTCTTTCAGTTTGAAACAGAGACAGGTGCCTGAAGTCATCAAAACAAGCTGAAAAGAAATCAAAACTTTGCTATCTGCAAGTTAACAAAAGGTAGGCTTGAGGTAAATAACTGGTGATTAATGTCTCTTTCAGAGGGAAAAAATTTCCAGCACCATCTATGAAAACTGTTCTGACTTACATTCCAAAGGCTGGTTGTTTTTTATGATGAGGGGTGGGAGGGAGACATGGTTATTACTTTAATTGTATTTAAACTGTTCAGAAAATAAATAAATGAACTAGTTGGTCAAAACACAGCCACTCACTCAGGAAAAACATCATCATAAAGATAATAACAACTCAAAGTACACCCTATAAATCATTAACATGTTTTCTTCAGTATTTTCTTATAGGATATGAGATTATAAATACAGTATTATTTTCTATTAAAGTAGAAAAGAGAACTCAACTCAGTTGTTTAAACTCACATTCAATTCCTCCAAAATGATAATTTGAAGATTATCCCAGGCTTAGATATATCAAGTTGGAATTTCATGCCCACCAGTCAGATGACAGACAAATAGGACACTCAGTCAGTCCTTGCTGACTTGGAAACCAAAATCCAATGCTGGAAGAGGCTTAATATCAAATCTAACTACCAAAAAGTCATAAGCTCACTTCAAATTCCTCTCAAAGCAATCTTTTAAGAAAAAAAATCAATAAGCTATTCAAACACAGAGTACTGCTCTTGCTTGAATCTTTAACAAAATGTCAAACAAATTCAGACTGCCAGTTAGACTTCAAAGAGCCACCTTAATGAAAAAGTCTTGTCAAGAAAGGGAGGGAGGGAAAGTTTCTCCCATTTTAACAAATCCTCTAATGAGAACTAAACATCATGGAATTTTGGCCTTGGGAATTTAGACATCAGCACACCTTGTAAAACATGTGAAGAAACCCAATAAATAAAAATTACTACTGTGGGGTTACCCAGTCAACCTTGCAATTTTGGAGGGATACTGATGGAGTGGGGTGAAGTATGAAGAGAATAAAATACTTTTTCCACCTTACTCAAATGAGTAATGAAGTTCAACATATAAACCTTTTTCCCTTTACTCGTTTTTTCCCCCAATTAAATACTTTATGCTCACATCACTGTCTCATTTTCAAACATTTGCTTAGTGCCATCAGGAACTATACCTAGCACTATATGTTTACAATACATTAAGTCAACTGCCTGGATGATTGTTTTTAAATCTTTCTTTGTCTCACTAAATAACTGATATTGGTGAATCTGAAAGTTAGAAAAAACTTCAATAGGTCACATCTAGTCCAATGACTCTCATAGTTTTGTGATTATATGCCATTCTCATGCCTTAATATTTCCACAAATAACATCTCTCCGTTAACCTATGGTGCTTCTCTAACAAGTCTCTCCCCGCCCATCCCTGAGTAAGTTGTCCGTTCTGTGTTCCAACACCATCAATGATACAGTACAGAAAACTCCCATGTATACCTTCTGTGACAATCTGTTCTACTTCTGAGCAGCTGCACCACATAGTCTGTCTTTGAACTGCCCCCAACTTCCAATGGATTCTACCCATATCCATTGCCCATTCAGAATGAGTTTGCACCTTCACACATACAAGAGCCCTTCCCATAGCTGAAAGAACAGTTCTCCCTAGTCTTCCTTGTCTTCCCATAGCTGAAAGAACAGTTTCTTTCTTTCCCATAGCTGAAAGAACAGTTCTCCCTAGTCTCCCTAGACCAATCCTAGTCTTCCTCTGAAACACATTTCAGTGTCTGTATCCCAACAGAATACAAAAGAATAAAATAAAACCTTAAAATGATTTTGATTTCACTTTACACAGTCCACTACTTATGTGACCAGGCAAAATATTTCAAAACTAAGTTTGCTCAGTTAATTAGACTTCGATACTGAGATCTTGGTAATCAGCCTTGATGGACCAAAGAACTGTTCCTTTCTCATTATGTTTCTTTAAATTTAACCAATCATAGAACTAAATAGACCTTTATTCCAAAGATATACTGATGGCCAACAGATACATGAAAAGATGCTCAACATCACTAATCAGCACGAAAATGAAAATCAAAACCACAATGAGATATCACCTCACACCTGCTGGGGTGGCTATTATCAAAAAGATAAGAGAGAACAAGTGCTGGTGAGAATGTGGAGAAAAGGGAATCCTTGTGCACTGTTGGTGAAAATGTAAATTGTGCAGCCACTATAGAAAACAGCATGGAGATTCCTCAAAAAACTAAAAATAGAACTATCATACAATCCAGCAATTCCACTTCTGGGTATTATCCAAAGGAAACAAAGTCACTAAATCTAGGCTGATCAATTAGTATAGAAACTTTCCCCACCCCTGGCCCCATCCATCCACTTAGTTCTGACCACTCTAAGCACCTGCTACCTACAGCTCCAATTAAGAGGTACATCTACTTACAAAACACTACAGAGTCACTGTGACATTAGTATTTAAAACAGATACACTGACAGCCAAAAAAAAAGAAAAAGAAATCATCCCATTTAGGGAGAATTCTGAAAACAGGGTTAATAACTAAGGTACAAAAAATGAAAAAGAAATAGTAAAAACTCAGTAGAATGTACGTCAACTTTATAACTTTTCTTATTTACAGTTAAGATCAAGAAAAGAACAGAAAACCTTTTCATAACAATAAAGCATCATAAGAGACAGCAGCATCATAAATCAGAGCTCTAAAAACAGAAAAGCAAGCAATTACTATATATTCACTATAAAATACTATGCTGGGAAAAGATAAGGTCAAGCTTGCAATGTGCTCTTATAAAGCAATAATTGAGGATACATACAATCTTTGCCTACAAAGAAGCCAAGGAGAACACTTTACAGAGTTTCCAACAGAAGGATTTGTTCATAAGCCATTAATGCAGAGACAGAGGAAGAAAAAAAAAAAACAAAACTCAACTTGCTAATTAGCTGAAACTTTGTCTGCCAAGTCATCTGGGAAATGGTGCATTAGGAAAAATAACCCAAACGACTTGTTAATAATAAGAGTCACTGCATTTGTAACTAAAGAGATCATACACAACTATACCACTGGATAACGAAATAGAAGATAAGGAGTTCTTTTAGTGAAAGTAATCCAGCTAACACATGATGAAGGAATGACAGAATCTCTGATACAGTTAATGCATCTGAGTGCTGACCATCAACAAACAGTTTACACCAATCACAAAACAAAAAACAAGCTGAAAGGTTACTTGCCTAATGATGGAAGAACAGAACACCAACTATGAACACACAAAAAATCAAACCTGAATCAGATTGAGCTTCTAGATCCAATAGAGAAGTCAGAGGAACATGGTAAACATCGACCTCGACTTTTACCTCACACCATACATAAAAGCTCAAAAGGAATCATTAAGCTAAATATAAGAGCTAAAATTTCAAAACGTAAGAAAAAAAGGAGAAAATGTTTTTGACCTAGGTTGGCAGAGATTTTTTAGATATGACCCCCCAAAAAGCACAAACGACAAAAGAAAAAATCAATAAATTGTGACTGTATCAAAGTTTAAAAGTGTTTTCTCTTCAAAGATTCCATTAAGAAAAAGAAAAGCCACAAACTGGGGGAAAAATAATTGCAAAATATATGTCCAATAAAGGATTTGTATATAAAAATTCTTACAATTCAATAAACAATCCAATTTTTTTAAATAGGCAAAAGATGTGAAGAGACTCTTCAACAAAGATATATGAATGGCAAATGAGCACATGAAAAGATGCTCGACTTCATTAGTCATTAGGGAAATGCTAATTAAAACCTCAACGAAGTATCATTACACACCAATGAAGATGATTAAAGTGAAAGACTAACAATACCAAGCGTTAAGAAGGATGTGGAGAAACCGCAGCTCTCACACAATACTGGAATGAATGTAAAAGAATGTAAAATGGTACAGCCACTTTGAAAACAGTCTGGCGGCTTCTTAAAAATTTAGACCCAGGGGCTTCCCTGGTGGTGCAGTGGTTGGGAGTCCACCTGCCGATGCAGGGGACGCGGGTTCGTGCCTCAGTTCGGGAAGATCCCACATGCCGCGGAGCGGCTGGGCCCGTGAGCGAGCCATGGCCGCTGAGCCTGTGCGTCCAGAGCCTGTGCTCCGCAGCGGGAGAGGCCGCAGCGGTGAGAGGCCCGTGTACCGAAAAAAAAAAAAAAAAAAAAAAAATTTAGACCCAGCAATTCCACTCCTGGGCATCTACCAAAGAGAAATGAAAATATATCCATACAAAGACATTTACACAAGTGTTCACTGCTATGAACTGGAACCACCCAAATGTCCATCAGGTAGTGAATGGATAAACAAAATATGGTATATCTACACAATGGAATACTTCTCAGCAAAATACAAAGGAACAAACTACCAAAACATGCAATGATAGGGATGGACCTCAGAAATAACACACTGAATGAAATATGCCAGACACAAAAGGCTACATACTGAATGATTCTATTTACATGAAATGTGTGGAAAAGGCAGAAATGTAGAGAGAAAAGCAGATCAGTGGTTGCCTGGGGCCAGGAAGAGGCAGGCTGAGTAAATGGTCAAAAGATCATTTTGGGGGTGATGGAAGTGTTCTAAAACTAAATTTCGATGATGGTTGTACAACTGTATAATCTTACTAAAACTTATGAAGCTGTTCACTTAAGGTGTAAAATATGCCTCAATAAAGCAATTTTTAAAAAAAAGAGAATTAAGAGACCAAATGCAATGCAATGGCCTTTTGGATCCTGTAAACAATATTTTAAAATTTAATTATTGTGGTAAAATATGCATAACATAAAATTTACCATTTTAATCACTGTTAAGTGTATAGTTCTGTGGCATCAAGTACATTCATATTGTTGTGCAACACATTTTTAAAAAGTAACAGCATGTGTGGGAATTCCCTGGTGGCACAGTGGATGAGACTCCACGCTCCCAATGCAGGCGGCCCGGGTTCGATCCCTGGTCCAGGAACTAGATCCCACATGCATGCCACAACTAAGAGTTCACATGCCACAACTAAGGAGCCCACAAGCCGCAATTAAGGAGCCAGCAAGCAGCAATTAAGGAGACCAAGAGCCACAACTAAGACCAGTGCAACCAAATAAATAAAATTAATAATTTTTTTTTTAAAGAATAAATGGTGGAGAGGGCATGGAGAAAAGGGATTTATTTCCTTGTTTATTTATTTATTTATGGCTGTGTTGGGTCTTCGTTGCTGTGTGGGCTTTCTTTAGTTGCAGTGAGTGGGGGCTACTCTTTGTTGCGGTGCGCAGGCTTCTCGTTGTGGTGGTTTCTCTTGCTGCAGAGCACGGGCCCTAGAGCACATGGGCTTCAGTAGTTGTGGCTTGTGGGCTCAGCAGTTGGCGCTCACAGGCTCTAGAGCGCAGGCTCAGTAGTTGTGCTGCACCGGCTTAGTTGCTCCGCGGCATGTGGGATCTTCCCGAACCAGGGCTCGAACCCATGTCCCCAGCATTGGCAGGCGGATTCTTAACCACTGCACCACCAGGGAAGTACCCATAACCTATTTTAAAATGTGTTTTCTATGGAATGGTCCAGTTTGTACTTTTAAAAGTTCAAACACGATTTGCACTATGTATTGTGATATTTCTGAATTACAACAGAAATAAGAGAATTATCATTTCAAATTAACTCAACATTCAGCAGTCAGGAGATATTCTCCTCAGTTTAATTTGCACAGAGTAAGTGCTCATTTAAGCACCTGCTAAAATGAACTGTACTGAATAACTGATGCCTGTCCCGAGCATCCTAAATCCCATAGTCCAAGACCAGTGACTGCCACCCAGAGCCATACACAAACTCATCACCTAGTCAGCACCAGCTTGCTAAACCTGAAGCACAAATTTGCAAAACAGCCTCCTCTTTTTTCCAACAAGTAGTATGGTATTCATGAAGTACTGAAGCAATGGGAAAAACACAATCATTCAAGTTAATTTAATCAAGGTTGTTATACCTAGATTTTCAGTGGTTGGTTGTTGTTTTTTTTGGTCTTAGCCCGAAATATTTTACAAAATTATGGTATTTAGATTTTCATTCCAGAAACAGAGCTATTCTTTTTAGATCTTAATTTCAAAAGAAAAAAACTTCTACAGGTTCTGCATAACAGCCAATACCACAAGTCAAATTCTAATCTTCACGTGGAAGAGAATTCAAAATAGTGATGATGGGACTTCCCTGGTGGCACAGTGGATAAGAATCTGCCTGCCAACACAGGGGACACGGGTTCGATCCCTGGTCCGCGAAGATCCCACATGCCGCGGAGCAACTAAGCCTATGTGCCACAACTACTAAGGCTGCGCACCACAACTACTGAAGCCCGCCTGCCTGAAGCCCGTGCTCTGCAACAAGAGAAGCCACCGCAAGAAGCCTGCGCACCGCAACGAAGAGTAGACCCCACTCACCACTAAAGAAAGCCCGCGCACAGCAACGAAGATCCAACGCAGCCAAAAATAAATAAAATTAAATCTTAAAAAAAAAAATAGGGCTTCCCTGGTGGCTCAGTGGTTGAGAGTCCACCTGCCGATGCAGGGGACACGGGTTCGTGCCCCGGTCCGCGAAGATCCCACATGCCACGGAGCGGCTGGGCCTGTGAGCCATGGCCGCTGGGCCTGCACGTCCGGAGCCTGTGCTCCGCAACTGGAGAGGCCACAACAGTGAGAGGCCCGCATACCGCAAAAAAAAAAATAGTGATGATACCAATTGGATTTTTTTTTTAATTGGAGTATAGCTGATTTACAATGCTGTGTTAGTTTCAGGTGTACAGCAAAGTGAATCAGGTATACATATACATATATCCACTCTTTTTTAGATTCTTTTCCTATATAGGCCATTACAGAGTACTGAGTAGAGTTCCCTGTGCTATACAGTAGGTCCTTATTAGTTATCTATTTTATATATAGCAGTGTGTATATGTCAATCCCAATCTCCCAATTTATGCTTCCTCCCCCCCTTTCCCCCAGAAACCGTTAAGTTTGTTTTCTACATCTGTGACTCTATTTCTGTTTTGAAAATAAGTTCATTTGTACCATTTTTTTAGATTCCACATATAAGCGATATCATGTGATATTTCCAACTGGATATTTAATAGTATTAAGGAATTAACTGATTTTTACATGTGATAAACATGTATGGTTTAAAAAGTCATCATTTTAGAGATAAACACTGAATTATTTATGAAGTGATAACTCTAGTTTTGCTGTATAACAATACAGTGAGGGAGGCAAAATTATGTGTGTCAGAGAAAAAGAATACAGATAAAATAAGCCAGCCACGTGTTGATAATTGCAGAAACCAAGTAGCAGGGCTTTCTGTTTCTATGTACGTTTGAATACTGCTATAATGAAAAGTAGACCATAAAAAAATTAGTGATAAATCAGTCTTCTTAGAGGCTACAACAAAGAAGCAGCAGCAGCATTAATTGCTGTAAACACAGAAATAAGGAGTGTGCATGGTAAATGACATCCTGATATTCATGGATGCTACTACTCTGAAAAAACCTGCTGCATTCTCCGCAGCGTGAGGCGACTCCCACGACTAATATCCCAAATTATATTTTGGACATCACGTCCAAAACACATTACATCCAAAATGTATTTTGTATTTAGAGATCTTTCTGGAAAATCAATGATATTTAACAAGTATGTATTGACTAAAAGATCATCATTGTTATCTGAGTATTTCCAACTTCTGACCATTCTTTTCTTCAACAACCCATTCTTTCAACAGTGAATGTTGAAGTTAGAGCAGTAAGGGAAAAAAACAGTCTATCATTGAAAATCCATCTAGATATAATACGGAATTTCAACTCAAAAGGATGCAATAACACCAATTATTAGATCACATTTGGTTACTGAAACCTAAACTCATGGTTCCTCCTATTTTCTATTCTCACAGCATGGGACATTTTTCCCATTTTGCCCATAGTACACAAGGGCATTTCTTTTTTTTTTTTCTTTTTAGTAGAATGGATTGCTTTTAATGACTTCAGTTTTACTCTGATCTTCATTTTTAATTATGGTAGATAATCAAGTGGCAGATTCCTCAGATTCTGAGACACAACTTCTTTATCATTCATGTACAAAAGGGAAATACTGGGTCTTGTCTTAAGCCCCTTTCAGCACCTCCAGCATCCACTTATATCATCTTCGGCACCCCATTTGACCCCAGCTAATACATCCAACTGCTAAGCTGAAGCAGTCCATCCCTGGTACCAAAATGGGTCAAAAGAGAGGGACAAAGGGGTTGCAACTGTCTCAGTTTGAAGCCTCCTTCTTGACAACAGTGTACTCACAATGCAAAAGTGTTCATCTTTTGCGGAGGCAAGGGACAAGTTTAAGTCAGATGTGCTGTAACTTTTTTTTTTAAGATTTTTTTTTTTGATGTGGACCATTTTTTTGAAGTCTTTATTGAATTTGTTACAATATTGCTTCTGTGTTATGTTTTTTGGTTTTTTGGCCACCAGGCATGTGGGATCTTAGCCCCCTGACCAGGGATTGAACCTACACCTCCTGCACTGGAAGGCAAAGTCTTAACTTTGCCTGGACTGCCAGGGAAGTCCCTGTAACTTTTTTTTTTTTTTTTTTTTGCGCCCCTGTAACTTTTAACGAAATTCAAAATTGGTACAGAGCAACAATTTTTTGCAGTGCAAACTCAGTTTGTGTTTTTGAAAAGTTAGGCTTTGTTTTTGTTTTGTTATGTTTTTTAGATAATGGATTTTTTTTTTTAATTTACTTAATTTTGGCTGTGTTGGATCTTCGTTGCTGTGCGCGGTCTTTCTCTAGTTGCAGCGAGCAGGGGCTACTCTTCGTTGCGGTGCGCAGGCTTCTCATTGCAATGGCTTCTCTTGTTGCGCAGCACGGGCTCTAGGCACACAGGCTTCAGTAGTTGTGGGGCATGGGCTCTAGATCACAGGCTCAGTAGTTGTGGCGCACGGGCATAGTTGCTCCGTGGCATGTGGGATCTTCCTGGACCAGAGATTGAACCCGTGTCCCCTACATTGGCAGGCGGATACTTAACCTCTACGCCACCAGGGAAGCCCTTTGTTTTTGTTTTTAAATTCTTTGGAGTTGGGTTGAATTAATCACTTTTCTTATCAATTAGAAAAAATTCATTGAACACTACATAAATATGGGAAATATAAAACACATGTTAAATATGGTCCCTATACATTGAAAGCACGTAATGCCAGCTGGGCAAACCTAACAGTGACCTAAGAGGCCAATGATGACTACCAAGTGCTCTGGACAGACCACACACAATGGGAGCAAAGCAAAGGAAGGCCTTGGTTTGAGCCAGGTCCAGAATGAGGATGTAACTGTGAAAAATGGAGAAAATGAAGATAATTCCAGGCAAAAGGATAAGAGCAAAGGTACAGAGTTGGAAAAGTGCAATGTGTATTTCAGACACAGCAACTAGACCAATCTGGTTTGGGTTGAGAGCTTCAATACAAGTGAAAAGACAAGACTGGAAAGCTAGGTTGACACTAACCTGGAGGCCTTATTTACCACAGGTTTGGACTTCAACCTGAAGGAAATATGGGAACACTCGAACAGAGTTAAGTGCCATGAAAGTGAATGGTAGTGTACATATAGAAAGATGGGCAGTAATGCTCAGGATTGGAGTGGGGAGGAAGAAGAGCCTGGAAGCTAGATCAGGGGATGCTTACTTTAGTAATTCTAAAAAGAAGACCAGAGACACCAGAAGATAGAGTGACAGGAAAGAAACACTTCATTTATATAAGATGTCTGCAGTTTCCAAAAGACTTTTCCTTTAATGAGCTCATTTTACCCTCAGAACAATTTGTAAAGTAGAACATCTGTCACATTTCATAAGTCAGGAACTGCTGCTCAGGGCATTTCCTTCTATGACTATCTGTCGGTCCATGTTTCTTTTCACGATTACTCATCTCTTAACCACTAGACTGTAAGCTCCTTGAGGGTATGCAGGAACCATTGATTTGTTTGCCCTGGAATCTCAGCTGCATTGCAAAGAGCCCTGCTCAGTACCTGATACCAGAAGATATTCATTTAATACATGATACATGAGCAAGCAAATAACTGAAGAACACATTTCCTCTTCCACTCTTGTGCCAATGACACTGAAATGTTTATTTTGTTTTGCTTTGTTTAATGTTTGTTCTGACAATGGAAAAGCTTTGACAATTACACTACCTTTTTTTTTGGCAGTTCCTAGACAAGAAGACCTCTTTTTTCCCCTAGGTAGGAGAGAAGAAAAATGCACAAAAGGGAATATCAGGTTCTCTGTCACCTTCACAGTAGTATCAGAAAGTCAGGCTAAGTGATATATTACTAAGGATACAAAAAGGTTGACAATTGGTAGTTATTTTTTTCAAAAATGTTCTATTTTTTTTGCAGAATGGAATGGATACTAAGATTAATAGCCATGCATATGAGCACTTACAGTGCCAAAGGTGAGAAATCCTGGCCTAGAACACTTGATGCCAAGAACTGAGAAAATGCTCCAAAGAATGATGGACACAGGTCAAAAAGACAAAGAAGCCAGCTTAACGGGGCTCCCATTGGCCAAATCTAGGACAACTTACACAGAAATAAAAATAACAAGTAACAAGACTATAGCTCACTGAATAAAACAGAAAACCATGAGTCCATACTTATATAAATTAATAAATCAATAAATTTAAAAGTTTGACAAAGAATGGGATAGTTACATAGTTTCAAAGTACTTAGTCACAAAATACTAATTAATTACAAATGGAAAGAGGGTAATTTATCAGTGGAAAGCCTGGCACATACCACCATAAACAGATGATCATCAGAAGTAGGACAAACTGAAATCTGTACCTCCTTTCAGGGTACATAAGACACAGCATCATTTCTGTGATGTTCCTGCTGAAGACCTATAACCCGAGTTTAATCTTGAGAAAACATCAGATAAACCCAAATAGAGGGTCATTCTAAAATATATCAGGCCTATAATCTCCAAACACATCAAGATCATGAAAATCAAAAGAAAGGCTGAAGACAACTTGACATCTAAATACGAAGCATGATTCTCAACTGGATCACTTTGCTTTTACCAAAAAAGGGGGCAGTGGGGAGGTGGGAGACTTTATTGGGGCAATTAGTCAAACCTGAATGGGGTCTGAGGTGTATTTGATGGTAATGTGTCAGTGTTAATTTCCGGATTTTGAGAGTTATATTGTACATATGTAGGAGAATGTCCTTACTGCAGAAGTAACACAGCAGGGTATTCTGGAGTGACGGAGCATCAGATGGACAACTTACTGCCAAGGACTCTGGGGGTGGGAAAACACTTTCCCTATTGTACTTATAAGTTTTCCCTGTTTTTGGCTGTTTCAAAATTTTAAAAATATTTTTAAATGACTGGTTATCTCTCCAAAATGAAAGTAATAAATATAATCTTAACACATACACATGTATTCTTTCCAACAAGAATGTTCTCTTTATAAGACGAGTACTAAACTGAGTCTGGCATTTGATCACTAGGAAAGTAGAGCGAAACAGTGTTGTATAACAAAAAACGAAAGGCCAAAACAGGTTTTCCACATTGTAACCTTGACTTCAAACTCCAGTTCATCACAAATGAATTCATGGCCTTGGAAGATTTTTTACCCTTCTGAGTCTCAATACCCTAATCTATAAAGTGGGAATACCACCTTTTTTACAGAGTGTCTCTGAGGATGAAATAAACTGGTTTCTCTGAGAATGCCTTCCAGATTATAGATACTCAAGACTAATTCTCTCCCACTTCTAAACAATCTCTTTACAGCTTGCATCTAGTTAGTAAGTTTACATCTTAGTAAGCCTAAGGAGTACGCTTCCTAATATCAAACAACATTTCAGGTTAAAGAGATATTAAGGATCCTTTACTCCAATACCCCTGCTTTACAGAGAAGGAAATGAGACCCTGGACTTACGCAAGGCAAAGGCAAACCACTCCCATCACAGAGACACCAGCACTGGTTGGGAGCTCCAAGCACTGTGACACGCTCTCGTTTCATCTTCACAGAACTTGGAAGCAAGCATTATAATGATTTTGCAGGTAAGAAAACCAAGGTTCAAGCAAGATTAAGAAACTGACTCAGAATTCAGGTCTCTCTGACTCCAACATTCATGAATTTCCCACTAAATGCTAACTCTATTATTTCCAAATGTGATTAAGAAAGACACCACATATGTATGTTTAAAAGGGTTTTCTGTACACTATGCACTCAGGAAATTACTCCCTTACCCCCACAGTTCCCTGTTATCACTGTAAAACAGAAATTATTTAACCCCCAAGTCTTCGTCCATCAACATCCTCAGCAATTTACAATAATCTTGTCAACTCCCCCATCACAGACTTGTTTACTAAAAATCAGCAACAGTGTCAAATTTCTTAAAATGTCTTCCTACCTTAAACAGTTTCTTATTCCTACTGTTTAGAGCAAGGTTCTTCACCTGAAGTGCTAGGATCCATGAAGAGAATTCAGGGGCGCATGAATGTGAATGAGAGAAAGCTGTTACATCTGTTTTAACTAATCTCAAATTGAAATTTAAGATTTCCTTCAAATATGAGTGTAGGCGACACAGCAATATTAACAGTAACTTTGTCACCACAGAAAGAACACATATCTTCATATCACATTACAGATGATGCAGATATACATAAAGATTTCCTTTTTAATCCTATGTATTTTATTTATTTAAAACCAGCAATCTGAGAATGGTCTACAGGCCTCACTAATTTACCAAAGGGATACATGCATATCAAAAAGCTTAAGAACCCCTGGTTTTGAAACACAAAGCTGTTAATCTGCTGAGAATTTGAGAGAATAAAGGGGAAAAAAGTTTGGCTGTTAAACACATGAACCACTTATTCATTCAACAAATATTTACTTGGTTCTTGTTCTGTGCTGTACTGTGAAGCAGCTATAAAGATAAAACATTGCCCCTTTGCCTCAAACTAGTGGGAAAGGAGACAAAAGCAAGTAACAAGGTTAGAATGTCTTAAGGCCTAGAGGAAAAGGGCAAAAGAAACCTTTGAACTCAAAGACGAGGTTTTCTGTTTTCTCACTAAACAAACAAGGCACAATTTGAGTAAAGGGAGAAGAATCAGAAAGCTCTTCTAGCTCTCAGTTGCTCCTACAGCCTGGAGTGCAGGGGGCTTCTGGCAGCCCATCCTTAGCCCAGGAGAAGGCAAAGGGAGACAGCTATCAAGAGGGAACAGCAGGACTTCCCTGGTGGTCCAGTGGGTAAGATTCCACGCTCCCAATGCAGGGGGCCCGGGTTAGATCCCTGGTCAGTGAACTAGATCCCGCATGCATGCCGCAACTGAGAAGTCCGCATGCTGCCAACTAAACATGCCGCAACGAAGATCCCACATGCCGCAGCTGAGAGCCAGCGCAGCCAAAATAATTTGAAAAAAAAAAGAGAGAGAGAGAGAACAGTTGGGCAGTGACTGAACACGGCTGCCCAGCCAGGGCAAGTAGCTCATGGATCCTGATTTAACTCTCTGTAGAGCTGGTAGGCCCTTTCTATTCCACAGATGCTCTGGGAAAATTAAACACGAAATTTTCTTCACTTTCTTTACATAATGTAGATGGGAAAACGTACAAGGGGGTAAAGTGGAGCCATGTTTCAAAATAAGATGACATTCACTTAATCTGTACAATCAAAATACAGTATGTCTGGGGCTTCCCTGGTGGCGCAGTGGTTGAGAGTCCGCCTGCTGATGCAGGGGCACGGGTTCGTGCCCCGATCCGCGAAGATCCCACATGCTGCGGAGCGGCTGGGCCCGTGAGCCATGGCCGCTGGGCCTGCGCATCCGGAGCCTGTGCTCCGCAACGGGAGAGGCCACAATAGTGAGAGGCCCGCGTACCACAAAACAAACAAACAAACAAAAATACAGTATGTCTGACTAATGATATTTTATTTATAACATAGTATTTACAGTAGCTGACTGAGAAAGTGGCAAATGAGTCTCTCTCTATATATAGAACTTAACTTATAAAACATGATGTTTAATTAATTTGCTCACAGTTTCCCCCACTGAATTTTAATTCCACAATATTTGTTATACCATATCAACAAAACGGCACCAGGTAAAAGATAAAACCATCCCAGGGGAATACCACCAACCTTATGAACATCTGTTTTATATCTTTATCTTTAGAACTGTCTTCCAATATTTACCAATGCAATTAGAAACCCACATGTTTACAATGTTTTCTCAACCCTTCTCGCAACTGACCTCCACCTACTACTGAGCACCTCTTTCGTTCCCAGCACTACACTAGGGATGGAAGATCATGATACAAAGGTCAGTCTTGCCCTAAAGGATTTTACAGTTAGGGACAGGGCCACCGGGGGAATTTCTGAAATGCAAGACATTAGAAAACCAGCTGCACAGAGAAGGAAAAGTTAACCGTGAGTCAAGATAGCTGCCAAAAAAAAAATAACAGCTGCATGTAAAAGTAAAGAAACTTCATCTTGAAGAAGAATGGACAGAACCTTGGAAAGGTAGAGGAAAGAGTAGAAGACATTCCTAGCAGGGCAAGCAGGATGCAAAAGGCAGCAAGGCAGGCATGAGACTGGCATCAGCTGTGTGTATGGGTGGGGGGAGTGTGCTTGCACGTAAGGTGGAAGGACAGATCAGTCTGCTGGTGTATAGCATAAGGCCACACAGAGGGGTGTACACAGTAGAAAGTTACATATTACACAAAAGGCACCAAATAGGAAAGACTCGAGGAGTACTACATTTTAAAGTTTATCTGTCAGCTGACATACACAGTTAAAGGAAAATTAGGACTAGAGGCAGACCAGCAGAAAACAGCCCAGAGATGAAAGGCTGAGGGCTTGGGGCAGAGAAGCAGCCATCAGAATGGTGAGGAAACACTAAACCTAAGAGATATTTCAAAGTAGGAAATAACAGAAAAATCAGAGATGACTCCAAATTCTGTCATGTGAAAGGCCAAATAGTAGTGACACAAAACTGAGGTTTTGGGGTGGGGGACATGTCAAAGACTGGTGCATCCTTTATGACTGATACGGACTCCTGGGTTAAGAGTAGGCCATCCAGGTGAAGTCCCAAAGGCAGGTGAAAATCAGGCTGCTAAGAGATGACAGAGTAAGACAGGCTGGGCTGTAGATTATGAGTCACCTGGCAAGTGCAGGCAGTTACTTCTCAGAAAAACCCAAGAGGAAGAAAAGGAGGTAACAAAAAGGGGAAAGGAGGTAGCACTTTCTGCTGGCCACTATCAAAGTCACTTCACATACATTAAATAGAGAAGAAATATAAATGCAGTAAGTCAAGAAAATGCCCTCTCGCAAAGAGTGCACCATCAACAAAGACAATTATGAAAGGAAGTTCAATGGATAATGAAGACTGAGAAAAGGGTACTGGACATGCCAATGCAAAGATCACCGGCAGCGGCTGAGAGAGCTTTCCAGTTGTGTGGCAGGAGCAGAGGCTGCAACGTGGGTGGCTGAGAGGAGAAGGCGGGGATACAAAGTGAATGCAGTGAATAAGAAGCAACCATATATTTAGGTATAAAACGAACAAGCAGCAAATGGACAAGGTTTAATGGCCTCTTAAAAAGGGCAGCAATGTCAAACAGTTCTCACAATCCTTTGTTCACCAAAGTAATTAGGAAAACACTGACCAACAAATCCAAAAGTCAAAGGTTAGCGCCCATACTTCTCTTTATTGAAGGTGCTAGAATTAAAGGAAAATGACAGGCACATTTTAGTCTTTGCGAGCTCTATTCCATAACGAACAGAGTTCAGCTATAAATATAACAAATTAACATACACTGATTGGAACATATTCTGTCTTCTTTACAGTTGAAAGGTTGTGAGTGCTGAGAGACCAATAACAAAGACACAAAGAGCTTGTTAAGCTATAAAAAAAATTACAAATATTTCACACTAACTTTTTGAAATCCTAAACCATGTTTTTATAAATAAAACATTTGAAAGACCAATCACAATCATCTAGAAACTTGCTATAGGAATTGTAGTGCTATAGAATTTGATTTGCAAAAACACTCACTGGTTCAATGGAAAATTTTTTCCATGTTTCCAGTGTTGAGCCTTAAACAGAGATAGTCCCAGCCAATCATAAAACTTGCTAAGTTACAACTTATGCATTAGTTTGTACTCAAAATAATAAAAGTACTCATTCTTCAATCTTTTATCTGAAGAATAAACTCTTCTACACGGGGGACTGTAAGTAACAGATAAATTTAGAATGGGCAGAATATGTCATCATGAATACAACTCTTAGTGGTATATATGGATGAGTTCAAAGCTGACCAGAAGCTGACCAGACGCAGTGTTCTGCTAAAAATCCACTGTTTTAGAATTTCATAATACTGAAAGCAATGCAAGAACTATGCCACCAGATAAAAAAATTCTGGACAAGTTCCTTAGAGATTCTTAAATTTGTTCAAAATGTAACAGTATTATACTTACAGAGTCATTAACTCAAGATGCAAACCTCACTTGTTACAAAGCATGTAACACCATCTTACCATATAGAAAAAAAGAGCAGTTTTCTCCATCAAGGACATACTAATGATTTTCAAGAAAATGATGGAAAATAAAACATTGCATTTATGAGCATTTCCCTGTGCCTTATATCAGAAACATTCCTCCAAGTTACTATTGCAAAAAGAAGTACATTTTGTTTTAGAATATAATCATGACCTCTAAAAATCTTCTCCTGTGAAGAATTTTTACTTATAACTTGAAATAGCAGAAAAATCTAGAATTGACAAGAAAAAAAAAAGGTAACTCCTAAGAATTAAGAGTGATTTAAAATTGCATCAGGGGGACTTCTCTGATGCTGCAGTGCTTAAGAATCTGCCTGCCAATGCAGGGGACACGGGTTTGAGCCCTGGTCCGGGAAAATCCCACGTGCTATGGAGCAACTAAGCCCGTGCGCCACGACTACTGAGTCTGCGCTCTAGAGCCCGTGAGCCACAACTACTGACCCTGTCTGCCGCAACTACAGAAGCCCACATGCCTAGAGCCCGTGCTCCACAACAAGAGAAGCCACTGCGGTGAGAAGCCCTTGTACTGCAACGAAGAGTAGCCCCCACTCACCGTGACTAGAGAAAGCCCGCGTGCAGCAATGAAGACCCAACACAGCCAAAAATAAAATTTAAAAAAAAATTTTTTTTAATTTACAAAATAAAATTGCATCGGGATTTCCCTGTGGTCCAGTGGTTAAGACTATGCGCTTCCACTGCAGGGTGCATGGGTTCGATCCCTGGTCAGGGAGCTAGGATCCCACATGCCACGTGTGCAGAAAAAAATAAAATAAAAAATAAAATTGCATCAATTTTGTTACATTCTACGAAATGATTACAACTGCATATATTACTGTGTTAGCTCTTTTTCTTTTGCCAAAATGCTCTCACACTTTCATTACTATTAGATAATAATCAGTTAATTGATAGCTTCAATTGCTTTAAGAAAGAACATAGCTTATTTATGCAGCGTCGTTTCCTTTAAAAACAGTCTTGAGATCAGGGAGGAAGACAGCTGACTTGCTGTGCCAGGCATTGTGCGATATAATACCTCATCCATTCCACCACCCTCTGAAATAGTCCCGTTCTAAACAACAAGGTCCTAATGTATAGCACAAGGAACTATATTGAATATTCTGTGATAAATCATAATGGACAACAATATAAAAAAAGAATGTATATATGTGTACAACTGAGTCACTTTGCTGTATAGCAGAGACTGGCACAACACTGTAAATCAACTATACTTCAATAAAAATAAAAAATTTAATATATGGTAAAAAAATAATAAAAAAGTAAAAAAAGAAAAAAAGAAATAGTCCCATTCGAAAGGCCAGGAAATAAGGTTTATTTTATTTTTGGCTGCATTGGGTCTTCGTTGATGCACACTGGATTTCTTCTAGTTGCAGAATCTGGAGCTACTCTTGGTTGCGGTGCGTGGGCTTCTCATTGCGGTGGCTTCCCTTGTTGCAGGGCACAGGGTTTAGGCATGAGGGCTTCAGTAGTTGTGGCACACGGGCTTCAGTAGTTGTGGCTCCTGGGCTCTAGAGTACAGGCTCGGTAGTTGTGGTGTATGGGCTTAGTTGCTCCGTGGCATGTGGGATCTTCCTGGACCAGGGATCAAACCTGTGTCCCCTGCATTGGCAGGCAGATTCTTAACCACTGCGCCATCAGGGAAGTCCCCAGTTAGTGCTTTCTGCACCTGTTTTAAAAAATTCTTCCCCACCCTGAAGTCACAATGATCTTCTCTTATTATTATTACCTAAAATTTTTAAAATTATGCCTCTACATTCAGTTCCTTAATCCATCAGCTACAAGGGAAAGATTCAATTTCATTTTTTTCCACTACATGTAAAACTGATTATTGGGAACTAGATCTGACCCCAGTAACTAGACTCAACCACTGAGCAAAACAGGAAACTAACGAGATTCTTCTTTTGTTGAGGACCTACTATGCCAGCTAGGAGTATTTTACATACCTTATACAAATATGCAATAATTCTGCGAAGTACACTGTTACTATTCCCATCTTACAGATGAAAAAACTGAAGCTAAGAAACAAGTCCAAGGTGTTAAAAGATAAAGATGGGATCCACATCTGTCTCATCTAATGCCCGTGTTCTTTCTACCATACCACACTGTTTTAGGTTAAGAATTTGATCTCTGGATAAAAGAGGAAACGTTTTCATTTGAGGATGCAGTAGTCACTTTACTCTCCAGGTCCGCTAATAAAATGATGCTTACTTTATTTTAATAGTCAGGGAACAGATATTTATTGAGTGCCTATTACCTGCCAGGTATTGTTCCCTACTCTGGGGATCAAGTGATAAACAAAACAAAGTCCCTATCCTCTTGAGGGCTTACGTCTAACCTGCTCATAAGTAGTCTCCCATGTCCCTTCTGCATGACCCAGTCTTACACACTTATTAAAGAAACACTTCTTCAGGCTTCCCTGGTGGCGCAGTGGTTGAGAGTCCGCCTGCCAATGCACGGACACGGGTTCGTGGCCCGGTTCGGGAAGATCCCACATGCCGCGGAGCGGCTAGGCCCGTGAGCCGTGGCCGCTGGGCCTGCGCGTCCGGAGCCTGTGCTCCGCAACAGGAGAGGCCACAACAGTGAGGGGCCCGCGTACCGCAAAAAAAAAAAAAAAAAAAAATACTTCCTCAAAAGCAGAGCAATAGGACTGCAACATGTTGCACTGTCAAGTTTAAGGCTGAACTTAAATAGCAACTTGAAGAAATTTCACCATTTCACACTGACAGAACGCCATGAAAGAAAGCATTGCCATGCCTCTTCCCTTCTCCTGTAGCTTATACTTTCACTTTTCAAAAAACATTAGCAATATTTCCAAATTACCTTAAAAAAATGAGCATGACTTCTTGTAAGCAAAATGAGCATACATCTTGTGCTATTTCTTAACCCTTTTCTTTCCCTCTTTAAAAAGATGCATTTCTATGTACAATAAGCAGTAATAAACTTCTGCTTCATTTCTTTACTACAAATGGGATGTCTATGCATATTCAGAAAATAGAAGAATTCAAGAACTAGGAGAGAAACTTCCCTGGCGGTCCAGTGGTTAAGACTCCACGCTTCCACTTCATGGGGCATGGGTTCGATCCCTGGTCAGGGAACCTAAGATCCCACATGCCGTGTGGTATGGCCAAAAATAAAAAAAAATTTAAAATAAAGAACTAGGAGAGAAAAAGAGGTAACTATTCAGAGCAATGCGAGAGGCCAAGTACTACCTTTATTTTCCCATCACCTGCTTGCATCTGTTTCCATCTTTCAGACAAAGGAAACGCCCTTTCCAGAGGCTCTAAATTCCACCCCTTTCACCCACTTAATAATATAACACCATCAGTTATTCCTTCTGTACTACATTTCCACAGGATTAGTCACATCAGAGGAACATACAAACACTCTAATGCTGCCATCTCAATAATCAAAGAAAACCTCTCCTGACCCCGTCATGCCCTCTAAGAACTCCATTTCTCTGCTTTCCCTTCACAGTAAGAAATCTCATCTCAGAAGCTTGTCTACATGTGCCATTTCCTCACTTCCTCCCCAGTCTGGCTAGTCTATCCTAACACACTGACATTACTCTTGGCCAGATCACCAATGACCTTTCAATCACCAAATCCAATGGTTTCCTCTCTGGTCTCACCAGGCCCCCCATCTATAAAGTAAACTACTCAAAGCATTTTCTCCTCTCAGCTACTGTGACACTACTGTCCTGGTTTTCCTTCTTCCTCTCTGTCCAATCCATCTCACTCTCTTTTGCTGGCTCCTCCAGAATCACACAAACCCTAAATCTTGGAATTCCTCAGAGCTACGTGCTGAGTTCTCTTTTTCCCGTATACATCCAACATTCTCTTCCTGGGCGATATCATGCAAATTCATGGCACTTGCTCCCTGAGCTCCAGACACATATGTCCAACTACTCATTTGGAATCTCCATTTCAATGTTGCACAGGCAAGCAAAACAGAACTCTAATTTGCTTCTAAACCCAACCCTCTCCAGGCTTCCCCATCTCAGTGATAACCAACCAAGCCAAAAACTTAGAAACCATGGTCAATGGCCCAATCACCCTCACTCCGTCCATTAGCAAATCCTACTGAGTCTACTGTGACCATATATCTTGAAATTAACCACTTCTCTCCATTTTCACCATCATCCTAATCCAAGCCACCTGGACTATTGCAGTAGCCTCCAAACCGCCTCTCCTTTCACACTTGGAAGTCTGTTCTCTACACAGCAGATAGAAATCTTTTTAAAGGCAAAGCAGAGGGAATTCCCTGGTGGTCCAGTGGTTAGGACTCCGCGCCTCCACTGCAGAGGGCACGGGTTCAATCCCTGGTTGGGAACTAAGATCCCGCAAGCCATGCGGCACAGCTAGAAAAAAAAAAAAGGCAAAATAGATCCTGTCACGATCGTACTTCAAGCCTTTCAGTAACTTCCTAAGTAATAAACTCCAAACTCCTTACCAGGATCTACAAGGCCCTGGAAGGTCTGGTCCCTACTTAACACTCCATCTTCCTTCCAATCATACTCCCTCTGTTGGTTCCTAACTCATCTCAGACTCTTTCCTAAGTACTATCCCCTTGCCCAAAGTGCTCCTCACACAGCTGCTTCTCACCCTTCACATCGTAAGTCTAAAAGTCACCAGCACAGGAAGATTTTTTCTCATCACCCTATCGAGCATGTCCTCATCTTATTCTCTAACATCACTCAGCCTACCAGCCAAGTACTTATCACAAATACTAGCTTCTATTTATTCCCTTACTAGTTTATTATCTCCCTACTTTCCCAAAATACAAGCTTCCCTGTTTGGGTTGTACATGCAGTGCCAATAAATATTTGTAGAATGAGTGGCAGAAAGAAGAAATAATTCAAGGACATAGGAAGGAGAGAAAAGAAGGGAAGAAAAGAAAACATTTCCTATCTATAGCCAGGTTTCCACCAGAGTTTTATAATACAGATTTTTCCATACTGTAAGTGAAAGTAGAGGTTCGCTGTCGGCTAAGTTGAGCCTAACAGTAATATTCTATATATAACCTATTTGTAAAGTACAGCTCTAGCAGCAATCTGTTTATTTTATACTCAGTGCATTTCTACTGAAAGATCAAATTATTGCTTCCCTACAACTAGTCTCAGGAGTTACTAGTACACACTTAAATTTGCTAATGTAAATGAGGAGAAAATTTTGCTTAAAACATAATGCCAAGAGGAGAAAAAGATAATTATAAAATGCAAGCGCTTTATGCCTAAATGCATTAGAAAAAATCCCTCTAAAAGAGCAAAATGTTAATGAGGGGTGATCGGTAAACGGGATACACTGTTATAACCTCTTCGTTTGTGTATGTTTAAAATTTCCCATAATAAAAAGTTAAATAAGAGTAAATGCCTCTAAGAAGTCAAAAGTATCTCGGGCTTCCCTGGTGGCGCAGTGGTTAAGAGTCCGCTTGTCGATGCAGGGGACACGGGTTTGTGCCCCAGTCCGGGGAGATCCCACATGCCGCGGAGCGGCTGGGCCTGTGAGCCATGGCCGCTGAGCCTGCGCATCCGGAGCCTGTTGCTCCGCAACAGGAGAGGCCACAACAGTGAGAGGCCCGCGTACTGCAAAAAAAAAAAAAGTAAGTATCTCTGGGTCAAAGCTATTTTCCTAGCTCAAGTGAGCTCTGTTGCCCTCTGGAGACTTAATTTAAATGAACTGATAACAGTTTCTAAAGGTGTTTTCTTAAGACATGGGCTCCTTGGGAGTGTCTGCGGGCCCTCCCACTGGCTCAGTGTCACTGACTTCCAGCCCAGCCTCCTTTCTATGACAGTCTGCAACTTTAGGGGAGGAATAAAATCGTTTAAAAGGAGGAAGTAGTGGAAGCATGCAGAAAGGGAAAATAAATGATTTTTGCTTAAACTTAAACAGAACATTTTTTTCCTAGAATTCTGATAAGGCAATATTTCTGTCTAAAGCGCACTTCAGGGCTTCCCTGGTGGCTCAGTGGTTGAGAGTCCGCCTGCCGATGCAGGGGACACGGGTTCGTGCCCTGGTCCGGGAGGATCCCACATGCTGCGGAGCGGCTGGGCCCATGAGCCATGGCCGCTGGGCCTGCGCATCCGGAGCCTGTGCTCCGCAATGGGAGAGGGGAGAGGCCACAACAGTGAGAGGCCCGCGCACCGCAAAAAAATAAATAAATAAAGCGCACTTCAGATGCTGAAAGGGACTTACAGAAGACTAAATGCAAATCCACCAGTGACCAGCATCCCCAGCCAAAATGGCCCTCCTCCTCCATGACTCCAACATTTCAAAATGTTGCTGCTGTCAGTGGTAGAGATGCTGATGTGAAGGCCTCATTTATTAGGTGGCACAGAGAACAGAAGAATGTAAGCTGCTCTGGCAGTAGTTAATTTTTTTGCTACAGAAATACTCTGCTCTATGGGAAAACAAAAATCATAGAAGTTTATTTTCAGTTTGTTTAGACTGAAGAAAATAATCCTATTAGGAAAGTAAGGGACTGCAGCTAGTCACAATTTTAAGACTGATTTTATCCTTACAAGTGAATCCATGAACATAATGAGATGGATCCAAACTGGCACATGAAAGATCCATTTATTTAGTTTACAAGTAGAAAAGGATCATCGGAAGACGCGGAGATCACCTTCCTCCCCACAAATACACCAGAAATACATCTACGCGTGGAACAACTCCTACGGAGCACCTACTGAACGCTGGCAGAAGACCTCAGACCTCCCAAAAGGCAAGGAACCCCCCACGTACCTGGTTAGGGCAAAAGAAAAAACTAAACGGAGACAAAAGGATAGGGACGGGTCCTGCACCAGCGGGAGAGAGCTGTGAAGGAGGAAAAGTGTCCACACACTAGGAAGCCCCTTCGCGGGTGGAGACTTCGGGAGGCGGAGTGGGGGAGCTTGGGAGCCGCGGAGGAGAGCACAGCAACAGGGGTGCGGAGGGCAAAGCGGACAGATTCCAGCGCAGAGGATCGGGCCGACCGGAACTCACCAGCCGAGAGGCTTGTCTGCTCGCCCGCCGGGGCGGGCGGGACTGGGAGCTGAGGCTCCGGCTTTTGTCGGAGCGCCGGGAGAGGACTGAGGTTGGCGGCGTGAACACAGCCTGCAGGGCGTTAGTGCACCGCGGCTAGCCGGGAGAGAGTCCGGGGAAAAGTCTGGACCTGCCGAAGAGGCAAGAGACTTTTACGTCCCTCTTTGTTTCCTGGTGCACGAGGAGAGGGGATTAAGAACGCTGCTTGACGCGAGCCGCGGCTAAAAGTGCGGAGCCCAGAGACAGACATGAGACGCTAAGGCCGCTGCTGCCGCCACCAGGAGGCCTGTGTGCGAACACAGGTCACTAGCCACACGCCCTTCCGGGGAGCCTGTGCAGCCCGCCACTGCCAGGGTCCCGGGATCCAGGGACAACTCCCCCGGGAGAACGCACGGCGCGCCTCAGGCTGCAACGTCACCCCGGCCTCTGCCGCTGCAGGCCCGCCCCACACTCCGTGACCCTCCCTACCCCCCGGCCTGAGTGAGCCAGAGCCTCCGAATCAGCGGCTCCTTTAACCCCGTCCTGTCTGAGCAAAGAACAGACGCCCTCCGGCGACCTACACGCACAGGCGGGGCCAAATCCAAAGCTGAGCCCCTGGGAGCTGTGAGAACAAAGAAGAGAAAGGGAAATCTCTCCCAGCAGCCTCAGAAGCAGCGGATTAAAGCTCCACAATCAACTTGATATACCCTGCATCTGTGGAATACCTGAATAGTCAACGAATCATCCCAAATTAAGGAGCCCTGTGGATGAAAGGCTCTTGGTGCTGCAGCCAGGAGTCAGTGCTGTGCCTCTGAGGTGGGAGAGCCAACTTCAGGACACTGGTCCACAAGAGGCCTCCCAGCTGCACATAATATCAAACAGCAAAAATCTCCGAGAGATCTCCATCTCAACGCCAGCACCCAGCTTCACTCAACGACCAGCAAGCTACAGTGCTGGACATCCTATGCCAAACAACTAGCAAGACAGGAACACAACCCCACCCATTAGCAGAGAGGCTGCCCAAAATCATAATAAGTCTACAGACACCCCAAAACACACCACCAGACGTGGACCTGCACACCAGAAAGACAAGATCCAGCCTCATCCACCAGAACACAGGCACTAGTACCCTCCACCAGGAAGCCTACACAACCCACTGAACCAACCTTAGCCACTGGGGACAGACACAAAAAACAACAGGAACTACGAACCTTCAGCCTGCAAAAAAGGAGACCACAAACACAGTAAGATAAGCAAAATGAAAAGACAGAAAAACACACAGCAGATGAAGGAGCAAGATAAAAACCCACCAGACCTAACAAATGAAGAGGAAATAGGCAGTCTACCTGAAAAAGAATTCAGAATAATGATAGTAAGGTTGATCCGAAATCTTGGAGATAGAATGGACAATAGAATGGACAAAATGCAAGAGTCAGTTAACAAGGACCTAGAAGAACTAAAGATGAAACAAGCAATGATGAACAACACAATAAATGAAATTAAAAGTACTCTAGATGGGATCAATAGCAGAATAACTGAGGCAGAAGAACGGATAAGTGACCTGGAAGATAAAATAGTGGAAATAACTACTGCAGAGCAGAATAAAGAAAAAAGAATGAAAAGAACTGAGGACAGTCTCAGAGACCTCTGGGACAACATTAAACGCACCAACATTCGAATTATAGGGGTTCCAGAAGAAGAAGAGAAAAAGAAAGGGACTGAGAAAATATTTGAAGAGATTATAGTTGAAAACTTCCCTAATATGAGAAAGGAAATAGTTAATCAAGTCCAGGAAGCACAGAGAGTCCCATACAGGATAAATCCAAGGAGAAATACGCCAAGACACATATTAATCAAACTGTCAAAAATTAAATACAAAGAAAACACATTAAAAGCAGCAAGGGAAAAACAACAAATAACACACAAGGGAATCCCCATAAGGTTAACAGCTGATCTTTCAGCAGAAACTCTGCAAGCCAGAAGGGAGTGGCAGGACATATTGAAAGTGTTGAAGGAGAAAAACCTGCAACCAAGATTACTCTACCCAGCAAGGATCTCATTCAGATTTGATGGAGAAATTAAAACCTTTAGAGACAAGCAAAAGCTGAGAGAGTTCAGCACCACCAAACCAGCTCTACAACAACTGCTAAAGGAACTTCTCTAGGCAAGAAACACAAAAGAAGGAAAAGACCTACAATAACAAACCCAAAACAATTAAGAAAATGGGAATGGGAACACACATATCGATAATTACCTTAAATGTAAATGGACTAAATGCTCCCACCAAAAGACACAGATTGGCTGAATGGATACAAAAACAAGACCCATATATCTGCTGTCTACAAGAGACCCACTTCAGACCTAGAGACACATACAAACTGAAAGTAAGGGGATGGAAAAAGGTATTTCATGCAAATGGAAACCAAAAGAAAGCTGGAGTAGCAATTCTCATATAAGTTATATATATATATATATATATATATGTAGTTTGCTTGAGTGCAGTGTTTTTTGTTTTCTGTACTGAATTCATTAGCATGGGTCGGTATAAAATTTAGCATAGGTCAATATGTAATTTGTAAACTAATAAGGTCTTAAAAGTGAGGAATTAAGTCTTTTAAATTTAATTATTTATTGTAAAGAGCAGAATAGCATACATAAACAGGTGCCTAAGGAAAACTTGTATTCTAATATGGAACTCTCATGAACACCTTTTTTTTTTTTTTTTCTTTCTTCTAACGGTATGATAGTAGGCCATTTGATTATTTTTATGGCTTTAACTTTACAACAATGAAATATTCGTAAATTTTAAAAAGTATTTTTCTTTATTTGATGCGGGTGGGATACTGGAGAAATGAAAGGTCAAACACCTATTGAGGAATCCATACTTGTCTATATATTGTGTACTTTTATTTCAAGAACTGATTTAAAATTCCTAAAAGGATGCTATAATAAGTTATTATGCCATTTTACAGACTGAATTAAGTGAATTTCAGGGAGGTATGAAACTTGCCTAAGGCTATCCAGCTACCAAGCGGTAGAAGTGAGAATTAAATCCAGGTATACCTATCGCCAAAAAAAAAAAAAAAAAAAAAGTAAAGGCATTAACCCTTTTTTGTCATATTATATCAAAAAAAAAAAAAAAAAGAAAAGGATCATCGTTTAAGAAAAATAATTAGCATTACAGAAATCCAAAATAACCTGATGAATGAAATAAGCTAGTACTTGAACATAAATTATTTAATTCACCAAAAACATGATAAATTATTCCCTGAAGATAACTTTTAACATTAAAAGCCCTTAGAATTTCAGATTTAAGGAAAAAAGCAAAGATGTGAATTTCATAAATAAATTACAGTAGAATTCTAAATCTGTAAATGTAATCACTGCATAGGATTTCATTTTGTCTTTCTTTTTTGGGGGGTAGGTGGAAGAAGTATTTTTTGATCTATCAGTGACAGACCTCACATCCAAGAAACAGACATTCAACCTAAAACCCTAGGCCAATTTTAATTGGGGCCTAGAGAAGCAGGGAAATAGGCAACAGAAGTCCCACTAATTCCTACCATTTCCACTATGATCTCCCTCCACATCTTGAGAGATTTAAATGTTGCCATCCCTAATCAAAAATAAGCTTATCAGTAATAGATTCATGTCATAAATACTGACGAGCACTGAACATGAATATAGTTTGCAATCAAGTATATTTAGACCTTGGTATCCTTGTTCATAAGCGAGAAAAGGAGCAACAAGATGCTGGCAATGTGTCTTGGGGGGTGTGGGGGCGGTAAGAATGATCTGAGCAGCAAAGGGAGGAGCACTCAATCAGAGGTACCGTAAATACAAGCCTGTCACATCTTAGACCAAGAACTAATATCAGGGCTCTGAATAAGGACTATAATCAGATTAGGAGAGGCCAGTATGATCTTGTAAGTGACAGAGATCTAATCTGGGACACAACTGGGCCTAAACACAGATTTTCTGAACTCACGGAAATGAGCACTTAATCACACTAAGAGATCACGGCCACAGTGAAGATATGTTTCCTGTCGTGTTCCATTTCGAGAGGCTGAGTTCAGTTTTGTGGTTCAACACATGGATGTGACTAGGCTAAGATGGAATTTAATTCTTAGCTTTTAAGGTTGCACTCATGATCTCAGATCTTACCCTTGCTATTAATTTAGTTTGTCCTACATCTAAGTTTATTAATCTCTACATATGAATTAAATAAATACCACCTGTGCTGGATAGTTTATGTTGGTACTCAGCCCCATGTTTAACATTCTAGACTCTCCCTGAATCATCAGGTGTGAATCTGCATCGCCAGCCCCCCTTGTCAGTTGTGCTCTCACTCCACTCTGGCAGCAGCCCTGGCAGGCGTTCCTGCTTGGCAGTTAGTGAACTCCAGCAGTATAGGTGAAAAATGGTGGTGTGTGGGCTCTACGCAATACCACCTTCCTCTTTGCTCCTCCAGCCCTTCCTTTTGTATCCAATTCCTAGAATCATACCCCCCCTTTTTTTAATTGACATATAGCTGATTTACAATATTGTACCAATCTCTGCAGTACAGCAAAGAGACTCAGTTATACACATAGAATTGTATCCCCTTTTGATTGAAGCACCTAGGAGTGGTTTCCTGACTAGACATTGTCTGATAGCCTACCAAATTCAGAATTTATATAATTCACAACCCAGGGTGGGGAGCTATGCTATAAAATATTCATTCATCCATTCAGTCAACAACTTCTTACTGAGCACCTACTGTAGGCAAGACCCTGTTCTAGGTGCTAGAGATACAACATAGACAAAAATCCCTGTCATCAAAGAGCTAACATTCAAGTGCAGGAGAGAGATAATACACAGGCTAGAGAAGTAAAATACACAGTGTTAGATAATAAATGCTAAGGAGAAAAAAAATAATCAGGGACAAGGATATGAAATTTTGCAGGAGGTTTAATTTTTTTTTTTTTTGCGGTACACGGGCCTCTCACTGTTGTGGCCTCTCCCGTTGCGGAGCACAGGCTCCGGACGCGCAGGCTCAGCGGACATGGCTCACGGGCCCAGCCGCTCCATGGCATGAGGGATCTTCCCGAACCAGGGCACGAACCCGCGCCCCCTGCATCGGCAGGCGGACTCTCAACCACTGCGCCACCAGGGAAGACTGAAATTTTCTTTTTCTTTTAATTGAGGTATAGTTGATTTACAAAATTAGGTACTAAGGGGCTTTCCTGGTGGCGCAGTGGTTAAGAATCCACCTGCCAGGGCTTCCCTGGTGGCGCAGTGGTTGAGAGTCCGCCTGCCGATGCAGGAGACGCGGGTTCGTGCCCCGGTCCGGGAAGATCCCACATGCCGCGGAGCAGCTGGGCCCGTGAGCCTTGGCCGCTGAGCCTGCGCGTCCAGAGCCTGTGCTCCGCAACGGGAGAGGCCACAACAGTGAGAGGCCCGCGTACCACAAAAAAAAAAAAAAGAATCCACCTGCCAATGCAGGGGACACGGGTTCAATCCCTGATCCGGGAAGATCCCACATGCCACGGAGCAACTAAGCCCATGCACCAACTACTGCACTTATGCTCTACAGCCCGCGAGCTACAACTACTGAAGCCCACACGCCTAGAGCTCGTGCTCCGCAACAAGAGTAGCCACCGCAATGAGAAGCTCTTGCACTGCAAGGAAGAGCAGCCCCCGCTCGCTGCTACTAGAGAAAACACACACACAACAACGAAGACCCAATGCAGCCAAAAATAAATAACTAAATAAAATAAATTTACAAAAAAAAAAATAGGTAATAAGTTACAAGTGTACAACATGGTGATTCACAATTTTTAAAGGTTATACTCCATTTATAGTTATTAAAATACTGGCTATATTCCCTGCGCTGGACAATATATCCTCGTAGCTTATTTATTTTATACATGGTAGTTTGTACCTCTCTTAATCCCCTACCCCTATCTTGCCCCACTTCCTACTGGTAACCACTAGTTTGTTCTCTATATCTGCAAGTCTGTTTCTTTTTTGTTACAGTCACTAGTTCGTTTTATTTTTTACATTCCACATATAAGTGATATCATACAGTATTTGTCTTTCTCTGACTGACTTTACGTCACGGAGCGTAATAACAGGAGGGTTGAAATTTTAATCACACAGGTCACTGAGGTGATTTTGGGGGAAAGACCCCAAGGAAGCAAGACAGCTAGTCATGCACATATCTCCAGGAAGGCATTCATGGCAGAGGAAACAACACGTGCAAAGGCCCTCAGGTGGGAGCCCCCTGGGATTATTGGAGAGCAGATAGTGGGGAGGAAGTGTGAGAGGTGGGAAGGCTAAGCCGTGGAGCCTTGTGGGATATGACAAAGACTTGAGTGAAAGCAGGAAATTCTGAGCAGAGGAGTGACATCATCTGACTTACCTGTTAACAGAATCTCACTGTGTCAAGGGTAGCCTGGAGGAAGCAAGGGCAGAAGGAGGGGAATCAGTTAGGAGGCTACTGTAATAATCCAAATGAGACTGGATGATAGCTAAGATGAAAGTAATGACAGTGAGGATGCTGAGCAAATTCTGAATGTATCTTGAACTCCTATGTGATCATTAAAAAGTCACGGGCTGGTCCCTGAAATTTGCTGAAATCCACAACAATAGAAATTTCTAGGGCTTCCTTGGTGGCGCGGTGGTTGAGTCTGCGTGCCAATGCAGGGGACACTGGTTCGAGCCTTGGTCCAGGAAGATCCCACATGCTGCAGAGCAACTAAGCCCGCGTGCCACAACTACTGAAGCCCACGTGCTTAGAGCCCGTTCTCCGCAACAAGAGAAGCCACCGCAATGAGAAGCCCATGCACCACAATGAAGAGTAGCCCCACCCCAGCAACTAGAGCAAGCCCACGTGCAGCAACGAAGACCCAACGCAACCAAAAATTAATTAATTAATTAATTAAATATAAATAAAATTGATGATGCAGGCAACTGTACCCTCCTAGGTTATAAAAAAAAAAATTTCTATCTGACTCCTACCAGGTGAGAATATAATTAGCCAAAGAAAATGTAATAATTGCAAATTAACTTCTTATAATATTCAATATACAGAAAAATTAATACATAACATGCCAGGGTTATAAAAATTTTAATAAATCAAAACAGCAAATGACTCACATATAAGCACTCAGCATAATAACCTCCCTCAGCAATGAAACAGCAAATTAGGGGAACTCAACAGATAACAAAGTAAAAAGTTTGGGGCCCATTTAGGATATACTGTAATCTTGCCAAGCTGCATGCTTATGGACACAAGTTAACAGAGTTTCCCCTCTATCCCCGTGTTCTGACTGCTGCTCACTCCAGTTCCAGGCAGGTCCCAATGAGCCTGCCTTCAGTTTCAGATATAATAGCCCAAGATCACTGTAGCTAGTTGTTTGCTTCTTCTGGTACTCTCAAAGAGGGAAAGTTGGTGGGAACCTCACCAAAGTTAAACAGCTTTAGGAGGAAGCAGCACTAAAGATAAAGGCTTGGAAAGGGATTTGAAAAGGAAAAGTTCAGGATTATTTTCTTATTTTATACTGGACCTTGTCTCCATTAAAAACTGAAATGTCGGGGCTTCCCTGGTGGTGCAGTGGTTGAGACTCTGCCTGCTAATGCAGGGGACATGGGTTCTAGCCCTGGTCTGGGAGGATCCCACATGCCGCGGAGCAACTAGGCCCGTGAGCCACAACTACTGAGCCTGCGCGTCTGGAGCCTGTGCTCCGCAACAAAAGAGGCCGCGATAGTGAGAGGCCCGCACACCATGATGAAGAGCGGCCCCCGCTTGCCACAACTAGAGAAAGCCCTTGCACAGAAACGAAGACCCAACACAGCCAAAAATAAATAAATAAAAAAATCACAAGTGCCACATGCTGTAAGTTAAATTCAAAGTCCAAGTTAATAAACACTGTTTAAAAAAAAACAAAAACTGAAATGTCTTAAGTCTGAGAAAATCTTACACTAATAATATATAAGTATTCAAAGATTACTCACTCCCTGACCTTTACTCCCACAAACATTATTCCACAAAAACCATTTCTCAAAATAACACCCTACAAAAATATTAGCCCCTCCTCCCAGCCCTGTCAAACTATCTTCCATAGGAGGCACTTTGTACCTTTCTGACAGCACTTAAACACTAGCTATTTTGTATCATATCTTATCCTGGTACTATAAGCTTCTCAAGGGCAGGGAATTTACTCAACTTTGTATTCCCTAAACTCCTGGCACCACCACTTTATGAAGTTTTCTGAATAAATTTCTATGTCAACAGATCATGGTACCTCCAATTCAGTAGAGAGGAAAAAACCGCAACTTTCTAATGCAGCAATAACGTTCCTGCCTCCAGGGAGGGGTAATGTCATTCTCACAAGAGAAGGAAATTCAGTGTCCACTACCTCGAGGTGCCTCAAGGTCAGCACTGCTGACAGTCCTGGTGTGCACACTGACCAATCGGGAGTGCCTTTTTCACCTGAGAGGGCGTTAAAGCAGAGTTCCCGTGTAAATTTATTAGGCATTATCCACAGGTAATTTGCTTGCTCTACAGTCCTCTTCAAATCCTCTGACGTTAAAACAAGCCTTCAAACCATTGTTTCTTCCACCTGTTCTTTAAACATTGAACGGTCCAACTTGCCAGGCTACCCTGTTGCTTACAAGGCTTTTCACAATATAAGGAACTTGACTAAATCTAATTGCCGATTTCTATACTTCTTTTTCCTGAGATCACTTATTTATTTATTTATTTATTTTATTTATTTATTTTTTTGGCTGGACTGGGTCTTCATTGCTGCATGTGGGCTTTCTCTAGTTGTGGCGAGCGGGGGCTACTCTTTGTTGTGGTGCGCAGGCTCCTCATTGCAGCGGCTTCTCTTGTGGTGGAGCAGGGGCTCTAGGTGCACAGGCTTCAGTAGTTGTGGCGCATGGGATCAGTAGCTATGGCTCTCAGGCTTAGTTGCTCTGCAGCATGTGGGATCTTCCCGGACCAGGGATTGAACCCGCGTCCCCTGCATTGGCAGGCGGATACTTAACCGCTGCACCACCAGGAAAGTCCTGAGATCACTTTCTGAAGGCACCTTATCAACCCATAAGAACTTGCTTTTTGCCATAGTATGTTATGCTGTCTCTTTGCCACAAGTCCAAGTCTACAAGTCGCATCCTTCTGTCTGCCTTCATGGGTCAAAACTACTCACCAGAATACAAAATAAATGGCAGAAAGAATGCCACAGCAAAGCAAACACACTTGACTCCGGAAAGCCCATAGTGCACTCAGCGGCTGCAAGCCCCTGCAGGGAAGGGCACTAGCACTTGTGGACCAGCAGTGCCCGCCCGTTGCTGGCCCAGTGTGTGCACCCTCTGCACATGCGATGACAGCCCTGGGTTAGGAATATACTACCATGAATTGTTACCCATTTTTTGATGACAGTATTTTAGAGGCAATGGCTGTACACAGAGGAGATACTGATGGGGGTATGAATGTAAGCTCTGAGGGAGTGTTCTCAAGTTCTTCCAATAAAGGGTAAGAAGTAAGAACTCAGATTACTGAAATATAATAACACTTTAAGATTCAGCTACATAATGCATCAAGATTCCAAATTCAGTTTCTTCAGAAGTTACGATACTGGAACCATAGCATTCTGTTTAAAATTCCTTATCAAGTAGCTCAGATAAAAAGCAACTTAAAAAAATTAGCTGTATTACTGCCAATGAATACAAAAAAATTTCCAGAAAATAATTTGTTAGCCAATCCATGCTGCTGTGATTTTCTCAAAACCAAAACACAAACACAAATAAACTAAATTGATAACAAGCAGCACACACACAGGTCTTGGGCTTTAAAGGCATGGTTAACACCTCACAGTCTGTGGACATCTTCAGACATCTCAGCCTCCCAAGACTCGGCTGGGAACTCTGCCCCCTCTACCCCTCCTGCCCCACAGGAAGGGGAAGGAGTGGCAGAGACTTTACCTCCTGCTCCCCTTATTCTACTGCACCCAGTGCTGAAGAACAGTCTACTTATACAAACACATTAACTCAGAAAAAACACATTCAGTATTAGAAAGTTTGTCTTAATCCAAGCAAATGCAGTTATCATTATTAGTCCATGACACTGTTTATAGCATAAAAAACTGGAAATACTGACTGAATAAATTATGGAGCAGCCATTAACAGACTACTAGGCAATCATTAAAAGAACAAGGCAGGGCTTCCCAGGTGGCGCAGTGGTTGAGAGTCCGCCTGCTGATGCAGGGGACATGGGTTCGTGCCCCGGTCCGGGAAGATCCCACATGCTGCGGAGCGGCTGGGCGCGAGGGCCATGGCCTCTGAGCCTGCGCGTCCGGAGCCTGTGCTCCGCAACGGGAGAGGGCACAACAGTGAGAGGCCCGCGTACCGCAAAAAAAAAAAACCAAAAAAAAAAAACCAAGGCAGATCTCTGTGAACTTGGATATATCCAAGACATTTTAAATGAAAAGAGCACTACCAATTGAGTTTTTTGAAGTGGGTGGAGAAATATATATCATTATACAAACAGAATTTTTCTGGAAGAAAACAAAAAAAACTAGGGATAACAGTGGCCTACAGAAGGGACTGAGGGGACTTCCCTAGCAGTCCAGTGGTTAAGACTCCAAGCTTCCAAGGCAGGGAGTACGGGTTCGATCCCTGGTTGGGGAACAAAGATCGATGCCGTGTGGTGTGGCCAAAAAAAAAAATTGTACAGAACGGACTGAAGGACTAGGGATATCAGTAAAGGAGTACTGTACACTCTTTTTCACTATTCAAAAAATATTTTACTACGTACCATGTATCTCTGTTTAAAAAAAAAGATTAAGGGAATTCCTTGGAGGTCCAGTGGCTAGGACTCTAGCTTCCACTGCAGGGAGCACAGATTTGATCCCTGGTCAGGGAACTAAGATTCTACATGATGCACGGCCATGGAGTGGCTGAAAAACAAACAAACAAACAAAAAGATTAAGTACTTAAGTCTGTGATTATGATAAAAACAAAGCAATGCAAGAAAAAGTGATGCCTATTAAAAGAATTTATTATCTCTAAATTCTTTGTGGCAACATTTGAATTCAGTAAAACGGGTGGGTGGAGGGGTGGTATAGGAAGAGGTTCAGTCTACCCACAGTAACTTTCAACTTTTTGCCAACCGTGATAAAAAAAAAAATGTATACTTCCTCCTCAAACCAAGATGCAAAAATCCCTTAAATGTTTGGCTCCACTGTAATCAAAGTTTAAATGATTCAAATATATTAATAGATCTGCAACTAAAGTTCAATTACATTTTACATGTTAATATCACATACTATGAGTAAACAGTTTTACATAATATCTTTTTGTTTCTAAACAAAGAACTTCAGAATTACTGAAGAGTCCAAATTTTCTAAAGTCTCTCCAGCCAAAAATCAGTTAAGTAAAAAACTAGAGTATTGACTCATTTTTCCTTTGTGCATGGAAGCAGAACAAAATATATCAAACCAAAAAAAAAAATTTTTTTTTTCATTAAAAAATAGAGGGTTTTTTCCCCCATAGCGTCACAATTTCCAAAACTTCTCCATTTCCAGGCAGGACTGAGGAGGGGGTGGGAAGGATTATAGGCAAAGTCTAAGTCTGGTCAACCCTCTTTCACTTCTGTGGTGCCTCCCCTGTTCTCAGGTACCCCCAGTCCTCATACAGATACAACATCATCAGCACTCCCACCACAGTAAGAGCATCAATTCAATTAACAATGGTGGAAGGACAATGGATCCACTGGATTTTATTCTGAAGCTCAACCTGGGGCTCATGCACCTGCAAATAACAGGCTCTCATTAGTTACATGAGGGCAAAGGAAGTATCAACAGAATTGCCCCATCCTACGCTCATATAGAACCAGACTGGTGATTGCCTCTCTGTAACTACTATCATGAAAAGTAAAGCAAATGACTGGAGCTAATGCCCTTCAATTTGATTTTTACTAATTTTTACTAATTTTTTTACTAATGGAAAACCATTTGTGTCAAAGATCTGAAGATGGGCAGTTATCCTCGAAAAAGTGATGTTATAGGTTATAAAGAAAATGAAGTTGAGGAAAGGAATGTGGCTCACCTAAAACAATAAACAGACACTCCAAGCTGCAAAATATGACAAAATATTGACTTCTCATAAAAAAAAAATTCTGAAGATTCAAAACTAAACTATAATACTGCCCCCAAATCTCCAGAGTTTAAAAAAATTTTTTTCTTAGATCATCTACAAGTTGGTTTTTTATTCATACCTCCACGTAACATATATGTACTTGCTACGCCCCATTCTCAGTACAGGGATGCCATGCTGATTAAAGGACAGACCTGGTTCCTATCTTCATGGAGTTTACAACAGCAAACAGAAGAACAATGCATTAGTGCACTGTCTAGTTTTCCCACAAGGAACAATAAGGGAAAACATTCCTGGAGTAGGTTTTAATATTCTCTACACTGGGGTTCTAAAACACTTTATAATAAATTAAACTTTTAAATTTAAATATTAGAATGAGCTAAAAATAAGATAATTTCACATAGTGATAAGTGCCATGAAGAAAACCAAACAGTAATGACACATGAAAAGCCAGGGGAGCGGAGGTAAGGATGTTTAGGAAAGGTTTCATTACTGAGCTGACCCCTCTGATGAAAAGGAACTAAATGTAACAAACTCAGTGTACTTGGAGGGACAGAAAAGACATGTGGCTGGATTGTGGGAAAGCAGGCGGAAAAGTGGCAGAGGTGGGCAGGGAACAAATCACAAAGGGCATTACAGACCACAAAAGGAGTTTGGATTTTATTGTAATTACTATGGAAAGCCACTAGCAGGCTCTAAGCCTAGGAGTGACAAGACAGGATCTGATTAAACATCATAGTTTCTTGTTTAGCAAATAATACATTTTAGAGTAGAAATAATGTTATAAATGATGGTGCTGCAGTATTGCTTCTATGCTTTCGTTCAGCTATAATTCATCTACTGTCTACTCTCTGCTACGTTGTATGCAAGGTACCGATAAAGAATAAAACAGGGTCTCTCACCATGAGCTCTCAATCTGGTATAGACACTGAACAAATAATTACAATTGTAATATTCACAAGAGGAGAATATGTAGAATACTGTGAGTACCCAGGGCAAAGGGTAGTTAATCCGGCCTGGAGAAGTCCAGGGAGGAAAACTCTACAGGAGACCTGAGTCTTACAGGACAAGCAAGAATCTCCTTAGTGTAGTCCCCTAAGCACAACACCCAAACCACTGGTGGAACATGAGAAAATTTAGGGGCTGCTGAAGACTTTCTTTTCAAGTATTTACATAGCATCATTAAGGTGGAATGGGAAAAAGAGTTAACATATAAAACATGAAACTGCAACTTCACAGGTATTGCTGAAACAGGATTTATTAAGAACTTCAAAGGTACAAACTTCTAGTTATAAAATAAGTCATGGAGATGTAATGTACAGCAATGGCGACTATAGTTAATAATATTGTATTACACATTTGAAAGTATCTAAGAGAGTAAATCTTAAAAGTTCTCATCATAAGAAAAAAATTTTGTAACTAGGTATGGTGACAGATGTTAACTAGACTTATTGTGGTGATCATTTCCCAATATATACAATTATCAAATCATTAGTTTTACACCTGAAACTAATATAATGTTGTATGTCGATTATACCTCAATTTAAAAATTAAATTTTTTAAAAAAAATTTCACTAGCATTTGGTTTTCCCACAACACTGAATATGTGGGTAGTCTAAATATCACTTCAACAAGTGGGTCTGTGCTCTCTGTATATGTATGTGTATGTGTGTGTGTATGTATGTATGTTAACCATTGTGTACTGGGGTTAAAAACTTTTTTTAATACCAACATTTTTTGCAGCCATTTTTATACTTAAGCCAAGACAATATTTAATCAAAATTTTCAAACAGATTTTGAAAAAATTCCAAATACTCTCCACTTAAGACTCAAAAGTTATGAAAATTTTCCTGATTTGTTTTATTTTTCTATACATATGTGCATATATGTATACTTTATGAGCCATTTGAAAGTGTTGAAGACATCATGAGACATCATGATACCTCAGCTCTAAACTCTTCAGCTTGCTTCTCCCAAGAATAAGGGCATTCTCATATATAGTCACAACACCATTATCACACTTAAAAAAAAAAAATTCTTAATATCTCCTGTTATGAGGTACATAGTTTGTAAAAATTTTAAGTACAAAGGCTTTGTTGAGAACCTTGGGAGTTCCCTGGCTGCCTAGCGGTTAGGGTTCCAGGATTTCACTGCCAGGGCCTGGGTTCAATCCCTGGTCAGGGAATTGAGATCCCGCAAGCCACATGGTACGGCCATAAATAAATAAGAAACTTACTGAAGGAATATATTTGGATAAAACGATTAGACTTACTATTACTTGTATTTCATTATTTTTATTTTTAAAATGTAATAATGTTTTATAAAATTTAAGTTAAAAAGTCAAAATTTTAGGAACTTCCCTGGTGGTCCGGTGGGTAAGAATCCATGCTCCCTGTGCAGCGGGCCTGGGTTCAATCCCTGGTCGTGGAACTAGATCCCGCATGCATGCCACAACTAAGAGTCCGCATGCCACAACTAAAGATCCTGCATGCCGCAACTAAGATCTGGCGCAACCAAATAAATAAATAAATATTTTTAAAAATAAAATAGTCAAAAATTTAAAGTAAATTTTTTAAATATTGAAAGAATAATTATGGTAATCAAATATGGCCAAAAGCATGAGATTGGTACGTGCGAGACTGATATTTGGGGAGCCTTGTGTTCGTGGAGGACACACTGGACATGCAGAGGAGAGTATGTGCAGAGGACCAGGGTGTAGGCGTGGCTGGAGGGATGGGCGTGTGTGAGAGGGGGCTAAGCTGGGCAGGTGAGGGGACAAGCTCCTCAAGGATTCTGTGCACATTCCTGAGGAGCCTGGACTTTCCCCTGCTGGCAGCAGAATAAGTTTATGTGATAAAATCAAGTTTGTTTAGAAAGAGCTATCTGGCCACAGTGTGTCAGATGGATTGGAGAAGGAGGGGCAGAGGATGGAGGGTATGGACAACCATTTGGAGGCAACAGAACATATTTTTAACTGCAAATATTTAACATTTTAGTTATATTATGGGCTGAACAAACCTGCTATACTGGTAAAGGAACAAAACAAAAACAGTAAAACTAAACTAAGTTTACTTGCATGTTCATGGTGTAGAAAAGCAGCTTTTAAGAGAATAAGATAAGTTAGTAGAGACTTCCATAAAACTTGAAAGAAACCCTTGGGCACTTTTGAAGGTTTCAGCATTTAAAGGAGTTGGCTCTTTTTAAAACCTAGTTTCACTTTCCAAAGTGGCTTTCCTTTTCCTTGGCAAGATTCATCGCAGCGTTAATTTTATATTTACCAGTCACAATTAAAATAAAACCAATGGGAAAGAGGTGGGGTGCAGAACAGATCAAGTGATTTTCCGACAAGCAGAGTGCCCTCAGGCAGTACTGAGCAACTCCAGAAAGTTCCACTTACAGAGTCCAAGGACCAGATACCAGCTCTGCCTCGGAAGAGGAAGAGGGCAGCACTAGAAGGCCTAAGTGGCAGGACAGGATGCTGACCCTTCACTCCCCTTCCACCAGAACTCTAGTTTTACTTATTTTACATATTGGGTTTCCTAGAAAGATTTCACTTAACAAAGGGTCCCATAGCTTCTAAAAATGTTTGAAAGCCAAGGAGTCAGAACTGCACATTCTTAAGTAAAGGGTTGGTAATTCAAGAATAAAACTCAGTTCCACGGGAAAGCTGTTGGGGGAAAAAATGGAAGCCATCACTAAGAAGGAAGGTCAAAAAAGAGACCTAGGCAGATGGGCCGGCTAGAGGAGTAGCTTTAAGGTAGACTGAGGGATTCTGTTCAGGACCTGTAGATTTTGAGAGGCCAGCAGAGCATCCAAACTGGACAGGCCCAGAGAACAGAGGATATATGGATCTGAAGCTCAGCAGAAAGGTTTAGGGGGGCATAAGAGCTAGATGAAGTCTAAATGTGGGGGAATCCACCAAGGGAGGGTCTGAAAAGGTCACAGAAGGCAAAAAGAAAAGGGTCTGCCTCGAGCTAAGATTGTGTGGAGCTAGTGGCACATAGGGCCACTTCAGGAGGAGACCCTGAAGTCTCCTTCAGGGTCTGAAGTGGGCAGTCTGTCCACCGAAGAGCAGGCACAGGCTGGACTGGCAGGGGTGGTACTCAACAGAGCAGAAGCTGCAGAAGGGCAAAGGGACCAGAGTAAAGGGTACTGGCCAGGAAGCAAAAGACTGGACAATGGGTCCAGGCTTAAAGGGGCTGGAACTCTTTGAGAGGAAAAGGAGGTTAACAATGAGGTCAAAGATGACACAGGATGAGTAGGGAAGCCTCTCAAGGAGGTGGCGGAAAAAGAATACCACACCAGAACCTGAGGTTTCAGTAGTATAGCTGCTTTGGAAAGAGCTCCTCTCAAAGTTAATAGAAAGCCAAAATCAGGGTAAAGGTCAAGGGGTGGGCTGGGAGGAGAAACGGTTTTCAGAACCCTGTTGTGCCTTAAAGCTCTGGATCTGGCTGTAGGAGTCGTGGAGCCCTCCTCAAGCACTCACAGCAGAGAAGGAAAGCCACCCTAGAAGGCAAAGCCAGAAGAGCCCACCCAGCCCACTGCTTCCCGTGTCACAACTACTACTGGCAACAGAGCCATTTAAAATTTCTCTCAGTTCACCCAGGAGCCCTTAAGGAAAGCCAGGCACAGATAATGCCTAAGAGCAGATTAAGTCTGTTTCCCAATTTGTGTACAGTGTTACTTGTATCAATATTAACAATAATAAAAACTTACGTATATTTTAAATGCAAATACAAACCATGATTGAGGACTAAAATCAACTTCAAAAGGGAAACAAATGAAAATAATAAGCATCAACTATATTAAGAGGTCAAGGGGTTCAGATATCATAAATGACCATAATAACAATCAAATACCCAAAGTTTTTCATATTTCTAGCTTTAGCTACTAGATCACCTACCCCTGCCCATTTTGCTCAATAATAAAAATGAAACCTGGACATCCCTGGTGGCACAGTAGTTAAGGATCCACCTGCTAATGCAGGGGACAAGTGTTCGATCCCTGATCCGGGAAGATCCCACATGCCGCAGAGCAGCTAAGCCTGTGCGCCACAACTACTGAGCCTGCGCTCTAGAGCCCGTGAGGCACAACTACTGAAGCCCGCACGCCTAGAGCCCGTGCTCTATAACAAGAGAAGCCACCGCAATGAGAAGCCCATGCACCGCAAGGAAGAGTAGCCCCCGCTCACCGCAACTAGAGAAAGCCCGTGCGCAGCACCAAAGACCCAACGCAGCCAAGAATAAATAAAATAAATTTTAAAACTATTCTGGGTAAAAAAATATATATAATATTTTGGAATTAAATCGAAGTACTTGTTGGTTAACACTTTAAACTGAATTTCAGCAGGAAAAACTCTTGAGGTATTTTAATGACTGATAAATTTCTCAGTCCATCTCATGTTGTCATTCCAAATACGACTGTCCTGCACTTGCAGCTGCCAACAAACCTCCCTTCATCTCTCATCTAAGACCCTCTCCAAATGTCATCTCAGCCCAAAACCAACTTTCCCAAACCAAGCAGGTACTCTCAACTGCCCTATCCACCCCAAATCAGTCTAGTGATTAACCTTTCTCTAGATTAAGCAAACACACCTGCATGCAGCACTGTACACCATGTTAGAAATGCCACTGTATAGCCTTTACCCACACAGCCCAGTGCTTGGCTCTGCAGTTACTCAACTATCAAACCACAAAGTTCAGCAGAGACCTAATACCTTTAGCACAATATATAGACAACATTTCTTTTTAATTATGTCCTTGAGTGATGATCTAAAGTCAAAAAGAGCTGAATAAATTTATAAACATCCTCTTGAATAAAAGAGACTAAAAAATAACTACAAATCTTTAGGTGCCTTTCAGCAACAGGCAAAGATTTACAATCAAACTTGTTAAAACGTCTACAGTAAAGTCATAATTTTTCTTTTAATAACCCGTCTTCTTATCCTCTCTCCCACTTTTGTAAAGCTTAAAAATGAACTTGTAACAACCTGACCATATCCTTTCTATTGTAAACATTTTCCAGTGGGGCCAGTTCCACTTGAAGAAGTATACAGTCATATCAAAATCCCACTCCCTGAAGTCTAATGGTTCAAAATCTCCCAGGTAACCAAAATCCCCAGAGACTTTCAGCCAATTTAACAACTATGTACAAGAAGAAATTTTTTTTTCAATTACAAAACATTCCAGTTAGAAAACAAATTCTATTTACAGAGATAAAAATACCCTGCCATAACAAAACCATACCATTTACTGATTAAATGTTCTTTCATTCTCATTTAAATTATTCTGAAATACTGGTTAACAGCCAAATAAATCCAGAAAGAAAAGTTTCAGGAAATTATAAGATAGAAAAGATTTAATAAAAAATATTTAGCATTCAAATACCTGCCTTATGGTCTTCTGCTTTCTGGATTGTATTCATTTCTTTAATGTGAACATGACATGAAGTCATAATAAAAAGGCCAATGAAGTTTGGACAGTTCAGCTTTTCTATAGACTTCAGAGTCAAAAGATATCAGCTTCTACATCATCATTCTACAGCTAAGCCCAGTCTAGTCACCACTGTGAAAGCAAAAGTACCCTACAGAAGCAGCAAGATTATGAATAAGAAAAGCATTTTTAAAGAGAAAAATCATAGTTTACAAAAAAACAAAAGACGGAATTCCCTTTCATATGTGCTTCTCATTTTGCATCTCTTCAGTTGCATCTCTCAAAAATTTAACAAATTTTAAGTTAAATATCTGATAATGCCAAAGCTAAGAAATCTAAAAAGAGCCACCAAAAAAGGAAAGGAGGAAGGAAGGGAGGGAGGGAGGAAGGAAGGAAGGAGAGATAAAAACTGGTGGATCAATAACAACTAAGTGATGAATTACTTTCCTAATGATGCTATGAATCTTGGGGTAGAGTGACCAAATTCAGCTTAGTTTTTGGCTAACTGTCTGACCTAGTCACAGAAAAACACAATTATTCAGCAGAATCATTTCACAAAAGAAAATCTTTGAACTTTGTGGACTACGCCCCATACATCCCTAACACAGGCCTCAGACAGTTCCCAACTTTGTATCACACAGATGGCCATGCAGTAGAAAAACACAGACCTTTGTGAGAACTAACAAGAACTCACTTACAACCTCTAACTCCTCTCCTTTAGCATTAGAAACAAGAAAGGGTACAAGAATATACTAAAAGGCATTTGGGTAGGACAAGCAAATTGCTGAAGTACTTGCTTCAGGGGGGGAATGTAAAAAACCCAACTTCCTAGGTCTAACACAAAAAGGTATCTTAATCATGTTGAAATTAAAAAGAAAAAAACACACCTGATACAACTTTTAGTTACTTTTTGTTTTTGCTTTCATCGCTAGAGTTTTAATGATTTGATAAACCAGGCAAATATCCTGCATATATAAATTAAGTTAATTGCCGTCATTTAAAAGGTTGTTAAAGCTTTATGCCCACATTCTTTAATTCACTGAACTTTAAAAAATCCATTTTCATTTAATTTTCTCAGCAAATTCTAGGCTTTAAGGAACTGACTCATCTACTGACAACTTAAATCTGACTTGTTGGGAAAGTTTATGATTCATCCTTCAAACCTAATGTCTGCAAATATACCTGTATTCCAAAAACGAGAAATAACAGATTAATACAGGCCCCGTGTCCACAAGGACTCCCAAAAACCACAGATCCAAACCTGCACAGTACTGCCTCAGCTAAAAAGTGATCTTCTGACTAAGAAGTCTCCCAGGTCAGAATTTTTAGTTATTTTAGATATTAAAAAAAGTAAGAATTGTTATAAAAGCATCAGGATTAGGGCGAAAACGACCATGACCATAACTCCAGGTTTACACACATGTTGTCCTTCAGTTTATTAATACTGCCCCCTTTCACCCTCAAAAGAGTTCTGCTGCAAAGCAAAACTTACCAGTGGTGATGGAAGTCAGTATAGTGATCACCTTGGGAGGGGGAAGGTGTTTACTGAACGGAAAGAATGTAAAGAGAGCCCTTCGGGAGGCTGAAAATACTCTGTATCTTAATCTGAGTGTAGCTACCAAAGCGTATACATACGTAAAAAGTCATTGAACTCTATGTACTTAAGATTTTACTGTAAGTTAGGCCTCAATAAATAAATGAATAAATATATATATATAATTTCAAAAACATATTAAAATACATGTGTAACTATCTTTCCAGATAATTACATGAAATCATCCAGAGCTCCCAAGATATTTTCTCTAAATGTATTTTAATAAAGATGCACATTGTGAGCACTTTTATGTAGAACCTTTCAAAGTACAGACCGAGATTTTTTTAATCGTTCACTTTAAAAAGTCACCGAATTTTAGAACTGAAAGCAGCAGAATAATGATCCACTCATCCTCTAACTCTGCGAAGAAGGAAAACCAAATCTGTAACGGGTAAGAAACATACCCAAGATAAGACAGCTAGTCAATGACAACAGCAGTAATGTAACTGTTTCCTGATCTTGGGCCACTCCCGTTTCCACCAAGCAGTTACTTTTCTGACATTATAAACAAATCTCAACTCTGAATCTACCTGTGGCCTAGAAAGATTCAACATATCCCTCAAAACACGAGGCCAACAGGCCCCAAAGTGTATGCAAGAAAACACTCATCTTCCTTCCTCCTGTCAAGACAGTTGACAAATGAACAATTACATTTTCAGGCATTTTGCTTGCGATGCAATAAAGTGTGACATCTGAAAAATGTGGTTCCAGAGGAGAAGGCATATGCAGGGATTGACAAAATCCATTTTATTTCCTTTCAAATCTCTCTGATGGTTTCTTGGTTCTCAAGACTATATCACTGCTAAGCAGGGCTCACGAAACCTCGCTCAGGGCCGTCCATCCGCATGGCTTTGAGAGAACCGCTGGGAATAACCCCCACTAAATAAAACGCCTGGCCCTGGCAAGGGTGTCCTACCCCAATCCTGGCGCATAACAAAACGTGCAGGTGACCTGTCCTTTACGGCTCAGTTTTAGAACCCAGTGAGCAGCTGACATCTTGTGAAAAACTTAACATACATCCTTTCCGCGGGAATTTATCTCTGTTCTCACAAGGCGTTTCTGCTCCCCACAGGGCAGGCCTGCCTTCTCAGGACACTCTGCTCGCCTCTCCATAGCCTCTTTTCAAGATCCAAAACGAGACTTTAAGAACAGAAATCGAAACGGTCACGGACCTCCCGAGCGGCAAGCCCGGCTGGGGTCGAGCAGCGGGCTCCCCGCGAGCCCTCGGCCCGCTCGCGCGGCGCTAGGAAGGCCCAGCGCACTCCACCACGCTGGCCCGAAGCAACCGGTTGCGGCGGCCGCTAGACGCTCAGCGGCCGCCTCGGCCCTGCGAAGTTCGGACCTCCGCGCGGGCGGCGCGCCCCCGGGTCCTGCTGCGGGTTCGCGCCCCGGCCCGGAGCGAGCCCGGGGGGCGGGTCCGCGGGGGCTCGGCGGGCGGGAGCGCGGGACGCGCGGGGAGGGGCGCGCGGCGGGCCCAGCGCGCCGGGGAACTTGGGCGCCGGCGTTGCCGCCGCCCGGCCACTTTCCTTTCACGCCCCAAGGCTGCCGCTCGGCGCGCTGTCCGCCCGGGACGGCCGGCCGCCGCCGCCGCGGCGAGGCGCCCAGGCGCGCTCCTGCTGCCCGGCAGGCCGGCGCGCGGGGACGCGCCAGGCCGCGCGCGGGCGCTGCGTTTCCCCCCCACACACACCCGCCCCGCCCCCGCCCCCAACGTGCTGCCGCCGCCCGTTGGCGCCTCAGACCGCGCGCCCGCCGCCCTTCGGCTCCCGGCGGATTTTCGTTGCCAAAGTTGCGTGGCCGCCTCGAGGGGGACGCCGCGCGGTCCACCGCCCCGGCGCCGCCGCCGCCCCTTCAGGCCGCCGCGCGGGAAGGCCCAGTCGGCGGCCCCGCTTTTTTACCTGTCGGGAGTTTTCGCGCGCGCACTCGCTCGATCGCTCGCTTTTCCCTTCTCGCGCTCGTTTTCTTTCTTTTCTTCTTTTCGTTCCCCCGTGCGGGCGCTTTTTCCGCTCGCGCCGCCTGCACTCGCCCGCTCGCGCCCTTCTTCCTGCTGGGCTCCGCGGAGCGGGGCGGCCGGCAGCTCTCCCCGCCCCCCTCCACCCGCGCTCCGGCGGAGGCGGCGGCGGCGGCGCTCAGCGCTCCGACTCATTCCAATATGGCACGGGCGCAGGGCGCATGCGCCCGCGCCCCCCCACCATCCGCGCTCCTCCCGGCGGCCCGCGCCCCTCGCGCCGCACGCGTGGCGCCCCCCGGCCTGGCCTCCCAGAGCTCGCCCGCTTGTCTTCCCGCACCGCTGGCCGGTTGCGGGAGGCGAGGCGGCCGCGGACTGGGGTCCTGGGGGGTCCAGCGCCGCCAGCCGCCCCAGCCCCACGTGCCCGCAGCCCACAACTTGCAGCGGACACCCCCGAGGCCGTGGCGCAAGGCAAGCGGCGGCGCCTCCGGCCCCCGACGGCGCTGCGACCCCGCGCTGCCTGGCCCCGACAGGGAGACGCGCCCCCAGGGACCCAGCGCCCACCGTGTCCCTGCTCCAACCCACGAGGGAAGGGCCCCCGCGCCTCACCTCGGGTTGTGGACAGAGCCCAGGAAACCGGGTGGCGTCCCTGTGTAGATTTTGGTGTCCGAGCCGGGGGAAGCGCGATGCTGTCGTCCGCACGTGACAGCCTCCGGCAAGATGGCATTAGCGGAGGAACGGACCGAGCGACAGCTGGATACCAGATCGGCGCGTGTCGCCGTGGGAGAGGGCTGCGTCCTCCCGCCTGGCCCACGTCGGAGACGTGGCGCGACCCTTGAGATCTGAGAAGGCACCCAAGTGCCCCCTGTCTGCGAAGTCAGACCCGGACCCCCGGCACACCCGGTGTCTCTAGGCTTCCGCAGGAGGTGCCCTGTAAATCCGAGTTTTCCTGCCGCTCGGGGCCCCGGCGAGGGGGCACAAGACGGCTGCCGAATTCCGCCGGGAGTGCAGGGGGCCCGGGGTCGGGACAGAAGCTCGAAGGTGGCTACAAGCCAGCCCCGCAACCCGAGGTGCCCACGGGCGTTATGTTCCCCGAGCTTGCCCCTTCCCCAGCGAGGGCAGGTGCCAGTGGGACACCCCTATCCCCACCTGCTCTGGAGAGTTCCATGCAGGAAGGAGTCCCTGTGCCGTGGAGACCCAGGAGTGCCTGGACTCCCGGGCCCAGGGAGGAGGTCTCCAAGAGGGCTTTGACGGCTCCTGCCTTTCGGGGAGGAGGAGGCGCCCCCACCGCAAGAAGGAGGTCTGGGGTGCCAAATGCGGCTCAAATCATTTCCTACTGACCTCAACCATCGCGCTGGAAAATATTACCCCACTTTACAGACAAGAGTTGCTCAAAGTCACGCTGCTGGCTAGATTTGAATCCAGTTTTTTTGTTTGTTTGTTTTTGTTTTAACTGCCACTGAAAAGAATAAGAAAACCAGGGAGAAAGAAACATGAAAAAAGAATAAAGTATCCATACTACTACTACAAAATGCAACTTTTTACACATGAAACCTTCCGCTTATATGCACGTCTTTACATAGTTGCAACCACACATTCTCCTTTGTGTTTGCTACCATCGCTAACATTTTTCTTCTGTTCACACAATTCATTTTTAATGTGTGCAGGTATCCTCATCCATTCACTCAGTCTCTTAATATTGCCTATTTTGGTTCCTTGTAATTGTTTGCTAATGTGTATCTTAGTTCTGCACTTGGAACAAATTCCTGACAGTCGAATAACCAGGTGGAAGGTTAAGGAACAGCAAGGTGTTCTTGCCCCACAGTGCCATAGGGCTTCCCAAAGAGCTGCCCCACTTACTCTGCACCTCCCAGGAACAAGTGTAAAAGAGTTCAATACACATTTCTAAGCGTTGGGTACCATCATTTTTTCTCCCCAATTTAACAGTGTCTGTTGGTATTTCAAGGTTACTTCAGTATTTCTTAGATGACTTTAAAAAGAAATGTTTTTTTCCATGCATTTACTATTCTGTATTTCCCTTTCTGTAAATGATCTGTTCACATCCATTCATCTTTTGGGGACTTGAACCTCTTCTAACATTGAATAAGCATTTTTTATGTTATAGATATTGCTCTTCTGTCATAAGTGATCCAAATATTTCCCAGTCCATTGTTCTTTTTTGTTTTATTCAATCTGTCATTCTGGTCCTTTGTGATTTTTTAAAATTATTTCAATGCAGACAAACCTTTCTTCGACCCATCTGATAGTCTTATTTTCTGCTAGTTTTCTAAAACTTCATTTTACATCTAGTTCTTTGGTGATTATCCATGGCAAGTTCATTTTGCTGTGTGGGGTAAAATATAGATTTAATTAACCAGCACCATCACCAGTTTTTATGCAGTCACCATTAATTAAATAATTCTTCCCTTATCCTTTGCTTAGTAAAATCTACTTTTATGCTAGGCTTTTGATTTTGGTTGGTCTATTTCTGAATTGTCCATTTCCTTTCACAGACTTTGGTTTAAGCAAATAACATGTGGATCTAAATATTGGTTCTTTAAAATAGGTTCTCACATCTGGCAGGGCTAGAATCCTCCTCATGGGGTCTTCTTTTATTCAGAATATCACTTGATATCCAGACTGGTTTAAGTCCGTACACATTTTAGGATAATCATACAGGGCTTAAGAGTGCTGGCTTTGGAGATGGGATCATCCAGGTTCAACACTCACCAGCCCTGTGACCTTGGCAAGTTGCTTATCACCTCTAGGCCTTATGGTCTTGGTCTGTAAAACGGGGATAAAAGTGACACCTGCCTCACAAGCTCAATGCCTGTCATATAGTGTATATATATATATATATATATATATATATATATATATACTCAGTAAATATCAGCATTGTTATTGATATTTTTCCCAAAAAAAGGGATTTTGCATGGAGTTACGTTAAACCTATGAATTCATTTAAACAGATCAAATACTCTATAATATTTCATTTTCCCAACCAGGACATGTGCTATCTTTCCTCCAAATATGTTAAAACTCAGACAGAAGCGAGGTCCCTCATTGACTCCAGCCTCTCTCTGTTGCTCACCTTCACGACCCCTGAGGAAGAGGAAGAGCAGAAAGCCACAAGGAACTACCATTTAAGAGTCTGGCTTGTGCAGGGCCCCGTGTAGGTATGGACATGTATGCACATGCAGGAAATCTTCTTTACCCTTTGCAACACCCCCCAGGGCAGGTCATGGCATTCTCTATGGACAAAGAGCAAACTGGGAGTTTCCAGGTCACTCAGTGAGAGCCAGAGCTAGACCACAAACCTGGTGGACCAGCCCCTCAACCCCTCTGCCACTTGGAATTTCGTATAGTAGTTATTCACAGAGGAGGCAATGCCAGAGGAGCATGGAGGAAACTGACTTCTGATCATGGCACACCCCTGCTCAAAAGCCTCCCAGGGCTTCCCGTTGCACTTTGAAAAAGCCAAAAGACTTACTTTGGCCTCTGAGACTGGCCCTGGCCATCCTACAAACTCACCAGGCACCACTCACCAGTCTTGCTTGCTGCAGTTCACCTGTACCTACATCCTTTCCATCCCATAAGTATGACAAGCCCCTTCCCGCCTCAGGACCCTTGCACACTCTGTTCCCACTGCCTGGGACACCCTCCATCCCACCTCATGCACCCACCTTCATATAGTTAGTACCATCTCATTGTCCCAGTATCTGTTTAAGAAGGTAGTCTCCTGGACTTCCTCCTGTTGTTAAGTTGTTAAGTTGTTAAGAATCTGCCTGTTAATGCAGGGGACACAGATTCGATCCCTGGTCCGAGAAGTTTTGACATGCCACAGCACAACTAAGCCCGGGCACCACAACTCCTGAGCCCGTGTGCCACAACTACTGAGGCCCGCAAGCCCTAGAGCCCACGCGTGGCAACTACTGAGCCCACACACGGCAACTACGGAAGCCCGCGTGCTCTAGGGTCTGCACACCTAGAGCCTGTGCTCTGCAACAAGAGGAGCCACCGCAATGAGAAGCCCACGCACCACAACGAAGAGTAGCCCCCGCTCACCGCAACTAGAGAAAGCCCATGCACAGCAACAAAGACCCAACACAGCCAAAAATTAACAAATTAAATAAATAACTAAATAAGAAGGTGGTCTCCTTAGACAAGTCTTCCCTGCCCACTCCACCTAACAGGTTCTCTCTCTCCCCACAATTGGTACCTATAATTTATATCTGTATTTTTGTCATTTTGTGGGGTCTGTCACCCTTGTCTAATAACCCCACAGACATCAGTCCCCCTGAGGGCAGAGATGTGCCTGTTTCATTCACTATGAAGCTGGTCCTTTCCCTGAGAAGCAGCAGGTTGATGAGAGGGTGGCTAGTGGGTCAGCTGGCAACATCCGAGACCAGAGGTTGGCACACCCATGACGTACCCTGACTATTCCCAACTCAGTCTCCACTTCCTACTGGTTCTGGGGGTGGAGGCTATGACCTCCTGCCCTCACGTGTGATCATTCCGTATGAACCCCCGTCCCCTGCTACTTCCAAGCAGTCCTACTCTCTGCAGGTGGGTGTCAACTCAGGGCCTTGTTCTGAATGAGAGCATTAGGGCCAGGCCTGGACTCTGGGGACCCACAGAGCCCTCAGCCAGGACGTGGGCCCATTTTCCACCCAAGAAGAACTTAAAGTTCTGCAGCCTCCCAGGCCCTGCTGTCAGCAGCCCTCCATTGCCACTGACCAGCCAGCACCCTTCAATCAGCCCAAGGGAAGCAAGTCACATGATGATGCCCTGTGGCTAATCATGCAAAGGATCAAGTAGACCACCACCGAAGAGTCCCTGCTTACACCATGCCACTCTCCATTGAAGCCCAGTTCACTATGCTGGCCCTGCTTCCCTAGGGGCACAGGCCACTGTCACGTGTCCCTTCAAAACCTGCCTGGCTCCACCTCCACATCTTGGCTCCTTCAATTTCACCCCGCCAGGCATCCCTCTCTCCTATATACGTGTTGTAAGGGAAAGAGCAGTGTGCTTGGAGGCACACAGCTTAGGGGTCAAGTCCAGATTTAGTCACTGTTTATTTATGAGACCTCCTTTTTTAAAATTTTAATTTAATGTATTTATTTTTATTTATTTATTCATTTTTGGCCACGCCGCGTGGCTTGCAGGATTCTAGTTCCCCGACTAGCGATCGAACCCGGGTCCCTAGCAGTGGAAGCACGGAGTCCTAACCACTGTACCGCGAGGGAATTCCCCAATAAGACCTCCTTTATGGGACACTTCATCTCTCTGGGCCTCAGTTTCCTCATCTCTATAAAAATGGGGATAAAGCCACCTATCTTGCTGGGTCCTGAGAATCCAAGGCAGTAATGTTCATAAACACTCTTTGCAAACTACGAAGCACAACAGAATTATAATAATTGGCCTGGTCCAAAGCCACTTCCTGCAGGAGGCCTCCCAAGATCTCTCCACTTCCTTCTCTGTCTACGTAGGGCACTTAGCTTGCTTTTCCCCAGTCACCTACCTTGGGAAAAGCACAGGCTCACCAGACCCCATTTCCATCCTTGAGTATCACAAGCCCAGGGCTATGCACAATTCATTCCCAGGGATCCCTCTCTACCTCCACAGCTCTCTTTTCCCAATTCATGGAGGAAAACAAAATTAATGGGCACAATGTTCTCGATTTTATATTATTGGGCCATGCAATTTTCCTAAGACTTTTTGCCCCTTCAACATCTTATCTGCTAACAAGAGTTTAAGGGCACAGAACTGGTGACCAAGAATACTCAGCAATGCAGGGAAAACAAGGCTGGCATTTATCTTTGGGGTGATGAAATGTTCAAAAATTAGATATGGTGATGGTTGCACAACTTCATGATATACTAAAAACTGCAGAACTGTACACTTTCAAAGGGTGAATTTTATGGTATATGAGTAATATCTCCATTTAAAAGTTGTATGAGAGAAGTCTGCAGTGACAGGTTCCGAGGACACAGGCCTGTAGCCCTTGGATCAAATGTGGCCCCAGGTGGTACTTTACTTGACCTGCACAGTGAGGTTTGTTTACAATACTCTTTTTTGGGGGGAGGGGTAATTTGCATAGAGTAAAATGCACCCATTTTATAAGTGTGCAGTCTCTGAGTATTGACAGAGGTAACCACGACCACAATCAAGATACAGAGCGTTCCATCACCCAGAAAGTTCCTTCCAACCCCTTTCAGTGACTCCCCTGCCCACAGGCAACCACTGATCTGACTTCTTTTCTTTCTTTTTTTTTTTTTTTAATTTATTTGGCTGCATCGGGTCTTAATTGTCTCCATAGTTAGTGTTGTCTGTTTTTAAAAAATTCATCATAGAGTAATACCTTTTTGTGTCTGTTTTTGGGATTCATCCACATTGTTACATGTATCAGAAGATTATTCCCTTTTCCTCTGATGTTCAACCACTCCTTTATTTCAGGTTAAATAATATTATTTTAATCACACAGAATGCCCAAGGAATGAAGATTCAGCACCTCTCTTTTCTACTGGTCTTCAAAATATTGTACCCGTATCAGTGAATTTTTGAGCATATACCCTCCGGTATGTTTACTTATGTTTAAATCATTATTTTATACACACATACTATTATATCTAGTAAAATATTACATGCATTATAAAACATACACAATATATAGAAATTTTAAAAGGAAGAAGTAAAGGTAAGATAAATACTACTTTAATATAATTTCCATTTTATTTATCAAAGGAGTATAATCATTTTGGCCCTCACAAATTATTATATTAAATGATTATTTTTAACAATATTAAAAAATATACATGAAAAATAATATTGTTAAAAAAGGAATGGGATTAAAAATGCTTCTTTTTTTACACTGCTGAAGTATAATTGAAGTACAATAAACTACACATATTTAATTTTATAATCCGATTCGTTTTGACATATGAATATACCCATGAAAGCATCATGACAATAAAGAAAACAAATATTTTCATCACCCACAAAAGTTTCTTCACATTTCTTTGCAATTCATCCCTCTCTCTGCGAACATCCCCAGGCAGCCACTGATGTGCTTGTTCACTACAGTTTAGATTGCATTTTCTAGAATTTTATATAAATGGAATTAGTCGGTACTCTTTTTTTGCCTGTCTCCTTTCATACAACTTAATGATTTTGAGATCCCTCCATGCTGTTGCATGTAACAGTAGCTCATTCCTTTTTCTTACTGAATAGTATTCCATTGTATGGGTATATCACTATTTGTGTATCCGTTCCCTTGTTGATGGGCATTTGGGTTCTTTCCAATTTAGAGCTATTATGAATAACGCTGTTATGAACATTCATATGTAAGTCTTTCTGTGGATGTGTGTTTTCATTCCTCTTTGTTAACGGCATATATATTATGTAATATATTAAATATAATGTACTAGAAATATTCCTAATTATTAATTAGTAATATAACATATGATCTATGAAAATATATAATAAAACAATATGAAATACTAAATCTATAGAGATATGTATGTGTGATATGAAATGTGTAATATGTAAATGAAAATATAATTTATAGTATATAATAAAATGTAATTAATATAACATGTATTAAATATTTTGAATATATATAATAAATGTCCCGTCAACAGTCATACACATTAAAAAGTATATATATATCACACACATACATATATATGTAAATACCTAAATACACATACACACTTTTATCTGATGTGTATGTCTTTGATGGGACATTTAGTCCTCATTCCCTGTGGTCCTCTACCCACCTGTTCTGAAAACCACATTAAAAAGAAGCAGTCACTCAGGTTTGACCCCAGAGAGGTCACTTCCAAGACCTGGAGGTCAAGTTGGGGCTGAGGAGCTGGCATTTGGAATCAGGACACCAAGGCTCACTATGCTGGCCAAGGGCTCCTGTATTTGGCTACTTGCCACCCAGGAGGGAGTAGAGAGTAGGGCCAACTCAGGCACAGAACATTCTCCAAGCCTGTCATGGCCTCCTAAAGGGTCAGAGGTGGGAGGTTCATGAAGAGAGCTGGCCATTGGGCCCTTGGAAGGGAGTTAGCAGGGTAAGCCCACCAGGAGAGGAAAGAGTAAAGGGCGACATGACAGTGGACCCTCCCAGCCTCTCCCCAAAGCCACCTGCTGGGCTTGGGCAAGCGCAGCCTGCATCCCTTTGATGCTCGGAGTCCTTTCTCCATCCCCTGCCTGCTTGCCATGACTGGAGACCACAGTCCCCGCCTGTCCCATGCCCTCCATTGCACTCCCTGCCTCTTCCCATGCTACCATTTTTCCTTTTTTATTAAGGTATAGCTTACATTTAATAACTATTAGGATATTGGTATGAATTTATAACATGTTAACACGGACATTCATTATGTTTGTTTGATGCCTGTTATAGCAACAGGGAAGCTTAATCTCCCTGGTAAACAAGAGCCTCACAGTTACCTGGCGGGGCTTCCAGCCAAATGTGTGGTACCACTTCTAGGCCCCCAACTTGTTTCCCTGCTTGTCAGTGCTGGGTGGATTTGGGAGGAAAGAGATTTCTGCATAATACAGACAAAATCAGAGATAATGCCAATGGACCTTGCTTTACCCGGTAGCTTTGTACAAAATGAAGTGTAGCCATTTGAATTCTAATTTTCTCATTACTTACTTTATAATTCCTGAGATGTGTGATCTTCATTCCTGTTGGGTCTTGCTCCTAAATCCTCAAATTTCCGTTCTCCACCGTCTTCAGTCAGTTCTGGAGCACAAAACCTGAGACAGTCACTTTTAACTTCCTGATATCAATTATTTTATCCTTATAATCTGGCTAGTAACATTTGGGCTGTTGAAAGCAGAGCAGTGCACTCAAAGATGTCTAGAGGTTCTTTCAGCTCAAAGATTTGGGATTGGGCTGTGAACACGATTGTGAATATTTCAGATAAGGAGTTTTCCAAGCAGCAGAGCCAGACTAAATCATTCATGCATGCTTCCTCTCATTGATGCCAGCTGTGTGCCTGCACAGGTGGGACTGAGGTGCACAGACAGATCTATTAAATGGCCAACCCAGAAGTGCTCCCAGCTGAGTAAAGTCCTCCCGAGGGTTGGTTCAAAGAAAGGGGGTCCTAGAAAGGGCCTCTCTCCAAGGAAGGAGGCCTGATTTCTTCTCCTGAGCTGGGAGCAGAAAACCTGAGTCTGCTTGTCCCTTCTCTCCCAGGGCCTGGCTTTTCCTCTGTGCAGGTGGGGAAGGAGGAGAGGCTCTATAGACCCTCCCAGCACCTTTGTGCTGGGTCCTCTGATAGATTTACTATGGCAGCCAGGAGGCACTGCTGGGGAGAAGCAGCCTTGGCAGGTGGGGGCAGGCTCTCTGCAGACAGCAAACGTCTTGTGCACTGTTCTTGGTGGGACCCCAGCAATCAGAGGATTAAGTAAAAGCATGCAAGTAAAGGTCTTCTGTGGTGCCCAACTTGTAGTCTCCCACATCAGCCAGATCCTCCATTGTAGCAGGACTCTGGGTTCCTGGAGGATGCCTGCCCCCTCTAGCAGCCAGGCTCACTTAGATGAGAAATGGGGTGGGCTCTTTGAGGCAACCAAGGGTCTGGAACAGAGGGACTTCCAAGGATGAAGAACAATTGGAATTCACATTCATTGCTATTGTCAGTTTCCTATAAAATTAAACACACACTTACCCTGTGATCCAGTTTCTCCACTCTTCAGTTAAATTTACCCAAGAGAAGTAAAAACACACCCACACACAGAGACTTGCACAAGATATTCAGAGCAGCTTTATTCATAATAGCTGAAAACTGGAAACAACCCAGAGGCCCGTCAACAGAAGAATAGGTAAATTGTGGTATATTTATACAATGGAATACTACTCAGTGATAAAAATGAATGAACAAATGTTAGACACAGCAACATGGGCAAATCTAAAATAAATCATTCTGACCAAAAGAAACTGGATGTAAAAAAGAACATGCTGTATGACTACATTTACTTGATGTTCTAGGACAGCAAAACTAATTTCTGATGATGGAGGTCAGAGTAGCAATTATTTCTTGAGTGGGTGCTAGAGACTGGGATGGCACACAGGAAATTTTCTGAGGTGATGAACCTTGCTCTGGTCATGGTTACATGGGTGTCCATCTGCATGAGAGTCATCGGGTTGTACAGTCCTGATTAGTGCTTTTTACTGACTGTAACTTATTCCTCGACAGGAAAAATAAGCCTCCAGGATGCACTCCGAAATGAGGAGCCTCTGGGGGAGGGGTGCTGCAGAGAAGCAGGCAGAGGCCCTGTGTGTGCGCACTAGCGCTCCCTTCATCCAACCCATCCTTCAGGAGCCTGGCTGGGAATTGATCTTCCTGGTTCTTGTCTCAACCGAATGTCGAGTGCACTGGCTGGTGAATGAGATCATACACATGTAAGTGGCAGTTTACAGCATGGAGGGCTTGGAGGAAGATCACAATCGGACAGGCCACATCATGCCCTCAAGTCAGCTGGGCCACCTGTCACCACTAGACTCTGGGCTTTTCTGAGGCCCCAGGACTGCCTGGCTGGGGCAAGGCATAAGGTTAGCTATAGCCAACCTTGCTGGGAAGAAGGGGCCCAGCCCAAGCCTCTCCTAAGGGGTAGCCCTGGTGCAGAGTGTGACAGGGATTGACCTTAACAGACCTTAGCCACTGCACCCAATATAGACTAATCTCATCTTTGTTTTTTCCTGTCCTGTCTTCTGCCCACGCTCAGCCTGTCCACTCCTTTTTCCATCCAAGCACCAGCCCTTCCTCAGACTGCCCCCTACTTGTTACCTTCTGAGCACTGGTTCTGCAGAAGAAATGACCCCAGGAGGTCCACACCCACACCTGTGGCAAGACATGGTTGTCCACATGTGGAAACACATACCACACACACACTCATTCACACACATCCCGGGAGGATCCCCGGCAACAGGAGTGGATTTATAGACGTGCACAGGTGCCTACGGCCATGGGCACATAAACTATTGCCGCCGTGATAACAGTCACCATTTATTGGGTGTCCACTAAACACTGGGCAATGTCGGATCAGCGATTGCTTGTGGTCCACTTCACATGTGTGCAGCCCTTGGCTAGATGGTCTGTCCATGTGTGGATTCATTCAATTCTCACCACAACACTGTGTGGCAGGTAGTATTCTGCCTACTTTAAAGATGATGACACAGGAGCTCAGAGAAAAGTCACTTGCCTGTGATCATCCACCCAGACACTCAACATAACCCCAAAGCACTGCAGCCAGGCAGAAAGCCCAGTCCGGCCCCTGCCCCCTGCACTTCCTCTCTCCCTACCCTCTCCTTACCCTCTCCAAGGTGGGGTCTCCTTTGGTCAGAGGGAAGCAAGCCCACGGCATCCCAAGAATGGGCTTTTTTGAAAGCCCATTTCCATCATCAAATGGGCTTGCTCTCTATTTCCCTGGAGCTCTTGGTGGCTACTGCCCAGCAGATCCTCAATGCTGTTTGGTGGGATGCGGGGGCGGGGGGGGGGGGAGTGGGCATAGAAAAGGCACGGTGAGCTCAGGGAGGGCTGGGAAAAACATCTGAGACAGGCCCAGGAGAGCCCCAAACTTGACACTTCAACCTCTCCCAGCACCTGGCCTGGTGGATGCTAGAATCCACACTGAGCTCCCAGGACCCGAACCCTATCTTCCCACTGCCCAAAGCACCTGCCTGTCTGTTGCTTCTTAATCTCCTATTCTGGGTCCTCCTTCGCCCCATTTTCTAGAAGCAGAAAGTGAAGGCCGAGACAGATTGGGATTTGTTAATTCAGAGTGAGAAGTCCAGGAAAGGTCAATCTTTTCCAAGTGAGTTGCTTTGGGGCAGTTTCCCCCTAGTTAGATTGAGCCTGAGCAGGGACCATGTCAGCTACACCTCCAGCCAGCCCTGCTGTCAGATGTCAGGAAGAAACCTGGGGCCAGGGTGTAGTTCAGATCCAGCCTGGAGGAGAGGGCCCAGCAGGCCGCTGACCTCAATCTCCAAGTCTCCCGGCCTTGGAGAAGGAGCTGAGGTCAGGGCTCTACTTCAGGAGAGGCCTCACCAGACAGATCCTGCCTTTAAGATGTAAAGTTATACATCTTAAATATATACAATATAAATTAATTAATTAATTAATAAGTAACATATAAGATGAGTAATGAAAGAAATTCACATTGAAAGGAGATGTTTTGGCAAAGTGTTAGTGCAACAAAGTGTTGTTAGTGCAACAAAGTCTTCTGATCCTGGGTGTGAGCTCAAGAGTTTGGAGGGTGATTTTTTTTTTTTTCTTTTTTTTTAGGCTGCACTGTGTGGCATGCTGAATCTTTGTACCCCAACCAGGGATCGAACCCGTGCCTCCTGCATTGGGAGTGCGGAATCTTAACCACTGGACCGCCAGGGAAGTCCCTGGAGGGTGATTTAGCACCTGCGTCTCAGCTCAGCGAGTTCAGTTCTCAGCATCTCTGAAAGACCCCAGAGGAGATGTGCACAGGGGTGTCCGTTGTGGCAGTCTGGAATAGCACCCCACTGGAAACAGCCTAGACGTCCAGGAACAGAGGAACAGATAAGCCCATGGGATATCCATATAGTGCATGTCCTCTGCTGCAATTACAATGACTGAGGAGGGGGAGGGGGACATGGCTGGTTTGGGGGTGCTGCGTGTCCACAGGAGCACAGGCTTTGCCAGACGCACAGGCTGTGCAGGAGCACCTGGGTCTACAGTCTGGGAGGGGTGTTCTGCTAGACATTTCCTGCCCTGCTTGGCTTCCCTCACGTCCCTACCTGTCCCCATCCCACCCCAAATCTTATTGTGGGGGGTTGGGAGAAAAAAGAAAATAAACTCTGAAAATAGTTTGAGATGTGAGCTTTTAAAAGAAAATGATTGAGTCTTGAAGCCAAAATAAGGGGACAGAGATAGGAAGTCAGGGCGTTGGTGGCAGTGTCATCATGGGATGGGCTGCCTGCAGGGCCAGGGCATTAGCACAGCTGAGCACCACCACTGGGACACAAGCATTTCACATTCACAGGACATTTGATAAATCATCTATATGTGTTAAACACACATTCTCCTAAAGCACTTTCTTTTTTTATACACAATAAATCTGTTGCTTGGGTAGCACAAGTATAATTATTCTCATTTTATAGAGAAATATCAAACTCCTAACCCTTGTGAACCCTGAGCTTGTGAAGAACAAGGCCAAGGGAGCCTTTCAATTTAATCTTACTGTATTACATTTTAAAAATGAGGATGTTTTTTGGGCTTCCCTGGTGGCGCAGCGGTTGAGAGTCTGCTTGCTGTTGCAGGGGACGCGGGTTTGTGCCCCGGTCCGGGAAGATCCCACATGCCGCGGAGCAGCTGGGCCCGTGAGCCATGGTCCCTGAGCCTGCGCGTCCGGAGCCTGTGCTCCACAACAGGAGAGGCCACAACAGTGATAGGCCCGCGTACTGCAAAAAAAAAAAGAGGATGTTTTCATGTACTTCTTATGTAATAAAAACTAATTTTAAAAGTTAAAAAAATTGTTTTAATTGAGAACAAGGAAGGAAGAGAGAGAACTGAAGTCAAGGAGATCAGTGAAGAAGCTATTGGTGAAGGGGTGGTGTGGCCGGAGTCTGGGGGTCCCCATCTGTAAAATGGGTGCACTGAATCCTATGGTCACTGGAGCTGTTGAGAGGACCCTAGCACTATTGGAGGTGCACTCTGAAGTCTGTGGGGTTTGTTCCCCAGATACTTGGCTGGAAGACAGGGCTCCCCCAAGTACCCTGTTCAGGCTGGCCTGTGGAGCTGCCCTCCCAGGCGTGCCTGATGCTCACAGGTCTCAACACACCAGGAGGCCAACTGGGCCATAGAGAAAGATCTGGCAACAGGGCTACCTCCCCAACCAGACCCCAGCCCTTAACAGGGCCCACTACTTCAGCCCAGCAGCCCAGTGGGGGATCTCCATGCAAATCAGCTGTATGAGCTATAGCTCAGTTCAGACCAGAGCTCCAGAAACAGGCCCCAAAGACACCCTCATTCTCTACTGCTCCAAGGCAGTATTGGGACAGCTGGCCTCAGCCTCTAACTGCTCAGGCCCTCACCGGAAATATGATGCCCAGTAGCTCCATGGCCTTCGCCCTCTCTGGGAAAGGGCAGAAGTAGGGCAGCCTGGGTCAGGAACTCCCCACTCCCCGCCCTGGGCAAAGAGCTCCAAGCCTGGTTGGAGGAACAAGGCCAAACAAGGGCTTAAACGCAGGTCCTTGACTCCTGTGGCTGTAAGCACAGCCTCATGAGGTGGACAGGGCCACCATCTGCTCCCTTAATTGGCACCCACTTCCCCACTAGCGCCAAGGGGCCATGAAGGAGGCGTGGTCACAGCATGGACAGCTTCTCACACATCTCCTCCTGCCCAGGGGTGGGGTGGGCATCCTCAAGGAGCCTGTACCTGGGAGGCAGTACTCCTGGGCCTCACTACCGGCCAGGCCCGGATGAGGCAGAAGCCTCTGGCTGGGAGAGGCAGGGTGCAGAGACACCCTGTGCTTGCTGCAGCTAGCTACCAGGGCCCTGTGGGCACACACGCATTCATGTCTGGGAGGGTCATGGGAGGGTGTCTCTGCATGTGTGATGGCAACGCTGCGTGGTAGCTCAAACACAGGCTCTGCCGTCCCTCTGCCCAGGCTGGAATCCCTGTACCACCATTGCTGGTGTACCTCGGGCAGACAAAAGCCCCTCTGGGCCTCAGTTTCCTCATCTGCCAAAGCAGCATGATCCCAACAACTCTGACCCCACGGAGTCTTTGTGAGTGCCTGGGTCACGGTCAGCCCTTGGTCTACTCCAAGCCAACGCATGGGGTGTGGCCAGCTGAGTGTCTGCCTGCCTCAGTGTCCCCAGAGGAGGCTGAAGAGCCAGTGCTAATTGCTCCTCTGCCGCTGATACTCTAAGAAGGGAGGCGAGGTGCTGAGCAGGCTCAGGAGGGGAAAGCCTAAAGGCTCAACGAGGGTTTGTGGGGTGTAGGGCCCAGGTGGACTTCTGGTCAGTGCCCCAGCCTCTGCTGGACCTGACTAGCAGCCATTCAGCATTTGGCAACTGTGTCCAGGGCCTGCCTTGCCATTGTCTCCCACCACCCTGCTCGCCAGCCCTTTGGAAGAAACACACGGGAGGGTCCTGCCCTCTAGTGGCCACCGGCGGTCAGGCCTCTCCTTTTGGATCCCAAGCCTCAGAGGAACCCACTGCCCACTCTACCTTTTCCAGTGCCGGCTTCACAATAACAAGTCTGTTTTACAGTGGCTAAAACTGAGGCTGGTCCTAGCAGCCGGCTCAGCTATCTTAATCTCTGAGCACCTTTGAGCCCTGAGGGCCCTGCTTCCGGGCTCTTGGTGGTCCTAGGGTCACAGGGTCTGTGTCCACTAAGAGGGAGGCCTGACTGTGCCCAGGATGAGGGTACTCACGGACCATGGTCAACACAAGCAATACAGGAAGCAGGGAGAGCCTTAGCTCTGGAATGGGGCACATGCTTCTGCCCAGGTTCCCCACACGCCCGCACCCCTGCTTCCCCCATTGCAGCCTATCATCAGGCTATGACCAGTGCCTATGGATGGGGGGAGCACCACAGGAGTTGAGAACTTAGCCTAGGGCTTGACACAAAAGCTGCTTTGCTTCTGGACACCCCCGTCTGTGCCCCAAGTGAAAGGAGGCGGGGACCTGGGGAAGGAGGGAAAACTAAGGGGAAGTCACGCCTCTCTAGGGAGGGCCTCTGCATCCTCTCTCCCTCAAGGGAGGCACAAGTGTGAACCCATCAGATAAACAAGTCTTTCCTTGCCTTTACTGAACCATGAGCTGAGCCTGGGACCGGGTCATTCCCCCAGGCCCTCCATGTCTCTCCTGCCAGCCCTGGAGGCCTCTTCCCTTCATTCCTGGAGTCTGAAATGCAAAGAGTTGTGGCTCTGTGCCAGGCGCTGAAGATTCACATGAACAAAGTGGGCCTGCCTGGCCCTGGGGCAGCTGGCACCTAGGGTAGGAGGTGGCCAGTGACAGCACAGGCCTCTGCAGAGAAGCACTCAGCGCACACGATGCCCAGTCAGTCCCACCCAGGCCCCACAGAGACCCCGTGGCTCTGGGCAAGGGCCCATCCCAAGAAGCCTCTATGTTCTGACAAGGACATACGAGCTCCAGGCACACACACCCCCACGAATCCCCACTCACGCACACACTTCCTGCTCCCAATTAGCACTAATTAGACAGCAGGAGAACCCACAGACCATGTAGCAAAAGCAGTCAGGTCTGTGGGGTCCCAGGGAGGCAGTCCCCATCAGGCACCAGGTGAGAAGGGCCTTGGGGGAAGGGCCCTGGGGTCCCTGCTTCTCTGAAGGGGGATCAAGTGACAGGGCCACATCTGCCAGGGACCTCAGTGGTCCCTCTGGAAGATGGGAGCTGCCCCAGGGCTGGGGCAGACTGGAGGATGGGGAGCCTGACAAACACCTCCTTTGAGGCCTTCCCCCAAGCTCCTCATCCCAACTTGGCCTCTCAAGTTCCTCTGCTCCCAGTCCTCACTCCATACGTCATCCACTCATTCATTCATTTATTCACTCATTCATTCATGCATTAAGTGTCCATGGACCTCCTAGGACCGGGCCCTGGGACCACAGAGATAGACATGAAGGTGATCAGCAGGGCCGTGCAGGTGGGTATGAGGGCAGGCGAAGCTCCTAGTGCTTAACTCCCCGACTTGAGCAGCCCCTTCCTCTACCACTCACCCCCACCCAGGCCTGGGCCCAGCTTGGCATAGATTACAGGGGGCAACCATCAGATGGCTTCTTCCCATTCCTTATGGAGAGAAGGAGGCCAGGCTGGCAGTGCGGTGTGCTTGTGAGTGGAAGGATCAGCCCCACACCCTCCTTCGTGTGGCTCCGGTTGGCACTCTCTGGGTGAGGCTGTTGTTCCCTTGGTCATTCAGACTGGACTCAGAGGATAGGCCAGCAAGGCCAGCTGTGCACATGCCCGTGACCAAGCCTACGGGCACAGCACCGCTAGGAAGTCATAGGATTTGGGGGGTAAGAGGAAAAGGGGGGTCCAAGTCCCAGTTGCTCTAAGGTGGGGCTGGAACACGCATGGCTGAACAACCTGGGCCCCAGACCCCAGGGTGAGGGCCCTGAGCCAGCCAGCCCCCTTTACACCACACCACACGGCTCAGGCCCTCAGCCGCAAGCTGGGGTGGTGGGAAGAAAGCAGGTGTGTCCAGCCTGGCCCCTGTTCCCCAGAACATCCCCATCAGGGAAACAGAGGCTGGGCTCTGCTCCCCTCCCTTTCCTACCTGGGAGACCAACAGTCCTGGGCAATTTGGTGTTGCCATGACAACCACACACTTTCTTCTTCCCTACTTAGCAGACTGAATTTGAGCTGCCAATTAAATCATGGTGAGTTGTCTGTTTAGAAGGCATGTGGCTGCTTGGAGACATCTATGCATCTTCCATTTCCCAAGTATCTCTGATGCCCCCTCCTTGCTTCCTGATGGCTGAGGCCAGCGAGACATGTCCTGTACCAGCTCCTGTGTCCCAGGGGCAGTCCTGGCCCAGTGGCAGCATCCCCTGCCGGTCTGGCCTCCGTCTGACAACACTCTGGTGTGCAGCTTCAGGGGCGGGTGGATGGTGGTCATCAGAGGCCCCAGACCATGCACAGTCCTCTTCCGTGTGAGGCACAGGGCTTTCCAGCAAGAGCTCTGGACTCAGAAGGCTCTTTGTCCCCTTCAGGGGTGTGCGCTGCCTTTAGGGGCTCGGTGGCCTTGGCTGGGAATTGCCTGTGTGTGAACAACTGGATGACCAGGCCCCCTGGGGCCCTCGGAACCACGCTTTCCCAGGAGCTCACCTTAGCTGACTGTGACCAGCAAAGGAAAGGAGCCGCCTCCAGTGCAGAGCATGGTGGCTGGGGTCAGAGCTCAGTCCCCTAGTGAAGGAGACCTGGGGTGGCCTGTAATAAGGGGGTTGCCAGTGGCACTGGAAGGCACGTGTCAGCCTGGCAGTTGCGTGAGGGCTGGCTCAGCCTGTTCAATGGGAGGTAGCCATGGGCAGTCAGAGAAACGTGTGGACCTGGCTGTCAGGCAGACTTGTGGCTCAGCCTGTTCTCAAATCTGCCTGGGACAGGGATGGACGTGGATGCGGGGGAACTTATCAGGAAGGGTCACTCAAGATGAGCAGGGAGACCTGCCTCTGCCCTCTGCAGTCAGGGCTGAGGCCTCTGCCCCACGTTCAATCCTTTTTTTCCTTTTTTTTTGCTGCACTGCTCAGGTTGTGTGATCTTAGTTCCCCGACCAGGGATTGAACCAGGGCCAATGGAAGTGAAAGTGCCATGAGCGTCCTAACCACTGGACTGCCAGGGAATTCCCACACGTGCAATCTTGCTGCAGGTTAAACCCACCACGTGGTCCTGTTTACATGGTCGCCACCCCACAGGGCTGCAGCATCCTCCGATGAGGGGGTGGTGGCTCTTGACCGTAACTCTATCTCCTGGGCTAGGTCCACATCTCTGCCCCCATTTACTACTGCTGTGATGTTGGGCAAAGTTCCTTAACTTCTCTGAGCCTTTTCCCTCTGGGGAAGGGAGGGGCCCACAGATGGGACCGTGAGAGTGGAGGGGGGGGTGAGGGGCTCCCTGAGCAAAGTCTCCAGGGAAAACACAGACTCCGTGATACTTGCTGAGGTTAGTCATGTTGCCAAGAGCTTTATAGTGTTTGCTCAGAGTTTTATAATTTTGTAGGGGACAGTATAAAGTATTTTTAAAAAAGCAAATGAAATAACGAGACCATTAATAGCTTGAGGATTGTAGTAGAAAGGAAATAGGATACTACTTGGTTTAGCAGAGAACAATGTTTCTATAGTTTTAACCATGTGAACATGAATATCAATTTACCCCAAATCATAACACTGGGAGGATGGGAAGGTAAGTGTGCAGGGAGGTGGCCATCAGAGCTCATTTTTCCATACGAGGAGGTCAATATTCTAAAGCAGAAACAATCAAGAAATAGCATTATAAGCAAATTACTTAGAAATATGAAGGGAAACAGAAGAAGGAATGATGCAAAGAACTAAAACAATGGGCCAAGGAGAAGGAAGCTTGGAGGGGGGCAGAACCTGCCCTTTGAGGGTTATCTTTTAAAACTATGTACATGTGTTTTTTTGATCAAAAGAAAAACTGAAAATAAAAATAGGTAGAGTTTAGATAGAAAGCAGGCTGAGGCTGGAGAGGTAGAGTAACTCGTCCAGGGTGGCAGAGTTGGGAGACAGCCTAGCAGGGATCCACATGCAGCTCTGAGAGCTTGGAGTGACCTTGTCAAGACCATGGACTCCACCTATGGGCCGGTGGCTCACCAAGCACCCAGGAAGGCTGCACAAATAAGGCCTCGAGCCTAACCGGCTGCACCCTATGCCTCTGGGCAGGGAAATAAGGCCCAAAGCCACTTCCCTGAGGAGATCACGTCACCCCGTGGGAGGAGCAGGAGCAGAGGGTGGTTTCACTTCCTTTCTGTTTACTGGTAACTTTAGTTCCCAAGTTCCCCATCCAGCCAGGCTGATTAGTTAGATTCTCCGGGGGGAGGCCTGGGGTATCAATGACTTGCCTGACACCTTGGGAAGCAGTTCCCTGTGCCAGACACGCTCCACCTGCAGCCAAGGAGGCAGTGGAGCCTGGAGGGTCGGGTCCTCGTTGCTGGCTTGTGCTCACCAGAGGCACCAAAGTCCACTACTCCTCCAGGAGTTTCCCGGCTTCTGCAGCGGGAAAGACAGTCGGCTGAATGACCCAGTGACAGGCTGCCATGATCTCACAGTTACCGCTGAGCATGGCTTGGGTGCCTGGCATTGCGCAAAGCCTCTTTCATGTGAAAGAAGGGGTATGGCCCACTGGCTAGCAGGTCCTGGGACTGGGCTCCAGGCTGGCTGGTCATTAACACAGTGTGACCTGGAGAGGCTTCCTTCCATCCCGGGGCTTCCTCTGGGGTGAAGCTGAGGCCGAGAGGCAGGGCCCTGCTCTGATACAGCAAGAGTGGTCTCAGGCTCCATCAGTGGGCAAAATGCAGAACAGGTCTCTGTGTCAAGATATTCTCTACCACGTGGTTTACAATGTAGGGAAAACTGGGGACAACTTAACTGGTACACTGTATAGTAAAAAAGAACAATGTAGAGGGCAGTGTGTACATGGCAAGATGTGTGCACCACATGCAAAGTAAAAAGAGGCCATGGACAGGATGGGGCGTTTCTAACTGTCTACAGGGCACTGGCTGCCCAGGATACTTTATAATTTACAACTTATAAGTTAATACAAGAAATACCTAAAATACATAATGCTGTCAGAGATAAGATCGTTTGCTACCAGGAAGAACAATACCCAGAGATATTTTAGACTCTGTGATGATTTCTGCTCTGGTCTAGCTCCCCTGTCTGAACGCAGGCCCAGGCTCCAGCCTCGGAGCACACAGGCCCACCTGCTTTCCCACTCTCCACTCAGCCCCAAATAGTGCTGCATGGTGACTTTTTCTTGGCCCCCACCATGGTCCTAGAGCAACAGTTGAGTAGGGATTAGAACCTTTTGTAGATGGAGAAGAGGATCTTATGAACAGACAGCGGCAGGCCTGGAATTAGAGCGTGATTTTCAGGCTCCCTGGCTCTGTTGATTATCTGTATCAACAGCTGGTCCCTGGAGCCAAAACATCATCTCCCAAGCTGCGAAGACAACCAGAAAGCTTGCAGAGTTGGGGGAGAGGCCCACAGAAGCTGATGGGAGTGGGGAGGCCTGGAGCACCGGGCTCTGTGGCACACCCAGGTCACAGGCTTTTGAAGAGAGCAGGAGGAGGAGGAGGAGCAAGAGGCAGGCCTGACGGACCCCCACCACGCAGACCCCAAAGGTCAACAGCCTTACTCCTCCCCCAAGGAGCGGTGCCAGACCCAGACGTGCCTGGTGTCTCCCTGCTCTCCTTGAGTCCCAACTGTGGGCAGAACACGCTTCCCTTCTTAGGAAAATCCCACCTTAATAGTAGCACTCAAGACAGAGCCCTCTGGGCACCCTAAGTTCTGGCCTTTCTCTTCCTCCCAGCTGCTTCTGGAAGGGGAAAGCTGGTTGGTCTGAACCTGGCATCCTTTATCCCAGTCCAGAGAAGGAAAAACAACAAACGAAATAGAAGTTTATAGAGGTTAAGTCTGAGAGGCTGATGGCAGAGGCAATGGTTGTTTTTTGTTGTCTTTTTTAGGGTGAGGAGGAAGAACTCAACAAGTTTCAGATCAGCTTTGATGAGTGGGTTCAAGGTGAGGACACTGGGAAACTGGAGATCGAGGCTGGCGGCGGGGGGAGTTTCGGGAGTGTCCTCACCTGGCCACCATGGCCCAGGCCTAAAGCTGAGGTCAGGGGAGCCAGTGCCCATGGCTGCCCACCCACATGGCGGGACCAACGCAGACCCTTCCATTTTCTTCAGAAGCTGCCGACAGCAGCTGGCCCTCCTTGGACAAAGCCACATTCTCTTCTGTCACCTTTTTTCTTTCTGCTTTAATCTAAGGCTACAGGGAAATTTAAACTACCAGTTGAGGTAATTTCTGAAATTGCTGAAAATCATTTAACAAGCTTTGGAAGCATCCCCTCTTGCTCTGGGGGGGCCACTCAGGCTGAGCCTGAAAGAGGTCATTTGCTGGCTCTCCCTGGAAGCTGTGGCTTTGCTTCCCCAGGCTTGCCTACCTGAGTTGGCCAAGAGTCAGAAGGCCTCCGGCAGTCTCCGTTACCCATGTCCTCACTTTCTAAGCTCCTCCGGGCAAGCTGGGCTGAGAAGGATCTTTCGTTTCCTCTTCACCTGCAGCGCTGCCTCCAAGAAAAGGGGAAAGAAATGTTGCCACTGAAGGGAAAAAGACTCAACCACATGCATGTCTGTGGACTGGGTTTAGGTGGGAAGGAGGGAGCAGGTAGGCGTGAAACAAATGTTCCCAGCGTCCACAGTTCCTCTCTGTTCAGCAGATTTATAATTCCACTCACAGAGCAAACAGGCTGGTGCAGGGCACCCCCTGCTCAGTGCCGCTCCATCCTCTCATGGAATCCTTGCCACATCCTATGAGGCAATTGCTCTAATGCCCAGTTTTAGCTGCATAAACTGAGGCTCAAAGAGATTAATTACCTTGCTCAAGGTTGAAGTGGGGATGGGTCTGCCTCCAAGACCCTCTCTGGAACCCACACACAACCTGCCTTCCTAATTCTCAAGGGAGAAGGAAAATAGGGCTGTTGGAAGAAAGGGAAAGGAGTGTGATGGGGTCAAGAGCATGAGCAACTGAACCTGACAGGGGCGAGGGCCCAGGGGGTGGAGAGGTGAGAGGTTGGAGGCTGGATAGCAGGTGGTGCTGGGGTTTAGTGCCTTCTGGGGGTGACAGGGCTAAAGAAAAGTGGTTAAATCTCCAGTATTTGTAGTGTCCTCACTTCTCGCTCCTTTGCTGGTCCAGCCGTAAACAGGCCTTGAGTGAGTTAATAGGAGCGAGGGTGGGGAGAACAGAGCTTGGGCTGGGGAGGGGGTGGGGTGGACAGCATCAGGAGAGGACTGGCCGAGGGTGAGGAGCAGAAGAAAAAGCGGGCAGGGAGGTGCATACACAGGACATGTAGGGAGTCTTGCTATGGGTTGTTTTCTCCAAGGCTTTCAGAGCTGCATTTGCCTGTCCTACCTCTGTTCTCCTTCCATCCTCCCTGGGCTGTGCAAGGTGGGCTACTGACAGATGAGGAAACTGAGGCACAGAGAGGCAAGACCTCCTGCCTATGATTACAAAGTGATGGAGTGGCCAAAGTTAGCTGCCTTCCCACTCCTTGGTGGTGTCACCTGGAGTCAAGGCCACAACAGACAGGGGACCATGGGATACAGACAACTTTTTCTTTGTAACGCAACATAATTTGTGGCCAGATTTGTTTCTCCCAAATACTTCTTTTTTTTTTTTTCGGTAAGCGGGCCTCTCACTGTTGTGGCCTCTCCCATCGCGGAGCACAGGCTCCGGACGCGCAGGCTCAGCGGCCATGGTTCACGGGCCCAGCCGCTCCGCGGCACGTGGGATCCTCCCGGACCGGGGCACGAACCCGAGTCCCCTGCATCGGCAGGCGGACTCTCAACCACTGCGCCACCATGGAAGCCCTCCCAAATACTTCTTATGCATGCTAATGCCTATGCAAAACAATTACCTTAAATTCTTTCAGATGAGATAAAGACTGAGGTGGGAGAGGAATTGTGGGAGAAAAAGTCATGGAAGGTCAGCAAGGAGGTTTAAAACATTCAAAATCGTGGATTTCAAACTTGCTGGGTTTTTTTGTTTTTGTTTTTAACAAAAAGAACCTTTTTTTCAAGCAAATTCTTAGACTAACCCCTAATTTTCAAAACAGATAAAAAGGGTGCTGCTCCAGTTGGAGTTGCAGCTGGATGGCCCGTCCATCTCCTCAGGCTCAATGTTATCCCTACAGCTCAGATCCAGCCCTTGTTAACCCGAGGGAGGAACGGAGCCCAAAGGTAGATGGTACCTGACATGTGCTCAGTGCGCCACAGTTGGTAGAGTGAGGGAGGCTTGTTCAAGGTCACCCATTGAGTTAGAAAAGGGCAGCCAGGCTGGAGTATAACCATGTATGTGACACCATGGGCCGCTTAGAAAGCAAAACTCTGTTTGTGTACTTCAGAAGGCAGACATGGACACAAGCGGACTTCCCTGGTGGTGGTGCACATGGAAGGAACGCCGTGGGCAGGACACCTCTGGGTTCTTCCCCCCAGAGCCTGGCTCTCAGCCATGTGTTTGTAGGGTTGCTGCAGGGACAGTTGAAAAGAGCCGAGGATGAGTGGCCAGTGCGCTTGGGCATCTTGCCATCAGCCCCGCATGATGTCACTCCCACTTACTAAAGAAAAAAGAAAAAAAATGCAAGTAGCTCTATCACTTCTATTGCCCCCCAGAGCTGGACATCTGCACACCTGCAAGAACATCCTCTTGTCATTGGAGAGATGCCACTTAGGGATTTCACAAGCCACATGAGGAAGAAAGGAATCTTCAGCTCTAGCTCAAGAACATAAAAATGCGCTGTGCTAATCTGGTTTGTTCATAAAACTGTTGTGTTAATGCCCTGGGGGAAACAAAAAGGAAAGCTATTTTAGCAACATTCCCTAGTTTGGTTGGGATTACGTGTGGGGGAAAACATTCCCGTTTCCCTCGCGGCTAAGGGTTTTGGTTCTCCTGGGTCCTCATGGTTCTCCCTGCCTGGCCGTGCCAATCCCTGATGAGGGCTGGACGAGAGTGTGCCCTGAGCCCAGGGGAAGCTGGGGCTAGTCAACGCTGGGGTTCACAACACACACCTCCCGAAAGGACCGAGGCTCCTGTGTCACCCAGAGTTGTCTCATAACTCTCCTTCTGAAAGATGCCCTCTGGTCCCCCTGATGCCACGCTCCCTGGTGTCAATTTTTGTGATTTTCAAAAAGCAGTGCAGAGAAGTGAATGAAGAGCCACAGTGAGTCAGGCTTTCATTTCAGACTCCCCTTCTCTCCCGCCTGACACGGCTGCATGGAAGCCGCACACTATTAGTTCCACATAATTGAAAAGTGTGTCAGGATCTCTCAGACACGAACCAGAAACATGCTGCTCATTGTCACCTCCAACGTGACTAATGCAGTCGTGTCTTAATTAGTCACTGTTTCCTGCGCTGACAGCATCAGAGCCCCGTTCCAAGGCCCCAGTTTGTGATGCGGATGAGATTAAAGGACTGAGAGTTGCCAGGTTTCCAGGTCCCCTTCCCACTGAGCACTCTGAACCCAGGTGGCCTCTGCCAAGTGCTTTGGTCAGACCAGGGCAGCACTGTGACAGTAGAGCCAACAGGGACACATTTTTGGATGGAGGGAGGTAATGAGACAAGTAAATGGTGGACTAGAACATTCCCTCACAAGTCGGTTGTTACATCACAGGCCCTTGGGCAGCTCCTCTGAGGCTGAAGGGGCAACTCCGGATGAACTATGCCACCTGGCCCAGCCCCTGCCCAGTGAGAGCTGACTGAACTGGGCACTCATCTGCCCCGAGGGTGGCCCATCCACTGGCTCCCTTATGACCCATGGCCCACAGTAGCTAGCCTGGGCCAGTTCCATTTCTCCTCAGGGGCTTTGTGTACAGAACAGAGCTTAAACCCGAGAGGAGAGACTGCAGGCAAGAGATAAAAGGTGGTGAAAGAGACTGTCTCAGGACCTCCCTGGTGGCGCAGTGGTTAAGACTCCATGCTCCCAATGCAGGGGGCCCGGGTTCGATCCCTGGTCAGGGAACTAGATCCCACATGCATGTTCCAACTAAGAGTTCACATGCCACAACTAAGGAGCCAGTAAGCCGCAACTAAGGAGCCTGTGAGCCGCAACTAAGACCCAGTGCAACCAAATAAATAAATAAATATTATAAAAAGAAAGAAAGAGACTGTCTCATCATTGGAAGAACGTGGACCTCTACCCGAGAGCAGCACCTATTTCTGGGAACTCCTCCTCTCATTGCCCACCAGCCTGACTGCCCACCGTCTGGGCCCCAGGACAGGTGGGTATCACCCCGGTGTGAAGCCAGGAGGAGCACAGAAACCAGGAGCTGCCCCAGCACCCAGCACCTGCTAGCCTCATGGTGAGGTAGCCGTCCAGGCACCCCCTCTCCTCCTTCTAAAGCCCCCTGGGGCCCTTTGTTCATTCAGTCTCATAGGCGCAGAATCCAGGGCCCTTCAACTCTTCAGGAACCTACAGAAATGACTGAGATGGAAAAAAATTTACTGGATCCAAACATAAAGCTTCAAAGCTGATGTTCAAATGTCTATAGCACATATCACCAGGAGAGTTAGCCAACCACAACTCCTGCATACTTACATACCTGTTATGCTCAGTGTGGGACAGGGTGTACTGTAACAGCTTTGACAAGCCGTGGGGAGGGGTTTCCATGAGCGTGCTGCAGCCTTGACAGGGTTCTGGGTGCACCTACTCTGGTGAGGACCCCGTTCGTGAAGGGAAAGACCTAACTCCCTACAGCTCACCTCTAGCACTTGCCGTCTAAGCCATACTACCCCAGAAGGATGGAGAAGCTGACAGGCCAAGAGTTGACTGCACTTTGGGACAGGGGCACCTAGCAACTTCGGCTAATTAATCTGGAGGATAATTAAGAAGTATTTATAAGACTTCCTTCATTAGGCCCCTAAAGGAGGCTGAACTACATTAGGAGCCCATTTTCCCTATTTCACTCTGATACACCCAGATGGTTCTGGTTAAGAAGGAATGACACTAAGTGGGGGGACTAATTCTGCCACAGTAATTGGGGTCGAACTGATGATGCAAATCAATGAGTCTTCCTTTCCCCCCAGACTCTTCAAATAAAACACCTTTCTTGCTACCCTTGAAAGTTAATTAGGGACTTCCCCAGTGGCCCAGTGGTTAAGACTCTGTGCTTCCACTGCAGGGGGCGTGGGTTTCATCCCTGGTTGGGGAACTATGATCCCACATGCCGTACAGCATGGCCAAAAATAAATAAATAAAATAAAGTAAAATAAAATAGAATTTTTTAAAAAAAGAAATTTGGGCTTCCCTGGTGGTACACTGGTTAAGAATCAGCCTGCCAATGCAGGGGACACGGGTTCAAGCCCTGGCCTGGGAAGATCCCACATGCCGCGGAGCAACTAAGCCCATGTGCCACAACTACTGAGCCCACGCTCTAGAGCCGTGAGCCACAACTACTGAGCCTGCGCACCACAAATACTGAAGCCCTCGCACCTAGAGCCTGTGCTGCACAACAAGAGAAGACACCGCAATGAGAATCCCATGCACCGCAATGAAGAGTAGCCCCCGCTCACCTCAACTAGAGAAATCCTGCATGCAACAACGAAGACCCAACGCAGCCAAAAATAAATAAAAATTAAAAACCCTGTTTAAAAAAAAAGAAATTAACGAATATCAATAAAATACTTACAACATTAAGGACATTCACTCAGGTAAATAGCAGTAAAACAAATCACTTTCCACCTGCATGTGATTGGCTCAGAAGTCTCATTTCCAAATAAAATACACGAGTCAAGCAACCGAATGAGGAAGATATAAAGGTGAAGGGGTACCCTGGACTCCCTAAAAACCACAGGCCTAAAATCACACACTTGTCCACCCTGCCCTGATATTAGTTCTGACCTGCCAACAATGGCTGCATATTTAAAAAACATGACCAAGACAAGGACAGGCCAGACAGAGAAGATAGGAAAGAGAAAAGTGCTATCAACAATGGGGAGCACTACTTTGGGCAGAAGGGAAAGGCAGTGAATAAACTGCCAGGCCTGTCAGTCTGGGACACAGAAAGCTCCATCGCAGGGGCCAGGAATCCAGCCTCTCTTTCAAAGTCAGAATCATGGTCCAGTAACGTCAACGTAGGGAAAACTGTTCTGATGAGGAATAAAAACGATTCACATACTCAAGGTACTTGCCCACTTTCCTTTTGAAATTTAAGAGTTTTTGTTTCTTTTTTGCAAGGAGAAGTAGTATGAAACATCTTCACAGAGATGTGAAGAAAATAATTTATTCATTTTAAAATGGGGAAATTGACATGAAACTAGCAATATGAATACATGGTTTTAAAAACAGACAGGAGGGAGGAGATGCCCTGGTGAATTAGGTGGTAAGTGGCAGGGAGTGGGGCAGAGTATACAGCATCTCCTGAGCCAGAAGTCACAGCTGAGGAAGCGTTAAGTAGCACAGCAGCATCCCCTCACGGAGGGACCTGACAGGCCAAACCTGAGGACACCAACACACACGTGGCCAGAGCAGCACAGAAAGAAGAAATGCTGTTATCCTCACCAACAAAAGCTTCTTCGTTTCATAAATGGATGTGCTTTAGAGACTTGTTTCCATGGGAAAAGTAGCCTCACTATATTTTGAGTGGCACTTAAAGCCTCAAGTGTGATTCCCCCCAAAAACCCTTCTTGGGTAACATGGGGCAGCTCAGCACCCATGTATGCAAGCACCCTGAGGCACAGGTGTGGCTCTAGGGAGACGGGGGAAAGCCCCAGAGCGAGTGGTTGGGCCCAGCTGTGCTCCAGGAAGCAGCGGGGACAGAGCCAGAAGCCATGGGCTGCAAAGGGCCTGCTGCCCAAGTGCTGGAGCCCGGGAAGCAGGTGTTAGTAATGGGACAACACCCGCTTCCCAAAACCCTGGGCCATGGGGACTCCTCTTTCTATAAACGGGGAAGCAGGCCACAGGAAGCAGCCCCCGGTGGCTGTCCCAGCTGGCCATCTCTCAAAAGGCGCTGGCCCTGACTGCGGCAGCCCTGTGCTGATAGCAGAGCCCGGCTGCATGGCGACGAGATGAGCATGAGCCCTTGCTATCAGACACAGAGACTTTCCAAGCTGGAGAACAGAGTGGGAGCCGTGGTGTTCCTGCTCCCGAGGAGGTGGGGCGTCAGCATTGCTGCTCAGACAACGGCAGCTGTCTTCCTGGAGCTGGGAATGGACACTGTGAACACGAGCATGACTGGGCCTAGGCACTGCCGCTGGTGAGGATAATGGGGTGTGCCAACCTGTTTGCCGAAAAAGCTGGTCCCAAAGTCCTGCCCCAGAGACGCAGAGGCAAAAGGTCTGGAATGGATCCTGGAAACCTACATTTCTAACTTGCAATCCAGGTGATTCTGAGGCAGGTAGTGCGAGGCCCACACTTTGAGTCTGGGGTCAAGTGGGCAGGGGTTGGGTGACAGGGTTCTAGGGGAGAGAGGGGTGGTCAACGGCAGCAGAGAAGGAACTTGTGAGGGCTGGAGGCCCATTTCTGTGCATTCAAAAGACAAAAAAAGTACTTGGAGGGCCTTTCCTGGTGGCGCAGTGGTTAAGAATCCGCCTGCCAATGCAGGGGACATGGGTTCGAGCCCTGGTCCGGGAAGATCACACATGCCGCGGAGCAACTAAGCCCGTGCACCACAACTACGGAGCATGCACTCTAGAGCCTGTGTGCCACAACTACTAAGCCCACGTGCCACAGCTACTGAAGCCCGTGTGCCTACAGCCCGTGCTCCGCAACAAGAGAAGCCACCGCAATGAGAAGCCTGCACACCGCAACAAAGAGTAGCTCCCGTTTGCCACAACTAGAGAAAGCCTATGCGCAGCAACAAAGACCCAACTCAGCCAAAAATAAATAAATAAATTTATTTAAAAAAAAAAAAAAAGTACTTGGGGGTGGGGGGCTGCCTTCTGTGTGTGCCACCCACCCTACCCCACGGGGCAATCAGTTCTTCTGAGGTAGGCTGACCCTGCCTTACAAAACATGACCAAGCCCATGATTCTGGAGGGCCTCTGATTGTTCAGTGACACCTTGCATTTAGCTACTTTCCCTGCAATTAATACGAAGCATTCTCTCCTTGAACAGATAAAAAGGTGTCCAGGTGACTGGGTCCTAGTCTTGGTGCACTGGGTGGGTCTTTATCCTTGGCCTCTTGGCTTTGGCTCTAGGCCAGTGGATTTAAACGTGTGCATTTCAGCCAAACTGCCATCTGATACAAGCTATCCTGCTCTCTGGGTGTAAACATAGAAAGTTTGGGGACGTCGGGGCTAGATGATTACTAGCTATTACCACCCAAGATATAGTCTGTGCATGTAGCTCCAAAGGTCAATCACATCTAATTAATTAATACATTACATCAGTTAATACAGTAATACATTAATGAAAGAAGAAGAATGCTTTGCTGCCTGAGAACAGCACCTGCTGGGTGCAGGGCAGGGAGGCAAGCCTTAGCCTGGGCTCACACTGTAGCCTGAAGGACCAGATCCGCAGGCCTGTCAGTCTTGTCCTGGGGCTGGAATTCCGGTGTACTGACCAGTGCTGGAAGTAACAGGTCAGCGGGAGAAGGGTGTGATTCAGTGACACATGCCATATAGAATTTACCCTATTTCATTCTGATGGAAAAAAAGACACCTCTATTCAACTTTAGTTGTCATCTGTGCAATCTCCTCATGAGAAGTTACAGCCAACTGCAAAGTGGTGTTCCCTTCAGAGTAGCTCACGAAGGATCACAGTGTCCTTCAAAGCCCTCCTCTCTCAAGTGGCCAGGCCAGAGGTCGTGAGCCGGCTTGCCCCTGCTATGGGAAGACATGTGCTGGCCTGGGGGTGGGGGTGGGAGTGGGGGACAGCCATGAAGGGGAGAGACATGACTCTGCCTGGCTAACTGTGGGAAATGTGATCTGAAAGACTGTGTCTTCATTTCTTAGATTTCTCGTTGAGCAATATTTCTCCTTCGCTAAACAACCAGGCCACAGTGTTGACGTGGGGAAAGCCACAACTCCAGGGCCAACTTGTTCTTGTTTGGTGCACAACATCACATAACATCAAGTCTCCTTCCAGCTTTTATGGAATATGTTAAATATTCCTATGGAGGGTAAAGTGGCTACATCTCTCCTTCTGGGCCAGAAGATTATTAACTATTATCATCCAAGACAGAGTTTGTTGGAACATGTAGTTCTGAAGGTCAATCACCACCAAAAAGAATTAACACATTATTCAAAAAGAAAAATGCTGATTATAACAAAATGGTGAAAAAAATAATTGCATCTATTTTAAAAGCTTTTTGGTCTTCCCTTAAAAATGGAACTCCTCCTTGCTGTCTGAAATCTCAAACGGATACTAAGGGTTTGGTCTGGTGGTTCGCTCCAATGACTCACCTGTGTGTTGGTCTCACTCCACTACAGACCCCTAACTGGGCTCTTCTGCATAAAAAACATGTTCCACCATAAAACTGCCCCACAGCTGGTCCAGGTGCCACAGGGCTTCTGCGAGGTCACGTCGTTTTGTCAGTGAGTCTGGACACACCCAACTGAGTCCTAAGAAAGTGGATCAGCTTGGTCTCTGTGAGGAATGCTGTCCCAAGAGTCACTCCCAAACAGAGGGCCCCCACAGCGACGTGCACCAGCATGGCTGGCCAGCCCCGCTCACAGCAGAGGAACACCTGCAGAAAGAAACCACTGTCACTGCCCCGGGCCCCCAGCTGTACCTCCTTTCTCTGGGGCAAGCCACGGGGAGTGGAGGCCCTACTGCTCCAGCTTCCAGTCAGGTAAAGGCATGACAGCTATGTACTAGGGTCTACTCTGTTCCCACGGGTACCACTGATCAGTCATTTCTATCATAAGATGCTGTCCCAGAAGCTTAGGGGAAGGGGTAAGAGGAAGCAAGTACTTGTCCAGCTGGGTCAGGCAGAGCAGGAACGGGATGCCTGGAACGAGGGACAGTGGACATGCTGCAAAATCATGTGGTGTGAAGGCTGCAGGGCGCCTCACCTCGGAAACAGCAGTAATGCCACCACTGAGGGCAAATGCCCCGAGGAGGACTGGTGACAGGAACAGGCCGGCCAGGGGCTTGTGGGGACTCTTCCGGTAGTAGCGGTGGATGAAGCAAAGGCTCTGTGTGATCCGAATGCCCATGTTGAAGCAATTGGCCAAGATGAAGCCCACGCTGCCACACCAATGGGTCAGGAGATAGGATAACAGCAGGAACGAAGATGAGAGGCCCAGCATTGTGAAATTGTACCTGGGAAGAGGGAGGCAAGCAATGCAGGGCAGTGGGTACCTGGTCCCAAGGCAGGGCTGCTGCAAAGAAAGTGGCTGTGAACATGAATTCACAGAAAGCACCTTCAAGTTCCCGCAATCCAGCTGATTTTCACAACATCGAATGCTAAGTGGACAACATGGAAATGTCACTGTCCCTTTCGCCCCTGAATAGAAGAGTAAGAAAAGGAACAACTCAACATATTTATGGTGTTTAAGGATAGTAACTGGTTAGTTTAAGTGACACTGTGATCAAAACACATAAAAATCCTTTTCAGCCTGTCTTTAATGTGAGACACAACAATATGACACGGGTAACAATTACATGTGAACAGGCACTCTGACAGGTACTGTGAGGGGTGCTGGGGATGCACTGGTGGATGAACACACGGCCCTTTCCCTGTGGAGCTTGGATCCGTTTTATGGACAAGGAAACCAGGCAGAGGGAGGCTAAATAATTTGCCTAAGGAATGAGCCTACACCCCAACCTGACCCCTCGCCCCTAAACTTTAGCACCTCATACCGCTTCCCTTGCAAAATGCGGAAGCCCCATAACCTTGGCCAGTGGATCTCACTCAAAGCAAGTGACCAGCTTCCATAATGAAATGGAAACAGGGAGCAAGGCCTGGACCACCTTCAGGGTTTCCCAGACTCTTACACATCCCTGCTCTGCTCTCTACATCTCCAGAGCTCTGTGGGTTCTGTGACTTGAGGGATTATACTGCTCCTTTCACTTCTATGATTCCAGAGCAGCATGTCACTTAGTTATCTCCAGTTTTCAGTTCTCAACTGAGTCTCAGCAGAGATAAAATAGCTGCCACAGTCTTCCAAAAGGCTTGTGGTACATCCATGAACAAAATTCTCCAGCATCTCATTTCTGCCTAGCACACAGCTGGCATTCTAAGTGTATAGTTGTTGAGGGAACCAAACTCCTTAGATCCCCAAGCTGTGTCAGCTGGGTTAGGAAACCTCAGAGGCCACCACTCGGGTTCTGTACAGAAGGGAGGGGTGGTAAGAAAGCCACTGTGGCCTCCAAATGCCCAGATTCCCAAGGTGCTATGGGAGATATAATTCATCAGAGAGGATAGCAAGAACACACATGCGTGCGCGCGAGCCTCCGCGCGCGCGCGCGCGCACACACACACACACACACACACTGTACTCAACAGGGGAGGTATGCTTTCATCCAGAATTCCAGAGAGGGAATTCATTTGCTTCTCAGTTGAGAGAGTTTCTTTTAATGAGTAATGGAACTACAAGAGCCCACATCTTCAAAGGGGAAGTTTCTTCACTAACTGCTAATCAATGATCAGAATGGCCAACTTTATGACAGGCCACTGAGGCTGGGCCAGTACTCTGACCTCTTTTCCAAAAAGAAGCAGAGATGTGTAATCTGTTCAGTTTTTTTTCAGAAACGATCTCAGAAAGGTTTATTAAGACCAATGCTTGGAGTTTAGGCCACAGGTTCACAAACTTTCAAAGTCATCCTCACCCAGCTCCAAGTAGAATGGAAACAATGAATGAAACTGGTAGGCAATTCATGCTAATTCAAGCAGGGACAAGTTCCATGGTGTGGCTTCTTTAACGTAGCCATTTGGGAGGTGCTGATGATGACGGAGTCCACTGTTTTTAACTAGAAGAGGGCTCTGCAACTATTGAACTTTCCAGAACTCATAAATCTATAGCCTTAAAGACATTATCCACTTCAGGAAAAAATGAGAATTTTAAAGATAAAATTAAAATGCCACTTTTTGAGTCAATGGAAAATTAGTCAGTGACAATGATTATTTTCTAAGGCTTGGTTAACACAGACAGGAAGTTATTTAATCAGGCTTATCAAAAGATAGATGACTGCAGCAGCAACTGAAGCATTCCCCAGTGGGTGCTGGTTGAAAACATCAAGGCACAGCTATACGTTGTAGCCTTGGCAACCGTGCAAAGTATGGTGCCAGTCTTGTGTGCACTCGTCCTGCATTCAACAGTTATGGAGTCCCACTCCACATTGGGCACTCAAGGGCCAACAAGTCAGCAAAAGGAGCTGTCAGCCTTGGGCCTCTGCACCACTGTCCCCTCTGCCTGGAAGGTTCGGCCCCATCTTTGCATAGCAGACTCTTCTTGGTCATTCAGGCCTCAGCCTAAATGCCACCTCCTTGGAGGGGCCCCCCAATCTAAAAAGGCCCCAACTCTCACTAGATAACCCTGTTTTAGTTCTCTGCAAAGCACAATACTTTCTTGCTTATTTACTTGTTTGCTACCTGCCTTCCCTACTGTCAGCTCCAGGAGAGCAGGGATCTCTTTCTTCTCTTTTGTTCATTGCTGAATTCCTAGAGCTTAAAGAAATGCCTGTTAGAGAGTAGATGCCCAAAAAGTATTTGTCAAATGGACAAAAGAAAATGAGATATCCTTAACAAAACACAACAAAATCCTTCAGTGGAGCATAATGTAAAAGCCATCAATTTTATGCTATACATATTATGAGGTTATTAACAAAAAAGCCACTTGCAGTTCAATGGACATTCTAATATTTCACATCCAACTAAATCCCCTATTTTTATTTAGAAAAACACTGATTAACCTGTAGGTAGTTAACTAAAAGCCATGATTTCATCAGTATATATTTTTCAATCCAGAATCTGAAATGTAGGAGGTAAATCAATCATAACACTTAACTAAGCTGCTCAATTCTACTATAAAAATTCTTACTATCGTTTTATGTCTGGCTAAATTCATAGAAAGGGAAAAATTGCTGGGGTCTGTGATGAGCCCAGGTGCTACCTGTGTTCAGACAGGACTGAGGGTTGGGGTCAGGGGCCCAGACAGAAAGGGGGCTGCTATGTTTAATACAAACCTGGAGACCATGCTTAAAGGCACACACATTTTACTCTTAGGGGAAGTGAGTTACTTCAGATGAGAACAAGGCCCTGTCTTTTCTCTATGTTGACTACTAATACCATGAAAATAATTCTCCAGATTTTAATATACTGTTCTGATCCCATTACTACAAATAACTTAAAAAGTTGCTTTCTTTGGGTCAATGCAATGTAAGAGAAACCAAAGCAACCGGCCACTGTCTATATTCCCTCATGATTTGTTGCAAGATATGTATTTTTAATGTTTTAATCAGGCTTAGTGTTGATTCTCCCCCTCAACACTAATGCTGAAATTGTTATAACAAAATTCCCTTCAAAGAGATAGATTCTTAGTCCAGAACTCTTTCCACTACACCTCAGTGCCTCATTTAGTACGCTTTAAATTATATTTTTAAATTATTTCATGTTAGAAGCACCTTTCAAGTAAAAACACAGTGCTTTCAAAATTAAACTTAGAGAACATTTTATCCACTAAAAAAAAAAAAAAAAGATAGACTCAAAGCAGTTTATAGCTATAAATTTAACTGTCTGAAGTAAAAACCATGTCTAGACCACCATTTGAGAACTATGGGTTGTGACCTAAAAGTAGGCTAGGAAATCAATTTAGTGGGTCATGACATGGCAGTTTAAAGAATGAAATAGAACAGAATTAAAAACCATCAGTGTGTCCTGTGCGTAACTGGGGTACTTGTTGCTTCATGGAAGCTTCCTTTCAGTCACACCCAAATATGCACTGGGTCACAGTGTTCAATGCAGTTTTCACTCTGAAAGCTGGTCTGAGCCAGCGGTTCCTAAGGCCTTCGCTATCTATCATCAGCAACCTCCTGGAGCTGAGCAATAAAAGACTCCTTGGCCTAAGTTCCTAAAATTCCAGTTCAGCTGGTATGGGAGGGGGCCAGAACTTCTGAGCAATCTGGGCTGGGACCACTGCCCTAGACTCCAGTTCTCAACTACGGTGTAGCATACAAGGTCACCAAGCCGCTGTGAGACAGGCCCCAGTGGGAAGCAGACAGAGGCTGCTCTGAATGAGGGGAAGGGTTCGCCAACTCTCTGAGTACCTTTTTCCTATCCCACCCCCACACTGGGACTCTGAGGGATTTCAATGGCACTCAGGGCACTACAGAGGCAGCATGAAACCCCCGAGGGACCCAGACCTCAAGGGGCAAAGGGATAAAGAGGGCCACTTGCCCCATTACCTACACCCACCCCTTCTCTCTTCTTCTTCCTCTCTCTTCTTTGTCCATATCAGTTTTATCCTTCTCCTCAACTGCACTCTGCAGTGATGTCTTCAGATACCACCTTGCTAATTTTGGCATCTGGGACACAAGAGATCAATTATCCTAGGTGTGGGTCAGAGGCTCTTACCAGGAGTTCACATCAGAATCATTGAGGAGTTTTAAAAAAACATTCACATGCTCAGGGCCTGCCGATTCTGTAGGCGTGGTAGGAGAGAGAGTGGTGGGAGTAGGGTGGACAGGAATCTGCATTTCTAACAAGCTCCATGGGGCACTGTGACTCATAACCAGTGTTAAAAACTACTGCTTGAAATTCCAGGGCAGAGGTCCTGACCTGGGGGTCAATGGATGGGAAAAAATGTGGCAAAACTTGTATGTGCACTTGGGCCTTTCTCTGAGGAGAGGTGTCACAGATCCCTGAGATACTGCAAGACCTACAAATCAGATTCTATAGATCTGCATCTCGTAGAAGCTCCTTGGTAACCCATCGGAGCACTGGGCAAGGAGGTGGGTGGAGGAGTGGATCTTGTCTGGTGCCTGCCTCTGCCAAACTGGACTAACAAAACCCTTCAGGGCCCTGACTTCTCTCTTCACAAAGGGAGGCAAGGAGCAGTGGCTGCTCCCAGCCCTACTGTGGGGAGGACTTACTGAATGGTGCCTGAGGAAGGCACCACACTCCTGGTTCTAGAAGAGCCTTCTGTAAATGCATGTTCAGAATGAAAAGAAAGAAGTTACTTCATTTTGGCTGAAGGCCATAATTAGAGGTTTATCTTTAAGGTTACCTACCTGTCAACCTCCTCTTTGCTCATGGCAGCAAATGTGAAACATTCGGTCACTCCGTTGATGGCAAGCAGGAGGACGTAAAGGCAATAGGCACGCAGCAGGACAGGACCTGTAAGGAAACAACCCACTGAGACTCCAGAGCCCAAACGGGAGGCCCACATGCACCCTCACTTTGGCAGGTTGGTCAGAGAACACCAGAGCTGGGTCATGAGCCCTGCTGATGTCATCAGTGGGCAGACGCATGCTTGAGCCTATGGTCTTAACTATCTGGAAGGACTCCCAGCATTCTACAGTACTAACTAAAACAAACAGCTGAAAACAAAAGGACAATTAGGAATAAATGTACAGATCTCTTGCCTAACAACTAAAAGCTTATCTGGCCAGCAAGCAAAACTCACTTTTTAAATCAGCATGAAGAAGCCTGCTAGTTTGAGCACTTGGGGACACTAGTGGCCCTGCATGCTGAGAGAAACTCAGTTGAGGAGGCCCTGAAGAAACCCAGGGCTCAGGAGCAGCAGGAAACTACAGAGATATAACACCCATAACTCTTCAGGGAGAATCAGAGCCTGCAAGGTTATTTTCTCCTAAAACAAAGTGATGTGATTCTAGAGCTAACTAACAAGCTTTGGGAAGATCTGCTAACAAAAAATCGGGAGCCTTAAAACGAAATTGATCTCCTCTTTTTTTTTTTTTCCCCCTGGCTAAGCTGCGCAGCTTGCAGGACATTAGTTCCCAACCAGGGACTGAAACTGGGCCCTCAGCAGTGAAAGTGCCAAGTCCTAACCACTGGACCACGAGGGAATTCCCTGATCCCCTCCTTTAAGAGGGCTATTACTGACAGGCAGCCAAGCAGTTTCTAATAAAATAAACATGTACTTAACCTATGATGCAGCAATTCTACTCCTAGGTGTACAACCAACAGAAACAAATGCATGTGTTCACAAAAACATCCATAGCAGTTTTATTCCTAACAGCCCAAAGTGACCATCGACAGGAGAAGGGATAAACAAACTATGGGCCGTCCGCACAAAGAAATACTTCTCAGCAATCAAGGAGGAAAAAAACTACTGATGCATGTAAGAACATGGATGAATCTCAAAAACATTATATTGAGGGAAAGAAGCCAAACATGAAAGTGCCCATGCTATATGATTTCATTTATATGAAATTCTTTCTAAAAGCAATACTAATCTATGGTAACAGAAATCAGAGCAGTGCTTGTCTCAGAGTTGGAGGGGGGCAGTTGACTGGAAAGGGTCCTAAGAGAACTTTCTGGGGTAATAGAAATGTTCTGTATCTTAATCTGGATGTTGGTTACATGGGTGTAGATATTTGTCAAAACTCATCAAACTGTGCTCTTTTTTTTTTTTAAAGCATTTTAAAATTATTTATTTATTTTTGCCTGCGTTGGGTCTTCTTTGCTGCACGTAGGCTTTCTCTAGTTGCGGCGAGCGGGGGCTACTCTTCGTTGCAGTGCACGTGCTTCTCATTGCGGTGGCTTCTCTTATTAAAGAGCACAGGCTCTAGGCACGCGGGTTTCAGTAGCTGTGGCACGTGGGCTCAGTAGTTGTGGTGCGCAGGTTCTAGAGTGCAGGCTCAGTAGTTGTGGTACATGGGCTTAGTTGCTCCACGGTATGTGGGATCTTCCCGGACCAGGGCTCGAACCTATGTCCCTTGCATTGGCAGGCGGATTCTTAACCACTGCGCCACCAGGGAAGCCCCCAAACTGCGCTCTTAAGAGGACAGCATTTTAGGGCTTCCCTGGTGGCGCAGTGGTTGAGAGTCCGCCTGCCGATGCAGGGGACACGGGTTCGTGTCCCGGTCTGGGAAGATCCCACATGCCGCGGAGCGGCTGGGCCCAGGAGCTGTGGCCGCTGAGCCTGCGTGTCCGGAACCTGTGCTCTGCAACGGGAGAGGCCACAACAGTGAGAGGCCCGCGTATGGCAAAAAAAAAAAAAAAAAAAAAAGGATAGCATTTTAATTTATGTAAACTAGACCTCAAAAAAGAAAAAACTTAACTGCTAAAAGAAAAGGGAAAGGCGGGGGGAGTTCCAGAGTCTCAGAATCTGAAACTTATTCATGGGTTTATGAAAGCTGCTTAATATGAAACATCCCTGCATCATGGGGACCCTAAATAGTTTTATGGCCATCAAAAAGGACAAAAGGACTACTAACAAGGCAGCCCTGATGGCCCTCTCTTGGGTACACATTGTACCATATCCTGTTGCATTTCATTCCCCAAGTCGCTGCAGAAAGTAGCCTGGCCCCCACTCCAGCTGTGGGATGACTCCAGCAAAGAACGCAGGGACCAGGTTCTGCCCTGTGGTGGCTCGAGGCTATGCTCAGTGTGCTTCCTGCTTCTCTCCATCCTCCTCTCTCTGGCAGAGAGGAGTGGGGCTCCTCTCATAACCTGCACCTCTCACTTGGTAACTGAAAGCTGACGGCATGTGTGAGTCTATCTGAAGGTGGATAGTGAGCTGCTTTGCAATGTGGAGGACACAAAACTCCTGCATGAAACGGTGATTCAAGTAGAAGCGCTTTGAGTCAATTTTGGGGAAAGAGGTTGGAATTGGGGAATTTGTGGATGGAACCTTAAACTATGGATTGAAGTGAGTGGTAGTATGGCTTGAATTATATATCCCCTTCAAAAGTAATCTGAAGTAATTTGAAGTCTAATAGATCTGGATCTATTAGAGTGTGATCTATTTGGAAATAGGTCTTTATAAAGATAACCAAGTTAAAATGAGGTCATTAGGGTGGGCCCTAATCCATTATGACTGGTGTCCTTATAAAAAAGGGAAATTTGGATGCAGAAACAGACACTGACAGAGGGAAGACAATGTGAAGACACACACGGAGAAGACAGGCACGTGATAGGAGGAGTTAATGCATTTCCAAGCCTAGGACTGCCAGCCTACATCCTTAGCTAGAAGAGGCAAGGAAGGATGCCTACTCTGGAGATGTCAGAGAGAGCACGGCCCTGCTGACACGTGGATTTCAGACTTCTGCCCTCCAGAACTGTGAGACAATCAATTTCTGTTGAAATTAAGCCACCCAGTTTGTGATACATTGTTATCGCAGCCCTAGGAAACTAATATTAGGGGATTGAGAAGAAAAAAGATTTTAAAAAATAAAAGAGAAGACACTGCTTTGGGAAAGCAAGTGTTCTCCTTACTTGCTGCAAATAATAAATCCTTCCTTCTCCAGACAAAAAAAAGTAAAAGAAAGGGCAAGAGAGAAGCACCTAAGAGATAAATGTGAGAAATCTCAGGGAAGTTCACTGAATGTATTTTTCTTTAGGATGGAAAAGCTAGGTATGAGAAAGACTTCTGAGAAAAGTCTCAGAGCACTTCCAAAGCTCCTAATTATATACAGGGCTAAGCCCAAGTAATGCAAAGCAAAACCACAGTGCCCCACGAACGCCTGCCTGTGGTGCGTCCAAGTCCTACATTTGGAGACAACAGCACAGAGGCCTCTTGAGAGGCCACTTCAGGTCATAGGTGAGTCCACTTCACAGGTGAGGACAAAGAGCAACACGCAACTGGGGCAATGGAGGACAGCAGCATTGCAAGGTCCACTTTCAAAACTAAGTGGTTCCCATTCTTTTCTGATTCAGTAAGACTTTCTGGAGAAAGTCAAGTTTTGTGAGGTAGTTTTAAGGGAACAAAAAAGACTATGGTGGGGGGCGGAGGGGGGCAGAGAGCAGTAGTGTTAATGTTTTCTGGCACAGGAAAGGCATTCGGATATGCAGCACTAGTCCGAAGAGTCAGGAGTAGGGCAAGGAGAAGATGGGTGGAGTGCAGACGAGGGAAGGAAAGCCGACAGGCACCCTGGGGAGACAAAATGACCCTCCCAGAAGGCACAGAGAACTGGAAGTTTGGTCAAAATGAGAAGCAGTTGCAATGAGGAGACAAATGCTAGAAGACCTTGCCAGGACAGGGATGCTGATGGAGGCCTGGGCCAGGCAAGAGACGACAAGGGTCCTAAAGATCCTGCAGCAGCTACACCAAACCACACATCCTTTTCAGAGACTGAGAAACCAGACCACTCTCAAGACTCTTCTCTCTCTGAAGATGAGACAGAGGGGATATCTTTTTGAGTCTAAAATTATTAACGACTCTGGGGCTTCCCTGGTGGCGCAGTGGTTGAGAATCCGCCTGCCAATGCAGGGGACACGGGTTCAAGCCCTGGTCCGGGAAGATCCCATGTGCTGCAGAGCAACAAAGTCCATGTGCCACAACTACTGAGTCTGCGCTCCAGAGACTGTGAGCCACAACTACTGAGCCCTCAAGCCACAACTGCTGAAGCCCGTGTGCCTAGAGCCCATGCTCTGCAACAAGAGAAGCCACTGCAATGAGAAGCCCGTGCACTGCAATGAAGAGTAGCCCCCACACACCGCAACTAGAGAAAGCCTGCGTGCAGCAACGAAGACCCAACGCAGCCAAAAATAAAAAATAATAAATTAATAAAAAATAAATAGAATTATTAATGACTCTGACATAAACCATCACAGATAGAATTTATTACCTTAGAAATCAACTAACACTGACCCTTTTAAATTCTCAAGACTGGTACCAGCATCTCACTTGAGTAAAAGGACCACACAATGACAATGGTTTGTTGATATATCTTCTATGATAAACGAATCCAGCAAGTGAACATTACATGGATGGGACGGCCCTTTCCTCGTGGCACTGTCCTGTGGTTGCATTACAAAGGCTGCTCCTTGGTGATTACCTTTCCAAAGGTGCAGAGCTGCTGTGAAATAGCCTGTCTCGATCTCTGCACACTGACTTGCTAACGGCATCTCAATGCGGGCCTCCCTGCAGTTGCCTGACCCAGGGAGCCACAAACCACGTCATTGGTTTCATGGCAGGTGTTTCTCCAAACTTAACAACCTTTGCTGTCAAGCAGAAACTCGGCCCTTCTTCCCCTAATACTAAAAGTTTGGGCCTATTATAGTGGAGACTAAAACATGCCAGTGACGTTGTAAAATGGCACTGGAGAAGGCCCTTTACATTTGAGATAGGGCAGCAGAAAGAAGTCTTCAGGGTTCTTGTCTAGTGACCTGAGGAATTAAAAACATCTTTGCTAAACCCAAGATGAAACACTCCAAATGGATTGCCACCCCACGACCCAGCGCATTTTGAAACTGGTGAAGTTCCCAGGGCCCAGCGATGCTGTGAGACGCCCAGTGGCCTGGGCACCAAGTGTTTCAAAGTTAGACACATTCAATACTTTTCTCCTTCAAAACCCAAGAGTCACTGGACTAAATATACCACTTTATTTGCCGAGATCAATTTCATTCTCTGCAAATGGCTCTGGGTTATCCTTCGGAGGCTTTTGTCCATCAGGCCGTGAGATTTATGTGGCATTTACTATGTGCAGATGTGTTTAGTACCAAGCGGAGACTCATCAGAGCCTGCTCTCTTCCTTCCTCGCTTACCCCAGAAGGAAGCAATCGGCAAAACACATTTTAGGGCTGAGACGAAAGCCAAGGATTCATAACACCTGCTCCAAGTGAGGTTGCGGGACTGATCGACCTGGTGCCAAAGCTCTAATTGCACCCTGAGCTGGTTTGACCTCAGGTGCCCCAGCTACCGGCAATTTTCCCTACACTGACACACATGTCAGTCGTGTGTTTGAATTTTGTAAGACTCTTCTAAATATTTCGGTTTGGAAATTAGAACAGATCTGGAAAAACCTCTTGTGCATACCTGATCCTGAGCTAAGCATGGCCCCTCCATAGATGTCCAAAGCCAGTTGAGAATAGGCAAAGCCGAAAACAGAGATGGTCAGGCCAGTGAGCAGGGCCAGCTTTAGCAGGGACTCCAAAACCGCGGCGGCCACAGCAACATCCTCCTTGGGCCGGGGGAGAGGGAAGGAAGTGGGATGAATCATGAGCTAAAGAAAAACTTCACATCTGACTTTCTCCCTTTGCTGTTTTACAGATCACTCTTTCAACTGCTGAGGGCCATCACTGCTTTTCTGTAGCCTGGGTTTGTTTCTATGTCAATTAGCAAATGGAGGGAAAAAGACAAAGTGTACCTCCTTAGGCAGTGCAGGGGAGGGTTAGTTTTTAACTCATTTAGGATAAACTATCTCAAATGTTGCCTAGGAAACACTCACTTCCCCTTCTGACATTTATTCTTAAATGGATGAGTTTTTACATTGTTAGCTAGCTTTGTCACCGTGCTTCTCCTGACAAACAACTCCAAACCCTGATGTTCCTGGAATCTACACTTAGGAAAACATTCCTAAATCAGTCTGAGAACCAGATTAGCTCGTTTTGAAATACTGTGCATAAACTGTATTTTGCAAAATGTCTTCTAAGAGATGTAAGAGGCCAACTTAGCTTGCTTCTAATTCTAAGACAGACATTTTCAATGGTTCTAGGAAAAGGGAAGTTTCTACAACCAAATACTCCTGGATTAAAATCTCTTCTGTTTTTACTGGCTGGAGTATATCAATTCTCAGAGTCAGAATGGAGCTCTGGGCATGTCACAGTCCTTAAGAAGCTAAACAACTGGTGTGGTGAGCGAGACCAAATGTCCGCATGCTTTCCTCCCCGCACCCTCAGTTAGCCTTGACCCCGTCTCTGCATCCTTCAGTTCATCTTTTGTTCCTGAGAATCTGAGGATGGGGGGGGCAACCTCATTCTTACACCTAAGACTAGACCATGGAAGGAGGTCTGCGCTGCGCTGGGGACAGCCGCAGAGAGTTCTGAGAGGGCTGGGACAAGAATAAGGTCACAAAGAAGGACAAAGGGTGAAAAAGAAGGGCTGGTCAGGGGAAAAAGGAGAAGCTGTGAAAGAAGAAGTGAGCTCAGCGTCCTGCCATCATTCAGAATGTGATAGAAGAATGAAAACTAGAAGAAAATTTCAGAGCTAACAGAGGGGAACAGATAGCTCCACGTTTCTGTCTGTTTATCCTGCACATAGACAGAGAAATCACTTGGGAGATGGTGACATAAGAACCAAGACTACCTGCTTCTGAAGTGTAGCATCCTTTTCTCTCTCCAGCACCTTAGCAAAGAATATATAAAAACTCTCTTCTATTGGCTGGAAAATTAATCTGGCCACAAGGGAGCCAAGATTATTCACTATATCATACACGCCTACAAAACAAAAAGGAAGAAATAACAATCGTATTGGTTTTTCTATTTGAATTTTTATAGCACCATTAAAATTTTTTCTAATTTAATTTTTTAAATTAAACTTTTTGAGATAATTATAGATTCACTTGGAGTTGTAAGAAATAAAAGAGAGATCCATGTACCCTTTACCCAGTTCCCCAAACAGTAAATTCTTGCAAAACTATAGCACAATATCACAACTGACATGGATACAGTCAAGATACAGAACATTTCCATCACCAGCATTTTTTTATAAAAGTCATTAATGCCAAGTTGATTTTTTTTTCTATTTTTATTTGCACTACTTTGGGATTATATTCAAAAATAAATGTGAAAAAAATATTAAGACCTATATAGCCACACAAACATGGAGCAAATCTCTGTGACTGCAATGAGCTCCCTTTTCCCTTAGCACACTCTGGCCCCCAAAATGAGCACCAGAGCTCTGCAGAAAGCAGGGTAAGGGCAGAGAATCTCAAAAGAGAACTTGCCACCCATGTCAATGAGAGGGGATAGTCAAATATATATTTATAAAGACCTACAATTTTTAATCTTCAGGATTCATTTCTTATAATCTTTTTGTAAAAAATAGTCTGCAGGTTCATTTTTTCATTAAATGTATCAAACTGCAGAGAAAAATATGAGAAAGTATCTACTAATAGTTCATCTTTAATTAAAACAATACAGAATTTCATCTTACCCTGATCCCCAAAATTTAACACGTTCAAAAATGTCATCACATATCGCTCGCCTGTAAATGGAAAAGCAAAATAATTAGCATTTCAAATGTACAGTATTTTCTTCTTTCCTTTTCTTTTATCGTCTATCATCTCTTCCAGTTGGTAAATACTCTCAAAGGAGAAAAATTAAGTAATCAGTTAAAGACATGTTCCTTGTCCTAATGTTGATTTCAAATAATCTCAAAATAATAACAATTTGGAAAGTGCAGGGGGCTTTACTGACAACAAATTCCCAAACCAGTTAAATTAAAAACAAAACAAAAATCAATAAAACCAGTCTGATAAGTTTTTCAAAAAGTATGAGGAGTTACTAAAATGTTAATGATGAAAATGATTATCTCAAGTTTTCAGGGAGGTCAGATAATCTGCGTGTAAATTCTGTGAAATGAAAGGTCCATGATTAAGTGCACAGACTCATCAAAAGTTTCCTCTTTGGGTGGATAAAGCTCTGTGGAGGCTGGCAGTTCCCTGGAGCCCAAGTTCACAATTCAAGACAGTCTAATGCTTTCAAGGTGAAGACACCAGCCCAGAGCCCTATTCCCCACCCTCAACTTCCATGAATGTTCTTATTATCTGTGAGTGGAAAGCACTGACCACTATGGAGGTGGAGCACTGAAGAGTGTCCATAGCTCTGAAGGGCCAACTCTCACCTCCTAGCAACTTGCTCAAAGAGGAAAGCAATATTAAGAGATGAGAAGCAATGTGATCTCAAGTCTCTCTTCAGCCCTTCCCTGCCTACAATCTTCCAGCCACTGCATTTGTGGCAGGGACCTCTGCAAGTCTTCCCAGGCACAGGTCCTCAGGCACTGCACTAGTTCCCATCTGTATCTCTGCTCTGTTCTGATCCATCCTCACCACTAACAGTTCCAGCTTTTGCAAATACAGATCTTAAGTCAATCCCTGTCTTCACAATTTTAAATGGCTCTGTAGTGTTTGCAAAAAGTCCAAGCGCCTTGATTCTGCATTTGAGGTCTTTTATTATTTAATTATTATTATTTTTTAGAAATTTATTTATTTTTGGCTGCGTTCAGTCTTCGTTTCTGCGCGTGGGCTTTCCCTAGTTGCGGCGAGCAGGGGCTACTCTGTTGCAGTGCACGGGCTTCTCATTGCAATGGCTTCTCTTATTGCGGAGCATGGGCTCTAGGCGCGCGGGCTTCAGTAGTTGTGGCTCACAGGCTCAGCAGTTGTGGCTCGTGGGTTCTAGAGCGCAGGCTCAGTAGTTGTGGTGCACGGGCTTAGTTGCTCCGTGGTATGTGGGATCTTCCCGGACCAGGGCTTGAATCTGTGTCCCCTGCATTAGCAGGCGGATTCTTAACCACTGCGCCACCAGGGAAGCCCTTGAGGCCTTTTATAAACTTACCCCGAGCTATCTTTTTGGCCTCCCTTCACCAACCTCACCCCCACCTCCCACCATCACACCATCATCCTCTGCTACACCCTACACGGAGGATTTAGCCCCTCCAGCTGCCCTGAGTCAGGCTGGGCTGGTGTTCCCAGCCTCAGCTGTTGGTATTCTCACCACCTGCAATGGCTTTTCTTCAGGGGCTTCCCTGGGTTCTGGCACAAAAGGCCTCTCCCTCCCACGTTCCGTGAGCTCCCTGAGGGCAGGAACCATGTCTCAGTCATCTCCGTGTGCCTGGCTGCCTAGCAGAGCTCCAGGAAATGAAACAGCACTCAAGAGATGTCTGGCGAATGAGCTGCCATTTCCAAGTACAGCCCCTCACAGCCCTGTATCAGAGTTAACGACACAAATGCCTGGGGAGAGTCTCTGGGGAGAGAATGAGCTCCTTGAGGCCACGGCCTGTTCCTCATTCATCTGTGTATTCTCAGCACCTGACACACAGTGTTTAGGAAATGTGGGGGCAGAAAGTAACAGCATTTATATACACACACATACACATATACTATACACACACATATACTATATACACACACATACACACACACATATATACTATATACACTCACTCACATACACATATACTATATACACTCACACATACATACACACACACACATATACTATATACACTCACACATACACATATACTATACACACTCACATACACACACATACACATATACTATATACACACACACATACACATATACTATATACACTCACACATACACACATACACGTATACTATATACACATACACACACTCACACACACACACACACACATATACTATATACACTCACACATACACACACACATACAAATATACTATATATACTCACACATACATATACTGTATACACACATACACATACACATATACTATACACTCACACATACACACACACACATACACATATACTATATATACTCATACATACACACACACATTTTCGCTATAACAATAAATGATTTCAAATTTTTTAGAGCTGTAGTTTTTAGAGAAGAAGAATCTGGGTGTCCTTGTTAAGTCCCTTCCTTACTTCACAGCCACAGAGAGGGAGGCCCTGGAAAGTCCCTAAGGGCCCTCTGCCAGCCAGGTCAGGACGGCCCAACCATGGAACAGGCCCAGCTTGGGAGGCTTGAGTGTGTAGCTGACACCTGCCACTGCAAACACATCTAGCCACTGCAGTCCACACAGCCAACTTAGGGCCACTGCTTGCAACCAACTCAGGACCATTCCTCAACTCATTCAAACTGTCCTTTAAACTTCAGGAGGAAAAAAAAGTGCATTTAAGCAACACCCCTTCCCAAAACTCCCTCCATTGTTTTGCCTGTTCTAACAATAATGGGAACTATCACAATATACAATTTCACTACAGTACCTTTCTTTATCAAAAAATACTTGCTGAATACCTATTATGGTTCAGGCCCGGCAGGGTGCCACGGAGACAGTGGTGAACAGCACACTCACTGCTCTCAAGAAACTTAGCGTTAAGGCACCTTCACTCAGCTCTCCGAAGGCTTCTGACCTTTACTTCCTCCAGAAGCCCTATGAACAGTTTCACTTCTGTAATGGCAGCATTATGGGCTCAGGCTAGAAACATCCATTCGCAAAGTTCAGGGAGCCCTCAGGCACCTCCTGGTCCTATCCTTTAACTCACAGATGTGGAAAGTGAGGCTTAGGGGGGTTACTTCCCTTTGGAAGCATAATGAATAAAATAAAGAAGGTGGAAAAGGAAAAACAACAAGATAATAATAATGATGTTTGTATTAGAATGCTAGAATTATAGGAAACTTTTCTATTTTCCAAAATTCTTGTAATGGGGTTATATTATTTTCATAATTAAAAGATAATTTTTGAAAATATTTAGAAACACGTTCAGTAATAGATATATAGATGTACAGACACACGAAATTTATAGAGAGAAACTACTACTTTCAGCAGCTTATAGCCGCCTCCAATCTCATTCTTTGAACTAAAGCTGGGTATAAATAAACCATACGTATATATAGAAAAATTACATATACTTTCAGCTCCTGGTTTGCCCTCTGCTTCAGAGCTCTGTCACTGTTAAACTGGAAAGTCCCGAGAAGTTGGAAGGCTGACCAAACTATCCCACAGGTGAATTTTATTGTTGAAGAAAATAAAATGAGAAAAACATGGTCTTAAAAAGTGCAGAAAAAGAAGTGTATAAAAAGTTAGGAAAATGAGATTACAGATAGTTTTCTGTATTTTCCAAACTTTCTGTAATTGATATAATATTTTTATAATACATTTGTTTAAACGCTGTTAACATGGGTTCTGGAGTTAGACTTGGATTCAAATTAAATTGCTCCTCATTCTTGCAGAAGTTATGTAACCTCACTGACCCTCAGTTTCCTCATCCATAATAAATGGGGCCAATATCTTTCTTACAAGGCTGTGGGGAGATTTAAATTAGACAACTGAAGTATCAAATTAAATAAATGTTAGTTTCCCTCTCCTTGTTTAAAAAACTCCCATTTCTGAGGGTCCTCTGCCCTGGGGGCTCTAGGCAGCAGGTGGTCTGCATCTAGGCAATCATCAGTTCTATGGAATCCCCTGGCTGATACTTCGGTTTCCTGACTGCTCAGAGAGACCTTTTACTTACCTTCTGTCAAAATCTGTTTCAAGAAAGACTGTTTGAAGAAACTCCAAGTCAATTTAGCCTCTTCCCAATTTACAAAAGCCTAGAAGAAAAAACAAAATAAAACAAAAACTCCAGGCATTCCAAGTCTAAGAATACAGTAATACTACTGAAATTCAGTTTGGTCTCTAAATCCCAATTTGGATAGTCCCCACTAATTTTTCATTTACTGCTAAGCACACAGAAAACATCCAACGAATCCTGGCAAAGAACTTACATTCCTAAATGTGAAGACAAAGTCTCTGGGTGGAAGAGCCTCCCTGTGGGCCCTGCCCAAGATTCATTCACTGAGACCCCTAAAGAAATGTGCTGTCCCCTTGCTGCTGCCCAGAGAGTAAGCTGACCACATGGAACACACACAGCTCACAGTCAGTTCTTCCCTTAAAAGACGTCTGAAGCATGCCAAGCTGCAGGACAAGTTCTGCTCAATGTACGTCTTAGTGCTTTATTTAGCCAGCCAGGGTCTCTTTACAGAAAGCATATGAGCTTGGCTTGTATATTTCAAAAGAAAGTAAGGCCTTCCAGGTCAGTTAAACCACATAGAATTGGAACGACAGAGAAAAGGAAAACAAAAACAAAAAACAAACTTCTGATATGGCTCTTCTCAAACTCTCAGGGGGAGCAACAAACTGCCCATTTCCTAGGGACAAGGAGGGTAAGAAGGAAGCAAATGCTTAGGAAGGGCAGAGGTCAACCTGTAAGAGACAGGTAGCCTCAAATCCAGACAGCTGACCACAAAATGCAGGAGAGGGGCAAGCTAGCTGGACATGACTTCTTTTTTTCTACTTCCAGTTCCTTCTAGGGGCCTCTCCTCAAACATGAAGGCATCCTGGGACTCCAGAATATTCAGTTTAGGTGTTAGGTCCTTATTCTCAGGGTACCTGCATTTTGGAAAGTTCTTATTAACTCAGTTGATGACTTTTGAAAGGTGGGATTTCAGGGGGCTATTTAGGAGGAAAGGGGTGAATCTCAAGGCCAAGCCCACCCCACCTCTCTAAAAGGTCGATTTTAGCTATGGAAGCTGGCCCAAAGGCAGGTGTAGCACCTGTCCCAGTCACATGGGCCCCTGCTCTTGGCACAAAGCCCATCTGTGTAGAAATATAATGCATGCCATATATATGATTTTTAATTTTCTAGCAGCCTACAGTGAATAGTGAAAAGAAACAGGTAAAATTCATTTTAATATATTTGATTTGACCCCAAATATTATCATTGCAACATGAAAATACTAGAAGCATTTCATATTTTTTATATTAATTCTTTGAAATCCAGTGTGTATTGAGTGCACTTACAGCTCATCTCAATTCCAAACGCTCTGTAGCCACACTGCCCTGTCCACATTACCATTTAGGACAGGGCAAGTCTAGAGTACCCTTTGAAAGCAAGAGTCATTTCCAGTCCTCAAATCTCCTCACCCTTTGGTTTCAGAACCTTTCTTCCATATTTGGAGGACAGTTCTGAATCCTGCCAAACCACACTGACTTCAGTGCATCATTGGACCTGGAGCCAAATGCCAGGGGTAGCTCTAGTCCAGGAGGAAATTTTCCTCAGTGAGAAAGAAACTAGGCATTTCCTTTCCCCAGAACAAAGAGCGCCAGACCGCCCTACACCACTAGGGGACACTGTGGACCATGTCATCCTCGTACACTGATCCCGCCCATAGTTGGCTTCAGGGGAGCCTGGGTACAGCACCTTCTCTCTCTCACACTCTGCCCCCTCCATGCCAGGTGGTCCTCTGGAGGGAGCGAGGGGTGTGATCTGCAAAGCAGTAACTGTGCTCTTTTCAAAGGAAATGAACAGTTACAGTGGGCCCACAAGGCTTTTGTGAAGCCTACTTGCTGTTAGGCTGTGAATTGATTTGGAAAGGTGGCTGAGCTCTTTAAAAAATAAAAATAAAAAGTTCTTTAGGAGAGTGAAATCATGACAGTGCATCTGATCTTCAAGCTTATACTTGAGCATTCCTTTCTCCTAATGCCTTCAATTTAAATGGACCCATGGTTTGGAAGGAACAGCCACACTGCTTACTAACTCCAAAATGCTCATTAAGGACACAGAGGCAGGAAGTCTGATCAGAGATTGGGTTTCTTCTCAGAGGCACCTGCTAAGTGGTGGAAAAAAGAAGCACTCTTCGGGCTTTTACCATTCTGTTCTGAATGGATTTGCCACTTCGGAAGGTCGAAAGAGGCCTCTTCCCCAAGAGCTAGGTTGGTATTGCTGAGCTGGTCTACAGGCTGTGAATTTCTCCAGAATCCCGTGACCAACAAGCCATTCCACTGCCTCCCGGTACTGATGGAGAAACTGAGGTACAGGTGGGGAAAGGTGATGTGCAGTACCTCTGGAGAAGGTCTGGAATCAGAACTCAGGGGCTCATTGTGCTTTAACCTGAGTCACTCTTCCACTTCCCAAACTCTTCTGACTCAGAATGGTCCAACCAGCTGCATCTTTAACCACACTGACAAGAGTCACCAGGGCCACGGTCCTGTCCCCTGCCCTCCATCACCTCCACACCCCACACAGCACTCTTTCCTCTCCCTCTCGCTCCAGGGCTATCGACTGCCCTGGTTTCGTCCATGCTCCCACTTCCACCCACCCTCCACTGTCCTCATCACTTGAAAAGTGATAGATGATTGCCACTGCCTCTTCCAACCTTTTCTCTCCTCATGGTAGGGTTCAGGCTTTGGATTCAAGCTCAGAGACTGGGGCTCAAACTACAGCTCCTCACTTTTTGTTGTTGTTGTTTATTTTGGCTGCGCTGGGTCTTAGCTGCAGCACAAGGGATCTTCGTTGTGGCATGAGGGCTGCTTCTGAGTTGCGGCATGCATGTGAGATCTAGTTCCCCAACCAGGGATTGAACCCAGGTCCCCTGCATTGGGAGCATGGAGTCTCACCCACTGGACCCAGGGGTGAGACTGGGGAAGTGCCATTCCTTACCCTTTTTTTTCTTTTTTCTTTTTGGCTGGGCCACGGCAGCATGTGGGATCTTAGTTCCCCAACCAGGGATCAAACCCGTGCCCCCTGCAGTGGAAGCGCAGAGTCCTAACCACTGGACCTCCAGGGAATTCCCTACAGCTCCTGACTTACGGACTACGAAGGCCATGGGCAAAATACTTAACTTTGCTAAGCCTCAGTTTTCTCACCTACAAAGAGGGATAAGAAGTCCTATCTCCTGGAGCTGGTATGAGCATTGAATGAGAGAAAACTAGACATGATAAATTTGTAACAGATGGTAAGTTTCTCAACACAAGCAATTAGACCATGGTACTGTTCAAAAACCTTTCATTAGGCTCCACTGCCCTTGAATTGCACTTGGCAGCACTGAAGCCATTACTACCTGGCTCTAGACCAGCACGCCGTCACCTCCTTCCCCCTTTTGCTTCCTCACCTCTCCCCTCCCCAGCTGTCCAACCAACCTAAGGACCCAGTCATCTCTGCAATCCCAATTCCAACACGGTGATGGGCACATAACAGGCCCTGAGCAAATGTTCTTCCTTCCTACAGCCACGAATGCTCATTTCTACCACAGGTGCACATTCACCTCTGCCCGCTCAGGCGTCAAGGCCTGGCTCAAAAGCAGCTTCCTCCATGAAGCCTTCCTTGACGCTTGCAGATGGAATTCATCAGTTCTTTCTCTGTGCTTCTATCTTGTTAACGCTAGACACACAGTGTAGTTAGCAGAGTACACATGTTATCTCCCCACCACAGTGCAAGTTATGAGCACAGGGACCTCACTCAGGGCACCTGGTACAGTGCTTAAGACAGGATACTGCTTAGTACATGCTTGCTATGTTAAATTCCTCAGCTTTACTTGCATGCTAGCTGATCTCTCATATTAAATCCCTCAGAAGTGTCAAAGAATAGAAAAGATGTAAAAGGCAGCCGTTATTTGAGATGTCATTATTTTAAGGCTAAATAAGTAACATTAAAGAAGATAGAATTCTGGATTTCCCTGGTAGCACAGTGGTTAAGAATCCACCTGCCAATGCAGGGGACGCGGTTTTGAGCCCTTGTCCGGGAAGATCCCACATGTCGCAGATTAACTAAGCCCACGTGCCACAACTACTGAGCCTGTGCTCTAGAGCCTGTGAGCCACGACTACTGAAGCAAGTGCGCCTAGAGCCCGTGCTCCGCAACAAGAGAAGCCACCGCACCACAATGAAGAGTAGCCCCCGCTAACCGCAACTAGAGAAAGCCCACACACAACAACAAAGACCCAATGCAGCCAAAAATTAATTAATTAAAAAAAAAAGAAGATGGAATTCTATAAGAGGAGGCAAGAAATCTCCCAATTTGGTCAAGTTGATTGTGAATGCAATTTTTTGACCAGTTTCGTAGAAGGGAGCCCCCAGGGCAGAAAGCTGTTCTGGAGAGTCAAGTTAGGCATGTTGCTGGTGTAGTCATCCACTGCATTCAGATTTGTCTCCTTTCTTTTCTCTTTAAAAAAGTAAACTTGAATAATGAATTGTTCTACCTGGAATCTCCCAATCTTTAAGTAAATAAATAATTACTTTGGGCAATAAGCCAATTTCTTTTGGAAGACTTCATAGCATAGAGATTTAAACACACAGACTAAAGTTTTTCCATAGACAGAAGTTAGAGAGAAGTGGGTCCAAAGCCAGCTGTGTGATTTGGGGTTCATCACCTAATGTCTCTGAACCTCAGTTTTCTCACCTGTAAAATGGGAGACAATAGTATTTACCTCATAGGATTACTAAGAGGATTAAGGACAGAAGTCCAAGTACAGTACTTAGCCTAAGGCCGGGCACAGAGTAAGTGTGCAGTCAATGGCAGTTATAACGGCTCTTTGTCAAAGTTCAAATACTTTCACAGAATTCTGTAAGTCTTTAAGAGGGGCCTCAGAGGTTGTGTAGACCAACAATCTCACCTTAAAAGTGAGGACCCTGAGGTCTGGAGAGAGTCCTGCAGGCTTCAGATCTGTATCTACTGCCTCCCAAATGCACAGGAAGCTCCCTGAGCCTAAGAAGTCACCTTCCTACGTGTCTGTATCCCAGAGAACACCCAGCAGGGGCTGTGTTCTGTCAGCAGGAACGCTGCCACCATCATGTGTGACAGGTACACCCAACCTTCTTAAGGTCAAGACTTCTGTCCTGACAACATGAGCATGGGTACTTTCGGGACAGATTGCCAGATGAAACCGCTGAGCTCTCAGCAATGTCATCAGCGTCTGCCTGGCTAGGATGCTCGAGTGGAGCTACTCCTGCTCTCAGAGCAGCAGTGGGATGCTGATGATGGTATGCGCTGTCACTTATGGATGTGCACTCATGCCAGGCCACAGTGTTAAGCACCTTATATGCCCCATCTCATCTGGCTCTCACAACCACCTTAGGAGGGAGGTATTCTTATTATGCCCATTTGACAGATAAGGAAACTGAAGGTTGGAGTTCTGAGCCCGTCACAGGGTTAAGTACACACTTGTCAGACTCTTTTCCTTACCCTCTCTATCTTTGCCTGTATTAACAGTAAAAACGCTCCTTTCCAAAATACTGCTGGGTGCAGGCGCTGGTCCAGTATGAAAAGCTGGCCAGGCTTGGTACAGGTGGGCCCTGGGGAGCGCTCAGGGAGGGGGACTTTTCTGCACTCTCAGACCCGCTCTGTGGGCAGGGAGCAGAAGCTCCAGGCAAGAGAAGTGATCTGGAGTCCTGATCTGTTAAGCCTGCAGATAAGGCACCATGGTATCCAAAAATTGTCATGTTGATTTAGGTTAAAGGTAAGATCTAGTTGATCAGAATGGAGAACTCTCATATAACAAATAAGAACATATCTGGCTTTGCTACATAATTTCTCGTTTTTCTTGAAAAGCTGCATAACAAGATTCCTTAAGTTCTGAGACTTAAGTCCCAAATACTTTATTACATTTTCAAGTAATCACAAAAGAGCTATAAGGAGAAGTCCAGCTGAAGCCTTCCCTCAACTAAGTGCACCACATCCAGCAAGCAAATAAGTACGAGAAAAAGGGAAAGTGCATCAGCCCAGATGGAGCAGGTCACAGAGCATCTGTGCAGAGGCGACGTGGTAAGACATCACATGCACGGCTCCTGGGCTAGAGACACTAGCACTGACCCCACCAGAGTCAGGAGATAAAAGTCAAATGGACTGAAAGTTGCTCTCACACATCAGCCTCTGGAATCCTCAGTGGTCTACGTGGGGAAGCGGATCACCTGAGAGAGCAGCCTGACACTAGGCGAAGGAACTCTGCAGGGCCCCTCCCTGCTTTGTCAGCACCCTCCAGACTATCTGTGCTGGAGGTCAGTCCCGGGAAAAACCAAGAGACGCAGCAGAACAGAGAGAGTGAGCACAGTGGTGAGAGCCCTGTGCTCTGCTGGGATTCATGCCACTCCAGCTCCTGTCCTCACTCTGACCCTCACCTTGGGCAGGTAATTTAGTTGCTAAGCCTCAGTTCCTCAACGCTAAAATAGAAGTAATAATGTCATCCCCAAAGAGTTGTTATAAGCATTAAATAAGGTGTGTAAATCATCCAGCACAGGGGCTGGCAGAGTGATTTTCAACTGGGGGCAATTCTGTCCCCCAGGGGACACTCCACAGTGTCTGGAGATATTTTTGGTTGTTACAACTTGGGGGTGGTACCTCCTGGTATCTAGTGGGTAAAGATCAAGAACGCTGCTAAACATCCTACAATGCAAAGGACAGCTCCCACAACAAAAATTATCTGGCCCGAACTGTCAATAGTGACAAGATTTAGAAACCCTGGCTGAGCACATAACAAGCACTCCATAGACATGAGTTATCAAATTATCTTTATTATATTAACAATAAGCAATAAAGTTGTCATTTCTTTCCCTCAAGGATAACTAGCATCTGTGATTAAAATGATAACAGACAAAATACATTACTTACTCTACTTCTCGTAATAGTGGGTAACAGATCTGTCATTCTGGAGACAGGAAGAACTTGTTGCTTGGCTGATTCTGGGGAGCCCAGTAACTTTGTGAAATAAATAACATAGCAGAGCACCAGAACTGCAGTATAGAAAAGCTGAAAAAAGAAAATAATGGGTTTAAATTACACTGTTTTAATGTAAGCATAATTAAGATACAACTATAGATCTGACCTCAAAGGCCAGTCAAGAAATAGAACTGTCTTAATTAACTGTACTTTCTATGGAGCAATGTCTCACCCTCTGGAAAACAGCACTACTGAGTATGACCCAGCTCCACTGCAGCATCTCTAGGGAAAGTGTCACACTTCACCTGACTGGGAGAACAGAAGTTCTTCCAGGCAGGCAGAACATAAGTTCCATGACAGACATCCACTAGGACAACCACCACAGCAATGTCAGATACGTTCTCCGAAGATTCGTATTTGGACAAAGGGATGGCTCTCCCAGCTAGACAGTACACCTTGAGAATCCATGTGTTCCGGCTGTGCTAGTATCCAGGGACTTGTCCATCATCTAGGGCTGGGGGTTTTCCATGAACCCCAGAAACCTGTGACACTATGATTAAAAAGCAGAATTGAGCTGCTGGCTCTCCTTTCTGCCTAGTGCATGGGTAGGGCAAGAGCTACTACAGGATGGGGAGGGACAGGGTGCTAAGAGGCTCCACCCCTTCCTCTTCCCATCTAGGACAAAAAGATGTCTTCTGGCCATGAGCAGCAGCCTGGGGTTTTGTCTGCAGGTTGGGGAGGAGTACCCAAAGAGACCCTTTTCAGGAATTCCCTAGCAGTCCAGTGGTCAGGACTCTGCACTTCCAATGCCGGGCACCCAGGTTCGACCCCTGGTCAGGGAACTACAATAAGATGCCACAAGCTGCGTGGCATCGCAGGGAAAAAAAAAAAAACGAAAGAGCCCCTTTTCGTAAGCTCCCTTATCCCCTCTGCCCCTGAGAACAGTGCACACTAGCTTAAGAAGTACTGGGACCTCCAGGCCCCACTTTCAATCTGGAAACACCAAGGCTGCTCCTTTAGTAAACGCACTAAGAGGAGTCTGGGTTTAGCAGGTGTAGGCTCCTCTGCTCTCCACGCCCATCCATGCCTGAGGACAGACTCGCCATCTACTCTCCTTCTTTCACGCCTCAAACCCTTTAAGACACAAGCAGTGCTGTGGGGAGCCACACCACCTGATGCCAACATCCTCTGTAACAAGCACGCTTTTCTAGCCCCCTTCCCTGCCTCTCTCCATCTTCCTGCTGACCAGAGCCTGGGGAAGAGCAACAACCTCTTTACAGAGTATCCTAACTACATGATCCCTTCCCCTTTTTCTAATAGAGGAAATATTCACATAAATTGACCATTTTAACCATTTTAAAGCATATAATGGCAGTGGCTTTTACTACATTCACAATGTTGTACAATAACCACCATTATCTAATTCCAGAACATTTTTCATTACTCCAAAAGGCAATTCTGGACCCATTAAGCAGTCCCTCTCCATTCCCCCAGCCCCTGGCAACCACTAATCTGCTTTCTGTCTCTACAGACTCACCTATTCTGGACATTACATATTAATGGAAACATATAATAGGCGGCCTTTTGTGTCTGGCTTCTTTCACTTAGTATCATGTTTTCAAGGTTCATCCATGTTGTAGCACGTATCAGTATTTCATTTTTATGCTGAATAATATTCTATTGTATAGATATACCACATTGTGTTTATCCATTCATCAACTGATGAACATTTGGGTTGTTTCCACCTTTTGGCTATTGTGAATAGTATTACTATGAACATCCATGTACAAAATTTTGTTTGAACACCCATCTTCAGTTCTTTTGGGTATATACCTAGGAGTGGAATTGCTGGATCATATGGCACTTCTACATTTAACTTTTTGAGGAACTGCCAAATTGTTTTCCACAGCAGCTGCACCATATTACATTCCCACCAGCAATGTATGAGTGTTCCAATTTCTCCATATCTTCACCAGTGTTTGTTATTTTCTATCTTTTTGATACTTGCCATCCTAACTGCTGTAAGGTGGTATCTCATTGCGGTTTTGATTTACATTTGCCTAATGACTAATGATGTTGAGCATCTTTTCATGTGCTTATTGGCTATTTATTTGTGTATCTTCTTTGGAAAAATGTCTATTCAAGTCCTTGACCCACTTTTGGGATGGTTTGTCTTTTTGTTGTTGAGTTGTAAGATTTCTTTATATATTCTACAGTGACTCTTTTATTTGAGCTATGATGCCATGGAGAGAGGGGCCAGTTCAAGGAGGAACCTGGAGGCAGGTTGGAGAAAGGGGAATCCCAGCAACATAGGTGGGGCTCACCTGCTGATATGAGGTGCTGTTGGCTCTTAGACCTCTCCCACAGAGACTGACAGAGAACATACCAGAGAAGTGCTCTCAGAAATCTTATAATAAGGATGTCAATAAACTCAGAATTGGCCTAGCTGACCTATGATCTATGACGTATCCTGGGTGGGAACTATGACAATGAGAAAGTCATAATGCAAGTAACTTTCCCAAGAAGAGTCAACCAATAACTGGGCATCTCTACTGCCCTCCTATCCTATTAGGGAGAGTCCATCACAAACAATGATGAATGTTGAGAACTGTAGTTCTAGATCTAATAAAACATGGCAAAAATAATCAGAGATAACTTCTCTAAAATATGCAATTGTAGCAAGCTACTTTTAGGAAGCAATTCTCATTCTTTTTTTTTTTTTTTTTTGCGGTACGCGGGCCTCTCACTGTTGTGGCCTCTCCCGTTGCGGAGCACAGGCTCCGGACGTGCGGGCTCAGCGGCCATGGCTCACGGGCCCAGCCGCTCCACGGCATGTGGGATCTTCCCGGACCGGGGCATGAACCCGTGTCCCCTGCATTGGCAGGCGGACTCTCAACCACTGCGCCACCAGGGAAGCCCCTCATTCTTAATCTATAATTTTAAATCTAGCTCTTCTATGTTTCGCAGAAATATTTGTACTTTTTGCCTAGGACATGGGAAACATTTTCACATAAAACATTACTAAGAATTTTAACTTGTCTTCCAATACATTAAGAAAAATTACAAAGTAGTTTGTACTATGAGATGGTCTGATAACTATATGATCTTTTTCAGTTTTTAAATTAGCATTAGTACTGTAGTTACATTTTTAATAGAACTAGAAATATGAACTAGAACTAGAAAATGAGATGGAATTGAAGCCAAAATTGCTAAAAATGAAAACGTACCTCCTATGACTAGATTCACACCCTCTGAATTATGAGAGATTTCAATCTAAGTTTAAAACAGGCTTGGCAGAGTTTCCTGCTATTCTGAAAACAATTGATTGAAATCCAGGGAAAATAACACACATGTAATTTGATTCCCACTCCACCCCCTTACTGCTTTTTCTCTCCTCCATAGGATTGTCAGACAATCAAAGATCAGTTGGATATGGGCTGGGCTTGCCCACAGAATGTCTAAAGGAGTTTTTATGTCTGACAACAAGGCCGGATGTGGCCCTCACCAGGTCCCCACAAACACCAGTGGTGTCAGTGTATGCAGCAGGATGGACATGGCAGCCAGAGGAGAAGCAGTGCCAAGACCACCTTTCTAGAGCTTCCAGCCTTCTCCACATGCATGAATACTGTAAATGTAAATCACTGAGTAACAGAAACAGGAAGTAAAAAACAGATGGAGAAACAGATTATACAAAAGTTAAAAGTCATAACTCTTACCTGGGCCAAAGAGAAAATATACAGTCCCCAGTGAGGCAAACACACCACGAGAAAAGCTGTCAGGATGCTCTTGAGGATTACTGACAGGCTCTCAGCAATCACCTGCAAACTCATGGTAAAGGGTATACTTTACAAACATTATTAAAAACTAAAGATGCAAAGGAATCCCAGAAAATCTGGGATAGTGGTTACCCTGGTGGTAGGGGTGGGGCATATGGTTGGACACAGTATTAATAATATTCTACTTCTTAGGTTGGGTGGTAGGTTCATGGACCTTCAGTATATTATCATGCTTTAAGATTTACATATATGTTACACACTATATTCTTTTGTATGTATCAAATAATATATTTTAAAAGATGAAAAGCTAATATCCGCATACAACTAAATAGAATCACTAGAAAAATCTGAAAAACGTCCTTTTAAATTCTTATTTACACTAATAACTTCGCTATTAACAAAACCTGTTCTTCATTAATAGGGTAGCAGAGGTAAACTTCAACCAAACTCATCTGACAAATCTCAAGTGAATGAACTGAACTGATGATGTTACCTTTTTCCAAATATTTTTTTAGATGCAAATCTGAAAAGGCCATTCTCTCCTATAAAAGCATTTTTTAAACACCACTCTTTCTCCTATTCTTCTCATTTCTCATTCACAGCAGAAGGCACACTGACCTTAAGCTTGACAAACATATGTGCTTGTGCCAAGACCCAGAAGGGCTCTCCCAGAAGTTCCACCACTGCCGAGAACCCAAACAACACCACTCCAGTTCCATAGTGGGGGATGACGTCAGGATCGGGCACTGCGAGCAACTGTAGCCAGGCCCACCCCAGGAACACGGACCAAAACACACCCAAAGGGACTCTAGAAAACGGAAAAAATGTCTCTTAATATGCTAAATATAAAAATAAAAATATATTAAAATAGTAACATTGAACAGAAAAGAAATATAGTCATAATAAAAATAGCTACCAAAAAAAAAAAAATAGCTACCACTTATTCAGGCACTTACTACATGCCAGGCATATGATTCACCCCCTTTATCTCACTGACTCCTCACAATGATACTCTGTCATTACCGCCATTTAAAAGATGAGGAAACTAAGGCTGACAAGCATTGGGTAATTTGGCCAAGGTCACAGACAGCTATTCAGGGCAGAAGTAGGACCCAATCCTGATCTAACTCCAAAGCCTGCACTCCTATCCACTGTGTTACAACGACTCGTAAGTAAAACTCCCAGAAGTGCCTGCTGTTTGCACTAGAATAACTGAAGGACGGTATACAGCTGGTCCTTGTACCTCAAATAACTGGTAGTCCAGTGCACAGTATCCCTTTAGGTGTGACCAGAGAGCACTTCAATATGACTGGGTCGCTAACAGTCATTCCTCTAATAAAATAAACACCTACCGGTCCTTATGACAGTCATCTCCATGAGGTAATAAGGAGTTATGCAAGGGCAGGACTGGGAAAGCATTTTAATCACTAGCCCTCCTGGCAGGGATCAAACTGCAGAAAAGCCATTACAATTTTTAGCTGATGTACTTGGTCCTCAAGAATATTCTAAAAGGCTCAGAACTGAAATCAACATAACAAAATTGAGGAGAGATACAAAGAAACCCTTAAAAGGCTTTCAAAAAATAATAAGTGGCTGTTAAAAGCGCAGAAAACACTCTAAGGAAAAAGGTTAGGAATAAAAAAGATGGCACAGGCCCAGTGGGAATCAAAATAGCAGAAACAGCCTCCAAAGAGGGTAGGAGTGGGGTTAGAAACGTGGCACACAAACCCCTACCCGGAGCTTCCTCCTGGCTCCTGGCCATCCGGAGAGAAAACAGCCAGGGATGCTACTTCACACAGATGTTCTCCCCTTCCTGTCCCACGCCAAGGGCCCAGAAGCCCACTGCAAAACCCAAGCTGGAAACTATTCAGCTTTAGGCAAGTGTTGCTGTTTAATTTCTCACACTTATCACGCTTGCCTCCATGAAACCGTCTCTGGCCAAAGCACAACTCACGTTAGCCACAGGAGGTTGAGGGTCTGGCTCCAGTCCCGCTGGGTGCTGCCACTCAGACATGCTCTGCGGAAGGCCTCTCTGGCCAGGAAGATGGTGGTAGAGTAAAGCAGTGTTAGCCTGTAAAGGAAAAGCAGCAATCAACATGATGTCTAGTTTTTTCACAGAGACAACTTCTGGGATTTTGCTAGCAATCGGGAGGAGGAAAAGTCTTGGTCATAAATCACTGGTGGTGATTGGTGGGGGGCAATGGTTTCTTACAGAAGCCCCCTCCCCAGCTAATCTGATCCATACAATAGGAGAGTTAGGAACCAAACAAGGGACATATGAGTGTGTGCCTATAAGAGTTATGCCTAGGACAGAAACTGCCACAGAGGCCCCCAAAGACTGCAGCCTTTGTGCCTATACAGAGGTGTGGCTCTGACCATAAGGAGGAAAAAAGGACAAGATATGACCACACACAGCAAGAGGGCCTCTTGGCCACCCTGAGACTGGTGACCTAATGACCCCTACGAAAGAAGCTGAGGCTCTATTGAGTAGAGAATCAATAGCTAGAATGAGGATGGCCCAGGGCTAAGGTACCTGAGGTTGTCCAGGGACCATTCTGTGACCCAGTGCTTCTGTCCCAATGAGACTGAACTATATGTTAAGCAGGTGGACAGGCCAGACAAGGGCTGTCAATGCAGGGATCTGCAAATCTGGGAGAGGCCCAAACTGCTTTAAAGTCTGAGTACCTAAGAGGCCTTGGCCCTCTTCCTTCCTGCTTTTACAAGAACGTTTCTTTTTTTTTTTTAATAAATTTATTTATTTATTTATTTTTGGCTGTGTTGGGTCTCCGTTGCTGCGTGCAGGCTTTCTCTAATTGTGGCAGCTGGGGCTACTCTTCGTTGTGGTGTGCGGGCTTCTCATTGCAGGGGCTTCTCTTGCTGTGGAGCACAGGCTCCAGGGCGGGTGGGCTTCAGCAGTTGTGGTACGTGGGCTCAGTACTTGTGGCTTGCAGGCTCTAGAGTGCAGGCTCAGTAGTTGTGGCACATGGGCTTTGTTGCTCCGTGGCACGTGGGATCTTCCCAGACCAGGGATAGAACCCGTGTCCCCTGCATTGGCAGGCGAATTCTTAACCACTGCGCCACCAGGGAAGTTCCAAAAAGAGCATTTCTTAAAGTATGGTCCCTATTTCAAAATCACCTGAAAAACTTGTCAAAGTGCAGATTCCCGGGCACCTCCTCAGTCCTACCAATTGCAAAGCTCTCCAGATGATTCCTTTGCCCATCAAAGTTTGAGACCCTTCTCTAAGCTCTGAGAACAGAGCCAAGAGCGTATGTTCGGTAAATATTAGATGTGAAATGCTGTCTGGAACATAATGTCTTGTTTACTAGGACATGAAGACACACCTGGGAAGCTGAGCTATACTGAGCACTCACATCACTTCATATACTTTTGTGTCATTTGTGAAGACAGAATATGTGTGGGTGTCCTTAAACAGACAGGAGGAGAGTAGAAGAAACAGAATCTAAAAGACAAAGCAAGTTGGCTTTCTAAGAGCTTCCAAGGAACTAATGACAAGGACACAGCTCTCATCCCACTGCCACTTTCCAATTATAAAATTCACCGAGGAGGGAAGGAAGGGGCTGTTCCAGCCCTGCAATTACAAAGCACATCCTCACGATGTGCAGAATTCCTGCTTCCTTTGCTGTCAGCAGGACGAGAACACAGGATTATACCTGAGTTGGAGTTTGCAGTGAATTACTCCCACTCCTCTCCTGGGTTCTAAGGCACAGCGGAACAGCGGGCAGAGAAATGTGTATTTGGAGGCTGCTAATGGAAAACACACCATGGGTCCATTAAAAGCAACATCGCCTAATGCTTCTCTTCAGCCCACTGCTGAAACACTCTGCTTCTGGTAAAGGTCCATGCTTCTAAAATCCAAGGGTGACACACAGGTACAGAATTTGAAGAAAACCCGACTAGGGATGTGAGTTGTGGACAACGCCAGGGTACACCCCTTCTTACCTGACATTCACTATGCCAACGATTTCCTTTGACAGGAAGCGAAGAATAAATGCATTTAAGACAAAGGTGATCAATCGAAACAACACCTACAGAAAAAGAAAAAAAATAGATAAGAATAAATTATATTGGGAAGGTTTACTTTGCTGAAAAGAACACAAGATGGCTGCTCTTCTTAATGTAACGACACACAGCAGCTTCGCCAGAGAGTTTCTCTTTAACTGCTTCTGAAATCTCATTCCTTGGGGTCTCTCGGCACTCTCATGCAATGGTCAAAGAGCCCAAGAAGGCATGTGGAAGTCTCCCTAATTTACTGATTAGAAGAGGGAGGCCCTGACAGATTCACTGAATTTCTTCAAGTTCAGTCAGGCAGAAAGCAGAAATGGAATTCTAGGGAGCAGAAAGGGAATTCTAGTTAGTGCTTCACACTGGCCCTCCCTCCAGCCTGTTTAGAAAGAGCACACACTTAGCAAGTGGGAGTCTGCAGAATATAGCAGATTTACCAGGAATCACGGAATCTAACTTCTCCTTCTTTGCCTAGTTATATCTAAGGATCCGACAATGACATTTAATCTCTTTGAACTTTGGTTTCTCAATTAGAAAACAGAAAAGGCTATGTTTATTTACTGAATATTTGCCACTTTCCAGAGAGGAACTGAAATACCTTTCAAACAACTGCAATAAGATACTATAAAATAGAGGGGAAAGGAAAACAGAGTCCAGCTATCACCTTTTGAAAAGGATATATCCTGAGACTTTCAAGCCTGTGAATTCAAGAAAACCACCTGAACAAAGAATTCTTCCCATGAGACAGAGAAAAACAGGTTGCAATTAAGTGAGGCTGCCAAATGGGGATGATGGCTGGGGTGCAAGCCTCACTAAGTGACACCCCCTCTGCATCCTGGCAGCAACACAGATGTAACTCAAGGGCACTCCAGAGCAAATGACAGATCACTTCTGTGTCAAGCACTCTCAGAGCTACACGTGAACAGTTGCAATCTGGAAAATTCAATCAAACTATGCCAATGGACTACAGTGGTCTGAAAATTTCCGGGGGAAGGTATGACCAAAAAGGGAGATTGCAGTCTAACACTGTCCCTGAAGTGTCACAGAGCAGCAAGGTCTCCAAAGCCAAGGTATCACAGTGTTAACCTTTATGGAGTCAAAGGTGATCTTTTCAAAGTCTGATGAAAGCTTGGTAGCCTCTCCTTAGAAACATGCGGGTACGTAGACACCAAATTCTGTATTCAATTTTAGAGATTTGAAGCCAATTCATGCAGCTCTTAACGGAAAAAGTACTCAGCTGAGAGTCTCAACTCACCATTTAGCTAAACCCATCATCTTCTAAATTCTGTAAGCCTCAGTTTTCATCCCTGTCAAGTGAGGCTACCTATCACAGAGAGTTGATGACAAGGATCAAAAAACATCGTGGAAGTGAAAGCATTTTTGAAAAATGCATACAAATGAAAGGCATTAATACACTATGGCTGGCTCAGAGTTACAGAGAATAAGCTCTTAAATTCTTTCAGAACACAATGTAATTGCAAAGCTACCTCAAGTGTCTGCATTGTAATTTGAGAAAGCACACAAGACTGAATTAAAACACTCCAAGAAACCTAAAGATTATAGCTATTTAAAAAAAAAACCACATGCACACATTTATGTTAACTTCAAAGTTATCAATAAGAAACTTAATGTCTTAGGCTATATCCATATCTCCTAATTGGTTTGAATAAAGGTTTGAGCTAATGAAGCTATGAGGTTGCTCACACTCCCCAGTATTTGCTCCGTATAGTGGCCCTTATTAGCAACACAGTCTTCATTTAACTTTGTAAAGGACTTAACAGTTTAAAAAAAAAAAAGCCCTTTCACATCTGTTAATTACCTGACCCCTAAAAGCAACCTGGTGAATGCATGGGAAGCAAGTAAACTCGGAGCAAAGGGATTTGCCCACATGGCAAGCAAATGACCCAGCATGACCTTATGGGTAAGGCCACCCGACTCCTAGTCTAGTGTGTTTTCTGCTATGACTTGTTTTCTTTTAATGAAGCTAATCTCAGTAGTAAGGTATCATCAAAGGTTGAACAATCAACACTGTGGCTAAAGCACTAAATTCAAACAGTTATTAATGTTGTGAAATAGAAAAAAAAACACAATTAAGTAACTTAGGGTTCACCTAATTTAGCGTTAGATGACTAGCTAATGTTTATTAAGTGCATATCTTGTGCAAGGAATTCTTCTACATGCCTTACATAGATTGGCTCATTTCACCCCTACAGTGACCATTTTCAAAATTCATATTACCATAATAAAACTAGCTAACATTTATTAAGTACTTATGCCAGGCACTTAGGCATTTCACCTAATCTCCCTAATGACATTATGAGATTGCATTATTGTTCTCATTTAAGATGAGGAAACTGATGATTGTAGAAGTCAAGAGATTTTCCCCAAGTGCAGGCATCTAGCAAGTGGCAAGGCCTAAACTTGAGCCCTAGTCTGCCTGGTGCTTTCTCCTAACCTCTATGTGAAATGCTGCCTCTCTAAAACAAGGGGAAAGGTAGATTCAGGACTTTTGTGAGGAAAGGTTGAACGGGTCAAGAGCGGGACACAGAGAAACTGAGCCACATGACTTAGAATGACCAGGTTCTAGGGTTAAAAGAATCTTTACAATACCATTTGGATCAACTGGCATGCACCATATCTGACGTGAAAATTTGGGCCAAGAAGGGAAAGTGACTTGTCCAAGGTCACACTGCCTTAAGGAAGAGTGCATACTAAGAGCCAGAGCATACTACTGTTAAGTGCAATTATCCGAATAACCCCAACCTAGCTTCACAGCAACCTTATGAGCTAGGTACTCTTACTACCCCCATTTTCTGAGGAGGAGCTGAGGCTTAGCAGGTGAAGTCACTTGTCCTGGGTCATGCAACAAGGACATGGTAGAACCAAGATTCCAGTCCAGGCCTGTCTGAGCCCAGGTCCCTGTTCTTCGCCATGCCATATTGTCTCTCTGAACTCAGTGCGAGTCAGAGTTTGAAAAAGTGTTTGAGGGTAAGGAGTGGGACATGGAAAAAATAAACCCTTGCCTTAAAAATATGTGAGCTTCTAGAGCACCAGAGGCACCCCTGCCACCTGATCTAACCTTCCCCTACTGCCATATGGGATAAATAAAGCTCAAAAGGAAAGTGGTTTGTTTGCAGTCTCCCAGCCAGGATTCTGGACGCAGGCTCCCAGCTCCGGGCCCAGGTGTCCCCTCTCGGCCGCCGCCGCCACCGCCTCTCGCGGAAGCCCTCAGTAGTAGCGGGGTCCACGCCAGGGCTGGGTCTGCCCCGGGATGGGCTCTCAAGGGCCCCAGGGCCACCTCCCCGTAAGTCCCGGCTGGGGAACGGCCCGGCAGAGTACCTGCAGGAGGAGACCAGAAGAGGCCAGCCGAGCCGCCTGGCCCAGCACCTCCCGGGGGCTCATAGCCTCTGCGCCCGGGATCCGTCACCAGTAAACGCCTCAGACGGCCGGCTTTGTCGCAAGAAGATAGCGTCACGGAGCGGCTCGTTCGCTGATTGGCGATTTTGTAGGGCGGAGGCGGGACACGGGAAGATCTGGCCCTTTAAGTGGACCGGCTTCGGATGAGTCAGCGTGGTTGCGCCGCATCGCCTTTCCCGTTTGAGAGAACGTGTGGTTTGTGTGCCTATGCCTCCCTGTTCCAAATGAGTTAAATACTGTGACCATACTAAGAGGCTCTATTAAAGTAGCCAAAGCCCCTTCTCTGAGGCACCCAGGCCACCAACCAAGAAACACTCACTTCCCTGGCCTCATCTGTCTAAAGGAACAAACTATTCACTGACCTCCGTAATAAGATTTTTGCCATTTGGCCTTCGCTTACAAAATCACGGACACGGTACCCAGAATTAGACTAGACAGGATTGTCCCAATTTTACAACGAAAGAACTGAGGACCAGAAGTTAAATACAGCATCTTCATATGTGTGGTTTTGTGTAATCCTTTCTCAAGTGTTGAAAATTGGGACCTGTTGTCAGAGATGAGTAAAGTGAGACGTGGAGACGTGAAGTGACTTGTTCATGTATACATAACTTGTACCTGGGTGGAGTGGACCCCAGGCTCCTGATCCTAAACTTGCCTCCCTTGTCTGCATGCCACCAATTGTGAGGACAGAGCAGAAGAATGGTAGGAAAGAGCTTCATAAAATGTAAAGTGCCCGACATAGTCAGCTGTTGTTCTGTCCATGCTCCTATCATCTGCTATGCGGGCCATAGGAAGCCCCATCTGTCTCTTTTAGGCACTTGGTGATTTGACCCCAACCTACCTTTCAACCACCTTTCACACTCTCACTGCCCTTTCACAGCACATTCTAGGCTCTCGCCATTTGGATCCCTTACATTTCCTCAAACAGGCCCAAATTGGCCTTTGCTCTGCTGCCATCTCTGCCCAAAGTGCCTTCCTTTCCAAATGGCACTGCCTACCCTCCCAGGCCCCAGTGTTCTGACCTGTGAGTATAACAGCACCTGCTATGGACTGAACGTTCGTGTCCTCCCCAAATTCATATGTTGAAGCCCTAATTTCCAATGTGGTGGTAATTGGAGGTGGGACCTTTGGGAGGTAATTAGGTCACGAGAGTGGAGCCCTCAAGAATGGGGTTAGTGACCTTACAAGAAGAGACGAGAGAGATGAACTCTCTCCCTGCCATGTGAGGATACAGTAAGAAGGCAGCTGGCTGCAAACCAGGAAGAAGGCTCTCAACAAGAACTGAATCGGCCACTTTATCTTGGACTTCCCAGCCTTCAGGACTGCAAGAAATAAATTCCTGTTGTTTAAGCCACCCAGCGTATGGTATTCTATTACAGCAGCCTAAGCAGATTAAGGCAGCACCTGTAGGGCTTCCCTGGTGGTGCAGTGGTTAGGAATCCACCTGCCAATGCAGGGGACACGGGTTCGATCCCTGGCCTGGGAGGATCTCACATGCCGTGGAGCAACTAAGCCACAACTACTGAGCCCGCCTGCCACAACTACTGAAGCCCGTGTGCCTAGAACCTGTGCTCTGCAACAAGAGAAGCCATGACAGTGAGCGACCTGCGCACTGCAGTGAAGAGTAGCCCCTGCTCGCCGCAACTGGAGAAAGCCTGCACACAGCAACGAAGACCCAACAGAGCCAAAAATAAAAACAAATAAATAAATTTATTTAAAAAAAAAAAGACAGCACCTGTAAAGCACTTTGTAACCCTTTATAGCTCTTAGCACAGTCTGCTTTGCAGTGAAGAGACTAGGCTATGTCTAAACATCCCATGAGTTCTGATAAGGCAGGAATGAAGTCCATTGGCTTTGCCTCCTGCAGCAGTGGCAGAGAAAGTCCCCAGGACACCCATGAATGCTTCCTGACTTGTTATTGCTGCTATTACTGCTGAAAACAGACTATGGGGTTCAAGGCCTATGCACATCCCCCACTCCCATCTTGCCAGATTAATCAAGCTCTGTCTTATGGCAGGGGCTCAGAATGTAAGCTTTTGACTGTCAGACAGACCTGGCCCTGAATCCTTATTCTGCTACTCACTAACCAGGTGACCTCTATACGCTCAGCTATTAAATAGGGGATATTATCTGCCCTGTGATGGCAGTCGTAAGGAATATAGTAGACAAAAGTCTGGCCCTTCAGGAGCTTAAATTCTAGTGGGAGGAAGATTGAAAAAAAAAAAAACCCTAGTAAATAAATAATAAAATTTTACATAGGGATAAGTGCTATGAAAGAATGAAATAAGATAAGGTAATAGAGACTTTTAGATGGGGAGGGAGGGGTGCTGTTCCGGAAGGCAGAGCAAATTAGGCAACCACTTGGAGAGGAGAGCAAAATGCTGGAGGGTCGAGGTATTCAGCCTGTGGGCCGAGATGCCCAAGGCCTTGACCTGGGCTGCCTGCCTGCCCCCATGGACCTTGGGCTGGCAGGTGAGGTGGGCTCTGGCTCCCTTTATCCCAGCCAAGCAGCTGCCTCCTCCACAGCTACTGCTTGGAGCGCAACCAACCTTTTTTTTTCTTTTTGTCCGCTCTGCATGACATGTGGGGTCTTAGTTTCCTGATCAGGGATTGAACCCATGCTCCTGCATTGGAATCACAGGGTCTCAACCACTGGACCACCAGGGAAGTCCCCAAGAGCTATTCACGTCAACATACTCTAACCCTAGGCATCCAGGTGGACTGGTCTGGGAGTGACTAGGGAATCGTTTCACTGGGGGCAAAGAAGCCAAAGGGAAATGCTCCAAGCTAAGTCCAAAGTGCAAAGCCTCGCAGGAGTCCAGGGTACAGACCCTAACGGGCTTCTGGGCAGGGAGTCAGGGGCCCTTTTCTCTCATTCTGGAGGGTAGGATTTAGCAAGGAGAGATTGAGCAGACACTTTGTGCCCAGAGCCGTGCTGGGTGCAGGGGTGTGTGGGAAAGAAGGAACTGTAATGAGAATCAGTGAGCACCGACCACTGACTCCATGTTAGGTGCTTGTGTGAGCACTGCACATGCATGTACTAACCTCTTCATCCTCTCAACAACTCATGAGGTAGGTATTACAGATGAGGACTCCAGGAGAGCTGCAGAGGTTGAGCTGCAGTGGGCTTGAAGTTGTCCCCCGCCTCTGTGCTGAGCCTCTCCAAAGGCCTTGCCTCTGTTAGAGGTATTGACACCAACAGGGCCTGGCACACTCCTGTGTGGAGGGCTAAGCACAGGGCTGGTGAGCTGTGACCCACTGGCTATTGCCTGTTTTTTTTTTTTTTTTTTTTTTTTTTTTTTTTGCTATTGCCTGTTTTAAACCACCTGCAAGCTAAGGATAATTTTTTTTTTTTTTGCTGTACGCGGGCCTCTCACTGCTGTGGCCTCTCCCGCTGCGGAGCACAGGCTCCGGACATGCAGGTCCAGCGGCCATGGCCCACGGGCCCAGCTGCTCCGCGGCATGCGGGATCCCCCCAGACCGGGCACAAACCCGCGCCCCCCCGCATCGGCAGGCGGACCCTCAACCACTGCACCACCAGGGAAGCCCTAAGGATAATTTTTATAATTTTAAAAGGTTGGGAAAAAAATCAAAAGAAGTCTATTTCATGACACATGAAAATTACATGAAATTCAGATTTCAGGGTCCACAGTAAAGGTTTTTTTTAATTAGAAAATTGGAATCGCGGCTTCCCTGGTGATGCAGTGATTAAGAATCCACCTGCCAATACAGGGGACATGGATTTGAGCCCTGGTCCGGGAAGATCCCACATGTCGTGGAGCAACTGAGCCCGCGAGCCACAACTACTGAGCCCGCATGCCACAACTACGGAGGACCACGCGCCTAGAGCCCACGGTCCACAACAAGAGAAGCCACCGCACTGAGAAGCCCGCGCACTGCAGTGGAGAGTAGCCCCCGCTCACCGTAACTAGAGAAAGCCTGCACGCAGCAAAGACCCAACACAGCCAAAAATAAATAAATTAAATAAATAGATTTTATAAAAGATAATTGGAATCATACTGTACATTTCCACTGTATTTTCAAATTATTATTTTTTTAAATTGAAGTACAGTTGATGTACAATATTATGTTAAGTTTCAGGTGTACAACATAGTGATTCACCATTTTTTTTTAATTATTTTTTTTTGCGGTACGCGGGCCTCTCACTGCCGTGGCCTCTCCCGCCGCGGAGCACAGGCTCCGGACGCGCAGCCTCAGCGGCCATGGCTCACGGGCCCAGCCGCTCCGCGGCATGTGGGATCCTCCCGGACCAGGTCACAAATCCGCGTCCCCTGCATCAGCAGGCGTACCCACAACCACTGTGCCACCAGGGAAGCCCAGATTCACAATTTTTAAAAGTTATATTCCACTTACAATTATTATAAAATATTGGCTATATTCCCTGTTTTCTAATATATCCTTGTAGCTTATTTATTTTATACATAGTAGTTTATACCTCTTAATCTCTACCCCATCTTGCCCCTCCCCACAAATAAAGTTTTATTGGAACACAACCACATCCATCCATTTGTTTACTTGTTGTCTATAGCTACTGTCTTACTAGAATAGCAGAGTAGTTTAGCCTGGAAAACTGAAAATATTTACTGTCTGGCCTTTTAAAGAAAAAGTTTGCCAATCCTGGTGATCACCATTGAGCCCCGGTGCCTGACAAGCAGTGGACATTTCAATATTGAATGAATGAATGCATACATAAATGAAATTTTAAGTTCAGTTTAAAAAATTTTTTAAGGGTGGAAGAGTTTTATTAGCCCATGGCAAGATACAAAATGATTAATGATGATAATGATGATAAGAGAGTTCTTTCCTGGTGGTTGCCTGGTTTGGAGAGCAAGTGACCCTTGGGAGAACACTAGACTATCACTGGTGGTCACAGAAGGAGCTGCTTCTCTGGGCTTCACCCCCCTCTGCCCCCTGCTCTCCATGGCAGGTAGCCTCCCTGCCAGGGAAAGCTGACCTGAGCTGGCTATTTTATTACAAAGCGGGAGGGAGTGCCAGGGCTGTTGCCAAGACAGTTAGACTCCTGGGGCATCAGGGCAGGGAGGGAGGTGGCTGGTAGGTGGGGAGGCAGGATGGAAGATATGGGAAGCGGGACGTTGGACCTCAGCTGGCTGGAGGCAGAAGAACTGGGCATGGTCCTATACACCAGCCACTAGCTCTGCCCTGCCAAGGCTTCCTGGTGCCCAGAGTACCTCCACCAATGCCCTCCCTGCAAGAGAAACTCAAGACTCTGTCCCTTACTCAGAAGTCCCCGGGCATGAGAATTTGGCTGTGCTATTAGTAGTCCACATTTGCTGAGCCCGTGTAGGCACTATGCTGCACACTTCACTTTCATGATCTCCCACAGCAGCCCCACAACGTAGGCACCATTATTATCCCCATTTTACAGACCAGGAGACTGAGGCTTAGTGGGGTTAAGGGACTTGCCTAAGGGCTAGCAAATGACGGTGCCAGAATTTGCACCGGGCGGTGTGACTCTCAGACCCTTAACTAGGACTAAACCAGGTTGTTTATTGTTAGTGCTGATTTTTTGGCTCCACTTCAGCAGTTCTGATTCAGGAAGGCTGGGGTGGGCCTAGGAATATGCATTAACCTGCACTCTGGGTGGTTCTGATACAGTGGACCAAGCTCTGAGAAGCACAGCCTGAGGGCAGATCTTCAGGCACCTTGGAAAATCTGCCTCCTTCGGTGGGCTGGAAAATTCCGTCTGCTTAAAGCAAGCAAACTGAGTCCTGAGATCTGCCCCCAGGCCCATCCAGCCATCAAGGGGTCTTGCTCTCAGGATTGGGCTACAGTTCAGTGGTCAGGGCAGCGGGGACTGGAGGCGGTGCCTGCGGGAGGGCCTTGGGGAAATTTCATATCAGGAAGGGTGCACAGTGCAGCCCCTGGGTCCCAGGGTCTGCCCAGGGGTTGGGGGTGAGCAGCCACAGGGCCCTGGCCTTGCTGGCTCCTGTGGGCTTTGATTTGTGCAGAGATAAGAGAGTAAACTGCAATGTCCACTCATCAGCCTGGTTCATATCAACACAATGTCTATTCCAGAGCCACCACCCTGTGCTGGGCATTAGGAAGGAACATAAGGGTGAACGAGTCACAATCGCTGCCCTCTCAGAGCTCAGGGTCCCTCTCCAAGAGAACACGACTGTGATACCAGGCAGGCTGAGGTGGAAAAAAACAGGCAAGGGAAGCTCAGGGCTGGGGTCAGAGCTCTCTGGCGGGGGCATCAGGGAAGCTTTCCCTCAGGGGCTGTTTTTGAGCTGCACCTTGAAGGGAAAGAGGGCTTGGTCAGACAGAGGAACATGCGGGCAGAGAGAACACAGAGGAGGAAACTTGCCGAGCCCATTGGAGGACCCAGGAAGTGCCTTTGACTGCCCTGGAGTGCAGGAGGTCCTCCCTCACTGGTCTGTGGCCAGTGCCGGGCTGGCAGCCCTGAGAAGAACAGCAAGTTCATGGATGTGGACATGCATGTGTGAATGAATATAAATTCAGGCACATGTGTTCACATGCATAGGGGGAGGTGAGCGTGCATCTGTATGTGTGTGCCAGTCTGTTTGCGAGGATCTGCCTTCAGACAGACAAAGTCTGTGTGTGGGAGTGTGTGAGCATGCACGTGAATGCATACACGCTTGTGCGTTTATGTATGAGCACGGATGTGAAAATGTGAATGTAAGGTCACGTGCAGTGCACGCAGCCAGTGAACGTGTGGGGACATGAAGGTGTGTGTGCACGCAAGTATACACATATGTAGGCTACTTCAGGGAGTCAGCCTTTGGACTTTCTGATTCTGGGTCCATGGCCCCCATAAGTGTAAAAATGGTTAACATTGTGAGTCAGGCCTCCACTTTTCATGCATCACCTCAATTAACCCTCTCATCAATCTGACATGGCGAGGGGACTTCCCTGGTGGTGCAGTGGTTAAGAATCTGCCTGCCAATGCAGGGGACATGGGTTCCAGCCCTGGTCTGGGGAGATCCCACATGCCGCGGAGCAGCTAAGCCTGTGCGCCACAACTACTGAGCCTGTGCTCTAGAGCCCGCGTGCCACAACTACTGAAGCCTGCACGCCTAGAGCCCATGCTCCCCAACAAGAGAAGCCACTGCAATGAGAAGACCACGCACTGCAGTGGAGAGTAGCCCCCACTCGCCGCAACTAGAGAAAGCCCGCATGCAGCAATGAAGACCTAACGCAACCAAAAGTAAATAAATAAGTAAATAAATCTATTTAAAACAAAATTTTATATGGGGGGCTTATAATAGTTATATAATAATCATCTGAGTTGTTATCCCTATTTTACATATGAAGAAACTGAAGCTTAGAAAAGTAAAGTGACTTGCTCAGGGTTACCCAGCCAATAGGTAGCAGAGCTGGGATTGAGCTCAGACTGTCAGACCTCAAAGGCCCCCCTTTTCCATTTTCTGCAAGCTTCTTCTCAGCAATTCACAACACTCCCAGGGAGGAAACGCCCCTGGCACATTCCCGCTCCTGGCACATTCCCACCCCTGGCCTGGACCTGGCATAAACACCCAGGGCTTCTTCTCACATGCTAGCTAGGAAGGGGCTGTCCCTGGGGCCTGGCTCTTGGGACCCAGGGCTACACACATAGAAAGGTCACATAGAGGTGAAATGGGGCAGACTTTGTTTATCCAAAACCCCAAAGAATTTGGGCCAGAGCCAGTGGAGGCCACAAGCCTGAGCACATGGTGTGTTTGCTGCCCTATGGAAAAACAGTCCAGCATGGAGAGTTGCCCCCAGGCTCTCCTGGGCCTGTTTTCTCGAAGGCTACTTGCCAGCACCTGCTCCTGAAGAAGGTGGGGATCGAGCCTGGGGACCAGAGTAGAGTCGGGTACCAGGGCAGGCCCTTCCTGGACCTGACAGCCTGTCAGCGGCAGCAGCACCACCAACTTGCATTTGTGTGTTTTTTCTTGCATTGAGGACGCAAGTGTCATGTAAAAACCAAAACAGGCAATAACAATTTTTTAAAAAATAGGTCTCACAGAATCATTTTCCTCAACCATTTGGAGATGGACTGATCTAAGTTCAAATGTCTTTTAGGTAACACACTTCATTTCTCCAAGCCTCTGTTTCCTCATCTGTAAAATGGGGATAATAATAATACCTGCCACATGGGTTATGGTGAGAGTTAAATGAGATAATGCATGCAGAGGCTTCCATACTGCCAGGCATATAGACTGAGCATGCTCAACAGATAGGAGCTATTAGTGTTATTTTCATTGTATTTGCATCAATAGAGCTGACATCGTTTCTCCCTGTGACCTTGGAAAACCATTTAATATTTGGACCTCCATCCTCCACCCCCATAGAAATTATTTTGACTCTTTTTTTCTTACACTCATTTTTTAAATTAATTTTTTTGGGGGCCCATGTCGCACAGCATGTGAGATCTCAGTTCCCCAACCAGGGATTGAACCCATGCCCCCTTCAGTGGAAGCATGGAGTCTTGACCACTGAACTGCCAGGGAAGTCCCAGGCTCATTTAAATGCTTTAAAATATATAACTTATTTTCATAATTCTGTACCATAAAATTCACCCCTTTTAAAGTGTACAATTTAATTGTAAATGAACTCTATTTCAATACAAATTTTAAAAATAATAACAAAATAAAATAAAACATTATAATATTAAAAAATTAAAAAATAAGGTGAACAGTTCAGTGGGTGTTAGCATATTCACGCTTGGATGGCGTTCTCCAACCATCACCACTGTCTAATTCCAGAACATTTTCATCACTCCCAAAAGAAACTCCATACTCATTAGCAGACCATTCCCTTTTCCCCTTCTCCTCAGCTCCTGGCAATGACTAATCTACTTTGTGTCTCTTTGTATTTGCCTATTCTGGACGTTTCCTATAAATGGAATCATACAGAATGGGGTATTTTGCATCCAGAATCTTTCACTTAGCATTAATGTTTTGTAGAGTCATCCATGTTGTTGCAGGTATCATTGCTTCATTCCTTTTTATGGCTGAATAATATTCCATTTTATGGGTATATCACATTTTGTTTATCCATTCATTAGCTGATGAACATTTGAGTTCTTTCCACTTTTTGTTATTATGAGTAATGCTGCTATGAACATTTGTGTACAGATATTTGTGTGGACATGTTTTCAGTTCTCTTGGTTATGTAGCTAGGAGCGGGATTGCTGGGGTCTTGTGGCAACCCTGTTTTCCACGGTGGCTGTAGTATTTTACATTCCCACTGGCAGTGTATGAGGGTTCCAATTTCTTCACATCCTCACCAATACATATTATTGTCCCTGTTTTTGATCACAGCCATCCTCATGGGTGTGAAGTGATATCTCATTGTGGTTTTGATTTGCATTTGCGTAATGACCAAGGATGTTGAGCATCTTTTCATGTGCTTATTGGCTATTTGTATATCTTTTTTGGAGACATGTCTCTTCAAATCCTTTGCCATTTAAAAATTCTTTTTATTTTAGCTAACATTTACTGAGCATCTCCTGTGTGCTGACTTACTGGGATGGGAAGGGGCACACAGAGCCATGGACTCTGCTTGGGACATGAAGGCTTGCCTTGCTCTGCCTCCCAGGGCTGTCACACTGGAGCATGTGTGTGATAGAAGGGACTCTGATCCAAGAGGGGAGGAGGCACAGACTGGACAAGAGCCTCGGGTTTCAGAGGCTGTGCCATGCACCCTCCCAGGGGCCTGCCTTGCCCACAGGCTGCCCTGCCACACCTGACACCGGTGTTACTGATACGTGGCAGCCACCCAGGTCACCAACAGAGGAGGTACCCTCTGGGTAAGCACCCTCAGGGAATCCCAATTTAAACCCATGGCCACCCAGCCAGGGCCCCCACACAATCCCTGGTCATCTCCAGGCAGCTCTGCAGGGTGAGTGGTAGGGATAGTGAGGCTGCTGGAGCCTGAGCAATAGGAAGACAGAAGGAGCCTACTCTGCCCCACACGGCTGTGTGCTTTAGGCATGTCCCTTGATGTCTCTGAGCCTCAGTTTTCTCATCTGTGAAATAGGAGACTAACAACACAATCTCTTGAGGTGCTTCTGAAGCTGAAATGAAATGATGCATGCAAAGGGGTTTACACAGGTTGGGACAGAGGAAATGTTCACGCGATATAACTCATGTTACTTTTTTGTCATCTGAAAACTGAGAGGGACGAGATGATCTACAAATGCTCGACTCCCTCCTAGAAAAGAGAGGTGATAAGGAGCCAGTGGAACCCCCACATCATATGAAAGGATCAAAGAGGCAGGCCAGACTCTCCCAGTCACAGCTACCTCTATGGGAAGGAGCTGTCCTGATTTCAGGGGTACCCAAAAAAGAATTTCAGAGGCAGCAGCCCCAGGAGGGGCAGCCAGACCATCCTAGGAAGCTGTCTGGCCTCTGGGACTTTCTGGTCTCCATCCCGGCTTCGCCTCACCCCTCCCAGCCCGTGCCACGGCAGCCAGGCGCCTTCTCACTGGTCTGCCGAGCTCATGGCTGAAAGGAAGTACGTTTCCAGATAGGGTGAAAATAGATCCTTCTCCAAATATGCTCATTGTGGCTAAGAAAAATAAATCGAACCAAGAGGGAAAAGAGAGCAAAGAGCAGCCATCAGATGGGGCCAGGCCTGGGCGGTTCTGGAGGGGCAAGCTGCAGACGGGTGGGGGTTGGGCTTGTACAACAGAATGGTATGTGTGCGTGTGTGTGAGTGTGTGCGTGTGTGTGAGTGTGTGCATGTGTATGTGTGCGTGTGTGTGTGCATGTGTGCGTGACTGACTTTAAGCGTGACTGAGCATGTGTGATAGTAAACGTGGGTATGGGAGTGGGTATGTGTGAATGTGTGTGAGTGTGTGGATGCAGGTTGAGTGTCTGAGTGCATCTGTGTGTCAGGCGAAGTCTGTGAGCACGTGCAAGCACATACGTGAGTATGTTAGCATTGCGAGTCTACGTGCAAGTGTGAGCGAGTACAAGTGAGTGCATATGACAGTGTACAAATGAGTGTGAGCGTGTAGGAGTGCAAATGTGTGTGACTGCCTGTATGTGTTCATACCAGAGTGTATGTGTGATTGTGTAAGCATCTGTGTGTGTGAGTGTGTCTGAGAAAATGTGAGTACACGTGCATGAGTGTTCACCTGTGTCGTGTGGTGTGAACATGTGAGCAAGTATATGTGAGTGTGTACAAGCAGGTGTGATAGGGTGTCTGTGTGTATGGGGGTTTTTGTTTATTTATTTTTTATACAGCAGGTTTTTATTAGTTATCCGTTTTATACATATTAGCATATACACGTCAATCCAAATCTCCCAGTTCATCCCACCACCACCACCACCCCCGCCACTTTCCCCCCTTGGTGTCCATACGTTTGTTCTCTACATCTGTGTCTCTATTTCTGCCTTGCAGGCCGGTTTGTGCATATGCACATGCTTGTGGTCGGTGCCCCAGGTCACTTACTAATGGTGGTGGCCCCAAGGGAAGGTAGAATTCTCTGGGCTTAGTCACTCAAAGCCCAGACACAGATAGTTCAAGAACATATTTCAGAATAGACCCGGCTGCATTTGTCATGGGGACTGCCTGTTACCTGGGGGCCAATAGGACTTCCTAGAGTTGCTGCTCTGTGGACCTCGCAGAGGCACAGAATGTCAGAAACCAAAGGGACTTGGAGCCCCTCTCCCCAAAGACTTCATGGTACATATGGGGAGACTGGAGCCCAGGGCCACACAGCTGGTGGGGGCAGAGCTGGGCTTGTGACTCAGGCCTTCGCCTCTCTGTCCAGTGGTCTTCTTGTGCCTCCACCAAGACACACCTTCTGCCTCTGTGGTCCATTCATCCAGCAAATGTTTACTGTGTACCTGTTGAGAGCTACACATCAAACTGGTCTCTAAGATACAGACCAGGACCCTGCTGCAAGAAGCTTTCCTCCAGGGGTGGAAAGGTAGACTGTAAACCAATAGCCAAGTTGATAAGATAATTCCACATCCTGAAAAGTGCTTTGAAGTCAGAAAAGTAGGGTGATGCGATCCTGAGGCCTACTTCAACAGAGTGGTCAGGGAGGGCCTCTGCAGCGTGACATCGGAGCTGAGACCAGGGTAGGGTAGCCAGCTCCTCACAGCTGGGTCTTCAGACCTATTTTCTAAGTGACCTTCTAGGGGCAGGTGGAGCTGTCACAAGTGCCACAGTCCAGGAAGCCTCGACCACTCCCCTAGTCCAATTCTTTTTTTTTTTTGAGAGTAATATTTTTTAATCTTCCTCTTTGGAATTCTGCAGTGGAAACACAAGGGCAGCCCCTTCTTTCTCCTAAACCCAGCAGAAACATTAATAATCTATCATATCCTTTTTAAAAAATTGAGGTAATTGTAGATTCACATGCAGTTGTAAGAAATAATACAGAGAGATCCCTTGTACATTTTGCCCACTTTTACCCAGTAGTAACATTTTGTGAAACGATAGTATGACATCACAACCAGAATATTGACATTAGTTCAATCCACCAGTCTTGGTCATATTGCCCCAGTTTTACCCGTGTATGTGTGTATATTAAGTTCTATGCAATTTTGTTACCTGTGTAAATTCTTACATCTGCCACTACAGTCAAGATACTGAACAGTTCCAACACCACAAGGACTCTTCATGTTGCTCTTTTATAATCACGCCTACATCACCCCCTTCTTAACCCTTGGCAACCACTAATCTATCCTCCACTTCTAAAATTTTTTCTTTCGAAAAATGGAGTCATATACACTATGGAACTTTTTAGAATTGGATTTTTTCACTCAGCATAATTCTCTGGAAATCCATCCAAGTTTTTGAATGTATCAGTAGTTTGTTTCTTTTATTTATTTCATGATATGGATGTACCACAGTTTAACCATTCACCTGTTAAAGAACACTTTGTACACAACATTGTGAATCAACTATATGCCAATAAAATTAAAATATTTTTTTTTAAAAAGGAACACTTTGTGCTCCCACTTTGTACTCACTAGCAATTAATGAAAGAGCCTGTTTTACTTGGTGTCCTGAGTGTTTCTTAACCCTTCAGGCATGGCACCTATTATTATTTCCATTTCAAAGACAGGGAAAATTGAGGCTTATCGTAAATGATTTTCCCACGATCACATGCTGTTAAATGGCAAAGAAGAGCTTGGAACTCAAGACAATAGGGCTCTTTCTACTACACCAGGCTTTCTCAGACCTTGACTAAGGTTGCTGGGAAAAGGGTGTAGGCAGAACCAGAAGAGAGATGTCGGAGGCAGGAAGAGCACTGGAGCAGCCTGGGTCAATTCAGGTCCTCACAGCTAACTTCAGTTCATAGGTTAGAAGAGCAGTGTCATGAAGCAGGGGGCAATATGGCTTATGCCCTTGAAATTGTTTCCCCTTTGCCACTTCAAGCCTGAAGTGGATGGAGCCCACGAGCAATCTGCCCACAAACCTGGGACCTGGAATGGGAAAAGGAGGACTCAACCTTTGGGTGTCTATCAGAGGATAAATGGTCAAGAATCTCCTTGAAAATGTAAAGTTGAGTGTGTCTCTGATGAGGTCTGAGGAAGTTGAGTCCCACGACAAGTGAGCTGTCTATTCTGGGGCAGGGGGCAGTAAGGGAGAAATAGCATTTTAATTTTTTTCTAGTGTGGTGGGGAACTTTAGGTCATTTACACACACACACACACACACACACACACACACACACACACACACCCCTTGGGCAGGCTCGGTGTCTGGGACATGGTTCGGGGAAAGCAAAGTGGAATCAAAAATGGCAGGTCACTCTTTTGCTGCTGCGGCCGCAGGCATGAGTATGCTCAGGCTTCAGAAAAGGCTTGGCTTCAGTGTCCTCCACTGTGGCAAAAAGAAGGTCTGGTTGGACCCCAATGAGACTAAGGAGATTACCAATGCCAAATCCCGTCAGCCGATCCGGAAGCTGATCAAAGATGGGCTAATCATCTGGAAGCCTGTGACAGTCCTTTCCCAGGCTTGACGCTGGAAAAACACCTTGGCCTGCCGGAACGGCAGGCACATGAGCACAGGTAAGAGAAAGGGTACTGCCAATGTTCGAATGCCAGAGAAGGTAACCTGGTTGAGGAGGATGAGAATTCTGCACCAGCTGCTCAGAAAATACCGTGAATCTAAGAGGATTGACTGCCACGTGTATCACAGCCTGTACCTCAGCCAGTCTGGTCTGCCTTGCGCCCTAGACCGTGAACTCCTCTTGGCAGGACCTCGCTCAGTTTTTAATCACTGTCCATTTCCCTCCCCAGTCTAGCCCTTGCTTGGGCACGTAGGCTCCATCTACAGTTGATAAACAAGAGAGTCAGGGTATGAGTCAGACCCCAAATCCCGAGAGGCACAGAGTCTAACTCCCCATAATCCAATTCTGATGGGAAATGATGGAGAAAAACCTCCTCCCTGGGGACTAGAGGAATCCTCCCTCAGAGAAGGCCAGAGATGAGAAGCAAGTCGTTCCGAAGGCTGCTGGGGCCCAGGAATCACTGCTGGGGCCATAGAGGAACCATCATCTCCACTCATGTCCTGAAATGCTGGTCCAACCCTCATGAAAATAATAGTAACCACTGATGTTAACTAACGGTAACTACTGACGTTTGTTAAGCTCTTCGCATGTGCCAGGCGTATACCAGGGGCTTCAGGTGTATTATTGCATTTAACCTCCTCAACACACCTTAGGAAATGGGCAGTGATGTCACCCCAGTTTACAGATGAGGAAAGTGAGGCCCCACTGAAGTAACATGCACAAGGTCACACAACCAGGAAGGGGCAGAGCTGCCATTTGCACTCAGGCCTCTGTGACCCCAAAGACCAGAGGCCCTGAGCACACACCCTGGTGCCTCCTGCCTGCTTGCCCTTCGCATCTCACTGACCTGGACCTTCCTGGCCACCCTGCCCCCCAGGATCACACTGCCTGCCCTTGGAGCTCCTACCAGTTCAGGCCTCACAACCTACCACAGAGCCCTAAATTATGTCACCGTTTGAAAAGGCCAAGATCAACGTCCTTGTCCTAACAGCCCCTATATGTGCCAGAAACTTTGGAACCTTTACATACGTGATTGTCGTCTTCACAAGAACCCTTTAAGGTCAGGATTATGTATCTCATCTAACAGCTGAGGAGGTAAAGGGATGGAGGTGGGGGTAACTTGACCCCAGAGCCTAATAGCCCCCATGCCTTCACACGGGGTGCTGGTGAAATGCTTAGCCTGCTTTACTCTGTTTAAGCCTCAAAGTCAGTGACTCGCTCCCACCACCAGCCTTACCTATGCAGGGTTCAAATTCACGCCTCGGCAATGCTACCAATGACAGAAAATCCCCAGCCTTTGTGATCACTCTCAAGCCCTTGAAACCCCTATGTTGAAAAGGTGAATGCCAAGGGTTCTCCATGTCTATACCTCAGGGCTCTGCGGTATAGAGCGTCTTAGTGTAGGGAGCCTGAACAAATGACTTAGCCCCTTAGAACCTTGATTTCCCCATCTATAAAGTGGGGTTATATGATAATATCTGGAGTCAGGTAAAACCAAGGTGATGTAATGGTGCCTGGCACACAGTAGGTGCACAGTAAAGATTTGTGGGTCCCTTGGTTAGCACTGGCCTTGAGACCCTTAGGGGGTGGTGCTGTTTGGAGTCTAGACGGTGGGGTAGAGATTTCAACTTCCTGGGTTTCTGGAGCCTTGCTTAGAGGGCCTCAGTCCTCAGCTCTCTCCCCCAGTCCCTGGTTTGGGCAGCAGCCCCTGGCTCTCCCTCTGGGAATTTTGGGGGTGATGCACAGGCCCAGCCGCTCCAGTTCCCAGATGAGCCGGGCAGAGGAGGCCACAGGTTTTCCAGACGGCTGTGTCCCAGAGCTGCAGCTGAGGGAAGGAAGTATGTGCTCAATGGGGAAGTTGCTGCCCAAAACACCCGGTTGAGAAACAAGGTGGGGAAAATCCACCAGGCTGCTGGGCTCTGGGGAGGGGATCTCCAGGGGTGGCACATGCACACCACTCTCTCCTCCTCTGTCCCTTTAGCCTGGAGGCAGTGGTGGCTTCCTGCTGGTGCTACTCTCTGGGCTGCCTTGCCTTTCCCCATAGCTTCTCTACTTTTCCATCACCTGTGTAATGGATTCCCTACATTCAGTTCCCCCTATTTGAAACACCTCAAGTGGCTTCTCTTTTCCTGTTGGACCCTGAAGTCCACAGAGGTAAGGCCACTTGTCCAGGATCAAAGGGCTTGCCTGTGGCACCCATCCTCTGCTTCCTCAGCCCCCTCTCCCTTTGGAGATCTGCCTTCCTCACCCTCACTCTGTGCCAGCTTCCTTCTGCTGTGTGGAGAGCTGTCTGGGAATGTAGTGAACTTAAGGAACTTCATCAGTTGATTCTTACTAAAGTATTACTGACTGATACTTGGGTATCCAGAAGAAGCTAGAACCTCATTGGGCCTCTCCAGGGGATCTGAGGCCGCAGAAGAGAGGCAGGCACTGCTAGAAACATTGCCTAAAGCATTTCTCTTCCTGTCTCCTTCCACCTTTCCCCCAGTGCCCCCAACAGGCTAAACCAAGCCACTAAAGTATGAGGAATGCACCCTGAAGAGGTTGACCCCTCTGCTATAGACGAGGATCAGAGCAGGGGAAGGGTGAGGAATGATTTGCGGTAAGTAGGCCCAGGATAGGCACATTCTCCTCTGTCTACTGTGGCAGGGGTCGGATTTGATGGTGCCTGAGGATACTTGGTCTCTGAAAGTCTATGGATCTGTGACTCATAGAGCAAGGGCTGGATTTCCCTGGGTTCTGGTCGCAATTCCTGTCGTGCGTGGCCTGCGGATCCCTACTCCCTCTGCCCTTAGTGTGGCCATCTGCTCAATGGAGAGGTTGGTCAAGCTGGTCCAGGTGGGCCCTGGAAGAAGACCCTGGGTATGTGGGCCGATTTCTCATCCACATCCAGGCCATGATTCTCCAGAAGCTCCTTTCAGGAATCTGCTGACCTCACCATACCTGCCCATCCTGCTGTCTCAGGCTGGGGGCACCCAGCCCTGTGTCCGCTTTTCCCTGTAGTCCAGTCTTCATGAGCCTGCCAGCCCATCAGTCATGGGTCTGGACCTCCCACCCCAGCTCCACCTTCGCCGGCTGAGGGCTCTTCCCCCTCAGAGCAGCAGGAGACACCACCTGGCCTGGGCAGAGGTCCACTCGAGCCCTCCGCCCCACCTCCCTCCCTCTATCTGGGGTTTCTCCTTTTTTCCTTTCCAGAAATGGACAGGAAACTGGGCCCGTTTTAGAGAGATTATAAGAAAGATTTCTAAAAAGACTCTGAGAGAGGTGCCGAGCAGAGGGGACAGCAGGTCTCCTTCTGTGGGAGGCTGAGGTCAAGCCCTTCTAAGGTTTCCGCAGGCTCTTGGCTCTCAACCCAAGCAAATTAAAAGGCACCCACTTCCCACATAAAACACTTATAAGAGTTGTGCTCTTCCATGAGGTGTGCTCCAGTTGACAGGTTGTCCTAATATTACACTTAGCAGACATTTAATGTAACATGTATAGAGTGTCAAGCTTCCTGTCACTGAGATGACACCCTGTGCTATGTGATCTCAATCTACTCCTCAGAACACTATACCACCATGAACCCCATTTTACAGGGGAGAAGACAAGATGAGAGAGGTCTGGCACCTCGTCTAAGACCACGCAGCCAGGGAGCACTGGGTCACTGTCTGGGTCTGCCTCTCCCCATAGCCTGGACCTTTGTCACCCTGGATTCCTGACTCTGCCTTGGGGACTCTGGGGTGGGGACTTCAGGTCTGCGGGGCTCACACCTCATTAGAAGAGCTTAGAGCTGCTGAATGGCCTGGCCTGATGGACCAGAGCCCTCCTCCTGGCCCAGTTAGGTGCTTGGCATCGGTGCCCCGGGACTCCTCCCAAGAGTGAGCTGCAGGGCACATGGTTTACCTGCCAGGAGCCCCGAGGTAGGAAAACAAACACCATAAATCATCAGGAAGCCTGTGTAAATATTTTATAGATGGGACAGTAAATAATGCAGCTCCCCGGACGTACCTGACCCAGTTCATCTGCCCCACATCCAGCACCCAGGCCAGTCTGTCTGGGCCACTCTCCTGCCTTGTATTTTTTAAACAAGTGCTGAGGCCCAGTGCTGGGCCCTTTCATATACACCATCTTCACTGCCTAGCCTTTGCTCATGCTGCTCCCTCTGCCTGGAACACCTTTCTCCCTAAGCCTGGCTAATTCATCCTCCTCCTTCAGGAGTCACCTCCTCCAGGAAGCCTTCTTTGATTTCATGGGTGGAGTCAGGAGTTCTTCTGGCTCTCACAGTGCCTAGGCTTCCCCCATGTGGGCTCTGCTCACAGGATGTGGTCATTTCCTAGTGACTTATCTGCTTTCTCTGTCAGCTCCAAGAGAGCGATCATATCCCTGGAACTGAGGGCAAATCTTGGCATATAGTAGATGCTCAACATATAATGTTACAGGATGGCATAAGTTATCTTGTTTAACCTTTAAATAAGTCTGTGAAGCAGGTGTTATTGTGTTTCTTATTACAATTATCCTTATTTTACAGGCAAGAAAACTGAGGCTTAGTGGCAGTGCTGGGATTGACTTCCCACCTGTCTGATCCTGAGTTTAGTGCTTTCTCAATCACCCATCCAGGAACACGTCTCTTTCTCCTACAGACCTCAAGCTCCTTGAATCAGGGACCCGCTGTTTCTGCTGGGGGGTCCTTGACCCTTGCCATAGGCTCTGGCACCCAGTGGATGCTAATCCACGTGTGTGAATGCCTACCAAAGGCAAGGCAGCAGTCAGGATCTTGTTGCCGACCTGGGAAGGAATGCACAGTGAGCACCTCGGGAGCAGGAGACTAGGTGAGGGGACTTATGACCCCCAGGCCCCAGAGCATCTCTGAGAAGATATGTGTCTGGGGAGGGTCTTGGGTCCCAGACGGAGACAGCTTTGAAAGATGCTTGGATGCAGTGGCCCAGATGCCTTCCATCCAAAGGCACTGCATTACTTTGGGGCCAAGTCCCTAACCAGGCCATCAGAGCCTCAGAGGAACCTGAGACACAAAGACAGATGATCCTGTCTACCCTCTCCCCATCCTGTGTCAGGCGCTGAGAACGAGGACAAAGAAATCAGGGCACAGGCAGTGTGAGGTGGGACAGGACAAGGACAGCTTTGCACAAGAAGCCCTGGCCTGACCCTGGCCTCGATCCTTGGCAGGAGGTGGGCTGCAGAAGAGATGGAGGGTAAATGGGTTTCAACTGATGTGTCACTTGCGGCTGATTGTCAATGGCTCCCTGCAGCTCTGTTGAAAAGGATTCTGAGTTGTACCCCTCCGGGCTCAGTTAGAAGTGCTGTGATCGATTAGCAATATTGGCCACCAGCACAGAGGGGGGCACAGTAGCCTACTTCAGAATTTGTCAGCCCCTCCTTTCACCTTTCCTCAACTCTCAGCACAGAGTAGGGACCCAATAAAAGTCTGTGGGTTCATTGTTGATTACTAACAAGGTCAGCGCAGAAGTCATTTGGAGTTAGTCATTCATGGAGATGGAGCTATGAACCCACGGCCTCTTTACTATTGTATCTGCAAGAACCAGAAAGGAAAAAGGGAGAAGAGAATGGGAAAGAATGACAGACAGCAAATGAGAAGTTAGATGCCCATGAGAACTTCTGGACAGTGTGGACTGAGATCCTGAACCCAGGCACAGCTCTGCCCTCACTAGTCAGCAGGAACCAGGAGTTTTCCAAGGCAAATTCCAGAGATAAATCTTGGCAAGGACCCAGGAGGTGGAGGCTTGTGCTGCAGGAGGCCGGACCCAAGCCTTCTATGCCCGGCAGACTCAGGCATCCCCACTGGGCCCAGGACAGTGCAAGGGGCACATAGGGGTCCCAGGTGCAGCTCCTGTGTGAGCCCCTGTCTTCACATAGCTTCCCAGGTCGTGAGGGAAGAATACTGTGGGGGCCGGAGCAGGTGGGGCCGGGCAGGATGCTCCCTCTCGTCTGGGAGAACCTGGGCAGGACCGAGAAGGCTGACAGTGGGGCAGTCAGACTGTGTGCACCTACCCTTGTTCCCCCAGCCTCTCACTGCCCCTTGGATACCCACCCCGTGAGGCCACACAGAAAGGTCTGCACAAGCCTTCACAGCTGGGGAACAAGCCTCTGAAAGGGGAGCTCTGTCCCTCCCCTGCTAGCTGCCAATACCTCCACACCCATCGCTCGTCTGACTCCACCCAGGCCAGTTTCCAACTGTGCCCCCTACCCCCATCCCTGTTTCTGTGGCTTTAGGGGTAGACTGGCCTAGTGGCTATGAACTCTGGCCTGGAATTCAGAGCAGTCTGGGATGTAAGGCTCAGTTTGGCCACGTCCTGGCTGTGTGAGAATCGGCGTGTCATTTAGCATCCCTGGGTCTCAGTTTCCTCTCCTGTAAAATGAGGCTAATGATGGTCCCCACGTCGTAAGGGCTTTGTGGAAAGATTGTGAGTTAATAAACATTGTTATTAGTTCAGGCCCTGGTAGGTAGTGAGTACTTGATATGCAGGGGCTGGAATTATTGTTCTTATTATGATTCTAAGATTCTGAGACCAAGTTCATGTTCACCACATCCTCTGTAGAGTCCTGATTCCACCTGGACCCCCAGGGGACCTCTTCCAAGATTGGTAGGCATCAAGGTTGGTGGAGGGCCCTGGAGCTGGGGACTTGGAATGTTTTGAACCTGAAGGCCTGGGGCAGAGCAAAATGGGGTGGGCAGGGGTTCCCTGCAGCCCTGAGGCCCCTGGGCCTGCTGCGCTCTGGGCTATGAGCAGAGCCAGCCATCCCAGGCCACCTATAATTACCTTCTGGCAGAGCTCTGTGGCACTGGGCGGGGGCAGCAATTGTGAAGTTTTATTCTGATGCCCAGTCAGTGCCTTTGGGCTTCCCCACACCGGCTGACCACTGCCAGACACAGATAAAGATTGAGCTCTTTGGGGAGGAGGCCCTTCCAAGGAAGCTGACCTCTGAGTGCAGGATCCAAGAGTTCAGGACCCCACAGTCTCCATGGACCCACCTCTGCCCAGGCCCTGGGGGCAAAGGCTGCTCTGGGGACCCTTGGCAGCCAGGAGAGCTGATTGGAGAGTACTCCAGGGCCTCTTGGACACAGTGTGAGGCCAGAATGAGGAGGCTCCAGAGGACCCGCAGTGGACATTCCATCCTCGTCCTCCTCCCCACTGTCCCCTTCCCCTCCTCCCCTCAGGTGCCCAGGCCTTGGTCTTAGGAGGGCAGATGCTGGCATTGAGGTGGCTGGGAATGAGGGTGCCTCAAGGGCAAACCCTGAGCCTGAGCCGTCTCTGGAGGTCATGCACCCTTGCTGGCTGGAGCCTGGCCTTCCTCTCACCGCCGTGTGCACTTGCACCTTCCTGCTCTCCCACACTGCTGCCCCCACTCCAGGCCTCTCACACACAAGAATTTATGCACAGACGCGTCCTTGTACACTCAACCATGTCAACAATTGCAGGGTGATGATGGAGGAAGTAATGGTGACTTCCCACCCCAAACTTCCCCATCTTAAAGCAGCAAGAGGTGGGGACTCAAGGGGTCAGCCTCCAGGTCAGGGAGAGGATCCTGTGTCTGAGTGCTATGGGCAGCAGCACAGGCAGGTCTGCCCCGAGCTGTTTCATCATGCATTGCTGCTCCTAATTCTTCTGGGCACATCCCCGCCTACTGCATCTTTCTCCCCAGGGCAGGGCTGGAATGTCTCTTGATCCAAAGAGGAGCTTCCAGGGCAGGGCCTGCCAGAGCTGCAGGAGGGTACAGGACAGGGAGCCCCAGAGGCTCAGGCCAATCCCAGACAGCCTGACTTCCATGGGGAAGCAGCTTGGCCCTTTGCCCGTGGCCCCTTGCCCGTGGAGGCCCAGGGCCCAGAGGGGGCCAACAAACGTGAAGTGAACAGATGCTGCTGAGCACTGCTTGGGCATGGGGTGCCGCCCCGGGAAAGCCAGTCTTTGCTAACAGCCTACAGTATGCCTGACCCTCACAGGGTGGCGGCCATGTGTGTGGTGGCATGGGGAGTGATCTGGACGAGAGGACATGGCCCTCAAGGGGTGTGACCCTGCAGCTAGCAAAGGAACAAAGACATGCACAGTTTAAAGCTCAATCCTACAGGCACCAGGAAGGTCACGTGGTAGAATGATGACACCAGGGAGCCCAGAGACCCATAGGTAAAGGTTCCAGAACCAACAGTAAACGAAAGGAAGGGGGTTGGAGGTGACACAGGAACCCCCTACACACAGCCACACCCTCACCCATGAGTCTGTTGGTCGGAGACCCAGCAGCCCATCCTTCAGGGCTGCGCACTGTGAGCTCACAGAGCAAAGGTCAGAAGGGCAAAGATTAGAGAAATCTCCCTGGACCTACACCCATATGTGCCCTTTCATGTCGGCAAACCTTGTGCTCAGGGAGCAGGCTGTAATCAGCTTCAGGCGCTGCTGGCCTTGGGGGGTGGGGTGGGGGGGTGGGGGGGTGGGGGGAGCTGGGCATGGGGGTGGGTGGGTGGAGGTCTTTGCATCAGCTGTGTCTCCACCCCTGCACTGCAGGTGCCATCAGTAGCATGTGGCAGGGCACTCTGATCCCTGCCCTATTGGACGCACAGACCCGGGCAGCATGAATGATAAAGGCCATGCCACACTTACCCACTCATTTAAAGAGGCTTGTTGCAGCCGAGCCTGCCTCCAGGCCCTTGCCCTTTCCTCTGCCTAGAATGCCTGTCTTCCCAGCCTTATCGCTTCCAGTTTCTGCTTGGAAAACCCCTTTCCCAAGGCTTCATTTCCCATTATCTTCAGCACAGGCCCAAACGCAGACCCAGGCCTTTGCATGGAATCCAAGGCCCCTGAGAATGTGAATCCCCCACTGATCCCTGAGGTACCCTGTGCACCTCATGCTCCAGCCCCACAGGCTCACCTCGCTCTTCCTAGGATTGGCCTTGGATGTAGTCTTTGCTCCGACTGTGAGTGATTTCTCTGCCCCCTCACCACTGCCCGAGAAGGAATTCCTCCTTGTCTTTCTGGCCCAGGCCAGGGGCACCCTGTTGTGGAGCTGTCCTTGCTTCCTCAGCTCTAATACAGGGTCTGGCACACAGTTGGTGTTTGCTAAATGATGGCAGGAGGGAAAGAACAATGAATTATGTTCTATTCTTGGCTCTGTTGGAGTCTGTGCTGGTTACCTGGGCAAGTCACTTTGCCTCTTGGGACCTTAGTCTCCCATCCATTTGATGGGGAGTTAGATGAGATGTTTTGCATTAAGCTTCTAAGAGCCTTAGGTTTTATGCAGAGGGATTCTGGCCATGTAAGCTTCCCATCCCATCCTTAAATGCACCCTGATAATATCAAAATTAAATCATATAACAAAAATAGCAGTAATCTATTGGGAGCTCACTCTGATCTAGACACAGGGCTAGACCCTCTTCTGTCTACATTCCCTGAGCCTCTGAGGGGCTATAAACAACCCCATTCAGAGATAAGGGAGTTGAAGCCAGACAGGGGAGGTGACTTGCCCAAGGTCACACAACTGAGTGGCTGAACTCGCAGCAAGAAGCCCACCCCCAATGGCCAGGGGACTCCTGGTCTCAGGCTTGGGCCTCCTGAGCTCGGCCACTGTCCTTCAACACAACCTATAAGGACAGGCCCTTTTCAGGAGGCTCAGGCTCAGGGGCTTGGGCTACACTGTGGGCTGGGAACCCCGCAGGCACGTGGAAGGGAAGAGAGGACACTGGAGGGCAGTCACCCAGGCAGGCGGCTGCTCCAGCCCAGCATCCCTGCCAGGCAGAGGAAAACAGATGCCCGGCCTCCCAAATCATGCTGGACTCCATCCCCTCCTCTGGTGGGGACACTGGCCAAAGTCCACGCTGCCATCTGGGCCTGGCCTAAGCCAGGCAGAACATCTGCTCCGTTCCAGTTTCCCGAGGAATTGTCCTGACAATGCCCCTGTCAGAACCAACTGGAGGGCAGCAGAGCCGGTCCCCACCACAGCATCCTGCCTTTGTCTAAGGAAGGGGCAGGGACTCTCTGCAGGACACATGGACAAGCCAGGCTTTGGGCTCCTGCCTCATTCTCCTCTAACAACCTGTGTGGCCTTGGGTGGGGGTTTACCCGAGCCTCAGTTTCCTCCTCTGTGGGATGGGATCAGAATGCCTGCTCTACCCAGGTGGAGGCAATTAGATGGCAATTGGGGGGCTCGCCATGGTGCCTGGGGAAGGTTCCTAGCCAAGGGGTAAAGAGAAGAAGGTATCTGGGTGGAACTGCTGAACCTGATGCCTGCAACCCTCAGAGTGGCCCACTCCTGTCCGTGCTCCCAGCATGTCCTCATGCGGACTTGGGGAGGAGGGAGAGATGGGATAGGGAAGGCAGTGGCCTCCTCCTTACCCTCACTGGGTCAATTAATCCTTGTGGCCACGGAGAGCTAGGGCTCTTATCATCATTCGTTGTGTTTCAGAGAAGCTGAGCTACCTGCCCGAGGTCACACAGCCAGTGAGGGCTGAGCTGGGAGGGGAACCCAGAGACCAAGTTTAACTACTAGGAGCCTCTGCCTCTGAAGCCACCAGGTCCTCCTGCGAAAAGGCTGGAGGCTGCGACCTCACACAGACCTGGGGCCCCGCCTCTTCCTGACCTGCCGAGTGGCCTTGGGTGGTGACCTCACCCTTCTGAGCCTCAGTTTCCTCACCTGTAAACTGGAGCTGCCCCAAGCACTAAACGAGACGCTGTTTTGAACTGCTCAGCCTGTCCTTGGCAGGGGCCAGTATCATCCTAGTGATAACTTAATACGTCCCATCCTGTCGCCTCTCTTGTATAGCTGGAGCTATCAAGGCCTGGAGGGGCAGAGGGGACTCCTGGGATTCTGGAGCAAGTCAGAGGCACCGCAGGGTGAGGCTCCAGCTTCACAGTGCTTGCCAGGCACCTCTTCAGGCATGCCCATCGGGGGCCTGTTTCTAGCTGCATTCTGCTACAATCCCCACCCCTGACACAAACTCGCTTACTTGTGTGTGCTCAGGCCCACCCCAGCCCAGAGGTTTGTCCTTCTCCAGAAGCTTCACTTCATGCCTACCTCCCATCAGACATGACCCAGGATGCCGGGCCCATCCTCAGCTGCTAGGGTTCCCTTTGAGCTGGGGCTCAGCTGAGAGACCAAGTCCCCCAAGCCCTGGAAGCCCTGGGCAAATCTGGAGGATCAGTTGGTGGTACCAACTCCCAGGGGAGGCCCTGTAGGGCAGGTGGGCCGGAGCTGTAGGAGTCATCCTGAGAACCACCGCCCCCCCTCCCCCGGTTGTCCCCTTACTTCCTGCTGGTCACCCTGTTCTCTCTTCTTCAGACACCTGGGGGCTGAGGTAAAGCATTGCGCTGGGGCTTGGAAGCTGGGCAGGCCTGGGTGGGGAGGTGGAAGGACAATCCCCCAACCCCCCAGTGGTGGTGTTCCCCAGGGAGAGAGGGCACACTGCCCTGATGTCTGAGCTCTGCCTAACCTGGTACAGGGGCTAGGGGAGGCTTCCTGGAAGAGGTGGTAACTAAGCAAGATGCTATATGAAGACTGAGAAAGAGTTAGCTAGGCATGGTGCACCTTGCAAAGGGAAGAGCATGGGCAAAGGCCTGGAGGTGAGAAACTCCAGGAGATTGTCTGGTAGGAACTGAAAGAAATTTCTCTCACAGGAGCTGGGGTGCTTGACAGGGGCCAGGGAGGCAGGGCTGAACCAGGCTGGGCCTGACAGTCATGTCGAGACTTTGTCCTTTAGCCCGAGAGACCCATGGTCACTTCGGGGCTGGGACTGAGCAGTCCTGGACTCTTCAGGAGGGGTGTGTGTCTCCTGTGAGAAAAAAGAATTGTTGGGGGCACGGAGCTGGGGTCCTGAATACAGAAGACTGCAGGTGGCCAGACAAGAGGCACTGGTGGCCCAGGGCGGCGGCAGTGGGGGCAAAAGAATGGAGAAGTCAGAATGGGGAGACTGAGGGACTTCCCTGGCCGTCCAGTGGTTAAGACTCTGTGCTTCCAGTGCAGGGAGGGTGGGTTCGATCCCTGGTCAGGGAACTAAGATCCCACATGCTGTGCAGTGCAGCTGAAATACAAAGAATGGGGGTACTGAGGCACCAAGGGGACAAAGACCTGTACACACTTCCATAGTGACCCGGGGCCTGGCTGGGGTGGCGACATTGTGGGGGGTGGAGGTTGAGAGGTGGGGAAAGGGCAGGAGGCTGCCCAGCGCAGGCCCACTTGGATCCACCTCGGGGGCTGGGAATCCTTTGTCCCTTCCCCGCCTCTCGGAGCAAAGCTTCTGCCTGAGGGAAGAAAAGTTCATTTCTCGTCCCCTGTGGCACAGCTATGCCATGCACCACCCCCACCCCACACAGGCTGAGGTCTGGCCACAGCCTGGCTTCCCAAGAGCCTGGTGGGCAGCAGAGGCTTCCTTGGAGTCTTCTCCTCTAGATTTCGGCGGCTTCATGTGGGTGGTGTGGAAGGAGGGGGCTTGAGGAACAGGAGGGAACACTGGGCATCACTGCCACCAGCTTCTCTCCATCCCCACCTCCCAGCCCCCCACACATGCATACCAGCCGGCACCTAGGTGCACACACAAGAACCCAAAGCCAGATTTCACAGAACACTCCCACCACAACCCCTATTGCCCAGCACTAAAACCCACTCACACTTCCCCAAGTTCCCTCCTCATCCTTTCTGCTTTCCCTCCAGAGAGCTGCTCCCGAGGCAAAGAGTGGCCCCACACACAAGAAAGCTACCTTCCCACCCCAAAGGACAGACCAGCATGGTTGCTCTGCAACACAGTAGAGCTACAGCAGACATCAGCATGAACTTCCCAGGCTTCCAGGTTGTGAAACCTGAGGCCAAGTTGAAAGTCTAGTTCATCTTCTTTGCAAGGCTCCCAAATCTCCCTGTGATCCTAGGCCTGTGGCCTGAAGCGGAGGCCCCAGTTCCAGTGCCCACCTGGGGAAACCTGGTACAGCTGGATGCAGCTAGCTGGAGCTCTCACCCCACTGGCCTAGAGTGAGGGTGTAAAGGGTCCCACATGGGCCCCACCTGAGGACTTAGATTATATATCCCAGCCTTTGACCCAAATGCCACCCCCATCCAGAAATTCCAGCCTTGCCACTCTTCCCTCTATTGCCCTGGGACGACTGCCTGGTGCGCACAGGCCCTGAGGGGCTGGCCTGTGAACTGGCTGTGTTTCTGGCTCCCAGGGCTCACCATTCCTGCTGCCCAGGCCTGCCCAGCAGCCTGGCCACAGGCCTAGCTGCTGTGGCCAAGATGGCCACAGTCCGTTCCTGCAGAATCCTGTGGGCAGAGGCAAGGCCCAGGCATATGAAGGTGGTGGGGTGGGCAAGTAGCCTAAGGGTGAGACTCAGCTCCCTGGGGAGGCTCCTCACCTGGCAACCTCTGTCTCTGCCCACCACAGGCTGCTGGGCACTGAGGAGGAGGTGTATGTCTGCCAAGGGAGCTCGCAGCCTCGGGGAGATGGACATGAACAGCCCAGCTGACTGTTTCTAGTGCTGGGCATAGGGCTGGGCCCTCTGCAGCCAGCATTTCAATCCATCCTCAGAGCAGCCTCAAGGGCTGGGGATTTTACAGATGAGGAAACTGAGGCTCAGAGATGGCTGGCATTTGCTCAAGGTCACACAGTGAGTTAGTGTGGAAGCTGCATGCTAGTTCTTCCTACTCTGGAGTGTCTGCACCATGTGGTTGGTGCCTCAGGAGAGGCCCTGGACAGAGGGGGTGGGAGTGGGTTAGAACTGAGGGGAGGGCTCATAGGAAGCAGAGGACCTCTTTAGTTAGAGACAGGAATCTGGAAGTCTCCCTAGAGGAGGACCTTTTGCATGGGGCCTTGTTAGACGGCTAAGAGCTTGATCGAATGGCATCTTCAAGAGCAAAGCACAGCATGAGCACACCCAGGATGGAGGGTGCTGGCTGCGCAAGTACCTTGCTCAGGCTTTGCTGGTCCAACTGGCCCAACCACTTCTCTCTCCAGGCACTGCTCACTGCCCCTGCTCACAGCCCGGCCAAGAGTCTTTGGCAAACCCTGGGTGAAGGCTGGGTCAGGAACCTAGGATCCCTCATCCTGGCCCTAGGGTAAAATGATTAAGGGGTCCTGAGCCCCAGACTGCTCTGTCACCTCCTCACAGTCACCTCCTCCAGAAAGCCTGCCCGGATTGTGCCTTCCAGTAGGACAATTTCTAAGATACAACAACAGTGTGGAGGGTAGGTCTGTCTGAGGAGATGAAATTACCCGTGCAATTATGAGAAATCTCTACTTTTCTCTGTAAACTTGTCATTATTTTCCTTATTTGCTCTGGTTTTCATCAGAACAGCCAATGTGTGTCATTACTTCATTACTTTTCTAGGTTTCTGTGAGTCTCCCTCCCCATCTCTCACCACCTGCCACCCCCCAGCCCCAGTCCTCCCACCCAGAGGTCAGGCTTTGGTGCCTTGGACGACACTCTCGCCCAGGCTCTAGGTTGCGCCATCCATGAAACGGGCGTGCTCAAGTCTCCCTGACTCTTGGACGGAGCCAGCAGCGAAGGGCAAGGAGAAGACACCGCCCAGCGCCCGGGTCCAGGAGGCGGGGCCACTCCAGCCTCCAGGTGACGGCGCGACCCGGGAATACAGCCGGGTCATTTATAGCCGGGCCTGAGTCACGAGGAGAGGCGGACGCCTCCGCCCGCCGTTCGGAAAGGTCTCCCCGGGGCTAGGTAGGCTAGGCTGGACCCGGAACGCGGGAGACGTGCCTGCGGGGGCGTATGCGCCGTAGCCGCTGCTGGGGGGCGAGGCCGCCCCTACCCGCCGTCCCCCGTTTCCCACCGGCCAAGCTGGGCACGGTGAGCTGCCCGCTGCGGAGGGAGACTGAGGCAGGTGAGCGAGCGAGGGAGCTGCTGAGGCCGGCGGCCCTCCCCGCCCTGTGGGTGACAGAGCCCCTCCGACTCCGCAGGTGTCAGAGCCTAGTGTAAAACCTGGCAGATCTTAGCAGAGGGCGTGCTGCTGTTTGCGGGTGATGGGGGAGTAGGGGTGATGCTGGAGAGCTGGGGGGTCACCTGGGTCTTTGTGCCAGGGGATAGCTGCTAGTCCGTGACTGCCCCTGACAACATCAATGCCCATCCACACCCCTTTGGTGGGCAGAGGAGTAGAGGAGCCTGAAGAGGGGACTCAAGAGCAGGGGCTGTGCGGTGGTCAGTGCAGGACTGGGGTAGTCCAGGGGCTGCCTGCTCTGTGAGAGCTCGGGGAAAGCCCTGTGCCCTGAACTCCCAGAAAGCACCTTCCCCTTGTCTACCGCAAGTATTTCTCAAGTTTCACCCAAAGATGTTTTGAGGACAGAACTTGTGGACCATTAGCCGGCCTCACCAACTCTTTGGTAGTTAACACCAGCATGGATTGAGCTCTGCCCCTAGTGCCCCACAATCTTGATCTCTTCCATCCTCTCAACCACCCACCAGGCCAATATTACTGTTCTCTTCTCCATTCCACAGATGAGGAAGGTGAGGCACAGTTACGACACAGGTCCAGGGTGGAGCCAGGATGTAAACTTGGCCTGTTCAGGCCCCTGACCTGGCACTTCCCTACCATTTGGTACTACCCCCAAGGCCACTTCCCTTACTTGTTGCTTACCCAGTGCCTGAGGCGGAAATCCCTGCCCATGGTCATCTTGGTGACCTGAGGCATGGCCGCAGGTTGGACCATGTTCCAAGTGCCCTTCTCACCTGCATGCGCTACCCCCAACAGGACCCATCCAGGCTCTGCCATCCCCAGCAGTTGCCCAGGAGCACCATCCCTGCTGGCCTAGGCCTTCTGCTCCAGAAACATGAGCCCACTCTCCCTTGGTCAGGCCAGTGCTCTGGATGTGATGGGGATGGTGATGGCAGCCAAAGCTTCAGGGACAGGGATGGTGATGCAGAGAAGCAGAAACAGAGAGGCAGCATAGGAAGAGAGGCCGGAACAAGGACCAACTCTTGGCAGGGATCAAGTGGGGGACCCCATCCTGCCCCCTCAGGTGGGTGGGCCCCAGAGATGGAGGGAGGTCCAGGCCTTTTCCAGGTTGCTTGGCTGAGTCCTGGCCTTCCTGTGGAGGGGTGTGAGGGCCCCCAGGGTTAATGGCCTCTGGGTGGGGTGGAAGCTGCAGGGGTCAGGCTGGCGATCCTCTGGACTAACCCTCCAGGGAGCCTGCAGGGGGACAGCCCTGGGTGGATGCCCGGGGTAGGAGTCTGGAGACTGCTCAGTGCTAACTCTGCTGGGCCTGTTTCCTTGGCTGCAAACCTGGATAGGGGAAAAGGGAAAGCACCACTTCCGGGTGGCTGCTGTGGACCCAGCCCTGCATGGGGATTTATGCCCCATATCGTGAAAGGCTAACAAGGGCTCTTCCGAGGCCGACAGCCTGTGACTTGGCAAAGTGACCTTACCTGTGCCCCTGGCCAGTGTGAGCTTAGCCTCACCAGGTGCCCACCCTGGCTGAAACTGCACACACATCATCTCACCCAACACGTAACCACCAACATGGTTTGTCATCAGCCCATTTCACAGGTGAGAATTCAGGATCAGAGAGGTGTGGTCACCCGCCCAGGGTCATACAGTTAGCATGTGACACAGCCAAGACTTGCTCCCAAGCCTCAGCAGGCCCTTCTAAGGTCAGTACCAGTCGGGTTGTGGAGGCACAGAAGCAAGCTCACCTGGACTGTGCCCTGGCCCACCCAGTGTGGCACCAAAGGGCAACTCCGACATGCAGAGTGGCTCCATCCGAGCTTGGCCTGGATTCCCTGGACCCCACACAAGCCTGTTCTCCCTGGGTCCCCTGGTCCCAGGACCTGTCTCTAGAGGGAAGCCCACCTGCATCCTTTCTCTGCATTGGCCACAGTGTGGCCTGCACAGCCTCAGCCCCTTGCCCTTCTCTGGGGACATCTCGCCTCCCCTTGGAATCTCCATAGGAGAAAGATTGACTGAAGCTAGTGTGTGCCCACAGCCCCTGAATTCATGAGTCTGCATAATCCTGAGGGCCAGGAAAGTGCTTCCTGGTGTCTAATTTAAATCCTTCTTGTTCCTGCAACACCAGTCCTGCTCTAAAGTAGTGGTTCTCACTCTCACAAGGGGTGGTTTTGCCCCCTAGGGGGCATTTGACTGTGTCTGGAGACATTTTTTTAAAAATTTGTTTTACTGAAGGATAGTTGATTTACAATGTTGTGTTAATTTTGACTGTACAGCAAAGTGATTCAGTTATACATATATTTTTATATTTATATATATACATTCTTTTTTTTTTTTTTTTGAGGTACGTGGGCCTCTCACTGTTGTGGCCTCTCCCGTTGCAGAGCACAGGCTCCAGACGCACAGGCTCAGTGGCCATGGCTCATGGGCCCAGCGGCTCTGGGGCATGTGGGATCCTCCCAGACCGGGGCATGAACCCGCGTCGCCCGCATCGGCAGGCGGACTCTCAACCACTGCACCACCAGGGAAGCCCTATACATTCTTTATCATATTCTTTTCCATTATGGTTTTTCACAGGATATTGAATATGGTTTCCTGTGCTATACAGTAGGACCTTGTTGTTTATCCATCCTATATATAATAGTTTGTACCTGCTAATCCCAAACTCCCAATCCATTCCTCCCCCACCTCCCTCCCCCTCGGCAACCACAAATCTGTTCTCTATGTCTGTGTTTCTCTTTTGTAGATAGGTTCATTTGTGCCATATTTTAGATTCCACATATAAGTGATATGGTACTTGTCTTTCTCTTTCTGACTTAATATGATCATCTCTACGTCCATCCATGTTGCTGCAAATGGCATTATTTCATTCTTTTTTATGGCTGAGTAATATTCCATTGTATATATGTACCACATCTTCTTTATGCATTCATCTGTCGATGGACATTTAGGTTGTTTCCATGTCTTGGCTATTGTGAATAGTGCTGCTATGAACATAGGGGTGCTTGTATCTTTTCGATTTATAGTTTTGTCTGGGTATATGCCCAGGAATGGGATTGCTGCCTCATATAGCAACTCTATTTTTAGTTTTTTTGAGGAACCTCCATACTGTTTTCCATAGTGGCTGCACCAATTTACATTTCCACCAACCGTGTAGGAGGGTTCCCTTTTTGGAGACATTTTTATCTGTCACGACTTAAGGGAGGGGAGCTACTGGCATCCAGTGGGTGGAGGCGAGGGATGCTGCTAAACATCCTCCAATGCACAGAACAGCCCCCACAACAAAGGATCATCTGACCCAAGGGTCAGTAGTGCTGAGACTGAGAACCCCTGGACTTTGGAGCCAGGTGGACCTTGGTTTGAATCCCACCTCTGCCATTTACTAGCTGTGAATCCTTGGGCAAGTGGCTTCATCTCTCCTTGAGACTCAGTTTGCTCATCACCGAAAGTGGCCCTAATAGTGGCCTTCACCTTAAAGTGCCTTGAGGACTGATCAGATTGCACACATCCAGTACCCAGCACAGGACCTGGCACCGGGGAAGCTCCATCAGTGATAGAGATTATTCTTCTTTTCCATTTTCCAAGGTGAACCTCGGGGTGTGGGAGCAAAGGTCTGGTGGCTGGCCCTGGAGCTCCCCAAGAGGCAGCCCTCCATTGCCCTCCCTCCAGTGATCCCTGGCACAGGCTGGGCCTATTGTTGATGTTGAGGGAGAGGCTAGGTTGGCCTCTGTGGACCTGGAGGGAGGAGCCAGGAGGGAAACTTGATCCCAGGTGAGCAAAAGTCACCTAAAGCTCACCTTGCTCCCCTTTCCTCCAGCCCAACCCCACGGAAGCCATGGGGTGGGGGTAGTGTGATTTGTGAGGACACAAATCACACTAATGAATGGAGTCCCTTAGCTCAGGGAAGTGCCATGGATTCACAGCTGGGCATCACAGAGGAGTGGCATTTGAATGGACACAACAAAGAGAGGTAGAGATTTGGGGATGGGTGGGAAATGGCATTCAGTCCCAGGGAACAGTGTGTAAAAAAGACTAGTTGTGAGGAGTAGGGCATAAGCCCTATTTCCCAAATGATAGTCCAGTGTGACCTGAAGGTTCAGTTTGGTGGATAGAGCCTCCCCCAGTGGGGTAGGGGACAGGCACCAGTGCTGGGAACCTAGACAATAACCAGTTTTCAAACTAGGTCCTCCTTCTGGAATGTAGAGTAGCAGCCGCCCGCCCCCCACCCCAGCCTCCCATTTGTGGGAAGAATCATTGTAGTTTTTCTCTTTCCAGTCCAGACCACCCCCGCCACCCCCACCGACACACACTTAAAACAGTTTCAGGATTCACATCTCTGCCAGGCTCTCCATCCCTGAAGGTCTCATTGGACACCCCTTCCTCCCACCCCCACAGCCCTGTAACCCACTTGGTGTGGCCCCTTCTTCCCACCCATCTTCCCCAACCTAGGGTCCTCCCACCTGAACAACATGGCAGCACCTCTGCCCCTGTCCAGCCCGTCTCTTTGCCTGCAGCCACTCTGTCCATGCATTTCCCCCACAAGCCCACTCCACTCTAACAGCTGCAGCCACCTGCTCTTTGAGAAGACTAATGTCCTGGCCATGGCCTGTGTTAGCTGTGGGCCCCTTGATCAGGTCAGGCTTCCTCAGGGATTGCCTCCCATTTTCATCCCTTAGGTCTCAGCTGGGAAGAGCTGTGCAGACTGTCCTCTAGGTGGTCCCCCAGGAGGTAGGCCTGGAACTGGAACCCTCTTCTTTTCCTCTGAAAAGTGACGTTTCTTTGGAGTATGGAGTCATTGGTTTGGTTTTCTGATCTTTGGGGGCAAGGGAATGGATTCCCTGCGCCTTACTCTTTCCCCAGACTTGAGGCCCAGAGGATACCCAGTGAATGAAATGAATGAATGAGTTATGTCAGACAACCAAGTTCTAAGTCTGGAAAGGAAGATCAGGAGCCTCCCAGAGGCGATGGGGAACTCTGAAAAGCAGGGGCAGGAGGGAGGAATACTGGTGGATCGGGGTAGGGACTGCTCCCAGAATCACTTGACCAGCAGTGGTGGACCATCTAGAGCCTCCCGCCCTGGAGTCTTCCCACTCGTCTCCGGGGGCAGGGCCGGGACTAGCCGGCCTGGCGGCGGGCACGGAGCCCGGCCGCGTCCGCACTCCAGCCAACAGGAAGAGAAAGAGCGAGGGCCCGGCGAGGCGGGCCAGCTGGCGGGGCGGGAGTCCCGGGCGCGGGCGCTGGGAGCTGGGGAACCCCCTCCAGCGCCTCTCCGGCTCGCTGTGCGGGGCGTGGGGCGGGGAGATCGCCCCCCACCCCAACCCCCCGGCCTCAGCGTCCTCCGTAAAATGAGGCCCCTTCTGAGGGCTGGTAGTGCCCTAATGGCGGGCGGGGGCGAGGGGTGCCGGGACGGGCGGAGAGGCCCAGACACTGAGTGGCGGGCCAGGGAAAGCCTAGCCGCTAGACCCCCGGGGGCCGCGGGGGGAGGCGGGCCCTCGTGGGGGCGGGCCCAGGGCGGGGCCGCGGCCGGGGCCGGCACCTGGGTGAGGTCGCTCCGCGCCGCCTCGCCCCCTCGCACTTCCGTGTGCCGCTGCGCGGGAGCTAGAGGCTGCGGACCAGGGATCACTTGAGCGACCCCCGGCGTTCGCCCGCCGCGCCGAGGCCCGGGTGGTACCTCACCGGCCACCAGGCCCGTCCGGGTCGGGTGCGCACCGAACCCCCATCCGCGCGCGCGCCCGGGAGCCGCGCCGAGAGCCAGACTCTAGCCACCGCGACCCCTGGCGCCTGGCCCGAGCCCGGAGGTGAGTGAGGGCCGGGCCCGGACGTGGGATCGGGCTGCCCCGAGGGCGAACCGTCCCTCCCTTTCCCTCCCCGCTCCGGTTCCCGTTTCCGAAACTGAGCCGCGGCCGGCGAAAGTCCCGCCGCGCTCCGAGACCCGCCGGTGTCTCCGTGCCCCCGTCCGTCTCTCTGGCCCTCTCTCCAGCGGTAAGGGCTGAGGGGCTCTTGTCCGTCTGCTCCCGGGCCCTCCCTACCCGCGCCTCCGAGGGTCCACCGTCCCTTCCGAATTACTGGGGCCCTCTGTCCGTCCATCCGTCCCCACCCCCTCAGTGTTCCCCCGTCCGCCTCTTCCTAGTACCCATCCGGCTGCCCTTGCGCCCCATCACCCCACCCTCAGTCCACCTCCCGCCACCCCCTAGATCCTGTCCTCCGCGAGGGGCGCCCCCGGCCACGCTCGCCGCCCCCTGCCTGTCCGCCGCCTCATCTTTTCTACCGCGGGGCTGAGGCCAGGCCGCCCGCTGGGCCTCGCCTCCCGCCGCTGGGACCCTGCCCGGCCCAGCCGGCGCGGCGCCTCCTCCTCTCTCGTTCTCTTCTTTCAGTCTCTGTGTGTTTCTCCCCGTCTGTCTCCGGGCTGGGCGTGGCTCCATGCTACACTATCCCCTGCCCTTCCCCTCCCACCCCTACGCCCCCCAGCCCCCTTTTCCAGTGGCCCCTTCCCAGTCCAGATGCCACCCTTTGGGGGCCCAGCCGGGAGAGGGGAGGAGGCGGAGGAGGGAAAGGGTGAAGAGGCAGGAGGTGGGCACCGTCATAACTGCCGCACTTCCCCAACTCCTCCATTCGTCCTTGTCGGGGAGGGGAGAGCCCCACTGAGAACCCCACCAGAACCAGGTCAGAAGGATTTGGTGTGAGTGAAGCGACGTTCCTTTCTCCTCTGGCCCGTACCCTATGTGCGTGGACCCTGTCTTCTGCTGAGTTGTCCGTATCTGTCATGTAGGTATGTTGTGTATCTGTGTCTCCTTGTGTGTTCTTTGTCACCGGGTCTGGGACTTGACCCTCTGTGTCCTTTTAAACATGTGTGACTTGCCTGTGTGTATGTGTATATACCTCTTTGAGTGCCCTGAGGCTCTGTGTGCCCTCCGCAGCTATGTGTGTACTATGTTCTTTGTCACCAGACTCCCATCTGTGTGTTGGGATGTGTGTCCCCATGTGCCTGGAGGGTCTTGTTTGTACACTGGGTAGGTTTTGGTGGTCATGAGTACATACAGCCCGCAGTGTTAGTGTCAGTCCACCAGGCTCATGTGTGAGTGTGTCTGTATAAGTGTGTGTATGTGTGTGCACTTACATGTTCTTATTCTCTGCCACTGAGCCGCTGTGACCAGGCTGTGACCAGACTGACCTAGTCGCTGAGGGAGGGGACTGGTCCCTTGGGTTTCCTCGTTCCTGCCGTGGACTGAGCTGGGACGTGGTGGGCAGGCCGATAGAAGGCAGTTGTGCGGGTGTGTGTGATGTGGAGGTGTTTGGACAGCTGTACCTGGCTATAGGGTGGTATGAGGGCTCTGGCGTGTGACAGGAGTTTGGCTGGGGCTGAGGCTGAGCGTATGACTGGTGGGAGACTCACAGTCTGACTGTATGAAACTGTGAGGATGTGTGCTTGGGGAGTCATTGTGATTGTGGGGAACCGAGAGTGCTTGGGCGTGGGTGTCAGTAGCAGGAGGGGATGCCACGAGGTGTGTGTTGCCTGTGCCCTGGGGTGGCAGTGCTGGGAGGGAAGGTGAGAGCCCTGGTGTGTGTGTGTATATGTGTATGCATGTGGCAGGCTGTGAGAGTGTGGATGTGCACATGATACACGCAGGCCCAGCCCTGGCTCCTGGGGAGACGGGGAAAGCCTCCATCTCTCACCTTCCTCCACTCTCCCAAGTTCACAGACACCTGAGGTCACAGTGTTGTGACTAAGACCGAGAGCTCTGGACCCAGGAAAGATTTGGGCTCAAATACACACTGTGCCTTTTAAGAGCAAGAGCTGGGAACTAGGCCTCTCTGAGGCAGTTTCCTTATTGGCAGGGTGGAGAAAGTTGTGAGGACCAGAAGTCCTGTGTCAGAGGTCCTTTAGCACAGCCTTGGTCCATAGTGAAAGCTCAGCACATGCTAAGTCTTGTTTGGTGACCACTCACCTCCCCGCAAACTGTATGGTCCCCATTCTCCTGGGAGCTGGAGCTAATAAAAGCCCAGATAGTCCCAACCCAATTTCCTGCCCGTGATGTATCTTTTGCCCCCTCCCATCCACTTGACCAGACTGCTTGTGGAGGGAAGATGGCTGACAGAGACCCCACCTGCATCCAGCCCTGTTGAGCCCACATGATACCCCCTACCAGTCTCAGCAGCAGTGATGGGGAGAGAGTGGTGGGGGTGATTCGAAGCTGTGACCGCAGGCCACTGACACCGTTTAGCTAGCACAGCTAATTGGAGTTTAAAATTAGAAATAACTTAAAGCACAGACAAAAAGATAAAGCTCGAGGATGCCTCAGCCCCGAGGGAGTGATGATGGGGGTCTTCAGCTGGAGGAGCGGCTCACATCTGGGGAGGAGAAACTTTTGTGGAGGCCTGGCCTGCAGAGAAAGTGCTCAGGCCTTTCAGCCAGGAGACCCAGGGCACCTTGTTGCCTTTGTTGTTCCTTCCTTCTAGGATCTCTCTGGGCTTCCATTTTTTCAGCTGTATAATGGGCACAACAGTAATGTGAGAATCACCTGAACTAGAAGGTGCAAAACAAAGAATAAAAAAGTGTCACTATTCATTTGGCACTCCCAGTGTGAGTTCAGCACAGCAGCTGGCACACCACATCATTGGAGCCTCAGTACCATCTGGGGAGATGTAGTCTCCCCACTTTAAAGATGAGACAAACTGAGGCTCAGAGGAATTGCCCCAGGCCACAAAGCGGTGGTACCTGATTGCACCCTAGGTCTCCAAGCCCACAGGGCAGACTCTTGAAGACAGGAGGATTAGTAACAGCTTTCTTGTTGTATCTGTAGTCTGGGAATGCTCCAAGGGCTGAGACATAGTGTTCTGACTCCAAGCATGGAGTGGACACATAGCCAGTGCCCTGGAAAAGTCAAGCCCAATACCTCATTTCATAGAAGAGAAAGCCACGTCCACGGAGACCAAGGTCTCAGAACCAGACGAGGCTGAGCTGGGCCTCTGTCAGCCACGCTGGGGCTGACCGATGGGAAGAGCCTGTTTGGTGGCGCCTCCCAGCTCATCTGTTTTCTCTTGTTCCTGCAGGTCTGCCAGGAACTGGCCCAGGTGAGGGCGGTGGGCCTACTTCTGGTGGTGGTTGTGTGGCAGTGGTGGCAGCGGGAGCCAGGACTACGGACAAAGGGGAGCCGGGAGCCCCAGGTAAGATGGGGTCCTCTTAGGCAGATGCACAGTGTACGGGGATGACCACCCTCTTTGGGCTCCTCCCCTTCTGCCCTGGGACTGGAGTGGGGGAACATACAACATGCCCATGGTCTGGGTATGGGGCTGGGCACCCAGAGCAGGTAGCAATTGGCCCTGCCCCTGAGAGCTCCCTGCCTAGAACTGGCTTCGGGCCCAGGGAAGGCTTTGGCCTTGGAGCTCAGAGGCCTGGGGCCCACCAGTGGTTTGGTGCCGAGAGGAGGTGGTGTCTGAGCCAGGGTGAGAGTAGATGTATCAGCTTTTCCTTGGCCCCTTTCTCTGCCTCAGGCTGTCCTTGTCATCACGAAGGGAAACTGAGGTTTGCCCTGGGCCCTGTAGGGGTTGGACACTGAGCTGGAATGGAACGAGGTCTCCCAGCTCCTGGCACAGCTCTCTTCCACACCCCAGTTCCCCCATTTCCACAGCCTCTCTGGGGCCAGAGGAGAGGCTCTAAATCCCCATCGCCAGCCCCCAGATTCAGGGTGAGCTGGGAGTCTCTAAGGAATACTGGGAAAGGCTGCTCTCTCTCAGGCCCCTTATAAAGCTAAAACTTCCCTCCTTTGGCGCCAGACTTGCCTCCTTCAGCCCACATTACAGGGGCAAGTGTGAGTTACCCACTGAGTGTCTGAAGTCCAGTGAACAGGATTCTGGGGGGCACTGGAGGGTGCTCAGGGTGGCCAAGGTGTTCTTCCCCCAGGAGTCCTCCCAGATGAACCCCTCACTCCCACCCCTACTGGCTGCCAGGCACCTACAGGTCTCAGGGGTGAATAGATGGTGGGGGCCGGGCTCCCCCTTGAGGGGAGGGCAAGAGGTCAGGGCCCTCACTTCCTGGAGGGGCTGAACAAGGGCAGGGTCTACGCTGGGTCTTCTGTTTATTCAGCCTCCCTGCAAACCTGATGAGGAGGAGGTGATGTGTCCTTGGCTGGCTGGGGGACTCTGCTGTGTGAGATCAGGGGGCCATTCCCGCCCACCACTGAGCCTCATTCCCTAAGTTCAATTAATTAGCCTTAAAGCCAGCCCACTTTCTACTCTCAAACTTCACCTACCTCACTGGCATAGACATACAAACACACACAGGGAGACAAGCTGAGCCGCATTCGGCACCCATACCCGCAGACGCATGAGTGCCTGCACACGTAGCACACATGCGCACACACGTACACACGTGTTCACATGGACTCACCCGCAGGCACGCTCAAACACGCACACAGAGGCTCACCCAGTCATCCGTGCACTCAGACGCCTGCCCACACATACCACACTGTGCCCATTCTGGGTCAGGAAGGGGGGGCGGTCCTTGGTCAGGGTCACAGCTCAGCTTGCATCTGGCACTGAGGGTGAGGTTTGAGGTGTGGCTGTGTGACCACAGGCACTCCAGGGGACAGGGCCACAGTGGGAGGTGAGCTCTTCCCAGGCATTCACCAGCTATCCTGCCTGCCTGGGCTAGGCCCCCAGGCTGACCAGGGCTTGGCACTGGGGGGAGGGGGGATAAATGTAGGGGAGGAGCCATGTCAGCTGTGCTGGCACCATTTGTGGCTGCTGCCACAGAGGAGGAAGTGGGCTGCCTGTGGTCACAGGGCCAAGGTGCTCACAGGCGGATGGGGGATCCTGTCAGCTCCTCTGTTCCCTGCAGTGTCCATGTCTGGTACACGTGGAGTTGCTGGGCCCTGGGGACTGGGAGGCAGGCAGGGGACTTCTCCTGGGGCAGTCTGTGCACTTTCCAAGGCCTGGGCCCAAGGAGAGACCGTCCGAGGTGTTTCCGGAGGCTCACTTCCTCTGGGCTGCCCAGGAAGTGGTTTTAGAGTGGGACTGACCAGCTCTCCATCTGTGGCTTGCTCCACCCCAGTCTTGCCTCCGAGAGGAGCAGTGTCTGGCCAGTGGAATAGGTCAACCGGCCAGGCTTTCCAGGCCTGGACAGAAACTCAAGGAGTGGGCTGGGGGTGCAGAGGCCACGGAGTCCCCTGCAGCCTCCATGACCCCAGCTCCTCTTTTCCTCCAAGCTGTAAGCTGAGGCTCAGAGCATTAGCTCAGGCAGGGATGGCCCCTTGTGTGTGAGTGACATCAGCTGGGCTGCATCTCTGGGATTAGGCAGCTCTAAGCAGCTGTATGAACGGACCTGGGCAAGTGGCTTTGACACCATGTGCCTCAGTGTCCCCCTCTGACACCTGAGACCATGACAGCATCCACCTTTACCAGGTTGTGCTGGAAACAACAGATGATGTATGCAAAGTAGCCAGGACCGTGCCTGGCATGCTGTTCGTGTGTAAGAAGTAGAAACTAGCTGTATAAAGCACTCAGCACCCGGTTCATGGTAACTGTTCGAAGAACAGCAGGTGGTACTGATGATGGGATTATTATCATCTGATGGCCTGGGCATGGGCCCAGTGTCACGGGGCCAAGTGGCTGCGGCTGAGAAGCCGGGTCTTGACTCTGCCTCCAGCAGCAATGCTGCAGGGTGGGGACAGTTCTGTTGTTTTCAATAAGTTCTGCGTTCTCAGAGGAGAACTCCAGGGTGGAACAGCTGTGCCCACTCAGCTCTTCTCCCCCTCACTCCCTTTCAAAGGGAGAAAAATAGATCTCCTGACAAACAGATGCAGGGAAGGGAAAGGCAGGCCGCAGCTGCCTGCTGCCCCCTCTGGCCTCCCTAAAGCCTCTCCCCTGCCCTGGCCCCTTGTGGGACATGAGGCTTGGAAAAGCTGAGGCTGGCGGTGAGGGCGTAGCTGGTGAGCCCTCCCGCCAGCCTGCCTGCCCTTTGGACCCTTGGAGTTGGCCTTTGGACTGGGGAAGGGGGCGGACGTGTGGGGCTGATGGAGGCTGGAGGAGTGGGGAGAGCTGGAAATCCCCTTACACACATCCATACATACATCCTTGCCATGCAGCAGCTGGTGGCAGGGACCTGCCTGTCCCAGGGACACACAGAAGGTCAGCCCAGTGAGGGTTGGGCTGAGCTTTGGCTTTTGCTATCCAGGGCCAAGGGGCTGGGGTTCTTGGGTGTTGAATGGTAATGCTGGTGGTGTGGTAGGCGGGGGCCAGGAGCCTGGAGGGCTGGAGATGGGCAGGGGCCTCGGCTAGGAGTGTGAGCGAGGGCATCGAAGGTTTAGGAGCAAGACCTCTGCAGGCGTCAGACAGATCTGGCTTCAAATCCTTGCTTGATATTTCCTGGCTGTGTACTCAAGCCAGGGACTGGACTACTTTGAGCCTCAGTCACCTCACCTGTGAAATGGGCAGATCAGGGAGTGTCCATCTGAGACCTGAATGATGAGAAAGAGCCAGTGTGTGTTTTGGGAGGAGCAGGAAGATGGAACAGCGAGCTCAGAGGCTCGTGAGCAGAAAGGAACGTGGCTGTTTAGGGAACCAGAAGTGGTCGCTGGGGTTGGGGCCCAGGAGCAGGGCGGGGTATGGCCAGGAGGCCGGGGAGAGCGGTCTGGGCTCATCAGAAGGGAAATGGGAAACACTGGGGACTTGAGCAGGGGGTGACAAGACTTGCTTTACTGTCTTAAAAGACCTGCCTAGTCACTGGGGCAGAGGGACCATGGGGGCCAGAGGAGAGGATGGAGGGTAGTGATCAGGCTGGTGCAGGCCTGCAGAAGGCGATGGTGTCTGGATAGGGTGGTGATGGAGAAAAGAGAGGACTTCGGGATGGACAGGAGGCAGAAGTGATAGCCTTGCTGTGCTGGGAAGAAGGGGAAGGTGGAAACGACCGCCGGGTGTCTGGCCTGAGTGCTGGCGCTGCTAGGAGAACAGGGGCACTTGCGTGGAGAACATCAGTAGGCCTCATTTGGATGTGTTTGAGCACCTACAGAGCTTGGTGAGGTTGGGGATCCTGGAGTTCAGGAGGGTCTGGGCTGAAAGTGAAACCTGAGAGTCGAGAGGTAGCACGTAAAGCCCGGACTAGGGAGGAGAGGGTTCAGCAGGCCTTTGGTGGGGAAGTTTGAGAGGCCCTGGGTACAGGGCTGGGGTGGCTGTCCCTTGAAGGTCCCTGCCAGGGTGCCCAGGAGGGCAGGCTTGTGGTGGCTGAGCTGCTGTTTTCACAACAGCCCCAGAAGCTTTGGATTATGTCTATGGCTGTGTTGGGTAAACAGGCATAGTGGAGTAGCCAGTCACCAAGGCCTGAGGCTGGAGCAGGTGTCCGCTTGCTGTGGGCTGGGGCTGGGAGGAGGTAGGAGGAGAACTGTGGGGTCGTTCATCAGAGCTGGAGGAAGCTGAGAGGTCTCCATTGTCAACGTAGGGAGACTGAGGTCCTGAGAGAGACAGTAGCTGGCCAGGTGTCTGCCAGTGGACTCAGCTGTCTTTGCCCAGTTGGTCTCTTTCCAGAGCAACAGACCAGAGCAGGGCACCACAGGGCTGGGTGGCTTGAGAGAGCCCCTTTACCCACTGATCCAAGGAAGTTTGGAGGCCCCTGTGGCTATCAGACAGCTGGGAATGGGCGGTGGGGCAGGTGGGGAGAGGGCCCAGCGTGAGGATGACAGCACTGATAAGGATGACGGTACAGCTCCTACACTCAGCACCACCTCCTGGGCAGGGCAAGATCATCCCTTTCACAGATGACGCCAGAGGGCCTTGGCCAAGGTCGCAGGGCACCCAGGGTAGACCCCATTGAACTAGACCTGTCCAGCCCACAACCAGCCCCTGCTCTCCAGTTCCTGTGTTCATTGCCCGCTGTGAGATGGCACACCATGGCCCTGCCTCCCTCCAGCTTTCTCCTGATCCCTAAAGTGGGAAGGCATCATCTAGGCCCTACTCACCTTGTGGGCATGGATGGCAAAAGCCTTAGATGGCCATCTCACCGTCTCTCAAACACAAAGGCTGTTGTCAACAATCAGGAAAATCACAGGGACTCTAGAAGGAGGTGCACAGAGAGGGGCTGAGGAGTGGACTGCGGGCCCATCTCTGTGGGGGCTGGTGGAGGAGCCGTGCCCTCTGTCAAGCAGTGCCCTGTCCCGCGGGAGGCCAGACGGGCAGTTCTGGGGCTAGGACCGGAGAGTCCCTCTCCGCCACCCTGGGGTCTGCCCCGTTGGCTTTGTGGCTTTGGGTGAATTACCCGCCCTCTCTTTGTCAGGTTCTGCCCAGTGAGTCTGGAGCTCCGTGGAGGTGCTGTGTGGGGTGCCCGCATGGCTGCTCTACCTGCACGGGTGCACCCGCCCCTCCTCCTGTGCACCAGGCCTGTGACTGCACCTGTGGCCCCCAGCCTCGTCCCCAACCTCCACTGACTTCCCCTCAGGCAGTGGGAGGCCACCCAGCGATGAGCCTGACCGGCCCACTCCTTCCCTTGTACACTTTGGACTTTGCCCCAGGCCAGGAGGGACTTTCTCCACCTCCCTCAGTGGGGAGGCCCAGCCTGCCTGATGTCCTGCTGCCCTTCCCTCCCCTGTCCCCAATTGTTGTGCCCCACGGGCTGCAGGAGAAAAAGCTACATTTGGACTTTCTGGTGGCAGACTGTAGTCAGGCATGTGTGGGTTCTTCCAGGCTTGTGAGTTGATCTCTGCCAGCCTGGAGTGGCGGTGTGCCTGTGTGCTCGCGGCTCCCTGTGTGCACACAGATCTCTCTGTGCTGGTGAATGCATGAGGGTATGAATGTCCTGTGTGATCTGCGTGGGCTTGGATGTCTGTCAACATGTGAGAGCCGGGGAGCTGGGGTGTCGTTCTCCGTGTGTGCGTTACTGAGTTGTCATAGGATTGTGTATGTGCCTGTGGTTACAGCTGTGTGTGTATGTCCAACTGCAGTCAGGGCTCCCCACGTGTAACTGTGTTTGGTTTGGTGGGTGTGCCCGTGTGGGCACACAGGTGTGGTTATTCTGGGAAAGGCCCTGACATACCCCCTACCCTGGCTCCTCACAGAGCCCCCTTGTCCTCAGTCTTGCCATGAAGGGACTTTTGTTCCCCCCTCAGGGGTACCTGGAGCCCTCCCTCTGGCTGAGCCCAGGGCTTCCCCAGTCCTAGGGCCAGCTGAGTGGCTCAGGCCTGTGCCTGCTGTGGACTGTGCCCCACACAGGTCCTACACCCGACACGGGCAGGGGTGAGTGTGAGCCAGTGACAGCCAGGGTCCCAAGACCTGTCCCCGTTACCCTTCCAGACCCTCTGGCCAGATGGGCTCATGGCACCGTGAGCATCTCTCAGATTGAAGCCCTTCCTAAGGCAAACCACCCCGCCCCCACCCCGGCTGACAGGCCCCTCCGGCCCCCATTCTACCCCAGGCCTTCTCACTGCCTGAGCAGCAGTCATCTTCTCTGTAATTACATACTTATGTGGCTGTCCCCGGTGGGGCTGTGAGTTCCATGGGCCTGGTGTGTCTTGTCACTGTGACGCCCGCTGGCTGGGGGTCACCTGGGACCAGGCTAGGCCTTCGAGACCTACAGTCCCCACCCTATCATGTGCAGAATCTTGTCGCCACAGGCATGGGTTTTCCTGAGGGAAAAGCCAGGTGTTTCACTGGTTCTGAGGGAAGGACAGTTGCAAAACGTTCAGTTGTGCTGCCCAGGCCTCACCTCTGATTCCCATCAGTGGGCCGGGTCAGCTGGCAGTGGAGGTTTTGAATGTCCCCAGGCCGGTCAGATGTGTGGCCAGAGCTGACAAGGCTGAGCTACAGGCAGACACCCAGGTCCTCTGCTGAGTGTGATCCCAGACACATGCACAGGGGACCTGCTGGGGCACGTGAGATAGAGGAGCAGCTGGCTTCCTGGCAAGTGGGGAAGGAAGGGCTGGACTTCAGAGCAATCTGTAAGGATATGGAGGAATTCAGGGAGACATTCTGGCTGAGGGAGCAGCCTGTGCAAAAGGTGGAAAGTGAGGCATGTGTTCACAGAGTAGCCAGGGGTGAGATTTGAGGTGGCGGGGCGGCCAGGGCCAGGCTGAGGTTGGGGCCTTCTCCAAGGGCAGTGGGAGTCCAGGAGGTTCTGAGCTGTGAGAAGAATGGATTGGGGAAAGACCGGGAGTGGTGACAGGTAGTAGGGGAGGTCACTGGGCAAGGGGAGGAGAGTCCATGGCAGTGGGTGGTCTGTGTGGGGCGAGGGAGGGGCTGAGAAGGAGTCTGGCTGGGGGATAAGGTGCTAGTCCTGGGGGAGAGCAGGGGTGGGGAGCATCCCCTGCTGTGGGACTTGGCCATGACCTGAGACCATGGCTGGTCCCTCTCCTTCCCTCCCACTGCCTGGGCCTCCTGTGTCCTCCTTCTTCCGTTCATCCCTCAAGACTGATGTGGGCCGGACCTTGAGCTCCCCCCAGGCAGGGTCTGTGTCCCTAGAGGGCCTAGGCCGACACTGCCCCACTTTGCTTTGCCGCCACCACCAGCCTTGACCGGCAGCGGGTGGTGGCCTTCCGTGGGCAGGTGGCAGGGGCTGCCCCAGGCTGGGTGGGTGTGTGTGGGGAGGGTTGCATGGGAGGGGTGTATCCCCCTCTCTTCAGGGGTCTGTTCAAGGGAGCCAGACCCTAGACCCACTAGGGGCCTCAGCTCGTCCTACTCACCCCTGCTTTGCTTGACCTCAGCCTGCCTCCTCTTGTTCCCTGGGCAGACTTTGTGAGGGAGCCCCCCTCTACATTCTCACACTCTCCCCAAGAGCCTGCCCAAGGCCTCTCTTCTCGGGCCCTGCTTTGCTCCTCTGTCCAGCAGGCATCACCCTGTGGCCTGTGAGGCAGAATCAAATGTCAGGGAAGGACTAGGTTGGAGGGGACCCGGCCCTATCTGGGGGCCAGGGGACCCTCATTGCAGGACCCGGTCCTCAGTTCCCCTGCGCTCTGTACAAAGAGGAGCTGGACATGTCAGTTTCTGAAGGCCGATCTATTGGGAGATATTTTTGGCTTGATGGGTTTTATTTTTTACCTCTAAAAAAATTGTTAGGGCTTCCCTGGTGGCGCTGTGGTTGAGAGTTGGCCTGCCGATGCAGGGGACACGGGTTCGTGCCCTGGTCTGGGAAGATCCCACATGCTGCGGAGTGGCTGGGCCCGTGAGCCATGGCCGCTGAGCCTTCGCGTCCGGAGCCTGTGCTCCGCAATGGGAGAGGCCGCAACAGTGAGGGGCCCGCGTATCGCAAAAAAAAAAAAAAAAATTGTTAGTCAACAAGTTATATGTGATTGTTGTAGAAAATGCGTTTTTGTTCCTGATAGTGCCCCTCAGGCCTTGCACCCCACCTGCCTCCTTTACTGGAACACACTCACGCACACACACGTGGATGTGTAATGTGCATACTTGTCCTCCACGCCCCAGGAGCTTCAACTGGCACAGTCACTCTGGTCACCTTGAGGTCGGCCTTGCCCACTGCCCCTGACTGGTTGGGAGAAGGTTTCCGCTGCCCTGGCAGAAGCGGGCCGCCTGTTCTGGTCCGGCCTGGCCCTGCCTTTCCGTACCTCTGGGCTGTTGGTCTAGGGCAGGGTGGGGAACAGGGCCAGCAAGCCCTCATATCCTGGGGATGGGATGCAGCCAGACCTTCCCCAGGTTTTAAGAACTGGAGTGTGTCCCAAACAGCTGGGTCAGGAGAGAAAGTAGCAGTTCAGGGGTCTGTACCACCCTCTTTGTACAGTAGCGGGGGATCCCCAAGGTCAGACCTAGGACCAGCCTGGAGGGGGTTGGGTGGTCAAGCACAGGGGACCTGTCTCCTGGTCCCCTCACCCCTCTTCTTGTTTACTTTGTCCTCATGGGTGTGTTTGTGTGTATTGCTCCCTGCACTTTTATCTATCTCTGCCTCTGCCCCCTCTTGCCCTTCATCTCCTCTTCCTGACATGGCATACCAGAAGAATGTGGGCTGCAACGTCAGGCAGGCCTGGATTCAGATCCTCCTTCTACCATTTACTGGCTCTGTGATCTTGGGCAAGTCACTTAGCCTCTCTGAGCCTGTTTCTTCGTCAGTAAAATATCCACCTCTGGGACCTGCACAGGGATAAAGTGAGCTAATGCCATTACAAGGTTGGTCTGGTGTATGTTGGCCTCAGAGAAGGATGATCTTTCTTATAAGTGAGTGTACTGATTCACACCCAGGCCCTTTGACTCCCAAGTCCGGAGCTCTCTGCTTCACAGGGCTGCCCCTGCTGTGGGCTAGAGAAGCAGGAGAGTAGAGACTCGGAGCCCACAGGCAGTTGGGAAAGGCCTGGCTGGCCTCAGCTGGCTCCAAGGAGCTGGTCCCCATGGAGGCCTGTGTGGAGTCCAACCCCTGCCACCTCCATGGCCCTGCAGAGTGGGGATAATGTTGAGCCAATGGCCTTCCTTTGGGGCCTGTGGGCCTGAGCCAATTTGCATGGGGGCTATAAATAGTTGGCCCACCTTGCTTTTGTGCTGTCACTTTACCCCCTGGCCTTCCCACCAGTGTTCAGATGCTCTGCAAGGTAGGTGGACAACTCTGGCTCTGCTGTGCAGGGGGGTCCTGGTGTGCAGGGGCCCAAGACCCCTTTCAGGGTCACATGGCCATCAATGGAAGAAGATGCCAGCTCGTGGTGCCTGTCTTCCTCTGGGGGTCCAGGCGGTGCAGTTGAGGTGGAGGAGGTGATAGAACGTGGCCGGGGCCCGTGCTCTAGGTTTAGTCCTAGGTAGTTGGGGCTGGGTGACCTAACGCTAGGGTTACTGCCAAGTAGCCCCAGGGCAGCCCGTGGGTCCTCTCTCTCACGGTGCTGCGGCCTGGCTGTGCAGGTTTGGGGCCAGGACTGGGGCCTGCTGTGGTTGTGGTTTTCCCTCTGGTGGCTTCTAACTGACTGCGAACAGCAACTGCTCCGAGTGTGCTGCAGAGCTGGAGGGCAGGCTGATGATCCTGTCTCTGCCTCACAGCCCTGGGTGGTCCATGGACGGCTCCTGCTGGGTGACCCGGAGCCCATGGGCCACCTGGAATGGGCCCCGAGGGGAGGTGGGGGAAGGGCCGAGGAGGAGCTGGCCAGTAGGTGTTGGGCCCACCTGCTACTCCAGGATGAGCAGCTCTGTTCCTGGAGGCTTGGTTTCCCCGAAAGGTAGAGTCAGTTATCAGGACCATCTTCCCAGGCTCCAGGGGTGGCATGGAGTGGATGTGGTGGGGATGTGAGTGTACTTTGTAAGCGGTGAGGGAAGGTGCACAGATGAAAGAGGGGTGCTATTAGCAAGAAGGGGTTGTAGTGGTAAGAGGCCCCCGCCCTGAGGCTGTGGGGTTGGTGTTGGCTCTCGTCCTATACAAGTTCTCATCATCGTGACAACTCTGCAGCGAGGGGACTGTTCCTCATCTGTAGGATGGGGATGACTGAGACTCAGGCCAAGTGACCCACAGAGTCCCACAGCCAAGGCAGTGTGGGTGATAGGATCTTATACCCAGGCAGCTTGACCGTCATTTTGCCACCCAGGGCTGCCCTGACCCCCTCTCCCATATGAGCCCAGCCCCCTGCAGCACAACTGCTCCTCCTTTGTCCCTGCCCACCTGTCCCCTCATCCTCTGAGACACTCGGGAAGTTCATCACGGCCCCACCTGGGTCTCAAGGTTATCCTATTGGGAAGCATGAGGCTGAGCCACGTCTGCCGGGGTCAGGCCCTGGAATGCAGATGCAGACACATGGCAAGTGTGTGCTGTGCAGGGGCCCTGCTAATCATTCTGGACCCCCAGACCACACAGGGTGGCAGGAGGGGCATGATGTCCTTTTGCCTGGAAGTTTGAGACACTCACCCAGGCTCCTACGCACGCTCCCAGCCAGGCCCACACAGCTCGCTCTCCACTTCAACGTTGGCTGAGTGCACACCACCTGCCACCCACTCACACATCCTCACAGGCACACACATCTCCATGGCTGTGCAGTCACACCCACACATACCGCCCCCCTCCCCCCAACACCAGCTTGCACACTCATGCCTGCTTGGGCCCCAGGAGGAAGCAGCAGCCGCCCACAGCTGGCTTTCCCTCCCTGCCTGCTGAGGGGTCACTGTGGCTGGCCTGTCTGGTCTCAGACGTGAGCTCACACACCCACTCTCGCTCCCTCTGAGTAGGAGCCTGGCCCGGGCAGGGGACGTGGTGGAGTCTGCCCCGCATGGTCCCTCCCCTCTTCTCTGGCTGCAGGCTTCAGAGGACTGGCCGGGCCATTGGACTGGGCTGTAGGCTGAGGTCAAGTGTTTCCTGTGAGCTTATCTGGGCTTGGAGCTGCCAGCAGGCCTGGCTGGTACTCTGCGGCCATGTGGAGGAGCTGGGGGAGCTGTCCCAGGGCCAGGGTGGCTGTTGCCTGTGCACACAGGCCCATGTGTGGGTAGGGGTGCGTGTCTCAGTCTGCCTCCGTGCTGGCTTATGTTTAGGATGGAGCAAATACGTATACACGGGGATAAATGTTAGTGAGCATTCCTGCAGCCTCGGCTGTGGAGCTCCCTCCTGTGGGGCCTAGGCCCGGAACCACTGTCTGTGCAGGTGTGCAAGTGTACACCTGTGGGCTTGCACAGCTGAGCATCCTCCACGAGGACAAGCCGAAAGACCTTCAGGGCCACCCATCGTGATCCTCGATTTGAGGAACTGTGAGGAATGGGGGCGTGTGGGGCCAACCTGTGTGGCGTAAGAAGCAAAGTCAGCGTTACATTCGACCTTAAAGTAGTTTTATAGTTGGAAAAACTTAGTCTGAAAGTGCGGACAAACTTCCAGGTAGGCGAGAGCGCCTGACCCCAAGGAGCTCAGGTTCAGAAGTGTCAAGCACGCTGATGTGGGTGGGGCCTTTCATGACCCTGATCCCAGACAAAGTGGGTGCTTAATTAGTAGAATCCAGCTTTGGGTTCTGGTTCAACCTCAGGATTTCAGTTTCCCATCTGAAAAGTGGGGGTGATCATCTTGGCCCTGCTACTTGTCTTGGCCCTACTTGTCTGCCTGGGTAGTTATGAGCAAAAACCAAACTTTGAAAACCAAGGAGGGCTGCGTGGGGCAGGGTACAGGGAGGAAGGGGTGCTGTCCTGCCCATCGTGGCTGGCACCAAGGTGCCATGGCCAGCACATACTAGGTAACAGCCATTGGGTATTAAAGGAGGCATTGAATGACTGACTCCCCAAATGAATGACATGGGAATCACAGGCTCACACGCCTCCAGGGCCTAGATAGGATTCGGAGAGAAGTGGAAGGGGGCCTCTGAACTGGAGTCAACTGGCAGGGGTGCCCAACAAAGGGGGCAGTGCCAGCCAGATATTGCCCAGTAGGCCTGATGTCGCACCTTCCAATTTCACCAGGGAGGCCACCAATCTAGTCTTACATAAAACTTCTCAATTTTAATGGTGGCAACTAGGACTAGTGCCTTTTGAGCACCATGTGGGCCAAATTCAGTGCTGTGGGAGCCCTTGGGGGGAGCGGTTACCTGACCACCTCCCAGGGCTGTCCCTGCTGCCCGCCTCACACCTTCTGTCTCCACAGCCCTGCTGCAAGCCCCAACATGGCACCGTTCCTGCGCATCTCCTTCACCTCCTATGAGCTGGGCTCCCTGCAGGCCGCAGACGAGGCAAGCCAGCCCTTCTGTGCTGTGAGGATGAAGGAGGCACTCAGCACAGGTAGGGCTGTAGGCTGGACCCTACCTGTGCTGCAGGCAATGGCAGCAGCCGGTGGGGCGGGGAAGCCAGGGCCAGGAGGAGGCAATGGAAGGGACTGTGCCTTGTTCTCCTAGAGCCTCTGAGGGATCCTTCTCTTCCTTGTCCTCATTTCCCTGCCCAGCTCAGCTTGCGATGCAGGACAACAGGCGACTCACTGCCTGTAGAACCACCTGCACTGGCTACATGGAACCTTCTGTGGAGCTCAGGGCTTCTGGCTCCTCCCCCACTGGTTGTTTCACCCAAGAACAGGCTCCCTCCAGGAGCTCCACATGTCCATCTGTGCCAGGCCCTGTGCTGGGTTCTGAGAACACTGCCATGCTCCAGGGCTGACCAGGCCCTGCCCTCATGGGGCTCACAGTCTGGTGGAGGAGGCAGACAGTGATCCTGTGATAGGGAAGTCCAGATGAGGAACCATCCCAGGCTGCAGTCAGGGAGGTCATCCTGGAAGAAGCAAACATCTCACGCCATTCCTTCTTGCTTCTGCCCTCACCTGGTGAACCCCTGGCTCATCCCTTAGGTCTCGGCTGAGCTGTCCCTTCCTCTAGGAAGCCTTCCCTGACCCTTAGGTTGGGGCAGGCCACCTGACCATGGGCGGGTCTAGAACCAGTGACCTTGCCCTCTTCAGTCTCATGACAGCTGTGATTTAATGTTCACTTGAGGGGTGAACTGATTCATGTCTCTGCCCAGGACTGGGACTCTAGGAGGACAGGTACCATGTTCCTTGCCTCCAACACCATGGCTGGCATGTGGGAGCCTGTGGCAGTGTCACTGAGTAAATGTCTAAGGGAAGGTGACATCTAAGAGGGGCTGGAGGAAGCGGGTCACAGGAAGAAGGGACAGCAGGAGCAAAGGTCCGGGGTGGAACCTAGCAGGGCACCCTGGGGAAACTGCCGGCGTTTCTGTGCTCTCATGCAGATTGTGAGTGAGATGGGGCTGGTGAGGCGAGCAGAGCATGGTCATGAGGGCTGAGGAGTGGAGACTTGGGCCCTGGGGGAGAGAGCAGGCAGATTCCATAGGATGGAAGGCTGTGGAAAGGCCCGAGATTTGAGGCACAGAGGTTCCCTAGCCTGACCTTGCCTTCCTGGCCCGTTGCAGAGCGTGGGAAGACGCTGGTGCAGAAGAAGCCCACCATGTACCCCGAGTGGAAGTCCTCGTTTGATGCCCACATCTACGAAGGTCGCGTCATCCAGATTGTGCTGATGCGAGCTGCAGAGGAGCCAGTGTCCGAGGTGACAGTGGGTGTGTCGGTGCTGGCCGAGCGCTGCAAGAAGAACAATGGCAAGGCCGAGTTCTGGGTGAGGGGCACAGCCACAGTCACGCATGTGTGTGGGCAAAGTGAGCGGGTACGGCCGAGGGCACCTGGCCGCTCCGGCCACTGGGGCAGCTCTGTAGCCAACAGCTTGTGTTCAAATCCTGGTCCTGCGATTCATCAGACCCTTCGCCTCTCTGAGTCTGCTTCTGAATCTGTAAAAGGAGAAACTACTAAAAGACCTACGGTGGGGTCAGTTCTGATGAAATGAGCTGCTGGATGCAAAGGGCTTACTGTAGAACCTGGCACGTAGGCAGTGCTAAAGAGAGCCCTCCTTGGTATTACAGCTGCTTTTTTCCCTTTTAATTTTGCAAAGGCAGGATGTGCACATAGTAAAACATATCAAGCTGTATGAAAGGGTGGGTCCTAGCCCCAACACCAGGTCCCCTTTCTCAGAGAACCCCATTGTTCCCAGTTCTTTTTGGAATCTTCACAGATATTCCAAACCCAGGCAGGCATCGGGGAGCACCAGTTATGATCTTCCACAGCAGGGGGGGTCGGGGAGGAGAAGGCTCATGGCCCACGACTCACCTGCTGAAACCTGGACTCTGCATGCACACGTGGCCATATGTCCCTTGTGGCCACAGGACGTCAGCGCTGGCAGGGCATCCCTGCCCCCTGCGGTTACATGTGGGCTCCTGCAGCCGAGGTGTCCCCGCCAGGAAAGACCTGTGACCATGGAGACTCTACTCAGCCTCCAGTGAGGGGTGAAGGAACTGGGCCGAGAGAGGTTGACCCAGGGCTGCACCCACCCTTGAAGAATCAGGCAGAGGCTCCTGTTGTGCTCTCTGTCCACTACCCCAAGGGACACTGTCAGTCACCAGGCCCTGGGGGAGCTGAGGGTCTTGCCCTTAGGACGAGCCAGTCTGTGTGAGGAGACTGGACAGGCAGAGCCCCCGACAGAGAGAGAGAGAGAGAACCAGCACGCTGTGTCAGTAGGCGTGTGTCTGTGTGTCTGCATGTGTGGGGGGATGCAGTGCCTCCATTCTAAGATCCTTGTGAAAGTGGGCAGCCGGGGTTGGGGGCGGGGAGTTTCCCTTCCCACTCTGTTCCCAGGGCCATGTGGCCAAGCTGGGTGTGGGCTGGATCCTTTTACTTCCCCAAATGTAATAATACTCCTGGGTGAGGGCTGGGGGCGGGACTCACAGGTGGGGCCCTGCCCACTCTGGGCAAACAGGTGTCTGGCTAGGCGCTGGGACTCCCTGGCCCTTCAGGGACCAACCATGGGGGCGGGTTCTGAGTCTGGCTTGGCCCAGGCCCGCCCTCACTGACTCCCCCACCCTCACTCCTGCAGCTGGACCTGCAACCCCAGGCCAAGGTGTTGATGTCTGTGCAGTATTTCCTGGAAGACATAGGTAAGCCCCTCCCTACCTGGGCTGGGGACGGAGGTTCAGAGACCAGAGCCAGAACGGAGGTTTAGGGAAGCAGCCTCCATTGGCGCTCTGTCCAGGACTGCCCTGGGAGGGACTGAAGGGGTGTGGCCCCTCCCGTGGGCTGGGGCTGTCTTCACTCCTACCCGGTCCCCAGATTGCAAGCAGTCAATGCGGGGTGAAGACGGGGCCAAGTTCCCAACGATGAACCGCCGTGGAGCCATCAAACAGGCCAAAATTCACTACATCAAGAACCACGAGTTTATCGCCACCTTCTTTGGACAGCCCACTTTCTGCTCTGTGTGCAGAGACTTTGTTTGGTGAGACTGGCTGTGTCCGCTGGGGTGGGGTGGGTGAGGGAGGGCCCCCATCCCCGATACTTCCTCTCACTCACCCTGCCTGGGCACTTGCCTTTCAGGGGTCTCAACAAGCAAGGCTACAAGTGCAGGCGTAAGTGTCTCCACCGCCCAGTCTGTATGCACATGTGTGTGCACGCATGTGCCTGCGTGCCTTCACAGAGAAGCCTGTGTCCCTGTGTTGGGACGGTGTGTCTGGATGAAGCCTGTGCTTGAGTGTGTGCACGTGAGGCTTTCCATGTGGTAGTGTGTGTGTGGACGGCAGCTGCGTCAGTGAGTGCTGGAGCCGGCGTGTCTCTTCCCAGCGCTTCCCGTTCAGTGACATCACGTTGGCGGCCTGAAATAGGCCCCAGTGGAGTATGTACACAGAATCTGCCAGTGCTGCACATCGGGGCTCTTTCCCTGCAGAGAGGCTGTTAGACCTTTGCCAGCACATCCCTGGCTGCATGTGTGCTTCTGTTGAGAGCTGTGTGCATCTGGTACACACGTATGAGCACACCCTTCTCTACGGCCGTCGGTGCATGCATGAGGCAGTGTGGACCGGTGGTGGTGAGCACAGGCTCTGGAGCCAGCCTGCCTGGGTCTGAATCCCAGCTCTACCACTTCCTAGCTGTAGGACCTTAGACAAAGTTACTTAACCTATCTGTGCCTCAATTTCCTCATCTGTAAAATAGGGACAATAGAGTCATTGTGAAGATCAAATGGGATAAAATATGTAAAGCTGTATTTTAAGTGTGGCTGGTGCCCGGTAAGCATTCTATGTAAGAAGGTTTGTCATTATACATGCTGTGTACGTGTACCTGAGTGCCTTTGTGTTGGGGTGCATCTGTCAGTGTGTGTGTGTGTGTGTGTGTGTGTGTGTGTGTGTGTGTGTGGCGGGGGGCGGTGAGAGAGCTTAAGAGCTGTTTGCTGTCCTGAGCCACAAAGAGGGCTCCCCTGCCTCTAGTTCTCTCACTGCCATGCCCCCCTCCCTGCCCACCGGGACTCCTTGAGCCTTTCCTAACCTCTGATACCCGCCCAGATCGACCTGTCCTCCCTGCCCCATCCTTCCCAGACTCCTCCCACAGGGACTGACCGGAGGAGAGAAAAATCAACCTCTAGGCCGAGGGCTCCATGTGGTGAGGGTGTGGGTGGTCGGGGAGCACGGGGACTTTGTGTGGAAGGCAGGACTGGGCCGGGGGGCGCCAGCTCACAGACTCTGCCCCTCCGGGGCCTTCCCGTCCCCCTCCTGGGCCTGGGCCGCCTCAAGAATGCAACGCTGCCATCCACAAGAAATGCATCGACAAGATCATTGGCCGGTGTACGGGCACTGCAGCCAACAGCCGGGACACCATAGTGAGGCGGGGCCCAGGGCAGGGCGGGAGGGATTCGAGCTCTCCCCACCCCTTCCCTGTGGAGTCACCCTTCCTCCCCGTTTTCCTTCTTCCTTCCTTCCCCTGGCTTGGCCCCTGGGATCCCTGGATTTCCCAGTCCCCACGGAGCCCTCTTGGGGATCTTGCCACGCATGGGGTTGGGTCAGGGAGAGTTAGGGGGTGAGGAAGGGACTGGTGCTGGCATGTGACCCTTGACCTGTGACACCCCACACCCCTAGTTCCAGAAAGAACGTTTCAACATTGACATGCCACACCGGTTCAAGGTTTATAACTACATGAGCCCCACCTTCTGCGACCACTGCGGCAGCCTGCTCTGGGGGCTGGTGAAGCAGGGATTAAAGTGTGAAGGTGCGTGCCGGCTAGGGCGGGGGCTGCGGCGGAAGTGGGAGGGGGGCCCACCCGGACCCCAGAAGCTGAGACCAGCTGAGGCTGCCTTTGCCCCCTCGCTTGGGGACTCTCACGTGGGTGAGGCCTCCTGGCCCCTCCCCACTGGCTCGACTGACTGCCATTTACTGCTGTGTGACCATCAGAAGGTGGCCCCACTGCTGAGAGCTCCACGTCCTCAAGTATAAAACAGGTGTCGAGTCGGCCCCAGAGAGTCACCGAGGGGAAAACAGGCGGAAGGTGCTCCCCGGCCAGGGCCCCTCTCACACCAGCTCAGCTCGTGCTCCTTGCAGGCCCTCCCCCACCTCAGGCTTCACTGAAACGAGACACGTCTGGAGGAAAAGTGACTTGTCTAGCTTGTCCCAGACATTTGTTTTTTCTTTTTCTTCTTTAAATAATGAAAGATTTGAGGTGCTCCTGATGGCTTCAGATGCATCTTTTTCTAAATGCAGGAAACCCAGCAAACCCTGCCAAAAGCCCTCCTCTCTCCTGCTCTCTCCTCCGTCCCTCCCTGCCCTTGGCTGGGCCTGGGACAAGGGGACAGTTCTTTTGGAGCCTGCTGGCTGCCTGCCTGGGCGGGGGCCCTGATGGCTCTGCTTCTCTCCCACCCCAGATTGTGGCATGAACGTGCACCATAAGTGCCAGACGAAGGTGGCCAACCTCTGTGGCATCAACCAGAAGCTCTTGGCCGAGGCCTTGAACCAAGTCACCCAGGTGGGCAGGCACTGTGGGAACCCTGGACAGAGGGTGGCAGGGTTGGGGACGAGTCAGGGCTCATGCCCACTCCTGGGGAACTGCAGTGAGGGGCGTTTATACATAAGACCCTACTTCTGGAAGATCCAGTTCAAGGATTGGACATTAGAGGGTGGTGGGCTTGTTCTCCTAAGAAATTAGTTATTCAAGCAGTGCTTTTCCTGAGGGTGAACCTGGATGACTGCAAGGTTGGAACACTTGGAACTAAAGCCTTTATGTGTATATGGTTTTTTTTTTTTTAAAGAAAAGAGTTTAGGGCTTCCCTGGTGGCGCAGTGGTTGAGAGTCTGCCTGCCGATGCAGGGGACATGGGTTCGTGCCCCGGTCCGGGAAGATCCCACATACCGCAGAGCGGCTAGGCCCGTGAGCTATGGCCACTGAGCCTGCGCGTCCGGAGCCTGTGCTCCGCAACGGGAGAGGCCACAACAGTGAGAGGTCCGCGTACTGCCAAAAAAAAAAAAAAAAAAGGAGTTTACCTAAAATCTCTTTTTGCTCCTTTACTTTTTTTTTTTTAATTAATTAATTTATTTTTGGCTGTGTTGGGTCTTTGTTGCTGCCTGCGGGCTTTCTCTAGTTGTGGCGAGCAGGGGCTACTCTTCCTTGTGGAGCACGGGCTCTAGGTGCGCGGGCTTCAGTAATTGTGGCTCGCGGGCTCTAGAGTACAGGCTCAGTAGTTGTGGCACATGGGTTTAGATGCTCCGTGTCATGTGACATCTTCCTGGACCAGGGTTCGAACCCATGTGCCCTGGATTGGAAAGTGGATTCTTAACCACTGCGCCACCAGGGCAGTCCAGTGTGTACATGTTTTTTTTGTGTGTGGGTATGGGTGGAGCTTGAAGGAGGCCACAGAACTTTGAGATTCTAGAATCTATCACAAGTGAGGGAAAAAAAAAAACAAGTGAAGGCAACACAAATAAAAATCTATTGAGTAAGTGGCTGGGAAGTTAGGGTTCAATTTCCAGAACTCTTGTTTGTAGTCAGTGCCTTCCAGACCACTGAGGCGTCTCTGTGCCGGAAGTGTGTGTGCGTGTGTGTGCGCACTTATTCACACACGTGTGCGTGCACATGCACCGCCTGGAGTCCTGGGCTCTGCCCCTGCTGTCCCCCATTGGTACTGAGGGTGGAGTCATGGATGGTTGGGGTCCTCCCTCTGGGTTGGGAATTCTGACCATGATATGACCTCTGGCCCCCCAACCCCTACCCCCTCCAGAGACCTGCCCGGAGGTCGGACTCCGAGACTGCAGAGACTGTTGGGATCTACCAGAATTTTGAGAAGAAGCCAGGAGTCTCTGGAGATGATGTCCCATGTGAAGGTGTGCCCATTCCTTCCAGGAAAGCCCCTACCCCCCCACGCCAGCATGGGACCTAGCCTCTCCACACAGTTGAGTGCAACTGGAGAGGAGGCACCTCTGTGGGGAGGGACCCAGCCAGGGAGGACCACCCTCTGGACATGAGACATGAGTCTGAAGCAGCTGTCTCTTGGGCAGGAACTGGGACCTACGGCAAGATCTGGGAGAGCAGCACCAAGTGCAGCATTGACAACTTCACCTTCATCAAGATCCTGGGCAAAGGCAGCTTCGGGAAGGTGAGGGCCCCATGGCCCTGGGGCAGGCAGCCGGAGGGACCTGGGCTTGGTAGCCAAGGGGCACCTGCTTCCCACCCTCCCTGGGTGCTTCCGGGTTGGGTTGGGCCGTGCGCCCTGACCTTTGGTCCGAACCTCCCCTGCCCATCTGTCAGGTGCTGCTCGCAGAGCTGAAGGGCAAAAAGGAATTCTTCGCCATCAAGGCCCTCAAGAAGGACGTGGTTCTGATCGATGATGACGTGGAGTGCACGATGGTGGAGAAGCGGGTGCTGGCGCTCTCCGGGGAGAATCCCTTTCTCACCCATCTCTTCTGCACCTTCCAGACCAAGGTGCCGGCCCGCCCACTATCAGTGCCCCTGGCCCACATCCCCCCTCAGTCGCTCAGGTCAAGGCCATGTCTCCCACTGAGATTCTCCAGGGTAGGGCCCAGTCTTCTTCCTCAGACCACTTAAGGCAAGGCTGAGTCTCCCTTCCTCAGACTCCTCAGGGCAGGGCTGTTCTTCCCCCCTCACATCCACCAGGGCAGATGTCCCCTGCTTCCTGTTGGGGCTTGTCCCTAGTGGTCCTCAGTGAGGGAGCTGCCTGCCGCTTTCTGTGCCTCTGCTCACCACCCTCCCCCCACAGGACCACCTGTTCTTTGTGATGGAGTTCCTCAATGGGGGCGACCTGATGTATCACATCCAGGACAAAGGCCGCTTCGAGCTCTACCGTGCCACGTACGCGAGGCCCTGTTGGGGGAAGAGCCCTCTGCCCATCTGCCTTCCATTCCTTCTTCCCTCCCCCTGGTGAAGCCAGCCTGGGCTGGAGCTGGGGTTGGAGAGACTTGGGGTGGCCAGGGCCGTCCCCTGCCTCGTGTGGGAAGCTAGGGGTGAGGGGTGAGCTGTGGCTGGGAACACAACCTAGACATGCCAGGTCCTGTCCCCTCCCTGGGCCTCAGCGGGTGGGTGATCCTGCACAATGCAGGACCCAGGTGGGTGGCCCCTAAACTAGCATGCACCCCCAGACTGTGTGTGTGTGCACACAGGCATATCTATATAAATGCATACACTCTTAGGACAGAGAACTGTCTCATTTGGAGCTTTTTACTTCACAATTTTCTTTTCTGCCTTGGCTACCAGCCCCTACTTGCCTGATACAAGATGTGCTTGATCAGGACCAGGTTGTCCGTGGAGTTATTTTCAGCATTTCCTGTCCCTGGGGGTGGGGATGAAGACCCAGGGAGAAGCAGGGGCTGCTCACAGAAATCTCAGGACACTTTGTGTGTGTGTGTGTCTCATACAGGTTTTATGCGGCTGAGATAGTCTGTGGACTACAGTTTCTACACCAGAAAGGGATCATTTACAGGTGCGGGGATCGGAAGGTGGGGGGTGTTTAGGAGGGGAGGCCCCGACCCCATCATATCCTCTGAAATGCTCTGAGTGGATCCCGGTCCAGCTGTGGCCCCATCTCCTCTTGGAGTTGGTCTTTAGTTGGATATTTGCTTAAACCACCTACTCCATTGCTACAATTCCTTGTGGCCCCTTAGCTGAGGCTGGCACAGCTCCAGGGACTGGGAACTCCCTGCCCATACTCGACACCTTTGGTGGGAGCGCAGCACTGACTGGTATGGTGTCTCCCTTCCTTGGAGCCATCGGTCTCCCTCTGCAGCTGCATCTGAGCACTCTGAGCTTCCACCAATGGGGTCTGCTTTCATAAATTCTCACCCAATAAATGACAGTTCCATCCTGCCATGGATTAATATGTACTCATCCGAAAGGCTGAGGCCGTGCTGTGTGTACTATTGTGGGATGATCCCAAGGTATGTTGTCAAGTGGAAAACCAATCCATGGGACAGTGCATATTGGATGTTAGGGACCAGGCTTTAAAAGGTGGCATGAGATGCACATTGTAATGTGCTGTCCGTGCCTGGACTCAGTCTAGGGAGGGCCTGGCAAGCGAGGTTAGTGGAAGATGGGCCTTGTGCTGTTCTGCTTTTCTGGTGCTTGTTACCGTGTGCCTAAGTTATCTACTCAACTACCTACATAAAATAGATGGGCTCCCTGCCCTTGTGGAGTCTGACAAACCTGAGTCCAGGGCGCTTCCACAGCTGAGTAGCTGGGTGACCCTAGGCAAGTGATACCACCTCGTTGAGCCTCATTTTGGGCTTCGGAAAGTAGGATGGTGTGTGTCCAGCACACAGCACACAGTAGGCGGCTTGCAGGAAGCACCTGTGTTTAGCACCTCTTTCCCCTCCTCTTCCTCATTCCCTCGTACCCTGGAGAGAGTCCTAGGCTTTCCGGGCTGACAATGGGGACATGGGAGGGGACTACGGGGAGGAGGGGAATTGGACCCTAACGACTCCTTTTCCTGTCCCCTCCCCGCAGGGACCTTAAGCTGGACAACGTGATGCTGGACCGGGATGGCCACATCAAGATTGCTGACTTCGGCATGTGCAAGGAGAACATGTTTGGGGACAAACAGGCCAGCACCTTCTGCGGCACCCCTGACTACATCGCCCCCGAGGTGAGTGGCACCCTCCCGGCCCTGCCTCTGGCCGACACCTTGTCTCCACAGGGGGTGGGTGGCAATGTCCGAGTCACAGCCAAGAGGCTGAGGAGGGCTGGTCGGGGCTTGTGCTCCAGGGCCCCCTCAGCTCTGGCACCCCCTCTGCCCCAGATCCTGCAGGGCCTGAAGTACTCATTCTCCGTGGACTGGTGGTCCTTTGGAGTCCTTCTCTATGAGATGCTCATTGGTCAGTCCCCCTTCCACGGTGACGATGAGGACGAACTCTTTGAGTCCATCCGTGTGGACTCACCGTATTATCCCCGCTGGATCACCAGGGAGTCCAAGGACATCCTGGAGAAGGTAGGAGCCCCTGGGCTGGGCTGGCAGGGGCAGGAGCTGGCAGACACCAGGTCACGGGAATGCCAGAAGCCTCCTGTCTCAGGGATGGCAGCCTCACCAGTGCTCCGGTCCTAACACATTGGGGGGTCACTCTCCTGCCACCTTCTTGGGACCTCCTGTCTATGTTCCCTGCACTGAATCAGCCTGGCCTGGCAATGATGGGCTTGGGGTCAGAAGACAGATAGACCTTAGGCTAAACTCTGAGTCTATCTCCTTATCTACAAAATGAGGCCAGAAGAGAACCTTTCTCACAGAGTTTTGGGGGAAAAAAAACGTAAGTGTATGATGCCAGGCAGATGGTAAACACCCAATAAGAGCTACTGCTTTTGCTCACAAGTCCCACCAGCTGAGAGTCCTGGCAGCCCCAGTCCACACCCTATTTCTCCACCGGACCTGGGACCAGAGGCCAGAGAGGACCTCTCAGGCCCAGAGGCCCTGGGCTGTGATACCAGGCTGGGCTGGACCAGGCTGGGCACCCCTCGACCTGCTTGGCGTTTTCTGAGGCTCCCATTTCCTACAGCCCTCGGGTGCTAACCAGGTTCCCTGCTGCGTTGCAGCTGCTTGAACGGGATACAACCAAGAGGCTGGGAGTGACAGGGAACATCAAAATCCACCCCTTCTTCAAGACCATCAACTGGGCTCTGCTGGAGAAACGTGCAGTGGAGCCGCCCTTCAAGCCCAAAGTGGTACGTGATCCCGCTCCAGTGGGGGCTGCCCACTCAATGTTTTCTCTCACTGCCTTCCGGAGTGGACTCCTCCTGCTTTGCCCTGCCTCTCTCCTGCATCATTCGCATGCTCTCCTCCTCTCCCTTCTTCTAGCAAATCTGCTTTCCCAACCTCCTTGGCACACTGAGCCACAGCCTCTACCCTCGTATCCTCACCATCTCTCCTCAGTCAGTCATTCAACAAACATTGGTGACAGTGGATCCAGCCACCCTTTAGCATACATTCTTTAAAACCCACTGTGTGCAGGGGAGTATGCTTTGGGGATCACAGTTAAGGCCCCCCTCCCTCCACCTACCCATCTATCCAATCCATTTTCCAAAAAATATCGGAAATGATGAGTACCCTCTGGGTGCAGAGCACTGTGCTGGGCTGCATAGCGAAGTGGGAGGCCCAGTCCCAGAGCTAGAGGGGCCCCAGCTCCTCAGAGAGATAGGAAACTTGCACACTGATGGTCATCTATGATAAATGACAGCAGTACAAGACATGTCACAAGGCCACACACAATCAGTTGCCATAGGGATGGTCTGTGGGCAGGTGCCCAAGATGCAGAGATCGGGGTGGGTCTGAGAGGAAATGGGATGTCTGCAGGGCTGGGGAAGCTCGGCCAGGCCAAGGGCAGATGGGAGGTATTCCAGGTAGAGGAGGGATGGTTTGCATAAAGGCCTAGAATCTAGAGAAACCACCAAGGAGCCAGCAGGAGAGCAGAGGGAGGCTGGACTTCTCAGAAGTTGAGCTCTGTGGCCCTTCTCTGATCGCAGCTCTTCCCTCCCTTCCCCTTTCTCTCCTTTGCTTCCCCTCCTCTTTCAGGACACGCTGTTCCCACTGAGCAGCCTGTGTAATGTGCCCCCGTGTTTGTGTCTTGAAGCCGCAGAGCACTCCCCCATTCCAGGGATCTCAAACTCAGTGCCTCCTGCCGTGGGCACATCACTACCAGGCCAGGCCAGCTGTAGTAAAATCACACAGCCTGCTTTCAGTGTCTCGCTTTTGATAGAAAGAGGGATAGACTGATTTTAAATAACACCAGGCAGCTGATCGGCAGCCCCTGTCAGTGGGAAGTGGGGCCTGTGATGTACTGGCCAAGCGGGTTTCAGCACCAAGAGTGGGTGGACGTGCCAGGAAATGGGCCCAGGGCTGCTCTGCTCTGTCAGTTTTCAAAGAAGCCAGAAACCAGGATTTTTATGTCAAATTGCCCTTTTTTTTTTTTTTTTTTTGGTGGTACGCGGGCCTGTCACTGTTGTGGCCTCCCCCGTTGCGGAGCACAGGCTCCGGACGCGCAGGCTCAGGGACCATGGCTCATGGGCCTAGCCGCTCCGCAGCATGCGGGATCTTCCCGGATCGGGGCACGAACCCGTGTCCCCTGCATCGGCAGGCGGACTCTCAACCACTGCGCCACCAGGGAAGCCCCAAATTGCCCAATTTTAAAATATTGGCTCAAATGCCATTAATACCCATGGCTAGTCAAAATGGTTGTACCTGCAGCTCAGTTTGGCCTGAGGGCCACCAGCTTAAGACCTCTTTCAATCACTCTTTCATTGTACCTTCAGAAGCAGAGAGTTGGCAAACTTTTCCTGTGAACAGCCTTATAGTAAATATCTTAGGCTTTGCAGGCCAGATAGTCTCAAGGCGGCCATAGACGGTATGTCAGTGAGTGGGTGTGGTTGGGTACTAATAAAACTTTATTTATGGATGCCGAACTTTGAATTTCATTTAATTTTCACATGTCATGAAGTGTTATTCTCCTTTTGATTTTTTCCTAAACATTTAAAAATGCAAAAGCCAGCCTTAGCTTGTGGGACCTACAAAAACAAGTGGTGGCTGGGCTTTGGCCCAGGGCTGTGGTCTTCTAGAACCCTGCTTGGGTGGATGCCCACCTTTCCTCCTCCAGGCCCCCTGCTGGCTTCCCTCATTCCCTTGGTAACAGCATCCACCTTCCAGCAGAAAGACTCCCTTTTCTGTTCTAAATAAGGACAGCTCTGGCTTGGCCCAGCCCAACAGGGATTATGGCTCCGGGAATGGGTCCCTGGAACGTCGGGAACCCATTGGAAGGTTGCCCTTTGGGTCCCGCTTACACACCCCTGCCTTCTGTTTGCAGAGGTCTGCTGGAGACTACAACAACTTCGACCAGGAGTTCCTGAACGAGAAGCCGCGCCTCTCCTACAGCGACAAGAACCTCATCGACTCCATGGACCAAACAGCATTTGCCGGCTTCTCCTTTGTGAACCCCAAATTCGAGAGGCTCCTGGAAAATTGAGGTTGCCAGACACGTGCCCCCAGCCCACCCCAGCCAGGGAGCCTGGGTCAGCCAGCACGGCCTGCTGACCTGGCCCAGGCAGAGCAGGCAGGGCCCCCCACTTCATCGGCACCTGCCTGTCCCCCACGATAAGTAGCAGTGTGATTGTCATAATTTCTGCTGCTGCCTGTCTCCCTCGTCCCCCAGAGAGGCCTCAGCTCCTGTCTGGCTGGGCTTTCATGGTACTTCCTCTGTGAATTGTATGTGAATTTGCTTTTCCTCTGCCCTCAGAGGGAAATTGTAAATCCTGTGTTTCATTACTTGAATGTAGTTATCTATTGAAAAAAATATGTAAAATATATATATATATATATATATATATATATACACGCCTATATATATATATATATATATATATATAGGCGTGTATATATTGCTCAGTAGAGAAAAATGTGGTGATATGATCTTTTAAAATATATATATATTATATATATGACACACACCCTCCCCACCTCCCACCACCCCCCCACCCAAAAAAAAAAAAAAAAAAGGAGCACAAGCTGTTTGAAACGCCAGATTCTTTTATTTGTGTGTCTAAATAAACACCAACTGATGCTGACCTGGCTGTCAGGACACGTTTCTCCCAGGAAGCTGGTGGCTGCTGCTCCCACTTCTGGCAGCTCTGTCTTGGAAGTTAAACCGAGCTGTTAGCTGCAGATGCAGACCCCTGGGCTTTCATGCAAATGTGTTTGTATTTATGGGTTTCCTCTGGCTCCAGGGCCATGGGCCAAAAGCAGAAAACTTTTCTGGGTGGCTGAGGGAGCCCCAGGTGTCTCTGTGGGGTGATGGGAGGAGGAGGGACCAGCTGCAGAGAGTCTATCTCAGAAGAGTGAGGGGCGAGCGCTGAAAAGCAGGACAGTGCAAGGTCTGGCGGGGAGATGTGAGCAAAGTCGTCGAGGCCAGCCCAGACTGGGGAGGAGGACAGGGGAGAGAATGGAAATACAGCTCAGGCTTCAGACAGCTCTGGATTCAAATCGCAGAGTAGCCAAAAGATTCGGCTTTTAAGATGTCACTTAATCATTTGAAACCTCCGTTTCCTCATCTGTAAAATGGGGACAAAGCAAGGTGGTACTCGGTGTAACTCCTCATCTCATGTTTGTCCCCGCCCTTGCCACAGAGGAGTCTGTGTCTGAGTTCTAGAATCTATATCTCAGGAGCTCTTTCCTACCTGGGGACAGGGAGGGGAGCAGGGTAGGAGAAAAAAGTGAGAAAATGCCGAGTGGCCGGGTTGAGGTTGAGAGACTTGCTCAGTGTGCCCGTGTGCAGCGAGGAAACTGGTGGCAGCCGGTGTCCCCCTGAGCGTGCAGCTTTCTGTCCCCACCACTTCAACACCTGCTCACGGCTTCCTGTTTCTTCCTCTCCGCCTCTCTCTGGGCACAGGCCTCAGGCAGGGCCCTCCCTGCAGCCCCTCTGGTCCAGCCCCCGGCCCTCGTCCCTGGTGGTGGACGAGGTGCCCCCAGCGCCGGATTGGCTGGCCCTGGCATCCAAGTAGCTGACTTCCAGCAAGTTCATTTTTCTGGGCTGAGGTACAAGTTTCCACAGCTGGAGAGGTGCCAGATGAGGGGGGGCTGATACTGCGGGGATTGGGGGCCAAACCCTCCCCAGAGAGACCTAAGTGTCTCCCTGTCCTCTCCACCTGCCATCCTCTTGGGAAACACTTGAATCCCTGCTCTGCGTCCAGCAGTGAAAGCCCCAGAAGTGGGGCTTTTTCCCCTTGGGCTCACAGTCGGGAGGGAGACACAGCGTGACATGGGCTGTGCTGGGGAATGCTGGGGCTCTGAGAGCCCAGAGGAGGAGCCTGGAGACCCCTGTTCCCTACTTCTGTTGCACAGGCCCCAGAAGCCCCCGGGGTGGTCCAGAGTGTGTTTAGAACAGAACTACAGTTGGTGAGTGAATTCAGAGTCTCTCCCGTCGTCCTGCAGCTCCAAGGCAGAGCCATGCAGCCAGAGCCCATTTCCTCCTGCGTGGGCTGGGAGACTAAGTCGTTTTTCAGCCAGAGGCTGTGGAGGGTGGCGGGAAGAACGGAAGTGTGAGTTCTACTCCGCTACCCACACACTGTAACCACCACGAGTTTCTTCCTTAGGCCTCAGTTCCTCATCTGTAAAACGGGACCATTACTCCTTACTGGCTCTTGGAGCTCCCAGCTCTGGGGAATCCCTCAGAGACTGATGCTCGGTACCCCATGGGGCTGGGCAAAGCCTGGGGGATGGGGAAGCAGCTGCCAGGGATGCTGCCAAACTGCCTGGGAAGCTGTGCGGCTCGAGGCCTGTTCCCAGAGTTGCATAGGCACCAGGACTGACGGGTGGCCCAGGAAATGCCTCTCGTGGCTGGGCTCGGAGCCACGCTTTCACTGGGAACTGGGGGTCTGGAAGACGGCCCTCCGCCTGCCAGGTAGGTGTGTAGGCAGAGCAGCGAGCTTGGCCTCCACCTGAAATGTGTACCAGGCCTCACACTCAGAGCCAAGCAAACACAGATGCAGGAGGGCCTGGGGGCAGGAGCAGGGCTCTGCTGTCAGATACCCCTGGTTTCAAACCCTGCATGTCCCTAGTTGTGTGACCTCAGTGAGTGACAACCTCCCGGAGGTCCAGTTTCCTTTACTGTAAAATGGGGATGCAGGCAGACTTCATTTTACTGCACTTCGCTGTACTACACTTTGCAGACATCATGTTCTTTACAAATTGAAGGTTCGTGGCAACCCTGCGTGGAGCAAGTCGATCGGCACCATTTCTCCAATGGCATTTGTTCACTTCGTGCTTCTGTGTCACATTTTGGTAATTCTCTCAATATTTCAAACTTTAAATTATTATTATATTTGTTATGGTGATCAGTGATGTCTGATGTTACTATTGTAATTGTTTTGCAGCACCACCAACTGTGCCCATATAAGAACTTAATCCGAACTTCCCTGGTAGTCCAGTGGTTAGGACTCCATGCTTCCACTGCAAGGCACATGAGTTCAATCCCTGGTTGGGGAACTGAGATTCCACTTGCTGCACAGTGCAGCCAAGAAAAACGCAAAAAGATGAGAATCCACCTGCCAATGCAGGGGACACGGGTTCGAGTCCTGGTCTGGGAAGATCCCACATGCCACGGAACAACTAAGCCTGTGGGCCACAACTACTGAGCCCACGCTCTAGAGGCTGCAAGCTACAACTACTCTAGAGCCCATGTGCCACAACTACTGAAGCCCATGCGCCTAGAGCCGGTGCTCCACAACAAGAGAAACAACCGCAATGAGAAGCCTGCACACTGCAACAAAGAGTAGCTCCTACTCGCTGTAACTAGAGAAAGCCTGCGTGCAGCAATGAACACCCAACGCAACCAAGATAAATAGATAAATGTATTTTTTAAAAAAGGAAATACATTTCACAAGGCTATAGCTGCCACACATAGTGATTCCTCTGATGGATCTAAAAATTGAAAACCTTTTGGAAAAGGTTTACCATCCTAGATGTCATTAAGACATTTGTGATCCATAGAAAGAGGTCAAAATAACATTAAGAAGAGTTTGGAAGAAGTTGATTCCAACCCTCATGGATGACTTTGAGGGGTTCAGGACTTCAGTGGAGGAAGTCACTGCAGATGTGATGGAAATAGCAGAAGAACCAGAGTTAGAAGTAGAGCCTGAAGATGTAACTGAATTGCTGCAATCTCATGATAAAACTTTTAACGAACGAGGAATTGCTTCTTATGAATGAACAAAGAAGGTGGTTTCTTGGGATGGAATCCACTCCTGGTGAAGATGCTTTGAAGATTATTGAAATGACAATAAAGGGTTTAGAATATTACATAAACATAGTTGATAAAGCAGTGGCAGGACTTGAGAGGATTGACTCCAATTCTGGAAGAACTTCTGTGAGTAAAATGCTATCAAACAGCACTGTGTACTATAGAGAAATCATTCATGAAAGGAAGAGTCATTTGATATGGCAAACTTCATTTTTGTTTTATTTTAAGAAATTGTCACAGCTTCCTCAATCTTCAAGCAACCACCACCTTGATCAGTCAGCAGCCATCAACATCGAGGCAAAACCTTCCACCAGCAAAAAGATTACAACTTGCTGAAGGCTCAGATGATGGTTAGCATTTTTTAGCAATAAAGTACTTTTTAATTAAGGTATGTACATTGCTTTTTAAGACCTAATGTTATTGCACTTAATAGATTATAGTGTAAACATAACTTATATGTACTGGGGAAACCCCAAATTTTTTGTGACTCGTGCTTTATTTCGGTGGTCTGGAACCGAACTCGTAATATTTCCGAGGTACGCGTGTAGCTATGCTGATGCTTGTGGACTAGGATGATTTCTGTAAGTGCATCCCACGGTCTCAGGACACAGTAGATGCTCAGTAGACAGCAGCCACTGTGACCCCATCCCCTCAAGGGGATGAAACATGCTCAGGATAGCGGGCCTGTCAGCTGCACATCAGAACCCGTGGGCCTTTTGACCAGACTGCAGGAGGGCACCTTGGCAGTTTCAATTAAAACCTAAAATGTGGGAATTCCCTGACAGTCCAGTGATTAGGACTCCGTGCTTCTACTGCAGGGGGCACAGGTTCGATCCCTGGTCTGGGAACTAAGACCCTGCAAGCCATGTGGCGTGGAATGAATGAATGAATGAATGAATCCTAAAATGCACCCACCCCATGATCCAGCAATCCCCCTTCCCAAGCAGAGCTACCCAGAGGAGTCTCACCCACAGGCCCCAGGAGGCTGGCCCAGGATGCCCACCACCTCGTGGACTAATTGGGAAAAACTCGAAGCAAGCAGAACACCCAGCACCTGGGGAGGTGGTTAAATACTTTCCTGATGTGGAAAGTGGTGCAGGGCCAAGGAATCAAGATGAGCAAGTTAGAGAACCAAAACTTCAGAGCGATTCCACCCTGTGGTTCCATGTGCCAGCTCTCGAGGGCACCCAAAGGTGGAATGAAGGATGAATGCGTGAATGAATGCGTGGGCTGCGCAGACCACAATCCCTTTAAGGCAGTGGCTCTCACAGTCAGCGTGCAAAGCATACTGATAAGACACATCCTTTATGCCAAGTTCTAGCCAGCAGGTCTCAGCCCTGACTATACATAGGAATCCGATGCCCAGGCTGCCCCGCGTCTAGTTCTAGGTGATCTCTGGAAGGGACCCCACGTTAGTATTGCTAAAGTGCCCCGCAGTCCAACGGGCACCAGGATTGAGAGCCAGTTGGTTGAGATCTGGGAATCTGCATTTCACCCAGTCGTCCTGGTGGAGCAAGGAGATGCGGCTGTGAGCGGGCCACACCCTGGAAGGTGAAGTCGCCAGCCAGTACCGCCCAGCCCCTGTGTGTGGAAGGCTCCACCGCTGGACCCTGGGACCCCTGCGTGAGCGCGCATCACAGGCGGAAGATCGGTGAGCCCTAAGGGAGGGAGCCTGCGGCGGCTCCGGGAAGCTACAGCGCCCTCTGGTGGCCGGCGGGCTTGCAGGCCCAGGGAGGACCGTTTTGTGCCAGGTACAGTGCTCGGTTCCTAACCCACCTCCTGTCATTAGTCCCTGGGGAAATATTCCAGCAAGGAGGTGCCCGAGGACCATTTTGAAGAGATTCAGAGATGTGGAGGTTACACATCTAGACAGCTCCCCTGGCATTAAGAGGGTCTCTGGTCTGCCCCAAATCTCAACCCCATTCCTTAGCATCCATCACACAATTAGAATCCCATTTCCCCAATTTCTTCCTTACTAAGGTGTGAATGACTGATATGAGCTCCCCTCCCCCTGCTCTGGGGGCATGGGTAAGGAGTCGGTAAAACAAGGGTGGCTGCCAATCCTGCCCTGTGACATTAGAAGCGACAGGTGACCAAACCCCAGGAACTCAGAAGTCAATGTCCTCCAGCTGGCAGGTGGCACTGGCCCACTGTCCCAGCTGAGGGTTAGGACATGGTTCAAGAGCAAGACAGCTGTGGCCAACCACAGACCTTTAGAAACCTGCCATCAATAGTATTGGCAAAACCTCTCTGAGCCACTTCCTGGATTTAAATCATGAGTTTCATTTTCATAGGAAAATGAAAAAGGAATGTCTCAAAAATTAAGCCAATTAGACCCACTTTGCATCAATGATAAGTTCAAAATAACTCATTTCACAAAATGCTTGCATTCCATTAAAAGTGGATCTTGGGACTTCCCCGGTGGCGCAGTGGTTAAGAATCCTCCTGCCAATGCAGGGAACATAGGTTCGAGCCCTGGTCCAGGAAGATCCCAGGAAGATCCCAGGATCCCAGGATCCCAGGATCCCAGGAAGATCCCTTAATTGCCGCGGAGCAATTAAGCCCACGTGCCACAACTGCTGAAGCCCGCGCCTAGAGCCCGTGCTCTGCAACAAGAGAAGCCACCACAGTGAGAAGCCCACGCACCACAACGAAGAGTAGCCCCTGCTCACAGCAACTAGAGACAGCCCGCGTGCAGCAATGAAGACCTAATGCAGCCAAAGATAAATAAATAAAATAAAATAAAGCTGAAAAGCCCAAAGAGAAGTCAAACCCAGGCCTTTAAAACTGTTGCCTCAGGGCTCTGCAAAACCACGCAAGAGGCTGCAGAATATAAAGCAAAACTGCTGCTGAAAGCATTTCTACGTGAAAACACACCCTCTGCAAAAAAAAAAGAAAAAGAAAAAGAAAAAGAAAAGGATCTTGTTAACTTAATTGTTCTTGAGCGCTCTGTTTGGAAACAAGGTATGTTTAAAAAAAGAAAGAAAGATTGTCTTTAAACCCTGGCTCAGGTTTGCAGTAGCTGGATATCAAATGCTCCTTTTTATATTGGACCCATACTCAGACTCACCTAGCGTGGGCCAGGAAGTGGCAGCGCTGATGACAAACTATGGGATGCAGACTTGGAGTCAGATCTGGGTCTACACCTGCCTGTCCCATCCCTCCACTGTTACTTGCCCTCTCTGAGCCTCAGTTTCCTCCCCTATAGCTTGGGCATAATAATACCTGCTTTACAGTGTTGTTATGAGGCTGAAGCTTGGAAAACTCTTCGTGCAGCCTGGCACACAGTGAGTACTCAGGAAATCTAAGACTATTGTTCTTATTCTTCACTCTGTGAACATCTTCCATGTCTCCAAGCATGTTTGCCTCACAGCAGTGCTGTAGGTACAAGGCATGGCTGGGCCCAGGCTAGTGTCCGGGAATCTTGTAGAAAGGGGACAAAATTTTTCTGGATGGGAATGGAGTGAAGAGCCCTGGACTGCGAGTCAGGAGTAGGTTCCAGACCTAGCAGCAGGGTCCGTCTCCGCTTCCCTTACTGTGGGCTTTGGGCCATCAGCCAGCTCCACAGCAGGAAAATGAGAGTCTAAGGCTGATGTGAGTGGCAGGTGGGTCTCATGTGGTTTTAAATTATGAAAAAGAAAAGTTGAATGTCAAATGCCCCAGTTCTTGCTAGGTGGGGTGACGGTCAAGCGTGGGGCGGGGCCTCTGCTTAGGACCCGCCCAGAAGTGGAGAGGCAGCACGTCCAAAGGGCTGCCTCTGGAGTGTGGAGTTCCGGAGTTTGGAGAGTTCCTCCTCATACCCCCGCCCCAACAAACTGCCAGGAAGAAAGAAGTATGAGTCATAGGAAAATGAAAAAGGAATGTCTCAAATCTTGTACGACTCATTATTGATTTCAGAACTTGAGTTGGATTGAAGAATGAGTACAAATAGAGGATTGGTTCAAGATGGCAGAGTAGAAGGACATGCTCTCACTCCCTCTTGCAAGAACACCAGAATCACAACTAACTGCTGAAGAGTCATCGACAGGAAGACACTGGAACTCACCAAAAAAGATACCCCACAGAAGTCCACCCACTGGAGTGAAGGTTCTGAGCCCCACGTCAGGCTTCCCAACCTGGGGGTCCAGCAACGGGAGGAGGACTTCCTACAGAATCAGACTTTGAAGGCTAGCGGGATTTCATTGCAGGACTTCGACAGCACTGGGGGAAACAGAGACTCCACTCTTGGAGGGCACACACAAAGCAGTGTGCGCATCGGGACCCAGGGGAAGGAGTAGTGACCCCAGGGGAGACTGAACCAGACCTACCTGCTAGTGTTGGAGGGTCTCCTGAACAGACGGGGGGTGGCTGTGTCTCACCATGGGGACAAGGACACTGGCAGCAGAAGTTCTGGGAAGTACTCCTTGGTGTGAGCCCTCCCAGAGTCGGCCATTAGCCCCACCAAAGAGCCCGGGTAGGCTCCAGTGTTGGGTCGCCTCAGACCAAACAACCAACAGGGAGGGAACCCAGCCCCACCCATCAGCAGACAAGTGGATTAAAGTTTTACTGACCTCTGCCCACAAAAGCAACAGCCAGCTCTACCCAGCACCAGTCCCTCCCATCAGGAAACTTGCAAAAGCCTCTTAGATAGCCTCATCCACCAGAGGGCAGACAGCCGAAGCAAGAAGAACTACAATGCTGCAGCCTGTGGAACAAAAACCACACTCACAGAAAGATAGACAAGATGAAAAGGCAGAGGACTATGTACCACATGAAGGAAAAAGATAAAACCCCAGAAAGACAACTAAATGAAGTGGGGATAGGCAACCTTCCAGAAAAAGAATTCAGAATAATGATAGTGAAGATGATCCAGGACCTCGGAAAAAGAATGGAGGCAAAGATCGAGAAGATGCAAGAAATGTTTAACAAAGAGCTAGAAGAATTAAAGAACAAAGAAACAGAGATGAACAACACAATATCTGAAATGAAAAATACACTAGAAGGAATCAATAGCAGAATAACTGAGGCAGAAGAACAGATAAGTGACCTGGAAGGCAGAATGGTGGAATTCACTGCTGCAGAACCGAATAAAGAAAAAGAATGAAAAGAAATGAAGACAGCCTAAGAGACCTCTGGGACAACATTAAACGCAACAACATTTGCATTATAGGGGTCCCAGAAGAAGAGAGAGAGAAAGGACCCGAGAAAATATTTGAAGAGATTACAGTCGAAAACTTCCCTAACGTGGGAAAGGAAATAGTCACCCAAGTCCAGGAAGCACAGAGAGTCCCATACAGGATAAACCCAAGGAGAAACACTGAGACACATAGTAATCAAATTGGCAAAAATTAAAGACAAAGAAAAATTATTGAAAGCAACAAGGGAAAAACGACAAATAACATACAAAGGAACTCCCATAAGGTTAACAGCTGATTTCTCAGCAAAAACTCTACAAGCCAGAAGGGAGTGTCGTGATATACTTAAAGTGATGAAAGGGAAGCACCTACAACCAAGATTACTCTCCCCAGCAAGGATCTCATTCAGATTCAATGGAGAAATCAAAAGCTTTACAGACAAGCAAAAGCTAAGAGAACTCAGCACCACCAAAGCAGCTCTACAACAAATGCTAAAGGAACTTCTCTAAGTGGGAAACACAAGAGAAGGAAAGGACCTACAAAAACAAACCCAAAACAATTAAGAAAATGGTCATAGGAACATACATATCGATAATTACCTTAAACATGAATGGATTAAATGCTCCAAACAAAAGACACAGGCTTGCTGAATGGATACAAAAGCAAGACCCATATATATGCTGTCTACAAGAGACCCACTTCAGACGTAGGGGCACATTCAGACTGAAAGTGAGGGGATGGGAAAAGATATTCCATGCAAATTGAAATCAAAAGAAAGCTGGAGTAGCAATACTCGTATCAGATAAAATAGACTTTAAAATAAAGAATGTTACAAGAGACAAGGAAGGACACTACATAATGATCAAGGGATCAATCCAAGAAGAAGATATAACAATTATAAATGTTATAAATTATTATAAATTATTAATATATATATGCACCCAACATAGGAGCACCTCAATACATAAGGCAACTGCTAACAGCTCTAAAAGAGGAAATCGACAGTAACACAATAATAGTGGGGGACTTAAACACCTCACTTACACCAATGGACAGATCATCCAAACAGAAAATTAATAAGGAAACACAAGTTTTAAATGACACAACAGACTAGATAGATTTAATTGATATTTATAGGACATTCCATCCAAATACAGCAGATTACACTTTCTTCTCAAGTGTGCATGGAACATTCTCCAGGATAGATCACATCTTGTGTTACAAATCAAGCCTCAGTAAATTTAAGAAAATTGAAATCATATCAAGCATCTTTTCTGACCACAGCACTATGAGATTAGAAATCAATTACAGGGAACTAGAGAAAGCCCGTATGCAGCAACAAAGACCCAACGCAACCAAAAATAAATAAACTAATTAAGTTTTTTAAAAAAGAAAATGAAACAGAGGGAAGTACACCTGAAACTAACACAGCATTGTAAATCAACTATACTCCAATAAAATTTTTTAAAAAATCAGTTACAGGGAAAAAAACGTAAAAAACACAAACACATGGAGGGTAAACAATACATTACTAAATAACCAAGAGATCACTGAAGAAATCAAAGAAGAAACCAAAAAATACAAATGATAATGAAAACACAATGATCCAAAACCTATGGGATGTAGCAAAAGCAGTTCTAAGAGGGAAGGTTATAGCTATATAAGCCTACCTCAAGAAACAGGAAATATCTCAAATAAACAATCTAAAATTACACCTAAAGGAACTAGAAAGAAGAACAAACAAAACCCAGAGTTAGCAGAAGGAAAGAAATCATAAAGATCCGAGCAGAAATAAATGAAATAGAAACAAAGAAAACAACAGCAAAGATCAATAAAACTAAAAGTTGATTCCTTGAGAAGATAAACAAAATTGACAAACCATTAGCCAGACTCATCAAGAAAAAGAGAGAGAGGACTCAAATCAATAAAATTAGAAATGAAAAAGGAAAAGTTACAACAGACACCGCAGAAATACAAAGTGTCTTAAGAGACTACTACAAGCAACTCTATGCCAATAAAATGGACAACCTGGAAGAAATGGACAAATTCTTAGAAAGGTATAATCTTCCAAGACTGAACCAGGAAAAACTAGAAAATATGAACAGACCAATCACAAGTAATGAAATTGAAACTGTGATTAAAAATCTTCCAACAAACAAAAGTCCAGGACCAGATGGCTTCACAGGTGAATTCTATCAAACATTTAGAGAAGAGCTAACACCCATCCTTCTCAAACTCTTCCAAAAAATGGCAGAGGAAGAAACACTCCCAAACTCATTCTATGAGGCCATCACCACACTGATACCAAAACCAGACAAAGATACTACAAAAAAAGAAAACTAGAGACCAATATCACTGATGAATACAGATGCAAAAATCCTCAACAAAATACTAGCAAACAGAATCCAACAACACATTAAAAGGATCATACACCATGATCAAGTGGGATTTAACCCAGGGATGCAAGCATTCTTCAATATATGCAAATCAATGGATGTGATACAACATATAAACAAATTGAAGAATAAAAACCATATGATCATCTCAATAGATGCAGAAAAAGATTTGACAAAATTCAACACCGATTTATGATAAAAACCTCTCCAGATAGTGGTAATAGAGGGAACCTACCTCAACATAATAAAGGCTATATACAACAAACCCACAGCAAACATCATTCTCAATGGTGAAAAACTGAAAGCATTTCCTCTAAGATCAGGAACAAGACAAGGATGTCCACTCTTGCCACTTTTATTCAACACAGTTTTGGAATTTCTAGCCACGGCAATCAGAGAAGAAATGAAAGGAATCCGAATTGGAAAAGAAGAAGTAAAACTGTCACTGTTTGCAGATGACATGATACTATACATAGAGAATCCTAAAGATGCCACCAGAAAACTACTAGAGCTCATCAATGAATTTGGTAAAGTTGCAGGATACAAAATTAATGCACAGAAATCTCTTGCATTCCTATACACTGATGATGAAAAATCTGAAAGAGAAATTAAGGAAACACTCCCATTTACCACTGCCACAAAAATAATAAAATACCTAGGAATAAACCTACCTAGGGAGACAAAAGACCTGTATGCAGAAAACTGTAAGACACTGTTGAAAGAAATTAGAGATGAAACGAACAGATGGAGAGACATACCATGTTCTTGGATTGGAAGAATCAATATTGTGAAAATGACTATACTACCCAAAACAATCTACAAATTCAATGTAATCCCTATCAAATTACCAATGGCATTTTTTACAGAACTAGAACAAAAAATCTTAAAATTTGCATGGAGACACAAAAGACCCCGAATAGCTAAAGCAGTCTTGAGGGAAAAAAACGGAGCTGGAGGAATCAGACTCCCTGACTTCAGACTATACGACAAAGCTACAGTAATCAAGACAATATGGTACTGGCACAAAAACAGAAAAATAGATCAATGGAACAGGATAGAAAGCCCTGAGATAAACCCACGCACCTATGGTCAACTAATCTATGACAAACGACGCAAGGATATACCATGGAGAAAAGACCGTCTCTTCAATAAGTGGTGCTGGGAAAACTGGACAGCTACATGTAAAAGAATGAAATTAGAACACTCCCTAACACGATACACAAAAATAAACTCAAAATGGATTAAAGACCTAAATGTAAGACCGGACACTATAAAACGCTTAGAGGAAAACACAGGAAGAACACTCTTTGACATAAATCACAGCAAGATCTTTTTTGATCCACTTCCTAGAGTAATGGAAATAAAAACAAAAATAAACCAATGGGACCTAATGAAACTTAAAAGCTTTTCCCAAGCAAAGGAAACTACAAACAAGACGAAAAGACAACCCTCAGAATTGGAAAAAATGTTTGCAGACGAATCAACGGACAAAGGATTAATCTCCAAAATATATAAACAGCTTATGCAGCTCAATATTAAAAAAACAAACAACCCAATCCAAAAATGGGCAGAAGACCTAAATAGACATTTCTCCAAAGAAGACATACAGATGGCCAAGAAGCACATGAAAAGCTGCTCAACATCACCAATAATTAGAGAAATGCAAATCAAAACTACAATGAGGTATCACCTCACACCAGTTAGAATGGGCATCATCAGAAAATCTACAAACAACAAATGCTGGAGAGGGTGTGGAGAAAAGGGAACCCTCTTGCACTGTTGGTAGGAATGTAAATTGATACAGCCACTGTGGAGAACAGTACGGAGGTTCCCTTAAAAACTAAAAATAGGATTACCATATGAGCAAACAATCCCACTACTGGGCATATACCCAGAGAAAACCGTAATTCAAAAAGACACATGCACCGCAATGTTCACCGGAGCACTATTTACAATAGCCAGGTCATGGAAGCAACCTAAATGCCCATTGACAGATGAATGGATAAAGAAGAGGTGGTACATATATACACTGGAATATAACTCAGCCATAAAAAGAACAAAACTGGGTCATTTGTAGAGATGTGGATGAATCTAGAGACTGTCATACAGAGTAGTAAGTCAGAAAAGGAAAAACAAATATTGCATATTACCGCATATATGTGGAACCCAGAAAAATGGTACAGATGAACCGGTTTGGAGGGCAGATATAGAGACACAGAAGTAGAGAAAAAATGTATGGACACCAAGGGGGGGAAGCGGCGGGGCGGGGGGGTGAGGGTGGTGGTGTGATGAATTGGGAGATTGGGATTGACATGTATACACTGATGTGTATAAAATGGATGACTAATAAGAACCTGCTGTATAAAAAAATAAATAAAAGAAAATTCAAAAAAAAAAAAAGCCCCAGTTCTTGGAAAAAACTAAAATCAAATGACATGAAAGGTAGTAATTCCCACTGTCACAAAATTCCATTGCAAGTTGCCACAGCAGCAGCAGGAGCGACAGATGCCTGGAGGTCTCCCTTTCTCCACCCCCTCTTGTTTGGTCTTAGGGCCACAGTAAAACCTCTCCCTCACTCCTCAGGACCTTGCCCAGCATGTTGCAGAGGCAGAGCTGGAGAGCCTCCTGGGAGCCCCCAAATCACGTCCAGGATGCAGATACACAGGTTGGGCTGATGTTTCTTGAGCAGCTACTAAGGTCAGATCCTGCATTGGAGGCTTTTCTAGTGTATTTGTGGTCATGTCTCTGAAATGAAGGCTGGACTCGTCAATTCACTCTGTGAGCATTTAGTAAGCACTGACTGCATGTCAGGGCTCTGCAGGATGGTGGGAAACTGTGCAAATGAGGAACAGGCTTATGGTCTCCTGGGGGAGGCAGGTCTGTAAGCAAATTACAGTACAGGGGAGGGTGGGGGTCAGGGTGTCCGCTGGGGCTGTGGGTGGACAGAGGAAGTACCGGCTCTTCCTGGGAGGGCAACAGGGACTGGAAAGGCCTCCTGGAAGAGGAGACATTTAATCCTGAGATCCAAAGAATGAGTAGGTCCCACTGTCGGACCTGCAACACTTTTAAAGTCTGCTAATACCAAGTTTTGCTGAGATGCAAAGCTGCAGGTCCCTGTTAGCAATCGTGGGAACGTAATTGGCCTCATTCCCCCAGAAGGCAACTTGGCACCCTTTGGGACTGCTGAAGACCCAGGCTTCTTGCTGGAGAAAGTCTTGGTCGCGACACTGCGAGCCACACAGGTAAGATTGTTCATTGCCACACTGTAAAGTGCAAAATTGGAAACAACCGAATGTCCACACAGGAGACTAAATGGAGAAGTGGAGGTGAGTTCGTGCAGTGGGTATGGAGCCTCTGCCTTCACAGTGGACAGGGCTGCCAGCTTCAACACCAACTGACTCTCAAACCCACGTTAAGAGGAAATGTGGAAGAATATGTGTGGGGTGATGAAATAGGGCAGTGCAGAGCTGCACGAGCTCAGGGATGCAAGCTTCTGTGTGAAGCGCCCAGAACTCCAGGAGTCAGAGGGTGCAACCAGGACGCAGGACGTTGGGTCCTCTGAAGGGTAGGGGTTGGGGGAGACCTGGGCTCCAGAGACTACCGAAGGGCTTGGCTTCTGTCTGTAATGCTTTACCTCTTTCAAAAAAATTTTGAAGCATGTACAGAAAACCATCAGAGGTTCATAGAGCTTGGTGGAGGGTCTGCAGATGTTTATTTTATTCTCTGTGCTTTATGCTCAAAACGTCTCATAATTTTTAAAAGTATTTTTTTAAAGAACAGGTAGGTGTTCTGTCTCTTGACCTGACTGCCGGTTACCCAGGTGTCCCTTTCTAATGATTTGTTACACTGTACATTTGTGCTATGTGCTTTTCTTTACGGAGGTGACATTTCACAGTTTTTTAGAAATTAAAAAGAATGAGTAGGCAACAGGGTGGGGTCGGGGAAGCGGTCCCAGGCAGAGGAACTGGCAGAGCCAAGGCCTGGGCGCCGGGCAGGGCCCTGGAGTCCCGCCCTAAGGATGCGTGGTCCCCTGAGCACAGCCCTGCTCCCAGCCCCCACCCGTGGGTGGTCGGGCTCTCTGCACTGGGGGGCCAGGCTGGCAGAAAGTGAGCGCTCAGGCAGGGGCGCCAGCTGGAGTGAGAGGACAGGCTTGATGAACGGTTTAACCCCCGCCTGGTGTGTTAAGAGGTGGGCGTGCGGCCCGCAGGTGTGGGTTATCATGAGCTTGGCATTACTTGTTGGAGGCTGCCGGCGGGCTGCAGCTGAGCTAGTGCGGGAGCTCGTGGCGGGGGCGTGGCGGCCCGGCGGGGCTGCGGAGAGAGTGATGCGGACCCTGGGCGTGGGCGCGGAGGAGCAGCTACCCCGCTGGGCCCGCGAGGTTCCGCTGACTGCAGCCTGCACCAGCTCGGTAAGATTTTCTGGGGCTTTGGGAAGGTTGGGGGAGACGCAGCACGGGCAAGTGTGGTGGGATAGTTGCGCTTTCCCAAGGGAAGCAAAAAACAAGCTTCAAGGGTTGTTTTTTTAAACTCTCCGGCGTTCTTTCTGCATCAGAGATGGGAAGTCAGGCTCCGTGGGGCTGGCGTTCGCTGTGAGGTGCTCGGCCTGCGCAGGGATGGAGAGGCACTGACATCAGGGGAAATGTGAGTGATTTATCTGACGAGTAATCTTATTAAGAAAGCTCGTAAAGGGACTTCCCTGGTGGTCCAATGGGTGAGACTCCGTGCTTCCACTGCAGGGGGCCCGGTTGGATCCCTGCTTGGGGAGCTAAGATCCCACAAGCCCTGTGGCCCAACCAAAAAAAAAAAAAAAAAAGAAACAAAGCTCTTAAAGAAAAGTGTAGAGATAAAATTGCCACCCTTTGTACCTCGCACCCTCATTTCCTCTGCATTCTTCCAGAGGGAACCAGCACCTGGTTTTACTGTGTGGACCATTTCTCTGTACCATAGGCAACCCTGAGCATAGTCTAGAGAATTTTTTTTAAATTTTGCTTTAATTAGTTAATTTATTTTTGGCTGTGTTGGGTCTTTGTTGCTGCGTGTGGGCTTTCCGTAGTTGTGGCGAGTGGGGGCTGCTCTTCGTTGCAGTGCGCGGGCTTATTGCAGTGGCTTCTCTTGTTGCGGAGCACGGGCTTTAGGTGTGCAGGCTTCAGTAGTTGTGGCTCACGGTCTCTAGAGCGCAGCCTCAGTGGTTGTGGCGCACGGGCTTAGTTGCTCCGCGGCATGTGGAATCTTCCCGGACCAGGGCTCAAACCCGTGTCCCCTGAATTGGCAGGCAGATTCTTAACCACTGTGCCACCAGGGAAGTCCCTAGAGAATTGTTTTGCATGTTTTTAAACTTCATTATAAACAGTGTCTGTGCACAGGAGGATCCTTCTGCCGCCTGATTGCCCACCCCGCCAACCCACACATGTTTTTGAAATTGACCTTTACTAAGCCCTGTAGCTCAAGTGTATTTCCTTCCTTTTGTGAGAGCTTTGAGATATAATTCATATACCATACAATTCACCCATTCAAAGTGTACAATTCAATGGTTTTCAGTATGTGCATAGAGTCATACAATCATTACCGCAATCAATTTTAGAACAGTTTCATCACCCAGAAAAGAAACTCCATACCCTTTAGCCTTCAGCCTCCCACTTCCCCCATATCCCCAGCTCTTGGCAACCACTAATCTACTTTCTGACTGTATAGATTTGCCTATTCAGGATGTGTCATATAAATAGAATCATACAATATGTACTCTTTTGTGACTGGTTAAGGAATTCCCATCAGGGTTGTATGATATCCCATCATATATATTGACCACACTTTATCCAAATGAATGATGTAGAATCCTGCTTTTATCCTGCCAAATGGAGTAGAAGGGACTATAATTACCTTCCTGCCCTGCCTGAGGAAAAAAAAAAAAAAACAAAAAACAAAACCAAAAACAAGATAAAATCAATGAAACAACAGTTCTCAAGATTCTGGACATGAGGTAACAAAGGGCAGTGTTCCCTGGGAGATGGGAAACATGGGAGGTGAGCCCCATGTTTGCCCAGCTTACTGCCTGGAGACAGTCTCCAGGCTGAGGCTTAGGGAGGGGAAACCAGGTGGTGCCCTGTGGACTCCCCAAGTTGGGAAGATGAAGCTGGGAAATCAGGCATGCCAAGGGGGCTGGAATTCAGAATGTAGCCTATTGGAGATGAGGGAGAAAGGCCCAGAGGTCTGCAGAGAATCCTTCTGGAGTACTTGGCTAAGCACTCATCAGGGCATGTGTGTGAGGAAATGCTCCGAGGTGAGAAAGGATTATCTGAGTGGATAAAAGGGAGCAATCCTTAGAACTCACAGGGTGTTGGGAACAGTGGCTATTCTCAGAAGCCATACTGGAAAACCTTATGATTCAGGGTCATTATGTAGAGTACCCAGAGTTCACCACATCCTAGAACAAAGCCTAAGAATATTTATGGGAATATAAAAAGTATCCAGCAACCAATCACATAAAATCCACAATGTCTGGTATCCAATCAAAAATTACCAGGCATGGAGACTTGCCTGGTGGCGCAGTGGTTAAGAATCCGCCTGTCAATGCAGGGGACATGGGTTCAAGCCCTGGTCCGGGAAGATCCCACATGCCGTGGAGCCACTAAGCCTGGTGCCACAACTACTAAGCCTGCGCTCTAGACCCCTCAAGCCACAATTACTGAACCCGCGTGCCATAAGTACTGAAGCCCGTGTGCCTAAAGCCTGTGCTCTGCAACAAGAGAAGCCACCACAATGAGAAGCCCGCACATCGCAACGAAGAATAACCCCCACCCACCGCAACTAGAGAAAGCCTGCGCACAGCAACGAAGACCCAATGCAGCCAAAAATAAATAAATTAATTAAAAAAAAATTACCTGGCATGAAAAGAAACAGGAAAAATACCAATTGAAACTGACCCAGAACCAACACACATATTAGGATTTGCAGACAAGGACATTAAAACTAGTTATTAACTAAATAATTATTATAACTATTCCATATTTCAAAATGTTAAGTAAAGGATGAATAGGCAAAGCACAACAAATGTTTAGGGCAGTAAGTAAAACTATTCTATATGTCAGTGTATTGATACATGTCATTATACACTTGTCCAAACTCATAGAATGTATAACGCCAGGAGTGAACCCTAATGTGAATGTGGGCTTTGGGTGATAATGATGTGTCAATATAGGTTCATATCAATTGTAACAGTTGTACCACTCTGGTGGGGGATGTCAATAGCTGGGGAGGCTGTGCATGTGTTGGGGTAGGGAGTATATGGGAGCTCTACCTTCCACTCAGTTTTGCTTGTGAACCTAAAACTGCTTTTAAAAGTGAAGACTATTTAAAAAAAATAAACAGAAATATAGAAGATACAAAAAAAGACCCCAATTACACAATGATGTCTGAGATTTTAAAATATGCTGACTGGGATTCACAGCAGATTAGACATAGCAGATAAAAATTTAAAGACATAGCAACAGAAAGTACCCACAATGAAACCCAGAGTGGGGGAAAAATTAACAGCACCAGTAAGTCATGGTACAACCTCAAGCAATCTAATCTGTATCGAAGTGGAATCTCTGAAGGATAAGGGGATGATGGTACAGGAAAAATACTGGAAGAAGTAATGGCAGAAAATTTTCTAGACTTGATGAAAACTATAAATCCACAGCTCCAAGACGCTCAATGAATCCCAAGCACAACAGACACAAGGAAAATACACCAAAGCACGTCATAATTAAACTGCTAAAAAGCAGTGATAAAGAGAAAATCTTAAACATATCCAAAGAAAACAGTCGTGTTACAGGCAGAGGAAGAAAAAAAAAATAAGGATGACAACAGATTTCTCTTTGGAAACAAGGCAAGTGAGGAGACAAGGGGGCAAGCCTTTAAAATACTGAAAGACACACACACACACTCAGAATTCTATGGCCAGCAAGGGTGTCAAGAGTTTTTCAGACATCCAAAGCTAAAATAATTCATCTCCAGCATTTACAGAAAATGTTAAAAGAGGTCCATCAGGCAGAAGGAAAGTTATTCCAGCTGGAAACAGGGATCTACACAGAGGAACAAAGCATACCAGAAATACGAACGGTATGGATGACTTGGTATAGTAATGAAGCTTTGGTGAACTGTTTTCTGGAATTGCACATGCAGGGCAATTAGTTCCAGAGGTGACATGATTTAACATTTCTTTATAAAAATGTCCTTATTCCTCTAGGGGTGGACGCAAGGCAGGAAAACTGTTTCTGCAGATAATGAAGGGCAGGAAATGAGCCGTGCAGCTGCATACACCTTTCGCAACCACCACAGTGCAGTTTTTCTCAGGTTAATTGTACTCTTTTGCTACTCATTTCTCATTTACCCACTTTGTTGGACAGCTATTCATGTGCCATCTGCCCCATGCACAGCACTGCAACTGCCTATGTGGAGAAAAAGACGAACCAGAAAATTACCCAGGTTTTAAGGATTTCACAGTCTAGAAGCAATTGCCATAATAGCAAGTAATAAATACAACTGCCTTATGAGAGGAAGAAATATAGAAGAGGCAGGGAGGGATTCCTCCCAACCAGAGATCTAAGGAAGGCCCTTTCCTAGGTAACCCTCCAAAGCGTGAGAATTTAGAAATATTTAGTTAAGAAAGGCTGCAGCTTATGTGTCAAGTGTTGGCAACTTCTGATGAAAATATTAAATTTCTGGTTAAAATATAAAATTTCTCCTCCTGCTTCATGCCCCTGCCTTCTGTTACTCTACTGTGTTTGAAACTGGAGGAGCGTGGAGAGGGAGGGGGAGGGGGAGAGACACAGAATGGATGGTGAAGCAGCAAAGTGGAGGAAGGTAGTTTTCACCACCAGAATATCTCGATGATCTACAAAGGCCTCTGGTAGCAGGGTGAGTGGCCTTGGAAACTACGACTGTAATTGGGGCTTGCTTGCAGTTTTCTCAGGTGTGTAGGGGCTGTGAACAGAAAGGCGGCCTTTTGGTTTGGGAGCTTTGGAATCTGTGGAGAAGTGTGATTAATTTTTCAAGCACTCTATGCATTGATATCCTTTTTGTTTTCTCTTGGTTTAGTGGACCCTTTCTTGAGAATTTCAGCCCATCTTGTCTTTGCTAAGGAAAGCCACAGAAAGGTGATATTCTGGGCCTGGGGCTTCACGTGTGTGTGGAAATCTCCCATTCTGTTCATTAGCCGGGTTTGGGGAATCACTGGCCCGGAGGACATGAATTAGGGCTGGTCCAGCTTTGGATTCCTCTTTTCACAGGACCCGGGCCATGGAAAACATTCAATAAAATATTGGTTGGAGAAGGAAAAAAAAAGAAGTTCCTCTTCCTGTGAAAGTAAAATTGGAAGTCTTTTCAGGCATAGTTGAGATCCAGATTACTGACTTTAGCATTCAAGGCTGCATCTTTCCTCCCCCAGCCCCCCACCGTGTGTGCCCTCTAGTTACACTAGGCATGGGCTGTCACCCAGATAGGCTGTGCCTTCCTTCTTAGAGGCCTCTGCCCCCCAACCCAAGCTTTCTCTTCCTCCTCCTCAGTCCCCCCGTTTTCTTCCTGTTGTCAAACTGCCTTGTGTTTTTCTCAGCACTAAGTGATCGGCACCAGCGCAGCCTGGGGAGGGGGTGGGAGGGAGAAGAGGAAGTGGGAGAGACCATGGAGGAAGTGACAGAAGCTCGGCTGCCGGGGCTGGCACTGGAGAGACAGGGGGAGATGGTTTGAGGTGAGGCTACAGCAGGGCAGGAAGAGGCCATTCAGGGCTTCATCCAGTGGGAGTCATGAGGGAGGGGATGTGCTTGAACAGTAAGTGCTTGTGTCAGGTTCTAGAGGATTCCCTTGGGCTGCTGTGTGGAGAATGAGCTGGGGGGAGGGGCAGAAGTCAGAAGGCATCTGGAGGCCATTGGCTGTGCTCTGTATAAGAAGAGGTGATGGGGACTTCCCTGGGGTGCAGTGGTTAAGAATCCGCCTGCCAGCGCAGGGGACTTGGGTTCGAGCCCTGGGCCAGGAAGATCCCACATGCGGCGGGGCAGCTAAGCCTGTGAGCCACAACTACTGAGTGCGCGCACCACAGCTACTGAAACCCGCGTGCCTAGAGGCCATGCTCCGCAACAAGAGAAGCCACCGCAATGAGAAGCCCGCGCACCGCAACAAAGAGTGGCCCCCGCTCGTCACAACTAGAGAAAGCCCGCAGGCAGCAACGAAGACCCAGCGCAGCCAAAAATAAATAAATAGATTTATTAAAAAAAAGAAAAAGAAGAAGAAGAGGTGATGGAGGTCTGGACCAGGATGAAGGCAGAAGCTGGCATATTTGGGATCATTTAGGAAGCAAAATCCATGGGGCCTGGGGTTACTGGGAGAGAACCCTGTCCAGTTCCACGAGCGGAGTGGGGGTGGGTAATTGCCCAAAGCTTCCTCTTCATCCCAGCATGCATCTTGCAATTTCAGTGCTGTGTGACTACTGGGAGCCATTGCTGCAGCCCAGGGTCTCTGGTCCATGAGTCAGCTCCTCCCTAGTCCTTACAGGTGGAGGTACAGGCTACTCCTCCACATGGGCCACTTTTTCCTACAAAGTGATGTGACTTGGGCCTCTGAGGTGATGGAGAGACAGGCTCTTTGCTGAGGTCTGTGTTCCCGGGATCAGCTAAAATGAAATTCCTGGTGGGTCTAAACTTCAGCGCCCCTCACCCCCAGCCTGGTGGACCTGGGCTCAAGCACATGCAGAGGCCTTGGCTTGTGTCCAAATACCTCTTGTAAGGATAGAGCTGCTCATCCAGTTCTGAGCTGTGTGATGGTTTTCTTCATCTTTTGAGCTTGGAGGAGCAGAGGTGGAAACGTCTTGAATTTGAGGTGCAGAGTATGGTTAGGAAGTTTTTGTTAAAACTCTGATCAGCTGCCTCCTACCCCCATGAAAATATGAGAAAAACATTTATTGCATGTTCAGATCTGAGGTCACTGAAGGCAACATAAAAATGGGCCATGTATGACTTGGGTACTAATAAACTCACCCTTTTTCCTTTGAGGAGTACTGAGGTAGAAAGAGACATTTTCTGGGGAAAAGCATTTGTCGATGTTGGAAACTCTGTTGCTCTTTTTTTGTGGTGAGATGGGGATGAAGGTTGGAGGCTCTGGGCTTCCTCCACCCTGGCCTGGGTGTGTGTAGGGAGGTGGTCAGTGACCTGTGGATGAATTTCTGCTCCCTTTTTAAAGAACCTTCCCTCCTCTTCCCCTTTAAATCCCAGATATTTTCCTTTTTCTCTTAAACTTCAAGTTCTAATGTCCAGATGAGTGTTCCCCTGGGAGATGATGGGTGAACCATGAACTGGGTAGATTTGGGGGCTGCTATGCACTGAACTGTGTTGCTCCCAAATTCATAGGTTAAAGCCCTAACCCCCAATGTGACCATATTTGGAGAAGGAGACTCTAAGGAGGTATTTAAGGTTAAATGAGGTCATGTGGGTGGAACCCTGACCAGATAGGGTTAGTGTCCTCTTACTTAGAGACACCAAGGGCACTGCCTGTCTCCACTGGCACAGGGAGGAAAGGCCATGTGAGGACATCTATAAGCCACAGTGTAGGCCCTCACAAGAAACCGAATTGGCCGGCACCTTGATCTTGGACTTCCAGCCTTCAGAACAGTGAGAAATAAGTTTCTGTTGTTTAAGCCACCCAGCCTGAGGAATTTTGTTATGCAGCCCAAGCTAAGACCGGGGCTTCAGCAGCTTTGGGGTCCTCCTTTTTTTTTTTTAATTCTTTTTTTTTTAAATAAATTTATTTGTTTATTTATTTATTTATGGCTGCATTGGGTCTTCGTTGCTGTGCACAGGCTTTCTCTAGTTGTGGCGAGTGGGGGCTACTCTTTGTTGTGGTGCATGGGCTTCTCATTGCTGTGGCTTCTCTTGCTGCGGAGCACGGGCTCTAGGTGCGTGGGCTTCAGTAGTTGTGGCTCGCGGGCTCTAGAGCGCAGGCTCAGTAGTTGTGCCACACGGGCTTAGCTGCTCCGCGGCATGTGGGATCTTCCCAGACCGGGGCTGCAACCTGTGTCCCCTGCATTGGCAGGCGGATTCTTAACCACTGTGCCACCAGGGAAGTCCTGGGGTCCTCCTTAATGATGACGTTGTGCCTCCCCGTTCCCAGATGGCTGGGAGCAGGACATCTCCTGGCTCAGGCTTAGGCTATAGAGGCAGTAGCAAGACACCTGACCCCGAGGACCCTGTCCTGCCTTGCCAGCTTGACCAAAGGCTCACTCTCCCCAAGGCTGTGCCTGACCTAGAGTGAGTCAGCACCAAGCCCAGCACCAGTGCAGACCCTGTGCCTCCATCCAGGACACAACTCAAAGGAGACACTTTCCTTCTCTTGCCCTTAGGGCCACATCTGCATGACCCCCTTTCTCTAGAGTGGATAGTGGGGGCACAAGACCTGGTTTGGCGGGTCTCAGTGGCCCCCACTGAGCCACTACTTGGGGGAGGAGCCTTGTAGTTCACACCCTTTTATTGCCTCATCCTTTCCCACTTTTTGCCCTTATGTATTTTTTTTAATATCTTTATTGGAGTATAATTGCTTTACAATGGTGTGTTAGTTTCTGCTTTATAACAAAGTGAATCAGCTACACATATACATCTAACCCCATATCTCTTCCCTCTTGCATCTCCCTCCCACCCTCCCTATCCCACCCCTCTAGGTGGTCACAAAGCACCAAGCTGATCTCCCTGTGCTATGCGGCTGCTTCCCACGAGCTATCGGTTTTACATTTGGTAGTGTATATAGGTACATGCCACTCTCCCACTTTACCCATCCCCCTCCCCGTGTCCTCAAGTCCATTCTCTAGTAGGTCTGCGTCTTTATTCCCATCCTGCCCCTAGGTTCTTCATGACATTTTTTTTTTTTTAGATTCTATATATATATGTGTTAGCATATGGTATTTGTTTTTCTTTTTCTGACTTACTTCACTCTGTATGACAGACTCTAGGTCCATCCACCTCACTACAAATAACTCAGTTTCGTTTTTTTTTTATGGCTGAGTAATATTCCATTGTATATATGTGCCACATCTTCTTTATCCATTCATCTGTCGATGGACACTTAGGTTGCTTCCATGTCCTGGCTGTTGTAAATAGAGCTGCAATGAACGTTGTAGTACATGACTCTTTTTGAATTATGGTTTTCTCAGGGTATATGCCCAGTAGTGGGATTGCTGGGTCATATGGTAGTTCTACTTGTAGTTTTTTAAGGAACTTCCATACTGTTCTCCATAGTGGCTGTATCAATTTACATTCCCACCAACAGTGCAAGAGGGTTCCCTTTTCTCCACACCCTCTCCAGCATTTATTGTTTGTAGATTTTTTGATGATGGCCATTCTGACTGGTGTGAGGTGATACCTCCTTGTAGTTTTGATTTGCATTTCTCTAATGATTAGTGATATTCAGCATCCATTCATGTGTTTGCTGGCAATCTGTATATCTTATTTGGAGAAATGTCTATTTAGGTCTTCTGCCCATTTTTGGATTGGGTTGTTTGTTTTTTTGTTATTGAGTTGCATGAGCTGCTTGTAAATTTTGGAGATTAATCCTTTGTCAGTTGCTTCATTTGCAAATATTTTTTCCCATTCTGAGGGTTGTCTTTTTGTCTTGTTTATGGTTTCCTTTGCTGTGCAAAAGGTTTTAAATTTCATTAAGTCCCATTTGTTTATTTTTGTTTTTATTTCCATTTCTCTAGGAGGTGGGTCAAAAAGGATCTTGCTGTGATTTATGTCAAAGAGTGTTTTGCCTATATTTTCCTCTAAGAGTTTTATAGTGTCTGGCCTTACATTTAGGTCTTTAATCCATTTTGAGTTTATTTTTGTGTATGGTGTTAGGGAGTGTTCTAACTTCATTCTTTTACATGTAGCTGTCCAGTTTTCCCAGCACCACTTATTGAACATGCTGTCGTTCTCCATTGTGTGTTCTTGCCTCCTTTATCAAAAATAAGGTGACCATAGGTGCGTGGGTTTATCTCAGGGCTTTCTATCGTGTTCCATTGATCTATATTTCTGTTTTTGTGCCAGTACCAAACTGTCTTGTTTACTGTAGCTTTGTAGTATAGTCTGAAGTCAGGGAGCCTGCTTCCTCCAGCTCTGTTTTTCTTTCTCCAGATTGCTTTGGCTATTCGGGGTCTTTTGTGTTTCCATACAAATTGTGAATTTTTTTGTTCTGGTTCTGTGAAAAATGCCATTGGTAGTTTGAGAGGGATTGCATTGAATCTGTAGATTGCTTTGGGTAGTATAGTCCCTTTCACAATGTTGATTCTTCCAATCCAAGAACATGGTATATCTCTCCATCCGTTTGTATCATCTTTAATTTCTTTCATCAGTGTCTTTTTTTAAAAAAATAAATTTATTTATTTTTGCCGCGTTGGGTCTTCGTTGCTGCATGCGGGCTTTCTCTAGTTGCAGCGAGCGGGGGCTACTCTTTGTTGCGGTGCATGGGCTTCTCATTGCGGTGGCTTCTCTTGTTGTGGAGCACAGGCTCTAGGTGTGCGGGCTTCAGTAGTTGTGGCTCGCGGGCTCTAGAGCGCAGGCTCAGTAGTTGTGGCGCACGGACTTGGTTGCTTTGCGGCATGTGGGATCTTCCTGGACCAGGGCTTGAACCTGTGTCCCCTGCATTGGCAGGTGGATTCTTAACCACTGTACCACCAGGGAAGCCCCATCACTGTCTTATAGATTTCTGCATACAGGTCTTTTGTCTCCTTAGATAGGTTTATTCCTAGGTATTTTATTCTTTTTGCTGCAGTGGTAAATGGTAGTGTTTCCTTAATTTCACTTTCAGATTTTTCATCATTAGTGTATAGGAATGCAAGAGATTTCTGTGCATTAATTTTGTATCCTGCCACTTAACCAAATTCATTGATTAGCTCTAGTAGTTTTCTGGTAGCATCCTTAGGATTCTCTATGTATAGTATCATGTCATCTGCAAACAGTGACAGCTTTACTTCTTCTTTTCCGATTTGGATTCCTTTTATTTCTTTTTCTTCTCTGATTGTTGTGGCTAAAACTTCCAAAACAATGTTGAATAATAGTGGTGAGAGTGGGCAGCCTGTCTTTGCCCTTATGTATTTTCCCAGATTCATACTTCAAATCCCCATGTCTGTAACACCCAGATCCCCAAGAGTTAGTGATTTCTGGAATCCTGCCCAGAGCACTTGCCAGTGTGCCCTTGCTCTCCTGTTACCTCTCCCCCCACCCCGAAGGGGACAGAAGAGCACAGGGGAGCCCCAGGCAGGGACTCATCTTGGGGAGGAGGGCTGGAACCTGTCTCTGAAATGCTTTAATTATTAAAGTAATACCCACCCCCAAAACCCATTGTCCCGGAGGCTGGGAAGGACAGGCTGTTTTAAGTGGCAGCTTTCTTTGTGGCAGAACCTGGATCCCCCTACACACAACATCCGGGGAGGTGATCTTTGGTGAGATGAGGGAACGGTTGTGACCCCAGCTGTGCTGCAAGAGGCGTCTGTGTGGATCTCTACACGGAGATCCTGGAAGCACAGGTGTCCTCACTGGGAGAGAAAGGAGCATTTGGTCCCCGGCTGCAGTGAGACATCTCACATTCTGCCCCCCTGTCCTCACCACAGAAAGGACAAGAAGTGAAGGCCTTCAAGTCCTATGAAAAAGACAGGAACTGGTGAAATCTTAGTAAGGTTTGTGGTCACCTGAGACGTTGTACAAACGTGCATGTTCTGGTCTTGGTGATGCACAATAGTTATGTAAGATGCCACCACTGGGGAAAGCTGGTTGAGGTCATGAGACCTCTTCTTTTTTTGCAACTTCTTGTGAATCCACAATTATCTCAACAAAAAAGATTAAAAAAAATGGCAGACCCACAGAACAGGAGAAAATATTTTCAAATCATAATTCTGATAAGGGACTTGTATCTGGACTACATAAATAAAGAACTCTTACAATTTGTCTTAGTTTGGGCTACTGTTATAAATTACCGTAGACTGGGTGGTTTAGCCAACAATTATTTATTTCTCATAGTTCTGGAAAGTCCAAGATCAAGGTGCCCTCAGCGCAGATGGCTTTTTAGTTATGTCCTCACATAACACAAGACAGATCTTATTTGCTTCCTCTTTTTTTTTGGCTGTGTTGGGTCTTCGTTTTTGTGCGAGGGCTTTCTCTAGTTGTGGCAAGCGGGGGCCACTCTTCATCGTGGTGCGTGGGCCTCTCACTATCGCGGCCTCTCTTGTTGCGGAGCACAGGCTCCAGACGCACAGGCTCAGTAGTTGTGGCTCACAGGCCTAGTTGCTCCGCAACATGTGGGATCTTCCCAGACCAGGGCTTGAACCCGTGTCCCCTGCATTGGCAGGCAGATTCTCAAACACTGCGCCACCAGGGAAGCCCCCTTTGCTTCCTCTTTTAAAAGGGCATTAATTCCATTGTAAGAGCTCCACCCTCATGACCTTATCCAACCCTAATTATCTTCCAAAGGCCCTAGCTCCAAATTGCATCACACTGGGGATGAGAATTTCCATATATGGACTTTGAGGGGATACAAACATTCAGTCCATACAATTCAATAATAAGAAGAAAAATAACCCAATTTTAAAAATAGGCAAAGAATCCATATAGATATTTCTCCAAAGAAGGTGTGCAAATGGCCAATAAGCATATAAAAAGATGTTCCACACCATTATCCATCGTGAGAATGCAGATCAAAACCATGAGATACCACCTCACCTGTAATAAAAAAGATAACTCCAAGTGTTGGCAAGGGTGAAGAGAAATTGGATCTGTTATGCATTGCTGGTGGGAACGTAAAATGGCACAGCCATCAGCCTTGCAGTTCCTCAGAAAGTTAAACATAGATAGTTACCAGCAATTCCAATCCTAGGTATACACCCAAGAGAAGTGAGAACATATGTCCCCCCAGACCACAAATGTTTATAGAAGCGTTACTTATAGTAGACAAAAAGAAGAAATAACTGATGAATGGAAAAATAAAATGCGGTATAACCATACAATAATATATATTATTTGGCAATAAAAAGAAATGAAATTCTGATACATGGGTGAACCTTAAAAACATATGGTAAGTAGAAGAAGGCAGAAAAGACCTGTATGATTTTGTCAGGCTCACCTAGCTCAGCCTCGCCTGAGAACCGAGAAGTCCCCAGGGCACCCCTCACCCCTGTAGCCATGTCACATGCACGGCTGTGGGGTGGTGTGAAGAAAAGTGGTCCCTGGCCTCCCCTCCCTGCCAGCTGGGCTGGGAGGCCCTTCACTGGTGCCAGGAGTTTGTCCTGAGGCTGTTGTGGGGCCCTGAAGCTGACCCTCCCCAGGCCATACTGACCTCCCACTCAGCTGCCTAAGCTGTGAGGCTTGGCCAGGCCTTTCTGGCTGGGAGGTCAGGCCAAGGAGAGCCTTGGACACTGTGTCCTGGCTTCTCATCCTCCCTGGCCAGGGGCTGAGGAGGAAATAACAGGTTCCTAGGACTCTCATGAGGGCCCAGCTGACTGGGCTTCCTGCACGTGCTTGGCCACACCGCACAGAATGTGGGGTCTTAGTTCCCTGACCAGGGATCAAACCCGCCGTCCCTGCAGTGGAAGTGCGGAGTCTTAATCGCTGGACCCGTAGGGAAGTCCCTACCAAGCACGTTTTATACTATGTCTTCTCAGCCAAAGAGAGGAAGCAGGGTTTCAAAGGCTCATCATGGGCTCTGGGTCCATAAGTGTCCCAGTTTCCTGTGTCCCTGATGTCTTAGGACTAGGTCTGAGGCCTTGGGGGTATTGTCACTTCCTCCGTATCCTGCCCAAGCCCCAAGGGCCTGCCCGCCCAGGCCTTTGTCGTCTCCCTCACAAGCTGTGTGGGTTTCAAGAGGCTTAGCAGGCTGGGGTGTTGGGGCAGCTGCCTGTCCTGTCCCTCTGCTTGGATTATCCAGGGCTGCCCAGGTCCTTGGGGCCATGGCTGATGCATATAGGTGGGCCCAGCAGGTCTACCCCAGCCTCCCTGCAGGCCTGGGCCTGTGTCCATGGCTCAGGTGCCCTTTTCCCACCATTTGCTTCTAGAAACTTACGTGCATGGGCCTTAGGCCCCAACGACCACAGGGGGCTTTGCTGACAGCTGTACAGAATCTGAGCTCCAGCGTGCTCTGTCCACGCTCCCCATGGCCATGGTGCTGCAGGACCTAAGGCCCTTCTCCAGGTGCCCGCTGCACAACCCCTTCTCCAGGGGGCTGAGGGTGCAGAGGCTGAGGTCTCGGAGTGAGAGAGACCCGGGTTCCAATCCCAGCTCTGCCTTTTGCTACTGTGCTGGAGTAACTGGTGTCTCATCTGAGCCTCAGTTCTACCTCATCCAGTTGGAAGGGCTAAATAGATGTATACACATAAAGCGCTGGCTTGCAGGAGGTGTTCAGCAATGTCACCTTCACTTCCCACTCCTCTGGTCCTGGCTGGCTGCAGCCCAGTCCTGGGACAACAGCCGCCGTCCCACTCCTCGTCTCAGCCCCACCTTGGGGATCCATTTCAGGCATCACAGTACCAGGGATGACCAGCAGGTGGCACCCACCCCAGCTCCCTGTCCCCAGGCTGCTGCTTTGCAGACCTCCATGGATTTCCTTACTCTTTTTTTCTGGTTTACTGTAGTTTATTTTGGATTATACAAGAAGGGGCATCAGAATTGTGTCAGGACCCAGAGCTCTGGCTGAGAGCTATCCTCTTCCCCCCACCCCACTGGTCCCAGGCAGGAAGAGCGGGCTTGCCTGCTCTCCTCCTCCCCCTACCCATGTGGGCTTCCGGCAGTGCCTGGGGCCAGCCTCCCTGGTGTTTGCCCTGATGTCCGCTTCTGGTGCTTAAGTTGCCTCCAGTTGGTGCCAGCAGGCTGATAAGCCCTGGCTCAGGACTCCTCCCCGCCCCTGCTCTTCCTGGCACCCTTTGGAATTGGTGTTAAACGCAGGCACACAGCCTCTGGTCCAGCCAAACCTGGCTGAGTAGCCTTGCGAGCTGACTGTGGGTGTGGCTGCTTCATACTGTCCAGGTTGCTGGGCGGACAAACAGACATGTCTGTGAGTGCCTCATCTCCCCAAGGACTCTGGATCTCCTGGGAACCCCACCAGTGGCTGAGAGCGCCCAGCCCTCTTTCCCTGGCATTAGTCTGTCCTAGGTCGGGATAAGGGCCTATGCATTTGGCTACAGGCAAGGCCTACCGTAGCTGAGCCCAGGGAGCAAGGGAGAGATAAGCTGTGGCCACGGGGGTGAGGGAACCAGCGCCACGCAGAGGCTGGGGCTCGGGCCTGCACAGCTTTCTAAGTGTGAGCAGAAGCTCCTGGACCAGCTGTCAAATACAGAGTCCGGCCCCAGAGGCAAGGCCCAGGAAACTGCATTTTCACAAGTCGTGGGGAGGCAGTTCTGCACACTTGGAATTGAGGACTGCTGGGTCTGTGGTGCTGGGTGGGAGATTCTTGTTTTTCTTGAAGCCTGCAGCTCTGATGCCAACCTGAGAGCTTCATTCTCTCTTTCCCTCTGCTTCTCTGAGGTTGCTGGTTAAGAAGGCATGGGAAGGAACTGGAACAATAAGCAAGTGTCCTCCCTACCCCAGGAGACCTCGGACCACAGAGGTCAGACTATAAGGCAGCTCCCTAGACCCCTGGGGCCGGGCCAGCTGAGGGTGAGAGTTTCCACCTCTGGGCTGGAAGGCAGGTTGCAGGCGAACCTGGTGGTGCTTGGGAAGCAGCAGCAGCAGCTCAGAACCAACTGCGCCAACCTCCCTACTTCTCCCTCCACCCTTCTTCCTCTGAACCAGCACTGGCTGCATTCACATCAAAGAAAAAACATTTCAGGAGCCAATTCATTTTTCTCAAAACATATATTTATGACTCCTCTTGGTACATCTTTGAGCACCTCTGCCAGGATCTCAGGAATGTGTAGAACTCACTCCCACGCTGTACCCCACACCCCCCACTAGGACTTGGTGACCAGGCCCCGCACGGCTTGCGCGATGGCGTCCTTGTCAATGCCGAACATCTTGAGCAGCTCTGTTGGTTTCCCGCTTCTTGGCACATGGCTGACAGCCAGGCGAGTGACAGTGACGCCAGGCTCGCCCATTACTGCAGAGGCCACTGCCTCACCTATGCCACCTGGACAAAGGAAAGGAGGTGAGTCAGGTGATGCAGCCTCAGGTGAGCAGTGGGCGGGTCCCCAGAGCCCCTAGCTGCCCCCCCGGGCCCTGAATCAGTCTGAGTTTATTCCCTTTCCCAAGGATGGGGGGATGGCATATATACCAACCACCGTGCCCTATGCCTGTAGCCAGAGCAGACATCACCAATCACAGTACTTATTTTTTTCATAAGCCCAAATATGGCCTCTGAATCATATTTAACACCATCCTCTGGGCAGCTGTCATCAACCGACATCTGCACTTGATCTCAGGGTCTAAGCCCATCTATTCCCCCGGGGCCTGCTTTGGAGGAGAGAGTAGTGTGTATTTGTAGAGGATGGCTTTGTGAAAAACTCATTAAAGCCAGAAATTTGTGTCGCTTTCCCGGTTTGATTCTGCACAACAGCCTTAACTTTCAGGTACTTCAGGGACATGACCACTGTGTGCTCTTAGCACGGCTGGAACCCTCTCGGGCTTCCTGGGTCAGGCAGGGATCCAAGGAGCCATTCCAGCCATTGAGTTCAAGGGTCCCCAGGCCAAGCCTGAGGTCTGTTAAGAGGCCAAGTCCCAGCTGCTCTGGGTTTCCTGGGCCGCAGCTACCCTCCTGGGGCTGGGATAAAGGAGGATGTCCAGCCCTATGCCCCCAGCCCTCCCAACCTGTGTGTCTCTGGCTCTCTCACCTTCATAGTAGTGGTCCTCCACGGTGACGATCCTGCCCTTGGTAGCACGGGCACTGTCGAGAATGAGCTTCTTGTCCAGGGGCTTGATGGTGAAAGGGTCCAACACGCGAATGTTGATCTTCTCTGTGAGGGGAGGAGAAGCAGGGCGGGCTGAGGGGAAGGAGCTGGGCGCCATGGGTCTGCCCTTTGGGGGCCTTTGATGGGCACCCTGCGAGGGGGCTTGTCACACAGCTGCCCACCCCTGATGGCTCGGCCACCTCCTCTGTTGATCTGTGATGCCCGTATCCTCCACACCCACCCCTCCACCTCGGAGCCTCCCTGGCCTAACAGGAGCAGCAGGTCTCAGGCAGGAAAAGGAGCGCCTCCTCTCTCCCCTCACGCCCTGGGCTGCAGTATCTTCGCCTTTGGACCGACTGTCAGGGAAAGCCAGAGGGACGGCCGCCTCCAGGGGTCCGCCCTGAGGTAAAGTGAGGGCATGTGGGGTGGTGGGGAGGGGAGCTGTGGCTACAGGCAGGACAGTGTCAGGTCAGGAGGATGGGTCAACCCTCCCCCTGGATCTCCAGCCCGTCTCGCTCCTGCTCTGGCCCTCCCCCCAGTTCCTCAGAGCTCTGTTCCTTCTGCCTGGGCCTCTTCGATACCCTCTTTGCTTATCAGTTCCTACTCACATCTGAGGTCATTTTCTTTTCTTTTTTTAAATTTATTTATTTTTGGCTGCATTGGGTCTTCGTTGCTGCGCGCGGGCTTTCTCTAGTCACCGTGGCTTGTCTTGTTGCAGAGCACGGGCTCTAGGTGCGTGGGCTTCAGTAGTTGTGGCACATGGGCTCAGTAGTTGTGACTCCCAGGCTCTAGAGCGCAGGCTCGGTAGTTGTGGCGCATGGGCTTAGTTGCTCCGCGGCATGTGGGATCTTCCTGCACCAGGGCCTGAACCATGTCCCCTGCACTGGCAGGTGGATTCTTAACCACTGCGCCACCAGGGAAGCCCTGAGGTCATTTTCCTAAGGACACCCATGTCCACCCTCTCCTGGGTGCTCAGCACGGCTGAAATCTGTTGTGATTCTACTGCAGGGGAGGCTAATGCCTGTCTTCCCTACAGCTAACACTTGTGAGCTCGCAATGATAATAATAATGCCAGGTCACGTTTATTAAATCCTCAGGACAGCCCCGTGGGGAAGGTGATAGTACCTCCATCATGGATGGGGAAACAAGGCACAACGATGCTGAATAACAGACTTAATTAGCAGCCAGCTAAGTAGATTCAGGCTCCAGGGCCTCTGATCTGGCCACCATGCTGGGCACACAGTGAGTGCTCCAAGCCTGGCTTTTAGTAATATTCTCATCATTTAATTCGACGAGATTTTTCTTCACCCAAGACCGGGTCTGCAGTTAGCAGCCCATCTAAGACTATGTGGGTCCCACCCTCCTTACCTTTCTTTAGCAGGTCAGCAGCAGCCAAGGCCTCATGCAGGGTCACCCCAGCCCCGATCACAGTCACCTGGTCGTCCCTGCTCTTCAGGACCACCTGGGGGCAACATGGGGGCCAGTGAGGCTCAGAGTCTGGTAGACTGGGGTGGGTCCCGACCTCAGGCTCTCTCTGCGGGGTCTCATTGGGGCATAAACCACACTGACCTTGGCCTGTCCGATTTGGAAATCCTCGTTGTTGTTGTAGATGACGGCGTTTTCTGGGCGGCTGGTCCGGATGAAGCAGATGCCCTGGAATGAAACAGAATAACTGAGGATTTCAGGACGCAGGACTTCCAACCTTGAGGACTGGAGTCTTTCCTCTGCAGCACGTGCCTCTCCAAATATTCCTCCTGCGTGACAGCCAGCCCCAAGCCCCAGATGGAAGATAACTTCTCCATCAGGTAGACTGGCCTCCAAGGACTGCACCCCCCCCCCCGCCCCCCGCCCCAGAGTGCTGTGGCTCGCCCCCTGCCCTCAGAGGGACGAGAGCCATGTGAGACATTCCAGTCAATGGCAGCGTGGCTCTTGTTCAGGACTCAGTTCATTCCGTCTTGGAGAATTCAACTCAGGGAGGGCAGACAGGCATCAACTGCTGGATTGGCAGGGGCTGCCAGGATGCTCAGTGGTGAAAGAGAGCGGTGATCAATTAGCAATGTCTGCCACGCAGCAGGAAAGGTGGTGTGTATTTCATTTTTCCTGGTCTAACTCCTCCAAGCCACAACACCAGTGCAAGGTCAGGAGACACCACTCTGGGGCAGCAAATGATCAGCTCTGGGCCTGCATACTGGCCTCCCTTCCCGTCCCTTTAGGGAAGCGCTAGCTGCCAGCGAAGAAAGAACAGTTAAGTGACCTACCTTTCTATTGGCTGCTAATTCCACTGCCTTCTCTGTAGACACCCCATCGCTTGGGTAAAAGACGGTTGACATGGGGACAGACCGAAACATAGCCAGATCTTCCAGGGCCATCTGGGAGGGCCCATCTTCCCCTGGGGTGTGGGAAAGGATATGCTGAAGTAAGACCTCATGCGTGGAATGGAATCCTGGCCCCAAACCCTGTTTCAGAAGTCCGGGGACAGAATTTCGCGCCAAGCTGGCAGGCTATCCCCGGCAGTGTGACGTGCTAGCTCGGAAGTGTTTTCTGCCACCGTCATGGTTCGTCTGCTAAACTGCATTGTCGCTGTGTCCCAGAACATGGGCATCGGCAAGAATGGGGACCTGCCCTGGCCCCTGCTTAGGTAAACAGAATTTGGTGATTATGGGTGGGAAAACCTGGTTCTCCATTCCAGAGAAGAATCGACCTTTAAAAGGACAGAATTAATATAGTTCTCAGTAGAGAACTCAGGGAACCTCCACAGGGAGCTCGTTTTCTTGCTAAAAGTCTGGATGATGCCTTAAAATTTATTGAGCAACCAGAATTAACAAATAAAGTGGACGGGGTTTGGATAGTGGGAGGCAGTTCCGTTTATAAGGTATCCAGGTGTTCCTTCTGATGTCCAGGAGGAGAAAGGCATTAAGTACACATTTGAAGTATATAAAAAGAACAATTAATGTGAAAGTGATTTCTGATCTATTTAAAGCCTCCTCCTCCCCCCCCAAAAAAAAATTATGTATTTTTTGTTGTGGAGACTGTTGTTGACTTTAGATCTATGGATAATTATTTCTAAGCAAAGTACTTTTTTTTTTAAGCAAAGTACTTTTATTCCCCATTAATCTTAACTAGACGGTATCAGATACCATTTGTGAAACATTTCTTGCTGTAACTGCCTGAATGCCCATCAAGAGTCAAGAATAGGTGACCAGCACGTGCCTAGGGTAGAATATCTACCAAGACAGCCCAAAGTGGCAGCGTCCCCTGGCAGCATGAGTTGAAACCAGAGCCTATAGAGCTAGGAGCTAGGCAGATGGGTCCAAAGGTCAGAAATAGATTATAAACAGAAGAGTTAGCATTCAGTTATTAAAATTACATCAAAAGAGGGACTGTGAATTACTTTATATCACACTTTTGAAAAAAATTCTGTTCACTCAGACTAGGAGTCAATAAGTTGAAAACTCCGGGATACTCCACAGAGATAGTAAAGAGGCAGGTACGAGACTACCTTTTCGGTGGTTAAAGGAGAAGGTCTGAGACCTTAAAAAACTTTCTGATCTTCAATGAGATTGCATGGGATGCTACAATGATAGAATAAGAATTGGCTGCTCTTTACAAAAAAGAATAACCTAATATCAAGCATAATGGCTAAAATTAAAAATTCAAAGAGGTGAAAATTGAGAATGAATATTGCTAGAAACCAAAATTAGTAAGTTAGAAACTAAACTTCACAGAATTAAAAAATGAAAATTAAAACATGTTTTACCCATCACTTTAGCAAAGATTTAGATTAAGTATCCAAAAAAAAAATAGCATTTTCTGCCTTATAAATTGGTACAATCTTTTTAGAGTGTAAGTTAGCAATATCAATTAAAATTCAAAGTATTCTGGGTTTGGACCCAGAACTTCCACTTCTAGAAATTAATCCTGAACAAAGAAATGGACCCAAGAGTACTTCTTGCAACTTTCTTTTTCAAACTTGGAAACAGCCCAAATGTTGATTAATAAGAAATAACTAACCAATATGTCTATAGAATGTAACATCTGCAGCAGTTAAAAAGAATGAAGTACTGACAGAAAAATGCCAAAAATTGCTAAGTAAAAGAAGGAAATTGTGTAAAGTACTCAAAATGTTTAATAAATGTGCATGTGTGGGAAAAAGCAAACAAATAAAATAAAATAAAAAGAACTCCGGGGACGTCACAGGTGTGACACCCGGCCGCAGCTCCTTACCGATGGACACGCCGCAGTGGGAGCCGCAGAGGTTGATGTTGCTCTCGGAGATGGCTGCCATGCGAATCTGGTCAAAGGCCCGCGTAAAGAAGGCTGCAAAGGTGCTGCAGAAGGGCACCGTCCTGTCACGTGTGGCACAGCCCACGGCGATGCTCACCTGGGGGCAGAGTGGGTGGTGTCAGCCCAGAGGAGGGAGAGGGTGGCCAGGGGGCCCAGGACCCCCAGGGCCACCTCTTGGGAGGTGAGGGTTCCGTCATCCTAGTAACTGTTAATTCTCCTCCTCCCATGCAAGTGATCCTGTGCGCCCACGGACTCCACAGTCTGTTTCCAAACTCCTTCAACTTGAAATCGTAATTTCACAAGTTCTCTTAAAATCACTCTCCTGGGGAACACTTTTCTAGCAAGAAAAGCCTTTCACAGAGCAGGCCAGTAAGCTTGAGCATGGATGGTCCATCCTTCCCAGGCCTCTGCAAGTCTCCTCCACCATCTGCCTGCCACCCCAAGGCCTCTGCAGAGACCAGCCCTCGCAAGCCCTCTGTATGCCCAGAGGCCCCAGGCCCCAAATGCTGGCCCAGAAGCACTGAGTGCAGGCACTGGTTCTAAATTGGCATCGCCTCCACAGCTCTGAAACCCACCAGCTGACAGGAGCCCTCCTTCCCCAGCCCCCCACCCCCCGGCCCCGGCCCCTCCAGCTGCCAAGGCTGGAAGCCAGGGACAACTTCAGGTTCAGGTGGAGGAAGAACTCTGGATGCAGCAGAGTCAGGTGGTCTCCAGGGGGAGGAAGCTCCCAGTTCCTAGAAGCCTGCAGGCCAGGCTGGGCTCCTCGGCCAGGATATTTTGAAAAACAGGACAAAACACTGTTCCTTATTTAAGAACCATAGATCCTGACAAGGAGCTGTTAACCCAACTGTGTGCATGACAGGGGTCCACAAAGTTCTCTCATCTCTGTATTCCACAGGGTAGCAAGGGCCAAAGCCTCGTGCATAAAAGGGCCCAGCAGACTTTGGCTGCTAGTTCCAGCCTCCTGGCTGTGCCTGCCCTTCCGCCTGGAGGGCCCTTTACCCCCAGAGAAAGCCCCTCCACCACAACGACTGGCCTGCGTGCAGCATCCCCTGCTCAGCTCCCCCGTGTGCACTCACCCAGCCCTTAGGTGTCACAACACCCCTCCCCCACCAGTTACTGGAGGTCAAGGGTCAATGCTGGGTCCTAGCTGTTTCTGGGGCCTAGCAGGCACCTGGCACTGCCAAACACGGCTGCTCAAGGGAACAGGAGGGGTTCAGCCCTGCCCCTGCACCCCTCAGACCCCAGCTGCACCCACCATGTTCTGCTCAGCAATGTAGCACTCGATGAATTGGTCTGGGTGCTCCTTTTTGAAAAGTTCTGAGAAGGTGGAATTCTTGGTGTCCCCGTCCAGGGCGATGATGCGGTCGCTGGCGTGGCCCAGCTTGGCCAGGGCCTGCCCATAGGCCTTGCGGGTGGCTATCTGTAGGGAGGAGAGTGGGAAGGCTGAGCACCTCGGGGGGCATGTGGCCTGGAGCCCAGCTCAGCCTCTGGGCCATAGCTTCCACCAGGGAGGAAAAGGGTAAAACAGCAGAAAAAGGAAGCCCAGCAGCATATGGCCCTATGGAAACTTCTGTAAGGGTGCCAATAAGAACTTAAAACGATGAATGTCTTGGGTGCAGCCTCTTGTCTCCAGCCCGGCTATGAACCATCTGAGCTGGAAAAGATGTCCTAACAACCCCATTTCCCCAGCCCTGTGAAAGAGGCCTGTGAACGCGCCCCACTCTGCACGAGAATACACTGAGGGCCTGGGAGTCAGAAAGCCTGACTCAGGTGGCACTGATGGGTCCACAAGGGGTAGTGCCCAGAGCCGGGCAGGCCTGCCCTTTGCCTTTGCCTGGCCAGAAGTGGGGGAGTCCTGAGCGCAGGCCAAGGCCATGATGGACCGGGGCTGGGGGGGGACTCAGAAGCTGTCAGCTTTGATCCCAGTAGCTTGCTGTGTGACTATGGGCAAATCCCTTGCCCTCTCTGAGCCTCTCTGCATGTAAATAATTCCAGAGCTGGCTGACCCCATGAAAGAACTGGCAGGAGCAACATCTCAGGGTTCCTCCTCACCCAGAACTAATCTAATCTCTCTTCTCTTTCCCAGCCCCAGCCCTGGGGAACCAGAGAACCGCTGCCACCCTAGCCCAACCAGTCCAGAAAAGTGAGGCCCAACTGGGTACCTTGTCCCCAACTTTGTAGCTGGGTGGGGTGGGCATTCTGATGTTGGTAATGTCCACCGAGGGGGTGTCCTCCTGCGGGGGTTTTGCCAGGATCTTCTTTTTGCTCTGGATCTGGCTGTAGATTTCCTGGATGATCTGATCAGCCATGTTTTTGGGGAGGGGCTTCCCATGCCAAGACTCCTTATCTTCTATCCCTATGGGTACAACGTAGGAGGGCAGAGGGACAGGTAAGATGAAAGCTCCCAGAGGGCCAGGAAGCTGCTCGAGGGGGCCTAACCCTCCACACGTCAAGGGCAGGCCACCATGGGGGTCAGGGAAGGAGGACCATGGTGACCAGCACTCAACTGCAGGCCCCTGTTGAGTAGCAGCCCAGTCCCCCAGGAGCTCCCAGTGGGGAGGGGGCATGTGTGGTAGATGAATGTTGCTGGCCACCCCATCCCATTCTCCTTGCATCACCTCCCCACCCCAAGCCTGCACAGCGTGGGGTCTGCTGTAGAAATCACACTCAGTTTGTTGCATAGGTTGGGAGAGGAAGCTGAGGCCTAGGGCGGGGGGAGCACCGCCAAGGTCACCTATGCATCAGTGAGCAGCAGACAGGGCTCTGTAAGCCCCCAGGTGCAACCCCTGTGTGGGGGGGCATCTTGCCGTGTGGGGACCAGTGAGACTTAATAACCCTCTCCTCTAAGGTCACCTCAGATGTCACCACAGCCTGGAGAAAGCCAAGAAGTAACCAAGCAGCCCCCAGGAGTTGAGGTTTCCAGATCCCACGTGGTGGTAACACCTGAGGAGTCAGCATCAGCGGCACTGAGGCCATGACTGTATCCCAGAGTCCTCTCCCAGAAGGTTCCAGAGTTGTGCACTTCTTCCCAGATACCAGTGAATATCCTCATTTACCTCAAGTCCACACAGGCAGAGGGGGACGTGACCCCTGGTGGGCAGGGGGAGAGCCGGACACATGGCACAGTGAAGCCAGCCCAGAGCCTGCAGTTAGCCCTTTTAGTGCCAGACTCCCTGTATCCCTGGGCAAGTCCCTGGCCACTTCTAGCCCCATCTTCCCATTGTTACAATGGGCAAGGGCCATCCCAGCCCCAAGCAAGGGTCTGGAGCCCGTGCCTAGGTCCTAGGGAGGGGCTTATGTCTGCACGGCTCTCAGGCCAGGCACAGGAACCATCTTCCAGACGCTCCTGGGCTGCCCACCTGCACAGGCCTCTGGAATCACTTTTCCATTGCATGAGGGGTACCCTGCTTGCCTCCTAGGGAAGAATCTAGGTCTCCCCAGGATTTCCTGGGGCTCCCTGCATCAGCCCTTCGGCTCAGGGCAGACAACTGGAGCTGTCAAGGTCGCTCTGCAGATGCCAGGCAGGGAGTGTCCTCTCTCCTTACCCACAGTCCTTCCCAAGTCCTCCCTCTCCTCCTGCCTACACATGACCCCCAGTCGAGACCAGCCAAACCAGGCTCTAAATCCCAGCTCAGCCACGCTGCCCAGCAAGTCTCCTGCTCCCCCTTCCCTGGACTGGGTGCACTCTGCTGAGGAAGGAAGCGGCTGGCTCAACCCCAGGCACGGGCTCTCAGAGGCATATGCCTCCTAAACCACCCCCTCTTCAGTCAGCCGCAGGGCCCAGTCCCGGGGTGGTGGGTGGGAGGAGACTCGAGCATACAGACCTGTGATGCCTCGACCCTTGAAGGTCTTGGCAATGATGACCGTTGGCTGGTTCTTGACCTGCCCGAAGGCCTTGCACAGCTCCTCCACGCTGTGTCCATCTACGATGATGGCGTGCCAGCTGGGGACAGAAAGAGGGCGTGAGGGGCGAGGGCCCTGAGAAGGGCCCTGGGGAAAGGCCCTGCCCTCGCTGCACTGCACGGCTGCGATCTGGAAAAGAGCTGGAGGAGCTGGGGTGCCTCAAACCTGCCGGATTCCGATTTGCATTTAATTTTCTCTTTTCACATTGTTTTACTTCCTCTTGTTTGCCTTTGAACAGATTTTCCTCCTCTCTCCTAAGTAATGCAAAGCCTAGTTACTTACTGTCTTTCATTCCTGAGCTATTCGTTTCCTACTGAAAGCTGCTTTTAGGACAATGCAGTGGGTTTGGAATCTACTGCTAGATTTTTGATGAACTTTTATTTAAGGGACACATCCGATCACTCCGTAGATGGTGGACGTGGTGCCAGAAACTTGTATAAAATGAGTCATGTTGTCAAACATCCAGAGGAAGGAGCCCTTCTCTTTCAGGCAATCCCTTTTGGGACACTTTTTGGCAGATTAATAGTAACAGAAGTAGCAGCTCACACTTACTGAGTGCCCACTCTATGTAGGCACAGGGCTGAGCACATATTAACCCATTTAAACCTGTTGTTGGGCTTCCCTGGTGGCGCAGTGGTTAAGAATCCGCCTGCCAATGCAGGGGACACGGGTTCGCGCCCTGGTCCTGGAAGATCCCACATGCCGCGGAGCAGCTAAGCCCATGTGCCACAACTGCTGAGCCTGCGAGCCACAACTACTGAAGCCCGCGTGCCTAGAGCCCATGCTCCCAACAGGAGAAGCCACCGCAATGAGAAGCCCGCGCACCGCAACAAAGAGTAGCCCCCCGCTTGATGCAAGTAGAGAAAACCCATGCGCAGCAACGAACACCCAACGTAGCCAAACATAAATAAATAAAATAAATTAAAAAAAAGAATAAAAGCAAATTATTAAAAACAAACAAAAACCTGTTGTTGTCCCCATTTTATAGACATGTAAACTGACATACTGAAGGTGGAGTAATCTGCCCAAGGCCGCAAAGCAAGTTAAGTGATGAAGCCAGGACTTAAGGAATCTGGCTTCGTAGCCACAAGGTTATGGACACAGACCCAAGGATGCTGCCGGGGTTATACTCCAAGTCCCCAGCCCGATGTGGCCTTGAGGAGGTCTGTCCCTGAGGCATGTTGTGGCTGTTTCTTCCCCTGTCCAACAGAGAATCTTTCTTCTCTTCATTTTCTCCCTCTGTAAGGTCACTCAGAGATAACAGCCCTGTGTCCGCTGTGTGATCAGGTACTGCAACTCCAACTCGACTTTCCCTGGTCATCGGCTCATCTATGAAGGGTGGCCTTGAAGGCCCTGGGCCCTCAGAGCCCAATTGCAGAACTTTTATTTGGGGTAGGGGAGGGACATCAAGGTGAGGCCCTCTCTGGCTGACACCCGCCCAGATGGACCTCCCTGCTTTGTAACACGTGACTCTGAATTCACAACCATCCAAGGCCCATGGGGGAAATCTGGAAATCCTATCTCCCGTTTCCCTATGAGAGGCCTGTTCCTCCTCCTGTCACAGGAGGTAACCAGTGGCCTGACGTACTGAGCGAGCCTGGTCCACACCGTGCACCTCCTGCCTCCTCACCCAAGAACAAGGTGAGGATGTGTGAGATCACATTATGTGGAAGCTCTGAGAGCCATCACACCACCCAACGTGCAAATAAAGGAACTTGCTCAGAGCTGGGCCTCAGCCCACAGATCCATGGCACTGGCCAGGGCGGCCACATGCCCTGTGAGTCAGACCCTGAAGGGAGACCTTCTTTTGATGGGGCTTAACCTCTGGCTTCAGCCCCTGCATCTGCAAAGCTTTTGGCACAGAGGTATCCTTTGCTATGAGGGTGCTCAGGCCACAGCCTCGTACGTACCCGAAGGACTCGCAGCGCTTCTGGTAGACGTCCATCTGATGCTGCAGCGGGGTGGGGTCGCTCTGGCCCAGGCGGTTGATGTCAAGAATGGCGACGAGGTTGTCCAGCTTGTAGATGGCCGCAAAGGCCATGGCCTCCCACACGGAGCCCTCTGACAGCTCCCCATCTCCCAGCAGGCAGTAGACACGGTAGCTGTGGGGGGGTGGGGGTGGGGGGGTTAGAGACCGGCCCCCCTGCCTGGCCCACGTGCCCCTGGCCTTTCCTTCTGGGACGTGCAACAGCTGTGCCCACCCCAAGTCCACACCCAGTGAGCAGGGGCTGTGAAGGAAGCTGTCAGGAGCTCCAGAAAGTAGTACCAGCTGCCAAGAAACAGCTCCAGACAGCAGTGTGGAGTGGCTAGGGCATGAAGAAAATGGTGAGGTTCGCAGGGGCTGACTACGCAGGCTGGGCGGGAGGGCCTTGAGCCGCCCGCTGCCGGAGCGCACCCACTTCTCTCCACCCCACCATGAACCAGGACTGCTGGGGGAGCCCTGGGACTCGCTAAGTGGGCCAGAGAGACAGAGCACCTTTCTGCTCAGAGGAGCTGGGCCAGGGAGGCCATCTGTGATGCACCCTAGAGGGAGGCTTCAGGTGAAGATGAGCACGCACGAGGGGGCTTGAAGGCCGGGATCATGGTGTCGGCAGGTGCCTTGAAGGATGGTCTCCTCCCAAACTTCTGGGGCTGGTTCTTACCCAAGACTAGAGCTGGGCCTAGGCTTTCTCCACCCCAGGGGCTATCTCCTGCCCTCAAAACAGGCAGCCATGATTGTTCCAAAGGCAGTGTGACACGGTAAAAAGAGCAATAAGGTTGCGATAAATTACCCAGAAACAGAACCTTCCCTGGCTGGGGAGGGTGGAGCCAAGGGGTGAGGCTGGAGGCAGGGAGACCAGTTCAGGGACCTTGACCCCAACCCCCAACCCCCCAACTCTGCTTAGCACTGAGTAACCCTCTCAGAGAAGGTAAGTGCAGTTGTTATTCCCAAGAAAACACACAGACAAGGAAACAGGCTCAAAGGTCAAGGCACCTGCCTGAAGATCATGCAGTTGGGGAGCAGCTGAGCGAGGATTCAAACACAGGCCTGACTGCCCAGCCCACTGTCCACTCCCTGCTGACTAGGATCGCACACAGGGGGAGGGGCAGCAGGATGCCGAGACCCCCTTTCCCCTGCCCAGAGTCCAGATGCGTGACCCCAGGGAGCGAGGCTGGTGCCTGGACGGCTCGGAGGGATGCAGCCGCCCTGCTGCTGAGTGGGTTGGGCCTCCAGGCCTCCCTGCTGCAGGGCCAAGGCAGGGGGAGCTGAAGAGAGGCGGGGACGGCTGTGGTGCTGCCAGCATGACTCAGCACCCCTGCAGGCCTCCAGGTCAGGGAGGGCTCCTGCATCCTCCCCTTGCCACGCCAGGCCCGTACCTTCGCTTCTGCGGCCTCCAGCAGGCCAGGCCACTGGTTCCCCCACAAGGAGCAGAAGGTCCCGCTCACAGAGGCTTATCTTAAGCTGGGTCTTGCAGGCTGCAAGGGGGGGCCCAAAGACACTGCAGGGGTGGGGTCTGGCACAGCAGCTCCCGAAAATGACCAGCCTGACAGGGCTAAGCCAGAGAAACCTGTAGGGAACTCGACTTCCCCAAAAAGGGATTCCAGGGAAGCAGACTGGCTGCCTTCCCAACCCCACACCCACTTCCAAGGAACCTGAACTGGGGCCAAGCGTGGAGTTCCAGCATAGCCTCAGACTCAAGTCAGGAAGGCGGTGTGGGGAGACACTGGGGGTGCTTGTGAACAGGAAAGGGGGCCCTGCAGAAGCCAGGGCTAACCCTGAGGCCGCATATTTCCTGAAGCTGTTAGATTCAGGGTAGGGCTACAAATGCCCACAGTCCTGAATTACCATGAAGAGAAGAGACCCTAACGAGACGGCCAACATTTGCTGCAGGAGTTGGGAAACCACCTCAAATATCCAACAACAGATGACGGTCTAAACGTGTTACAGCATCCCCATAAAACAGAACAGTATCCAGTCATTAAACCTAGCTCTTGGACTTCCCTGGTGGCACAGTGGTTAAGAATCCGCCTGCCAATGCAGGGGACACGGGTTCCAGCCCTGGTCCGGGAAGATCCCACATACCGCGGAGCAACTAAGCCCGTGCGCCACAACTATTGAGCCTGCGCTCTAGAGCCGGGAAGCCACAACTACTGAGCCCGTGTGCCATAACTACTGAGCCCGAGTGCCACAACTACTGAAGCCCACGCACCTAGAGCCCATGCTCTGCAACAAGAGAAGCCACCGCGATGAGAAGCCCGCGCACCGCAACAAAGAGTAGTTCCCACTCGCCGCAACTAGAGAAAAGCCCACACACAGCAATGAAGACCCAACACAGCCAAAACTAAAAATAAAATAAAAAAAACAAACACTAGCTCTTGACAGGGTGTGAGAAAGTGTTCAGATTTTTCTAAAAAGCATTGGGTAAAATTGTATAAATACTAGGATTATAAATCCATTAAGTTTTTTCTCACAATAACATGGAGGAAATAGGATACACTGTTAAGTGAGACTGAAATGGGGGAGAGGTGGTTAAGAATAAGGAAGAAGTTTGTTTCTTTCTTTTTTTTTTTTGGCCACACCTCGCAGTATGCAGGATCTTCATTCCCCGACCAGAGAGTGAACGCATGCCCCCTGCAGTGGAAGCTCAGTCTTAACTACTGGACCGCCAGGGAAGTCCCTCATTTCTTTTTAATGCATTCCTGTATTTTAGATTAGTATGTATTTTATAATAAAAAAAATTATTTAAAAGAGAAATGGGGAATTCCCTGGAGGTCCAGTGGTTAGGACTCAGTGCTCTCGCTGCCGGGGCCCCAGGTTCGATCCCTGGTTGGGGAACTAAGATCCCATAAGCCATGTAGTGCAACCAAAAAAAAAAAGAAGAGAGAAATGGGACAGACCCAATTGGATGTGTGCTCCCTGGCTGATGGCTGGACAGACCTGACTGGAGGCTGGATCCAGGACCTCTGGCAGCTGGCGCAGCCTGGTAATTCCCTTAACCCCTCAGCCTTAGCCAACCCTGGCCACTGAGAACCCAGCTAAACGCTATCTCCCTACACTGGCTTTTCCCATTATGTTAGGGTCAGGAAACGACCCTTCACGAGGAATTATTTCAAGCAACTGTAGAGAATAATTAACTCACAGCTCTGGTTCTGTGCCAAATAAAATACTCTTAAACACACATCCCATTCTTTGTGACTTTCTTCACTGCATGGTGAATCACTTCTGGGTGTAGCTGAGCCTGGCCCCAGAGCCCAGCCCGGGAGGCTCTGCCGTCAGGTAACACTGGCCTGAGTCTGGAAGGCCTCGCAGCCCCAGCCCACCTCCTGGAGAGCTGTCTCAGGAGCTTGCCCTGCACACAGTAGGCGCTCACTGGGGTGGAGCATCCAGTCAGGCTCCCTGCAGCCACCTGCCGCCTGCAGGCCAGACTCCCTCGGCCTCTCCTCTGGGAAGCTTCCCGCCCACAGGGCTCCCCGAGCCTGCTGTGCTTCCCTCAGGCCCCTCAGAGCAGCCTGGGGACCCTGAATATGGACTCCAGGTGCACACCCTGGGTTCACATCCTGCCTCCACCGTAAGGCAAACACCTTACCTCAGTCTCCCCACCTGTGAGAGGGGCAGCTGTATGCACCTTATCACCTCATCAAGGTGAAACCCTATAAAGCACAGAGCACAGGGCCCTAAACGGTAAAGGAGTGAAGAAACCGCTCGGACAGCCTGCAGCCGACACGCCTCCCCTCCGCAGCAGACGCCTGTCTGCAGGCCACGGCGGACGGCCTTGCAGCTGAAACCTGCCTCGAGGGGCTTCTCTCCCAAGCTGCCTGGTGCTGCAGCAGCAAACCTCTCTGACCAGGCTGCTCACCCTCCACAGGCCACTCTCTCCAGGGTTCATCTCTTCCCTGGCTGCCACGTAGGGGTCAGGGAGGCCCAGAAACACCCCCGGAACACCCCCTTTTCTCCTTTCCCGAGGTAAAGGCGAGTGGCTCCGGCCTGGGTTCTCGGCACCTAGTCAGGCATCGAGAGGTGGGCCCACCTAAGACTTCCAGGGTCCAGGTGCCAGGCTTGGGGGGAACACGGGAACTCGTGAGCCAAAGCGCTCTGGCCAAAGAGCATGTGGCTCTGGACGCAAGCCTGGCCCTACCGGTCACTATCCAGGGACTCTGGGCAGGTCCCTTCACTCCTTTGAGCCTATTTCCTCATCTGAAAAGGGAGCTGGTCCTGGTACCAGCCTCATGCCACACATGCACGGTTAGTTACTCAGTTCCGACTCCGCCCTGGGCAGGCAAGGAGGTGCCTGGGGCCAGCGAGTAAAGCTGGGCCACCAGGACCCCTCCCAAAACCATCGTGGGTGGGGATGGGGAGTGGGTGTGTTACCTGGCTTTGTCCAAGTATTTGCCGGTGTAGGCCATCCCGCAAGCGGCCCCGAGGCCTTGGCCCAGGGAGCCCGTGGCCACGTCGGTGAAAGCTTGTTTCTGTCATGACAGAGGGCTACAGTTACCACAGGCAATGTTTCCCAGAAATGCCTCCCAGGATTCTAGCCCTGTGGCCTTGGGAGCCTCGAAGCCACACCCCACCCATACACGGGGTGCAGGCAGGTCTGCAGAAGGCAGAGTGTGACTTCTCATTATTCCCCTACAGCAGTAATTGTGGGTGTGGTTCAAATACCAGCTCGGCCCATAGGGAGCTGTGTGACCTCAGGCCACAGACTGAATCTCTTTGGGCCTTGGTTCCTTCACCTGTAAACAGAGCCCACATTATTCACCTCACACAGTGGTTGGGAGAATTCAAGACAAAACTGAAGTATTTGGCCCTAGTGGGTGCCCAGATGGGGCATCACAGTTTCCATGGTAACCCCATGAACTCCAAACGTTTGCAGCGGCCCGAGGAGCACACCGGGCCCCTTCCGTGGATGTCACCAGCATCCTGCTGTGACCCCCTTAGAGAATCCCTGGTGAACCTCTTCGCCCAAGCTGTGTCTAAGTGGCCAGGGAGGCCCAGCAGGGAAGGGAAGCCGGTGTTTGGTGCCTGGGGAGAGGCCCTCCCTGCAGTTGACCCAGAGTGCCCTGGGCTGGGGCCTTAAAAGTCTCACCCTGCAGCACAAGTTTGGGGTAAACAGCGTGCCCCCAAACCCCTGCTTCTTCCTTCCTTTAATGCCCTCCTCTGCCCTCCAACACCCCCTCAGCTCCTCAGTGGGTGCCCTGCTCCCTTCCCGCATGCCTTGAGAAACAGGAAGTGGAACCAGAGGCCTGGAGAGGCTCCTGGTGGGGTGCACTTACCGGGACAGGGTGCCCGTCCAAGTCAGAGCTGATCTTCCTCAGGTTCAGCAGCTCTGCCTCGGGCAGGAAGCCGGCTTCAGCCCAGACGGCATACAGGATGGGCGCTGCGTGGCCCTGCAGGGGATGGACGGTGGGGGGATGGGTCAGATGAGGAGCTGTTCCCACCACGCCCCGAAACCCGGGGCCTGGCCAAACCGAACCTACCGGCCTGGGTATCCCTTTCAGGAAAGGAAGCAAGTGAAGGCTACCTTCCCTCCTTTCATCCCTCTCCAGCCCAAGGCTCCCACAGCCAAGGCGGAGCAGGCCCTAGGACAGGTGCAGGGGGAGCGCAGCTGTGAGGCCCGAGGCCAAAGCCCCAGCAGGCAGCCGGCAGCCCTAATCCCTGGGTTCTGGCGTGTGAGTGGACCTGGACAGACTTCTAAGCTCTCATGCCTACCCCAGGAGACCAGAGGCCACGGAGCCAGGCCTGGGTACAGGTGGATTTCGGGGTTTCATGGCATAGTTTGTGGCTATGGTTCTCAAGCAGGGCGGCGGGGGGAGGTGGTCAGTGCGCCCCATCCCAAACCCTACTGCAGGGCATCACCACTCTTGAGGGAGCGAGCGTGGCCTGGGTACTGGCACAGCAGAGACGCGTGTAGAAAGCCACAAAGCTATACCCCCGACCTGGACTCCAGTCCTGCCTGTCAACACCAAACATGGCTGGAACACCCAGACCATTTCCATTATCCCCTACTAATTCGGTTGTTTATTCCTTAGCTTGGGGTTAAGTTTACCAGCTGGGTCAGCACAGAGCAAGACACCGAGGGAGGGGCCGGGCGGAGCAGGTGGAGAAGAGTGGTGAGGGGCTGGGTTCACACCAGGGAGGTAGGTCCCCTTCTCACCATTTCAGGGCCCACCCAGCCCCAGGTGAAGGACAGAGGGCTGGCCTCCTACCTTGGAGAGCACAAAGCGGTCGTTGTGAGGGCTCTGGGGATCCATGGCCTTGTAGCGCATGGTGTGGAAGAAGAGGACAGCCATGATCTCGGCGGCGCTGCAGCATGACGTGGGGTGGCTGTGGCCCAGGAGAGAGACAAACGCATGCATCACAGCCCTGAACCCCTGATCTACAGGGCTTATCTCACGCCCACAGACAGGGACCTGGGGGTGCAGGTCCCAAGGAGTCACGGGCTTGGCTTGTCAGAGAGCCACGTGCTCCTCCCTCCTGGGAGGGTTACATGGGGTCTCAAGGAGGCACTGCTGGCAGCATGGGGGTTGCACCCTCCCAGGGGCCAACAGTCTGGACCCTCAGAGTCATGGTAATTGAAGAATTCTGGGGCTGGACTAGAGTAAGAAAGGAGGAGGGGTCCAGGAGACTGCGGTGGCCCCTCTATGAACAGTTAGCTAAGTCCCAGTGGGACTGCCCAGGACTCTGTCCACTTGTCGGGGCAACTTGGCCTCCCAGGCCCCCAGGGGTGCTGGGCCTCCTACGGCCCTGGGCAGGGGCTAACGGACGAAGGCTCCCAGCAGCCTCCACCCGCAGGGTTGGTAGTCTGAAAACTGGGCCTTCGGGCTCTCCAAGAGCATCACTGGGCTACTCGGCAGGCTTTTAATGGGCATTCTGAGGGCTGGTACAGCCACCAGAAACCATGTTTCTGCACAGAATTTAAAAGGCAAAGCAATCTCTTATCTTCTACAAAGGCTACAATCCTGGAAAAAATAAAAACTCCTTCTGCCTGAGACAGGCCTGGGGCGGTGGCTCAACGGGCCTCCCTTTTTCAGGCTCTTGTTCTATTTGCTGCAGTTATTTGAATGGCTACTGGGCAAAGGACTTAACCAGGGAACATACAAGGATTATGTCTTAGAGATGTGACTTATTCAGGTTTCTTAGGACCCACTTGATTGATTCAGCCCCAGCGCCCAGGAGTGGAGACTGGAGTTCCCGGCAGGACAGCTGTTGATTCCTGAAGGCCTCTGGTCCGCAGTTTGATTACAATGTCAGCCTCAGGGCACGTGGCTCCCAGCCGCTCCCTCCATGCAGCTCAGCCAGCTCAGCGCAGCCTTCTGCCGCTGCTCTGAGGCCCTTCACACTAAAACATGCCCACTGCCAAACCCAAGGGCACATGCACCACCTGGAGTTCAGTGGGCCTCCCTCCTCCCTGCCAGCCGGCTCCCACCACGGGTTAGGGGTGAGTCACTCCCAGAGCAGACACATTAGTAGAGAAATCCGGAACTGCCCATGCTGGTTTAGTACCCACATCCCCAGCACACAATCGTCTTATACTTAACCATTTCTACGAACTCCTGGTCATGGGGAAAGACACTAGACCTGAAAGAGGGAGGTGAGGAAATGTGAACGAGAAACCTTTCCCCGCCTGGCAGGAACCCAACTCCCTTGTCGCTAGCGCAGAATTCAGCTGGGGGACACCCCAGTCAACACCAGCCAGGCTGACCTCCTGCCCTTCCCCTCCTAGGGCAGCCCCATCCCTGAGGAACCCTCTTTCAAAAGTCATGACCCTGTTAGGAGAACAGCGGGGGAAGGATGTGGGTGGAGAGCAGGCCAAACTGCTCCAAGAGAAAGAAGGCAGACACGGACGGGAGCTTGGCCTGCCCTGCCCACCTGGCGGTTCCCAGGAAGGGGCTTCAGGGAGAAAGGGCTGTGACACAAGCACTTTCTGCACATGGTGGAGGTGTGCCTGGCCCAGGCAAAGCTGACGTGGTGGGAGGGAGGTCACCCACGAAGAGACACCAGAAGTTGAGAAGTAGTTGATTTGAACCATTCCTTGCGAGACCCATGGGGGTTGAGCCTATATTTCCTCCAAAGCCTGCATCCCGGACACACTACTAGCCCTACCTTCATACCTGCCAAATAAAAACATACGGAATAAGGGATCCTTGGGGGCCAGGTGTCTGCTCCACCGCACCCCAGAGCTTTCAGGGAACTCCCTCTGAGAGGTGTCCCAGGGTGGGGATATGGGCCACTCAGGCTGTGACTTCAGCACATGCTTCACCCTCCCTGAGGCTCAGCTTCCTCACTTGTAAATGGGGTGCTGTGTGGGGATGGCGGGGGGTCCCTAAGACAATGAACTCAAAGTGCCCAGGTGACCATCGGCCACCACCATCTGCTGGAAGACCAGATGCCACACTTCTCAGGGCCTCCAACTCCTCATCTGCAGGCTGGGACCGCGACCCTCTGCGGACCACAGGGCAGGCAGGAGGGAAGAAATGAGCTGAGAATTGAGATGGGGCTCTGCAAACCGTAAACTGCTGAACACACAGGAGACAGTTACTTTCAGGTGCAACTTACTAGAGGAACTTCAGTGTACAGAGTCTGTGGTCTGAGGGCCTGAGATTCTCCTGTAACCCCAGCCTGCCCTGGGGGTACAACTGTGGGCGGGGGCCCACCCCAAGGTGCTGTGCAGGACAAACCCATGAATGTAAACTGGCAAGAGGCAGGGAGGGGTGTGGGCAAGGTGGGAGGCTGCAGGGAACTTTATCCACTAAGCAACTCTTTGTGACGCATGGGGGTTATAAGTTTGTTCCAAAACCTGTCCACTTACTCCTAATTAGTTCAATCTATGAAGGTGGTGCTGAGGCCTTACAGCTGGGCCTAGGTAAGTCTCCCAAAGGCCCCCCACCTCTGGGAGGACATTCTTCCAGATGTCCCCACCACCACCCTTCCCTTCAGCATTCACTCTGCTTGCTCACAGGTTTCCCTGCAAAAAAAGTGCAGAGAAGATCCCTCACCCCCTGGCTGGGCTCCTCTCCATTATCAACAGATAATGCTGCCAGCTGCTGGAAGATGGCCCTTCTCCCACCCTACACATGTCCTACACATGCCTCAAGGCCTCAGAAAATGAACCAGGGAGGCGAGCACTACAACAGCCTCTCCCATGCTTAAAAATACAAAGAAAAATAATCTGTTATGAAGAAGAAATAAGTCCCTGAAGGAAAAAGTAAGAAATATGAGTTGAAAACCAACAGTTAAGGTCCAACCTAAAAAGTTAAAAAATATGGTGAGCTCAAAGACAGTAGAAAGATAAAAAATGGAAATTTATGAAATAGGAAGCAAATGTACAGTTTTTAAAAATCGAAGTCAAGAGTTAGCTCTTCAAAAGAGAAAAAAAAGGGACTTCCCTGGTGGCACAGTGGTTAAGAATCTGCCTGCCAATGCAGGGGACACGGGTTCGAGCCCTGGTCCAGGAAGATCCCACATGCCACAGAGCAGCTACGCCTGTGCACCACAACTGCTGAGCCTGCGCTCAAGAGCCCGTGAGCCACAACTACTGAGCCCATGCACCCCAGAGCCCGTGCTCTGCAACAAGAGAAGCCACCGCAATGAGAAGCCCGCGTACCGCAACGAAGAGTAGCCCCCGCTCGCCTCAACAAGAGAAAGCCCGCGCACAGCAACAAAGACCCAACGCAGCCAAAAAGAAATAAAGAGGATATTTAATGACAATATATTCCTATAATGGAATACTATGCAACAACCTCAACAAGATCTCACAAATACAACACGTGAACAAAGCACACTGCTGACAGATCTCTACAGCAGGGAAGACCACACTGTTTATGGATTTATACAAACGTTATAAGACTATAAGGAAAACAATAAAATGCAAAACTCAGTGTATAGTTCTTTCTGGGGGAAACCCTCCTTCTGTGAGTAGGGAGAGACACCCAGCAGGTTCTAAAGCACTATAATGTCCTAGTTCTTAGGCCTGGAGGTAGGTACACCCAGGATAGTTATTTATAACATGTACATCATTTGTATTCTTTTTTAGGTATGTATTAAAAAAAAATACTCAGGGGACTTCCCTGGTGGCATTCTTAACTAGTGGTTAAGAATCCGCCTGCCAATGCCGGGGACACGGGTTCGATCCCTGGTCTGGGAAGATCCCACATACCGTGGAGCAACTAAGCCTGTACGCCACAACTACTGAGCCTGTGCTCTGGAGCCTTCGAGCCACAGCTACTGAAGCCCGCGCGCCTAGAGCCCGTTCTCTGCAACAAGAGAAGCCACCACAGTGAGAAGCCCACGCACCACAACAAAGAGTAGCTCCCACTCACCGCAACCAGAGAAAGCCCGCGCGCAGCAATGAATACCCAACACAGCCAAAAATAAATAAATAAAATAAATAAATTTATATATTAAAAAATAAACATTAAAAAAGAAAATACTCAGGCAAGAGAATCGCAGGATGCCAGGACACAAGCCATCCTTGTTCTTCCTGTTCCTAGAACCACCTGGGCTGGCTCCTGTCTGGAAAGACTGCCTCCACACCTCAGACTGTGAAGAAACAGAGCTATGCCCCACACCACTCCCTCCGAGAAGCCCTCCCTGACCTCACGATCTAAAATACCTTCTTCAAGACTTCCCTGGCGGTCCACCGGTTAAGACTCTGTGCTTCCACTGCAGTGGGTTTGTGTTTAATCCTTTATCGGGGAACTAAGATCCCACATACTGCGTTAAAAAAAAAAACAAATAAACCTTTTTCCCCTCACTCATACTTGCCGCCAACTGACACTATGTGGCTATTTGTTGCCTGTCTATCCTAGGTGCAACTCCAGCTCCAGGAGGGCAGGGAGTTTGAGTCTTTTCACTGTTGTAGCCTCGGGTCTGAAGAGCATCTGGAACAAAGAGTGCACACATAAATGATGTATCCTGGCTCCAAGACTCTAGGATGTCACCTCTCTGAGCCTCAGTTTCCTCAATGTAAAATGGAGACAGTAGCAGAATCTGACTGAATGAGGTAGCATTTGTGTGTAAAGAGCTTGACACAGTGCATAGGAAAACGGCAATTGCTCAGTAAATATCAGCTCTAAAGATACCAGATACGAAGTCAAACCTCCTTCTCATTTTGAGGATGGGACCACTAAGGTCCACAGAGGGGGGAAGTACCTTGCCCAGGGTCACACAGTCTACCATCAGAAGAGCTAGGAGAAAAGCAAAATGCTAAGAGAAAGTGAAGAATGGATAAACAAAATGTAGTATATCCAAACAATGGACTATTCAGCCATAAAAAGAAATGAAGTACTAATTCATGCTACAACATGACGACCTTCCAAATATTGTGCTCAGTGAAAAAAGCCAGACCCCCAAAGACCTCATTCTGTAGGATTCCATTTATATGAAATATCCATTAGAGTTAAAAGGGGAAGTGGTAAATTCACTAAAACTTATTGTAAGTCACTGTCAATATACTAAATTTACTAAAAGCCACTGGACCATACACTAAGAATGTTATGATATGAAAATTATACCTCACTAGAGCTATAACAGGATGACCTTTAAAAGGAAGAAGGTGCTCAGAGCCCAGCAGAGCAAATACCTGAGCAGCCACACTCCCTTAGCCAGTTGTGCAGCCCTCAGAGATTACAGCCAGGCCACAGGTGAGACTGACTTCTGAGCAAGAAGGCCAAACAGTGCAGGCCCCCGCCAGCTAGACCCATATGCTGGGGCGACCGCCAGCTCCCACCAGCCCACCCCATGGAGTGGACTTCACCTCACTGTTCAGGGCGGGAGCACAGAGTCTGCCTAAGGACCCAGCGTCCAGGGCTGGTAGCTGTTGTCTGTGGCAATAAGGGAGTTCCTGATTTTGTGAGACTGGGCTCTAGTGACAACAGGCCTCTGCCTAAAGAGGCAAAGTCAAGGGGAGTCAGAGCTGGTGGTCCAGGGGCCACAGTGTGATCAGCTCATGGGAAGACAGGAGAACATCTCAGACCCTAGCCAGGTGGCTGCACCAGGTTCCCAGCTTCAGGAAGCACTGCCCATCAGCCCTGCTGAGTTCAGAGGCAAAGAACAGGGTCATTGCGGGACAGCCGGGTGTCCTCACACAGAGTTGGGAAATGCTGCTGCTGGGGTAATCTCAACGGGCTTGCTCTTGCCTCAGTCAGGGCCAGGCTGGGGTGAAGACAGCCAGAATGGAGAAGCAGGCCCAGGCAGCAGTTTTCTGCCCAGAGAGAGCACTCAAAGCCTCTCAGAGCACCAGAACTGGGTAGCAGGGAGGGATGTACTTCCAGCCACTTCAAGGTCACGTGAATCCCCCAGGACATGAAACCCACAACAGGAGGTGGCAGGACCCCAGAGCTTGCTCATTCTGGTCCCCCAGCCCCACCCCGGAGAAACCCAGTTCAAAAACCACCCATCTGTGAACTTCTCCTTTAGAGATGGGGAAACTGAGGCCCTGGGATGGGAAGGGTCTTTCTGACAAGGGCACAGCCAGTCGGAACACAGCCAGGGTTAGATTCGTCTCCCTGTGCCCACCAGCCAGGCCTGGCCAGACCTTACGTTTCTGAGTATGCACCCCAACACTGTGGGTCAGAGTCCCGGGGACGTCTAGGCACAGCCTGCACCGCCAGACCCGGGCCTGACTCTGACGGCGTCCTCAGATGACACTCAGCACTGTTTGGATAATGCCAGTCTAGCCTGCTTGCTGAGAACTCAGAAATCTCCACCATGAGCCTCAGCAGGAAGGGCCCCTCTGACAAGGCCATCAAGTCTTATCTTTTAAAGCCTGGATGAGCTGGACCCTTGCCACGGCTGCCACAGCTCCCCCAGCACGCGGAGGGAGGGGCAGGTGACCTGGAGAAGCTGTGGGTGTTGCCACAAGGAGCCCTCTGTGCAGGCTCTGTCCCTCAGCTCCTCGGACACAGAGGCCAGTGTCCTCACTTCCCGGGCCTGGTGACGTCCACTGTCACTTGGTCAGTGATGGCACAGGAAGGGGAAAGCTACCAAGATATCAGGACTTCACCGAATCCTGAACACCATGGCCTGGTCCTCACTGATCCAATGTCAGTCCAGCCTCCACAGTGACCATGAAAAGACCTTGGCCTAAGTGCTGTTTCACCACCGGGGTGTAAGCTCCCCCAGAAAGGAGACAACCTGACAGGATGGTCACTTTGGCCGCGACTGCACAGAGCCGGGGCCTCAAAGCTGAGCCTTCACTTGATGGACCGCACCCATTGCTGTGAGGGAATAGCCGGCCTCAAAACCAACATCTGGAGACCTGTTCAAGTCTTCCTTTACTGTTTTTTTTTTTGTGTGTGTGCACACAGAGCTCTTGGCACATGCCTTTCAAAATCTCTTGTGAAAGAGGTAGTAATAGTAATGTTACTTCCTTCTGAAAAATTAAGTTTTTTCTAAGTATTTCTTTTTTTTGGGGGGGCCTTGCAGCATGTTTTTTCCTAAGTATTTCTTTCCTGCACTTTTTACGCATGCTTAAAACGAACAGGAATCACTGTATCTTGCACTTTTTCTTTTTGTAAATGGACACTTTGAGTTCAGTGAGTTCCTCCCTAAGGCATTACAGTGTAAACCTGGGTGTAACTTAGTTGCCAATCCAGTATCTTTTCCCCATAGAAATCAGAGTTTAACTATCTAACAAAGACCCAGGAGACCCATTGGACACCCTCTCCCTTTGGGAGCCCCCCTCCCCCAGCTGTAAATGTTATTTCATTTCTTTCCAAGTGCCTTCAAACTGACTGAGATCCCTTATCACTGTGCCTTATCTTTCCCTTTCTAGTTTCTCTCCATTTTCTGGCCTGGTGCTGCCTGCCTGCCCAAGAAGTCTTCTTGGTTAACGGGAGCCCCTCACTGGACAGCATGGAACAGCTACCAATGACCAGCTTGGGCAAGTCACTCAACACACTAGCCTCACTTTCCTCATCTATAAAATGTGATATGACAGCATCTGTCTCATAGGGTTATTCTCAGAATCCATAAGATAATATTAGCAATAAAGGATGCTCTGTGTCACACCAGGGATACTTATTGACCACTCAAGATCCCTGTAATTGTCTACAGGTTTTATCTAGACCTGTAAGATGCTCGGAAGTGTAACACTATTTTGTGTCCCCCCAGCTAGACCGTCAGGAATCTAGCTAGAGAGCTCCTAGCATACAGCAGGGCTCAACAAGGTTCTGCAGGGCAAATGATCCCCTAAAGTGGTCAAGGGAAGGGGATCCAGTAGTACTCACCAAGCAATATAGGTGTGCAGACCTACTGTGTGCCAGGCAGGGGAGAGGGCACCAAGAGTAAGCCAGGTCCCTGCCTGGCCAAGGGGTACCCCACATGATCGGGTACCAGCCAGAAGCAAGAAGACTTGGCTGGGAAGGTTTCTGGAAACCATTCCCCAGCCAGACTTCAAAATCATTTCATGAACCCATCACATGCTGTCTGGGCAGCCTCATGCCCCGCCCCAAAGGGCTGGAATCCTGAAAACCACTCAGTGTGTAGGCGCTACTACTGTTCCCATTTTACAGAGCGGCGAAACAGGCTCTGAAGCGACTCAGTAGCTGACCCTCTCAACTACCCCACCTGATGCCTCCAGCTGCAAAGTGGCCAGTTATCATTACTGTCCCTTGCAACTGGCCATCTTCAGAGAAGGCTCCTTGGGATGGGCAACAGCCTTTCTCCATCTTCTGAGCCATTAGGGCTGTCGGGAAAGAACGCTGGGGGATGGGCCTCTGACTTGAGGAAAGTGCACCTGGAGGCTGGCCCTGTATGTTCACCCCAAGGCCCTGGGGCTTGGTTCTTGGTTCTCTTAACCTTCCAAGTCTCCCCTCCTCCACCCCATCCCCTCCTCCTGCCCCCACCCCAGAGGAGATCTTAGACCTTCCCTCCACAAGGGATGCCAGGGCTCTGCATCCACGTGGCCACCTTCCTCCTCACTCTCCACTCCTGGAGTCTCAGCACCCCTGCTCCAAAGCCAAGAGTGGCAGGAATGTGACTCTGAACAGGAATGTGAGGTGGAGAAGGGGACAGGTAGTTTGAGGTAGGGACAAGGCCGGGGCCCCCAGGCTCGTCTGCAAGATGAGGGGTTAAAACAGGTGCTCTCGAGTTGGGCAGCACGGGTTCAAATTCCAGATCTCGCCGCATGCGACCTCGGGCAACTGACAAATTCGGAGCTTCAGTTTCCTCACATGTGGGTGGAACGTTACCAGTTACCAGGGAGGAAAGGGTCCTGGGGCCGCGCGTGCCGAGGGCACGGTACAGGGCTTATCTCTCGGCGAGTGGGCACTAATGGTGGCCTTCCCGGCACGGCCGGCGAGGGGCCTCCGCAGTGCGTAGCCGCGCGTCCCCTGCGCCTTTGAGCAGCGGGGAATGAGGGGCCGAGCCGGCCTGAGGCCTGCTGGGAGCCGGGCCCCAGCGGGCGGAAGCCGGGTCGAGCGCGGGCGCGGCGGAAGGCTCCTCCGGCGCTGACCTGCGAGGCGCGCGCTCCGCCATGTGACCGCGCCCCCGGCCGCCTCCCTCGTGGTGGCACCGTGCAGCGCGACACGGAGCCGGCGTGCCCGCGGCCCCGGCGCCCTCGCCCTGCGCCCTCACTCACCCCGAGCCGGCCGCCGTGGTGGCCTGGATGGAACTGATGCGCAGGCGGTTGGCTGTGTCCTTCAGGGCCTGCAGCTTCTGCTGGTCTGGCTTATGGTAGGCCTCCATGGCGCGGCCGGGCGAACGGGCGGGTGGGGAGGCCGAGGACGCGGAGACGCAGCGCAGCGTAGCTGCCGGCAACTGCTAAGGCCGGACGCAGCGCTGGGGCGCGTTAAGAGTGCCGGGAGCCGCCCGCGGGGGCGGGGCGCCGGCATCACCCCAGGTTGCCCCGCCCCGCCCCGCCCCCGGACCAGCGGAGGCAGCCCCGCCCCAGCCCTCCGGCGCTGTTAGGAAACCGAGACCGTCGGGAGCCTGGGAGTCTCTGTACCCAGCCCGATGCTGTCCGCCCGCCTAACCTCTCCGTCCCTCTTTCCTTCCCCCGGAATCTGCGGGGCAGCTGCGGGCTGCCAGGCTTCTGTGAGTCAGGCTGCACTGCCATGCCGGGATTAACCACCGACACAAATAATGTGATAATAACTGCAGGTTCTAGGCCCGGCTCAGGGTTCTTCTGTTGACTCGCATCTTCACTGCAGACCGCTCTCCTTCCTCCACAAAGCCCTGGAGTGAAACTGAGAGGGGAGGCTTCATTGATTGTACCTTAGTAAAAATGAGCAAACTGAAACTGGTAAGGTCAATTAAGGTCACAGGGCTGGTGCGTGCAGGGAGCTCTGCCCTAGCAAACACGCCCTGTCCTCGAGCCCCAGCCCCAGAGAGGGACCCCAGGGCTTGAGGAGCCTGTAGGAGGATGAGGATTATGAAAATGAGAATACATATGAGTAGTAATGATAATATCAGTTAATGTTAACCGAGAAATTACTAGAGGCAAACCGTTCACAAGTTATTAAGGCCTAATAACACTGCTGACTCTTAGGGAGATCACTAGATTTGGTTTCCAGGTCTGTAAGGACAGGAGAACCCACCTCTGCTCTTACCAGGTCCCCTGGCCCCCCAGGGGGATGAAGGTCCCCCGAGAGGGAGTAGGGAGGGGACCGTCATCACAGATGTTGTCGGTGGAGTTCACCCACCCCACATGCCCCAGGAGGCTGATACCCTTTACCACGTCTTATACAGGAAGAAGCTCCATTTTACAGAGGACAGAGAAAGGTATCCCCTCAAATCAGTGGCTGAGGAGGGGGCTGCATCAGATCTGTCTGATGCTGAGCCCCTGAGCAAGCTGAGGGAGGCAAGTGGCCAGGCCTTCCTTGCCTGTGTCCCCTCTGTGTCTTTTGCCAACACTCAAGAGTTCTGGGTCATGAGGGACAATGGACTGAATGTGACTGAGTCCCCCACCCCACTTCTGGGTGCTCCTTGGCTGTTCCTCTGCTGGCCTGGCTCCCAGATGCCCAGCCAGACCCTAAGCCAAGTGCATCTCATAGCACTTGGGTCCTGCCGGCCCAGCCCACGGAGGCCTGCCCACCCAGGGTTGGGTCCAAAGCTGGCAAGGGCTGAAGGCTGGATTGGAGTGAGATAGCCCCAGGGGTATGCCATGTCAGAGACCTGACGTGTGCCTCTGCCCTCAGTCTGATAAGAAAAGACATACCTTTGAAACCCTTTGGAAGCTCTGTGCCTTCCAACTCTGGCCTTTAGAGCAGTGTTTTCCTGTTCCAAGCCTCAATTTCTCCCTCTGCCCAATGGGACTAATCCTTGCCATTCTGCACCCACCCTGGTCTCTAATGGTGGCACAGTTCTCTCCATGGCTCTGGGGATCCAGCAGTGATAGAATAAAATGCCCCTCCACCTGCCCCATTGTGGGGCTCTAGGGACCCCTGGGGCAGCTTCTTGTCATCCCAGGATTCCAGGTGAATAAGACCCAGTTTGGCATCACCACAGCCTTCTCCTCCTGCCCTGCTCCCCGACCCCCCTGGCCTACAAGGTCTGGGCGCCTTAGCTAAGGCAGAGGGCAGAGCCAAGGTCTAGCTCCTCCTGCTGCTCAGACCTGGGCACCCAACTAGACCCTTGGACATGAAGACCTCCACAGTGCTCGTGCCCTTCCACTAGGAACTCTGTGCCTGGGAGATGATGTTGAGGGAAGTTCCATGGGCAAGCATGTCTGCAATGGCAGCAGGCACGGGCTGGTGGGGCCCTACGTGGTCATTTCACCCAATCGGTGTGAAGACCAAGCCTCCTGAGAAATGGGGATACTCTAAAGTATCCCCATTTCTGACTTGCGGACAGAAATTGGAAGGGCCTGTGGGGAACTGTAGCTCCTAAGGGTCCCAATCACCAGACATGACAGTCCCCTAGCTGGCTGAGTCATAAGAATTGCCTGAAACAGTTATTCTACCCACGAATCCCTGGTCACCACATCTAACCTTCTGAATCAGAATCCCTAGGGTGGGGCCTGGGGCTCTGCATTTCTAAGAAGACACTCAGGCAATTCTGTTTTGGGGCTGAGAACTCTCCAGAGAAAAACATCAGGGAGACCTGGACAGACCTGAGTTCAATGCCTCGCTGGTTACGCCATGGGGCTAAGTGAAGCACTGAAAGTCCAGCTGTGGTGGGGAGATGTCTGTGACATGTAAACAGAGTAAAGCAAGGTATAGAACAGCAGGTAGAGTGTGATCCTATTTCTGTCAAAAATAAATTAAAGTGTGCACACGCATGTGTGTGTATGCGCATGCGTGTGTACCCATGCATGTGTGTGTTCGTAAGTGTGTCTGGGCAGAACAGAGGCTGCAAGGACAGACTTCAAGCCATGGGGGACTTTGGAGGGTTGGACTGAGGGAGACTTTGGGTTTCTACTTTATGAATTTCTCTTTGGCTGGAATTTAGTGCTAGTGAACACTGTTGACTTTTATAATCCAAAAAAAAAGCAAAACAAAATTCCATCTTGAAAAAAGCACTGTTGAGATTGGGAGATGCATTTTTTTTTTATTTTAATTTTTTAAATTAATTAATTAATGGCTGCTTTGGGTCTTCATTGCTGCGCGCGGGCTTTCTCTAGTTGTGGCGAGCGCGGGGTACTCTTCGTTGCCGTGCGCGGGCTTCTCATTGCGGTGGCTTCTCTTGACGTGGAGCACGGGCTCTAGGCGCACCCGCTTCAGTAGTTGTGGCTCGCGAGCTCTAGAGCGCAGGTTCGATAGTTGTGGCGCTCGGGCTTAGTTGCTCCGTGGCATGTGGGATCTTCCTGGACCAGGGCTCAAACCCATGTCCCCTGCATTGGTAGGTGGATTCTTAACCACTGTACCACCAGGGAAGCCCTGGAGATGCATTTTTATGAATGCGCTTTTTCTTGTAATTTCTCACGATTATGTAAAGCTGCCTCTGTGTTTCATAAGCCAGGCTGTTTCCTTGGATGTTTCTGAGTTGGGAGCAAACCTCCAGGCGGTGGGTGCTCACCAGTGGGAGGTCCCTCCTGCCCTTGCTCTGCTATCTACATGAAATTCAGGGCAGAGCTATCCTGATGTGCTTCTGCACATCCCCTGAGTGGACACCAATGAGGCGTGAACGGGTCCCGAGCAGCTGTGTTCCTGAATGACAGCACTGGGCATCACTTTGGCAGGTCTGGCCCACGTGCGGCTCCTGGGGCAGGCCTGGGCTAGTGCTGGGGGCCCTAAGTCAGCACGGGGCTTGCAGTGGAGGCAACATCCCAGTCTGGGTCTTCGGAACACTGTCTTTGACTCATATCCGGGGCTCAAAGCCTGTGGGGGCCTGGGATGGGTCCTTGTGTGAGGATGTGTCCAGCCTCGTGTCCACCAATGCATAGCAGAGGGCCCGTTGGACACTCTCTAACGGGCTTGTAGGTTGATGAAGAATTCAGTTTTAATAAATCCATCTCTCCTCTCAATGCCGGAAATTTCCTTCCAGAGGCATTTTTGGGGTAAAGTTTCTTTTGATAATGTTGCCCCCAGGGACGTGAGATGACACACAGTTCAACTCACAGAACCTCTGATTTTTCTGATTTAACTTTTGTTTTTGTTCTTGTTTTTTAAAAACACTGCCCCCCCTCCAAAGGTAAAAGTAAAGTACACTCATTGTAAAAACCTGGAAGGTACAGAAAATTTAGAAGTAAACTAAAATTGTATGTAATGCCACCCAAAGAGGACCACTGGTAAAGTCATTTGTTCGTTTGACAAATTTTTTTTTTTTGGCTGCACCACGCTGCATGCAGGATCTTAGCTCCCGCCAGAGATTGAACCTGTGACCCTTCCAGAGGAAGCTCGGAGTCCTAACCACTGGACCGCCAGGGGATTCCCTCATTTGACAAATACTGATTTATTACAATTGTTTGAAGAAAATAAAACAGGGTCAAGGGTCAGGGAGAGGGGCTGGAGAGTAGAAGTGGGGGACCCTTCAATAGGTGTTTGCTACTATAGTTTCTTTTGTTTTCTTATTGTCAGGATCACATAAAATTCTCCATTTTTCATTTACATTTTCCCATTAGCATTCCCAAATTCTTCAAAGACATCGTTTTTACTAGCTGTGTATTGTCCCATCATGGAGCTATGTCCTCATTATTAACCATCCCTTAGTGATGAGTATTTGGAGTGCTTCCAGGTTTTCACCAAGATGTATTACCCTGCAGTTAACATGTGGTACCTAAATCCTTGTCCTCCTGGCAGCTTAGCTGGGAGTTTTCCCAGAGTTTTCAATGGGAAGCTGCTAGGTCAGAGGGTGGCAACCCTTCTAAAGCCCTTGATACATATTTGGCAATGAGCTCTCCAGGAAGTCTGGTTGTGACTCAGTCACCTCTGCCTCTCAGCCATGTGCTTGGGGGAGAGGGCAGAGGGAGGGAATCCAAGACCTGCATAGCCTTGAGTGGATCCCTGCATGTTTCTGGGCCTCTGTTTCCTCACATTTGTAAAATGGGCTCATTCTCACAACAAACAGAGGTTTCTTCTTGTTTTCCCTTTCTCTGCCTGGGGAAAGCAAATTCAAGGTGGGGAGGCTACCCTCATTTTCACAGCTGTAAGCTCTTCCTGGCAGTGGTATGTAGGCAGCAGGAGGTATTAGACCCCCTTGTCCAGTGAGCAAAGGGAAAATCAATGAGAAGAGAGAATTCTGAGATGAGTTTTATAGATGGTTTTCTCCAGGACACCTGCAGACTCTGGGACCGTGGGCACTGGGCAAGAGCCCCATGACAGGGAGGCAGGGGTGGGGAAAGGGAACCTGGACACAGGGGATAACTCACCAGCTCCTCGACTTTGCTAGAAGTCAGCTCTAACCCCGGTGCACACGGCTCTCTCTCCTTCCTTTCTCATTTTATTGCTTTTTAAAAAAATCACAACTTGGGAATTCCCTGGTGGTCCACTGGTTAGGACTCAGCACTTTCACTGCCGGGGGACTGGGTTCATTCCCTGGTCGGGAAACTAAGATCCTGTAAGCCGCGTGGTACTGAAACTGTGCACCTCAGATTGGGACTTGAATCCACATGCCGGGACTCGAACCCAGCTTAAACCCAGATTGGGACTTGAACCTACGCGCTGGGACTCGAACCAGTCAGGGTTTGCTTCTTTACTCCCAAATCTTCTCTCTGGATTCACTTTTCTTCTTGCAGAAATGTATCTTTTAATAATTTTTTTAAATAAATTTATTTATTTTTATTTTTGGCTCCGTTGGGTCTTTGTTGCTGCACGCAGGCTTTCTCAAGTTGTAGTGAGCGGGGGCTACTCTTTGTTGTGGTGCACGGGCTTCTCATAGCGATGGCTTCTCTTGTTGCAGAGCACGGGCTTTAGGAGCGCGGGCTTCAGTAGTTGTGGCATGCAGGCTCGGTAGTTGTGGCGCACGGGCTCGGTAGTTGTGGCACACAGGCTTAGTTGCTCCACAGCATGTGGGATCGTCCCAGACCAGGGCTTGAACCCATGTCTCCTGCATTGGCAGGCAGATTCTTAACCACTGCGCCACCAGGGAAGCCCATCCTCTTGTCTTTTTTATTTTAACTAGCCTTGTAGGTGCAAAGTGGTATCTCATGGTGGTTTTGTCACTTACTGCTTAAAAAAAAAAATTATACAAATGACAACACATGTTCTTTGTAGAAAATTTGAGAATATAGCAAAATACTCTGACAGTCTGTTTTATATGTCATTCTGAAACCGTGCACCCCAAATTGGAACTTGAACTCACGTGCCGGGACTCAAACCCAGCCAAAACCCAGACTGGGACTTGAACCCACATGGCCGGGACTAGAACCCAGACCAAACTCCCAGTCTTCCAACTGAGATTGCACACCTGGTTTCAGGACTTAATGAAGCTCAGGTTTTTGATGTCTCATTGCAGAAAGGATTCAGTGAGACAAAGTAATAGGTAAGAAGTGAGAAACACTCCACAGACAGAGTGTGGGCCATCTCAGAAGGTGAGAAAGGCACCAAGGTATGGGATTGTCAGTTTTTATAAGGGTGGGTAATTTCATAGGCTAATGAGTGGGAGGAGTATTCCAGCTATTCCGGGAAGGGGCGGGGATTTCCATGAACTGGGCCACTGCCCACTTTTTCATCCTTATGGTTGGCCTTGGAACTGTCATGGCACCTGTAGGTTTGTCATTTAGCTTACTGATGTGTTACAATGAGCGTATACTGAGGCTCGAGGTCTAGTGGAAGTCGACTTGCCCACCATCTTGGACCCATTTGGTTCTAATCCGTTTATGTCATGTCCTCGGGCTATGTCATTCTTTCAAAGGTTGTGCCCTGCCCCCCTTCCCTCCTGTTTCAATTCAGCTAGGCTGTGTCCCCAATTATTCAATCAAACACTAACCTAGGTGCTGCTGTGAAGGTATCTTGTAGATGTGATTAAATCCCGTAATCAGTTGATTTTAAGTAAAAGGGATTATTCTAGATAACTGGGTGGATCTGATTCAGTTGGTTGAAAGGCTGAAGAAGAAAAGTGACTTCTTCTGTGGCAGCTCCAGCCTCCTCTGCAGTTTGTGACTTACCTATCAGTCCCCTCAGCCCACCACCTTGGAGCAATCCAATTCTTTGCCACAAATCTTTAATATAGACCTACAGGTTCTGCTTCTCTGCTTGTATCCTGACTGATACACAAAGAGGAAAACTTCATCCCCCATAATCCACCATCCAGAGGTCACTAAGGACAACATTTTGGTTATTTCCTTCCAGCCTTTTTTTCCCCTTTTTATCCATGAGCATGAATATTTTAAGTAAGGTCATGATCCCTCTGGTTTATATCACTGTGCATCTTAAATGCTTTCCCGCAGAGTCCACGTGCTTTTCTCCCCCAGAATTATTACTGGCGAAGAGGAAGGTCATCCACTGTCCCCCCTTGGTTGGACGTTTGCGTTGCTTCTGCGTTTATACTGTATCAAACAATACTTGTGCTTTCACTATAGCTAGCACTTGCTTCTGGGAGAGAGGGCTTCTTTTCTGGTCATCACTGTGTGTCCTTGGCCAATCCCAGGACCAGATTGGGTGGTCGACCCTCTGAGTCACCCCCAAAGGCCGGGGCTGCAGGCACCTGGCACTCCTGAAAGGTGAGCACCAGCATGGAGCCCAGCGCAGCCCTGCCAGGCCTGCTTTCCTTGCACACAAAGGAAAAGTGCCTAGTCATTGCAGCTTGCGGTTTGAGTAGCAGAGCCTGGGCACCTCCCTGGGTGGGGAGTAAGGAGCTGCCTCAACAGCCCTCATCAGTTCCTGTCTGGGTGTGCCATGCCAGGCAGGGCTTGGGCAGTGCTATTGACAGTCAGGGCACTTCTAGGGCAGCCGGGCCCGCCTGCATGGCCTGCGGCACAGAGTGGGGAGAGACTGTCACCCTGTTCCCTCTTCTGATATCTCCTGGTTTCCTTGAGCAAGCTGGGTGGTAGAGGTGGCTTTTGTTCCAGTAGATATTAAAGATGAACATTTTTGTTTCGCTGTGGGGAGATTAAGTGGATTTTCTCCTGGGCAGTTGTTGAAGAGCTGAAGTGGTGGTTATTTAGGGTAGGGCTGCAGCAGTCTGGAGAAAGGCATGGAGAGGGATCCTTTCCCTGCTTAGAGCCACACGGCTCCTCCTGGGAAACACGAAGCCGTAACAGTGTTTGGCTAGGAGGAACAGTCAGCAGCCACAGGAAGTCCCAAACCCAGGTTGGTTGCCCTCCAAACACAATGGCTTTTTCTCCCCACCCCACCCCTAGAATTAGCAATGACATCTAGTCAGCCTTCCTTCTGGTGACTTTGATGAGGCCTCAATTGACCCTTTGATTCTCTCATGAATTCACTCCTTTGTTGCATTTACCAAGGCCTGTGTGCCAGCACTGTGCTAGATGTTTGGGGAAGAAGATGATCCTGTCTTGGTTCTCAGATCACAGGTCACAGGTCGGCAGGGGCCACACGGCCCTGTCCTGTGATCTGTATAAAGAATTGCCTGCTGAGACTGCAGATCAGGGAAGGCTCCAAGGAGGAAGTGACAACCGACAGCAAATTTTGAAATAACAGTATTCCCTGTCACCAAACTGTACCTGTGTCATGCTGGCATGGGTGATGGGAATTGAGACTATAAACCCATTTCAGATCCGGACCTCGGCTTCCCAGCTTGGCCAGTATCCTGGCAGGATGCCTCTGAGCCACTCCGACGCGCCCCCCACCCCCCCACCCCCGGCCTAGGGCTGAGAAAGCCCTCTGAAGAGCCATACCTGGGAGGAAGGGATAACAACAGGTGACTGGCAGCAACGCCACTGTCATTTCCAAACGTGCTTCAAAATTCTCCAGGGACCCGAAAGCTTTTTCCACGTTCCACAAACCCAGAGGGAGGTTTGAACTGAACACGTCCAGGTCAGCTCTTGCCTCTGCTGCCCCCTAGCTGGGTGAACTTGGACGGATGGCCTTCGGCAAATCACTCAGTGGTCAGTTCCTTCACCTGGAAAACGAGGCAATGACATGTGTCCCCCAGGTGGTCAGGATGGTCAAAGTCACTCTATTCCAGAGTGACGTGCATCCCTGCTCCCGAAATCGCAGTTTACCACGGAGCCCAGGCTAAGGGGACAGGGCAGGCGTGTGTGGGGCTGTGCCCATAGTGTCCAGCACTGAGTCTGGGACAGAACAGCTGCTACCCCCAGCCCCAAGGGTCAGATGGGGACCAACAAATAGGGTGTGTGTGTGTGTCTCTCCCTCCCATCTTCCCTCCTACCTCTCTCTGAGGTTGACGCACCGGCCCATCTTTTAAGGGCTCCAAAGTCCTCGGGGAATGTTAATTAATAACCTCGCCATCTTGGGCTGGAGCGCAAACAGCTCCTCGGTCTCCTTTTGGGCAGGAGCCCAGTGAGTCAGGGCAGGCGATGGAGGGGGGCGGGAGCTGGCTCCCAGGTGTGTCAGCCCTGGACGGGCCCTTTGTGGGAGAGCGGCCGTCTTCTGGGTGAAGGGGAGCTGTGTCAGAGTGAAGACCAGGGCTCCTATTTACGGGGGCATTCTGAGAATTTGTGTAGTCATGCCCAAGCATTTCCATATTTAATATGGAGCATCTGATTATAAATTACTTTAAAACTTCTCCTTTAGATCACAATTAAGGTCTTATTTAAAAATTATGTAGGCACAGGTTACATTCTCTATGAATTTTAGGTCAAAATGGTAAAGGTGAAATGACAAAATATTTGTTTAAAAGGGGGTGAGGTGCCTGCTAGGGTGGAGACCACACAGTAAATGGGGGTGTTGGCCGGCAACATTGCTAGCATCCCCTTTCCCATCAGGGGGCCTGTCGGGGTAAGGGTCAAACAGAAATCAGGGAAGCTTCTCGGTGCCAGCAGGACGGGAGAGGATGTTAGCCCTTCTGTCCAGGGGAAAGACCCCTGCCTGGGAGAGGCTGGGAGGGGCAGTCTGTGGGGGCAGGAACGTGTCAGATATAGAAACAACAAAACGGGGCTTCGCTAGCAAAATGTGTAGGGGTCCAGATTTTTGTACATGCTTCAGAAGCCAGGGCGCCATTGCCAACACTGAGAAATTCCACAGAACATGGTGGGTGGTTTGCTGGGGTTGCCTCTAGAGCTTTCACAGGGCTCAGGCAGTACCAGACCCATCTTTCTGGAGGGGCAGGGACGTGGTAAGCAAGCAGCAGTTCCTGTGGACTGTGGCCGGCTTCTCAGCTCCAAATTCTGGGGCCCTTTTTTAGACTGATGGGCTGAGGTCAGTCTAACCACAGCCAGGGCCTCTGCCCCTTCCCAGGATGACAGGAAGCTGGTGTCGTGTGTGGCCCTTTCCCAAGGCTGCACTTTGAATGGCTTCCACCTCCGAGGGATGTGGGGAGGGTTAAGGAATGCACACAGAGCACACAGCACACAACAAACGTCGGTTATGATTACTTGTGGGATTGTACTTCAAATATATTCAAACTTACGTGAAAGAAGTACCTGTGAAACATGATGTGACTGTCATGCGGCCTTTGTATCACCTCCTTCCGAGCCATTCTACCGCTGGGCATGAGATCTCTTAGTAGTCAGCTTTACTTTTAGCTAATTTGCCTGGTGAACCTGAAGAGATATATGTAAGTCCCATCCGCCCGCCCGCCCTGCCATGGGTTCCGTCTGCATGAGCGTGGCAGCAAACTTAGACCGGTGGAGAATCTTGAATTGATCTAAGCCCTTTAGAAACCTGTTGGCGTCTTCCCATTACATTTGGGGGTAACAGAGACCCCAAAAGACACGGTCTAAAGGAGAGAATGCAGGCTGGGCTCCAGGGTTTGCTTGGTTTAGTGACTGTTTTGCTGCTCTTCCCTTCAGCTTTCCAAGAACCTGGCTTCATCTTTAGAGGAAACCCCATGGCCGGATTTCTAGCTGCTCATCCAGGAGAGACAGGCTGGTTCTTGTAGCTCTGACAAACACAGAAGCCTCAGCAATTTCTAACTCACACACTTACTCAAAGACCAGGTATTTTTAAAAGTTAATCACTTAATTAATTAATTAATATTTATTTATTTTATTTTTGGCTGTGTTGGGTCTTTGTTGCTGCATGCGGGCGAGGGGGGGCTACTCTTTGTTGCGGTACGTGGGCTTCTTATTGCGGTGGCTTCTCTTGTTGCGGAGCATGGGCTCTAGGCACGCGGGGATCAGTAGTTGTGGCTCATGGGCTCTAGAGCGCAGGCTCAGGAGCTGTGGCACACGGGCTTTGTTGCTCCGCGACATGTGGGATCTTCCCGGACCAGGGCTTGAACCCGTGTCCCCTGCATTGGCAGGCGGATTCTTAACCACTGCGCCACCAGGGAAGCCTAAGACGAGGTATCTTTTAGCAACAGCATGAACCAGGATCCATAAACGGTGAGTGAAAACATCATTAGAAACAACCAGGAAGCCTAAAATCCCAAACCCTATGGCTCTTGTTCACGATCCAGTGGTCTTAGTTTTTCACGAAATTCCAATGAACCTGGTTACCTGGTTTCCTAGGTCATGACAGCTGAAAAGCAGCACGTGAGTAGGTCAAACTAGCTTTTAATAAACAGTGGTAATGTGTGACCTAAGGAATTATAGAAAGCAATCTAGAATAATTTATCATGGAGGCAATGGAGTCAAGAAAGGAGTTCTAGACTAGCCCTCTGGTCTGCTTGGCTTCGGGTCCCTAACTCAGTACTGGCTTAATAAGCAGCAGGCCCTGTCACTCTCGGCTTCAACTCCCTTCTCCCTAAAATGGGTTATTGTGAAGATCAGGAAAATAATGGACAGCAATGCTTAAGTGCTGAATGAGCATGCATTAATGATGACTGGGGTGTGTGTACAAAAGTCATAAAGCGAGGGTTAAGCATATGCTCTGCTCTAAAAAAGCAGGCAGGTATATCAAACATTTTAGAGAGAATTTCATTTGGAAACACACTTAATGTGAACAATTACTAGGGAGATATATGATTAACACTTTTTTCCTTTTCCCTATGTCCCATAATGATGACATTTTACTTTCTTCCCTCCCTCTTTCCTTCCTTATCATCCTAGATGCCTGGCACATATGACAACTCAACACACATAAACTGAGTGAATTTGGGAAGTGACCTGGAAGGTTAAGTCCCCTGTAAAACAGTGTTTTTGGTCATGACTAGATCTGTACCCTCCATCTGGGGAAAACTCAGAGGAATAAACGGAGTTGTTTTGTTCTCTCACCTCACTCCCTCTCAGCAGTAGGAGACTCTGGAAAAGTGTAGCAACTCATTCAAAAGTTCCTATTTCTGTAAATTCAATAAAAACACAATTAAAATTTAGTAGGTGCTAAAACTTGGTTTTGAACTTTTATTAAAAAAATATATTTGCAAACATATAAAATTTAGGATGAAAAATGCTCATCTGAAAACAGGTAATAACTTAATATTTGCAAACATACACAGATGGTATAAAATCCATACCATTAAAAATGTTAATGATGCTGTATTGCGCTCATGGAACAAAAATCTTGCTGTAACCCCAGAGCTTCTCATGCTCACATTTCAGGGCGCTGAGACTCTGGTACACTGAAGGTCATGAGAGCCACATGGCCAAAGCAGGAATACAGAATAAAAAACCATTTAGAACACATACTGTTAAAAACACGTTTCTTAAGGAATCACACAGATAAAAGGGAAACACAATTTTGCATTTTCCCCATTCAAAGTGAACGATATTGCATCATAGCATTTCAAATGAAGATGTCAAATACAAAACTGAGTGAAACATTGCACACATCTCTCCTGCTGAATTTGCTGAAAAACAGGCTCCTTGAGGCCCCGGCCCACTCAGGGAAATGTTCTCAAGCACAGCTTTAAAAAGCTCAGTGTAAGTTGCTTTACTTGTTTCAGATCTTAACGTTTTAGACACCTGAAAACACAGGGCACTATTGGTTCCAGAAGGCCCTTTGAATACAACTGAAGAAAACCAAAGACAAGTAAGAAAGAAACACGTGCTCAGCAGCAAACGCGCAGCAAGAATGCAGGACACACGTCCGTGTGATTCCTCGTCTTCACTCACGTGGACTGAGCCCACTCGTGCCTGTGCTGCCTCTCATTCCTCTGTGTTTCATTTTGCCCAGAGTTACAGTATGATGGCTAATTTTGTTTTTTAAGCAGTTAGGCACCTTCAATTTCATGTTGCATTGTTAGTAATACAATGGCAGTTATGGCCTCTACTACCAAAATGAGAAAATTTCAAACTACATTCTTTGGGGAGGAGAGTAATAAAGCTGCGTGGTTTAAAAATATTTACCTAGTAGAAGATTTGATGGGGTTTAAAATTTTTACAAGAAAACATGGGTGGAAAAAGAACAATTCTTGACATGCAAAATCGGGTCATATTCTAAACTTAGCCTGTGCATCCTCCGGCAGAGAAGGACCCAGGTCAACTTGGGTTCTTAACAAAACCCCACTCCCAAAAGCCTTCCAAAGTAAGCCATGGACACTCACATTCACATGCAGACGGCATGAATGCTTCTGAAACTGACAGTCACTTGAAAACCTAGGATTCAAAGTCACACCTTACAAACCTCGGGAGAGATGCACAATGAGGAGGAGCTTCTTCCTTAAAGGAAAGGAGCAAGGCTGTTTGGGAGGTGGGAGTCCATTCAAAGACACCACATCAACTACAACCAAAGAAGGTAGTGCCACCCACCCAGGTGAGGGGGGGGGCATACAGACAGTCACAGTGACCTAAATGCAGGTCACCTGAAGTTGCAAACCTAGCAAGAAGCATCTCTGTTTTGGTGTCCATTTTGATTCACCTAAGGTTTAAAACTAAGATTCCAGTAAAGTCACTGCAGCAATGTAAACATGCAACCTAAACTAGCATGAGGTTCTGGACAGAAGCCTGAATGAGGAATAAGGCAACTGAACTGCGACTTTCGGGCCAGGGTCATCCAACTGCAACTGTTCAGGCTTGGCCTGACTTCTCTAGGGACTCATTCTGGCCTGAACTTCCTAGTCATCATGACGGGGGACTTCTGGCTTCTGAATTTTCAAAATGCTTTGAATACATAAATCTGGGAGCTGAAACAGGTTTACCCTTTTCAAGTCTCCATGACTTGGGCACTTAAAAATTTACTTTCACACTAAGGAAACCTTATCACAGATTCTCTTTACTGTCTGTCATATTCATTCCTTGGATTAAAGGGTGAAAATTAACAGATCTGATTAAAGACCCTCTTCAGGATATTCTCTCAACTCTCTTGTAATATTGTCCATACTCAAATCATCATTTCAATTCAAATGTCTATCATAACAAGAATCCCTCGATTCTTCCACTTACCAAAGCCCACTGAGACTACACCTGGGATGCGAGCAAACCTACCAGGGCAACTGTTTTCTGAGAACAGTCACGTGGCTCCCTGGACACCATCTCCTGGTGTCAGCAACACTTCACGTCTTACTGTAACCTTCTCTTTCCCAGGTGACACGCAAGCAATTCATTTTTGGTTGCTGAATTTACACACTACCTTTGAAAACAAACTATTCCTAATGGAGTATGAGAACTTAAAAGCTTCCCTGGCTTCTGCGCAATTCACAAATAACTAGGTAAATGCAATAGAGGACACTAAATTGGGAAGCAGAAAAGTTGCCCAGGAAGCATGTTTAGATTAACAAAAGCCAATCAAGGTATTCTTTATGCTAAAAAACTAAGAGCAAACTAAAACAAGTATGTAATTCACAAGTAATTTTCTAAAATCTCAGCTAGAAAAAAAAAAATCTGTGGACTTATGATTGAGTTACCATTAAAGCTTAAATGATTGTTCCCGAGGAACCATTACATCTGTCAGCATTATTCACAGCTAATCCTTATGCTAGCTGGTTGAGCCAATTGGGTTTTACCCCATCATTAAATAGTGCTCAGAAAAGTAAGCAGTGCATCTTAATTGGTTAAATACTACAAAATGACCTGTATCATAGAAACGAAGACATTTTCATTCAAAGAATATCTTAAAATTACTATTGCTGAAATAAATCAAAATCTACATTAAAATATTACTAATCACCATTACATGCCATAAAAGAATAAATATAAATCATGGCAGATCAATAGCAGCATAACAAAGCATCTTTACATATTTTCACACTTCGGGCTGCAAAAGTACTCACAGCCTAGGAATACATTGGTAAAGTTCTGAATTTCACACTTTGTTTTTAACTCCATATTCTATAATAAAGTAAGGGCAGTGTGAATAACAGCTCCCTTTTCTGCATAGCTTTAAAACTATTCTCAGTAGACTTGAGGAATGGAACCAGAATGGCTTTGTCAGATTGGTCCACTGGTCCTTTTGTCAAAGTGTTAAGGAAAACAATTAACAATGACTTCTCACTGTGTTTAGACAGAAAAGGAAAATAAGGCTATGATTCACACACAAATGTAACATTTTCAAAACCACTGGAGAGTAACTTAAAGTGAAGATTTCTGATAGAATTCGGGCCTTACCAGTCCCAGCCTTTATTTCAAAGATGTGCCACGCCTGCTCCCATACCATGACAGGGCCTGCAGGGCCTGATTCCAATGTATCCCCACACTGGGAGCCTGCCACATGGCAGCACTGGGGACACTTAAAAACAAAACACAATTAAGAAATTTCAGAACTTTTAAGGCCCAAGTGAGGCATTCATATAAAACATACTTCACTTGAACAAATCAGTCCTAATTTGCCAGCTTAAACTCTGACCCTTAAAACACGAAGCTACTTTGCACAGAGCTGACTTCTGCTCTGTTCTGAACTTGACTACCAGCCCAATGCTCAAGTTTTCAGGGGGGGAGTGGAGGGGAGAGGGGTGCAGACTGGGCTGAACTCTGACTGCTGCAAGGCTGGTGACCCCTTTTCCCTAAGACCTTGAACGTGAAAGTGAGTTGAAAATCAGATTCCTTATTTCACAAACTTGCTTAGATCTGATGAAAACACCCACACAACTCAACACAATGGTCTTTTTTTTTTTTTTTTTTTTTTTTTTTTGTCAAAACAAAGGTCTGCTGGTGATGCTTCACAGTGAAACCTCCATTATCACTGGGAACGTCACTTGGAAAACATTCTTAAGGAATGAGTCTCTTTCTCATAGGCTCAATTTCAGGATTCTCAAAACTCAATGTTCTGTTTAGAAGTTTCCATGATGAGGCCTATTGTTTCTGAGGTCGCCATTCTGCCTTTGGATCGACTCTGCTCCAGTCATAGGTTGTGGCTGTCTTTGTTCTTGGTCAGAACCTGCAAGTAGACTTCATGAAGCGTACTAAGGAAGCTGGAATCATTCTGGAAGAGATGGTAATGTCACATTTACCTCACTAGAGCTTACTTTCTTGATAACCGCTTAGGAAGAAGCTGTATACATGATCTGTATAACTAATTACCCAAAGAATCCCACCACCCAGAGATAACCATTAATATTTTGGAATTCACTCAGATATTCTTCCACCGGGAGCATATGCCCAAGAAGAGAGAAACACTGGTTCTGGCTAGTCGTGAATTTTCTTTATGAGCTGATTTTCTAAGAAGTCATACAATTTTTTTATTTTTAAAGAATGAAATTCAAAGATGAAATTGATGCCCTACATACCTTAATTAGATGTATTAATGTATCCTGGAGCTGAGACTTGCTGAGGATAATGGAAGGCTTTCTTTGATTTTCTGATGTTCCAACAGTGAGAGGAGAAGGGGAGCTTGCTTTCCTCTCAAGGTCTGAGGACCTTGTAACTGTCTGCTGGAAAACACTTGGGGACAGCAGGACTGAGGACACTGCCGAAGTTGTTGCAGGAACCAGTGGGGGGCCTGCCACCTGCAGGGGAACAATGGTCATTTTGCACCGTCAGCAGCCACGTTGATTAGTGGACGCCTGATAACAAGCATAAGCAGCAGGAGACTGGAGCCCAGAGTCCAGTGCTAACTGTTTGGGGTTCAGATAAACATTCAGGAGCAGCATCTGGGCATTTTACATCTGGTTAGGAAGCTTGTTAGCTGAAGGATAAAGAGTCCATTTATATGATAAGGATGCTCTAGAGTTGTTATGAGAAGCCAGGCCCGATCATCACAGAAGGGGGACCTGATAAATAACAGCAGGGTATGTACAGTAAGAATAGTCCTGTGATAAATCAAACATGTAAAGTTTTTCCATGAGGGGCACAGAAATGACTGGAAGAGGGCGTGAATGAACTTCCTGAGGTGATGGAAATGTTACATACCTTGGCTGGGTCATTACCCAAGGGATATACGTATGTTAAAACTCAATTAAAAAATCTGCATTTTATTATATGTAAGTTTTATTTCAATAAAAAGAGAATTTAAAAAAACCCAGTTATATGAAGCATTAGTTTCTTTCTTTTTAAAAATATTTATTTATTTGGCTGTACTGGGTCTTAGTTGGGGCATGCGGGATCTTTTAGTTGTGGCACGTGGGATCTAGTTTCCTGACCAGGGATCAAACCTGGGCCCCCCTGCATTGGGAGTGCGGAGTCTTAGCCACTGGACCACCAGGGAAACCCTGAGCCTTAGTTTCTTTGGTGGTGTTCAACGTATTTATTGTATCATTACAGGTATCAAAGATAAATATATATATTTTTTGTGGTACGCGGGCCCCTCACTGTTGTGGCCTCTCCCGTTGCGGAGCACAGGCTCCGGACGCGCAGGCTCAGCGGCCATGGCTCACGGGCCCAGCCGCTCCGCGGCATGTGGGATCTTCCCGGACTGGGGCACAAACCTGTGTCCCCTGCATCACAGCAGGCGGACTCTCAACCACTGCGCCACCAGGGAAGCCCCCAAAGATACATTTTAAAAACATAAATCTAATATCTATCTCCTTTCATTTAGATGTACTTCTGGGCTAATAACGGCTAACCATCAGAATACACAAAAGAGTAATAATTAGTATTTTAAATAACTCTCACATTTTGATACAATCAACAGAGAGCTATATATTTTTTTCCTCCTATCTGTCACCCTCCTCATTTACAAATAGCCAAGAGCTAGCCATAGTTTTGAGAATGTGGTTTCTGGGTTCTGAGCCATTTGGTTTGTTTTTTTGGTGCAACACCAGGCTGAGAGCTCCCGCCAATCACCATGCAGCGGACAAGCTACAGAAAAGACCCGTTAACAAGACCAGTCAGAAGCTGGCTATACTTTAAATTCTGAGACTTGAGGAGCGGTGTAAAGGCTCAAAGGCAAAAGGAATGTAAAAGTTTAAGAACTGAAAAAAGTAAGTGTGCATGTCAAGGCTGGTAGGTAATGGAGGATGAGGGCAACTTTTAAAAAATGAGGCAGGGGAGACACAGCAAGACCCAGAGCACACAGCCCTGGGAGGCTTTGTCGTCAGAGCAACGGGAAGCCAATGAGAGCATCGTAGTGATGCTGCCCTCTGTTTACTGAGACACCACAGCTCTTCCAGGGCAAAGACAATCTCCTACTCATAGGGACCAGGCTGACTTGCTCTCAGCAGTCGCCCATTCACAAACACTGAGTGACTGCCCCTGCTGTGGCCCACCTGCCCTCCCATACACACAGTCAGGGAAGACATCACTGCAGACAGATGCCTTGAGGCCTACAAAGGCCACAGCAATGAACTCTGCCTGGGGGAGCAGGAGGGGGCGTCTAAGATGGGCCTAGGCTTGAAAGCCAAAACTTTTCACTCAAGTGACAATGTTTTACTTCACACTCAGCAGAACTTAAACATACTGTGCTCTTCAGAAAAAGGGAATCCTTACCGGGATGGCACTGGATAACATCATAGGCTGGGCAAAAACTTCAGGATCCTGGTTTTGCTGCATAGACTGCAACGTTTAAAAAGAAAAGATGAACAGATGTAGCAAGTTTCAATTAAGATTTCTTAGTTACTGTGGAAAAATCTAGGTTAGCAGCAGTAAGGAATAGTTCAGACATGATCTGGTTCCTAGACTCCTGAGGGGAGAGGCTGACCAGAACTTGTGACAATGCAGAATGAGAGCTCTGGGACAGTACCCGACCCCCTTCAGTTCCACCCAAGAACAGGGGTGCGTGCAAAGCCTTGAAAGTGTCTCTAAGGAAAAAGCTGAAACCTGTATCTCTTATAAGAGCTGGGACAGCCCAAGCCTATTTTTGCTGTTGAGGCTGTAGAAATGCAAGATCCTGGCAGTGTGATACCTCCTGATAAGGTGATTTAAACTTTGGACAGGTGGCACTAAATAGTCTTCATACAGAGTCACAATTCCACATGTTAAATTTTATCCCCATTCCTGTGCAGAGCAAATACATTGGAACTCAATAAAGCCCAAGGTCCTAAAATTCAATACTGCCACATAAATGAAAATGTACATGTTTGTAAGCTTCCTTTGCAAGGAGGCATGCTGGAGAGCAGGGTGCCATCCCAGAAGGCAAAATCTGGAGCGGGTAGCATCCCCAACCACTGCTGGTTGTACTTCCAGAACAACAGGAACAGTGGCGGCAGACACACTGCAGGGGTGTGATACCTTACTGTTAAATAGAACATTTTCTCTCCTCCTTATACTGCAGACAGAAACGGCAAAAAATGACAATTTAATGATGTAACCGGGACACTAGGTTTCCTCTTTTTCTGTACAGAATTTCAATGGAATGGAAAAAATACTCCATTAACTAAGAAATAATATTCAATTATTATGATGGGCTCTTCTATATAATATTATTTGGTAAAATGTTAAGAGTTGGGGATTATAATTATTAAAGGGCATGAGACTAAAACCCTGAAAGGTTCTACTCCCTTTCAGTTCTCTGATCTTGCACAAGTCACTTCCAACTCTGACCTGACTTCCTCACTTGTAAACTCACCGACCTTATAAATTGAGGGACAAGCCTCTTCTTCACCCCCACACCCACTTCACCACTAAGTCCCACTGACCCTACTTCTTAACAAATCCACGGGTCCACACTCCCCAGTGCAGGCCCCCACCAGCTCAAGCCTGGGTGACTGCCCCAGCCTCCTTCCTGATGGGTCATTCTACTGCCATCTTCTCCTTTCCCGGCATGCCACCCTTGGCTCAAAGCACTTAAAAGACTCCCCAGGGCCCTTAGAACAAACCTCTAACTCCTTGACACAATTTACAAAGTTTTGCTCATCAACAAATACCTGCTCCCCTACATTTCTTTCCATGTAGATCCAGCCACAGTGCAAGTTCAGCAAATGCCCTCTCATGTCCAGGCCTCTGTATGTGCTATTTTCCTTGCTTCCACATACTCTTCCTACCTCTAGAATAGGTCTGGCTAACTTCTACTGAGTCTTCAGATCTCAGCTGAACATCAGTTTCCTGAGGAAGCTTTATTTGACCCCAGACCTCCAAATCTGGGATGGTCTGATGGCAGCCCTAACGCTCCTGGCACAAGGCAGGCACTCAGTGAGAGTACTGAGGGAGCCAGGGATGGAACAAAGATTGGGATAATCTGGATCTGTGGTCCCAAGTCAAATAAGAACTTCTGGAACTGTTAGGCAAAAATAAACAAAAAACCCTAAAATGTACACCCGGGAAGGAAAATACAAATACTGTTTCTTAGCTTTTATCAGTTGAAATAACTTTGGGAAGTGAATTGAGTTACAACACCAGTTACCAATGGTCTGGCTGATCACTGCAGGGCTTCTCTCTCCTTTCTTCTAGCTCCTGACACACTCAACAGCTGTCTCTTTAAACAACTGTCTCCTGTCAATTAAAATCCAGGTCTTTGCAGTTTCATCCCACCCAGTTACAGCCACCCACCCTCCTGCCAGTACCTGAAGGGGAGCAAGCACCATGTTGCTCAGGGAGGCTGAGGCTCTTGCTGCTGCTGTCTTCGTGGGAGGCTCTATGAAGCTCTCAGGCGTGGCCAGCTGGCCAGCTGCTGCAGAAAAGCTGGGTGCCACTGCACCTTTCCCAAGTGACTGTGTCTGTATTTGGTCATGCTGTGGGGTCAACCTGAGTTTCTGGAGAAGATCAACGCTTGGGAGGGATGTACCGGCTGTGTTTGTCACACTCAGCGGGGCCCTGAATGGGCTCTGGCTGGCAGTCAGACTGGTGTGGCTCAGCTCAGGGACTGGCTGACTCAGAAGTGGAGACCTCTGTCTAGGTGTGGTCTTCACTGCTTGCATCATGGTGGTGTTTCGGGGTAGGCTTGGGGGAGCCTGTCCAGTAGAAGCTTCTGCTGGTAGAGTAGGACTAAGCACAGGGTGCAACGGGATCGTATAGCTTGGGGCCTGCTTTTCGCTGGACTGTGTGATGGAGGCAGGAGTGATTAGCACCGGGGTGGTGACTTCAGGCTGGACTGAGTGGTGGGCAGCAGGATGGACACCCAGGTTTTCCGACTGAGGGGCCCCTCCTGGCTCAAAGGAAAATGGTAGGAACGAGCTGGGCTCTTTCTGGGAGGCATCTCCTGGCAGCTTCTCCACTTCTTCTGAATCCAGACCAAAAACTGTTGGCTGTTCCTTTGGCAAAGAGGTTCCAAATAATTCTTCCACTGTCAGATGTTTGTGTCCAGACGGAGCAGACTGAAAAACAAATCAAACCACCCAATGAAAGAAATCTCTTGCAAACCAGCGCATCTAAACTTCCTTTCCATCAACCAAAACAGTTTGCAGAAGCAAGGTTGGGTGGAGTCTGAAAATAGGAAATGGAACAAACTGAAGATGTTCTCAGGATTAAGGCCTAGGTACATCTATCTGGTCTCCCCAAGGTGGTGGACAGAAATCTGCATTAATAGTAAAATTCCAATTTTCCGGACTCTTAGGTGGTAGCTTAGAATTCACCTTTTTTTTGTTGGCAAACAGATATAAGGTGAAGGGGCAATTACTTTACTTCAAAGTTAATTGTGCCTAATTGCCCTATGTCAGTCACACATGGTAGGGAAATTACACTCAAGAGGACAGAGGGACCAAATGCTGATCAAGCAATCATACCTTTATTTTCATGACTTTTGACTAAAAGGTAGGCACTGCACCTTGAGGACTAGGCCTCAAATACCAGAAAATAAAATTAACTATTAAAGAAAATTAAAGTATAGCTGATACAACATTATATTAGTTACAGGTGTACAACATAGTGATTCAATATTTTTATAGATTGTACTTCATTTAAAGTTATTATAAAATATTGGTTATGTCCTCTGTGCTGTACAATATATCCTTATATCTTATTTATTTTATACATAGTAGTTGGTACCTCTTAATCCCCTACCGCGATCCTGCCCCTCCCAATTTAATCATTTTTTAAATAGCTAGCCATTCCTCCTTCCTACTCCTGAATCACAGAATCCTTAAGAAAAAGCGAAGCATTTAAGCCTGAACACGTTACATTTACATATAGTCTAGTGATCTGGTTTACTGACGCCACTGCAACGACTCAAAGGAGAAATATTCGTGCCTCCCACTTGTGAGCTTTCCTGCCCCTTCCCTTCAAGGACTATTGCTGAATTCATTTAACCTTTATTTGCTGAGTATGCACGGGGTGGCAGGTCCTGCTCTGACCTGGGCCCAAAGGACATACCAGGAAGTAATGACAAAGAGTCCTACCCTAACAGAGCTTACATTCTCATGGGAGACAAAGTACTCTGAGAACACAAGCAGCCTCAACTTACGGTTTTATCCCTAAAGTGTATGGACTTCTTAGTTGTTTACATATATGTTTACATGAAAAAAAAATTCACTTTCAGGGCCCCAGAAAGTCTATAAAGGCCTTAAAGTACACTGCATCTGAAATACAATGATGATAACACTATGGTATGATCCCATTTCTATAGGAAAACAAGCTCAGTTTTCCCCCAATGTTTGCTGCGTCCATTTGACAAATAATTAATGGTGTTAACCAGGTGCCAGGGGCATTGGGCTGTGAAGGGTGGGGAGAAGAAGAGAGAGGGAGCTTCTGGGCAGCAGGCTCTTAAGGGAAGGGGGTTAGGGATCCCCTCTGTTGAGAGACAACAGGGAAGGGAGGACTGAGGATGCAGGGGAGCTTACACATAAGGGACAGAAAAAGTTTCGGGGTCGCCGCTGTGCACTTTCTCCCTGGTGTCAGGGCAGAAGCACCTGCTGGGTGAGAGAGAGGTGGCCGGGAGAGCGTAGGTGGTGCGGAATAGCTGTTGTGGAGGAAGAGGCAGAGCCTCCTCAAGTTGTAAAAAAATCACAACTTCGTACCAAACCATTCATTATATCTTAGAAAATAGTCAATGAAGAGAATTCTATTAATATTAAAGCTAGCATAATGTATCTTGGCAAGTTAATGTGACGAGAGGCTTTGTTTAGGTGAAGGAACTCTCACGTGGCACATTCAGGCCCCCGCTAACAATGCTGTAGCGAGACTAGTAAGACTGTCTTGTCACAACACTTTCTAGCACTTCAAGGGATTTTCCAGATTCACAGTCTCACTCCAAATACTAGGCAGCACTAACACCTCATCATAAACTGTGGATGTGAAGAACTGCAAAAGACTTTATATGGTTTAATATCCTTACATTTTTACTTCTGGAAAACTGCAGAGCTTAGGGTCTGAAATAACAAGTACCTAGGTTCAAGTCCCAGCTGTTAACTCGTAAAATTACAGCATTTCTATGTAGTGCGCTCATTTGAAAACTGAGGGCAACTGTGGCTAATTGCCTCACAGAGCTGTTGTAAAAATTAAGTTCTCGATATAATGTCTGGTGCCCAACAAGCATTCAATAATTGGGAGTTGGCTATTATCATCATTATATGAACCCAGATACAGTCTTTTTTTTTTTTTGCTGCAAAAAGCTTTATTGTTTCCATTTGGTCCAAGGCTTGGGAGATGGGTCCAGGGTGGTTAAAAAGCTGCCTAGTGGCTGCAGAGAGGGGCTTCAGGCAGAAGCCCTGACACCAGAGGGGCTCCTCAGAGGCCGCTGGGCTCTGGAGGCTCTTAATCATGCTTGAGGGTGAGACTTTCGAAGAGATACTCGCCCAGCCCAGCCTGGGGACCAAACAGCTTGCGGAGGTTGGTCAGGCGGTGACTCATCTTCTTCATGAGTTTCACCTCCTTATCTAGGAAGTGGCTCTCCAGGAAGTCACAGAGGTGGAGGTCTGGGCGGGCAGAACCCAGGGCATGCAGATCCAAAAGGCCTGGTTCAGGTTCTCCTCCACGAGAATGGCAGCTTCCAAAGTGTCCTGGGTTTGTAGCCCACTCATCTTGAGATGGCTTCTGCATGTCCTCGAAGAGGGCACGGCTGCCACACTGGTTTTGCATTTTCAAGAGACGCTGGGCGCCCTTGCACTTCTTCCCCACCAATTCACAGAAAAAGTGGCCCATGTCCTCCAGAGCCACGTTGTCGTGGTTGAAATAGAAGCCCAGAGAGGAGGTAGGTGTAGGAAGCCCGCAGATGCATGCTGACCAGGCAGCTGATGGCAGCCTCCACCTTGGTGGAATAATTCTGACGAATCTGGGAGCTCAGGGTTGATCGGTAATGAGGAGTTATGCTCAAAAAATGGTGTTAGCTGGTCCTGGTGGCCAAGGATAGCTGAGTGGCTGATTCTGAAGGTTGAGACTGGAAAAAAGGTTGGAGGGTGGTCGGAGGCTGGAGCAAGAGGCGTCCCTGGGTCTCTTCCGTCCAAACACTGTTGAAGCAAGAGACAGATCTGCGGGACTGGTGAGCACATTGCCCCACATATACTCTTTAACAGCAATTATGATAAATCTGTGTGTGGATATGTTTTAAAGAATATCAAATAATATGTGGGGATATTAAAAATCTATTAAATCCTTTTAGAATATCATCCCCTATAATGCAAAATAATAACAAAACCACTTGATGGGATACGGAGGCTGTGCTATTATAAATCACCCCATTGTTCCCTGAGGCAAGGAGTCATTAAAGACACAGCTGTTTGTTTAGAATTCACTGGTAACGTTTCAAATCCATTCAAAGTAATCTGAAATAGACAATGAATTCTGATATGGGACAGATGTCTCTTTCTCTCTGTCCAGGCCACATAACTGCAGTAGAATGCACAGGTTCCAACCCCAGGCTGAACACTGTGATCTACTCACTTTTGGATCCCTGGCATCATAAATGTCTGCTGATGAGCAGAGAGACAATTCCTTCCCCCTTCCCATTTCTAAAAGTTATGGTAAAATATACATAACAAAAGTTACCAATTTAACCATATTTAACCATATTTATACCTAAGTGTAAAATTCAGTGGCATTCAGAATATTCACAATGCTGTCGATTTACACAAGTTTTTCATCAACCCTAATAGAAACTCTGTACCCATTAAACAACTCCCTATCTTCTCTCCCGGTCACCCCCAATGCCCCACCCACAGACCCTGGTAATCTCTATTCTACTTTCTGTATCTATAAATTTGCCTACTCTACCTACCTTGTTTAGGTGTAATCATACAATATTTGTCATTTTGTGACTGACTTAATTTCACCTAGCATGTTTTCAAGGTTCATCCATGTTGTAGCAGGTATCAGAATTTCATTCCTTTTTATTTTTTATTTTTATTATTATTTTTTTGGCTGCGCCTCGTGGCTTGCGGGATCTTAGTTCCCTAACCAGCGATCAAACCTGTGCCCTCTGCACTGGAAGCGCAGAATCCTAACCACTGGACCACCAGGGTATTCCCAGAATATCATTCCTTTTAAAGGCTGAATAACACTCCATTGTATGTATATACCACATTTTGTTTATCCATTCATCTGATGATTGACAATTTGTTTCCACCTCTTGGCTGTTATGAATAATGCTTCATAGAACATTAGTGTAAAAGTGTCTGTTTTAGTCCTTGTTTTCAATTCTGAGGAACAGAACTGCTGCATCATATGGCAATTCCACATTTTAACTTTTTGAGGAACCGCCAAACTGTTCTCCAGGGCTGCTGTACCATTTTACATTACCATAACTCTTGTTGGCCTTTTGTGTATGTTATTTGGAGAAGTTTCTATTCAGCCCTTTGCCCGTTTAAAAAATTTATTTATTTATTTACTATTTTTTGGCTGCACCATGCAGCATGCAGGATCTTAGTTCCCAGACCAGGGACTGAACCCATGCCCACTGCAGTGGAAGCTCGGAGTCTTAACCACTGGACTGCCAGGGAAGTTACCCCTTTGCCCATTTTTGAGTTGGGTTAATTCCTTTTTTACACATCATGTTTAGAACAAAATGGTGAAGACTGCTTGGCAAAAGAAGTGCTGGAAAACTACACTAATTCTTATTCATTAATGCAAATTATGTAGTTTTTTTTTGCCACGCCACACGGCATGCAGGATCTTAGTACCCCAACCAGGGATTGAACCTGTGCCCCCTGCAGTGGAAGTGCGGAGTCCTGACCGCTGGACTGCCAGGGAATTCCCAATTACGTAGATCTTAACCACCATATTTTTTTATATATATGTGTATATATATATATATATAAACACGCACAAACCAACATTTAGACATACCTACTTTAAAAAACACAGACCACATTGGGACTATCTTGCAGAAACTTAAGAGTCTTTTCCAGGGAAGAATACTATTTTATGTTATAATGAAAGGAGCAATCCAACAATAGGACATGGAGACGCCTCACCATGAAATACACCTTAGGCTTCGTAAATGACACGATCCAGGTAGCAATTTTTATCTATCTAGTGGAACACAAATCAACTTTTGAACAACTAACATTACCCACATTTACATGTGAAATGTTTCTACACTTACACTTAAAAACTGGTATCTCTAGGGACTTTCCTGGTGGTCCAGTGGTTAAGAACCTGCCTTCCGATGCAGAGGACATGGGTTTGATCCCTGGTCAGGGAACTAAGATGCCACATGCTGCAGGGCAACTTAGCCCGCGGGCCGCAACTGAGTCTGCACGCCGCAAGGAAAGATGCCGCATGCCACAGCTAAGACCCGACAGAGCCAAATAAATAAATAAATATTAAAAAAAATAAATTACCTTCCAAGATGATTAGAATGGTGAATGTCTTATGGGGTTTGATGATAATGTTTATTTCAGTATAGAAAAACAGGGCTTACTTTGAAGTATAAATATTTACTGTATAAATATTTACTAATAAATATTAATAAATATTTACTGAATTAATACATACATCTAAGACTGTTGAAAAAAACTGGTATTTTTTTTAAAAGTCTCTCTAAATCCTCCATTAAAAAAATATATACATATTTATTTATTTTCTTTCTTTCTTTCTTTTGGCTGCGTTAGGTCTTAGTTGCTGCACACAGAATCTTTGTTGAGGCATGCGAGATCTTTCGTTGCAGCACGTGGGCTTCCCTCTAGTTGTGGTGTGCAGGCTTCAGAGTGTGTGGGCTCTGTAGTTGTGGCGCGAGGGCGGGCTCTAGCGTTGAGGCACGAGAGCTTGGTGGTTGTGGCACACGGGCTTGGTTGCCCCACAAATCTTAGTTGGAATCTTAGTTCCCTGACCAGGGATCGAACCTAAGTCCCCTGCATTGGAAAGTGGATTCTTTACCACTGGACCACCAGGGAAGTCCCCCAAACTGGTATTTCTAATGGTATGAAATCTACTTCATATTAAAAAATGGGACTTCCCCGGTGGTCCAGTGGGTAAGACTCTACACTCCCAATGCAGAGTGCCCGGGTCTGATCCCTGGTCGGGGAACTAAATCCTGCATGCATGCTGCAACTAAGAGTTCGAACACCGCAACAAAGGAGTCTGCATGCTGCAACTAAAAGATCCCGCATGCCTCAATGAAGATCCTTCGTGCCGCAATTAAGACCTGGCACAGCCTAAATAAATATAAATAAGTAAATAAATAATGAAACCATATGGTAGAATGCTGAACTCTGATGGCAAAAGCAGCAGAAAGTTTCCAATTTCTCCATGCTGCCTCCCTGCAGCTTCTGCCAGGCCAGAGACAGATTCTCACATTTTCTCTGGAATAGGGTGTGTGGTAAAGCTTTAGGGTTTCAGAGGTATCTCACGTGAGGCAGAATAAATGAGGTTACGAGGGCAATAAGAGCTATCATAGACAGAACGCTCATTACACACGAGGCCCTGTGCTACACACTTTACACGCATTACTCTATTAATCGGTGAGGGCAGTACTATTATTATTGCCATTTTATAGATGATGACCAAGTACAACAACAGAACCAGACTCCAACCTAGTTCTAACAAGACAGTCCATATTCTTAACCATTATTCCACCATCCTGAGATGTCCATCAAGTAGATGATAGGTTACCTACTCAACTGAATGGTGATATGATCCTCTGGGGAACAGAGGTGCAGCTAAGACTTGAATAAATAAGAGGTGGATACAAGTCAAAAGGTACCAACTTTTGGAAATATGTAACTGGCTGAATCAGTCGCAAGAGGCTGAGTAGGCAGAGCATGCGTCTCCACACAAACTCCCCAAAGCTTTATAGTCTCTGAGTTGTACAGGACCCTCTCTATGCTTCTCTGCCTCTGACAAGAAAAACTGGCTGCATTCCTCTAGTAGCTGGGCTTATTTATTCATGGATTCATCTTCCATCATCCATAGAAAAGGTGAAATTTTATTCTTTACTCATCTTTGAAGACTGGATTCTGAGTTCTGTAATGCCTCACTTAAATCAAGTTTTAGTCTGACCATGCCCCTGGGAAATGGAATTCAATGAGTGACACCATGTATGATACTCAAAAAAAATTCTAATAAACTGTATCAGGGGACTTCCCTGGTGGTCCAGTGGCTAAGACTCCGAGCTCCCTATGCAGGGCGCCCGGGTTCGATCCCTGGTCAGGGAACTAGATGCTACATGCCGCAACTAAACATCCCGCTTGCCACAACTAAACGATCACACGGGCTGCAACGAAGATCCTGCATGCTGCAGTGAAGATCCCACGTGCCACAATGAAGACCCGGCACAGCCAAATAAATAAATAAATATTAAAAAACCCCTAAGAAACAAAACAACAACAAAACTGTATCAGGTTTTCCATTGTTCCTTCCTCACCCCATAGCTCTTGCTATTTAGAGAACTTCATATTTCTGTTTGGATTTATTGTGTCCATGTCAGATTTCCTACCTGATAGTGCCCTGAGCACACTAGAAGATACGATTATTGTTAACCACAGGAACCAAAAAAACAATACAAAACAAACTAGAGAAATAGTCCCAAGGGAATTTTAATAAGTAAATTATGAAACTGAAATAAAATATAATACTAGTAAGGCTTGACAGCATTACTTGCTCCTCAGCACTAGATGGCAGTGTTACTAAACCAACATACAATCTGCATGCAGGGCCGATTATGGATTTTAGCTAATTTTAGACATGGCTCTGACAATATCCAGATCTCAATATTTTACAAAATGCTGTCACTTTGGCTATAAAATGGAGTTTCTGGGGGTCCATTTCTTCATTTGGATCTCACAGTCAGTCTGTGAGTTAGGCACTGCCAAGAATCCTTAATCCCATGATTCAGAAGGAAAGGGGAAGTGACTGGCCCACTGGCTGATAAACCAGACCAGAAGGAATCTGCTCCTTCCCTTGCTGCCTCTCTTAACATATATTTTTTAAAAATTAAGTTTTATATAGCACTGCTTTTTTCTTTGATTTTTTAAAAACACAGCATTGCTTCTAATATATGTTTGACCTTTAGGATCCTCAGTCCAAATACAGTAAAAATGGAGCAAAGGAATGTGGTATACAAAATGGGTTTAAATTAATTACCATCTACATACCTAAAAACTTTATAGATACATTGCTGATGGGAATGTAAAATGGTACAGCCTCTCTGGAAAACAGTATGGCAGGGCAGTTTCCTATTAAACTAAAACATGCAATTACCAAATTACCCAACATTTGCACTCTTGGGCATTTATCCCAGAGTAAAGGGAATTTATGTACAAAAACCTATATACAAATGTTCATGGAAACTTTATTCATAATAGTCCCAAACTGAAAACAACTCAGATGTCCTTTAACAAGTTAATGGTTAAAAATGTTAATTCCACTCAGCAATGACAGGGAACTACTGATATACATAACAATTTCAATGAATCTCCAGGAGTTATGCTGAGTGAAGAAACATAATCCCCAAAGGTTATATATTATATGATTCCATTTATAAAAAATTCTTGAAATGACAACATTACAGACCTGGAGACAGATTAGTCACTGCCAGGGGTTAGGAATGCCAGAAGAAGGCTGGGAGGGTGTGACATATAAGTTTGTGCAATAACAAAAGGGCAACACAGAGGATTCTTGTGGTGATGGAAGTCTTCTGTATCTTGACTGTGGTGGAAGACATACAAAGCTCTACATGAGATAAAATTGCATAGAACTCAATAAACACATGCACATACACACAAATGAGTATGAATAAAACTGAGGAAATGTGAACAAGATGGGTATATTGTATCAATATTCTGGTTGTGATATTGTACTGTATTTTACAACCTGTTATCAATGGAGTAAATGGATAAAGGGGACATGGATCTTTGTGTATTATTTCTTACAACTGCATATTAATCTATAATTATCTCAAAATAAAAAGTTTAATTAAAAAACTATGGTTTTCTGGGACTTCCCTGGTGGTCCAGTGGTTAAGACTCTGTGTTCCCAACGCAGGGGGCCGAGGTTTGATCCCTGGTCAGGGAAGATCCCACATGCCATGGAGCAACAAAGCCCATGTGCCACAAATACTGAGCCTGCTCTCTAGAGCCTGTGAGCCACAACTACTGAAGCTTGTGCGCCTAGAGCCCGTGCCCTGCAACAAGAGAAGCCACCGCAATGAGAAGCCCGTGCACCACAACAAAGACTAGCCCTGCTTGCTGCAACTAGAGAAAGCCCGCGCGCAGCAACAAAGACCCAACGCAGCCAAAAAAAAGGGTGGTGAGGGACTTCCCTGGTGGCGCAGCGGTTAAGAATCCTCCTGCCAATGCAGGGGACACAGGTTCGATCCCTGGTCTGGGAAGATCCCACATGCCATGGAGCAACTAAGCTCGTGTGCCACAACTACTGAAGCCCATGTGCCTAGAGCCCGTGCCCTGCAACAAGAGGAGCCACCGCAATGAGAAGCCCGTGCACCGCAATGAAGAGTAGCCCCCGCTCATCACAACTAGGGAAAGCCCACGTGCAGCAACAAAGACCCAACACAGCCAAAAATAAATAAATAAATAAATAAATACATTTATTAAAAAAATAAATAAATAAAATAGGGTGGTGAGAGAGGCTCTCACCTTTATGGAAGACACTAGAGATCTGAAGGAAGAAAGGAAGCAAGCTACTTCTAGGAGGGAAGTCTTCCAGGCCAAGGGAACTGTAAGTGCAAAGGCCTGTGCTGAGGCAGGGGCATGTGTGGCACATTTGTGGAAAGGCAGGAAAGCCAATGAGGCTGGGAGCAAGGCAGAAAGGTAGAGGATGAGGCCAGGGTTAGGGGGGCCAGATCAGGTAGGGCCTTGTAAGCCACTGCCATGACCCTGGCTTTTATTTGAGTGAGATGAGATACCACTGGAGGAAGGCCATGATCTAACTTATGTTATACCAGGATTACTTTGGCTGTTGGGTTAAGAATAGGGGAGGGAGTGGCAAGGGCAAATGCTGGGAAACCAGACAAGAGGCTACGGCAAAATCCAGATGCAAGATAGTTTTACATGGACCAGGGGATATGACATAAGAGGATGACATTACATGGCTGCCTGTACATAAATACTTTGACAGATGAACAACAAATCAAAATTGTACTGCATTAAAATCCTTACAAAATGTTGACTCTGTTAGGTTACCTTAGGTGAAGTTAGGGCTTTAGCTGTACAAACCTTATCTTGGGACCCGGATGGCGTCTCTTCTAGAGTCTCGGTGCTTCCCAGATTGGAGATCTGAGTACTTGGCTGTAACCCAGGACTGGAGATATTTGAATTGCCCATCTGATTCTTAAATTAGAAGGAAAAGTATATCAGGTGAAAAGCTTGCTATTCTTTGGCTCACAAAACAGCATTCAAGGTTACTAGCAATATTATTTTAAAAGTCAAGCATAAAATCCCCCCAAATGTTTGCTCTGGACCTACATGTAAATTAACCTGTACAATAAAATTTCTAGAAAGCTGAGCACCTGATTTTAGACAATAGTGTTAGTAACAACTACTATTTTTATAACCCCTTTAAGGAAAAGCAAATAGCATTACTTTATCATGTACTCTTTTCCATTTTATTTTTTAAGTTAATATATGGTGGAATTAACTTTTGGAGTGCACAGTTCTATCTGTGTACCACCTATCGCCACAATCAGGATATAAAACATATTGATCACCCCCCAAAACTCCCTCGTGCTATCCCAATGCAGTCATGCCCTCCCTCCACTCCTGGCAACCAGTGATCTGTTCTCTGGCACTAATTCTGTCTTTTCGGGAATGTCATATAAATGGAATGCTGGCTTCTTTAACTTAGAATAATGCCTTTGAGATTCATCCAAGCTGTTGTATGTATTGGGCTGGCCAAAAAGTTCGTTTGGGTTTTTTCCATAACGGTCTTAAAGTTTTTTAACCATTTACCTATAGGAGGACATTTGTGTTGCTTCCAGTTTTTGGTGACTATGAATACAGCTTCTACAAACATTCATGTACAGGTTTTTGTGTGGACAAAAGCTTTATTTTCTAGAGTAAATTCCTAGGAGTGGTAATTCTGGGTCATATAGTAAATATATATTTCTTCTAAATTTTTGTACTTTTATTTTTTACATTTAGATCTACTGACCCATTTTAAGTTGATTTTTATATAAGGTGTTACATTTAGGTTGAGGTTCATTTTTTTGGACATATGAATGTACAAGTACTCTAATACCATCATATATTTTAAAAATTGAATTAAAAAGGTCTTTAGGGACTTCCCTGGTAGTGCAGTGGGTAAGACTCTGCACTCCCAATGCAGGGGGCCTGGTTCAATCCCTGGTCGGGGAACTAGATCCCGCATGTATGCCGCAACTAAGAAGCGTGCATGCTGCAACTAAGACCCAGAACAGCCAAAATAAATAAATTAATTAAAAAGTCTCTAAACATCACTATCACAGATGACAAAACATTGTAATAAAGTGTTTAAAAATTCCTGTTAACTTGTATCTTTGTTCTTAGAAAGAATCCTAAAAAAATGATCACTAGATGGACATGGAATTTTTAGAAACTTATATATTTAGGCTATATAATCGAGCATCTAGTGAGCATTATCTGTGTCAAAATAGACACCAAAACCAGTTTAGAACAGTCAAGGGACCAGACTTTTTAAAAACAGAAGCTCCAAACTTTAGTTCAGAGACAGATTAACTTTCTTGACACCATATTATAAAGATATGTGCCTAGTGCAGGAGTAGGTACTGAATGTGAAATGAATGGATAATATGCATTTTTTTCCTATTCAAATGACTTAGTCCTTGTATTATTTCAGAACACCATTTACTCAATGTTACGCATTTAAGCAGAGGTGAAGTAGTCTGTGAAAGCTTATAAACTGTCTTATCTTCTAACATACCTCTTTATGCAACACCACCATCAACCAGTATCAACACCTTATGGGGAATCCTTGGAACTGAACTGTATTAGAGAAAATATAATGGGTTGGCCCAAAAGTTCGTTCCGGTTTTTCCACAAAATGTTACGAACTTTTGGGCCAACCCAATATAAACTGAAAACACTGCTCACAACAAGTTCTTAAGATGGAAGGTGCAAATGTTCAGGAGCATCTTTAAAATTGGGAGTTTTCACATAAAAATCCTGGCTTGTCATTTTCAGAGAGAAGCTGAATAATTTGGCACACCAGCCCATTTGGTAATGACTGGTTATAGCTGAGCTGCAACTGACCAGATGACACAGGGACAGGCTCGCTGTTGGTTTTACTTCCACTCTGATTCACTGTGGGTGCCACTGTGGCCCACCTGGTTTTGGGACATGTGAGTCTGCAATACTTACTTAACTCAACATAAGCTATAAGATGGGTTGTACTTTAAAAGGTTTCCAGAACTTCAAATATTTTATTACACTTATGCAGGGCTGTTCTTGGAAGGTTTGTTTGTTTGTTTATTTATTTATTTTTGAGGGTTTATTTTGGGTTTGTTTGTTAATGATAGTAACCAGTATTCATAAGAATTGGGAGAAATGGACAATCAGAAACAAACGTTTTTTTTTTTTTTTAATTTTGTTTTTGGCTGCGTTGGGTCTTCATTGCTGCGCACATGCTTTCTCTAGTTGTTGTTGAGCAGGGGCTACTCTTTGTTGCGGTGCACGTGCTTCTCATTGCGGTGGCTTCTCTTGTTGTGCAGCACAGGCTCTAGGCATGTGGGCTTCAGTAGTTGCAGCATGTGGGCTCAGTAGTTGTGGCTTGCGGGCTCTAGAGTGCAGGCTCAGTAGTTGTGGTGCACAGGCTTAGCTGCTCCGAGGCATGAGGGATCTTCCTGGACTAGGGATCGAACCCGTGTCCCCCGCGTTGGCAGGTGGATTCTTTTTTTTTTTTTTTGCGGTACGTGAGCCTCTCACTGCTGTGGCCTCTCCCGTTGCGGAGCAGAGGCTCCGCGGCACGTGGGATCTTCCCGAACCGGGGCACGAACCCGTGTCCCCTGCATCGGCAGGCGGACTCTCAACCACTGCGCCACCAGGGAAGCCCGGCAGGTGGATTCTTAACCACTGCACCACCAGGGAAGTCCCACAAACAAACTTTTGGGAAGATAATTTTACAGTATTTGGTAAAAACCTTAAAAATGTCAAAATCCTTTGATTTACCAATCCCATTTCAAGTAACTTATCTTAAGAGAAAATTAATGCTAATTAATAACAAGACAGCTACCAAAGGTATACTTCTGAGTTCTTAAACGGAATTAGAAAAATCTAGGATATTGTTTATATAAGGCACAGAAATAAAAATATACAACTATTAACATCACAGTTTGCTTTTTCAAAAGCTTTTCATTCTACCAAATGAACTTTCCCAGGGACTCCCTGTGAGATAAATATTGTCACAAAAAGATACTGTTCTTTGGAAAAAAAATAGGTTACAAAAAAGTTAATGAAAAAGTAGTTTTAAAACTAATTAATAAAACTGTGTACTTAAATATTATCACACACATTGGGACATATTTAGACAAATTTGTAGAAGGATAAATAACAAGGCATTAGTAGCAATTATTTCTAGGTGGTGGAATTATTTTTTTTCCCGTTTATTATAATTTTAAAATATAAAGTTTTCTATAATTAATATGCACTGCTTACATAATAAGAAAAATAAGTGTTCCTTTTTTTTAAGAACAAAAAAATCCCTACCAAAATCTAGGATTACATCCTGTGGCTAGATGTGACTCAGAATGGGCCAACCTTAGTCAAGGCCTGTGTTTCAGCTATCTTTCTTTACATTAAAAACAGGAAAGTTGGGGGACTTCCCTAGTGGTCCAGTGGGTAGGACTCCGTACTCCCAATGCAAGGGGCCTGGGTTTGATCCCTGGTTGGGGAACTGGATTCCACTCCACATGCATGCCGCAACTAAGAGTTTGCATGCTGCAACTAAGAAGTCCGCATGCCGCAACTAAGAAGTCCATGTGCTGCAACTAAAAAGATCCCACATGCCACAACGAAGATCCTGTGTGCTGCAGCTGGGACCCGGCACAGCCAAAATGAATGAATAAATAAATAAATGAATGAATAAATAAATATTAAAAAACCCAGGAAGTTGGTTAAAACAAACTACTATAGGACTTGGGGAGAAAATGTTTATTATAAAGTGTTTTTATTTTCAAATAGTCTCTATTATAAATTCTTCACTCAAAAGTCTGGAATTTCCGGACTTCCCTGATGGTCCAGTGGTTAAGAATCCATCTTGCAATGCAGGGGACGCCAGTTCGATCCCTGGTTGGGGAACTAAGATCCCATATGCCAAGGGGCAACTAAGCCTGCATGTCACAATTAGAGAAAAGCCTGCACACCACAACAAAGCAGAAGAGCCCGTGTGCCGCAAATAAGACCCGACGCAGCCAAAAAAAAAAAAAAAAAAGTCTGGAATTTCATTCACTGTATTATATACACTGGACAGGGGAGATTTAGAATTGGGATTAAATTCCATCACTGAGGCCTAGCTTGTACCCCTGCTCTTGAAACTATCAATCTCCCAAGTCTCTACCTAAAGATAAAGGGTCCATCTGGAACCATCAGCACCAGAGAAGAGCCCATCCAAACTCTAAGATGGGAATTCATGGGCCACTGCTAATACTAACTCCATTTGATTAGATGATAGGCAAGTGCAGACAAGAAACGAAACTCTTGTTTAAGGAAGCGCCACCTATTTATGGACGGTTTTCAAAATTAGAAAGAACATATTATGAAGTAAATATCAAAGATTTAACTAAATTCCCAAAGGTTTAGTCTTAATCCAACCACAGTAATTTCATTTATTCCACACGATGGAAGAATTTTCTTTACAACGGTAATTACTGCACTTCCCATATTTTCTACTTTTGCAATGTTTATTAACTAGAAATCGTGTCAGATTTTTTTTTTTTTTTTTTTTTTGCGGTACGTGGGCCTCTCACTGCTGTGGCCTCTCCCGTTGCGGAGCACAGGCTCCGGACGCGCAGGCTCAGCGGCCATGGCTCACGGGCCCAGCCGCTCCGCGGCATGCGGGATCTTCCCGGACCGGGGCACGAACCCGCGTCCCCTTCATCGGCAGGCGGACTCTCAACCACTGCGCCACCAGGGAAGCCCCGTGTCAGATTTTTATTCTGCTCATGTGACCTAGAGTTCCTTTACAGCTCTGTGTAGAAAAACAAGGCTTTAGTTCTTTCTTTCCTTTGGAGATTACTCACTTCTCAGCCTGAGGGGGAAGGCGAGCCATCTCCTGGAGTGTCTGCTCTAGTGTACAGTGCCTATACTTCCTATCCTGTGTGGCACCTTGATCTACTCATCACTGGGAAGAGGTGACAGAGCTCGGAACTTATTAGTTATTTGTTGTCAGAACACCAAAAGGTCTGTATAAAAACAGAACAAGGCATCTATGTAGATAACCCATATCTCATTAAGGATATGAGAGGGAATTTATGGTAATATATGGTAACCTAAAAGTTCACAAATGATTCTTGAATTTAATCTCATCTAGTTTCCGAAGAATCAAGGAATTCATTATAGAGATGACTGCTTTTCCTATATTAATTTTCACAGATCCACAAATTCTTCATAATTCTGTATGAGACACTGAGGAATCTGGTACAAACTGAAACTTCTCATGGGCTCTAAGTACATTTCTCTGCCCAGGAGGTGGGACCTTTGGTGTCTGAACATGAAGATTTGTTGTAGTTTACGGTGAATATGACTGTTTTTAATTAGGGGCAACTACCTTCTAGAGCACTGCTTCCAAAGTTTGTTCCCCGAACTCTAGATTCTTGAGATGTTAAAGGGCAGTATGTGAAAAATGGTCCTGTAGTCAAGTCAATCTGGAACTTGAGGTTACTGTTTTGTTTACTGTGGGACCTCTCAGAGTCTTGAGCACTGTAACGCCCCAAGAAGATGGGGGAGGAGAAGCCATTCTAACAATGTTTTCTTAACTCATTTGACCAATTAGAACCTCTTTTCAAGGACCACCTGTTAACAATGTAGAGGCTAGTGTTAGAGAACTGTTAAGGGAGCTACAGTCTTAGCGTTTTTCACACCTTGTTCCTTTAACTTTTGGTGAGGTGAAGATTCAACAAAAAAAGCTTAACTTAACCCAATGTTAGTAAAGAGTAAGATGACAATTACAATTCTGCTGAAACAAAGTGCAGCAGTGGAAACCTTCCACCTCACTCCAAGGAAGCGTGGGGCTTTGAAGTGCCGATGTCAGGTGAAAAGCCAGGACAGCTCCAAAGCCACAAGGTTTGAAGACCACTGAGGAACTGCCCACTGCTTGGCACATAGTGGACAGTTCATAAGTATGTATTGAATAAATTAATGAATGCACCACAACTTCCATTTAATTCAACTTTGGGGAGAAAATGTTATTAACTTTTAAACTAAAATACAGGGAGGGACTTCCCTGGTAGTCCAGTGGCTAAGACTCCGTGCTCCCAATGCACGGGGCCCAGGTTCGATCCCTGGACAGCGAACTAGATTCCACATGCCGCAACTAAGACCCGGCGCAGCCAAATAAATAAATAAATAAATATTTAAAAACACACAAACAAAACCCAGGGAATTCTGGTGGTCTAGTGGTTAGGACTCTGCACTTTCACTGCTGAGGGCCTGTGTTCAGTCCCTGTCGGGGAACTAAGATCCCACAAACCATGTGGCAAGGCTTAAATAAATAAATAAACTAAAATACAAAACAGAAAGAAAAAAAAAAGCATTCTAGAAGAGCCTCTCATTTGGGTAATATTCCAAATGATGCTTAATGAGGGTTGTGCACCTAGCACCAATTACAGATCATAAATTATACGCTTCGGTATTACAGGGTGCAAGTTATCAGAGTACTTTTCAAAAACTACATAAATTCCTAAGACCTAGCAGAGCCTGCAGGGTGGAAGAAGAGGCATAAAACCTTTCCAGAACTACCTGCTACAGGCTAACTCCTGCAGTCCAAGATCATTTTCTCCCACAGTAATTTTACAGGAATAGAAAAAGAGCATTCTAAATTTTCTGAGGTAAGAAAATGTCTTTCCTTATCTTTTAGGCTTAAAACTATAAGACATGTTTTCTTTTTGAACTACTTATTCCCGCTGGCCCTGGAGGTGACTTCGCCAGCCCACGAGCCCCCCGCAGGTCTCCTCCTCCCTTTAGTTCTCCCACTCAGCATGCAGAGTCTCACCCTCTCATACTCATCCTTGGCTCTGCTTAGCATCTCCAGGATGTCGATGGGCCTGTGGTCACTGCAGCCGTTGGCCTGGCTGGGACTCTGCTTATCCCGAGCTGCTTGCTGGGACCGCCGTGTCTCCTCTTCTACCACGCTACAGGAGGAGAACCAGGTTTTAGAAAGACCTCTTTTGATACAATCTGACCCAAGAACTCTTTTGGTGTCCATCTTCCAAGGATACAGGAAGAATGCCACATGGTAACATTGTTCTCACAATACAAAACACAGAGCCTCGGTTACCCCATCCCAGGAGTATTCAACTACCTACTTCACCACCTCACTCACAACAGTACCAACCAATATATTTAACTGTCAGAAGGCCCAAAATACAGAATTCCTTTCCAGAGTGGGTAGAAGTAGGTACCTTTAAAACTCTACTGAATTATCTCATTCTCTCTCTTTTTTAAAAGTATGTCAAAATCAGTCAAACTAACTGGTGAAGTAAATTTGAAAATGGACAATGCCACCAAGACCAAGGAAGGCTGCACAGTTGAACAACCCCTGGGGAGAGTGTGTATTGATAATGGGGTAGCAAGGAGAAAGATCAGCTTCTTGAAAACGGAGGTCTTGGTGAATCTTCAAAAGTTAACGATAGCACTACAAGCAAACAAAAGATTTCCCTTGTTCTCTCCTTAAAAAAATCACTAAGTGGGTGACTGAGGTTAGGGTGACTGTGGTGATGCTCTTTATTTTGATTGGTGCTGCTTAAACTAATTCTGCACTTGAAAATATATAAAGCATGAAAAGTCAAGGTCTAAGTCGAGGGTTGTGGTCTTCAAATCTATCTGAGGGGTTTCATTTCTTAGGAACATCCTCTCTCACCTGCCACATATTAAAGTCTGAAGCAATTATAGCAAAATGTGAGAAACTGAAAGCTGGGTGGTGAGCACATGGATATTTTATTGTTTCTTATATTTTTCTTCAAGCTTGAAATAAAAGTAATAAATTTTAATGAAGCAACTAGTCTTTTTTTCTTTTAAAGATCCATTCAGGTTTCAATCCCAACTGTAATGAATAGGCCTACCTGCCATGGGGTATTATAGGTACAGCCACAACTTGATAATCATATTAATTGAGAACTTTCAGACAGTGATGATGACAGGCAATAAAACAATTCAGTAGCAAAAGGCTTGTTTTTATGGACTAAGAGGAGTAGGACAACAACAGGCCACCCAGTGTCAGCTTTACTGCTTTAAAACAGCCTGTCCAGGAACTCCCAGTAGTGTGTGTGGGATGGTTCTTTTATTTGAAAATACTGGGTTAAACAATATTAAACAGATTTTTTTTTAAACAGCAAAAACATTCTGAGTTTTTAACATGCTAAAATGTATTATGATTCTCCAAGGATGGGCTTATAGATTTCCCCAAATTTATTTGACCGTAGAATCTTCTCTTGAAGTAGGATTCTTATTTGGAAAACGCTGCTTTAAGGTAATGGTATCATTTCTCTATTTAGATTCTTACAGCTCTTAATAGGATTATTATTTATAAAACAAATGTAGAATCATGGACTTGATGGCAGACTGAAAGAAGACAGGCATGTGATATGAGGATCAGACCAATTAGAATATTGTTTCATTTATATCCATACTGGTAATCAACTCTTGGGAAAGAAATACTGTATTGTGACAACTGTGAGGCCTGTTGCAAAGGAAAAAAAGACTGCAGAGATCTACATTGGTTATTTCTTGATGGTAGATTACAAGCAATTTCACTTTCTTTTTTTGTACTTCTCTTCATTTTCCGTAATTAACAGGCACTCTTTTAATAATCGGAAAAAAGAGTACTATTAAAAATGACTAATTAGTTAATACTCAGTTATAGGCCACATCAGCCTGAATCCACCTTCTTGCTCTCCTACATAGCTTCTCAGTTCTTAGTAACACCTTTCGGAATAAATCAATTTTTTACTTGAAGAATTTTTATTATATTGTGGCTGTCAAAACAGTGATAAGAACTAGATTTAACAGAATGGGCAATAATGGGCACTTTTATTTAGATGCACAATATGCCCAAAAGAATTTTACCTGTATTTCTGGTTAAGAGAGGTGATATTCTAAAATATGTAGCAAATAGAGGCTGTATGCAGGCAAAGTTAGAGCAAAGAAGGATAAAGTAACCTTTTTATCTTTGGTGACCAGAACACCATTTATCACAAAGTTAATGTTAACATTAGGTATTCTCTTCAGCCATAAATAGGCCAGACACTTGAAAACTCACTATCAACAGTTTCATGAGGGCATTCACTAATCAGTTTCAATACCACCCCTGCTTCTAGTAAAACAAGCTTAAAGCTTAAGCAAATGTCCCTCTTTTGGGCATTTCTAGTGAAGGAACCCTGAATGTCCTTCTTTTTTCTTTCTGCTTCCTGTTTCTACTTTCTCATCCTATTTCTAGGCTCAATACAATAGTTTCAGATAGGCCTTCAGTCTTCTGCTTTATCTACATTCTGAAGCCTTGCCTTAGGTGTACCACCTGCCCTGAGAGAGAAGAAAGCTCAAAATGGTTTCCTGCAAATAGCTGTTAGTTCTGCAAGAGCCAGGTTCTCTCACTTTGGGCCCAAAAGCTCTCAATCTGCAGGAGAAAGTCTATATATTAATATATTCCAAAGCATAGATATTTAAGAAAAATATTCTGGATTTCAGGACAACCAAGAATCAACAAATCTTTGTCTTCTAAGTTATCAGAAGCTGCCTCTGCTGTCACTTTCAGAACTACAAAATAGTCAAATAAATGGGTTTGTAAAAAAAAGTTTATCTTTTTTTTTTTTTTTTTAGAGAAAAGTTGTTCTAAAAAGAAAGTCTGGTTCTGGGGAGCCAACAACACATTTTCAAATGAATGACACAAGTTCATAAGGAACAATGTCCTTGGGGTGCACACAGTAATAAACATGGCCTGCCAGTGGCTCATAGCTACAGCAAACAAAGCAGGAAGCAGATGAACATCCAATTGAGACATGTTAGCAGTCCTGGACTAAAACGTGGCCTTAGCCATGTGCACTTCTTTTAAAATGCAAATATACCTGGAACTGAGATTTTGGGCCTAATTATTTACACTTTTACAAGAATTAGTTTAAAATTAGACTGTTAAAAAGAAAATTAAGACTGTTTTCCCCCACGCATGTAGGTAAAAACCTTGCAGGAGAGCAAAGGGAATTTTGATTTGACAGAGGGGAAAGAGAGGTCTGCATTTCTGAGGAGATTCAGGCAAAAATTGCAAAGGAAATATAAGTGCACCAGAACTTGCCACCCACTGCATCAGTTTGTCCAGAGCTCTGTAGCACCTCAGGCCCCTCCAGCACCTAAGTGTCTTGGGCTCCCAGAAACCAGAATGGCAATACCAGCAATACAGATAAGCCACATGAGGGGTGGCTTCTGTGGGCCAGTCTGAGAAAGGTCGATGAACCATCCCTCAGAACATCAATCCAATGAAAATTACTTTCCAAATTCCAAGATTCTGGTTTATAAGAACTCTCCTGGAACATAATCCATTAGAGGATTGGGGACTACTAAACCTAGAATCTGTGTCAAAAATAAGTTCTCTTAAAGGAAGTAGCCACGGATGTGTGCAGAAGTTCTCTATCAGTTACTGAACACAATTCTATCTGCTACAGTGGATATCTGGAGAGAACCTAAGTCAGATCCACTGCATGTGCTGGTTAGGCTGTGCACTGGATATAGAGGATACCCTCTGGAGCTAGGCAGTTCATATGGCTCTAACCACATGTTTAACAGTTAAATTATGATCTGTCTGCAGGACTGAATACAATGCAGTCATTATAAATACTAGAATGCCCTGGAAAAATGCTGTTGACATGAAAAGTAGGATGTACAGTATGATCTTACTTTTGTAAGTGTAAAGAAAAAAGTGTTGCTTGCCATTCCAGTTCAAGAAACATCAAGCCTATAGCTACTACAGTTGCCCACAGAGAGTGTGCCCTGAGAGGAATTCAGAATGGAGAAAAACAGGAAACATTCTGTGCTTTGGATATACTGGTCCTTAGATTAAGATGCATATCTAAGGAATCATTTCAATGACCCCAGATTCTTGCATCTTCTCATACATAGAAAAGCACTAAAATCATCAACTTGAGATGTCTGTTCTTTGCTATTGGCAGTAATCTTTTGATGCTTGACTACATGTTTTTCTCAGCAAAAAAGTTCATATATCCTCATTCTTTTGGCATTCCATTCTCTAGCTCCTTTTTTTTTTTTAATTAAAGTATTTTAAAATTCTTGTTACTATTGCTGAGGGTCATATTTTGAATTCTTTTTTTTCTTACCTTTTTGGTTTAAAAACAAAGTAGTCTTTAGCTGGTTTCAATTATGTAAATATATTTTTTCCTATGGTATTTTCCTCTTGGTGGTAACATCTTAAGTAGATGTTTTTTTCTGATGTATATATATTAAAAAAAAGTTCATATATATCCTGGCTCCTCCTTTACCTCCTGGGAGCAGTTCCTCAGAGCTCTCTGAGAGGCTATCTCCCAGGCTATAGTGCTCAGTAAGGTCACTGAATAAAAATTAACTCACAACTTTTATGTTGTGCATTGTTCTCTCAGTGGACGTAAGAAACAATCACACACATCAACCCAAGGTACACGTAAAGAAAAAGACTGGAATCAAACAGACAAAAACGGTAATGCTAGTAAGTAGTAGGATTATAGATAATGTTAGATTTCTTTAAGCTTGGCTGCCTTTTTCAAAACTTTGACAATAACAGGAAATCAGGGGAAAATACGAGTTAGTGGACTCCAGTAACAAAGAGAAAGGGGAAAAGTCATTTTTTCATCTCCCATATATCACTAATTAAATCTATGGTGTAAACAGAAATACTTACTCGGCCATGAGTTTGGCTATGCGGTGACAGTCATTCTTGTCATAAAACCAGATACTGTATATTGACACTTGAAAAACAAAGAAAAAAAAATAAGGGGAAATGAGGTTTCAATACTTGGGTAATATGTAAGTAACATATTATCACCATAAAATGTCACAGAATTTACCATGAGGACCTCAAACTGTTAACAGTTACTCTAAAGAAAAAAAAAGCCTCCCCGCAAACTGTTTAATAATAAAATTATTAATAAAATTAGGACAGCTAAAATATTCAGATGAAAATTGCAAAAATTGTTGGTTTTAGACATCATTACCAGATCTCATCAAGCTTAAGATGCCACTAAAGTACAAGATAAACTATTATTTTATGTATTATCAAGAAAAAAAATGCTGCCAATTAAACTAAGAATTAACATTGATTGTGTGGAAAGGGAACATTGCCTACCATTCCAGTAAATATCGTATGTTGCCCTAGCCTGCCATCAAGCCATCAGCCACTGCAGCGCCCCCTACCCCCCTATGGTGAGCCCTAAGGCAAATTCAGGATGGAGACAAACAGCAAACATTGTGTGCTCTGGATACTGGCCCTAGATAGTTGCATATCTAAGATGTCTATCTAAGGAATAATTTCAATGGGCCCAGACCTTGCATCTTCCCGTACACACAAAAGCAAAAAAATCATTAACTTAAGGTATCTACTTTTTGTGATTAGCAGTAATATTTTGATGTTCAACTACATGTTTTCAGCAAAAACTCCTACATATCCTGGCTCCTCCCTTACCTCTTTGGAGCATTCTTCAGAGTTATCTGAGAAGCTATCTCCTGGGCAATAGTCCTCAGAAAGGTCTCAATAAAATTTAACCTGCAACTTTTAGGTTTCGTTTTTCTTCACTTGATAATTGTAAAATGCTTTCCAAATTGATAGTCAAATGTGGGGAAAAAGGTGTCTTAATCGTTGAAAACCATGTTCCAAAACCAAACACCAGAACCTTTATGAGTCTCTTGAAATTTAAGAATATAAAATTAATACCACATTACAGTAAAAACAAAGCTTTAAAAAACAAACACCAACTCCAGACCCATCCTATGATCGACTCTATTCACACGTGAAATGGAAGTGCCCAGGCTGAGCTCCATATCACACTTCTTTTCCAATCTTTTATTCCCAGTATGGTGATTACCACTAAGAAAGCCCCCACAAAACACTGAATAATAAACAAGCTCCTGCTGTATAGCACAGGGAACTATATTCAATATCCTGGGATAAACCATAATGAAAAAGATAATAAAAAAGAATGTATATATGTATATAGCTGAGTCACACTGCTGTACAGCAGAAATTAACATCGTAAATCAATTATACTTCAATAAAAAAATAAAGAAAAACACTGGTGAATGGATAGATGAACTTTATAAAGATGACTAAATATAAAACTACTGTAAATACTTTTTAAAAAATATTTATTTATTTCTATTTATTTATTTTTGGCTGCGTTGGGTCTTCCTTTCTGCACACGGGCTTTCTCTAGTTGCGGTGAGCAGGGGCTACTCTTCGTTGCGGTGCACAGGTTTCTCATTGCGGTGGCTTCTCTTGCTGTGGAGCACGGGCTTCAGTAGTTGTGGCACGTGGGCTCAGTAGTTGTGGCTTGCGGGTTCTAGAGTGCAAGCTCAGTAGCTGTGGCGGATGGGCTTAGTTGCTCTGCAGCATGTGGGATATTCCCAGACCAGGGCTCAAACCCTTGTCCCCTGCATTGGCAGGCGGATTCTTAACCACTGCGCTACCAGGTAAGTCCAAAACTACTGTAGATGCTTTTTTAAAAAAATTTATTTTATTTATTTTTTATTTTTGGCTGTGTTGGGTCTTCGTTGCTGCACGGGCTTTCTCTAGTTGTGGTGAGCGGGGGCTACTCTTTGATGCGGTGCGTGGGCTTCTCATTGCGGTAGCTTCTCTTGTTGAGGAGCACAGGGCTTCAGTAGTTGTGGCACGTGGGCTCAGTAGTTGTGGTGCATGGGCTTAGTTGCTCCGTGGCATGTGGGATCTTCCCAGACCAGGGCTCGAACCTGTGTGCCCTGCATTGGCAGGTGGATTCTTAACCACTGCACCACCAGGGAAGCCCCAGATACTTTTTGAATTTATTTTTTTACTTGAACTTTTAATTTTTATACAATTTTTAAAGGTTACTTTCCATTTACAGTTATTACAAAATTTTGGCTGTATTCTCTGTGTCGTACATATAAATACTTTCTGGATAAGGTAGATATACTGAATACATAAGTCAAAATAAACATAGCGATAGGCATGGCTCATTGCTATAATGTGCACCCTCTGTGACACAGCACATCCCAGGTTGCACCCCCTTTCATACTTACTGTGACTCTCTGGCACAGGAAGGGCAGATATGCTTTTATTTTTTAAAATTAAACTTTTAGTTTTGAAATAATTGTAGCTTAACATGCAACTGCAAAAAATAAACAGAGATCCTGTGTGCCCTTTGTTTGTTCCAGTGGTAACATTTTGTAAAACTATAACATAATATCACAGCCAGACTACTGACATTGATAAAATCAAGATACAGAACATTTTGGGACTTCCCTGGTGGCCAGTGGTTAAGACTCTGCCCTCCCAATGCAGGGGGCCCAGGTTCGATCCCTGGTCAGGGAACTAGATCCCACATGCATGCCACAACTAAGAGTTCACATGCCACAACTAAGGAGCCTGGAAGCCACAACTAAGAAGCCCACCTGCTGCAACTAAGACCCAGCAAAACCAAATAAATATTTTAAAAATATATATTAAAAAAAAAGATACAGAACATTTCTGTAACCACAGGGATCCCTGTTGCCCTTTTATTGCCACAGCCATCTCCGTTGATACCCCTCCCCCATCTCTGACCCCTGACAAGCACACTAATCTGTTCTCCATTTCTATAACGTTGCCATTTCAAGAATGTATTATAAATGGAAACATAGAGGATGCAACTTTTTGCAACTGACTTTTCTGTCTCAACATAATTCTCTGGATATTCATCTAAGTTGTTGCTTGCATCAATAGTTTGTTCCCATTTTTTGCTGAATAGTATTTCATGGTATGGATGTACTAGTTTATTTAACCATTTGTCCACTGAAGGACATCTGGAGTGTTTCCAGTTTTTGGCCATTATGCATAAAGCTGCTATGTTCGGGTACAGGTTTTTGTGAACCTAAGTTTTCACTTCTCTGGGTTAAATGTCCAAAAGTACAGTTACTGAGTCACAGTAGTTCCATGTTTTTTAAAGAGAAACTGTTAAACTGCTTTCCAGTTTTACAGTGGATGACACATCTAGTCTCTGTGCATCCTTGCCAGCATTTGTTGTTCTATTTTTACCTTTATGCATTCTGATAGGTGCATAGTGGTAACTCATGGTGGATTTAATTTACATTTTCCTAATGGCTAACGTTACTGAACGTCTTTTCATCTGCCTGTCATCTGTATATCCTCTCTAGTCAAATGTCTGTTTATGTCTTTTGACCCATTGGATTGTTTTTTAAACTGTTGAGAGTTCTTCATATATTCAATATACCAGTCCTTTGTCAGACTTGTGGTTTGAAAATATTTTCTCCTTTGTTGTTTTTTTTTCATCCTCTTCACGAGGTCCTTCCAGAGCAAAAGTTTTTAATTCTGACAAGGTGCAATTTATGAGTTTTTCCTTTTATGGATTATGCTTTTGATGTCAAGTCTAAAAACTATTTACTGACCCCTAGATTCAAAATTTTATCCTGGGCTTCCCTGGTGGCGCAGTGGTTAAGAATCTGCCTTGCCAATGCAGGGGACAGGTTTCCAGCCCTGGTCCAGGAAGATCCCACATGATGCGGAGCAACTAAGCCCGTGCACCCCAACTACTGAGCCTGCGGTCTAGAGCCCGTGAGCCACAACTACTGAAGTCTGAGCGCCTAGAGACTGTGCTCTGCAACAAGAGAAGCCACTGCGATGAGACGCCCATGCACCGCAATGAAGAGTAGGCCCTGTTATCTAGAGAATGCCTGCATGCAGCAATGAAGACCCAAAGCAGCCAAAGGTAAAATAAATAAATAAAAATTTTTATCCTGTTTTTTCCCTAAAGGGTTTATAGTTTTACATTTAAGATGGTGATCCATTTTGAAGTTTTTTTGGGGAAAAAAAGGTTTAGGTTAATGTTCTTTTTTTTCTTTTTGGTGCAACTGTTCCAGTATTATTTGTTGAAAATGCTCTCTTCTATTGAGAGATCTTTGGTACCTTTGTCAAATATGAGTTGGGCATATTTGTGTGTGTCTATTTCTGGATTCTTTATTCTGTCCTATTTATTTGTTTATCCCTCTACCAATACCACATCATCTTGATTACTGCAGCTATATATAGGCTTTAATATTGGGAAGAATAATTCCTCCACTTTATGCTTCTTTTTCCAAGATCGTTTTAGCTTCTAGGGTCTGTGTCTTTCCATATAAATTTTAGAATAAGTTTGTCTATGCCTAAAAAAATCCTTGCTGGGATTTTGACAGGACTTGGGAAGAGCTGACATCTTTAGTATGTCAAGTCCTTCAATGCACAGATATAGCACATGTCTCCATTTATTTAGGTTTTGATTTCTTTCATTTTGTAATTTTCAGCACACATACCCTGTATATTTTTTGTTATGTTTACCCTAAGTATTTAATTTTCTTTGTAGAGATTATGAATGGTATTGTTTTTAACTTGGGTTTCCACAGGTTCATTGTTAGTATGTAGAAGTCTGATTGATTTTTGTGTGTTGATCTTGTATCCTCAGACCTTACCAAGCTCACTTATTAGTTCTAGGAGTTTATACATAGACAATCATGTCATTTGTGAATAGAGACAGTTTTATTTCTTCTTTTCCAATCTGTAGCCCTCTTCTTTTTTCTTTTTTGCCTTATTGCAGTGGCTAGATCTTCTAGTGCTATGTTGAATAGCAGTGATGACAATGGATATCCTTGTCTTGTTTTCAATCTTAGAAGGAAGACATTCAGCCTTTCACTTATGATATGGTGGATTAGAGTGACTGATTTTTAATATTGAACAAGCTTTGCAGATTTGGAATAAGGCCCATTTGGGCATAATTTATATTTCTTTTCTATATATTGTTGGTTTTGCTAATATTTGGTTAAGGATTTTTTTCATCTAAGTTCATGGGAGATACTGGTTTGTGGTCTTTTTTTTTTTGTACTTTGTCTTGTTTGGGTATTAGAGTAAATACTGGTCTTACACAATCAGTTGAGAAGAGTTCCTTCCCTTTCTGTTTTCTGGAACAAACTGTGTAAAATTAGTGTTAATTCTTCTTTGAATTCTCCAGTAAAACCATCTGGGCCTGAAGATTTCTTTTCTGAGAGCTTTAAAATTATGGATTCAATTTCTTTCATGGCTATAGGACTACTCATGTTATCTATTTTATCTCGGTTGAGTTTTGCAGTTTGTTTTTTTCAAGAAATTGGTCCATTTCTTCTAAGTTGTCAAGTTTATGAGTATAAAGTTGTTAATAGCATTCTCTTATTACAGAGGATGTGTAGTGACATTGTAAGCAGATACGGTAGGAGGTCCCAGGAGAAAGAGAACCAGGCACAGCTTTCTTGACAGAAGAGAAGCCATTTTTGGCCTAAGACATTTTGTGTTCTAAGCCTGGCCATCATGCTTGCCCCTGAACAGGTCCCAGTAACTAATGATCTTAAGGGAACAAAAGAATGCAGAAATAAGCTATTATCAGGCAAGAGAAGTAACAATAACAAAGATAACATATCAGTCTTAGACTCCCAGTTCTGTTTCAATGGTAAGACTAGCCTGAAAAGCTCAACCACCAGATCAACTGAAACCTAAGGAATGATGATGTTGACCTTTTCTGACCCTCAATCAACTATAGAAGCTTGGACTCTGTGGACCACTCAAGCCCCTTCATGAATATGCATGTATCCTTAGCTTAAAACTCCCCCAATTTTGCTGTTCAGGGAAACCCTGCTTTGGGAAAGCCCAGTAGTTCTCAATTGCTGCAAGTAATAATAAATCCTTCCGGGTTTCCCTGGTGGTGCAGTGGTTGAGAGTCCGCCTGCCGATGCAGGGGACACGGGTTCGTGCCCCGGTCGGTCCGGGAAGATCCCACATGCCGCGGAGCGGCTGGGCCTGTGAGCCATGGCCGCTGAGCCTGCGCATTTGGAGTCTGTGCTCCACAACGGGAGAGGCCACAACAGTGAGAGGCCCGCGTACCGCAAAAAAAAAAACCCCAAAAAACAAAAACAAAAAAAATAAATCCTTCCTTCTACTGATCTTTGGCTTGGTTTTGTCTTTTGGCTCGACACCCACCAAGAGGCAAACCCAGTTTGGGGGTAACAACGTCCACTATTTCATTCCTGATATTGCTAATCTGTGTCGTGTTTTTGCTTTTGTTAGTCATTACTAAAGGTTTATCAATTTTATCGACTTTTTCAAAGAACTTTTTTTTTTTTTTTGCAGTATGCGGGCCTCTCACTGTTGTGGCCTCTCCTGTTGCTGAGCACAGGCTCCGGATGCACAGGCTCAGCAGCCATGGCTCATGGGCCCAGCTGCTCCGCGGCACGTGGGATCTTCCCAGACCGGGGCACGAACCCGCGTCCCCTGCATCAGCAGGCGGACTCTCAACCACTGCGCCACCAGGGAAGCCCTCAAAGAATCAACTTTTTGTTTCATTGGTTTTTCTCTATTTTCATCTTTTCAATGTCACTGATTTTTCTGTTCTCATCTTTGTTCTTTCCTTACTTCTGTATGCTTTGAGTTATTTTATTTTGTTCTTCTTTTCCTAATTTCTTGAGGTGGGAATTTAGTAGACTCCTAGGCAGTGTTGCTTGAAGGGGTGAGAGAAGTTTCCCATGGCTAGGCCGTCTGGTATGCCTTTAGTGGGGAGCCTCTGACCTTCAGAGATGAAGACTGCTACCCAGGCCAGGCTGGTTGTGATGTGACTCCTCCCCTGCTCTCACCACACCTTCATGAACAGGAGGGAACATATTACCCCAGTGGCCACTTATTGTCAGTAGGGCTTCCAATCCTTCCTGCCAGTTTTGCTGGGCTCACCTGGTATTGTTGACAGGACTCCCATTTGATCTGGGAGAGGAATAAGCCTAACTGGGGCACCCTCCTTTGCTACACTGGAGGTCAAGAAACACCAGGCCTGGGTCCCCTTCTTCTGTTGGGGTGGGAGGGTTGTAAGACAACATGCTGCTGTGTTGTTCTTTGAGTTCTGGGTCCCGCACCAGATCATCTTCCTCTTTCTACTGTTCAGAGTTTTCCTGATTGTCTTTTGTGTTACTTCTGGTTTTTATAGTTGTACTTAACAGGGTAGAAGCAAAGAAAGACAAATCTATGCCATTTTGTTTGGATCATTAGTCTCATTATGTATGCTTATGGATGGAAGACTGAAGCTCATGGAAAGACTACATGACATTAATAAATCAGAGAAAAATAGCCTTATAACTAGAACTCAGGTCTTCTCATTCCTAGGCCAATAATCCTGCCGCTATACACCCAATGCCTCATTAGTTGAAATAATGTAAAATATTTTGTAGAAACAAAAGAGTTAATGGGCTTTAATTATGCTTGAAGACTAAAGCAACACATAAAAGAATAAAGTATAAATAACTGAATAAGTTAAAAATTATACACTAAAAGACTGACAGAATATAAAAAATATAAATGCTAGCACAAGAAACTTTAAATAAATTAAAAATCCTTTTTTATAACTACAATTTGAATTTCATCAATACACATTAACATATATTGATATTACCAATACACATTCATTTAGGAAGCCACTGTTAATAAAAAGCTTTTTTTTAAAAAAATTAAGGTATAAACGACATATTATATTAGTTTCAGGTGTACAGTGCAATGATTTGATATTTGTGTATACTGCAAAATAATTACAAGGCCAGTTAACATCCATCAACCATACACAGTTACAAAAAAATTTTTTTTCTTGTGATGAGAACTTTTAAGATCCGCTCTCTTAGCTACATTCAAATATGCAATACAGTACTATTAACCATAGTCACCATGCTGTACATTACATTCACATGACTTATTCATTTTATAACTGGAAATTTGTACCTTTTGACTTCCCTCACCCATTTTACCTACCCACCTCAGGCAACCACAAACCTGTTCTCTATATCTATGATCTCCATTTTTGGTTGATTCCACATATAAGTGGGATCATGCGATATTATTTTTTCCATCTGACTTATTTCACTTAGCATAATGCCCTCAAAGGCCAACCAAATGGAAGAATTTCATTCTTTTTTATGGCTGAATAATATTCCATTGTGTGTTCAGTTCTCCCAATACCATTTATCAGAGACTGTTCTTTCCCCATTGTGTATTCTTGGCTTCTCTGTCATAAGTTAATCAGCCATACATGCCTAGGTTTATTTGTGGGCTCTCTATTCTGTTCCATTGACCTATGTGTGTTTTTATGCCAATACCATACTGTTTTGATTACTACAGCTTTATAATATAGTTTGAAATCAGGGAGGGTAATGCCTCCAGCTTTGTCGTTCTTTCTCAAAATTACTTTGGCTCAGGACTTCCCTGGTGGTCCAGTGGTTAAGAATCCACCTTCCAAAGCAGGGGACATGAGTTCAAGCCCTGGTCAGGGAACTAAGATCCCACGTGCTGCGGGGCAACTAAGCCTGTGTGCTCTGGAGCCTGCGCGCCACAACTAGAGAGCCTGTGTGCTGCAAGGAAAGATCTCACATGCCTACACTAAAGACGCAATGTAGCCAAATAAATAAATAAATAAATATTAAAAAGAAAAGGGGGCTTCCCTGGTGGCGCAGTGGTTGAGAGTCCGCCTGCCGATGCAGGGGACACGGGTTCGTGCCCCGGTCCGGGGAGATCCCACATGCCACAGAGCGGCTCGGCCCGTGAGCCATGGCCGCTGAGCCTGTGCATCTGGAGCCTGTGCTCCGCAATGGGAGGGGACACAACAGTGAGAGGCCCGTGTACCGCAAAAAAAAAAAAAAAAAAAGATTTCTTTGGCTCTTCAGGGTCTATGTGGTTTCATACAAATATTAGGATTGTTTGTTCTATTTTGGTGAAAAATGTCATTGGAATTTTGACAGGGACTGCAATGAATCTGTAGATTGCTTTGGGTAGTATGGACATTTTAACGCTATTAATTCTTCCAATCCATGAGCATGGGATATCTTTTTTTTCTTTTTATAAATTTATTTATTTATTTATGGCCGCATTGGGTCTTTGTTGCTGTATGCGGGCTTCCTCTAGTTGTGGCGAGCAGGGGGCTACTCTTCGTTGCAGTGTGCGGGCTTCTCACTGCGGTGGCTTCTCTTGTTGCGGAGCACAGATTCTAGGCGTGCAAGCTTCAGTAGTTGTGGCACATGGGCTCAGTAGTGTGGCTCGCGGGCTCTAGAGTGCAGGCTCAGTAGTTGTGGCGCATGAGCTTAGTTGCTCCGCGGCACGTGGGATCTTCCCGGACCAGGGCTCGAACCCGTGTCCCCTGTATTGGCAGGCAGATTCTAAACCACTGTGCCACCAGGGAAGTCCAATGTGTCTTCTTCAATTTCTTTGATTAATGTCATAGTTTTCAGTGTACAATGAAAGCTATTTTAATGGCGAATTTTTTGTTTCACCCTGAATTAAGGTCATTACATTCTATAAAAGACTTCGTGGCCAATCACAACTTTAACAGTTTCTTTTCAATGGAAATAAAAGTTTAATTGGCTTTTTTATTGCCATTGTAGAGTGAGATAAAACACTGATATACAGAGTAAGTGAATGGTTTCATTTTAATCAATAAAGATCATGAACATGGATTTTTTTTTTTCCCTACTCTGGTCACAAGGGGGTTTCTCTGACCCCACATCTGGCCATGCGTCCTACCATGAAGCAGCCCAGGCTTGCTTTTGTTTTCTGAGCCGTCAGCCTGCTGTGAATAGTTCCCTGTGTTTGGAATCCATTTTCATCGCCCCTCTTCTGTTCACAGAACTTCAAAACACTACCAATGCTTCAAACAGAGTTAATATCCTTGAATAATAGATAATTCTGGAATATTTTATATGATGTAAGTTGACAGATTAAACTTACCTTTGACATCCCAATGGAAGAAGCACAGAAGCAACCCTGTTACAGAGGAGATAATTGCTAAGCATTATCTACCACAGGCTCTTAAGTTATGTTCCTTGCAGCTAAGAATTGCTCCAACATAGAGTAAATTGGATTGGGGTTCTGAAAAGACTTCATATATGGCAATCACACACAACTACCTTTCTCTAAATATGCCTCATCTGACCTTGGCTAAAGAACACACAAAATACAAGAGGCCAAATACAAAAGATACCAATATTTCTCTAACAGACAACCCCATACAACTTAGAGTGATGAGAAAAAAGGATGATATGCAGTACATCAGGCTCAGAGAGGAACACACAATATTACTGGGGGCTAAGCAGAGGCACTTAAGTATGTTTTCATAGGGGATTTGCAAACCAAACTCTTAAGAAAGAATTCCATATCAATAATCAAAGTAAGTCCACCCGAGCTGTCAACTTACTTTGACAAATCTTTACTTAAGCCCTACCCCCTTTCCTTTGAAGAAATACACTATAATTTAGAAATAAGATGCACACTTTCCACGCTTGTACATTATCAAGTAAACGGCCAAAAAAGAGCCAAACACTTTCAAAGGCATGCTGCAGAAGAAATAAAGATAAGGAAGCCATAATGATAGCTTAATGGGTAAAGGATAAGAGTCACACTCGATTCTGCCAAAAGCAGACCTGTAGAGGTTCAGACACGCATCAAAGAATCAGCTCTGTCTGCCAACATATCAAATGCTCAGTGCATGCAACTGGCAAGGAGGCCCAGGGAGCTGCCACTAAGCCTGTCACTGTCACTGGTGAGGAAAGACAGACAAGTTCACCAGATAGATAAAACCATGGAAGGCCTTGTCTCTAAACCAAAGCTAAGTATTCTTCCCTCAAGAGAACTTACACTCTAAGGCCCAACACATTTTTGTCAACAATATGCTTGCTGAAACATCTTGATTAATTATACCACAGAGGATTTAGGGATGTGGCAATACCGTATAATTTTGCTATGGTAAATAATAATGGCATCCTGCTTTATAAGTGGCTTTTATCAATATGAAAGCAAATTATTTAGTTATTGGACACCCATCACATATCACGGCTGTTAACCATTGTCCCAAGTAAGTCATGCTGTTACTGAAGAGTTAGGGGGTGTGACAGGACATTTAAATACCTTTATGTTGTACTTCCATAAAAAATAGCAAAGTGCAGAAAAGTATATTCAAAATTAAACGTTTCCATTGCTTTTCTTTTTTCTTTTTATAACTTAAAAAAATTATTTATTTTATTTTTGGCTGCATTGGGTCTTTGTTGCTATGTGCAGGCTTTCTCTAGCTGCGGTACATGGGCTTCTCACTGCGGCGGCTTCTCTTGTTGCAGAGCACGGGCTCTAGGCACGCGGGCTCAGTACTTGTGGCTCGCAGGCTCTGGAGCACAGGCTCAGTAGTTGTGGCGCATGGGCTTAGTTGCTCTGCGGCATGCGGGATCTTCCCAGATCAGGGCTTGAACCTGTGTCCCCTGCATCAGCAGGCGGATTCTTAACCACTGAGCCACCAGAGAAACTCTCCATTGCTTTTCAAGTGACAGCCCTTTTCTTTTGAAAGTATGAAAAATACAATTGACAAAGATTAAAGTTATTGGATTGTTTAATACTGATAAATTTTAAAAAGCTGAAGGGCAAGACATCCATTTCCCTAGAGAGTCCTGTTTGAAGATCCAGGAGCCAATTATGATTTGATGTTATACCTCATTTTGCTTCTCATCTGCAGTGGCATATGGCACACACAAGATCAAGGAAACCCAAATTAATTTGGAGCCTTTATAAAATCCCTTGAGACTTCTAGAGATTCTGTGAACTGTCACAGAGCTGGGAATCACTCTCATGCACGTTGTCTTTTTATTCATTTATTATTTAGATCTGATCTACTTTCTAAAAGGATTTGAGGAGGCTGAAGATTTTCTCAGTATGGTGCCAAGCAGAAAAAGGGGTTTGATAAAGCTTTTTGGGGTTGAGTTATAGAATTATTATAAAATTTATGAAGATGACATCCACAAAGATCCCCGAGACCGGGGAACAAAAACAAGAAAATGTACTTTCAACATAACCAAAAATATTTACCCTAGAATGAGAAAGACCCTTCTGATTATAAAAGTACTGTTAAGAATGGAGTAGATGATACAAACACAAGCCTGCCCTGACAAGTGAAAAAGCAAATGCCTTGACAGATCATTTCCTTTAAGACAAGAATAAGCCTGGTGGCTCCTTATCAGTATCAAAAGGTTGGGAAAGAGAGAGAAGAGAAAGTCTCTGAGGTGGGTTAGGGTTTAGAACACACACACACACACACACACACACACACACACACACGAAAAGGGGTATGGAGACAAAGATTGCGGACCTGGGATTACGACTGGAGACTGTGGTAGGTGGCAAACAGGCAGGTGAGGCAATGCTGTGAATCTATAAGTAAGGCTGGTAAGTGTAACTGGGTTATATCAGCAGCTTACCTTTTTTGGACAAAAGAACACACATATTAAAACACCACTGAACACTAACATGGCAGAGAAAGAGCACACCTTCCAAAATTTAAATTATAATGTCCATTTAGTAAACACTGATTAAAAGACTTAGGCCAGGAAATTAAAAATGCTATTTTGCAAGCTCTTTGGTTTGTTTCTAAATTTGGTTCCCCTCTCTAAATTAAATCAAGTCCAAAAATATTTACCAGCAATACTGCTTCCAAAGTCCCTTTTAACACTGTAATTTCAGTATAGGATTCAGACACATGAAATGACCACTGAATGTTTTGGGGGACTAGGAAAATAAACCCCGAAATATCACAACTGATGATTCCTATTTATAAACTTTTTATTCTTTAATGATGGGTAACCCTGAATAAAATAGTGAATCACACTAGGGTTTCACCTCTGCTGTCAGGATCTTTCGCCACTATTGCCAGACAGTACTTGCCACTCCCTAAGGCAGAGCTTCCCCTGAGCTGCAAGTGATTATGGGTGTGCCAAAATGTTGGATTCATCCAACCCCCACTAGTGGTCTATTCATCCCAGTGTCCCACACAAATCCATATTATCATTTTTATGTATCACAAGGGACAACAAAGGGTGGGAAGCATGGCCCTTGGCTTCCATGCAGCCAACTTCCTGTTTCCTGGGCTTCTAAAAATCTACACTTAGGGGTTTGGGAAACAGGTCAGACAGTGGTGTAAGAAAAGGGGGAACTTCTTTTCTCTCCTTTCTCTAACTTCTCTCCTACATGTTTTTCTACCAATTTACTAAGAGATTATCCAAACCAGGGTTGTAAGGCAAATGCCGAAGCGGGTATAAGAGACCTCAGGGTGTGATGGATCAGCGAGGCTCCGGTGAGCAGGCCCTACCCAGCGCTCTGCTGACTGTTAGTGCTTGCAGGAATGCAGGTGCTGTGTGGCCATACATGCCATTTTATCATAACAAGAAAAGGTAGAACTCCAGATGTGTGTGTGTAAAATACCCCAATTTTTTTTTAAAATTTTATTTATTTATTTATTTTTGGCTGCGTTGAGTCTCTGTTGCTGAACGCAGGCTTTCTCTAGCTGCAGCGAGCAGGGGCTACTCTTCGTTGCGGTGCGCAGGCTTCTCATTGCAGTGGCTTCTCTTGTTGCAGAGCCCAGGCTCTAGGCACACGGGCTTCAGTAGTTGTGGCTCGTGGGCTCAGTAGTTGTGGTTCGTGGGCTCTAGAGCGCAGGCTCAGTAGTTGTGGTGCACGGGCTTAGTTGCTCTGCGGCATGTGGGATCTTCCCGGACCAGGGCTCGAACCCGTGTCCCCTACATTGGCAGGTGGATTCTTAACTGCTGCACCACCAGGGAAGCCCAAATGCCCTAATTTTTAAAATGTTGGTAGTAAATGCTTATCCTACGCCTTCCTCTAACAAAAAGAAAAAGTTGAGCATGCCTAGAAGCAGTGACTTTGCAAGTAGCTCAGATCTGCCTGGACCCTCCAGGGGACTGAATGTCAGAGGGTTGTCTTGAGGTTTATTCTGCCCACTCCAGAGTGGCTTCAAATCTTCCTGGACAAGTGGTTACTCTGTTTCAATTTTTCACCTCCACAGTGTGCTTCCCTATATTAACACAAGGTGAAAACCTATACAACACATAGTAAGAAGTTTCTGCCACTTAGCTATAAGTAAATGTTGCGTTCCTTTTTGAGTTCTTAAAAGAGAAAACATTAATTACCTAAAAGAAATAAGTGGAGCATACATGGTTAACTTTTTAAATCTTTACAATTAAGATAACACTATAATTAAAAAAAAATTGCTTTTCCCCTGACAACACTACTTTGGGCGGGGCGGGGTGGGGGTGGGAAAGCCAGTAATTAATTAGGCATAATGAAAAGAATCTGCTTTGGAAATTCTGACACATTCACAGGCTCACGAAGTTAACAAGAAGGTACCTGATGGAGCTCTACTAGAATACTAAGTGGTGGCCTATGACAGGAAGCATTAAAGATTTTTGATATGTCTGACCTAACAGTGTCACCAGATCAGCCTTAGAGTCTAAGTCACTGTTTTCATGGTGTTTTTACCTCTTCAATCTACAAAGGTGGCAACAGCAAGGCTCTTTATCTTGGTTCAGAAGGCCAGACTAATGCAGCGCCACAGATCCTTCTTCTTTCACTGATTGCAGAATCATACCAACCACAGCAGCTGCTGCTGATGGGGGAAGACTGCCTGCCTTTCTTCAGGCTAAGTAAGAAGCAGTGTGCTGGATTCAAAGATCACAAAGAATGAACTGTGTAACTTTAAAAACTGTTTATAAATTCCTCTTTCAGTCTTGACGTAGAACTCACATTTTCTGAGTTGACAAATTGTAAACTTCTCTTGCAAGGAAATTTCCTGCACTGTGCTTTAAGTCTGAAGATTTGCGCCAAATGCCAGCAGCCACCTAGCACCTCTACTGTTCCGAGTCTTGCCCTTGAACTGAGAAAGGACAAGCAGAGACCAAGAAACACACACAAACACACACTACAGTATTTCTCCTACTAAAACTTTCCATTTGGCAGCTACATTTTCAACGCTATGGAAATGAATCTCCCTGCTTTTTCTAGTGATCTAATTTTAATTAAAAATGCTCTATATCAAGAGACTGATGCCCGATATAAAGGAAAAGTTACAAGTGAAACGGAAACGAAGGGGTACTTCGCACAGGTTTTTGGAGGTAAGTTCTTAAAAATATTAAATAGCGATAATATTTTTATATTCAATTGTTTTGTTATGGTGATCTGTTGTTGTTGTTAAGCTGGTTACAGAGTGAAGCTTTGTTGATTTTTTTCAAAAGTACTTCTGGATTATAGAAAACATTTTAAAATGAAAAGTGGCATTCAGTGGGAGATCCATGCCTTAAGGTGTTGGGTGGAGGAAACACGGAGTTGTTCTTGTTAAAATGATTATAGTTCAGTAAAAAGATGTCAAGTCTAACATGCACACAAAGTAAGATAATTGCTTCTCTTCTGGCTAAAACCACCACCACCAACTTGTCTAAGGACAGAATAAAGTTAGGTGTGAGAAGAGAAAATCTAGACTGTATACTTCTAATTCATGAATCAGTATTGCTGTTAAAAATGGCCAGGAAAAACAACACGTAAATACCCTCACAATCCCTCTGGTGGATCACATTTTCACTGTAACGAGCTTAATCATTCAAATTGGCAACTGGTAAGTCTCAAATCACAGATCTTAAATCATTAATTTTTACCACTAATTAACAGGGTTGTTTCAGGAATAAATATGCGCAGCATTGGGATTAATATAGTAGCATATTTCTTTAAGAATCTTGACCTTTACCAGAAAGGCAGAGGTCTGACATTAAAAGTTCTAACACAATTTAAAGACTTCTGCTTATAATTTTCTAAGAAAATAAAACAGAATCTCAGAACTAGAAACATACATAAAATTCTTTAAAAGTACACAATACTGTTAATCAAAATGATATACCGTGTGGTAAAATGCTTAGCAAAAGATATTTAATAAACATTAATGAATTAAGATGTGCATCTGAATTAAATAATCACCTTGTTTGTTTAAAAACAAAGTAAAGGACAAAATAAATAGTTTTTGCAAAAGAAAATCATTAAATGCTAGAATCGATTTTACAGAGCTTAGTGGTACCACAAACCTTTATCTTAATATTTTCAATTAACAAGGTTATACTGTGAACTGTCTAGCTGTAACAAAGAAAAACCAGTTTTGCTTGCTTTCACTTTTTTGCTGATTCACATGCCAAATTTTGGATTTAAAAAAACTGCTCAGAACCTACCTTACAAAATGGCCTTGGGGCATGTCATAATTAAGTCACACACACACACACACACACACACACACACACACACACGCATACATACATATAAATAACAGATTCCAGGTTGCCACGTTCACCCTGAGAGATACCCACAGAAGTGGAAATCAAAGCACCCCTGACATTGATCTTGGGGAAAAGAACCTTCTAAGAGAAACATACTTAGTGAGGTATGTTTCTTGTAGCAGGTGCTCACCAAATGCTTGAAGGAAGAGTGGATAATAGAAGCACAATTTCCTCACTGTGGAGATAAATGTCCTGTGATAAGATCAGAAGTGTATAGATCGTATGGATGCTTTTTCAGAGGCCGGTTGCTATGTGGAGAACTACTCTAGTACCATTTACTGAACCTGACAGAACATTCTTCTCAGCATTTTTTAAGATGTGATGGAAGAGATTTTAAACTACTGACCCAGTTATTTTACTGAGTCCATTTATTCCTAAGTTTTGTTACACTGTGTTTTTTCCAGGAAATTGTCCATATAATCCAAGTTTTAAACTTACAGGCAGAAAGTTCTTCATAGCGGTTTCTTATTTTTAAAAAGTTCTTTGCAGTGGTTTCTTATTTTATTCTCTATATTTAGTTGCTCTATATATACAGTATATATTATTACTAGTATTGCCTATTATGCCTCTCCTTACTCTTTTTTTGTTGTTGTTGTTGGATCAATCAAGTTATAGGGGAGAGTTTTTTGTTTTGTTGATTTGCTCTACTGTTCTATTGCAATTCCTACTTTCTGCAATTAATTTCTACTCATCTATATTTTCCTTCAACTTAAAGATTTCTTTTTTCCTCTATAATTTTTGTGGCTGGGTAGCCTACATATGGTATTTTTTATAAAATTCTATACAGACTTGAAAAAAATGCAAATTCTTGAACTGCTAGAAGCAGGGTTCTTTATATGTCCATTAGATCAAGCCTAACTGTGTTGTTTAAATATCCCATAACCTTATTAAATTATCTGCCTTATCTGTCAATTACTGAGGTGGCCTGTTTAACTCTCCCATTATAATTATGGATTTTAAACATTTGATATGTAATTCTGACAAATATTAACACAAGGTAATACCAGTCTGGAATTGTTTTATCTTGCAGGTTATTTACTCCTTTTGTCATTATGTGGTAACTTTTATTCCTGATGATGTTTCTTACCTTAGAATCTATCATGTGTGATTTACATAGTTACATCAGCCTTGTTTGGTTAAGAGTTACCTAACATATATCATTCTATCCCTTTACTTTCAACCTATCCTGGTTTTTGAGTTTTAAGTTTTTTGAAAACAGCATTTTAGGCAAATTCTGTATCTTTATCCAATCTCAGAATCTCTTTTAACTGGCAAGTACAGTTCACTTAACATTTGTTCTAAATACTGATTTATTTATTTCTGCCATTTTATTATAACTGGGCTATTTCCCATGGTTTCTATTTATGTTTTTCCTATCTTGACTTATACTGGCTTAAAATCAAGACATCCTATTTTTTGTTCTGCAGTGATTACCCTGAATCTTTTGGGTAATCACTTGACTTAAAAGTCTGTTGTTCATCAGTTTATTTACCCTCTTCTCAGTCTTGGGATGCTTTATGTTTGGAAAGCTTTTATCTTATATTATTGCTGTCTAGTATTTTTGCTTCACTTTTTTTTTTTGGTTGGTTTTTTTTTTTTTGGGGTATGCGGGCCTCTCACTGCTGTGGCCTCTCCCGTAGCGGAGAACAGGCTCTGGACACGCAGGCTCAGCGGCCATGGCTCACGGGCCTAGCCGCTCCGCGGCATGTGGGATTTTCCCGGACCGGGGCATGAACTCGTGTCCCCTGCATCGGCAGGCGGACTCTCAACCATTGCGCCACCAGGGAAGCCCTGCTTCACCTTTTTAATACCTCTACTCAAACTAGTCATTTTATTGTTTTATACAGTTAATGCTTATTTTGATGTACCTTGTTTTCTTTGCTCATTATGGTTGTTGCTTAAATCTCATTACTTCTGTGTTCAATTTCCTTATTTCTGAACTATAGCCTTTAGAACTGCACTGGTAAAATTAAATTAATTAAACTAAATTAAGAAGTAATTTACAATTAAAAACTCAGTTGTACTAGGCACATTTCAAGTGTTCAATAGCCACATGTGACTAGTGGCTACCATGCTGGACAGTATTGCTTTGGAAGTGTATACAACAAGGGTCTGGGGAGACAACAGTTCTGTTTTTGTTGAAAAATGTCTTTATTTGCTCTCTTGAATTACTGAATTGTTTGTTTTTTCCTCAGTACTCTGCATATATTATTCCCCTGTCTTTCAAATTCAGTAGCTGCAATTAAATATGCTGTCAAACTGGTGCTCTTTGTAAATAATCAATCTCAAGCTTGGTTGCTTCTGTCTTTGCCTTTGATGTTTTACCATCTGTCCAGGTGTGTATTTATTTCTATTTACTTTGCTTGGGGCCTTATTTTACTGCCTAAATCTGAGACTTCTGTCTTTCATGGATTCTGGAAAATTCTCAGTCATAATCTCTTCAAATATTACCTCTCTATATATTTTATCATTCTGAAATTCTTCTCTGTCATATGTTAAACTTTCTAAGACTTTCCTATCCTATCCTCTCTTTCAAATTTTCCATTTTTTCCCTTTCTGGAATGCATCCTGGATAATTTTCTCAGATGTCTCTTCCAGTTCCCCAATTCTCTTTTCAGTTGTTATAAATTCACTGTTGAGTCCAGGTAGAGAGTTTATTTCAGTAACTAAAATTTTAATTTCTAGAAGTTTTACTTGGTTATTTTTCAAATCTTCCTATCATTTTATTTTATAATCTACATCGGATATTCATATCCATTAAAGTCTCTATCTGATCATTTCATTACCCAAAGTTTCTGCGAAGGGTTGGCTGTTTGTTTTATCGTAACTTTTACTGACTGAATTATTTCTTTGTATATATAGTAATTTTGGACCACGAGGCTTGTCAATAAGATGCCTGGGCAATCTGGATTAAGAATATTTCTCTCCAGAAAAGTTTTGTATTTGCTTTTGCCAGATGTTCTAGAGTACTCAACAGTTGACGATCAATTTTATGTTAATTTTTTGGCCTGGGTAAGAAATTATACCAAATGAATGATATAACTTGAATCTCAAATCTGCATGAGAGAGCTCATGGTTACAATTTTCAGGGGAGACATTTTCCCTCTAACTCATAGCCTAGACTGAGGTAGATTAGCTTGCCTGTCATCTCCCTAGGTTCGTGGGGATATCTCTGATATCCTTCTAATTTATTAATATATAACTCATTAGGGCACCTGGGTGAACGTTGGTATGTACGTCTCAGCTCCAATGAGCCACCTCGTGAGGGGTCAAGGTCTTGTCTCCTGATCCCATGTAATTATAATGGGGTCCTTATGTTAAGGAACGTTCCCTATCCCCAAGAACTCTTTAACCAGCTGGCAGCTGGTGTCAGCACACGAGCTTCCCACTTTGGCTTTCAGTTTTCACTTTGATGCTGACCCATTAAAATGCCCCCATTCCCTTTCAGGCTATACTGTGCATTTAATATTTTATATAGCATTTCTAAGTGTTTATAGGAGGAAGATTTTCTGACATCATATTGCTGGACAGGAGTTTTTCTTTGATGTGCCTATGCCATAACTCCTCGAAATTCAGAGTTCGCAAGAATGGTTTTATAATCCAGTTAGCAAAATGGATTCTGTTCACAAATGAAAACAGAAGATCAGCAGATTGGTAGTAATGCATATGTTTACACAGCAAAAGAATTATGATTTTTCAACTAATCACAGATAAAATGAAAACTATCGTAAGTGTTTTTAAGGGAGATGTGTCCACAGATTAAAACAGCATTACATTATCCTACAAAATTTTAGCCAGGAGGGGGCTGTGTGTTCCAGCACACCATGACCCACTGATCAGAGTTTTAAAAAATTTGTAGCCTCCAAGATTTCTCATCTTTAACATATATTTATATATATTCAACTTATCATACCTCAGGCTGTCTAGTAATTGCCCTTACAACATTTGAATGTAATACTTGTAAAGGTAAACAGAGTTCCCAGCTTGTCATGGTGCTAATCAGAAGGGATGGAAAGAAGCACACTATGGGCCTAGGTTATAAGACAGCCCGTATAATATTAAAGTCTTTATGATTCTTTCACTAATAAGATCATGTGGCTTAAGTCCAAGATGGAGACAAAGTCTATAATATTTTATATTTGTAAGTGCCTGACAAAAAACCTTTACATATATGGTGCTCTCTTAAGATAAGCAGGTCAGATCAGTGGTTTAAGTGATTTATCCAAGGTTACAGTTGGTAAAATGGCAAAGCCTAGAATAGAATTCTTGTCTGCAAACTAAATTCCACGCAGAAGAGTGTTACCATGGCAAAGCCACCCTCAGGGATATCTTCTGCAGCCTTTGTATCTAGAAATCATTTGTAAATTTTAAAAAGGAATTACTAAATGAGAGGCATAAAAATCTAATCTAAAGCTTCCCAAGTGCTTGTTCAGTTCAGATATGGCATAACAAAAGGGTGTGTTTCTGCATGGATCCATGCTTTAGACCTCTGTTGTCCAATATGGTAGCCACTGGTCTCGTATGGCTATTCAAAGGCAGATTGATTAAATTAAATAAACTTAAAAATAATTTTTTTCTTGGTCACACCAGCCACACTTCAAGTGCTCAACAGTCACATGTGGCTGGCTGGCGATTGCTATATGAGACAGTACCCATATAGAATCTTTCCATCATCATAGAGTTCTGTTGGATAGCACTGCTCTAGAATGTGGATTGATGAAGTAATGTTATTGTTGTAGCAGAGTAGAAAGAACATAGGTTTTGAAGCTCAACAGACCTAGGTTTGACTTCTGCCTGTCACTTATAACCTTTGTGACTCGAGCAAATTTCTTAACTTCTCTGGGACTCGTTTCCTCATCTGTAAGTTGGGAATCAGAAATAAGGTGCTGGGAACATCATTTTTGCTTAATAACTACAGAATCTGCAGTCTCCACAACCCTCACTGGGGTCTTGTGGCTGCCCAAAGTCCTTGCACAGTATACAAAAATATACTGCTTCCAAAAGGTTCAAGAGAATCACCAAAGCTAAGCTTCTGGAAGGCATAAGCATTTCCTCTGTAAGATTTTACCTTTCTCTTGGGGTGGTGGGGCTAGGGTGTGTGGGGAGTGTATAAAGAAAACCTAGGGAATTCCCTGGTGGTCCAGTGGTTAGGACTCCGCGCTTTCACTGCTGTGGGCCGGGATTCAATCCCTGGTCGGGGAACTAAGATCCCACAAGCCGCAAAGAATGGCCAAAACAAACAAACAAGAAAAACCACTCAAAAAAATAAATAAATAAAGCAAAACAAACAATTTAGAACTGGAAAAAGTTATAGCTCAATGTTCTCTCAACTCTAAAAACTGATTTAAGTGGAACTAGATCTGAGGGTGTAACTTGAGTAAAATGGGTCAGGTGTCTTGGTGGTATTTTCCAAAAGAAAACAACAGAAGAGCAGCTACAGAATCATGTACAATTACCTGTATACACAATCAGACACTAATTAACTTTTTATTTAAAGAACAATCCCTAAACAACTCAATAGCCTGCTGACCTGACAAGACTACTTTTTACTTTTAAGACTAGGTAGACAAAACATATACTCAAGAGAGGCCTTAACACTCCCAGAATCACTTTATGCTGCCTTTGTCACTTCTCCCTGATACAGCTATTCCTTTAAATACTTTCCCCAAGCTCCTCCTCTGGACTGTTTCTAATATATCCACAGTATTGTGCTTGACCTTTTCAGGCTTTTCTCTGGTCTGAAAGCAAACTGATGTGCTCTTGAATTTCTAATTAGCAATATCAGAAACTGTAAGGCCCTTGAGATGATTCAGTGCCTCAACTAACCGAGGAAGGGAATGACCTGGTTAAGTGAGTCTTCTGTTTAACTAAGGAAACCTTTGTTTCAACCTCTTGTTGAAAATCTTTCTAAAATAAAAAGCAGTAGTGCACTTTTTCCCTCAAGAATATTCTAATTAATATAAAAAACACTCCTGACAATTTAAGGTCTCATCATTACAGCAAATCAATCTATGACACTATAGTGCGGTTAAAGCTATAGTATTGATCCCAAGTAACACATGAGAAATTTACTAGATTTTCACAAAATAAAACCTAACATTAGCTTGTTTTTTTTACAATTTGCTTTCATTTCTTCCACACATGGACTATAGAAATATTTCCAGATATTTTAGGCTCCGATTAAATTTTGTTTTATCAACACAACACTGTAAATCAACTATACTCCAATAAAAATTAATTAAAAAAAATTTTGGTTAATCATGGTTCACTTATATTTGTGTTATCTTGCACTTTCAACTTCACAGGGAACTTTACTTGTTAAAGAAATATAATGAGATTCACTTCAGGCTTATGCTAAATGGTAATCAAGTCCATGGGCCTCTGATAATTTCCCCTGCTGACTACTTTACCAATCAAACTTTTCTTAGAGGCAATAGCTAGATTAAACTTTCAGGTAATAAAAAGCAGAATTAAACCAATTTTCCTTAAAAAAAAATTGGATCTGTGTTACTTTGCAGAATTTCCCCTTTAACAGAATGGTCAGCATAAAGAAAACAGCTATTTGAAGTAATTCTACTGTAACATTAGTTTAAATAAATCCATTCAAACCATCTAAGAGAGGTAATTATCTGGACAAACAGTTTACTGAAAAGTCAAGAGACAGATTTTATTTCACTTAAAAGTGAGCTACAGAGAAGAATTTGGGGTTTCTAGCTTCAACACAGACCTTGTCATTTCTCATTCAGGGAATGAAAAGATGCATAATTTCTAGTAGTTTTTTACATTTTATACTGAAGACATTCCCCCAATACCAGTTACCTCCCAGTCAAGTGAAATTCAAACTTTTACTTAAGGAGCAAATTTATCTCCAGCAATCTCGTTAGATTATGGTTACAGCACAATCACCTTACCACCGTAACCAGTTTTGATATCTCTACCATCAATGCCAAACAAATCGCCCATCTTCTTTCCTCAAACACTCATACTTTCAATACCCATGCTGAAGTACAGGAACCAGGTATACTTTTTAGTGCTTTCCTTCTTGAAAGGGCCACTCTAGCTTTGCTGACCACACCCAACCATTTTTAGAGTCTATAAAATGCCTGAAAGGACCCTGGACTAGGAAGCAGAAAGAAGGGTTACAATCCTCACTCTTCAACTGAATAGCCGCCACTCACCTCAGAGTCTCAGCTGACTTAACTGCCTGCCTACCCCATAGGTTATTATATTATTAACATTAAAGTACAATAGCTCTTGGCCCTGCACCTTTACCCAACAGATACTCAACTAAATAAACAGATCGAAAAATACCACAATCAGGGCAAAGATAGTACTTTCTTTGTGGACAGAAATATCAGTATCTGTCCTGTGTCTCTTAAACTAAGTTCTGTTGCTCAGGGGCATGGGCAGCCAATAATACATGTTACAACAAAAACAAAGGGTGAAACTTATTTTCAGAGAACAAACAATAGGAATATAATGTAATGCTATTATATGGAATAGTATAGTTAACTAAAATAATGTAATAAGTTACTGTATACAAAAGAGTGTTTCAATTTTAGAAGCCCAATTTAAAAGCTCTGATCTTACTAAGAGACTCATTTATAACCACAAGAGTATAGACCATATTTTTTATTGTACCTTTAATTTCCAAGAATAATGTGCTGACAGAAACTGAAGTCACTCAATTTTAACTGCAAACATATGCACTGTAATTAACAGATAGATACTCACAGCTTGCATTTCTATATAGTAGAAATGGTTCATGGAGCTGAAATTCCAAGTCTTTATTCACTGGTTCAACTAGATTGTGCATATTCAGTCGATTCACAATGGTAAAACCATGGTAAGGTGAAGCTGACCTTAGATTTAATAGAAGAAAAAAAAATCTGTTGTCATTGTTCATTTGCAGAAATGTTATCTACCTCTTTATTTCCATTTTAAAGAATGAATACAATATTGCATTATATAGTATTATTGGCACTTAAAATTGTAAACAAAAAAATCTAAGTCAGATCATACCCCTCCTCCTCTCAGAAGCTTTCTCGGTCTATCAGAGTAAAGACCAAGGTCCTGTCTAAGGCCACCAAGGCCTCAGGTGATGTGCACCCCCTTGACTTCATCTCCTATGCCTCTTCCCTGTTCCTCCTGCTCCAGCCACACTGGGCTCCTTGCCATTCTTCCTACAGGTATGTTTCCACCTAAAGACCTCTGCCTGGGCCAATGGCCTAGAATCTAGAGTTATCCCATTTCCCACAAGCCTTTGGTAAACTGTCCTGTTCTCACTGAGGCCTACTAGAGAACTACCCTTTTTAATGCTCCCAAACTCAATACCTCTAATCCTCCTCTCTCTTTTTCCAAACCACTTATTATTTTTTGTATTTATTGTCCTTCTCCACTAAACTGTAAATTCCATGAAAATAGGGTTGTCATTTTTTTAGATATGTCCCAAGACAGACATATAGTATATGTTTAATAAACATATGCTCAATAAAAATATAATTTATTTTAAATATGTTGCAGGATTGGTTATAATTATTGCCCACCATTACAATGATTTTTCTTACATCAAATGTGAGAACTATGGAAAAACCTGAGTTACAAAGAAAATGCTTCGAATCCTACAATAAGAAACACGCTTGGTTCTCATATCAGGATGATTCAGCATACGATCCTTTAGATATTTCTCACTTGTATACAACACTTTACGGTTTCTCACTTGTTTCTCTGTATACACTTGTTTCACTGAATCCTTTAGGTTTTCTGATTCCAAATCCAGGCTTCTTTTATACTAAGGTCTCTCCAAATCGACATTCTGACATCCTGGTATATATTTATCCAAAGTATATAAAATGTTCTCACATTTCCCAAATAGAGTTTCTCTGGTCTCCTTTTATTACAATCAATACTGTGTAAGCCTCCATAAATTTCATCAAATCAAGTCGCTCACTAAACTAAATTTCATCTTCTATAACCGGTGGATCTGTACTCTACTGTAACAATAAGGCCAGCAAAGCACTTTCCAAGTACCAACATTCTAACAACAGTTGAAGAGCTTCTAGACATTTATATTGGTAATGAAGACTAATGAAGTAGGTGAAGGGTAAAGTGTTTTTTTTTTTTTAAAGGAGAAAGATGAATAACAGCAAACAAAATGTCAAAAAATAAAAAGTAACATCAAAGCATATACATTTAAAGGAAGAAAAAGATCAGTATTTTTAGACAAGATCTCAAAGTTGTACAGCAAAATTTAGAAGAATATTTCACAAATTCTTGTTAATAACCATCAGTGGAGAAATGGAGAAAGGCAATCCATAAAAGATAACTCACAATACACACACACAGGGAAAGAACCAGGTATCAGTAATAACTCCTGCTGAGTTCCCTAAGCTTTAGAAACCAAAGGAAGGAACCTACCTCAGTCAGAGCAAGACCTAAGAGGGATCCAGGAAAACAAGGAACTCCAATGACTAACATACCCTGTCAGCTGCCTTTAGGCCAAGAAAGTTGCCGAACAAAACACAAGCTGCATTTACAAACCAATCATTTTTTTAAAAATCATGTTTTAAGACAATAATTCTCAGAAAAGTTAAAAATAAAAAATGTGCAATTATGAATAATCTAGGCTTTCTAAAGGACTCTCAAACTAAAAATACATATTACTACAAACACTGACAAAATCCAAAACTTTTGCGGGTAGATGGAAAGGGGACAGAACCAGAGTCTTAGAAGATAACTTTTTGTTTAGTAATCACACAACAGCTAGTCCGTCTATTCTCTTTTTCTCAACTATTTTTCTCAATGTATTCTATTTTTCTTAATATGGGGGGAGGGAGAAAGGCAACTGCTTTAGACTCATTCATTACTAGAAAATGTTTTCCATTTTGCTAGGTTCCTAAATAAATTCTAGTTCTGTTTGATTCTGAATCATGGGAAGTGTCAAAGAAAGGACATTACTTGGTAAGGATCTCACAGCAAGGGATGGATGAATACTTGAAGGGTCAAGCAGCAAGGTCCCAAAGACAAATATACAATAGGGTTGAATCACTCCATATGACACCATTCACCATCAAATTTAAAAAAAAAAAAAATTAAAAAAAAATCTTTTTAAAAAAGCTTACCTTCGATATACAAATAAGGTCCCTTCTATATCAGTCTTCTCCTATAATAGACAATGAGATGATTAGTTTTTTTTCCCATAATCTAACCCCAAGTAGTCCCAATGGAGAAGAGATACTTCATGTTTAAGATCAACTTATTTATTTTAAAATTAATCACTTTGAACAGGTCAAGTAGGTCTTCTCCACAGACTACTATTACCAGTTTCTTTTGTATCCTTTCTATTCTATTGATGTGTATTAACTGATATGCAATGTTCTATCTAGCAACACGCCTGTATCTGCAGCAATTTCCCTTTCCTTTTTTAAAATTTAAAGGAGAAAAATTCTAGAATTAGCTTTCACTTTTTAAAACTAAAATGTTTTAGCCAAATTTCTTAATTTTAAAGCCAAGGTCCTGTATAAAGCAATTTCTTCACCTTTAAAGTTTATCAAAGTTACTAGGGGAAAAAAAAAACATTTTCTTATAGGACACTTTGTTTCATCATTGGGGAATTTTGGTATATTTTTATGAGTAGCAAATTTTGTAGCAAATTTAGTTAAGAGTTACTTTCAAACACAATTAGTTTGTTATTTTTAAAACTGTGCTGAAGAATCATGAATATTGAAACTATACTCTGTCTTAGTGTAATTCTTATAGGTCTTACAAATAATTAAAAACTTTTTTTTAGCTTAAAGTAAATGTTTTGATTAACAAAGTACAACTCATCATCCTTCACTTGCTGTGACAAGAGCGTATTTAGGTTTTAAACACAGTTACAGGGGCTTCCCTGGTGGCACAGTGGTTGGGAGTCCGCCTGCCGATGCAGGGGACACGGGTTCGTGCCCCGATCCGGGAAGATCCCACATGCCATGGAGCGGCTGGGCCCATAAGCCATGGCCGCTGAGCCTGTGCGTCCGGAGCCTGTGCTCCGCAACAGGAGAGGCCACAACAGTGAGAGGCCTGCATACCGCAAAAACAAACAAACAAACAAAACCACACAGTTACAATGTTTTTAAAAAAGCAAAAGAAACACGTTAGTCTACAGTTCACAGCCCAGATAGGACTTAAATGGTTTAAGGTAATCAACAAACTTAGCAAACTTAAATGTCAGCCATATAAAATTGAATTTGCTGGGATGAAAAAATAATTTTAAAAAATATTTACCAACTTGATTTCTTCCAGGAGTATTGCCCTAGCTTAAACATCATAATGAAACTTTTCCTTACTAAAAATTCAGAGGCTTTTTCTTGCCTTTCAAACTTTATTAGTGCAAGAAATTGGTAATCAACGGTTTCACAATGAAAGAAAACGCCCAAATAAACCACTGTGCAAAGTTACAACTCACTGTAAAATAACAATGAGAGAAGAGACTTTGGTTATACTCCATGTACCATGACCCAAATGAATAATGGCAGCTTATTTTTCAGTTCAGGTTATTATAGCTTGTATTTCATATTTAAAGGTGAATAACAATTAAAATTCCAAAATATTGGAAGTCTGTGACAAACTAGAAATAAAAGCCTAAGTCCATGCCCCAAATAATAAGTCCATGCCCCAAATCTTCACCATTTGTCTGCAACCCATATTACAAAAATTCATACGTAGAGCAAGAAAAATGATTAAGAACGATTCAAACTAAAGCAATGTCTAAAACAGCCACACTTAAAAAAAAAATCTATAATTTTGTTCTCTTTAGCTTCCCATACCTCCTTCTCTTACAGGAGGTGAAGGAAAGAAGATAAAGTAAAGCAAGATGACTTTGAAAACTCTCTTTATCTGAATTAACTGTTTATAAATGCCAAATGATTTTTCACAAAATTACTAATTAACTATAACCTATGTATCTGCACTATGTTGTAAAGGACATACTACGATAATAATCTTTCAGTTTTGTTAGTATAAAGATTTCAATTCTTACTGAAACGTTAACGTCAATCATTAATTCGATCCAACAAATATTTACGGATTATTTCCTAAGTAAAGCCTATATAGCTGAATGAGTTAATCAAGAAGGTTCAATTTTTTTTTTAAGGGAAATTTTGTTACCTTTATTTGTTTGGCCACTTGCACGGCTTGTGGGATCTTAGTTCCCCGACAAGGGATCGAACCCGGGCACCCTGAAGCGCAAGTGCGGAGTCCTAACCACTGGACCGCCAGGAAATTCCCTAATTATGTTATTTAAACAACGGACGAAGCTTCAAACGGGCTAACAAGTCAGTGGACAAACTGAATGCAACTTTTCGGATCCTCTCCCGTGCAAAAAAGACAAAAAGTACTTAGTCTGATGGGTGCATTCAGAGGTGACATCACCAGCAGCACTGCTGAACAGACACAGGGTCTCTTTTCCAAAGGTTTCAAGGTAATCCAATTAACATGGAAGTCATTTTCCTAAGCGCCTTGAAATCTTTTCCAAACTCTGGAAATACAGTGTAGTTCGATAAATGCAGGACTTATCCCCAACCCCTCTCTTCCAATAATTGAAACTAACTGGATTTCAAGCTCTAAATCCAAATGACCTCTGAGAAGGGAGCCCTTATTTATGTCTATTGGGGGGAGAGAAGGAGTGTTTATTTTATAGATTATGTATATATACTTTATCTAATAACTCTCAAAGCTTCAAACACAATCTTTCAGGCATCTTTATGACTCCACCAGTCTCATATCCTCTAACACACCTGCAAAAAAGGCAAGTCGCCCACATCCTCGAACCGGACCCCATGGGGCTGATCCTCTTCCAACCCTCCCCTCTATCAGCTTTTCCCCCGGATGTTTGGACCTACTTCTCTCGCTCCTCTCGCCCAATCTCCGGCTCCGCCGACACCCCTCAGGCGCCAGCCGGACTCTTCTCTAGTCCCTGGCCTCGCCCCTGCCGCCGTGGCCTCCTTCATCGGCCCCCACCCAGAACGGTCCGCGCGGCCCCTTTAAGAGGCGGCGGCCGGGCGGGCGACTTCAACGGCCTGGCTGCACTCACCCACTGGTTGGCCTTGGGGCAGAAGGTGTACAGTGCGACCTGGCCCGTGAGGTCTGCGATGCTGGTGATGTAGGGGTCGTGTTGCTTCAAGGCCGCTAGGCTCATCTCTTGCCCAGCTCGACTCAGCGACTCCATCTTGAATTCCGGAACCTAGCCCCTCTGGCGGGGGCGGAGTCGCGGACAGGAAGGTGCCATGGAGCCAAAGTTCCCCCAGCTGCGTCAGCACCCTCATCTTCCGCCTCTCAGCCGGGCCTCGCGGCGAGGCGGTACGTCAGCTATTATGCTCCGCTGCGCCCACGCCCGGGGCGCTGGGTTCCAGTGTCGTCAGGTCCCAGTGGACCTACCGTGCGGGTTGGCGTATGCCGCCGCGTAGCCGAGCTGGTAGGACGGGACTCAGTTGCTTCTCTTCCGCTGGCTGAAAGGTCCCGGCGCCCGGATCAAGGCTGCTCGGGAGCTTTCTCCAGCGTTCCTGCCGGACTAGGCTCCCAGGGCCGCAGAATGGAAACCTCGCTGTGGCAAGGCAGTGCTCCACCGTGAGTTTAGAAAGCACAGAGAAGCGGACAGGAAGGAGGGAGGGAACCCCGAAAATTACCTCAGATCTCGGCTCTCTTCGTGTTTTTATGAAGGAAAATTTTGATAAAAGCCAAACTAACCCGCCTGTAACTATACAGGAGTGTCTTTTATTATCCACGTTTACTTATTTTCCTCGTGTGAATCCCACGAAAATATTTCTATCCAGTCTTGGAAAGAGCCCGTGAAGGCTTGAGTTTGTCTTGGATCGTTTAAAGCTTTAAAACAATAACTCATTATTTTAGCAAACATCTGTTGAGCATTTTAAGGCATTTTAAAGGGCCAGGTACTAGCTGAAGAGGAAAACAAGGCTTGTAAGGTATAGGGAGCTCTGCCCCACCGCCGACTTGTTAAAAAACATTTCCTTATAGAAAAGATACCCCAATGGAATGGAAAATTTTTGACAGAAAAAAAAAAAAAGAAAAAGGATAGTAGTTGTATTGTTGATGATTTTACATCCCAAGGCCATTTGTTAATGGAAAGATACTTCATGTCTTACATTCTTTGCAGAATCACGTTACATATACAAATGCAGACAAGGAAACATGTATCATTCATTTACCGTTCATTAAGCAAGTATTTATTGAACTCCTAATTGTGAAAGGGTAGCCCCCTGGAAGCTTCAAAGACAACTTTCTAGCTCTGGGAGAAACTGAAAGAAGTAGAGGCAATGCTAGAGACCTTTCACTTGAAACCGAGAGGATGGAGCCACTAACTTCATCTGGTCAGGAAAGTATAGGAAGCCTTCATGGAGGAGATGATGTTTGAATTAATGTTTCAGGGATGAGTAGGAATTCATCAGAGACGAAAGGCAAGGGCTTCCTTTCATCTCACAGTCTAATGGTAGAAAAGTGTTCATCCTCATTTGCTGGTTGATTTAATTGAAGCTGGGTGGAGAAATCACTGGCTAGTTGTTCCACACTAGTCAGGGGGGATCTGGTATTAGAATCCAGGGACTACTGCCTGCTACCCCAGGGTCCTTTTATCCACACTATGGCTGCCTTTCTTCATAGTGGAGGCAGACCCCTACATCCCCTCTACCTACTTTTTTTTAAACTTTTTATTTTATATTGGAGTATAGTTGATTAACAATTTTGTGTTAGTTTCAGGTGTACAACAAAGTGACTCAGGTATACATATATATGTATCTATTCTTTATCAAATTCTTTTCCCATTTAGGTTGTTACAGAATATTGAACAGAGTTCCCTGTGCTCTACAGTAGGTCCTTGTTGGTTATCCATTTTAAATATGGCAGTGTGTATATGTCAATCCCAAACTCCCTGACTATCCCTCCCCCCCACCTACTTTCAAGGGAACATTTAAACAATCTGTACCCTAATTTTTTTTTAATTGTATTTTTTGAATAAGTAATACATTCCCTTGGTACAGAATTCAAAGGCACACCTGAAACAGAATATAGGTGTTTTTAATTCTTATTTTTTAATTGAGGTAGAGTTGACATATAACATTATATTAGTTTCAGGTGTGCAACGTAATGATTTGATATTTGTATATATTGTAAAATGATCACCACAATAGTCCAGTTAACATCCATCACCACACATAGTTACACATTTTTTTTCTCATGATGACAGCGTTCAAGATCCACTCTCTTAGCTACTTTCAAATACGCAGTACAGTATTACCTGTAGTTACCATGCTGTACATTACATTCTTGTGCCTTATTCATTCGTTTTTTTCTTATGTAGATTTCCTGAAATAATCTAGGACATTTCCTTCTTTATTTATTAAATATATATTTTTGATTGAACAGGGCTAGACTAGTGAAGAACACCAAGTTATTTTAGGGATTTTCCATATTCAGAATAGAAAATTGCTTCGAAATGCATGTTTGCATGGCCCCAAACATGTTAATGTTGACTTTGATGCCCTATACAGCTCTTAAGATATATTAAAGAGAATGTGAGTATTTTGGAATTGAAAATCTTTCTCATTTACTTTGAAGCCTGACTTTGCCTTATATTTGTGAATGAAACCTTAAGACCTTTCCCATGTCTTTTAGACCAGGGGTCCCCAACCCCCAGGCCTCGGACCTGTAGTGGTCCAGGAACCAGGCCGCACAGCAGGAGATGAGCAGTGGGCTAGGGAGCGAAGCTTTGTCTGCCACTCCCCATTGCTCTCCATTGCTCTGAACAATTCCCCACCCCCCACCCCATCCGTGGAAAAATTGTCTTCCATGAAATTGGTCCCTGGTGCCAAAAAGGTTGGGGACCACTATTTTAGACAATAGGCTTTGAGAGGTCAGAGATTCCATCTCAGTCTATTAGGTCTCCAGTACCTAACACAGCCCCGGCAAAGAGTAGACTCTCAATAAATACTGGTGAATGAATGTTGTCTTAAAACCCAACTCCCTTAAGGCCATGGAAGAGACTTGTGGGAGGGGTGGGGAGGTGGGTGGCTGGGATCATGTGATCAGAGGTGGGAAGGAGTCTTACTCTGCACTGGAAGACCTTTGGTAACATTTGCGTTGTGTTCCATGAATGACAGTTTTTTAATAAAAATAATTTAAAATATGAAAACCTAAAACCCAATCAGTCCAACCCATGTGTCTCCCACTCTGAGTGGTTCTGTGGTAGAAAATAAAACTTGCCATTTAAAACCATGGGCTCTAGGTCCACGATGGTGGACAAGTTGATTTCCACTAGACCTAGAGCCTCAGTATACCCTCATTGTAATACATCAGCAAGCTAAATGACACACCCACAGGAGCCATGGCAGTTCCGAGGCTGACCTTAAAAGGCCAATAAGTGGGCTGTGGCCCAGTTCCTAGAAATCTCTACCCCTTTCCCAAAATTGTTGGAATAATCCTCCCACTCATTAGCCTATGAAATACCCAGCCTATGAAAAGTAACCACCCCCACACCTTGGGGCCTCTCACCTTCTGAGATGGCCCACATTTTGTCTATGGAGTGTGTATCTCCCTGAATAAACCTTTCATTTAAAAAAAATAAAATCATGGGCTGTAAGGTAAAGGGCACAAAAATACATCTACCAGCTGTGTAGCTTTGTCAGTCCCAGACTTCCCATTTCTCCAGTGTCAAATCCCAAGTCCTTGCCATGGCCTAGGAGGAGACTTCGCTGGGCCTGGTCTCTTGCTTTCTTTCCATCTCCATTTTCTGTGAATTGCTCTTTCAAATTTTCCATCCCAGCCCACTGACTGACGTGTGCTAAATGAGTCTAGTCTCAGGGCCTTTGCACTTGTTGTTCTCCCTTTCTGGAACATTCTTTTTTTTTTTTTTTTTTGCGGTACGTGGGCCTCTCACTGTTGTGGCCTCTCCCATTGCGGAGCACAGGCTCCGGACGCGCAGGCTCAGCGGCCATGGCTCACGGGCCTAGCCGCTCTGCGGCTTTTTTTTTCAATTAAGGGATGTGGGATCTTCCCGGGCTGGGGCACAAACCTGTGTCCCCTGCATCAGCAGGCAGACTCTCAACCACTGTGCCACCAGGGAAGCCCTGGAACATTCTTGTCTCTGATATCCCTGTGATATAATAATGGCTCATTTCCCCACTTTCTTCATAGCACTTATCTGTGAGTTGTAGTTATTATATTCACTTTTGTCTGTCTCATCAGCTTAGTGAAGCAGGAACCATGTCTGTCTTGTTTACTATCACATTTTGACACAGAAGCCAGGCTTAATAAGTATTTGTTGGATTAAATGGAATGTTAAGTTGATTTCTATCTACCACATAAACCTGAGAGAAGGGATGGTTGTTTCAGCTCTACAGCCAACAAAACATTTGTTTGTCATAAGTCTCAACAAATAATCATGATTGATTTACTTGTATTATTAATATAATTTTTTGTTTCTTAGGCTCTATGCTTATCGCTTTTAGTATAGCCCAGAATTCAGCATCTTTTCACTCTTGCAACTTTCTCCCTGTCCATTTTCTCTCCATCTCTGTCTCCTCTCTCTTTCTCTCCTCCCTGTCCCCTTCTTTCTCAGATTTTTTTTTATTTTTTAAAATTTATTTATTTTTTGGTTGTGTTGGGTCTTCGTTGCTGTGTGTGGGCTTTCTGTAGTTGCAGCAAACAGGAGCTACTCTTCATTGCAGTGCGTGGGCTTCTCATTGTGGTGGCTTCTCTTGTTGCAGAGCACGGGCTTCTAGGCATGTGGGCTTCAGTAGTTGTGGCACACAGGCTCAGTAGTTGTGGCTCATGGGCTTAGTTGCTCCACAGCATGTGAGATCTTCCCAGACCAGGGATCGAACCCTTGTCCCCTGCATTGGCAGGCGGATTCTTAACCACTGCGCCACCAGGGAAGTCCTCTTTCTCAGATTTCAAAGATTTATTCTAAAAGTATCTGCTTAGGGACTTCCCTGGTGGTCTAGTGGTTAAGACTCCACATTCCCAATGCAGGGAGCCCAGGTTCGATTCCTGGTCAGGGAACTAGATCCCACATGCCACAACTAAGACCTGGCGCAGCCAAATAAATAAATAATTTAAAAAATAAATGAAAGTATCTGCTTATTACTGTTTACCTTTGTAGGCAGAGAAAGCAAGCTAACTAATTTTCCCAAGGTCCAATAATGATTCATTTGCTGAGCTGGAATTAGCATCTTCTAGCCTTGGTTTCCAGGTAGATCATGTATCTTGCTACTATTCTGCCAGGCACACTCTTAAATTACACTGGATACACATGAGTGAAATTTGTTTTCCTTATGCTGCTGTTTCACTGTTGATATTTATTTTATATGATGGATATCCAAAAGGTTGTGGAGTTACTATAAAACTCCTTACCTCGTCCTTGCCAGATGATTAGGACGGTAGTTCTTTCCTTCAATTTCTCCAGAAAGGCCTCTGACCTCTGTATTTTATTTATTTATTTATTTTTGATGTGTACTTTATTTTATTTATTATTTTTTATACAGCAGGTTCTTATTAGTTACCAATTTTATGCATATTAGTGTATACATGTCAATCCCAATCTCCCAATTCATCCCACCACCACCTCCCCCTCCCCGCTTTCCCCCCTTGGTGTTTGTTCTCTACATCTGTGTCTCTATTTCTGCCTTGCAGACCTGTTCATCTGTACCATTATTCTAGATTCCACATATATGCATTAATATACAATATTTGTTTTTCTCTTTCTGATTTACTTCACTCTGTATGACAGTCTCTAGGTCTCTAGGTATTTGTTGCTTGTAGATTTTCTTTTTTTTTCAATTAATTAATTAATTTTTTTATTTTCGGCTGCATTGGGTCCTCATTGCAGTGAGCGGGTTTTCTCTAGCTACCGTGAGCGGGGGCTACTCTTTGTTGCGGTGCTTGGGCTTCTCATTGTCGTGGCTTCTCTTGTTGTGGAGCACGGGCCCTAGGCGCGCAGGCTTCAGTAGGTGTGGCACGCGGGCTCCAGAGTGCAGGCTCAGGAGTTGTGGTGCACGGGCTTAGTTGCTCTGCAGCATGTGGGATCTTCCTGGACCAGGGATTGAACCCGTGTCTCCTGCATTGGCAGGTGGATTCTTAACCACTGTGCTACGAGGGAAGCCCTGTTTGTAGATTTTCTGATGATGCCCATTTTAACCGGTGTGAGGTGATACCACATTGTAGTTTTGATTTGCATTTCTCTAATGATTAGTGATGTTGAGCAGCTTTTCATGTGCCTCTTGGCCATCTGTATGTCTTCTTTGGAGAAATGTCTATTTAGGTCTTCTGCCCACTTTTTGATTGGGTTGTTTGTTTTTTTAATGTTGAGCTGCATGAGCTGTTTATATATTTTGGAGATTAATTCTTTGTTCGTTGATTTGTTTGCAAATATTTTCTCCCATTCTGAGGGTTGTCTTTTCATCTTGTTTATAGTTTCCTTTGCTGTGCAAAGGCTTTTAAATTTCATTAGGTCCCATTTGTTTATTTTTGTTTTTATTTCCATCACTCTAGGAGGTGTGTCAAAAAAGATCTTGCTGTGATTTATGTCAAAGAGTGTTCTTCCTATGTTTTCCTCTAAGAGTTTTATAGTGTCCGGTCTTACATTTAGGTCTTTAATCCATTTTGAGTTTATTTTTGTGTATGGTGTTAGGGAGTGTTCTAATTTCATTCTTTTACATGTAGCTGTCCAGTTTTCCCAGCACCACTTATTGAAGAGACTATCTTTTTTCCATTGTATATCATTGCCTCCTTTGTCATAGATTAGTTGACCATAGGTGCGTGGGTTTATCTCTGGGCTTTCTATCCTGTTCCATTGATCTATATTTCTGTTTTTGTGCCAGTACCATATTGTCTTGATTACTGTAGCTTTGTAGTATAGTCTGAAGTCAGGGAGTCTGATTCCTCCAGCTCCATTTTTTCCCCTCAAGATTGCTTTGGCTATTTGGGGTCTTTTGTGTCTCCCTACAAATTTTAAGATTTTTTGTTCTAGTTCTGTAAAAAATGTCATTGGTAATTTGATAGTGATTGCATTGAATCTGTAGATTGCTTTGGGTAGTATAGTCATTTTCACAATATTGATTCTTCCAATCCAAGAACATGGTATATCTCTCCATCTGTTTGTGTCATCTTTGATTTCTTTCATCAGTGTCTTATAGTTTTCTGAGTACAGGTCTTTTACCTCCTTAGGTAGGTTTATTCCTAGGTATTTCATTCTTTTTTTTGCAGTGGTGAATGGAATTGGTTCCTTAATTTCTCTTTCTGATTTTTCATTGTTAGTGTATAGGAATGCAAGAGATTTCTGTGCATTAATTTTGTATCCTGCAACTTTACCAAATTCATTGATTAGCTCTAGTAGTTTTCTGGTGGCATCTTTAGGATTCTCTATGTATAGTATCATGTCATCTGCAAACGGTGACAGTTTTACTTCTTCTTTTCCAATTTGTATTCCTTTTATTTCTTTTTCTTCTCTGATTGCCATGGCTAGGACTTCTAAAACTATGTTGAATAATAGTGGTGAGAGTGGACATCCTTGTCTTGTTCCTGATCTTAGAGGAAATGCTTTCAGTTTTTCACCATTGAGAATGATATTTGCTGTGGGTTTGTCATATATAACCTTTATTATGTTGAGGTAGTTTCCCTCTATGCCCACTTTCTGGAGAGTTTTCATCATAAACTGGTGTTGAATTTTGTCAAAACCTTTTTCTGCATCTATTGAGATGATCATATGGTTTTTATTCTTCTATTTGTTAATATGGTGTATCACATCCATTGATTTGTATATATTGAAGAATCCTTGCTTCCCTGGGATAAATCCCACTTGATCATGGTGTATGATCCTTTTAATGTGTGGTTGGATTCTGTTTGCTAGTATTTTGTTGAGGATTTTTGCATCTATTTTCATCAGTGATATTGGTCTGTAATTTTCTTTTTTTGTAGTATCTTTGTCTGGTTTTGGTATCAGGGTGATGGTGGCCTCGTAGAATGAGTTTGGGAGTGTTCCTTCTTCTGCAATTTTTTGGAAGAGTTTGAGAAGGATGGGTGTTAGCTCTTCTCTTAATGTTTGATAGAATTCACCTGTGAAGCCATCTGGTCAGACCTCTGTATTTTAAAATGTTACTCTATGAAAGTATTTTAAGTGGTGTTAGATGTTTTCTAGAATTACATTTCTGATATGTTGAACTAGTTAAATCTGTCAATTCTGGAGCAGAAATAATAGTACTTTCAACTAGGAAGAAAGAAATGGCTTTCCCATATGGAATAATGTAGTGAGAATAAAAGAACATGGGATTAGAACAACATTTATTTCATCCCTCTATTGCCAGGAAAGATTGCATTTAACATGGTGTTCTTGATAATGTTCTTTGGTAGAAAGTTCTATGTTGTTTACTGTTACTTTACCCAATGTAATGTTTCAAATTACCAATAACATAGCAATGTCATAAACAACAGCAGGATATTTAACTGATACACTGCTTATCCATGGAACTGGAGTATATTGGAGTATATTTGATTCATAATGTTTGTTTCTTTTAGTTGTACCACAAGAGGATTCAGTTATACATATAGATATATTTATTCTGTTTTGGTTCCTTACCCTCATAGAGTTTGACACAGTGTTTAGTTAAATTTACTATGGTCTGCAGTTGGTATGTGTTTATTATTTATTTTATATATATTAATATGTTCGTGTTAATCCCAGTCTCCCAATTTATCCCTCCCCACCTCCTTTCCCTTTGGTAACCATAAGTTTTTTTTTCCTAATTCTGTGAGTTTGTTTTAGTTTTATAAATTAGTTTTTTTGTTTCTATTTTTAGATTCCACATATTCGTGGTATGATATGATGTTTGTCGGTGTCTGTCTGCCTTACTTCACTTCATATTTACATCCCTAGTCCATCCATCTTGGTTAAACTGGCATTACTTCATTCTTTTTTATGGCTGAGTACTATTCCATTGTGTATATGTACTACATCTTCTTTATCCATTCACCTCTCAATGGGCATTTAGGTTGCCTCTATATCTTGGTCATTGTAAATAGTGCTCCATTCAACACTGAGCAGCATGTATCCTTTCGAATTATGTTATTCTGTGAAGATATGCCCAGGAATGTGATTGCTGCATCCTTTGGCCTCTGAATTTCAATTTTTTAAGGAACCTCCACAGTGATCTCCATATTGGGTCTAGCGGTTTTCATTCCCAGGAACAGCGTAGGATTTTTTTTTCCACACTCTCTCCAGCATTTATTGTTTCTATCATTTCTTTTTTTTAAAAAAAAAATATTTATTTATTTATTTGGTTGCGCTGGGTCTTAGTTGCAGCAGGCGGGCTCCTTAGTTGCAGCTCACAGGCTCCTTAGTCGCGGCTCGACAGCTCCTTAGCTGTGGCACGCAGGCTCCTTAGTTGTTGCATGAGAACTGTTAGTTGCGGCATAAATGTGGGATCTAATTCCTTCACCAGGAATCGAACCCAGGCCCCCTGCACTGGGAGCACAGACTCTTAACCACTGTGCCACCAGAAAAGTCCCAGCATTTATTGTTTCTAGACTTTAAAAAAATATATTTATTTATTTAGCTGTGTCAGGTCTTCATTGTGGCACACGGAATCTTTCATTGTGGCACATGGGCTCAGTAGTTGCGGCATGAGGGCTCTCTATTTGTGGCGCACAGGCTGTAGAGTGTGCAGGCTTCATTGCCCTGTGGCATGTGGGATCTTACTTCCCCGACCTGGGGTCGAACCCGTGTCCCCTGCATTGGAAGGCATATTCTTAACCACTGGACCATGAGGGAAGTCCCTAGACTTTTTGATGATGACCATTTTGAGTGGTGTGAGGTGGTACCTCATTATAGTTTTCATGTGAGTTTCTCTAATAATTTGCATGTTGAGCAGATTTCCATGTGCCTTTTGGCCATCTGTATGTCTTCTTTGGAGAAAAGTCTATTATAGGTCTTCTGCCCAGAAAATGCAATATTTCTTAAGCCAAGACCATAAGAAGAGTTTTTGTAAGGTGTCTCTCTGTTGTGTCAACTCTGAATGCTGATAGTTTCTTTGTGACTGTCCAGATAAATATGAAAGCCTGAGAAGCACTGGTAATAGAACCTATAGATTCTCTCCATGGATTCTCTCCTATAACTCCCCAATTTTAATTCTGGGTTTCTTCTAGGCTTATATTGCCATTATTCATTTATTAATATTTATTTTTCTGGCATAATTAACATCATAATCATTTTTACATATGAATTTAATTCATTTAATGAATTTTAGCTCCCTCGAATCTGAAATTTGATTGTTCGGTGGCCAGGGAATATTCATAAGTTGTTGATCTCCTATGGTTTGCATCTGTACAGAAATATCTGTAGGAATTAATTATTTATATTTATTATACCCTCCCACTTTGCGGTAAAACCACAATGTTACATAGTGAAAGGGTTCAATGCTTTCTGTTTTTCTGTTTATATCTTGTCCTAATTTGCTTCTCTGACATGTGGTCTACTTGAGACAAAACTGACATACGAGTCATTGGGAGCTCTCTTGTGTAAACCACTCACTATGTGATCTGTGGAGTAATAAACGTGGTCCAGATACAGTTTATGTGAACTCAAACTCATTCACCCTGAAGGCTCACGTATTAGGAAATCCTATCTTTCCCAATTCAAGTGCACTTACAGACTTTGATGTCACACAGGATCATTAAAAATCACTCTGAATTACTGAACCACTATAATTTAATGGAGATTAACTGTCACAGTATGAAAAGCCAGTCACTCATCTATATGTTGTCTGCAGCCTTGAATTTAATGAGTATTACGTGTTCTGAGCCTTGAAGGGATCTTGATATTCATCATCTAAAGAGAAGCACATAAATTATACTTTACCATTCAATAAGCACGAACCCAAAAGGTAACAGAATAACCGGTTTCTCTTGCACAATAAAATTATTGCCACTGCTGTGAAAAAAGAGGTTGAACTAGGTCAGGAACGGTTCTTTTTACATTGCTCAAGAACACTAGAAGAATTAAAAATTTATGGATTACCTCCTAGAAACAATGATCTGGTAGAGAAATGTAATAAAACACCGACTCTCCTGTGTCTTCCTAAGCTGCTCCATGCCATTTCATGTTGCCATTGTATTAGTGTGACAACTTTCTGAAGCTCTAGAAACTGTCTTTTGGCAAAGATGAAGATTTCCAAAGCAAAAGATTTTTTATGGGAAATCCAGAGGCAGACGGTGTAGAAAGGTAATGTTAAAATGGGAATCAAATAGAATCTCATTTTGTGTATACTCTATATATTCGTATTTTTATTTTACTTGGGTTGCTGATAAGTACAAGCCAAAAAACGATGAAGGTGAAGTCAAGAGTGGTATTCATAGTATCATACAGTATAAGTATCCTTCTGGCTACGAAAATTACTGTATTGTTATTTTTATGTGAAATCTTCCAGCAGCAAATTCTGGCAAAGTTACTTCTTCAAAGAACTGTATCTAGTTTTGAAAAGTCTTTTATTAATGGTTCTTTAACCTTTCAGACATTTCTAAGTCTTTGTTGTTGTTTTTAAAGAGTATTTTAAAGCACGTATATTTGTATTATATTTAATGCTGGAAAATAATCTAAGTGGGCCCTTTTAGTGATAGACGTAACTTAGTTTCAAGGGATTTGGGGGGGAGTTGGACATTTTATTTGTAAGTGTCTAAAAATCATGTGTTTCCTAAGTATTGATGGATGTTTTCATATAGAAAAATTTTTGTTTTCTGACTCAGTGATTCCTTTCCTATCTCTGTTTTCCTTTGATGGCCTTTTATTCTTCCATGATGAACTGCTTGAGAAGATACACAGTGTCAAGCGTTCCATTGATCTGTTTTTGAGCTAAATTGCCTTGTGGTTTAGCAAAGGTAATGGAAAGATGATTAGTTGGGTGAAACATTACTGTACAGACATTTTCTGCTTTCCACAGATTCCTGCATTTAAAGTCATCTACAGAAAACTAAGGCTTGGGAGGAAAAAATGCCCATCCACAGTTTATGCTAATAGAATATGTGCAAAAAAAAAAAAAAAAACTCGAATTTTTCAGTCAGTGAATCCCTGAGGATTGAGGTACATCATCTATTGAAAGCAGCCAAGAGATCTGTTGAAAGGCATATCACATCAGAGAAAAGAGCTGTGTAGCTTGCAATTGCTTGAAATACATCAGCTAAACCGAACTAAAAGATAATCTCAACGTCATATTTTGGCGTGCCTTCTCAGAGTAAACAAGGAGTTTTTTCTTCCCCCCAAAGAAGTCAGCTGATTTTTTTTTTTTGCCATACGCGGGCCTCTCACTGTTGTGGCCTCTCCCGTTGCGGAGCACAGGCTCCGGACGCGCAGGCTCAGCGGCCATGGCTCACGGGCCCAGCCGCTCCGCGGCATGTGGGATCCTCCCGGACCGGGGCACAAACGCGTGTCCCCTGCATCGGCAGGCGGACTCCCAACCACTGTGCCACCAGGGAAGCCCCAACTGATTTTTAAAGTGTTTGGAATAGCATAGATCGTTCCTGGTGTGATCTGGAAAGGTCTTTGAAAAAGGTATCATTGACCATAAAAAGGGAGCAGTCTTTGGATTTTTTGTCCTTCAAACTGGAGATGATGGGTAGTGCAAAAGAGGTTTCAGAGGCAAAGCCAATGAGTTTGTTTCAACCTTCTTCAGACAGGCAGAGGGTAAATGAATTGATATTAACATCATGAAAGAGAAGAGAACTGACCTTTTTATGAAAGTATGGGTTAGGTCTGCATCTATTAGACCTAAGTATTTCATAGGTCTGAGCAGAGCAAAGCCAGCTGCTGACTGTGCAATATTGTGGTGTGGCCGGGCCTTCTGTTGTAGGGTCACCTGTCCTCCAAGATGCAGACGGGGTGAAAAAAGAGCATTTTGAAAGCTGAGGGGAAAACACAGACCTGACTTCTTTTTGATCTTCTACCCAGCTCTTGAATCCAGTTTTATTTAAAACCATCACCATCAGATGTACGTACACTAAAATACTTGACTTTTAACTTTATTTTTTGGCCCTGCCACACGGCATGTAGGATCTTAGTTCCCCGACCAGGGATTGAACCCACGCCTCCTGCAGTGGAAGCGCAGAGTCTTAAGCACCATACCGCCAGGGAAATCCTTTGACTTTTAACTTTAAACAAAAAATATAAGCAACAAACCCGTGAGGACTCAGTAGCACTTCATCCAATAAATAGTTAGGCACTTTGATTTTGTATAGAATTAATTGACCAAACAATCTTGACCCAACAGTTCCAGGGTAAGAACATTGATAAACTACATCCAAACTCTGCCATGATGACAAAGCACCACATTCTGGTACTTTCATCTTTTAATATGCTCCTTGCTATAGGTGAGGAAAAGGTTTTCCTCAAACTTTTTTTTTTTTTTTTTCTTTCGGTACGCGGGCCTCTCACTGCTGTGGCCTCTCCCGTTGCGGAGCACAGGCTCCAGATGCGCAGGCTCAGCGGCCATGGCTCACGGGCCCAGCCGCTCCGCGGCATGTGGGATCTTCCCGGACCAGGGCACGAACCTGCGTCCCCTGCATCAGCAGGTGGACTCTCAACCACTGCACCACCAGGGAAGCCCGTGAGTGGTTTTTTTTTAATTAATTTTTTTTGGAGTATAGTTGATTTACAATGTTGTATTAGTTTCTACTTTACAGCAAAGTGAATCAGTTATACATATATATCCACTCTTTTTAATTTTATTTATTTTATTTTTTAATTTAAATTTTTCTGGCCATGTAGCTTGCAGGATCTTAGTTCCCCGATGAGTGACTGAACCTGGGCCCTCGGCAGTGAAAGCCTGGAGTCCCAACCACTGGACCACCCAGGGAATTCCAATATCCACTCTTTTTTTTTTTTTTTTTACATCTTTATTGGAGTATAATTGCTTTACAATGGTGTGTCAGTTTCTGCTTTATAACAAAGTGAATCAGCTATACATATACATATATCCCCATATCTCCTTCCTCTTGCGTCTCCCTCCTACCCTCCCTATCCCACCCCTCTAGGTGGTCACAAAGCACTGAGCTGATCTCCCTGTGCTATGTGGCTGCTTCCCAGTAGCTATCTATTTTACATTTGGTAGTATTTATAAGTCCATGCCACTCTCTCACTTTGTCCCAGCTTATCCTTCCCCCTCCCCATGTCCTCAAGTCCATTCTCTACATTGGCATCTTTGTTCCTGTCCTGCCTCTAGGTCCTTCAGAACCATTTTTTTTTTAGATTCCATATATATGTGTTCACATACGGTATTTGTTTTCTCTTTCTGACTTATTCACTCTGTATGACAGACTCTAGGTCCATCCATCTCACTACAAATAACTCAATTTCGTTTCTTTTTATGGCTGAGTAATATTCCATTGTATATATGCGCCACCTCTTCTTTATCCATTTATCTGTCGAAGGACACTTAGGTTGCTTCCATGTCCTGGCTATTGTAAATAGAGCTGCAATGAACATCGTGGTACATGACTCTTTTTGAATTATGGTGTTCTCAGGGTATATGCCCAGTAGTGGGATTGCTGGATCATATGGTAGTTCTATCTTTAGTTTTTAAGGAACCTCCATACTGTTCTCCATAGTGACTGTATCAATTTACATTCCCACCAACAGTGCAAGAGGGTTCCCTTTTCTCCACACCCTCTCCAACATTTATTGTTTATAGATTTTTTGACGATGGCCATTCTGACTGGTGTGAGGTGATAGCTCATTGTAGTTTTGATTTGCATTTCTCTAATGATTAATTATGTTGAGCATTCTTTCATGTGTTTGTTGGCAATCTTCTTTGGAGAAATGTCAATTTAGTTCTTCTGCCCATTTTTGGATTGGGTTGTTTGTTTTTTTGATATTGAGTTGCATGAGCTGCTTGTAAGTTTTGGAGATTAATCCTTTGTCAGTTGCTTCATTTGCAAATATTTTCTCCCATTCTGAAGGTTGTCTTTTTGTCTTGTTTATGGTTTCCTTTGCTGTGCAAAAGCTTTTAAGTTTCATTGGGTCTCATTTGTTTATTTTTGTTTTTATTTCCATTTCTCTACGAGGTGGGTCAAAATGGATCTTGCTTCCACTGTTTTATAGATTCTTTTCCCATGTAGTTCATTATGGAGTACTGAGTAGACTTCCCTGTGCTATATAGTAGGTCCTTATTAGTTATCTATTTTATATATAGTAGTGGGTATGTCAAGCCCAATCTCCCAATTTATCCCTCCCTGCCTTTCCCCCTTTGGTAACTATAAGTTTGTTTTCTACATCTGTGACTCTATTTCTGTTTTATAAATAAGTTCATTGTACCATTTTTTTAGATTCCACATATAAGTGATATCATATGATATTTGTCTTTCTCCGTCTGACTTGCTTCACTCAGTCTGACCGTCTCTAGGTCCATCCATGTCACTGCAGATGGCAGTATTTTGCTCTTTTTTATGACCAAGTAATATTCCATTGTATAAACCTGAGTGTTTTTATGCTAGATTGGGTGAAGAATGGAAGTCGTGGAGAGATGATGGGATGAAGGGTATGAGCTAAGTGTAGCAAACTGGGGGAAACTCAGCAAGGCTTGTTTGTTCAAATTCCTCCCTGTGTCCCTTTTTCTTCAGAGATAGCAATGCTCCTTCCTCTGGGTATTTGGAGAGCACCTCTCACATGAGGGTTTTATGACCTGCTTCAGGGAAAGGTCAGAAAGTCCTTCCTGCGCAAGCCGTTTCTCAAGTTCTTTCAGGTAGAAATATCCAATATGCCAAGGTGCCCTATTTTGGGGTAGCATGTCCTGAACCCTGTCACTGCCATAGAAATATTCATCTCTCATATCGAACATCCATACAAATTATTTCCTTTAATATGCAACCCAGGGCAAGGAAGGGATGTTTATCCTTGTTTCATCTAAGGGAAGATGGGTGCTCTGATAGTGAAGTGACAGAGCCTGTCTCCGCACAGGCGGAGCCAGTACCCACTGCCAGGGTGCCCATCCCCCACTCTGCCTCACTATCCTTAGACACTGGAATCTCAGCCACTTGGCGTCCAAGGAACCATGTAGCAAAACCGATAAACAAATGCTAATGTGCCAGTGGTGGTTTAGAGGACCATTCCCAGGTACCCCACTGGCTGCTTTCATAGTGAATGTTTCAGGAAAATATGAAAGATGGTTTTGGCTAGTAAGATAATGGAAACTGGGTTGTGAAACAAAAAAAGGAGAGACAGAAAAATTCTGGCATCCATAAAATTTTGTTAGATGCATTAAAAAGTTTTGGGATGCTTTTGGGAAGACCCTCATGATTGACTTAACTCAGTTCTGTGACTGGAGTTTTCTTTTTCTTGGAGCTGCCACAGGCTTCCTTGTCTCTTGCTCCTTCACTGCTGAACAACTCAATATATTCCAAGTGAATCTTGAAAGCTCTGTCCTGGCTTCCCTTCCACTCTGCCAGTGGGCCATGCAGAGACTTCCGTGCTCTGAAGCTCCCATTTAATGGTCAGCTCTGGATATCGGGGGCTGATGATTCAATCTGTGAAATGTCCAGGATCTTTACTTTTTTTTTTGGACTATATTAAAACATTGAGATATAATTGACAAAGAAAATGATATTAGTTTCAGGTGTACAACATAATGATTTGATATTTGTATGTCTTGCGAAATGATCACTGCAATAGTCCAATTAACATCCATCACCATATGTAGTTACAAATTTTTTTTTTTGTGATGATAAGTTTTAAGATCCACTCTCTTAGCAACTTTCAAATATGTAATACAGTATTGTTAAGTATAGTCTCCATGCTGTACATGACATCCCCAGGACTGGTTTACTTTATAACTGGAAGTTTGTACCTTTTGACTCCCTTCACCTCATTCCCCCCGCCCCCTGCCTCTGCCAATCATCAGTCTGTCTTCTGCATCCATAAGTTCAGTTTCTTTGCTTTATTTTATTTTTTTTTAGACACCACATATAAGTGAGATCATACAGTATTTGTCTCTCTCTGTCTGACTTATTTCACTTAGCATAATGCCCTCAAAGTCCATCCACGTTGCAAATGACAAGATGTCCTTTTTTATGGCTAATAATATTCTATTTTATAAATATTTGTATATATCTTCTATTATATATATATACATACCACACTTTCTTTATCCATACGTCCATCAATAGATGTTTACTTTTTTTTTTCTTAGCCTTTCTCTGCTTATTAGAGTCACTGGGAGTTCAGAGGGGTAGTTAGAAGGGGTACGGTTATAAAGCAGTATATGGTAAGTGCCAAATGAATGGTCCTACTATGCCAGCCAGGGCTGTGTCCCAGATGAAGGGCACTCAGAGAAGCCACACGGAGGAGCAGAGTCTGGGCCTGAGCTTCAGTGGTGGGTGGGGTTAGGACGGACTGAGGGGAGAGGAAAGGATGCCAACTCCCTTCTTTTTCTATATGTTTTCGTTACAGAGAAAACCATGTGGGTTCTCTTTGGGGTTACATTCTTGAATAATATTTCTTGGAACACCCTCGGAAAGAATGTTCTCCTTTTCTCCCGTTTGCTGGGATATGCTAAAGCAGTATCTCACCAGTAGCTTTAAGATGCCCAACATCTGAGCATTTCATACCAGAAGGTCAAACAAGAACTCCAGTCCTGGCTCCATCGCGTGATGGCTGGCACCACCGGAGAAATCATTTAACTTCTCTGGATCTGTTTTCTCATCTGAAAAAATAGGGTTAATAATTTCTACCTCCCAGGCTTGTAGAAATTGGGAACTTTGCCCACACTGAGAAGACGTCGGCAAATTAGCTAACATAGTGCCTAACACATAGGAAGGGCTCTGTCAATGACAAGGTTCTTGTCCCTCCTGATAGGCCATAAATAACAGATTTGTTTTTTGAGTAGGGAAGAGACATCACGGCTCCTGACAGCATGTGAATAAGGTGGTGCCTCTGCTGAAATGCTTGTCTCTGGAATCGTGGTCAGCCTTTCTGGAAACCTAAGCCTGACCTCTTGCTGGTGGCCGTCCACAGACGCTGTTCCTTGTCTGGAGAATGAATGGGGGCCCCAGGGTCACACTTCCTGGTACATTGCCATCCACAAGCCTCAAGAGCTCTGGAACACACGTGCACTGTCAAGAAGATCAAAGGACAGCAGAGTTCAGGACGGAAAAGTGCTGAGGCCAGGCATATATGTTAAAGTGAGGATCTTTGTTAGTCAAGGACAAGTGCGCATTGCTAGGTAATCAGAAGTTTCCCCGTGAGTTAGCCCAGCACGGAGCTACAGTAATTTTTCTTGCACATATTTTTCTGGGTGGCCTTCTAAAGCCCTTTGATAGTGCAATCAGATGGGGCAGACACACTGGTTAAACCTGCTCTCTACTAAGAGAGGGGGAGTAATGGCTTCTGTGCTGTATTTAATTAATTAAAATATCTTACTGGGAAAGTGGCCATCACGAGGGGGAGAATCTGTTTTGAGAGCTTGTTGTAAGCCTAGGAATTGAAGAAAGGGGGAGGTTGCATTATTACAGACCCCCTAGCAAGCTAAATAACATCCATTTGAAGGCTAAATAAAATTTCAGAGTGAATCAGGTATACACCTATAAGTCCTGTGTCTTTATGCTCTAGGGTTTCTGTTGAATTAATAATAATAAGAACAATAACAACAAATGACAAAATACTTCCAGTCAGAGAAACGGATCCAAGGCAGAAAATCCCCTAAAACCCCAAAAGGTAAAGCTACCTGTTTTAACATTTGCTACTAACCTGGGAAGGGAGGCTCCTTTGTGGCTCTGAGGAATTGTCTCCACTGGGCAACCAGTCTCTGGCACAGCAAGGCCACTGTCTTCCAAGTCTGCAGGGGCCTCTGTTCTCTATTTCTTCCCTGAACACTCAGAGTTAGTAAAGAGGGATTGGATTCGTGTTTAAGAAAGTGTTTATTCTTTGGGAGATGAGGTTAGGGTTGGTGGTGGGAACAGGGCCTTGGAGAAGCTCTTAGAGGTGAGAAAATAATGTTATTGTTACTACCCTCTTTCCCTCTTTTTCCCACCTTATTAAATAGTGAAAGAAGGGTCACTTTTTTGAAATGCTTGAAAACAGCTTTTTCACACTCTAGGCAGCAGACTAAATTCTTGTTCAGGGTGGCCTTTGGGCTGGAAAGCTGGATAGTCACTTGGTGGAAAAGGGAAATTAAAGGTAGTTTTAACCATGTGAAGAAAAACCTAGGTACAGTCCTTTATTGTTACTTATTGATGGTGTTATATGCAGACTCCATTTCGATGGGGATCTGAGCCTTTGTAGAGTGATGTCCTAAGACACCTCAGGAAAGGATACTCTAATTAGAGTAGTGGACTTGAAAGGTGGTAGAAGAAAGATTTTCTTTAGGGGGTGTTTTTTTTTTTAATAAGTTAAAAAAATTTATTTATTTATTTGGTTGTGCCAGGTCTTAGTTGCAGCAGGCGGGCTCCTTGGTTGTGGCACATGGGCTCCTTAGTTGCGGCACGTGGGCTCCTTAGTTGTGGCATGTGAACTCTTAGCTGCGGCATTCAAGTGCGATCTAGTTCCCTGACCAGCGATCAAACCCGGGCCCCCTGCATTGGGTGTGCAGAGTCTTAACCACTGAGCCACCAGGGAAGTCCCTTTAGGGGGTGTTTTTGCCACCCAAAAGCCATAGGGTAAACTTTCTCTGCCCCTGAGGGTCATTATATTTCTGAAGTTAATGATTAATTGAGGTGATGAATCCTGCGTCCCCTCTACCCCTTCCTACCATATCCAAAGCCTAGGGGTTTTTTTCTTTTTTTTTGGTTTGGTTTTGTTTTCAGTGTAAGTAAGGATTGAGCATCAGTTATCACTGTGTAACGTAGGTCAAACCTTAATTTCAATATCTTTAGTGTTGAATAATTATTTCAATGGAAAATGAAATTTAATTCTCTTCTTTTTAAAAACATTTGAAACAAAATATTTCAGGGTGTTCAGATTGCCCAAGATAGTTGAGCTCATAGTGAGATATCCCTAAATATCCAGTCAGGCTGAGAAGATTTGGCATATACGTTAAAAGTTAGAGTTAATTAAAAGCATGTGGCGACACTGATTAAAATCGGGAGATGAAATCATGATTGCAGTGGTTTTTAACCTGGGGCCTGTGAATGGCCTTTAGAAATTCTCTGACTGCCCTGGGATTAAAAGCAATGTTTTGTGTGTCTGTGCTTTTGTCTCAGAAGGGGATTGGTGGCCTCCATCAGATTCTCAAAAGGGTCCATGTCTCCCCAAAAGGTTAAGAACCACAAACATTTAAAAATGCCCAGTACATAGGATTAAATTTTAAAAATTGATAAAAAGAAACTTCTCTGGTCATCTATACCTTCTCTTTTTACATTAAAGGCTTAGAATTTTAGATATAGGATATACAACCTATAAAAATTCATTCTAGTATGAATTTTAAATCCCAATGCAATGATTATAAAAATTATTTCACAAATAGAGAAGCTCGATTGAAAAGGAGATGCCTTGTCTTAGGATGTGAGATGGCCTTAATAAATTCAAATGAAAAATTTCCTGGGAACTGGAGGACTGAAAAGATGGACACCCTGGTGCTGTGGGTGGAAAATGTCACCTGAGCGCCACTGGGAGGCGCTGTGGCACAGGGAATAAAAGGAACCCAGGTCTAATGAGCCCTCAGCTTCCAACTCCAGTGAGACCGTGGACAGGTCATTTAATCTCACACTGGGTCAGTTTGTTAACTGCAAAATAGAGATATTCTGTTTCAATGAGACTAAGGTATGATAGCAAAGCGCTTTTTAAAAGTACACCATGGCCATTAAAATAACTGTTGATAAGGATTGCCAAGACACATTATAAGCATAGAGAGTAAGGTGCAGAGTAGTTATAGTATGATGGTTTTGTGAATGAATTTTTATCCAAACACGTATATGCTGATAATATATGCCATTATGATTATTATTTACTAGAAAGGTAAACAAAAAACTGTGGTTACTGTTGGGGAACCAGGAGTGGGGAGGTATTTTTTTCTGTTAAAAATATTGGGACTTCCCTGGAGGTCCAGTGGTTAAGAATTCACCTTCCAATGCAGGGGACGTGGGTTTGATCCCTGGTTGGGGAACTAAGATCCCACATGCCGTGGGGCAACTAAGCCTGTGCACCGCAACTACTGAGCCCGGGTGCCTCAACGAAAGATCACGCATGCCGCAACTAAGACCCGGTGCAGCCATAAATAAGTAAGTAAGTAAGTAAATAAATAAATAAATAAAAGGAGAGCTGATTATAGAAAGTTAAAAAAAATATGATCCCTAATTTCACTATTTAAGAAAATACTAATGGCATATTTGGGCAGTCGGATGATGGGCTGTTGTTTTAATTATTTTTATTTTCTCTTAAAAAACTAAAAATAATTTAAAAAAAGAAAATAAAAGACCCTTGGGAAAATAGTGACTCGGAGGTGTTAGGTGGGATTATTATTAATGAAGAATAACCATAGCTGATTTAAGGTCTGATCATTGGAAGGAGGGTGTTTTCAGGAAGATGCTTCCCAAGGATGAGGAAGTACCCCAGATTCACCTCTCTAGGTCCCTTATATAGAACAAACTTGGAGATGGTTTTCTTCTCTAAGAAACCTATGTCCCTGTCCAATGTGGCTGTGAGACTTGTGCTGGGTTTATCTGCAGGTAACAGCCTAACGCCTGCACCAGAGCATGCCTCCCTCTCCCATCGTTCTCCCTTCCTACTGGGTCATCCTCACATCGGAACACTAACTTTCTCCAATGTCGCTATTTTCAGAAAACCCTCCCGACTTTCAGAAAATGTCAACCCCACATTCTCTTCTTGCTGCCACCCCATTTCTCTGCTTCTCCCCTGGCTTCTCTAGAGCAGTCCGTACTTGTTCTCTCCAGGTCCTCTCTTCCCATTCTCTTTCAACTAGTTTTTGATGGTGAGTTTGAAACAGATATAACTGTAGAGTGGATAGTAGAATGAACCCAAGGGTGCTCCTCACCCAGCCTTAACAGTGATCAATCATGGCCAATTTTATTTCATCTACACCCTTATTCATTTCTCCTTTCCCATATTTTGAAGCAAATTTTATATAGCATAGCCCTTTATCTGTAAATATTTTAGTGTGTATTACTAAAAGATAAGGACCTTTTACCATAACTAATACCTTAAAAATTAACTATTTCTTGATATCATTAAATATCTCATCAGTGTTGAAATTTCTAATGGTTTCATCTCTGTCATAACTTTTTTTATAGGGTTTGAAACAGGATTCAAATGTCCATATAATGCATTTCTTCTTTTTCTCTGTTTCTGAATCTGTTGCTCTTTCTCTGTCTCTCCTCCCTTGTAATTTGTTGAGGAAACTATGATCCTTTTTCTTTAGAGTTTTTCATAATCTGGATTTTGCCAGTTGTATCCCTGTGGTGTAATTTAATGTGTTTCTCTGCCCTCTGTATCTCCTAAGAATTGGTAGCTAATTTAGAGGCTTGATCAGATACAGGTTTGATTTTGGGGGTGTGGGACGAGGATGACTTTATAGCTGCCGGTGTGTTCTTCCGTCAGGAGGCTTATAAGGTCTGTTTGCTTTTCTCCTTGAGATGCTAGTTGCTCTTGATGATCAATGCCTATTTCCATTAATTCATTAGGGGTTCCAAAATATATTAGGTGATATTCTAATTTTATCGTTCCCTTTTCATTTATTTACTAGCTGGAATAATTCTATTTTTTTAATTAAAAAAATTTTATTTATTTAGGCTGCACCAGGTCTTAGTTGCGGCACGTGAGATCTTTGTTGCAGCATGTTTAGTTGTGGCATGCGGGACCTTTAGCTGCGGCATGCGGGATCTTTAGTTGCGGCGTGTGAACTCTTAGTTGCGGCATGTGAGATCTAATTCCCTGACCAGGGATCAAACCCGGTCCCCCTGCATTGGGAGCCTGGAGTCTTACCCACTGGACCACCAGTGAAGTCCCTGGAATACATTTTAAAAGATAAATTTACCTTCATTTACTATTTGGATACCCAATGGTACAATTTATATACGAAAAACAAGATAAATTCTTTGATTTTAAAAAAATTCACCAGTCTCAGAATAATGAGTTGGTCCCCTAGCATCCTCAATTTGGATTTTCTGGGTGATTTTTTTCAAGTATTATTATGAAGTCATGTATTTAAACATATTAGATGTGTTTCAGTCCATTACAGCTGTTATTCATATTGATGCACGAATTTTCCCATTCCCACTCTCTCTTAAACTCACTTCAGTGATCCCCACCACTTTTGTCAGTGTCACCATTGGCCTACATGTCACAAAATCCAATAGTCAACTCTGAGTTCTCTTTTTTAAAAGATTTTTTTAAATGGAGATATACCACACACCATAATATTCACTGTTTTAATGTATACAGTTCAGTGGGTTTTTAAGTTTATTCACAAAGTTGTGCAGCCATCTCCATTCTCTAACCACAGAACACTTGGACTTCCCCGGCCGTCCAGTGGTTAAGACTCCGCGCTTCCACTGCAGGGGGCGTTGGTTCTATCCCTGGTTAGGGAAGTTCCACATGCCATGGGGTGCAGCAACCGCCCCCCCCCCCAAACAACAACAACAAAAACACCCAACGAAAACAAAAAACAGAGGCCAGAACACTTTCATCACCTCACACCCATAGCAGTGAATCCCCGTTTCTCCCTCCCCCAGCTTCTGGTAACCACTAATCTACTTTCTGTCTCAATGGATTTGTGTATTCTGGACGCACTATATGAATGGACTTGTACAGTATGTGGCCTTTTGCGACTGGCTTCTTTCACTTACCGTAATGTTTTCAAGGTTCATCCGCATTGTAGCGTGAATCCTGAGTCCTCATCTTGCCCTGTCAGGAGCATTTGACGTGACTGATCATGTTGTTTGTTCTTTTGGCTGCTGGAGCACCCTCTCTCTTACGTGCCTCTCACCACTCTGGCTGCATCTTCTCAGTCTTCTTTGATGCTTCCTCCTTATTGTCCAGTCCTCTTAATGTCGGTGAGCCCGGGGCTCAGACATCAGACCTCTACTACTTCTTTTTTTTTTTTGGCTGTGCCACGCGGCCTGTGGGATCTTAGTTTCCTGACCAGTAATCGAGCCCGTGCCCCCTGCAGTGGAAGCGTGGAGTCTTAACCGCTGGACCGCCAGGGAAGTCTCAGACTTCTTTATACTCACTCCCCAGGGGCCCTCATCCAGTCTCACGGGTTTATATCCCATACAAATGCCATCAACTCCTGAATTTGTATTCCTAGCCAGGACGTTTCCTCTGAATTCCAAAGCTATAACTTCATCTCTTTTTGGATGTCTCACATGCACTGCAAAAGCAACATGTCCAAAATTGAACTCCTGAGTCACCACACCCTCCTGCTTTCCAATTTGTTCCTCCTACAGCCTTCCATCTAGATGCTTTGACCAAAAACTTCATAGTCATGCTTGACTGTTTTTCTTACTCCCCACGTCACACCTATCAGCAAATCCTGCTGGCCTTTCCTTCAAAATACATCAAGAATCCAGCTCCTTCTCATTACCTTCATGGCTAAATCCCCTTGTCTAAGCCCCCATCACCCCTTGTAGGATAATTGCAATAAGTTCCTGACTGGCATCCCTCTGGTTGGGACTGGCATCCCAACCCCTTATGATATATTCCTAGCAGCTCGAGAGGTCATTCTATAGCCTAAGTCAGATCATGTGTCTCTTCTGCTCAGAATTGTTCAGTGGATGCCCATGTTGGGCAGAATAAAAGCTGAAGTTCTTACAGTGTCTTACAAGCCCTCCGTGATGCGCCCTCCCCTCACTCCATCACACTCACTTCCTGCTGCTCTCTGCCTTGCTTTCTCTGATTCATCCTCACTGAATTCCTTGCTATTCCTCATAGACGACTCACATGTTCTCACCTCCAGGCCTTTGCGCTTACTGTTTTTCTGCTAGAATGCTGTTCCTCCAGACACCTCAATTCCTCATCTTTCAGTTCTGTGTTTATATGTCACCTAATTGATGAAGCTCACTCTATTTAAAATAATAACTTGTACCCAACCCCTTCCCCATTCCCTATGCCACTTTCTCTGCTTTTCTTTTTTTCCAAAGCACTTACCTACTGACACATACACGCACCCATAAATATATGCATCCACATGGGCACACATTCTCCACCTATGCCTGCATACGTGCACACACACACACCTGCTTGTTTATTTGCCTATTGCCTGTCTTCCCCACTAGAAGGTAAGCTTTGTGGATACAGGAACGTAATTTTTTTCCCTGCTGTATTCCCAGCACCTAGAATAGTACTTGGCAAACCATAGGCTCTCAATATATTTTTATGGAATAAGTGAATGAATTGTGTGAATACTTCTTTCCCTGACAGAGACAAATGGCAAGAGCAGGAACTTTAAAGCATTATTTTGGTGCCTTCTGCTTCTGCTTCCTTTCTAAAACTCAGCTGGTCAGGAATGACACAGTCCCTCCAAGCTCTGGGCTCACACAGATTCCTCCTGGACGTTTAGTCAGCACGTCTTCCCCTTTGATCTCCCGCAGCATCCCTGGGGAGTCAACATTTAGGCCCATCTGCGAGCCTGGCACAGAGCCTTCCTTCCCTCCAAATGTATGGATGATTGGCTTTTGGGTAGAGATGCTAAACAAAGAAAGGAAGATTATCTTTTGGGCTATGGATTACTTCCAAAAGCTAAATGTGATAGAAGCGCTATCACAAAGGCTAGCGCACACAAGTAGCTTGAAAAACTGGCTTGAGCATTTCTGCTTGCTACAGATAGAGGAGAAAAGAACTTCTACATGTAGAATTTCCCAAACCATCAGACTTTTAGAATCAGGAGGGCATTTCCTTCCCTCCCTCTCTCCCTCCCTTCTTGACTCGGCTCCCCTCCCCTCCCCTCCCCTCCCTCCGTCCCTTTCTTCCTTCCTTCCTTCCTTCCTTCCTTCCTTCCTCAAATAGACACAAAAGGCCAGAGAAATGAGGCAGATCTCCAGAGTCACACAATTAACAGCAGAGTCAGAACCCAAACTCAGGTTTCCTAATTCTCACTCTTTAGAATATATTATGCCGCCTTGCCAGTAAACAAGGAAATAGTCAGGAGAATGCTCAATTAAATATTTTTGGGGAAGTTAACCACTTAGGTCTCAAAAAGCTCAGTGTCCGTGGACAAGTAATTAGAGTATCACCCAAGAGATGGAAAAATGAACACTTCTTGGTCTTTAGCCACTCTAAAGTTTCCAGTTTTCCTCTCTAATCCTGTAGATTTCTCCCAAGGCTATTTATTTTCAGCTCAAATCATTATTTGCTCATTTGCTTGCAGACAGTTTATAACCTTCTTTGGGCAAGAGAGAACAGAGAGGGTCACAAGGAAAATGTGTTATTTAAAAAAATTATTACAAAACAAATTTTTAATTTTTTTGGCCGTGTTGCGCAGCTTGCAGGATCTTAGTTCCCTGACCAGGGATCGAACCCAGGCCCAGAGCAGTGGAGGCGTGGCATCCTAACCACTGGACTGCCAGGGAATTCCCTACTACAAAACAATTTTCATGTACATTAAACTTAATAAAAATAATAATAGCTGACATTCATTAAGCATATTGTGTGACAGATGCTATTATTACTTTTCATACATTATCATATTTAATCCTCATAACCTATGAGGTAGGTACGATTATCATCTTCATACTATAGAGGCAAAAACTGAAGCTTGGAGAGATAAGGTAACTAGAATTGGGTTTTCTTCAGTCTCAAAAGATATTTTTAATATTATGTCAGGGGACAGCTCTTCTGCTACTGACATACCCTTTGTCTTTCTATGGCTTAGTGGGTATGGGATTGTACCAGTCTATACAGTTTTCTGTTTTTTTTTTATGTTAATTGTTTCTAGTGGTAGGACCATATATTATATTTATATAGACTTGGACATACAGACAATTATAGAAAAATATATAGGCCACATATATAATTTGAAACACTCATTCTAAATCAGGACACACAAATTCTCCAAAGGAGCTCCTCAGACATGCTGAATCCAGGATTTGACTCCAGTGACTATTTTCTAAGCTCTTACGCTTTGGAATATAAAACTAAAATATATTTTGCAAGTTTTCTTTGTATTTTTGTAACTCATAATAAGAGAGTTTTGGTATGATAGTTGTCTTACATAAATCAAAACGATTTATTAAAATGACATTTTACAAAGGTATAAAACTCTTAGGAGAAGACATAGGTGTAAATCTTCGTGATGGTGTAGTAGGCATTGGTTTCTTAAATATGACACCAAAGGCATAAGCAACAAAAGAATAAATAGACAAATAGAACCTTTGCAAAATTAAAAATTTTTATTATTCAAATGACACTATCAAGAAAGTGAGAAGACAACTTACAGGATGGGAGAACACATCTGCAAATCTTATCTGATAAGGGTCTAGTACCTACAATTTATAAAGAATATTTACAACTTAACAATATAAAGAAAAACAATCCAATTTGAAAATAAGCAAAGGAAAAATAAGTGAGGGAGATTAAGAGGTACAAACTTACAGTTGTTGAGAGATGTGAAAAAAGAGGTTGAACTAGGTCAGGAACGGTTCTTTTTACATTGCTCAAGAACACTAGAAGAATTAAAAATTTATGGATTACCTCCTAGAAACAATGATCTGGTAGAGAAATGTATAAATTTTATACTGTATAAAATGTACAGTGTGGGGAATATAGTCAATAACTATAATATCTATATGGTGACATATTGTAACTAGACTTATCATGGTGATCAATTTTGAAATGTATAGAAATACCAAATCACTATGTTGTGTAACAGGAACTAACATAGTGTTGTAGGTCAATTATAATTCAACAATAAACAAACCAACTCATAGAAAAAGAGATCAGATTTGTGGTAACCAGAGGTAGAGGGTGAAGGAGAGGGGGAATTGGATGAAGGCAGTCAAAAGGTACAAACTTCCAGTCATAAGATAAATAAGTACTAAGGATGTGACGTACAACATGATAAATACAATGAACACCGCTGCATGTCATATATAAAAGTCATTAAGAGAGTGAATCCTAGGAGATCCCATCACAAAGCATTTTTTTCTATTTCTTTAATGTTGTATCTATATGAGATGATGGATATTCATAACTTATTGTGATAATCATTTCATGATGTATGCAAGTCAAATCACTATGCTGAGATCTTTTTTGATCCACCTCCTAGAGTAATGGAAATAAAAGCAAAAATAAACAAATGGGACCTAATGAAACTTAAAAGCTCTTGCACAGCAAAGGAAACCATAAACAGGATGAAAAGACAACCCTCAGAATGGGAGAAAATATTTGCAAACAAATCAACGGACAAAGGATTAATCTCCAAAATATATAAATAGCACATGTAGCTCAATATTAAAAAAACAAACAACCCAATCCAAAAATGGGCAGAAGACCTAAATAGACATTTCTCCAAAGAAGACATACAGATGGCCAAGAAGCACATGAAAAGCTGCTCAACATCACTAATTATTAGAGAAATGCAAATCAAAACTACAATGAGGTATCACCTCACACCAGTTAGAATGAGCATCATCAGAAAATCTACAAACAACAAATGCTGGAGAGGATGTGGAGAAAAGGGAGCCCTCTTGCACTGTTGGTGGGAATGTAAATTGATACAGCCACTATGGAGAACAGTATGGAGGTTCCTTAAAAAACTACAAATAGAACCACCATTTGACCCAGCAATCCCACTACTGGGCATATACCCAGAGAAAACAATAATCCAAAAAGATGCATGCACCCCAATGTTCACTGCAGCACTATTTACAATAGCCAGGACATGGAGGCAACCTAAATGCCCATCGACAGATGAATGGATAAAGAAGATGTGGCACATATATACAATGGAATATTACTCAGCCATAAAAAGGAACAAAATTGGGTCATTTGTAGAGACGTGGATGACTCTAGAGACTGCCATACAGAGTGAAGTAAGTCAGAAAGAGAAAAACAAATACCGCATATTAACGCTTGTATGTGGAACCTAGAAAAATGGTACATATGAATCGGTTTTCAGGGCAGAAATAGAGACACCGATGTAGGGAACAAACGTATGGACACCAAGGGGGGAAAGCGGTGGGGGGCGGGGTGGTGATGTGATGAATTGGGAGATTGGGATTGACATGTATACACTGATGTGTATAAAATGGATGACTAATAAGAACCTGCTGTATTAAAAAAAAAGAATTTAAAACAAAGGACACAGGGGTGGGGAGGAAGGGTAAGCTGGGATGAAGTGAGAGAGTAGCATTGACATATATACACTACCAAATGTAAAATAGATAGCTAGTGGGAAGCAGCTGCATAGCACAGGGAGATCATCTCGGTGCTTTGTGACCTCCTAGAGGGGTAGGATAGGAAGGGTGGGAGGGAGATGCAAGAGGGACGGGATATGGGGATATATGTATACATATAGCTGCTTCACTTTGTTATACAGCAGAAACTAATGCAACATTGTAAAGCAATTATACTCCAATAAAGATATTAAAAAATAAAATAAAATAAAACTAGACTATTATAAAAAATAAAGGAAAATAAATGGAAAAAATCACTATGCTGTACACCTTAAGCTTATACAGGGCTGTATGTCAATTATATCTCAATAAAACTGGAAGAAAAAAATAAAAATAAGCAAAAGATCTGAACAGACATTTCTCCAAAGTGGATACACAAACGGCAAGTAATAACACGAAAAGATGCTCAACATCATTAGTCATTAGGGCAGTAAGTCAAAACCACAATGAGATACTACTTCATACCTACTAGAATGGCTATAACAATAATAACGAGGGAAAATAACAAGTGTCAGTGAGGATATGGAGAAATTGGAGCCTTCAAACATTGCTGGTGGGAATGTGAAATGCAGCAGTTACTTTGTAAGACAGAATTGGCAGTTCTTCAAAATGTCAGAGTTATCATGTGACCCAGCAATTTCATTCCCAGGTATATACCCAAGAGGGTTGAAAACATATGTTTTCATATGAAAACAAGTGCATAAGAACTTGTACATGAATGCTCATAGCAGTATTAATAGCCAAAAGGAGGAAAAAACCCCAAATGTTCATCAAATTATCATTGGATAAACAAAATGTGGTGTATCCATGCAATGCAATATTATTCATCCATAAAGAGAAGCAAAGTACTAATGCATGCTACACCATGGATGAACCTTGAAAACATTCTGCTAAGTGAGAGACGCCAGACAGAAAAGGCCACATATTGTATGATTCCATTTATATGAAATGTCTAGAATAGGCAGATCCAAGAAACCACAAGTAGATTAGTGGTTGCCAAGGGATGGGGGGAATGGGGAAATTGGGAGTAACTACTAACAGATAAGGGGTTTCTTTATGGTGTGATGGAAATGTTCTGCAGTTAGATAGTGATGATGGTTGTACAACTCTGTGAATATACCACTATGTTATACATTAAAAAATGGCTAACATGGTGAATTTTATGTTAATTGAGTTTTATCTCAGTTAAAAAAATGGCATTTTACGAGCTTTAAGTGATGCGTATATTTGAATAATCTTATTTAAATTAGATTTCTGTGCTCTTTATTGCAAGCAAGCATTGCCTCTTTTTGTATCTGTCAGAGTTTGAGTTTTTAAAATTAATTTTTATTGGAGCATAGCTGCTTTACAATGTTGTGTTAGTTTCTGCTGTACGGCAAAGTGAATCAGCTGTGCGTATACATATTTCTCCTCTTTGTTGGATTTCCTTCCCATTTAGGTCACCACAGAGCACTGAGCAGAGTTCCCCGTGCTATACAGTAGGTTCTCATTAGTTATCTATTTTATACATAGTAGTGTATATATGTCAATCCCAGTCTCCCAATTTATTGCACCCCACCTTCCCCCCTTGGTATCCATACATTTGTACTCTACGTCTGTGTTTCTATTTCTGCTTTGCAAATAAGTTTATCTGTACCATTTTTCTAGATTCCACATACAAGCGATATTATACGATATTTGTTTTTCTCTTTCTGACTTACTTCACTCTGTATGACAGTCTCTAGGTCCATCCGCATCTCTGCAAATGGCACTATTTCGTTCCTTTTTATGGCTGAGTAATATTCCATTGTATACATGTACCACATCTTCTTTATCCATTCCTCTGTTGATGGACATTTAGGTTGCTCTCATGTCCTGGCTATTGTAAATAGTGCTGCAATGAACACTGGGGTGTGTGTATCTTTTTGAATTATGCTTTTCTCCGAGTATATGCCTAGTAGTGGGATTGCTGGGTCATATGGTAGTTCTATTTTTAGTTTTTAAAGGAACCTCCATACTGTTCTCCACAGTGGCTGTATCAATTTACATTCCCACCACCAGTGCAAGAGGGTTCCCTTTGCTCCACACCCTCTCCAGCATTTATTGTTTGTAGATTTTCTGATGATGGCCATTGTCAGAGTTTGATTCTGCGGCAACGCCAGGTTGGGGTTAGGGCATGTGCTTCTTGAGTTGTATCAGAACTTTACTGTGGTTGCTTTGCCTCGCCTGCTGCCCAGCTAATTTTACAGTGCTACCTTCAGAAGGCAGGGAGCAAACCTGGTCATCACCAAAGTTGGGTCTAAATAGTGGCAAAACATTTGATGACTTTAATCTAAAAATCAAGCTGGAAATAATAGACTCTTAGAATTCTAGTTAGGATTGTGGTTGCCCTTGGTGGGGAGAGGCATGGTTATGACTAGGAAGGAAACATGGAGGAGGTTTCTGCAATGCTGGGCATATTGTATATTTTGACTTGGACACTGGTTCATGGGTATGTTCGATTTGTGAAAATTCATCCAGTGGTATGCTTATGATATGTGCACCGTTCTGCATCTTCGTAAGTTTCAATAACAAGAAAACAATTCAGTTCAACCTCCATATACATGTTTATGATATCGACAAACTGGTGTGATTAAATGGGGACCAGAATCCACTGAGTTGACCTGCTGCTGTGGAGGTGACACCCAGCCATGGCCATTCTGAAAGTTTTTTGCCAAATTTTGTAGGCGCTTTCTGAGCTCTGCATCAGGGCCCTGTCCCTGAGGCAGTGAGTGCATCTTAACCATCTCCTAATCATTGTTTTGAAGAGCAAGGGCATGGCTAATGAGTGGCTCCTGTGCATTGGGGCTGCTGGAATATAAACCCCCTGGATGACGTGATGCTCCGAGCCAGATATGGAGCCGCCAGGCAGGCGTGCCCCACTCCCTGCTCTGTCATCAATGTTAGACGTCCAGAAGCTACGTACCGTCGTGCTTGCTCTTTCCACCTGGGCCCCAGAAATGTCCTTATGGGCACCGACTACAAACAGATCAGATTGGCCTGTTCGTGGGTTCAGGCCCACTGTCCCATACCTAAAATATGTGGTGCTGGGTGTATTTTAGCAACCAGACATTTTGGGATTTTAGGAAGGTGATACATTGCCTCTACGGTATATTATGTAATACTGCCAACACGGCCTGGGGCAGCAGTCTGTAATCAAAGTTGAGTATTTGGACCAGGTGGCATAAAGACTACAAATGGTCTCCTGTCAGTTCAGGCCAGGGCGTTCTGTCAAATGAGTTTGCCTTAAGCCTTAAAAAGTTTTTGGATCAAAGAAACAATAAATGAAAACAAATTTTAAATAGAAAAGATATTCTTTTTTTTTTTTTTTTTTTTTTGCGGTACGCGGGCCTCTCACCGTTGTGGCCTCTCCCGTTGCGGAGCACAGGCTCCGGACGCGCAGGCTCAGCGGCCATGGCTCACGGGCCCAGCCGCTCCACGGCATGTGGGATCTTCCCGGACCGGGGCACGAACCCGTGTCCCCTGCATCAGCAGGCGGACTCTCAACCACTGCGCCACCAGGGAAGCCCTAGAAAGATATTAAAAACATTTTTTTATAAAAGAAACAATTTTTTGGTTTTCAGAGTTTGGGGATTTGGAGTTGCTCATGGGAGAACATAGATCTGTATCAGTCAATTTACTGTTAAGCGCTGAGTCTCCGTTCTTTCCAGAGGGAGGTTTCGATGGGCTGAGTGGGCAGGGGAATGGGGAAGGGTATCAGATGTGGAGGAATGTCACAGTCTGCTCAGGCTGAGGCTGTGCCTCTGGGTCAGTAAATGGAGGTGGAAGCGTGGCCAGAAGGTACCCTTGATGAGGTGGGACAGAGATGCTTGGTGGAGCACGACTGTTTTCTGGATTCGCCTCTCCTCCGTGGCACCTGCGGAGCTGTCAGTGCTCGTTAACATTTCATCGATTCCTGCAGCTCATAGGGGCCTCCTGGTGCATCTAGCTGTAGCCAAGCTTATGATGTAAAATTTAAGGAGACTATAGGGATGATAAAGCTCACTTACACATGTGCTTTGAGGAGATAAGCGTTGAATTCCCTACATGAGGAGCAGGAAACAAGGAGCCTTTCCTGGAAAACGGATTTGTCACCATTCCTGCTGATCACTCAACAGCATGTGAATTCACTGTAGGAATGGCTTCTAGATGTTTTTCTACAGGACTGTCGATAGAGGTTGGAGGGGCATAAACAGACAAGTCTCACATCACATCGGGAAAATGTCCCCCATGATCCCCAAACATGCTAATCTTGGTGTAAACTGTTTAAAGGGAACGATAAAGAAAGTGATGATGATGGTGTGTTTACGTGTGTCTGCAGACGGAGGGTGGTAGCCAGTGCTGAGGGTAGCTTGTAAGCTGATCCTAATTGCAGTTGGTGATTACATTTCACTGTGATGTAGTATTTTTTAGTTCTCTTACAACCTCAGAGATATTTTCCTGTCTCCCTCTTGCACCTCCACCATCTTCTGCCCATCATCGTATCTCATTTGGATCCATCCAATAGATGTTTGTTTACGGAGTGCTTTTGGTGGCGTGGGAGATACCACAACGGTGTAGTAGGTGCTAGGGAAATAAAGCTGTTAAGACATGGTCTTTGCCCGCTAAAGCTTTTGGCCTGGCAAGGTAGACAAATGACTTCAACAGTTGTGTACATACAGTAGGATAGGGTAAGTCCTGCGACAGAAGGGTTCATGGAGTGTTATGTGGGCACAGAGGAGGGTTATCTGAATCAGCCTGTGGGACTTAGGGAAAACTTCTTATAGGAAATGATGCTTTGGGTTGACTCTTTTCGTGTTGCTTCCCATTATAAACAGTTGAAATAAAATGCACAGATGGTAATACATTTCAGTGCATTTTGATCTTTTTTTTTTTTTTTTTTCGGTACGCGGGCCTCTCACTGTTGTGGCCTCTCCCGTTGCAGAGCACAGGCTCCGGACGCGCAGGCCCAGCAGCCATGGCTCACGGGCCCAGCCGCTCCGCGGCATGTGGGATCTTCCCAGACCAGGGCATGAACCCGTGTCCCCTGCATTGGCAGGCGGACTCCCAACCACTGCGCCACCAGGGAAGCCCCATTTTGATCTTTAATCAAGATATAAATCATTTTCATCAGCACAGAGCATTCCTTTGTGCTCCTTTCTAGCCAGCGCTCCACCCCAAGCCGCCACCTCAGAGGCAACCAGATGAATGGTCTTTGGTCTAGACATTTACAGTAGGAAGAGTGGAGGAAAGGCAATTCCACGGAGGGAACAGCGTGCAAAGGCATGGACATGTGAGCAATTGTGGTGTGTGTAAGGGACCTGCTGTCCTCTGGTCGCCGTACCTCTGGGACTGAGGGAATGCCATCTCTGTTGGATGGAAGTTTGACAGAGGTGAGGCTAGGAGCCAGGTCACTAAAGGATGGGCAGTCAAGTAACTTGACTTTCATCTTATAAGACAAAAGGAGTATGGAAGAGATTCAGGCAGGGTAGTGGTACTAGTACCAAGACCAGTGAACTTCATTTGTTTTTTTTCCTAATTAAAAAATCCCTATCTTTTTATTGAGGTAAAATACACACAACATAAAATTTACTGTCAGCCATTTTAAAGCGTACTTTTCAGTGTTATTAAATATCTTCATACTGTTGTACAACCATCATCACCATCCATCTCCAGAACTCTTACCATCTTGCAAAACGGAAACTCTACCCCGTAAATAATAACTGCCCATTCTCCCCTCCTCCCAGTCTCTGTCAACCATCATTCTACTTTCTGTCCATATGATTTTGACAACTTTAGGTACCCCACATAAGTGGAGTCATACAGTATTTGTCTTTTTGTGGCTGGCTTATTTCACTTAGCATAATGTCCTCAAGGTTCATCTATGTTGTAGCATATGTTAGAATTTCCTTCCTTTTTAAGGCAGAATCCTTTGTATGTATTCAGTATTTTGTGTGAATGTATTTTGCTTATCCTTTCGTCTGTTGATGGACATTTGTGTTGCTTCCATGTTTTAGCTATTGTGAATAATGCTGCTATGAACTCGGGTATGCAAGTATCTGTTTGAGACTCTCATAATTCTTTTGGGTATATACCTAGAAATGGAATGGCTGGATCATATGGTAATACTTTGTTTAATTTTCTAAGGAATCATCATACCGCTTTCCACAACAGCTATACCATTTTACATTCCCATCAACAGTGCACAAGGATTCCAATTTCTCCACATCTTTTTTTTTTATAAATGTATTTATTTATTTTATTTTTGTCTACATTGGGTCTTCATTGCTGCTCGTGGGCTTTCTCTGGTTGCGGCAAGTGGGGGCTACTCTTCATTGCGGTGCACGGGCTTCTCACTGCAGTGGCTTCTCTTGTTGCGGAGCACGGGCTCTAGGTGCGCGGGCTTCAGTAGTTGCCGCACGCAGGCTCAGTAGTTGTGGTGCACGGGCTTAGTTGCTCCACGGCACGTGGGATCTTCCTGGACCAGGGCTCGAACCCGTGTCTCCTGCATTGGCAGGTGGATTCTTAACCACTGAGCCACCAGGGAAGTCCCTCCACATCTTTGTCAACACTTGGTGTTTTCTGTTTTTTGATAGTAGTCATCCTAATGGGTATGAAGTGGTATCTCATCATAGTTTCGATTTGCGTTTCCCTAATGATGAAGACCTTACTTTTAAAGAGATCATCCTGGCACCCAGTGTTTGGGGAAATGGAAGGGGACATTGAGTAGAGGCAGAGAGACCCTGTTAGGAGTGATTACAGTAACCTAGAAATGATAAAGGCCTGAGCAAGACAGGAGGTGGTAGAAATGGAGAAAAGGAAATAGATGGGAGAGGAGTTAAGGAGATAGGCTCTCCAGTACCTGGTGATTAGGTAGAGGTTGACTTTATAAACTAAGGCACCTACAAAGCAGTACATGCATGGTATTTCCTTTAGTAACACCGGACTCTGTGCCTCCCTGTATTTCCAGATTTTGCTTATTCAAAATTACCAGCAGGTTAGTGGAGGACACTAGAACTCAGATCCCTGGCTCCCAGCCCAGGTAGGGAGAAGGTTTTTCTACCATATTTTTAGGACCCCTTAAATAGCTCAGAAATGGGCCAGTTGTTATTCTTAAATAAATAATCGTGGGCTCCCTTCCTCAAGGAGTGACTGTATACCAGTTCAATCTATGATTTTTTCAACCTATAATTTTTAAATAACGGCTTTATTAAGATATGATTCATATACTATGCAATTCACCCATTTAAAGTATAGAATTCAGTGGTTTTAATATATGGGCAGATTGTGCAGCCATCACTATAATCAATGTCAGAACATTTTTTCACTCAAAAAAGAAACACTGTTTCCATTAAGAGTCACTCCCAATTCTCTCCCTGCTCCCGGCTCCCAACCCTAGGCAACCACTAATCTACTTTCTATTTCTATAGGTTTGCCTATTCTGGAATGTTCACGTAAATGGGATCACACCCTATGTGGTCTTTCGTGACTGACTTCTTTTACTCAGCACAAAGTTTTCAGGGTTCATCCATGCTGTAGCATGTGTTAGTACTTTATTTCTTTTTATTGCTGAATAGTATTCCTGGATGGATATGCCAAATTTTGTCTATCCGTTCATCAGTTAATGGACATTTGGGTTGTTCTCACTTTTTGGCTAGTATGAACAATCCTGCCATGAACACACGTTTACAAATCAATCTATGATTTTAAATGGGAATGGCTACCTTATGAGATTGTTGCAAGAATAAAGTGAGAGGCTGCATGTAAGGCACAAATACAGTGCTTGGTACACAGTAAGTGCAAAGCAAATGTTGACATCATATGATGAGGGTGGTAACAATGGTGATAGGTGTCTCTGTTAGGAGCTGGAGGTTAATGGCCCTCAAACACTTCTTTCTCTCCTTTTGTCCTACTCCATGGCTCCACTTCCATCTTCCCCTTTTAGTTTCTCCTTCTTTTCTTCAATATTCCTTTCTTTTCCCTCCTCAACTCATATCTTAACATTATTGGTGGTTCCCTGATGGATTGCTTAGCACCTGGTAGCCTGAGGACAGAGCCACAGTCTTTGTTACTCTTTGAGAATGAACGTGGTAAAGACTTGGGAGCAAGTACGGTGATGGACAGGAAATGACTGCTGGGAAATTCTATACGGATTTTTTCGGATTTCACAGGCTCTTATTTGGGTGGCAAAACCTATGTAATGGAATATTACTCAGCCATAAAAAGAAATGAAATTGAGTTATTTGTAGTGAGGTGGATGGACCTAGAGACTATCATACAGAGTGAAGTAAGTCAGAAAGAGAAAAACAAATACCGTATGCAAACACATATATATGGAATCTAAGAGAAAATGGTTCTGAAGAACCTAGGGGCAGGACAGGAATAAAGATGCAAATGTAGAGAATGGACTTGAGGACACGGGGAGGGGGAAGGGTAAGCTGGGACGAAGTGAGAGAGTGGCATGGACATATATACACTACCAAACGTAAAATAGATAGCTAGTGGGAAGTAGCCGCATAGCACAGGGAGATCAGCTCAGTGCTTTGTGACCACCTAGAGGGGTGGGATAGGGAGGGTGGGAGGGAGATGCAAGAGGGAGGAGATATGGGGATATATGTATATGTATAGCTGATTCATTTTGTTATACAGCAGAAACTAACACACCATTGTAAAGTAATTAGACTCCAATAAAGATGTTTAAAAAAATAAAGGAATAGGAATCAAGACACTGTGGTTTTTTAGCAGATGCAAATTATTACATAGACAATGGATAAGAACAGGGTCTTACTGTATAGCACAGGGAACTATATTCAATATCCTGTGATAAACCATAACGGAAAATAATATGAAAAAATATACGTACATATAAGTGAGTCACTTTGCTGTAGAGAAGAAATTTATACATTATAAATCAACTATACTTCAATAAAATTTATAAAAGAAAACAAAAACCTAATATAAGTTTTTCAGCCATAATTATTTGTCTTACAGCTTCTTTTTTTATATTCAAATGCTCAGAGATTTTTATCTTTTAATCAAAGGAGTGCTTGGGTGTTTTCTATACTGCCATGCAAGATAATTATTTTTAATAGGTAATTATCTCTTTTTCTGAATTTGTTGGTATTTTATCCATTTTTAATTGAAGTATAGTTAATTTATAATGTTGTGTTAGCTTTAGGTGTACAGAAAAGTGATTCAATCATACATATATATATATATATATATATATACACATATATATATTCTTTTTCAGATTCTTTTCCATTGTAAGTTATTACAAAGCATTGAATATAGTTCCCTGCACTATACAGTAGGTCCTTGTTGTTTATCTATTTTATACACAGTAGCGTGTATACATTAATCCCAACCTCCTAATTTATCTTCTACCCCCACCCCCCGCTCTCTCTGGTAACTGTAAGTTTGTTTTCTACGTCTTTGAGTCATAGCTATTTATCTTAATATTAAATAAATTATTCTTATCAATTCAAAGAAAATAGAAAGTAACTGTGGAGACCATTTGCATTTTAAAGTTCAAGTGGTTAAAACATTATGAGGGCAAAGTTTTGTTTTATTGGTAGGAAATTTTTAAATTCATTCCTCTATATAATACAGTAATCTGTCTTTTTATGTGAAGAGAGACAAGCATCTAATTAAATAATACTGCTTGACATCAAACAGTTCATCAAATATTTCAATGAAGACAGTTTTATGCTCAGAGTTGCTGTTGGATGGTGTCTGCGTTTGAAACTCCCTTTCACATTAATTCAGTATGTCATCCGTCTCTCTCTTTGACTCACACAAAGGAACAGAGATGATTCTTTTCTGTCGGGAGGACCTCAAAAGCAGAAGCTGAACTGACACTGAAGAAGATTTGAAAAAAGATTCATCAGGCCTTTTTGAAAGTGTGTTATGTGGGTGCACTTTCCTCTGACTAAATTGATAGTTTATTTGCTTTGAAGTCTGGAAGGAAAAAACAGTTACCTGAAAGAAACTCCTCATCTCAGGAGCAAAGCTGGCTTATCTCTGGGGGTTCTTAGTGTGTTGTTGACTGGTGTTGTGAACTGCTTTTCCTTACTCTTCTCCAAAGAAACCTTAGGATGCAAATTTATTTTTAAAATTCAGTTGTTTTTTGTGTGCTTCAAAAAGTGAACTTGTATGAGTAACCACTAACAATGGTGTGTTAGTTTCTGCTGTATAACAAAGTGAATCAGCTGTACATATACATATATCCCCTTATCTCCTCCCTCTTGCGTCTCCCTCCCACCCTCCCTATCCCATACCTCTAGGTGGTCCTCAATGTTTTTGTGCAAAGATGAAGGGAATATAGACAATGAGAGCTTGCCAGAAGGCATGCTGGAAATATCATTAAATATAGTCATATACTATTTCAGAAGAACTAAAAGACATTAAGAAAATTATAAAAGACATAAAGAACCTTAGTCATCAGAATTAGAAAAACTTACAAATGAGGTGACAAAATTCAAGACAGAACTAGAAATAAAAGGGAAAAAAATCATTTTAGAAAAGACCAAACCAAAAGGAACAGTAGAACAGAGATAGTAGAAGGTAAAAAGAAATATAATTTAACAGTTAAAAAGAAATGAAGAAAGAAATTAAAAGGACTTGTGAGAAGTGATACATAGGAGATAAGAAAGGTCAGAAATATGGATAATGGGAGATAAGAAAGGTCAGAAATACAGATAATGGGAGGGGAAGAAGTCCAAAGAAATGGAAAGAACCAGTGTTAAAAGCGAAAGTCAAGAAAACTTTCTTGAAATATTTCCTGGAATATTTTGAACTACAGATTGAAGGAGCTACATTGACCCAGAACTGCAAATACCAGGACACATTCTAGAGCAATTGCTGGACTTTAAAGAAAAATAAAAAATTTCTTTTAAGGCACAAATAGCATGTGACTTATGAAAGAAAGGAAATTAGATTATTACCAGACTTAATTTTCAAAAAAATTTTTATACAAAGGTTTTATATAAAACCTTTTATGTGGAAGGTTACTTTCCATTTATAGCTGTTACAAAATATTGGCTATATTCCCTGTGTTGTATAATGTATCCTTGAGCCTATATTACATACAATAGTTTGTACCTCCCACTCCCCCACCTGTTTATTGCCCTTCCCCACTCCCCACTGTATTACCAGACTTTCTGACAGCAAACATTTATGCCAGAAGATGGAATAATATAGTAAGATACTCGAGGAAACAAAATCTGAACAAAAAGTTTTATATCCAGTAAGATTGACACGAGCTGTGATCAACATGCTAGAACTCGGGGAATATTGTTCTCATGGGCCCTTATTAAAGCGTCCACTAGATATCAAGTCCACCACAAAGATTAGAGAGACGCTGACACAAGAACTGGCGGTGAGCATGATACACATGGTTGCTTGTAGAACTAAGACTTAATGAGGATTGAAGGCAGGCGATTGTAATATCTAAAGGTTATACGAACTGTCAACACAGATCTAGTACAACCATTAAAAAAGAGGAGAGAATGAGGTTAGCCTAAGAAAAACATTTTTTTCCAAGATTTTTTTGATGTGGACCATTTTTAAAGTCTTTATTGAATTTGTTACAATATTGTCTCTGTTTTATGTTTTGGTGTTTTGGTCCCAAGGCATGTGGGATCTTAGCTCTCCAACCAGGGGTCGAACCCGCTCCCCCTACATTGGAAGGTGAAGTCTTAAACATTGGACCACCAGGGAAGTCCCCCAAAAACATTTTTTAAAGTGTTTTCTCTAACCATAATTTGTGATGGTATTATTATTCCAAGACTGTTGTACCATTATTATAGCTTAGAGTAAATGATGGGATATTCTAATTCTATCAGCCTCTGGATCCTTGAGACTAGGATTCTTGGTATGGAAGAAAGGGTGCAATCCCCTAGTAACAATGAGTAGCTCTAGCACCCAGAGTATGGCCCTGAAATACTAAAAGAGTTGTGGGAAGTGATACATAGGAGATAAGGAAGGTCAGAAATATGGATAATGGGAGATAAGAAAGGTCAGAAATACAGATAATGGGAGGGGAAGAAGTCCAAAGAAATGGAAAGAACTAAAGAATACTAAAAGAAACTAGGGCTTCTTGGAGAAATGGCTGATTCTAGATCTGGAGTAGGAAATGTACAAGATGAACAGGAGCATCTTGGTATAGAATGGGGCAGGAAGGCTATCAAAGACTACTAGAGGGGCAGACAAAAGGCTCAGGGGCCATTCTGAAGAGGCTTCCACATTGTTAGTGAGAATAATGTTGAAATATGTTTAAATCCGTGATTTTATAGTAGTATCTAAAAAGAAAACTAATTGGTCACCTTCTGAGGATGATAGATAAGCAATTCATTATTTTGAAAACTGAATAAAAACAAAGAATCGACTACTTCTCCTTTATGAATTGTGCAAACACGTGGGTCACAAATGGTATATGAGGGGAAGTATCTCTTTATTAGATGATTCCAGCCAATAAATAAAAACAATGTGATAGAATATCACCATTCCAACTATCTCAAATGAACTAATTAACCTAGTCATTGAGCACTAACTGCCGACATTAAAAGAAAACAACAACCCTGGTGAAGGAAGGAATACCCCACCACTTCACCTTGTCAAAGAGAAGGAATCTGAGTCTCATTAATACTCTGGATCCGGTGGCCAGTTTGCAGGAAAAAACAGAGGACAGAGGAATATGCTGACCTGTACCATAAGCAAGCAGTCATAGTAGTCCAGATTGGAGGAAACTGCACAGGTTAAACAGCCTAGGTCCTTCAACAGATACACTGTAAGGGAAAGAAAGGGATGGAGGGGGCTATACCAAGTTAAAAGGGGAGCAAACTAAACTACTGTGCCCATTGGGGTGATAAAACCATAAAGTAACACAAGAGGGTGATGATATTTTTAGAGGGAGAGTTGGAAGGTGTGATTAGTATGGGGTACACAGAGAATACTTCACCAAGTGTTCCATTATTAACACACTACGATGCTTGCTTTACCATACATGTAGCCAAAGCTATCCCTCCATCCATCCATCAATCCATCTTAATTTTGGATGCATTTAAAAGTAAATTACAGGGCTTCCCTGGTGGCGCAGTGGTTGAGAGTCCGCCTGCCGATACAGGGGACACAGGTTTGTGCCCTGGTCCGGGAAGATCCCACATGCCGCGGAGATGGGCCCGTGAGCCATGGCCGCTGAGCCTGCGCGTCCGGAGCCTGTGCTCCGCAACGGGAGAGGCCACAACAGTGAGAGGCCCGCGTACCGCAAAAAAAAAAAAAAAAAAAAAGTAAATTACAAACATTTGTATACTTCCCCCAAAGTACTCCAGTACTCTAATACGATTAACCAGACCTTAATATTTGCTTACAGTTTTTTTCTTTTGATGTAAAATTTACATGAAATGCACAAATTTGTAGTGTACGTCCACTGAGTTTTGACAAATGCATACACCCATGTAGCTCCTATCAAGATATACATTACCATCACCCCCAAATTCCCTCATGTTCCTTCCAGTTCTCTAAAATCTGAATGTATTTTTCCTCAAATGATTAAATTCAAGAACAAAATTGATTTCCTTTTGAGTAAAATGAAAAAGAAGCCTGTTTTACTTCCCCCAACATCGCTAATTTTTGTAGATATATTCCAGGAATCTCACTTTGGATTATTGTTAGCAGTACTGAGAGGAAGTCTAGAATGGTGGTTAAGATTTTGGAACCAGACCGCCTGGGTTTGAATCCCAGCTCTTTCCCTTATCAACAGTGTGACATTTCTATGTACCTTCTCTGCCTCAGTTTCCTCCTTTGAAAGATGGAGGTAATAATAATGCCTTCATCAAAGGGCAGATCTGAGGATTAAATGAGGTGGTACAGTCGGCCCTCCCTATTAGTGGGTTCCACATCCACGGATTCAACCAATAGCAGGTCAAAAATATTCTAAAAATTCTAGAAATTTCCAAAAAATAAAATAGTAAAACTTGAATTTGCCACAGACTGGCAATTATTTGCATAGAATTTACATTGTATTTACAATTATTTACATAGCAGTTATATTGTATTAGGTATTATAAGTAATCTAGAGAAGATCCAAAGTGTACATGAGGATGTGTATAGGTTATACTCAAATACTAAGTCATTTTACATAAGGGACTTGAGTATTCATGGATTTTTGGTATCCTCGGGGGGTCCTGGAACCAATGCCCTATGGATACCAATGGACAACTATATATGTAAAGCACTTACAACAGTACCTGGAACATAGTAAACAAGACATGTGTTTACTTTATTGTTATTAAGTTACCATTTTACACTGTGGATTATTTCTTTCAAGAACTATTTTGATGATTGCATTCAGATTTAAAATTACGTTAATGGGCTTCCCTGGTGGTGCAGTGGTTGAGAGTCTGCCTGCCGATGCAGGGGACGCGGGCTCGTGCTCCGGTCCGGGAGGATCCCACATGCTGTGGAGCGGCTAGGCCCGTGAGCCATGGCCGCTGAACCTGCGCGTCCGGAGCCTGTGCTCCGCAACGGGAGAGGCCACAACAGTGAGAGGCCCGTGTACTGCTAAAGAAAAAAATAAATAAATAAAATAAAATAAATAAAATTACGTTAACAAGAATTAAATTAACAACAATTATTTAGACTTAACTGGATTCGAGGGTCTATTGGAGGCATTCGATGATTTAACTATGGGTCATCCTTGCAATCTGGAACCATTTGTTCTAGTGTCCTTCAGAGACCATCCATCTAGTGCAGATCCCATGTGGTGTTGAGGAAGCCTCGTACCTTCTCTCTCTAGTTTCCTTTTCTATGAGGTGTGAGGAGCACCAGAGACTCACACAGGAGATTCATCAGACTCATCACAGGAACTGCTTGGTTATAAATTAGATTATTCATATGAGAACTTGTGGAAGTCTTCGGGAAATCGATACTCTACAAATGCCTGTGATTGCTGTTATTTATCATTCTCCAAGTGAGTCAGTCCTTTTCCACAACCCGGGCATGCTAACTTTAGCAGACAGGGTCAGCTTGCAGATCATCCATAACTGGTGTCCCCTTTTTTCTTCCCCCCTGAGTCATCCTCCCCAAGGATGCCTCCATTTCCACCACCACCTTCCAGCCATCTCTCCTGTACGACACGGTCAGCCACCATTACAACAGCTCCAGCCCATCCAGGACTCTCACAGAGGCCAGATCTACCTTTTTCTCTATGAGGGAGCAGGAAAATACCTACCATTTCTTTGAAATAGTTAGCTTTGCAGCTATGGAATTGAGGGCAGTCATTTGGAATTCTGTTTGATTTTACTGTGTGCATGTTTACTCTTTTGTGATCAAACCTCCGAAGTTTACTGACAGAACGTGCAACAGAAACTTTGTTCCATCAAGATGGATTGTTTGGATAATGTTAAAATTATCCTAAATTTCTTCTTTCTCTTAGACAAGCGAACCTACATTTAATAGTGGTGGTGGCTGCACAAGACTGTGAATGCAATGAATGCCCCTGAATTGTATACTTAAAATGATTAGAATAGAAAATTATATATATTATTATATAAATATATATAAGTCATATATTTATATTATAATATAAATCATATATATAATATATATATGATTTAACTGCAATAAAAAGAACATGTTAGACTTTGGAGGTCCTATAGCCCACTGACAAAGGCTGGTAAGGGGGAAGAAACATGTAAGTTATTATTATCCTTTACTGGCCTGAATCTGTAGAGGATCTGTACTCTGGGTAGCTCTCCTGAGCAGCCTGTGTTTAGTGGAATCTTAAGCAATTAAGACAAGGTGTGTTGGGGACTTCCCTGGAGGTCCAGTGGTTAGGACTGCGCACTTCCACTGCAGGGAGCACGGGTTCGATCCCTGGTTGGGTAACTAAGATCCCACAAGCTGCGCGGTGCGGTCGAAAAAAGACAAGGTTTGTCAAATTTGAGGATCTTTAAGTAGAACTTTGGTTCTCGGCCACAAAGTCAGCTGACTGTGGTGTAAATAGGTGAGAGGGGAGAGCTTTGCGTTATTGATTTTCCTTCCGATGATTTAAATCTGATTACCAGCTGTGGAGTGATAAAGTGGATGCGCTAATCTAGAGAAGAAAGAGCTCAGTGTTTGCAGCCAGGGCTACTGGAAACCCTCATGTAGACCTTATCTGACTCCACTCCCTTTGTGCTCCTGCATTCATTAAGCCTCTGTCCTTGAGCCATCTGCAGTCTCAGTAAAGTAAAATGCTGACTCCACTTCACCATGGGGTTAGTGTGTCACACCCTAAGTGACTGGGGACTCCGGAGAAGTAGCCTAACCCATGAGGTGTGTTCCTTTTACCGAGACCCACATTCCCAGGGCCCCTTAGGTTACACAAATAAAGCTGTTTTGATGGCCTGTTGGCTGAGTTATCTTTGAAGTTTGGCTATTGAATGATTAATTTGGCCTTAGCCTGAAAAAAAGAGAGGGCATTAATATAACTTGTGAAGCATTAAATATACTATTTTCGAGAACGAGATCCTTTATATAAACATTTGCTACACATTTTGCATATGCTTACGTTGAACTATTAAGTGTGTCAGTTAAGTTCTTAGGCATTACTTACAGTTTTAATATATCTGGGTGTGTTGAATCCCAAGCAATCTGTATCCAAGGAAGCATCTCACACTGTGAATTGCCAGCTGGGAGATCATTCATTCTTTCATTCAGCAGCAGTCAGTTAGCATGTGCAAGGCCCTCTGCTATGCCTTGAGTCCAGATCTAAAAGCACTCTCCCTATCATTCTTACTGCCACCAGTACGCCAGAAGCAGGGGACTTCCTTGGGAGGCCTTGGCAGGATGCCTCACCCTGAGAAAAAGCTGCTGTTCCCTAGCAAAGCCTAGGGTTGTTTTACTGACTTTCCAGGAATTTAGAGAACAAGGTGAGCAGGTGCTGGTATTAGGTGTATGATGTCTCCTTTCATTTTAATCATATAAATAAAGGGTTTTCTTTTTTTTTTTTCCTGGGTTTTAAAACTGAAGTGTAGTTGATTTACGATATTGTGTTAGTTTCTGGTGTACAGCAAAGTGATTCAGTTATACATATATATTTTTTCCAGATTCTTTTCCATTATAGATTATTACAAGATATTGAATATAGTTCCCTGTGCTATACAATAAATTCTTATTGTTTATCTATTTTATGTATAGTAGTGTTTATCTGTTAATCCCATACTCCTAATTTATCCCTCCCCCGCCCTTTTCCCCCTTGGTAACCATAAGTTTGTTTTCCATGTCTGTGAAATCTGTTTCTGTTTTGTAAATAAATTCATTTGTATTGTTTTTTAGATTCCACATGTGATATAATACAATATTTGAGTTTCTCTGTCTGACTTATTTCATTCAGTATGATAAACTCTAGGTCCATCCATGTTGCTGCAAATGGCAATATTACATTTTTTTATGGCTGAGTAATATTCCATTGTATACATATACATCACATCTTTATCCATTCATCTGTTGATGGACACTTAGGTTGCTTCCATGTCTTGGCTATTGTGAATAGTGCTGCTATTAACATTGGGGTGCATGTATCTTTTTGAATTAGAGTTTTCATCCTTCCCAGATACATACACAGGGATTGGTGGATCATATGATAACTCTATTTTCAGCTTTTAAGGAACCTCCATACCGTTTTCCATAGTAGCTGCACCAATTTATATTCCCACCAACAGTGCAGGAGGGTTCCCAATAAAGGGTTTCTATTTGTTTATTTATTTATTCATTTATTTATTTTAAAGCGTTTTCTTAATTTTCCACATCACCAGGCATTTTCTCCTAAACATCTCTTGAAAGCAGACAGGCTTTTATCTCTCCCGTAAGGTGGAACCTGAGATATGGATATGAATAGGCCAGCTCAAATCATGCAGCAAGTCACTGACAAAACTGGGGATCCCAGGTTCCAGGAAAGGATGGCATCTCATCCATCCCTTGAGGTCCTGACAGTCTCCTCTCCTTTGAGAAGCCTTCCTTCCCCTTCCCAGTCATTACCCATCTCTCCACCTCTTTCCTATAGAACCCAGCCTCCAGGCTCCTGGTCACACAGTTTTGTACTGTGTCTCGTTTCCACAACTAGATTGTAGGCTTCTTGAGTCTCTCAAGCAGAGTGTAGCACATAGTTGCCTTCTATGGCAACCCTTTCGTATCTTTCTATCTTCTCTACTTCTCCTTCCAAAATGTATCTGTGCTTTTCTATGTCTCATCTAGGAAGGGAAAGTGATATTCTCAGAACACCTATGGTCTATACTACAGTTATGATTGGCTATTTTGGGACAAAGCCTCTTGTTTGTGTCTTTTTTTCATATACATTTATTTATTTATTTTATTTTTGGTTGCGTTGGGTCTTTGTTGCTGTGTGTGGGTTTTCTCTAGTTGCGGCGAGTGGGGGCTACTCTTCATTAAGGTGTGCGGGCTTCTCATTGCGGTGGCTTGTTCTGTAGTGGAGAACAGGCTCTAGGCACGCGGGCTTCAGTAGTTGTGGTACACGGGCCCTAGAGCGCATGCTTCAGTAGTTGCTGCATGTGGGCTCAGTAGTTGTGGCATGTGGGCTCTAGGGTGCTTGGGCTTCAGTAGTTTTGGTGCGTGGCCTCAGTAGTTGTTGCTCACAGGCTCTAGAGTGCAGGCTCAGTAGTTGTGGCTCATGGACTTAGTTGCTCCGCGGCACGTGGGATCTTCCTGGACCAGGGATCAAACCCGTGTGCTCTGCATTGGCAGGTGGATTCTTAACCACTATGCCACCAGGGAAGTCCCTTGTTTGTGTCTTCTAATCAAACAGAGCAATTCTCCTTTTGTAGGGGCCTTGAAAACCCTAAGGCAAAGGCAGAGAATTAAGGTCTAGCTAGAAAACATCGTTTTCTATTTTTAAAAATAATTATTATAGGAGTTCCCTGATGGCCTAGTGGTTAGGACTCTGGATTTTCACTGTTGTGGCCCAAGTTCAATCCCTGGTCAGGGAACGCAAGCCACGTGGCATGGCCAAGAAAAAATTATTACAAAAAATTTGATATTTAACTAAATATGTGTATATGTACACACACACAAACATGTATGTAAGTTATGAAGGTCAAAAATAAAATACCAATGAAGCTGATATTCAACTTAATAATAAAATGTAACCAATACTATTGAAACTACCTTTGCATTTCTCCTTTATTTTATTCCTCTGCTTCCCCAAACCTACCTGAGTGAATCACTATCCTGAATTCTCTTCTTTATAATTTTAATACATAGGCATATATCACAAAACAATGTATTATTTAGTTTTACATGTTTCGACTTTAGACAAATTATATCATATAGTGTGTTTTCTTTTGGTATCTTGATTTTTTTTTTTTACTTAACATTATATTTTTCAGACAAACGTTACTGTGTGTAGCTGCAGTTCATTTATTCTTACTGCTGCGTAATATTCCACTGTGTGAATATTCTGCAGTGTTTTAACCATTCTCCTGTTGATGGACACTTTGGTTGTTTTCAGTTTTTTACTAATAATGCTAGAACATTCTTGTCCCTGTCTCTTGGTGCAGATGTGCAAGAGTTTCTCCAAGGTATTTGGCAGTCCTTGGTTGGATTTACCCTCAGATCTATTTCTTACCCTTCTGCTGACCTGCTTTGTATTACAGGAGGCTGACCCCTGCAGGCTGTGTGCTTCAGGCTTTTGTGTCCACTGGGTTTGGTGAGTGGGAGGCACTGGGGGGAGATTGGAGAGACAAGGAAGAGAGAAGCCAGGTATTTCTCCCCCTCTGTCTTGAGCAGTATTTCTGGAAATGGCTGTGGCTGTCTCCTCCTGGCTCTAGGGTCTGGACAGGCCATTGTGGTTCCAGCTTCTGCCAGGTGACTGTTGTCCATGCGCTTCTAGAACATTGTTTTCTCCCTTTGTCCCTTGTGACTAAGAGTCATCAAACTTTTCCTATAAAGGGCCAGACAGTAAATATTTTAGGTTTGCAGGCCACACAGTCTGTGTCGGAACTACTCAACTCTGTGAATGGGTGTGGCTGTGTTCTAATAAGACTTTATTTACAAAAACTGGAAAACATGTTTGTGAGACTATTTGATAATTGTCGTATAAATTCCTGAGGCTGAGTTTTATTCTTTCTGTCTTTTTTTTTTTTAAAACATCTTTATTGGAGTATAATTGCCTTACAATGGTGTGTTAGTTTCTGCTTTATAACAAAATGAATCAGCTATACATATACATATATCTCCATATCTCCTCCCCCTTGCGTCTCCCTCCCAGATTGGATGATTTTTAAGACCTGTCTTCAAGTTTGCTAACACATAGTTCATCTATTAAGCCCATCCAGTGAATTTTTCATTTCAGTTATTGTTCTTTTCAGTTCTATAATATCCATTTAGATCTTTTAAAATGTTTTGTTTTATTGCTGCGATTCCGTATATGTTCACTCAGTAAGACAATATGCTCCTTTAAGTCCTGGAACATACTTATAGCTGCTTGAGGTTGTCTGCAAAATCCAACCTCTGTGCCGACTCGGGGTCACATTTTCCTGTTTTTTTTTTTTTTGCACGTCTAACACTTTTGAACTGCATACTGAAGATTGCTGCTGATACATTGTAGAGACCCTGGATTTTATTGTCTTCATTTGAAGAGTGGTGATTTTTGCTCTATCAGGCAGTTCAGTTACCAGCAGGTCACCTTGAATTTGTGCAGAGTTAGTTTTATGCTTTGTTAGGATAGATCTATGCAAAGCTCATATCTGTGGCAAGCCCATTCCCAGCCCCTTGACCTTGGCAGGATTCCCCTCAGATCTTGTCAAGACTGCTGAGTGGTCTTTTTATTCCATACATATTTTAGAATCAGCTCATCAAATTCCTAGTTATTGGGGACCTATCATGTTTTCAGCTAAAGAAGAGTGGTTTAAGAATATGTGACGTGGTCTTTGTTTACAATGAGCTTACATTTAAATTGCAGAGAGGACTAATATCCATGAAACAGTGAAGAGAATAAGATGGTATGTAAAGTGCAGGATGGTGTGGAATGTGTTAGAGACAGAGGAGAAACCCAGAAAAGAGTTGGATAAAGAAGTTAGAAGAGATAGTGAGATTTCAGAAAGGGTGGTGGGGCTTGGAGGGTGAGATGAAGAAGAGAAGGGGCGGTGTGTTCAGAGGTGATAGAAATAGAACTTACCTGAGTGTTACTGCATCCCAGCTTACATATATTATCTCATTTGTTCCTCAAAGAACACTACTGGGTAAGACAGGTAATAGTCTTATTTTAGGGGATATGGAGGGAAAGTGATTTGCCTAAGAATCTAGTTTGTAAATGCTAGGCTGGAACTTCAGAGCGGATCTTCTGCTTCTAATCCAGAATCCTTTCCACTGCATCCCCTTAGCTCTTCATATAAAGAATGGTTTCAAAACAAAGCCAGGATGCCTGGAACTGTGGTTTGTGTTATGCACGTGACTTCTCCCTTCCCCAGAGCATGTCAGGAATCAGGACAAGCTGCTTGATCTGTGACCCTGTGTAATGCTTTTAGCATCCAGGCCGACTCAGCCAGGGGGCCTGAAGGGGAGATTAGGGGGAGAAAATAAGAGAGGCAGGTGAGAATCACGTGACCTCAAAAAGATCTTGAGTATCTCTTAGGAAATTAAATTTAATACAGAATCCTTATATTGATACCATGGCTCTATTATAACAGGCTTGTTGTTTTTCCTTAAAAAGAATGTCACCCAAAGGGGAAAGGGCAGGGGTGGGATGAATTGGGAGATGGGGATTGACATGTGTACACTATTGATACTATGTATAAAACAAATAACTAATGAGAACCTACTGTAGAGCACAGGGAACTCTACTCGGTGCTTTGTGGGGACCTAAATGGGAAGGAAATCCCAAAAAGAGGGGATATGTGTATATGTATGGCTGATCACTTTGCTGTACTGTAGAAACTGACACACCATTGAAAAGCAGCTATACTCAATAAAAATTAAAACGAAATGAATGTCACAAAGTAATTCTATATTTTTATCAGACAAAATTCGCGGTACCATCGCTGCCTCCGGACTTGCATTTGGCACAACATGGATCTGGGCTCAGAACGCGTCCTCCCGTGCAAAACAGCTGTAAAGTTGATAGTCCTTTCCAGCAATTTCCCTGTCTTAATCTATTCCCAACACTTCAACTGTTGAGTCCCATCTGGTAGCCAGTGCCCTCTTGATGACTGTCCCTCACTTCTAAGCAACAGCAGTGTTCAAGATTGAATGTGACTGAAGCAGGCTAGGGTAAACTGATTTGTGATAAGCTATTTTGATGTCTTTCAGGAGCATCTTCATTTTTTAAAAAATATTTACTTATTTATTTTATTTTTGGCTGTGTCGGGTCTTAGTTGCCACACCTGGGATCTTCGTTGCTGCACGCGGGATCCTCCACTGCTGTGTCTTCTCGTCGGGTGCGCCGGCGTCTCTCTCATTGTGGCGCGCGGGCTTAGTTGCCCCACGGCATGTGGGATCTTAGTTCCCCGACCAGGGATCGAACCTGTGTCCCCTGCCTTGGAAGGCGGATTCTTAATCACTGGACCCCCAGGGAAGTCCCCAGGAGCAGCTTCATTTAATTGAAGCAAAGCCTCAAGTGGAAGAGCTAAAGGTGTGCAATGGTGGACTTTCCAGCCGTTATCACTGTTGGGTGGGAGGCGGACGGCAAATTAGAGAAAGAAGATTTTGTTTTAGTCCTTCACTTTATATCAGAAGTCACATCAAATCAGCAAGCATTTATTGAGTGCCTGTGAAAGGCAAATCAGCAAACTTCTACTGGATGCCTACAATATGTCTCACCATGAGATATATGGTTTAATCTTGAGAAATGTAGGGTCTATTAGAGATGATGTAACTTGGGAAGTCTTAATTTGGCGTCTTTAGATATTCCATGAACTATCTGAAATTCATGCAGTATTTGATGCATGTGAGTGTATGTATATATATTGGTGGGGGGGAAGGGTCCAGATCATTCATCAGAATCTCAAAGGAGCCTATAGCCACCCCCCTTCCCCCAAAGCTTAAAAATTACTAGCAAGAGTTCCCTCTTCTGTCTGCATGTAGACTCAGGACTATGGTAGAGGTGGGCTCATTTCCTTCTCGAATAGTGATGTCACGTCAGGATTTGGAATCACATCTCAAGGCTCCTTCCAGCTTCGTCATTGTTGCAGGTTAGATTGGGAAACAGATTCTTCAACTGAGATTAGCCTTCAGGAAATTTATTTGGGAGTGCTTTTGGGATTGACACTTGTAAAAGGGAAGGGAAGAAAGCAGGATTGGGCAGAGGGAGAAGCTTTGATGCCATCTCAGAGGATGCTGTGGTTGATCCCATGGGGACCAGGGGGCTTGGCCTTTACACCTCCCACTGATCAGTGATTGGATGAGGAAGTGTGACCTCGGGTGAGGCGGCAATCTCCATCTAAGGCAGTCCCAGCGGCAGGGGTCTGGTGGGGACTAACAGTGGAGGGCTTCCTGCTGGCAGTCCGCTCAGCAGTGTAATTCCTTCCTTTTCAGTGTTCATAAGGGTCTAGCTCTGTGCTGCTCAGATCCACTTCTTTTGTGTAAGGTCTGGGGGAAACTCCTCCAGGATTCGAATTGGACTGTCCTCCTGGGTAAGCTGATTTTACTGATGTGGCAGTAAATCTTTGTAGTCTTTATCTCCCACCCCTGGGAGAGCATATGTCTTAAGTTCCCCAGTGTGCTAGCCACTTGTCCATCTGGTCTGACTATATAATCATCATCTGTATGGAGCACCAGTGTGATGTTCTGTGGGGTTTTCAGCCAGACCACCAGGTCTCTTCAGAGAGTGGGAGGGTTAATATAGCTCTGGGGCAGGACTGTAAATGTATCCTGTATACAAGACTATAAATGTATACTGTTGTTTGTTCTAAGTGAATGGGAACCGTTTCTGATCATCTTTTCTAAGAGAGATAGAAAAGAATGCAATTTGCGGATCATAGCACATACCTGAGGCCACGTTAATCTGCTCTACCAAAGAGAGGCACATCTGGAACAGCAGCTGCAATTGGGGATACTGCTTGGTTGAATTTGCAGTAGTTTCCTTTCATAGTCCAGCATTTGTCTTATTTTTTGCAGGATCCCAGATTGGTAAATTAGATGAGGACATGATGAGGACCATCCTCTCTGCATCCTTTAGATCTTTAAGGGAGGCACTGTTTTTTTGCCAGTTGCCCAGGATGCCATATCGATTTGGATTTACTATCTGGGCTTATTTGTAAGCCAAGGGGTGGTGGTCAGTTTCAGGGTTTTCACTTGGCCTTCCCATGATGATAGCTCTTACCTGACAGGCCAAGAACTGATATGGAAGTTCTACCAAATAATAGGCGTGTTCTTCCAGTTATACATTTGGGGATCCAAGAAATGACTGTTACATGGGTCGTAGACCCAGTGGACTTTCTGTGAATAGGACCTGGGCTAGGATTTCAGTTTTTACCTAAATCCCATACGACCCCACTGTAAGGGCTGGGGTGGGAGTGCTTGTGCTGTTTTTTTTTTTCTTTGTGGTATGCGGGCCTCTCCTGTTGCGGAGCACAGGCTCTGGACGTGCAGGCTCAGCGGCCATGGCTCATGGGCCCAGCCACTCCGCGGCATGTGGGATCTTCCCAGACCGGGGCACGAACCCGTGTCCCCTGCATCGGCAGGCAGACTCTCAACCACTGCGCCACCAGGGAAGCCCTGTGCTGTTTTAGGTCTCTGGAAACTAATGTCAATTTCGACCCTGTGTCCAACAGTCCTTCTGGGCAGTTCCCTTTCCTCAGTGCATGGTTATCTGAGTAATGGCTCTAGAGGCCCATGTGGAGAGAAAACCTAAGGAAACATCACCATGTACGCTTGCCAGGATGTTACAGGATCCTTGCATTTGGGAATCTGTCTTCTCTTCCAGGCAGTTATTTCTGTGTCAAGAAACTAGCTCAGGTTCAGAAACCCGGCAAGGGACCATGACGTTTTACTGGGGTAATGGACCTCAGCTTCCTGATTATCCATCCTTGATTTATTTTGATTTTACAGTTTGAGTGATACATTTATTGGGGTCCCACTTATTTTGTCCTTAGGGATCCTGTGTTCTGTTCATCATCTCCTGAACTCTGTGTCTCAGGCCTCCTGGTCTCCCCCAACCTTGCCGCTCACTGTGATAATTACATCCACCTTCCCCCTGACTGGAAGCATTGCCACCTGGCCACGGAGGTAGGGTAAGGTGGTAGGCGTGGATTGTACCATCCCATCCTCATTGCTATCAATGAGTTGTTTTGTAATGGCATCTCTCCCATCGGCTCTGACCCACAGAAGGCAGCCACCACTGAACTTCTCAGCTTTGGTAAGTGCTGCATCCTCTGGTGGGTTTTCTGGCCTCCTATCCATCTAGCGACACCCACCCCAGCATTTCAACCCTTCTTCTGTGGTCTGCCATGGCAGTTCTGGTATTTCTACTTCACTTAGTGGGGCCCATTGCCTTTTCTATGCTTTTAGGAATCATGCTAGGAATGTGTCGGCACCATTTCCTGGGATCCTTGCCAGGGTGTTACATCATGTATCCCAGGAGAGTGCTCTCCAAGCGATAAACTCTCCATTATTAAGCCTTGTGTTCTGCCCTCCTTGATGGGGCACGCTCAGGATGCAGCCCTGGGTGCCTGCCTCACTCCTGCATGCTGGCGAGGACCTGCAGCTCCTTGGTGGCCCCTTCCTCCCTCCCCATGGCCAGATCCTTTTCCCCCACTTCGCTCCCAGCTGCCTGCACTTAAACAGCATTTAATATTTACAGTTACAAAGCTGGATTTTGTTGTGACTTAAACCTTGTTATCGGCCTAATGATGGGAAGAGGAGGTGAGGTTGAATCCAAAACACGTTGTTTTGCTGGGGAGAAGCCTCTGTGTCACCTCCAAGCGAGAGGGGAGTGTTATCCCCTAATAGGGAGGAGTGGGCCACTTCAGCAGGTTCAGAAGTTTAGGGGAAGTATAGGAATTTAGCATTTCCAGGTGGATCAACCCAGATGCCTCCATCCTATGAGTCATGGTCCCGTTCTTTCCCAACCAGGACTCTATCCTTGGTATAGCAAATCTATACTGGTCGGGACTTTAATGTACCTTGGAGCTCAGCTGCTCTTACTATTAAGTCCTGGGACCAACCCTCAGCCTTTTCTACCCTCCGACTACAGATGATGACAGCCTCTTCACATGCTATTTAAGAGGCCATCTGGCTTTTACACTCAACTTTTTGCTTTCTTAATTTTTTTTTTTTTTCTGGCTGCACCACACAGCATGTGGGATCTTAGTTCTCTGACCAGGGATCGAACCTGCATCCCCCGCATTGGAAGCGAGGAGTCTTTACCACTGGGACCACAGGGAAGTCCCTACACTCAGCTTTTAATTGATGATTAATCGCTCTCAGCTTTTCATTAATTTTAAAAAAAATTTATTAATTAACTAATTTATTTTTGGCTGCATTTGGTCTTCGTTGCTGCGTGCGGGCTTTCTCTAGTTGTGGTAAGCGGGGTCTACTCTTTGTTGTGGTGAGCGGGTTTCTCATCGTGGTGGCTTCTCTTGTTGCGGAGCACAGGCTCTAGGTGCATGGGCTTCAGTAGTTGTGGCACGTGGGCTCAGTAGTTGTGGCTCACGGGTTCTAGAGCTCAGGCTCAGTAGTTGGTGCACGGGCTTAGTTGCACCGCGACCTGGGGGAATCTTCCCGGACCAGGGATCAAAGTGTCCCCTGCATTGGCAGGCGGATTCTCAACCACTGTGCCACCAGGGAAGCCCTCATTATCTTTTTCCATAGTGTCAATTGTGTTTAGCAATAGCCATGCAACTTCATTACCCTTACTGCTACTATTTCTCTAATGCATGATACATCACGCCAGCCAATGCCTTTCTTTCCACCAGTGTAGCATCCCAGCTCACCACAGATGAAATTTTAACGATTACAGTGCTATCTTATGCCACCTAGTACCACACAGTCCCACTAGTGATGGGATCCTCATTGCCAACTGGGTGATCCACTTCCAAAATCCTAACCTGATGTCCACTTTCTCTGACTATGCCTGGTACCAACTTAAGATTAGCATGCAAAAAATTTATTAGGAATTGCTCTTAGGATCAAAACCTGTGGAGGGGAAGGGAAATGGAGCTGTGATGCAGTCTCAGTGGAGGCCTCAGCTGACCCCAGTGGGAGCTCAGAAGCTGAGATCCATGACCCTTTAGGATTACCCCAAGTTGGGGCAAGAGGGCTTAGTCTTAAACCGCCATGTCAAAAAGTCATTGGATGCAAGATGCTTTGGTAAGGGGCCATGAGATTGAAAGCACGGCTGACATCAGCCAGGGTGATTTGTGTAAGGGCTCACAGCTGAGGGCTTTTGGCTGGCAGCACTCCTAGGACCTGGGAGTGACTTTCATCCCTGAAGGCAGATCAGTGTAGAGCATCACAGCGTCCAACACAGGCACTACTTAGGATTTTTAAAATCTTGAAAGTGACATCTCCAGACTCATCTGCCTTTGTTGATGAAATAGATGTGATTGTCTTCATAGTAAAGAATAAATAGTAAACTTAAAGACTAAATACTCTTTTAAGGGTGGGCAAACTAGTCGGGAAGTGAGAAGAACAGGCTCTGACTCTGTGGTCTTGAGCAAATCATTTCACCTTTGAGCCTCTTTCCTTCTCTGGGATCTAGAATGCCAGTCCCTGCCCTGTTTGCCTTCTGTTGATTGAGGATCTCATTAGCTGTTAGACAACATATTTGAAAGTGATCTCTGATTTTAAAGCTTCAGCCAGCCTAGCACGGTTCCCTGTGCACAGTAGGACCTGCTACAAGTAATAGGGGTTGGAAGGATTCCTCCTTTTCCAGAAGAGTTTCCCTACAGTTAAAATTGTTTTCCACTGGAAGTCTTTTCAGAGTGCTCAACCCTTGAGAAAGAAAGCGTATTAAGTTGCTATCACTCATGCACACCCTCCTAGGATGTTGGGAGGAGCCTCCCGATGTGGAGAGGGATCCCAGGAAGGAGGTATGTGAGAATGTTGAAAATACACCATTGGGGCTTCCCTGGTGGCGCAGTGGTTGAGAGTCCGCCTGCCGATGCAGGGGACACGGGTTCGTGCCCCGGTCTGGGAAGATCCCACATGCCGCGGAGCGGCTGGGCCCGTGAGCCATGGCCGCTGAGCCTTCGCGTCCGGAGCCTGTGCTCCACAACGGGATAGGCCACAACAGTGAGAAGCCCGCATACCGCAAAAAAAAAAAAAAAAAAAAGAAAATACACCATTGACATGTGCCCCACTGGCTAGGGTAGCTAGGTTGAGTGGGCTGTGGCTCACTGGTTTGCTCACGGGAGGTTTGGAGCCCTCCTACAGCAATAAATGAGCTTGCCTATTTTTCTAGTTAGATTCTAAATCAACTGTGTTTCTGCAGAAACCCAAGGTCCCTCAGAGGTCTCCGAATCCTGGCACTCCTGGCAGTGTGTGTTAGGGACTGACTGGGCAGGTAAGGAATGGACAGGAACTTCTCACTGTCTATTCAGTAGAAATGGAGTGGATAAAGAGAACTGATAAAATGCAGCTTTGAAATTTACCTCATTCATCATTTCTAGTGTTTTTGATGCTGGCTAATGCACTGCACTCAATCTCTCCTCAGCTCCTGGTAGGAGGTAATAATGACACCTATTTGGGGCAGAGTGGATAATGACAAAAATCCCCTGCATCCACATAGTATCTGTTCACAACTTTATTCTCTGCTCACAGAGCCCAGCTAAAATCAGCCTGTGTTAGTTCAGGTCTGTGGAGAAGCAGACTCCAAGGTGGCATTAGACACACAAGAGCGTTCCTGAGGGGGACGTGGGGAGCCGGGGAAGGCCGACGCGGTGATGTAGATCTGACACCCGAGGAAGGAAGAAGGAAAGAAGAAGAGTCTCGGACGAAAACACAGTCAAAAGAGGTTCAGCCAGGCCGATGGGGAGTCCTCAAGCCGGTTACACACTGGAGAAGTCCTGCCTCTTGCTGGACTGAGCCACCTTAATCTCCCCAGTGTGCTTAATTGTTGTCAATTACCCACCCCACAGCAGGAGGTCTGAGCCGTGCATTTTCAGGGCCACCAGGGTCCATCCCTTGCTCTGCACAGATCTACTGCTTTCCGCAGCTCAGGGAGCAGCTTCTGCATAGCTCCTGTCAGCCTCTCTTCCTGAGGGGAGCCTAGAAGAGGTTCATGGGATGAACAACGACCCATTGTTGTGGTTGGTCTCTGGGCCACAAGAAGGGCTCATCCTCTTCTTCCTCCATCATCCATCCTAAATCCCCTTCACCCTCAGCCATTACTTTGGTAGGTGGCAGCAGCTTACTGGTATTGTGACCCAAACCTTCATCTCCAGGGCCTGAGCTCTTGGTAATCATACCCTTCTCAGGCTGGTGCTGCTACACATCTGTTTACAGTTATAAGGCGAGGGAGTACCAGCAGGCACTACCCCAGACCCTCTCCTGGTACCCTGAAGTAAAGGGCCAGCCACTGGCCACCACTCCAGAACCTTTGCATATTCTCACTTTGGGCCACTTCTGCACATGGGCACGACGAAGAGCTCTGCTCGTAACTCAACTCACAGGGAAGACTTTTTGTCTCTGCTCTTTCAAGACCAACTCTGAACGTGGCTGCAATATAGTTGCTGTCCATTTTCAGCTTGTATCCACATACAGCTTGTGACCAAACATTTAAAAAATTGAGATGTAATTCACATACAATACAAATTTGTAAGTCATTGGAAAGCCAGACGTGGGCCTTTTCCTGCTCTTTCAGCTGGTTGTGTAGAACTCCCTGGATGGCCATAGACGCAAGCTCAGAGGGAGGAACTGGAGCAGCTGTGGCGGATGATCTGCGGGCTGTGCCCTCTGTTCCTGCTCAGGCTCAATTACAGATGCACACTTCATCTCATGATGGGCTGAGGCTGGGCCTGTCCCACTTTATGACTTGGCAGGTCCAACAGATGCAGCTCTTCATGGACAGCTACATTGGTTACCCCAGGGCCAAGCATTCTGTCTCTATCAGGACCCCCTCAGGAACTGTTTTTCAAGAGGCATAAAACCCTCCACTGCAGATGGCATGGCCTTGCTCCAGAATCGCAGGGGGCTACATTGTGATTCTCCCACCGGGGATTACCATAGACTCCACAGCGTGTCTTTTTTCCACCACTAACACCCCCTGCATGATAGGGTCCGCTGGATAGTATGGCCCAAGTATCAGGACAGGTCTGTAGTACCTGCCGTATAGCCCTTTCCTGCTCTGGGCTCCACCCAAATCAGGCATGCCCCTGATTATTGGACCTCTAAACACTTCGCTGAAGTGGCAGGTCCCTGGTGCTTCAAGGGGTGTATCCTCCATCCCTGCCACAAGTGTGTTTTATCAAGGCCTCTAGTGCACCACAGCTTTTGCTCATCCTGTCATTGATGGAATGTTTTGGTCTGATGTTCTGTGGGATGGCCAGGTGACCAGAGGGCTTCTGACTACCTCACGATAGAGGGCAGGAGAATTAACATAACCCTGAGGCATTATTGTAAATGAACATTGTTATTGGTCCCATGTGAATGCTGAATGGGAAAGAATGCATTAGCCAAATCAAATACACATTCTGTACTTGAGGCCTTGTTCGATTGATCTAGCATTAATCCTGGCCCAGAGCAGCAGCTACAGTCAGGGCTACTACTTGGTTGAGCTTGTAGTCTACAGGCATCCTCTGGGAGCCATCCAGTTTCTGCAGGGGCCAGACTGGTGAACTGAAAGTATGATAGGTCTTCCATCCTGTAGGTCTTTAATGATGATACTAATCTCCATCCCTACTAAGTGATATTGTGTTTGATTTACTATCTTGGCTTGTGGGGACTCAGTTTCAGAATTTCCACCTGGCCTTTTCCACTCTGATAGCTCTTACCCAGCAGGCCAAGGACCCAATGTGAGGGTTACTGCAACTGCCACGTATATCACTTCCAATCGTACAGTCAGGGACTGGGGCAATGATCACTGGGTGGATCACTGCGCCCACTGAGAGCTGGATGATAGCCAGGATGTATTTACTACGTGGCCTCGCCTAAGATAACAACAGGGGGGCGTGATGATGCTTTGGGTCCCCAGGTATCAATGTTAACTCAGATCCTGTGTCCGGTAGTTCTCAAAAAAGCCTGGAAACTTCCGTATCCATATAATCACATGAGTAAATGGCCCTAGGTCCTTTGCAGAAGGAATCATTACAGTATAGACTTGCTGTGCTATTGTGGGTCCTACATACCTGTCCGCCTCACGTCTTTTAAGGCAGTGGATTCCAGATCTACAAATTGCCTTGGATCTGGGAGCTGAGAAGGGAAAGTGACTTTTTACTGAGGTGACCACCCTCAGCCTCTTGTTCCTCCATTCTTGCCCTTTCCCCCCTTATGGACGTTAAATTAAGTAGCATTCTTGATGGCTGCCGATCTATTTCACCTGCAGGAACACTGTGCTCGATTAACTATCTCCAAACTCTCTGAGTGTCAAGCCCCCTTGACTGCCCCCCGGGCCACTCTGACTTTGGACCCCATCATCCTCATAGATATTAACAAGCCTGGCTCTGTGATGACCTTTCCTATCATGAGCTCTGGCCCGCCAAGGAGAGCCACCACTCAACTTAATGATGCCAGGTGGATGGAGAGTCCTCGAGCCAAAGCTGCCTGTTGGAAGAGTGTGTGCCCTGCTGGAATGAGCCCGCCTTAGTAGCCCTGCTGTCCCCAGTCATTGGCTGGGAGCGGCCAGCAGAAGCCTGGCACAAGGGCGGTGGCCAATCTAGAGCAGGAGCAGCTGGGCCATCAGTCAGTTATGCTCCCTGCTGCAGGCGGCCTGGGCACTTTCCCTGGCTGCTGCACAGCCTCTCTCAGGAAGCATCCAGGATTGGAGAAAGCCTCTAGCTTATAACGTGGTAACAGGAAGGAACAACTGTGCCAAAGTCACTAAGCATAGTTTCTGGAGTTTTTTTTCCCCTAAAATATTTCTAAACAAGTCACTTTCAAGCACTAATTCTTCTATGTGCCCGACCTTTAAAAAATTGAGATATAATTCATATACCGTAAAATTCACCTATTAAAGTGTACAATTGAGTGGGTTTTTTCCCTATATTCACAAAATTGTGCACGTATCATGAGAGTCTAATTTTGGAACATTCCATCACCCCCAAAAGAAACTCCATACACATCAGCGGTCACTCCCCAGTCTTCCCTCCCGCCTAGCTCCTGGCATCCACAAGTCTACTTTCTGTCTCTAAGGATTTGCTCCTTCTGGACATTTTATATAAATGGAATCACATATATGGCCTTTTGTATTGGGCTTCTTTCACTGAGCAGAGTACTTTCAAGGGTCATTCATGTTGTAGTATGTATCAGTATTTCATTCCTTTTTATGGTTAAACAATAGTCTTTTGTATGGATAGACCACATTTGGTTTATCCATTCACCAGTTGATGGACATGGGGATTATTTCCAATTTTGGGCCATTATGAACAATGCTGATCTGAATATTTGTGTACACATTTTTGTGAAAGTACGTTTTTAGTTCTCTTGGGTATAAGAGTGAATCGCTGGGTCAGAGGGTAACTCTGTGTTTAAATTTTTGAAGAATTGCCAACCTGTTTTCCAAAATGTGTGCCCAATGTTTTTATAGGCATTTTGGAAAACACGAAAGTGAAGATAACCTCTCATTCCAAAGAATTTACAATTTACAGTAAATGAGGAGATGAGATTAAGATGCATACATTAAACTATAATGATAAGATAGCTTATAATTAAGAGCCAAACCATGTAGCTCTAAATTAAAAGTGGATCTACAGTCCTACACACCCTCAGAGCTGGAAGGGAAGGATGAATATGTCTGAAATAGTTAGGGCTATGCCGCTGAAAGCCTGCATTTCCACAATCCTCTTCAACAAGACCGGCATGGGACTACCCGGGACAAAGGAGTAGCAACTGCTTGACACTCTGGAAAGCCTGCCCTGTGTCAGGGATGTTTTCTGCTTTCTTCATTTTACATTATTTTTAAAGATAAAAAATCAGATATGGTGGACATAGTTTGAAGTTATGTTTTAGATACTTTCTCCAAAAGTGAACATAAATTTGAGGAAAGCTACTTCCGTTCTCCGATCTGGTCTCCCTTGTGACATATGGTACCCATTTTGTTGACTCACTTGTTGGAGTTATGGTTAAAATCCGTGGCCAGGAGCAGAGGGAGAGCAACTAGTTCACAGAAGAAATGAACCCTGACCTATGCACTCGGGGCCATGTTAAGCAATAGCTCGGGACATTTTCTAGCTATGCTAAAACAATATTGTAGCATTAGTATTCTGTCTCCTTCTTCCTTCAGAGGTCTTCTTAATGGAAGGAGTCAAATGCTTTCCACTTGCTATCCATTTATCTTTCAGAGAGCAAATAAATGATAGGATGGGAGTTATTCCTACTGAATTATTCTGAGATACTTCTTAAGTAAAACCGGCATCACCTTTGGTCCATTTCATGTGGATGTTTGCAGTTGATTTCCCGCTCTCTGAATTTTGGAACTCTTCCTCTCAGCATCCAGACCCTGCTGTCCTCCTTAGAGAAATCAGCCGCCATTGGCCACCCTGGAAGCCTGCACTCCCCTCATGCTGTCACCTGCAATTGCTCACCCAATTTGTCCTTCACAGAGAGATTTGTTCTGAACGCCACACACCCTTCTTTCTAAGCTCCCTCACCTTCTTATAAGGCTGACATTCATTCTGAATTTTCAGTAAGAAAATATAGGGAGTGGGGGGAGAAAGAAGCCTTTTCTCTTTGTGCACGAAGGAGCATGTTCTGTATCCCTTTTTGAAGGAGCAGAGACTTGATAATGGACTGGTTCCCCCCCACCCCCGCCGTGTTAAAATTCTCATCTTTTAGTATTAAAAAAAAACCCCAATTGCATGGTGAATTGTCTTTATTTTCTCCATGACTAAACACTGCATTTTTCAGCATTTAACAAGTCATTGTTCTGAAAAATTGGTTTCAGATCAGACCCTGCTTCCTAATGAGGCAATGACTTTGTTGGTAATACATTTTTTTCCCCGGGACTGTAAACAGCAGCAGACATGAAAAAAGGTATAAAAGATGGATGGGAAATAAAATTATGCAATTCCCCCTTTCCAGTGGTGTGGTGTCTGTGAGTAATAAAAGACTGATGGAAGACTGATGGGGTCTTTGATTGAAATTCTATCTATCAGAAGTGCTAATTAAATAACTACTGTATAACCAGCCCTGGTCATTGTTTGTTGAGGACCCAAGAAAAGGAGAGTTGCTGCAATCTAATCTGGGAGGAAAGTTTTATTTTTTAAATTTATTTTATTTAAGTATAGTTGATTTACAATGTTGTGTTAATTTCTGCTGTACAGCAAAGTGATTCAGTTATACATACATATATCTTTTCTTTTTCATATTCTTTTCCATTATGGTTTATCACAGGGAATTGAATATAGTTCTCTGTGCTACATAGCAGGACCTTGCTGTTTATCCATCCTATATAGTTTGCATTTGCTAATCCCATACTCCCAATCCATCCCTCCCCCACCCCCTCTTGGCAACCACGTGTCTGTTCTCTATGTCTGTGAGTCTGTTTCTGTTTTGGAGATAAGTTCATTTGTGTCATATTTTAGATTCCACATAAAAGTGATATCATATGGTATTTGTCTTTCTGTTTCTGACTTACTTCACTTAGTATGGTAATCTCTAGTTCCATCCATGTTGCTGCAAATGGCATTATTTCACTCTTTTTTATGGCTGAGTAATATTCCATTATATATACATAATGGAATAATATAATATATATTATATATTAATTATATATAATATCACATCTTCCTTAGCCATTCATCTGTCGATGGACATTTAGGTTGTTGCCATGTCTTGGCTATTGTGAATAGTGCTGCTATGAACATAGGGGTGCATGTATCTTTTCGAATTATAGTTTTGTCCAGGTATATGTCCAGGAGTGGGATTGTTGGATCATATGGTAGTTCTATTTTTAGTTTTTTGAGGAGTGTCCATACTGTTTTCCCTAATGGCTGCACCAATTTACATTCCCACCAACAGTGTAGGAAGGTTCCATTTTCTCTACACCCTCTGGAAGGGAAGTTTTTAATCTTGTTATTTCTGGACTTCCTGTCTCTATCACATCGAGTCCAAACCCTTCTCTTTGTTTGGATATCTTTGGTAGTCTGTGGTTCACCTGCCCTTACACCTTGACTTCCCACTTTTTCTCCAAAAGGAGCTCTCTTAAAGTCTGTCTTTTCTTCTGGGCCATTTTCATTGGCTTTTGCTCATTGCTTTCCAACTCCCTCCTTCCAAACTCCAAGCTTTTCATGTTTCAGATTCTGATTCAAGTTACACTTCTTTTGGCAGCTTCCCCAATCACTACAGCATTTCCTGATCATTTTAGTCTATTTTCTCAACTCTACAGTACAGTCTATGTTAAATAATTTGATTCTTGCTTGTTAAGTATTCTGTATTGTTCAATAGTTCCAAGTGCCCCTTGAAAATGTCCTTTAGAGTTGAGAAAATATCTTAGGTTGTTTGTCTTTCTCAGAGCACTTAACATTTATCTATCAAATCAAAAATATTTATAAAGTGCTTATTCTGTATCAGGCCCAGTGCAAGGTATGGGAGACACAGTTCCTGCCCACATGGATCTTACACTGCAGTGGGGGAAGCAGACAATATACAAACCAAATACATGATCTAATGCCAGAAGCATTCTGAGACTCTCTGTCTTTTTTTAAATTTTAATTTTATTGGAGTATAGTTGATTTACAATGTTGTGTTAGTTTCAGGTGTACAGCAAAGTGATTCAGTTATACATATATAATACATACATTCATTCCTTTTTAGATTCTTTTCTCATATAAGTTATCACAGAATATTGAGTAGCATTCCCCATGCTACACAGTAGGTCCTTGTTGGTTATCTATCAATACATGTAAGTTCTAAATAAATCACTCATTTTGGAGAACAAGTGGAGACCAATTAGAGAGTAATATAGTAAACAACCTCATGCAAATTATCTGTGCATTTTACAGCAGAACTGTGGTATCATCTTGGGCATTTAATTTTGTGATGCTTCAGTTTCTTCATCTCTTCATCATGTTCATGTTCCATCCTGTGTACACACATGATCACATCAAACACAGTATCATCGTCCCCTTCTGCACTCCAGTGATCATCCTTAGTTACTTGCATATTCACTGGTCTACCAACTGTTCAAAGCCAAGCCTCTGATAATTATTCTCAGTTTTGATTGCTATTGGATTAAAGGGACTTCAGAATCAACTGATCCACTCCCTCACATTATAGGTGGAGAAATTGGGGCCCAAATTGTATGTGTTTTGCCCTAAAACCATATAGTAACTTACTGGCAGAGTCAGAACTATGATCTGAACTTCAGATACTTCCCCCCACCCCCACCCTATGATTTCACCATCTCATCTGAAATGGCTCCTGCTTGACCCTTACAGGCTGCCAAGGTCAGTGTTAGCGCCTATTGTATTTTCTGATATGGGACTCTTTTCCTACCAAATAATATACTCTCAAAGCTCACCTTATTCAAGCCTCTATCCCTTCTGTGTACTGTACTGCCTGGCACATGGATGTATCCAGTAAATGTTGGATGAGTGAAGGTATTAGTGAATTATTTATTTATTTAGTTAGTTTTTTAGTGAATAATTCAAGTCTATTTTACTTTTGCAAGAAATACATTTCTAAAAAGTGATGTGTAAGATGAATTTCAGTAAATAGAATGTGACTTTCTTCTTGATTCCCATTCAGAGAAGAGAGATGACTATCTTTATTTCTAATTTGTCTTTGATTCAAAAGTAGTTCCTTACATATTAAGCTTTAAGTTTTTTCCCTCTAGCTCAGGGACTTTGTAAAGCTGTTCATGGCATATAAGATAACACTGTCATATACTCAAGAACTGCTACTTAGAATCACTGTGATTAACTTTGAGTACGTTGAGGCGTGATTTATCCTGTCTTTCCTCAACCTATTATATACCTATTTACCACTCCTGGATTTCCCATATTGAATTTTCTTAAAGTGAGGCCCACCTTTGGGATGTATATGTGTGTGTGTGTGTGTGTGTGTGTGTGTGTGTGTGTGTGTGTGTGTTTTGAGAACCAATGCCAAGGTTAGGGTGACCGAGGAGAGAGAAAGAGGGAAGACGTATAAGCCTCATCATAGAACAGTCAGTGTCAGAATAAAAGTCTAGAGAGCGGGAAAGAAGACCAGGAGGTAGACCAAGTCACAGTGGATAGAGCCTTGAGTGCCAGGATGAGGAAAGGGCATTTAATTTGGTAAGTATTTGAAGAGTTTTAGCAGAGTTTATAATACCCTTGATCCTCCCTCCGGTGGTCTTTTTAGCTTATTCCTTCTACATCCACTTGCAGGTACACACCCACTGAAATGATGAGCTACTTGCTGTTCACCAAGACTCCCTGTTCTATTGCCTCTGTGTCTCCACCTTCTCTCCCATCCCTTTATTTATGGCCCACGCTAACTTATTCTTGAGGTTTCACCTATCATTTCCTCCAAAGGTCTTCCCTGTCCCCTAACTGAGTTGGACCCTGGTGCAGGGTGCCCCCTCCCCCATGGTCACCCTGTCATACCACCCATCTCTCCGAACTCTAACACTTGCTGAATTTTCTGTATCCATCTCCAGGTAGGAAGCTCCTTCAGGGGGGGCTGTGACACACTCACCAGTGTATTCCAATTGCCTGGCACATAATGGTCCAAGTATTTGATGCATGAATGAAAGAAAGAATGAGCAAATAAATGTGTGGATGGAATGATATAATTGGTCCTGCCCTTTAGGATCCTTACCTGGCAAGACAAATGGAGAAAAGGGAGAAAGACAGGTTAGGCAGTTCCTATGGTATTCAGGCGAAAGAGCATGAGGCTTAAACTAGTAGCAGAAAGAGTACAAAACTGGGACATAAGAAAGTTTCAGAGGAAATCTAGCAACTGATTGAATGTACAGAGTGAGGGACCAGGTATAGTCTAAAGGCTGAGGTTTTGAGTTTATAAGAATAATGGTACCCTGGATGGAAATAGAAGGAAGAGCTGGTTTGGGGTGGTAATGGTGGGGGGATAAAAGTGTGGTTTTACACACATGCATGTATAATATTATCTATTGAAGCTAATTTTATGGTTGGTTTTCCTGATTCTTGAAAACGTACCAGAATTAAGCTACTCATGCTTGAATGGCGGGTCTGGCCTCTTCATCCTCATTGCCAATCCTTGGATTGTTTGAAAGAAACTACCTTCCTTTTTCAGTGTGGATTTCTAGGTTACTTGGGAAACTCAGCTGTTTTTTTGCACTTCAATCCAGGCAGGATCCTGTATGCTCAGGAAATTAATATTTTGAGCCTGACTCAAGATGGTTGGAATTAAGCCCATTTACATGAGCGTTCTCTCAAGTGTCATAGCAATGGCCATTCTTCTAGGACAGTCCCTATGACTAGTGACATTACCCTCCTTCCCTGCCTCCAGGTCAGATGGGTGCTGAGACTGCAGGGGTGGGATGCACTGGTCATGGCAATGCCACTGCCAGGTCAGATGGCACATGAAATGTCTTCTCCAGTAGGATTACTCTCAGCATTAACCTTTGGCAAAAGACTGCTGCTGAGGACGTTTGTCTTTGGCATTTTTGGTCACTTTCTCTCCACAACCTTTCTTAATGACTTTTACAACTTTGACACTCTTCCCAGTGTCTGATCCAGGCAGGAAGATTCTCTAAACTTCTGGGCCACTTAAAAAGAATAAGATCATACCATTCAAGTGTAGGTCTTAATGTTGGACATTGTTTCACCTCCCTTTCTCTGTGGCATTCCTATTTTAACAGTGGTTAGATTCTTGGTAATATCTGAGAATATTGGAAAGTTGCTTGGTCTGGTGCTATGGGCCCTGAAAGCAGAGAGGGGTCCTAGGTTCTGGTCCTAGCACTGTTATTGACAGACTTTGTAACCTGTATAGATTGAATAGGTATAGCCTCAGTTTCTTTATTATGAAATGAGGCAGTTAAACTTAATCAGTGGTTTTCAGCCATACTATTGTCTTCTCTTTTATTTGAAGCTCCTCTTTTACTATTCTGAAATGGAATTCAGAGATAATATAATCTACTTAACATACATGATTTTAAAAATCAATATAGTATCTTAACTGTAACAGAAAAAAGAAATAAAAGGAAAGTATTTTATATAAAACAATATGTATTTCAATATGTAAATGCTCAGGCCCACCTACACCAGAAGATATAAAGTCATCAGATACCTGCAGCTATACGTAAAATCACCATAAATGTGACAGCTACAAATGCTGCAACTCTGTGTGGTGTTGGCATTCATTTGTCATTTTTATTGACCATCAAATACAACTAGCGGTATTGCTGTCAGTGATTTGACTTTCCAAAATGGTGAAGGTTTCTTGGTAAAGTTCCAAACAAAATAAAGCATGATCTTCCCTTCTGGGTTGCTTTCTTAAAAAAAAAAAAAGTCAGTATATATTTAAACTGTGCAAAAAAAAAAAAAAACCAAAAAAAAAATCATGTGCTTATATGTAGAAAGGAGTTTTGTTCTAGGCTCAGATAATTAAACACACACTTTCACTTATGTAATTGGCTGGCTGGACCTTGGGAAGTCAGAGGAGGAGTGAGACAGTTTTCTGTGGGTGGAACTCTTTCCTACGGTGCAGGATGTTGAGTGGCCCTCACCACCCCTACCAAATGCTCAGAGGTTCACTCCAAATTACTGGGAGAACAACAAAAACACCCACCACAATTTCAAAAACATGCTGGAGTGGGGGTAAGGGGGTGCAGGCAGTACTGCCTCCCTTGAGAATTACTGAACTAGATGATGTTCTACGTCTGTGGAAGTTCCACCAAGGGCAGATTCAGGTATTACGGGACACAAAGATTATTCAATTTGGGGGCCCTGTCTTTAAACAAAGAATCAAAATTAGAAATACAAAATTAGGTAGGAACTTGGGCATGCAGTTACCATGAAACGAGAAATGGCAACAAAATACAAAAATATTAAAAGCTGATAAGTACCACAAACGTCATAAACACTTACTATGTTTAAAATTAGTTAACTGCCTGTCATACCTCTCTTAGACTTTTTCCCTGCAGCATCCTCTGGTCCTCTCTTCACATGACAATGAATATCATTTTCTATGGAGACAGGAAGGATAATTCCGTCTTTCCTTTAACATGGTCGATCAAATTTCATTTCTATTGGTAATGATTTAGAAAAGTTCCTTTTAGCTTCACAGCTCATTACGATCATATAAATTGTTAGGATTGTTATCAGATTTGGGAAAGCTTCTAGTTTCTTTTATATGTAAGCTATAAGATAAAAAGATTTTTGTGTGTGTGCAGTGACCAATCATAAGTAGCCCTTAAATTGACAATACTCATTAACCAGTTTGTCACTGATGTTCTCATTTTAGTAGCTTAATGTTAATCTATACTGTCTTCATCAAACTCATATTTCATGTTAAGTCAGCAGGAAATTTAAAGACAAGTATTCTGATAAATTCTGTTTTGTATGATTCCCACCAACAAAGAAAAAAAATGTTGTTTTCTTTTTTTATATTTGCCTTACTATCAAGTATATTTCTTTTAGGAGAAAACTTCTTTTTTGACCTGGCATCAATGAAAACTTTATCCTTCATTCACAGTTTCACATGTCTGATGATTGGAAGAATTTTCCATAGGCTAGCTTCTAGTTATGTACATTTCAAACCTTGATTCTCCTGCACCACTCACATACTTCTGCACCTTCATATCAGGATAGATACCTGATATGGTGGACAGTAGGAGCATTCCTGGGGGTCTTTCTTAGATTACAAGAGAAAGCAAAAACAACTCTACATAGAAGAGCCTTATAAATATTTCCCAGTAAAGCAAAACTAAATGTATCCACAATTCAACTTCCCCTTACCCAGATTCCCCAAATCATCTCTACTCTAATGGTGCCAACTCTAGAAGTGTGATAGAAGGGAAGCTGGAGAGGAAAGAGATAAAATTCTCAACAATTGTGGTTGAAATATTTTATTTCTGCAAATGACCTGTAAAAATATTTTTTAAATATTTCATTTTAATGCAAAATATTGCATTTCCCCCCGCTGTGATGTTGCCAAATTCTGGGTTACAAACCACTTAAATTTTTAAAATCTAATTTTTACTAGTGGTAATAGAATAAATTAACATATATCTAAAATTCAAGTAGGGCTAATAACAAAAATCAGTGATCCCATGCTCTCTCCCAATCCAAGAGGCAACCACCTTCAACCTATTAAACCACTTTTTCAGGTTTTCTTTATATTTTCAAAACCAATATTCATGTACTATGATCTCTTGGGTTATTGTTTTAGATGTTATTTATTGTCTCTATTCTAATAGATGCAAAATTTAGCTTTCAGTTTCATGTTTCTTTCCTGGAGGTATCCCTTTGGCAGCCTTCTGTCCTTTCCTCCCAGTCTGGACCTGTCCTTCTCCAGGAACACATATGGGGTTTTCCTAGAACTTCTTTTTTCCATCATCTGAGAAGTCCTTCAGTTCAGCTTATCTTCTGTGTTCTAGCCCCAATTCCTGGCTCTCATACCTCTCTTTTTCTTGGTTTAATCCTCTATTTTGGTGAAATACATCTTTCAGTAGCTTTTTGAAAAAGAGTATATGGGAGATAAATCTTTAGAAACTGAAAAAAAATTTGTGTTTATTTTCCACTCTCATGTTTTTGGGTGTAGAATTCTAGATAAAAAATAATTTCCCAACACATGAGAATTCTGAAGGCGTTCTAGTGCTTTCCAGCTTCAGTGTTTCTCTCAATAAGTCTGATACCATTTGATTTCCAGTTCTTTGTAGATAGCCTGTTTCTTCCCTCTGGAGGTTTTAGGATCTTTTATTTAACTCTAGTGTTCTGAACATTTATAATAATTTGCCTGGTCTGTGTTGTTTTTCAGTCACTGTGTTGGACAGTTGGTCGGTAGGCCCTTTCAGTCTGGAAGATGATGTCCTTTAGTTCTCAGAAATTTTCCCTTTTAAAAAATTTTTTTATAAGTTATTTTTTTTTTAGCAATTCTTTTTGAAAATTTCCTTCTCACGTTTTCTTTGTTCTCTGTCTGGAATTATTATTTAGAAATTGGACTTCCTGTATCACTTATACTTTCCTTTCCTTTTCAGTATTATTGTTCATGTCTTGGTCTTTTTGTTTTACTTTGATTTTTAAGGACATTTTCATAGATTTAAAAATTTCATATATTTTTAACTTGAAGAGTCCTTTTTGGGTTCTTGGATTATTACTTTAAAACTTTTATATATAGTATTCTGTTATTATTTCAAGGATGAAATAGCTTTTCTCATTTCTCTGATATTCTAATGAGTTTTCTTCTGCTCCCTGGTTATATCTGTTTTCTCTGAGGTTTTGTTTGTTTGTTTGTTTTCTTTTCTCCTACTATATTAGAAATATTCCTAATATTTCTCAAATGTCTGATGATCCTGTGCTGTCTCATCATATGTAAGGATGAGGTCTAACAGTCTATTTGTGCATCTCAAAATTTATCTAGAATCCTCCTTCTCACCACATTCACCTGTACCATCTTGGTCCAAACCACCGTTGTCTCTTGCCTAGATTATTGCAATACTCTCCTAATTGGTCTCCCCTGTTTCCATACCTATGCCTTATAGACTCTTCTCAACAGAGGCTAGAGTTATCTTTTAAAAACGTAAGCCATATTATATCACTTCTGTTGCAAATGCCCCAATGGCTTCCCATCTTACTCCAAGTAAAAGCCTAAGTCCTTACAATAAGGTATTAGTTTTCTATGCTGTGTAATAAGTTGCCACAAATTTAGAGGCTTAAAACAACACACATTTATTATTTTAGTTTCTGTGGTTCCGAAGTCCAGGCATGACTCAGCTGGGTCCTCTGCTTAGAGTCTCACAAGGCTGCAGTTAAGCTGTTGGCCAGGGTTAGGTTCTCATCTGGAGCCTCGACCAGGGAAGCACCTGTTTTCTAACTTGAGTGATGGTTGGCAGCATTCAGTTCCTTGCGGTTGTGGGATTCACAGAAGTTTGCTTCCTCAAACCAGCAAGGTGGTGGTGGTGGGTTGGGGGTGGGGAGAGAGAGAGAGAGAGAGAGAGAGAGAGGCACTAGGGCAAGTCTACTAGCAAAGCAGAATCTTATACAATGTAACTTAATCACAAGAATGACATCCTATCATCTTTGCCATAATCTTTTGGTTAAAATCAAGTCACAAATCTTGTCCACACACAGGAGGGAACAACACAAAGGCGTGAACATCAGAAGTCAGGATTATGGGGTGCCACCTTGAGTCTCTCTGCCACAAATGGTCTACAAGGCCATACCTGCTCTGGCTCCCTATTACCTCTCTGACATCATTTCCTACCATCGTCATTCTTGTTCACTCTGCTAGAGCCACAGGAATCTTAGGGCTTTTGCATTTTCTCTCTCCTCCTCCTAGAACTCTCTTCTCCCAGGTTTCCACATAGCTCACTCTCTCAACTCCTTCAAGTCTGTGTTCAAGTGTCACCTCAGAGGACCCTTCTCTGACCACCTTATTTAGAATTCCTGGCACTCTCCCTTTTTCTGCTTTATTTTCCTCCATATACTATATCATTTATCTATTTCTTGTGTTTATTATGTTATCCTCCACTAGAATGGAAGCTCTATGAACATAGGGCTTTCTATCTGTTTTCTTTACTGCTGAATCCCTTGTATTAAAACATAGTGTTCGGGCTTCCCTGGTGGCGCAGTGGTTGAGAGTCTGCCTGCCGATGCAGGCGACGCGGGTTCGTGCCCCGGTCCGGGAAGATCCCACATGCCGCGGAGCAGCTGGGCCCGTGAGCCATGCCCGCTGAGCCTGCGCGTCCGGAGCCTGTGCTCCACAATGGCAGAGGCCACAACAGTGAGAGGCCCGCGTACCGCAAAAAAACAAAAAACAAACAAACAAAAATAAAACATAGTAGTCACCTCATAAATATGTATTAAATAAATGAGTGTGCTGTGCAAGATTTGTTGTCTGATGGGTTTAACAATAGGACAATTGGATGGGTGGCTGGCTAGCTTTTTTGTTGGGGACCTCCGAATTTCAGCATCTGTAGGCCTCTGTTCATGTGTCCTTCAGTTTCTCCAAGAGGCGATCATCCAATCTCCTGCCCGAGGATTATAAGAAGCCTGGCTGCCATTATTTTGTAGCTATGCAGTGGGAGGGGCTGAGGTTCTCATATTCAATATGCAAATTTTTACTTTATCTTTTAGTTTTTAGTTTTGCTCCTGACCAAACCCCCTCTCCTCCCCAGGCCTAATGTCCTCTAGACTTGATCTTCTCTGGTTCAATGTCACCAGAGACTTGATCTTTGTCTCCTATGGGAAGGAGAATTAATTGAAAATGCCAGGTGAAGGTTGGTGTCTTGCAGCTTACCTGCTGCCTCTGGCTCACCTCTGCCTTCTATCTGGTACTTAATATTTCCTGAATTCCTCTAGAGTTCTTGAGAGTGAGTTAGTTTCTCTTTCACTGGCCTCTTCTTTTGTATGCCCTTAGGTTTGACCTTTTTCTCTTCGAAGTCATTAAGCCTTCCTACATCTACTTTCTGACTTTATATGGAATTTCTCTTTCTGCTTCTTTTCCTTCTCGTTTTGGAGAGAGTTTTGAGAGAAGAAGGCCATCTTAATACTGAAAATCCCAACGGATATTTTCATCCTGATGTTTAACATCTCCTTGGGGATACGCTTGAAGTCTAAAAATATTGATGACAAATGGAAAATCTTACCAAAGGCAGCTTGATTCTGTACTAAAGGTGAACATTAGGAAAAGGATTCCAGATCACCCAAGTGTTAAATCACAGTGAAGAGTAACCCCTGCTCGCCACAACTAGAGAAAAGCCAGTGCGCAGCAACAAAGACCCAATGCAGCCAAAGATAGATAGATAGATAAACAAACAAATAAATAAATAAATAAATTTATTTTAAAAAGATTGTTAAGACTGTTTAATGATGGGAAAAAGAGCTCACAATATATTAAATGATGAAAACAAGATGAATACATATTACTTTTATTGTAAGAAAGCTTTTGAAAGGCACAATTAAATTAAAAGCCATTTAATTTATTTTATTTTATTTTTTTTGCTGTACGCGGGCCTCTCACTGTTGTGGCCTCTACCGTTGCGGAGCACAGGCTCCGGACGCGCAGGCTCAGCGGCCATGGCTCACGTATTTAATTTATTTTAAACCAGTTAAAAAGATGAACAAACAGTTAATGATACACAAAATGAGTGTTATATGTACCAGAAAATACAAAATTATGGCTTATAAATGAGTTCAAAAGAAAGCATCTGTTTCCTTTCTTAGGTACCTACTGCTCCTATAGATGTGAAAGGGAATAAAGCAGTTACTCCTTTTCAAGGAAACCAATTATCTTTCCTTTGGACTATCTGGTAAACTTATATGCCCTCACTTTCCAGCTTTCCAGAATAATCTTTGTATGTACTTCAAAAGAATGGCTTTTTCCAATAGTCTGCCAAGCTTTTAAAAAAAGCCCTATTCTTGACCAAGTTTGGAAAAGCACATAAATGTTCACTGCACACAAAGTCAGTGTGTCCATTTCATAGGAAAATTCTCCAGCATGTAGGACAATTTTAGAGTATGCAGATGACAAGTACTCTAATATTAGTTACGAATGCTAGAAGAGTTTAATTCAGGGAAAAATTGTTTACTTAGTGAAGAGGTCAGTTCTTTTTTTTTTTTTTTTTTTTTTTTTTTTTTTGCGGTACGCGGGCCTCTCACTGCTGTGGCGTCTCCCATTGCGGAGCACAGGCTCCAGACGCGCAGGCTCAGCGGCCATGGCTCACGGGCCCAGCCGCTCCGCGGCATGTGGGATCTTCCCGGACCGGGGCACGAACCCGTGTCCCTTGCATCGGCAGGCGGACTCTCAACCACTGCGCCACCAGGGAAGCCCCAGAGGTCAGTTCTTGAACCTAAACTCTTCATTACATAAAAGAGATGTTGGGAAATATGATGGCTCCAGAAATAATCATCACAATGAACCTTCACGCTCAGTCCACATTCATCTACCCAACTCACAGGCATAGAAAATTCTAGGAGGGTAATTCTTGCCCTTGGGGGGAAGCAAAAGCTAGGATGACAAGCAGAAGTTATATTAGGGTACGTTTTTTGTCCCTGTTTTCCTTTCTCTTATTCCTTTTCCTCTTTCTCTCCTTCCAGACCCACCCCGCCTTTCATTAAAAAGGGGGTGGCGCGGTGAGAGAGATATGTACTATCTGTATTTTCTGTTCTAGTTCTAGAGGAGCTTCTCACAGGCTTATGAACAGACACTGACTATACAATTATCTACTTCCACCCTTCACCTCTCATATACAAGTACTGAGCATCTTATTATGCAAGGCATCACGTGAGACGCATGGTCCCAAGGAGCTTATGACAGCTCACGACTCAAGGTAGCTCAGTACACACCATGTATGGTACAGGTGGACAAGAAGAGAGCATTATGGGTAGGTGCCATAGGAAAGAGCTTCTGCTCTGGGCATTTACCTTTTTGGAATAGAGGGGTTTTCCTCTTTGGAATTCCACTTGAATTTTATTGTTAGAGCCATGCTTTTGTATATACTCATGAAACCACGCATACTAGGCTCAGCAGACAGACATCTTTGCCCAAGAAAGTTGGAAGTTGACCGCTGCACACTTGGAGAGATGAACTTTCCCTACATTTCACAGAATTGGAGGATTTGTTTGGTAGAAATGTTAGGCACAGCTACTTTAACTAAAAATAAAGAAGCTGGACTAATTTAAAAAGGCTGGAATTCTCAGTTTTTATACATTTCAAACCCTTAAAGTGTTTTGTTGAGAAAATTTTACTGATCAGAGTAAAATATCTGAACCAGTCACTTTAGAGCTTCCATATTCCGGACTTTTTAATTCTCTCACTTGCCTTTGGAGGATCTAGCCTCTTTAATGTCCTTGGATCCACATGGCAGAAGTTGTAGTGTTTTCTGTTTACTTGAAAGGGGAGGTTTGGGATGACAGTAGCATTTCCATAGTTCTGTTATTAAATTTTGTTCACTGACCTTTAAACATAAAACAAATCATCCTAGAACTCCACTATAATATTCTTAAATGTAGAGATGAATTCCGTGTTAACTCTGTCTTGGACCTTCGCAAGGAGATTTAGTTACTAAGAGGCAGTTAGCACAACACTAAGTGCGTAGGAGGAGTTTAATAGTTAGTGATTACTAAATTGATTAATCTTTTGGGAGCAATGCTGTTATATTTCTTTCTTTTTTAAAATTTTTTATTGGAGTATAGTTGATTTACAATGTTGTGTTAGTTTCAGGTGTACAGCAAAGTGAATCAGTTGTATATATACATATACCCACTCTTTTTTAGATTCTTTTCCCATATAGGTCATTACAGAGTATTGAGTAGAGTTCCCTGTGCTATACAGTAGGTCCTTATTAGTTACCTATTTTATATATAGTAGTGTGTATATGTCAATCCCAATCTCCCATTTTATCTCTCCCCCGCCTTTCCCCCCAGTAACCATAACTTTGTTTTCTACATCTGCGACTCTGTTTCTGTTTTGTAAATAAGTTCATTTGTACCATTTTTAAAAAGATTCCACATATAAGTGATATCTTATGATATTTATCATTCTCTGTTTGGCTTACTTCACTTAGTATGATCATCTCTAGGTCCATCCGTGTTGCTGCAAATGACATTGTTTCATTCTTTTTATGGCTGAGTAGTATTCCATTGTATCTAAGTACCACACCTTTATCCACTCCTCTGTCGATGGACATTTAGGTTGCTTCCATGTCTTGGCTAGTGTAAAGAGTGTGGATGCTGTTATATTTCTAAAGACTTCACATACATTATGGAAAGCATTGATCTTTTTGAACAACTTGTTTGTGCAGTTACATGGGACCAAAAAGCTACCGCTGAAAGCAAAGAGGGCTGACCCTACTCTACAAGGAGAAAGAAGGGAAATTCAGATACATTTCAGAGTCTGGTTTAATCCCATGAAGACTTCTCTGTCCACCCATGTTTATTGCTTTCCCTCTGCTTTCAGATCTTACAGCTTCTGCACACAATTTATGACTTGTTTCATATGTACAACAGCCACAGCTATGTTTTGGTAACTGCTTTGTTACCAGGGCTGTACTGGGTGCTAGATGATGTGGTGATTCCTGCCTCCTGGATGTTACAAAGGAGTAGGACAGACAATAAACAAGTAACAGGAATAAACAGTTCATCGAGGATTCTCAGTTCATTTGGATATAAACTTGAAACAGCTCTATCTGTTTTTCCAGTGACTGCTTTCAACCTTGTTCACATAATTTCCTACCTCTTGGTGAATGTTTGGCAGATCCTATAAATTTCCAGTCAATTTGAGTGGTTAAAATACAGTCTAGGCAAGCTTACAATTCAACCTGACTTCTGGTTCAAAGTAAACTCCTCCCTCATCACATGATGTACTTACATTCACCCTACCTGGAAAGAAATTCTCAGAGATCCTGGTTGGTCTCTTCCTGGGAAAACCTAGAAGAGCAAAGTTAGTGGGATGAAATATCTTTCTACTGCAGCTGGTCTCAAGGCTGCAACTGATGCTCAGTGTATCCTTCCTCTGTGTTCATTCTAAATCCCCTCACCCTTGGCTCGCACAGCTGCTGGCTTACTTTATGTGGTGAGGGCGGAACCCCTGTTCATTTCAGAAATACCTGAGATCCATGGCTGCTGTACTTGTTCATGTGTCGTCAAATTGGGCAGTGAAATACCAAGAGATGAACCAGTGGGTCACTCGGGTCCTTCTTGTGTAGTAGTCGCCCTACCGCCTGCTGATGAGCAAGATCAGTGACTTCTGCTAGCCTGGAGACACCTTTCCTCATCTGCTGGTCTTTGGAACGAGGAGCTCAAAGTGACTAGGTGGCAGCTGTAGCTTAAAGTTGAGTGGATCACTCATGACTCCCCTGGTAGAAGTGCTACTCCTATGGGAAAGAGGACCTCAAGACCAACAGAGTCTGAAGTTGCAGGGCGGAGCAGCATGCATTCCCCTAGTGGGTTGCTGGGGGTGATAGTAAGTGGGGACACTCCTACTTTTACTCCTTGCTTCCCCGACCCATGCATTCTTCCTCTTGTGACACAGCACAATGTAATCGTCATTGCTTTAGGTGTAAGCTGTGTATATACCCTATGGGTATCATCTCTAAACTGCCACCTCAGTTGCACCTTCAATGGGCTGTTCTGTCTCTTTGTCAATGTGGCAGCTTCTAGAGGGATGAACAATATGGTGGGACCAGTTGATCTCATGGTTATGTGCCACACTATGTCACCTCCTTGGTCTAATGCACTGTTGTGCAAGATTCTGTGTTGGTAGACCAAACGCTCTATAAACCCTCCAATAATGGTGCTGGCCAAGAACTTGTAGGCATGAAAGAGAAAGGTAAACTGTCAAATTCCAATAGATGAATTGCTACCCCTTCCAGGGAGAAGGGATCTGGTGTAATCAACTTGCCACCAGCTGGCTGGTTGGTCTTTTCAAAGAATGATGCTGTATCAGGCACTCAGAGTTGGTCTCTGTTGCTAGCAAGATAGATATTTGGCAGTAGCAGTAGGACGATCAGGCTTGTTGAATGAGAGCCCATTTTGTTGACCATGCATGTCCTTTATCCCTGAACCATGGCTACTCCAGTCATGAGCCCATCATGCCAGCGCTGGAGTAGCCAATGACAGAGGCTGGCTGATGTCAGCTGGCTACACCATTCTGCCTCCTTGATTGCTTGATGCCTTTTCTGTGGTGGATGCTATCTGAGGAGAATTAATATGTGATAGAAATATCTCCACACTTTATGTTTCTCCCCATAGTTCCATCCATATGCCTCTTCCCCAAGCCTCCTTGTCCTTCATCTTCCATTTTCCTTCCATGCCCCTGAACAACCAATCAAGTCATTCACTTCTGTCCAGAAGTCTGTGTATATTCTTGCTTCATGCCACGTCTCCTTCGACATACAGTGGATGACCAGGTGCAACACGCATAGATGCTGTCTTTTAGTGTCACCCCTGAGTGCACTAATGGTCCATTTTTGGCACCTACATATCAAGTCACTCTGTGAATCATGTTCTGCCTTCTTCCTCCTCTGTCAGCTGTTCATGCAGGACTCCCAGGTGGCCATAGGTGTGAGTTGAGGGAGAAATGCTTACCACAGTGGGGGAGGACCTGGGGGTCTGTGCTACCCACTTCATTTTTTTGTGCCCTCCGCATGCTCAATCCTAGGTGTACTACTTCAGTCTTATGATGTATCATGGGTAGGCCCATCTTATGACTTGGTGGGCCTTACAGAACCCTGTTCATGAGGAGCACTTCAGCTGTATGGTCACTCGATGTCTTATGACAAGACTCTCCAGCGCTCTCCTAGCCCAGTAGCACACCAGAAGAAGTTTTAAAAATAGTATATAGTTCTCTGCTGCATATATAATGGCCTTGCTCCAGAACTCTTGAGATTTGTGTTGTGAGTCTCCTGCAGGAGTTTACCATAAACTCCTCAAGGCATTTTTTTCCCCTACCAAATATACCTCTAGAATCATAGGTTTTGCCAAGTTGGATGGTTAGGGTATAGTGTGGAATGCATCAATGCTTCACTGCTTGGACTTGTTATAGAGTCCTTTCCTACTCTGGACATACTTGAAACCTGTAGTCTTCCTGCCACTTAGTAAATGAGTTTGAACGGTATTCCCAGATGTGGAATATGCTGCTTCCAGAACTCAGGGACAGGCATGGTGAAGGAAGGTGCCTAATACATCCAAGCAGGGAGGTTTGTCAGGGGAGTACAGCAATACAAGGAGAGGGGCAACAGCATTGAGGAGATTTGTAAGGAAGTGACTATTAAGATGGAACATGGGATCCAAAGAGTATAGGAGGGAGAAGTGGTGAGAAAGAGAGAGAGAGAGAGGGAGAGAGAGAGAAATGATGTGAGAAAGTGCATTGCAGTTCCAAAGTGATGTTGAAGAATTGCTATAGCTGGGGTACTTGAGCAAGTAGATCAAAAGACCAGGAGGTTGGAGTGTGAATTTGGAAAAACAGAAACAGTGTGTGTGTGTGTGTGTGTGTGCGCGCGCGCGTGCGCGCACATCATGAGGGTAGGTAGGCTGCTGCATTGGAATGGAGGAAAGAGTAATTTGAAATGAGAAGATGCAGAGACCAATACACTATTCTGTTTCATTTGTTGTTAATTTCCTTGCAGTATGTGTCTTCCCTACCAGACTCCAAGTTCTTATATTTGGCACCAGACACAGTGCTGAGCCCATTGTACGAATTCAACGTATACACGAGAGGAACAGCCTTCAGGTCTATGTTACATACAGAAAGAACTTCTAGACATAGAGCTAGGGCTATTTAAACTGATGCATTTACCTGTTAGCAGACACCATATTACTGTTTGTAAGACGGCCAGAGGAGCAGCTATAGGGAGTACATTTAATTTTTTTGACTTTTGCATTAGGCAGGCTGACTGGGGAACAGGAGACATAACCAGAACACAGAATCACTACAGGGGTTTTGTTGTGTTGTTATTCCCAAATCTACTTCTTTCCTTATATTCAAGTGTCTGGCTCATTATTTTTAATGCCAAGGAGACCCTGTATAGATATTTCTTTTCCTCTTATGTTACATATTTGTGTGACTCTTTCTCTGTTCTTCCAAAGAAAACTGGGGATAGCTTTGATATTTTAGGGGCTAACTTCTTTAGCTAGGGTGTATTTCTGTTGGGGGGAGCAGATTTTCCTTAAAGGGGTTGGCAAATGCTAAAATTCCTTTGACTAATGTGGTGTTTTTCTTCCATTAAAGAAAAGGCTTAAAATGCAAACTCCTAGGGGAAAGATAACAAAGCCTTAAATAATATTAAGGTGTAAATGACTGAAGCTAGAGTCTTTTCTGAGAGAAAGGAGAGGAAGATCAGAAGACAGTGATGTGGGCATGGAAAGAAATTGCTCTAAGGAGAAGCAGAGCTACAGGAGCCAAGCCTTTTGCCTGGTGCTGGCTCTGTCACCTATGAGCCTCTGGGTTGCAGGGTTTAGTGGTTATTGACCTAAAACAAATAGACTGCCAGATACTTCTCCAGCAAAGATAGGTTTATTCAGAATCAGCAGAGAATTGCAATTCAGGGTCTGCAGCCCTGGCAGGCCACATGCAAGATCCCCCGGCAAGGGAAGGAAAACGCTTTTATAGAGGAGAAAGGAAGTGCGGAGGGCTGTAGTAAACAAAGTCCATGGCTTCTCATTGGCTGAGTCCTTGCAAGGGAAGAAGAGGCATCTTTCTTTTTTGGTGAGCTTTGCTATCATCACAGGGCATGAGAGCTCCCCCTTCTGGTCTCCTGACTCTGTTTAATTGAGGTTTCTGTTTATAATTTTTTTCCACGGTGATTATGGCTTGTGAGCTCTGAAGTCATGATAGTGCTTCTGAATGACCTTGAGGCCAGTGGAAATATTTACCTCCCTATAGGGCGGTGCTCGCTTTCTCTCTCTCCCCTAGGGATTCACCTGGCTTATCAAGTTTACATTCCCTCAAATGGATGAGAATTCTATGTCCACCTGGTTTTCCTCTATGTATTCCAAACCATTCTTTCCACTATTTCCTATTACCTATGAGTGCAGGAATGAGTCTGTTTACACCAGTGGTTCCCAACCTTTTTGGCACCAGGGACCATTTTCGTGGAAGACAATTTTTCCACGGGGAGTGGGGAGGAGGGTACGGTTCAGACGGTAATGTGAGCCAGGGGGAGCGGCAGATGAAGCTTCGCTCACCTCCCGCTGTGTGACCCGGTTCCTAACAGGCTGCGGACCCCGTAGTGGTCCGTGGCCCGGGGGTTGGGGACCCCTGGTTTACACAAGCACTAATCAGTCATCAAATTAAAATGGGACCTGTTCCAGTGCTTAGAAAAGCAGAATTCTGAGCTTTAAAACAAGTAAAATCTTTCACGAAAAAAATTGTTTTCAAGCTAAAGTCAGCTGAGATGCCAAAGCTCGGAGTTATTTCTAGTTCTACTAAATAGCTATATGAACTTGGATGAGTTGTTTTACTTTTCCGGGCCTCAGTTTCCTCATCAAACATGAGAAAGACTGCATTCACGCAATTGCCGTGTATTAAAGTGCTTGGTAAACTCAAAACAAACAAATGACTGTTAGATGGCACTGCTCGTGTTGCGGTTTGAATCCTGGTGAATATTCCACGGTTCACAGCTGCTTGGGAATCTGGTCAGGCTTTTGCTGCTTTTGTTCAGTTGGGTTTTGCACCTGTTTCAGGTGGTGGAGGGCAATATTAGAATCACTGATGAGCCTTTTTATTTCTGGCCATGTTACCCTCCTGAAAGCTAGTTCCTAGGCTTAAAAGTCAGATCCTCCCCGCTTTTCTCTCCCAGAAGTGGTGTTGATGTTTCTGGCTTTTTACTTCCGCTCTCCCTCGAGGCCTCTTAAGTTTGAAAACTCATTTAATTCCCCATCTCCAGCTGGGAGTGTTCTTGAGTTCTGTATTTTCCCCCAGGATCTTTAAGGAGACTGTTTGCTCATTCCTAGATATGATTTTCCTTGTATTTTCAGAATTGAGCACATGGCTTGACATTCATTTTCTGCATTTTCCTTTTCTTTTCTCTAATAGTCTATTTTCTAACCATTGCTGCTTCCATCAAGAATACCCTTTGCCTTTAGTTAGATCCAGTGAGTACTGGACACCATGGTTCTTTCAACAGTATTATTATATATTTATAACCTAACTCCTCTGCATCAGTTCAGATACCATCGATAATATGAAAATTCGAGTTACCTTTTCCCCTTTCTTCCTTTCTAACCCTGTGGCTCTGGCTTGACCAGGGAGTCTGGCAGCACGAATAGAATTATACCACTTTGTGTTTTGGTTGGATTGACTTTATCTACCAATCTCAGAGTCACAAGATATGAATTTGCGTTCCAATTTGCCATCTACTTGCTGTGGGATATCAGGGGGTTCACTTACCTTCTCCGAGTCTCCTGATTCCTTATCTGTAGAATGGGTGCAATAATTTCTTGCCTACTTCACAGTTATGAAGATAAAATTAAATGTTTTGCGATATGTAAAGTACTATATACACGTAAGCGATCTTTGTCATTATTATTATCGTTATGGCTGATTTTCTAGGAGTTTAATATCAATATTACCATAATAATATTAATATGGGACTCTGAGATTGGCTGGCTCACTGGGACACAGGAAAGGGTACCGCTAGAATATTGGAGAGTGGACAGAGTGACAGAGTGGAGCTGAGGTGCCCGAGGTTCCAAAGAACCTGTGTGTAATGAATAAGACTCGGGCACTGGGTCCTATCTTTAGCCCCAAGGTAAGGGCCCCCTGTCTTCCTTAGCAATGCCCTCTCCAGTCTCCCTCACCTTAGCGCTCACTCTCAGCTTCTCATTTCCTATAGCTCTAGCCACCCATACCACTTGTCTGATTAAATCAGGGTAATCTATTTTGTTTACCTTTTCAATTTTCACATTCTCTCTCCCCTACCAAATCGCAAGTATTTCAAAGTCTAGAACCACGTGCATGCATGTCATTTATCCCATAGAGATGGCACACCACTGTGATTTATACCTGCTAGGTACCAGAAATGTATGGTATTTATGCAATGCTGGGCCATGTATTTCTTTGTCAAAGATTGGAGAGAAGAGTCTTCTGTGTGTGTTCCGTTATTCTCTAAATTTTTTATCTTTAACACAGTCATAAGTGAATATACATTAAAAAGTTAAACAGTGGTAAAAGACTTATGATTCCACACTTACATGAGGTACCTAGCACGTACCTCCAGTTCATAGAGACAGAAAGCAGTATGGTAATTGCCAGGGGTAGAGGGAGGGAGGAAGGAATGGGGGTTGTTGTTTAATGGGTGTAGACTTGCAGTTTTACAGGACGAAGTATTCTGGAGATTGGTTGCACAACAACATGAATGTATTTAACACTACTATTGAATACAGTCTCTTAAAAATAGCTAAGATGGTAAATGTTATGTGTATTTTATTACAATTAAAATAAACTTAAAAAAGAGTAGTCCCTGTCAACCTCACATTGTAATCTGTTCCCCAGAAATAACCACTTCTTAACTCTTTAATTGTTTTCTCCTCCTTGAAATTGTTCTCTCTCTCTCTCTCTCTCATATATATCTATATTTTATAACATATATATAATAGCTATATATAATATATTATATATAACTACATACATTATAGCATGTATAATATATATTATACACTATCTCCTGGTTTATCAAATATATCCATTATCTACTAACATAAACATTGGTAGATGAAGATTTTTTAGCTTTCTTTTACTCCCCTCTTCTCTTCCTATAATCCAATATACTCATATCTCAACTTTTGGTTAATTTGATTGTCAATGTTTCAGTTATCTATTGCTGCTTAACAAATCATCACAAATCTTAGTGGCTTAAAACAACTAGAATCATTTTCTTCTTTCCCACAGTTGTGCTGGGTCAGGAATTAGGCAGGGCTTGACCGGGTGGCTCTGACTCCAGGTGTCCCAGGCAGTTGCAGTCAGGCAGGGGTTGGAGGTGGAATGGCAGGGGCCGGCCAGAATGTCATAGAGTTGGAATCCTACAGTATATAACCTTTTCAGATTGCCTTCTGTCCCTTAGTAATATGCATTTAAGTTTCCCTCATGTCTTTAAATGGCTCGATAGCTCATTTCTTTGTAGTGCTGAACACTATTTCATTGTCTGGGTATACCAAAGCTTATTTATCCATTTACCTACTGAAGGACATCTTGATTGATGCCTAGTTTTGGCAATTATACATGAGGCTGCTATAAACATCCATGTGCAGGTTTTGTGTGGACATAAGTCTTCAACTCTTTTGGTAAATGCCAAGGAGAGTGATTGCTGGATCACATGGTAAGAGTATGTTTAGTTGTATAAGAAACTGCCAAACTGGCTTCCAGAGTGGCTGCACCATTTTGCATTCCCACCAGCAGTGAATGAGAACTCCTATTACTCCACATCCTTGCCAGTATATGGTGTTGTCAGTGTTCCAGATTTTGGCCATTCTAGTAGGTGTGTAGTGGTATCCTCATTGTTATTTTAATTTGCATTTCCCTGATGGCAAATGACGTGGAGCATGTTTTCATATACTTCTTTGTCATCTGTATATCTTCTTTGGTGAGGTGTCTGTTAAGTTCTTTGGCACATTTTTTTTTTTTGCGGTACGCGGGCCTCTCACTGTTGTGGCCTCTCCTGTTGCGGGGCACAGGCTCTGGACGCGCAGGCTCAGCAGCCATGGCTCACAGGCCCAGCCGCTCCGCGGCATGTGGGATCTTCCCGGCCCGGGGCACGAACCCGTGTCCCCTGCATCGGCAGGCGGACTCTCAACCACTGCGCCACCAGGGAAGCCCCTCTTTGGCACATTTTTTAATCAGGGTGTTTTTTCTCTTATTGTTGAGTTTTAAGAGTTCCTTGCATATTTTGAATAACAGTCCTTTATCAGATGTATCTTTTGCAAATATTTTCTCCCCATCTGTGGCTTGTCTTCTCATTTTCTTGTCATTGTTTTTCACAGAGCAGAAAATTTTAATTATAATGGCATCCAGTTTGTCAATTATTTCTTTCATGGATTGTACATTTGGTATTCTATCTAAACATTCACCACCATGTGCAAGGTCATCTTAATTTTCTCCTATGTTATCTTTTAGGAGTTTTATATTTTTGCATTTTACATTTACATGATCCATTCTGAGGTAATTTTTGTGAAGGGTGTAAGATCTGTGGCTAGATTCACTTTTTAACATGTGGATGTCCAGTTGTTCTGGTATAATTTGTTGAAGAGACTATCTTTGTTCCCTTGTATTGCTGTTACTTCTTTGTCAAAGATCAGTTGATTATATTTACGTGGGTCTATTTTTGAACTCTCTGTTCTGTTCCATTGATCTATTTGTCCACGATTCTACCAAAATACCATACTTTCTTTTTTACAAAATAATTTATTTTTTAGAGCAGTTTAGGTTCAGTAAAATTAAACAGAGTTACAGAGATTTCCCATATACTCCAGGCCCCTACACATGCAGAACCTTTCCCATTAACACCAACTCCCATGAGAGATAAAATATCAGTTACAACTGATGACCTAAATTGACATATCACTATCATCTAAAGTCCATAGTTTACATTAGGGTTCACTCCTGGACTTGTACATTCTATGAGTTTGAAAAATTTACAATGGTATGTATCCACAATTATAATATCATACAGAATAGTTTCACTGTGCTAAAAATCTGTCTTCTACCTATCCATTCCATTTCCTCTCCCAACACTTGGCAACCACGTTTTTTTTATTGTCTCCATAGTTTTGTCTTTTCCAGAATATCATATATTTGAAATCATACAGTAGGTAGTCTTTTCAGATTGGCTTCATGAATTTAGTAAATATGCATTTAAGGTTCCTTCAATTGTTTTTATGGGTTGATCATTTCTTTTTTTTTTTTTAACATCTTTATTGGAGTATAATTGCTTTACAATGATGTGTAAGTTTCTGCTTTATAACAAAGTGAATCAGCTATACATATACATATATCCCCATATCTCTTCCCTCTTGCGTCTTCCTCCCACCCTCCCTATCCTACCACTCTAGGTGGTCACAAAGCACCGAGCTGATCTCCCTGTGCTATGTGGCTGCTTCCCACTGCTATCTATTTTACATTTGGTAGTGTATATATGTCCATGCCACTCTCTCACTTCGTCCCAGCTTACCCTTCCCCCTCCCAGTGTCCTCAAGTCCATTCTCTATGTCTGTGTCTTTATTCCTGTTCTGCCCCTAGGTTCTTCAGAACCATTTTTTTTTTTTTTTAGATTCCATATATATGTGTTAGCATACGGTATTTGTTTTTCTCTTTCTGACTCACTTCACTCTTTATGACAGACTCTAGGTCCACCCACCTCACTACAAATAACTCAATTTCATTTATGTTTATGGCTGAGTAATATTCCATTGTATATATGTGCCACATCTTCTTTATTCATTCACCTGTCAATGGACACTTTGGTTGTTTCCATGTCCTGGCTATTGTAAATAGAGCTGCAAGGGACATTGTGGTTCATGACTCTTTCTGAATTATGGTTTTCCTAGGGTATATGCCCAGTAGTCGGATTGCTGGGTCGTATGGTAGTTCTATTTTTAATTTTTTAAGGAACCTCCATACTGTTCTCCATAGTGGCTGTATCAATTTACATTCCCACCAACAGTGCAAGAGGGTTCCCTTTTCTCCACAACCTCTCCAGCATTTATTGTTTGTAGATTTTTTTGATGACGGCCATTCTGACTGGTGTGAGGTGATACCTCATTGTAGTTTTGATTTGCATTTCTCTAATGATTAGTGACATTGAGCACCCTTTCATGTGTTTGTTGGCAATCTGTATATCTTATTTGGAGAAATGTCTATTTAGGTCTTCTGCCCATGTTTGGATTGGGTTACTTGTTTTTTTCATATTGAGCTGCATGAGTTGTTTGTAAATTTTGGAGATTAATCCTTTGTCAGTTGCTTCATCTGCAAATATTTTCTTCCATTCTGATGGTTGTCTTTTCATCTTGTTTATGGTTCCCTTTGCTGTGCAAAAGGTTTGAAGTTTCATTAGGTCCCACTTGTTTATTTTTGTTTTTATTTCCATTTCCCTAAGAGGTGGGTCAAAAAGGATCTTGCTGTGATTTATGTCATGGAGTGTTCTGCCTATGTTTTCCTCTAAGAGTTTGATAGTGTCTGGCCTTACATTTAGGTCTTTAATCTATTTTGAGTTTATTTTTGTGTATGGTGTTAGGGAGTGTTCTAATTTCATTCTTTTACATGTAGCTGTCCAGTTTTCCCAGCACCACTTATTGAAGAGGCTGTCTTTTCTCCATTGTATGTTCTTGCCTCCTTTATCAAAGATAAGGTGACCATATGTGCGTGGGTTTATCTCTGGGCTTTCTATCCTGTTCCATTGATCAATATTTGTGTTTTTGTGCCAGTACCATACTGTGTTGATTACTGTAGTTTTGTAGTATAGTCTGAAGTCCAGAGCCTGATTCCTCCAGCTCTGTTTTTGTTTCTCAAGATTGCTTTGGCTATTCGGGGTCTTTTGTGTTTCCATACAAAGTGTGAAATTTTTTTTTTTTAAATAAATTATTTATTTATTTATTTATTTTTGGCTGTGTTGGGTCTTCATTTCTGTGCGAGGGCTTTCTCTAGTTGCGGTGAGCGGGGGCCACTCTTCATCGCGGTGCGCGGGCCTCTCACTGTCGCGGCCTCTCTTGTTGCGGAGCACAGGCTCCAGACGCGCAAGCTCAGTAGTTGTGGCTCACGGGCCCAGTCGCTTCGCGGCCTGTGGGATCTTCCCAGACCAGGGCTCGAACCCGTGTCCCCTGCATTGGCAGGCAGATTCTCAACCACTGCGCCAGCAGGGAAGCCCCAGTGTGAAATTTTTTGTTCTAGTTCTGTGAAAAATGCCATTGGTAGTTTGATAGGGATCGCATTGAATCTGTAGATTGCTTTGGGTAGTAAAGTCATTCTCACAATGTTGATTCTTCCAAACCAAGAACATGGTATATCTCTCCATCTGTTTGTGTCATCTTTAATTTCTTTCATCAGTGTCTTATAGTTTTCTGCATACAGGTCTTTTGTCCTTAGGTAGGTTTATTCCTAGGTATTTTATTCTTTTTGTTGCAATGGTAAATGGGAGTGTTCCCTTAATTTCTCTTTCAGATTTTTCATCATTAGTGTATAGGAATGCAAGAGATTTCTGTGCATTAATTTTGTATCCAGCTACTTTACCAAATTCATTGATTAGCTCTAGTAGTTTTCTGGTGGCATCTTTAGGATTCTCTATGTATAGTATCATGTCATCTGCAAACAGTGACAGCTTTACTTCTTCTTTTCCGATTTGGATTCCTTTTATTTCTTTTTCTTCTCAGACTGCTGTGGTGAAAACTTCCAAAACTATGTTGAATAATGGTGGTAAGAGTGGACAACCTTGTCTTGTTCCTGATCTTAGAGAAAATGGTTTCACTTTTTCATCATTGAGAACGATGTTGACTGTGGGCTTGTCACATATGGCCTTTATTATGTTGAGGTAAGTTCCCTCTGTGCCTACTTTCTGGAGGGTTTTTATCATAAATGGGTGTTGAATTTTTTCAAAAGCTTTTGCTGCATCTATTGAGATGATCATATGGTTTTTCTCCTTCAGTTTGTTAATATGGTGTATCACATTGATTGATTGGCATATATTGAAGAATCTTTGCATTCCTGGGCTAAACCCCACTTGATCATGGTGTATGATCCTTTTAATGTGCTGTTGGATTCTGTTTGCTAGTATTTTGTTGAGGATTTTTGCATCTATGTTCATCAGTGATATTGGCCTGCAGTTTTCTGTTTTTGTGACATCTTTGTCTGGTTTTGGTGTCAGGGTGATAGTGGCCTCGTAGAATGAATTTGGGAGTTTTCCTCCCTCTGCTATATTTTGGAAGAGTTTGAGAAGGATAGATGTTAGCTCTTCTCTAAATGTTTGATAGAATTCCCCTGTGAAGTCATCTGGTCCTGGGCTTTTGTTTGTTGGAAGATTTTTAATCACAGCCTCAATTTCAGTGCTTGTGATTGGTCTGTTTATATTTTCCATTTATTCCTGGTTCAGCCTCAGAACGCTGTGCTTTTCTAAGAATTTGTCCATTTCTTCCATGTTGTCCATTTTATTGGCATATAGTTGCTTGTAGTAATCTCTCATGATCCTTTGTATTTCTGCAGTGTCTGTTGTTACTTCTCCTTTTTCATTTCCAATCCTAATGATTTGAGTCTTCTCCCTTTTTTTCTTGATGAGTCTGGCTAATGGTTTATCAATTTTGTTTATCTTCTCAAAGAACCAGCTTTTAGTGTTATTGATCTTTGCTATTGGATTGATCCCTTGATCATTATGTAGTGTCCTTCTTTGTCTCTTGTAATAGTCTTTATTTTAAAGTCTATTTTGTCTGATATGAGAATTGCTACTCCAGCTTTCTTTTGATTTCCATTTGTGTGGAATATCTTTTTCCATTCCCTCATTTTCAGTCTGTATGTGTCCCTAGGTGAAGTGGGTCTCTTGTAGACAGCATATATACGGGTCTTCTTTTGGTATCCATTCAGCCAGTCTATGTCTTTCAAAATACCGTACGTTCTTGATTATCATACCTTTTTAAATAAGTCTTGAAGTCAGATAGTGTCAGTCCTACTCTCTTCTACTTCAATATTATGTTGGTTGTTCTGGGTCTTTTGCTTTTCCATATAAACTTTAGAATCTATATGTTGATATCTATAAAATAACTTGCTGGGATTTTGATTGAGATTGAATTGAATCTACAGATCAAGTTGGAAAAAACTGACATCGTGACAATATTGTCTTTCTATCATGAACATGGAATGTTTCTCCATTTACTTAATTCTTCTTTGTTTCTTTCATTCAAGTTTTGTAGTTTTCCTCAAATAGCTCTTGTACATATTTTATTGGACTTACAACTAAGTATTTCATATCTGGGGATGCTAATGAAAATGGTGTTGTGTTTTCAATTACAAATTCCATATATTCACTGCTGGTATATAGAAATGTGATTGATTTTTATATGAAACCTTGCTATAATTGCTTACTAGCTCCAGGAGTTTTTTAAAAAAATTCTTTTGGATTTTTGACATAGATGATCACATCATCTGTAAGCAAAGACAGTTTGCTTTCTTCCTTCCAAATCTATATACCCTCTATTTCCTTTTCTTGTCTTATTGCATTAGCTAGGACTTCTAGTACAATGCTAAAAAGAAGTGGTGAGAGGAGACATCCTTGCCTTCTTCTTGATCTTAGTGGGAAAGCTTCTAGTTTCTCACTATTAAGTATGATGTTAGCTGTAGGTTTTTTGTGGATATTCTTTATCAAGTAGAGGAAATTGCCCCCTATTCCTAGTTTACTGAGAGGATTTTTTTTTTTTAAATCACGAATGGATGGTGGATTTTGTGTTTTTTCCATTTATTATTATCATGTGATTTTTCTTCTTTAGTCTGCAATGTGATGGATGACATGAAATGTTGTTTAAATGCTGAACAAGCCTTACATTATTGGGATAAATCCCACTTGGTCATGGAGTCTTATTCTTTTTGTATATTGTTGGATTGAGTTTGCCAATTTTCTGTTGAGGATTTTTAAATGTATGTCCATGAGAGATTTGGTCTGTAATTTTATTTTCTGCTAATGTTTTTGCCTAGTTTTGGTATTAAAGTAATTCTGACTTCATAGAATACGTTCTGAATTATTCCCTCTGCTTCTATCCTCTGAAAGAGATTGTAGAGAATTGATATAATTTCTTCCTTAAATGTTTGGTGGAATTCACCAGTGAACACATCTAAGTATGGTTCTTTCTATTTTGGAAGGTTATTAGTTATGGTTTCAATTTGTTTAACAGATGTAAGTCTATTCAGATACTGTTTCCTCTTTTGTGGGTTTTGGCAGATCGTGTTGTTCAAGGAATTGGTCCATTTCATCTTGATTATCAAATTTGTGAGTATAGATTTAGTAGTTCATAGTATTCCATTATTATCCTTTTAATGTCCATGGAATGTGTAGTGATATCCCTTCTTTCATCTGACATTGGTTATTTGTATTCTCTCTCTCTTTTTTTCTTAGTTAGCTTGGCCAGAAACTTATGATTTTATTGACCTTTTCTAAGAGCTAGGTTTTGTTTTATTGTTGTCTCTATTGATTTCCTGTTTTCAATTTCATTGATTTCTGCTCTAATTTTTATTGTTTCCTTATGCATATTTTGGAATTAATTTTCTCTTCTTCTAGTTTCCTAAGGTGGAAGCTTAGATGACTGATTTTAGATCTTTCTTTTCTAATATGTGCATTCAGTGTTATAAAATTCCCTCTAAGTCCTGTTTTTATTTCATCCCACCAAATTTGATAAGTTGTATTCTCACTTTTATTTAGTTCTAGATATTAAAAAAAATCTTTTCTTGTGATTTCTTCTGTAACCCACATGTTACTTAGAATTGTGTTATTTAATCTCCCATTATTTTGGGATTTCCTATCTATCTTTCTGTTATTAACTTCTAGTTAATTCCATTGTGGTCCAACAGCAGACATTATATCATTTCTTTCCTTTTAAATTTGTTAAGGTGTACTTTAATAGAACCAGAATGTGGTCTATTTTGGTGAATAGTCCCTGTGAGCTTGAGAAGAACGTGTGTTCTGATGTTGTTGGATAAGGTAGTCTATAGATGTCCATTATATCCTGGTGACTGATGGTGCTGTTGAGTCCAACTATGTCTTTACTGATTTTCTCTGCCTGCTGGATCTGTCCATTTCTGAGAGAGGGGTGTTGACGTCTTTAATTATAATAGTGGATTTATCTATTTACCCTTGCAGTTCTGTCAGTTTTTGCCTCATGTAGTTAGATGCTTTGTTGTTAGGTACATACACATTAAGGATTGTTATGTCTTGGAAAATTGACTCCTTTATCATTAGATAATGTTTGCTCCTCTTTATCCCTGATACCTTTCCTTGCTTTAAAGTCTGCTTTGAATGGAATGAATTTAGCTTTTTTTTTTTGGCGGTACGCAGACCTCTCACTGTTGTGGCCTCTCCCGTTGAGGAGCACAGGCTCCGGACGCGCAGGCTCAGCGGCCATGGCTCACGGGCCCAGCCGCTCCGCGGCATGTGGGATCTTCCCGGACCGGGGCATGAACCCGTGTCGCCTGCATCGGCAGGCGGACTCTCAACCACTGCGCCACCAGGGAAGCCCTGAAACATCTTTTATCTACTTTTTCATCAGTGATCTTTGACAACTGATCTCCAGTTCTGGCTTAACCATTTACTAGTTGCATAACCTTGGGCAAACTCTTGTCCCAGATTAATTAATCTAGTTTACTGCTTCATAAACAGGCAGTGATAATATTTTCCCTGATCACGTACTTCACAGGCTTAGTGAGGTTTAAAGTTAGCATGGAAGTGGAAAAGTGTTATTAAAAATATAAAAATAAATTATGGATATTACATCTCAAGAAGTTTTTCATAGGAAGAGGGGTAAGTTAAAAAAAGGAAGCCTCGGTTGACTCCTGAGAGTCCTATTCTTGGGGGTAAAAACAGAACATGCGACAATGTGGCGCTGAGTTTGCAAAAGGCTCTGCCACCACTGCCAGCTTTCTCCTCCTTTCCTCAGCCCTCCCTGCCCCCAGATGGAGACAGGAATTGACACTGGGCAGGACACCCCTCCCCGTTGCTGCTAGGCCACCTATGCCGAGCAAATTTGTCAGAGGTCTGACAATCAGCTCCCTGCTGCTTTCTCATCTTTTAAAATCCAATTAAACATCTCTGGCCACAGCGTGACAATTGTCTGGGCTCCACAGAGTGGAACTTCACCTGAGGTGGCATTAGGAAGCCAAAAGATAAAAGAAAAGCTGCTTTATCCTGGAAAGATCATGCCCACAGCTCCAGAAAGGGTGGAACCATTGTGAGGTCTGGACCCATGTTCAGACTGAACCGTTGTCTAGCTCAGTTCCAAACTTCAAGATGTCAAAGGTCATGGAGCAGATTTAACCCCATCCACATGGACTCCTGTGCGAAGAAGTGTTCTGGTGGTTTAAGAATCATCAGTGGCATAACGTGTGTGTGAGAAACATCGAGTTTGAGTGTAACATCCCAGCAGGGACGGATGCTGGAAAGTTAGGATGGAGCCAGATTATAGGGGACCTTGAAGCCATCATCAGAGTCTGACACTGAACTATAGGGCCCGACCTCTTGTGGAAGGCAGGAGGATTCTGCTATGTATAAAGTGTTCACCTTGCAGATTGCCATCCTGTAACATCTTGCCATTACACTTGTTTCCTGAGGTTTATCCAGCCCATCTAGTCACAGGGCATTGGCATGTTGTTTGCATAATACAGTAATGGCTCCCCTTAAACACTGGGAAGATGCTACCTCTGGAAGAATCAAGAGCTTCTTGTTCTGAAATAAATGCTATGCAGTTACTAGATCAACAAAACAAAACATACAAAACAAGGAATCTGGACTCTGGTACTGAATTTCTTACTGTCCAGTTGGTCATGTGAAGAAACTATTCTCTTCTTGGGGTTTCAGCTTCCTTATCAATAAAATGATGGAGAAAGTGATGAGAACTTGTAAGATTTATTTCTTTTTAGCAACTTTCAAATATGCAATACGGTATTATTAACTATAGTCACCATGCTATACATTATATCCCCATGACTTATTTATAACTGGAAGTTTGTACCTTTTGACTCCCCTCAACCATTTTGCCCACCTGTCCACCCCCACGTCTGGCAACCACAAATCTGTTCTCGGCATCTATGAGCTTGTTTTTTTCCCCGTTTTAGATTCCACATGTAAGTGAGATCATACAGTACTTGTCTTTTTCTGTCTGACTTATTTCACCTAACATAGTGCCCTCAAGGTCCATCCATGTTGCAAATGGCAAAATTTCATTCTTTTTTATGGCTGAGGAGTATTCCATTGTATGTATATGTATATAAATAATAATCATAAATAATGCTGCTATGAACATAGGGCATATATGAGCATATATCTCTTTGAATTAATGTTTTCATTTTCTTTGGATATATGTCTAGGAGTGGAATTGCTGGATCATATGGTAGTTCTATTTTAGTTTTTTGGGGAACCTCCATACTGTTCTCCATAGTGGCTGAACCAGTTTACATTCCCACCAACAGTGCAAAAGGGAGAGAAGTTTCCCTTTTTTCCACATCCTTGCCAACACTTGTTATTTCTTATCTTTTTGATAATAGCCATTCTGACAGGTGTATGGTAATATCTCATTATATTTTGATTTGCATTTCCCTGATGATTAGTGATATTGAGCATCTTTTCATGTACCTATTAGCTATCTGTATGTCTTCTTTGGAAAAATGTCTATTCAGATCTTTTCCTCATTTTTTTTTTTTCTTTTTTGTGGTACACGGGCCTCTCACTGTTGTGGCCTCTCCCATTGTGGAGCACAGGCTCCGGACGCGCAGGCCCAGCGGCCATGGCTCACGGGCCCAGCCGCTCCGCGGCAGGTGGGATCCTCCTGGACCACGGCATGAACCTGTGTCCCCTGCATTGGCTGGTGGACTCTCAACCACTGCGCCACCAGGGAAGCCCTATGTGTCTGTTTTTATGACAGGACCACACTCTTTTGATTACTTTAGCTTGGTAATATAGTTTGAAATCAGGGAGCATGATACCTCCAGCTTTGTTCTTCTTTCTCAAGACTGCTTTGGCTATTTGGGTTCTTTTGTGGTTTCATATAAATTTAGGATTGTTTGTTCTACTTTTGTAAAAAATGTCATTGGAATATTGACAGGGACTGCATTGAATCTGTAGATTGCATTGAATCTATAGATTGCTTTGGGTAGTGTGGACATTTCAAGAATACTAATCCTCCTATCCATGAGCATAGAATACTTTTCATTTATTGTGTCTTCTTCAATTTCTTTCACCAATGTCTTACAGTTTTCAGTGTGTAGGTCTTTTATCTCCTTGGTTAAATTGATTCCTAGGTATTTTATTCTTTTTGATGCAAATGTAAATGGGCTGGTGTTCTTAATTTTCTATTTCTGATAGTTTGTTATTAGCGTATAAAATGTAACAGATTTCTGTATATTAATTTTGTATCGTACAACTTTATTGAATTCATTTATTAGTTCTAACAGTTTTGGGGTAGAGTCTTCAGGATTTTCTGTATATAGTATCATGCCATCTTCAAATAGGATAGTTTTACCTCTTCCTTTCCAATTTGGATGCCTTTTTTTCCTTTTTCTTGCCTAATAACTCTGACTAGGACTTCTAACACTATGTTGAATAAAAGTGGTGGGTGTGGGCATCCTTGTTTCATTCCTTATCTTAGAAGAAAATCTTTCAGATTTTCACCTTGAGTATAACATTAGCTGTGGGTTCTATTATGGCCTTTATTATGTTGAGGTGTGTTCCCTCTATATCCACTTTGTTAAGAGTTTTTATAATAAATAGATGTTGAATTTTGTCAAATGTTTTTGTGCACCTATTAAGATGCTCATATGATTATCCTTTATTTTGTTAATATGGTGTATCATGTTGACTGATTTGCAGATATTGACTCATCCTTGCCTTCCTGGAATAAATCCCACTTGATCATGGTGCATGATCTTCTTAATGTATTGTTGAATTCAAAGGCATTTTTCAGAAACAGAAAATGACCTGCCTGCAGTCACAATGTGTCAACAATGGTGCCTAGGTTCCACATCTCTCTTCTTCCAGTTTTCTTCTTGCTGTCAGCTGCAGAGCTTATTGTAAGCTAGAATGATCACCACACTTTCTGCAGTTGTGGGAGATCAGAGGAAAAAGAAATGAATAAACCATGGAGTGGTTGGGGAAGACTAAATGGGAGAAGAGGGCCTAGGCTGGAAACTGACAGGGGGTAAGATTTAGCTAGGCAGAGAGAAGGGAGTCAGGCTTTCCAAGTAAACCAGGATGGCAAGGCAGGGCTGGTGTGTTAGGAGGAGTCAAGAACTGTACTAGCGAGAACAGGAAGCCTGGGAAATGAGAAAGGGCCTTACAGTCACCAAAGGCCCCAGGTAATGCGGAAGCTCCTACACTTGGTGTGCTAGGACCTTGAGACTCAAAAGTATGGTCTTGGAACTAGGAGCATCATCATTACCTGGGCTTGTGAGGAACACAGCATCGCAGGCCCACCCCAGCCCTACTGAGTCCAAATCTTTATTTTAACAAGATCCAAAGGTGATTCCCATGCAACTTGAAGTTTGAAAAGTACTGTCATTCAGGACAATAGGTCTCAGTGATATGATGTCTTATCCCCCACCCCGAGGCCTACTGAATCAGAATTTTCTAGGGATGGGGCTTGGACATTAAAGGTTTTAAGAAGCTCTAACCTGTAAGAAGTACTGTTAAGCCAGGGTTAACAGTAAGTACTTAAGTACTTCTTAAGTACTTAAGTACTTACTCAAGTACTTACTTCTTAAGTACTTCTTAAGTACTACTGTACTTAAGTAAGTACAGAAGTACTTAAGTACTTCTTAAGCCAGGGTTAAGAAGTACTGTTTTCATGGCTATAAAGCAAGAGTGAAAATGTTGGATCAGAGAATAGCACGGTGAAAGATTTAATAAAGATAAGTCATGCAGCAGTATGAAGAGTGTGCTCAGGAAAGAGAAATTAGTGGCAATGAACCAAATATACAAAATGAAAGAGAAGACAACTCCACCACGCTGAGTCTTGATGGTTGAGAAAATAGTTGTGCCAGAAGTTGCTGTGGGGGTGGGGAGCTGGTCTGCAGAGGATAAGGAGGAGTTAGTTTGGCTTAAGGCATTTCCGCTTAGTTTTCATGGCAACCACATCTGGCAGGCATTAGGTGGTGGGGCATTGGGGCTTAGGTGAAAGGGCGGCACTAGAAGCGTGGATTTGTGATCCATTATCCCGGAGGTGGGAGCCTGGGTCATACAAATGGTACAAGAAGTCCAGATAACAGAATAAAGACTTTTCGTGCTTATAACTTAGAATGGGAGGCATGGAAGGAATTTTAGAAAACTTTAGGCCAAACTTCTATGCATGATCCAAGTGTCCTGACCTCAATGATAGTGCAAGGAATGTCCTTTCAGGTTGGCCTCAGCAGCTGTCAGCTTGGATCAGGGAAGGGCCATGCCCTGGGTCCCCTGCTAGAGCCCCGTGGAGCTCATTGCCAGAAAGGCCTGGCCTGTGTGTCATTCTCTTGCCAACTCTGTGACTCAGCTACACACTTCCAGAGTGATATTTTCAGAATACAGTTATGTGTAGCAGAATCTCTTTTCCATGGCTTGCAGTGTTGCCCATCTGTGGCGTCATCAAGCTCTGTGCTCTAAAAGCAGGGAGGAGGTATGCAGTTGGAGAAAATTGGGAGCCTGCTTGGATGACGGGATTCTGGGGTTCATGCCCTGCACCAGGGCTCCACACCCCCAGAAGCCCTCTCCTAAAGGGAGGGTGGGAGTTGACCAGTAATACACAGACCACCTCAGCAATAGGGTACAAACCAGACTGAAAATACACACCAAGATAAAAGAAGTAGGCTTGGGGGACTTCCCTGGTGGTCCAGTGGTAAAGCATCTGCCTTACAATGCAGCGGATGCGGGTTCGATCCCCAGTCAGGGAACTAAGATCCCACATGCTGCGGGGCAACTAAGGCCGCAGCGCCACAACTACAGAGCCCACGCGCCCTGGAGCCTGCGTGCCACAACTAGAGAAGAGAAAACCCGCATGACACAGCTAGAGAGAAGCCTGCGTGCCGCAACGAAAGATCCCACATGCCTCAGTGAAGATCCCGCATGCTGCAACGAAGACCCGATGCAGCCAGAAGTAAATAAAATAAATAATAAATCTTTTTTTTTAAAAACAAGAAGTAGGCTTGGGGTCGCAAAACCAGGGTTCAAATCTAAGTGAGCTCTGTTACTTATTGATGGAATCCTTGCACAAGTTTCCTCCTCGACAAAATGAGGAATTTTCTCTTCTTCATGGGCTGTAGAGAGCAAATGAAATGCTGCATGTAAGAGTGCTTTGCAAACTATACAATACTTTTATAAATACAATATTTTTTTAAAAAGAACACCAGAATGTCAAATGTATAGACAGATGAGGAAGAAGAGGACCCAGTGAAATCGGAAGATTTGTTTCCATGATAGTTTGGGAGGTTTTCTCTCTTTCCCAGTGCACCAAAAAGGAGGCATCTTCCCATTTGGTTCCATCTCTGGTATGGTCTATTCATTCTTCCTCCTTCAGCCTGAGACTCCCCAAGTCAATCCTTAAGTTTTAACACACCTATGACGTACACCTGGTTCTGTGTGCACACGTGGCTTTGGGCAAAATTGTGAAGGAAGCACAGTTACCTGTAGTGACCCCAGATAGCCCTTTAGGGTATGCTTCCCAAAGCAGGCGTGGGCATCCCACTTCCTGAGAACAGGACCATTTAACTGGGAAGTAAGGGGTTTGCTGTGATATTTCCAGGGATGTTGGCATTTCAGGTGGAGGACCAAAGCTTTAAGCTCTAATGATGGCATTTCTGGCATCAGTGAGCTGGGTGGAAACGTGTAGAATTAGATCTTTCTAGTATCCTTGAAACCATAGTACGTAGTCTTCCATCGAGGTGTTAGGCTGGCCTTGTGGTGGAATAATTCTCAGCCCTCAAAGATGTCATAAATTGTATGATCTACATTATAAGTGCTCTGGGTTCCGTGAGATGGAGCCAAGTGCATTACCTTGCTGAATTTTGTGAGAACCAAGAAGAGAACAGAGGAGAGTAAGCTATCGTGTTCATCCCATGATAAGTACCCGTGCAATACGAGGGCATTAACATTCCTGATGCTGGCAGAATCTATTCAGCGCCATAGAAAGCTGCAACCAGAAGAAATCTCATGAAAAGCAATTCATCTGTATAGGGCAGGGTCTTCAAACTTTAGCAGGTATCAGAATCACTTGGAGGACTTGTTAAAGCATAGATGGCTGGGCCTCACCCAGAAACCCTCCAGAGTTTCTGATTCAGTAGGTCTGCGGTGAGTTGGAAAATTTGTATTTCTAACAAGTTCTCAGGTGAAGCTGATGCTGCTCTTGTAGGAAACCTTTGGAAACTGTGGGTCCTGTGCTTTGTAATTTATAAAATGCTCTCCCATAGTGATCTCCTGTGATCCTCTTACACCTCGTGACCTCGTGAGGCAGGTACTTCACAGATGAAGAAGTCAGTCCAGAAAGACTGTGATTGCTAAAGTTCACCCGGCTAGTGGCGAGCAGAGCTGGGACTCAGAGCCCCTCACTCTTAGGGCCATTTTTCTAGTTCTAAAGTGTTCCACTGCGGAGTTCTAGGACGTTCGCTAAGTGTGACCATCAATTTTCTAACTCTTTCTGTAGGATTCTTTTTATTCACTTTGCCTTCTGCAGTCTGCAGTGAGCTATAATAGTTGGGGAATTTTGGAGATTTGGGAAGAAATAGTTGGAGGAGGAAGCAAAGGGACTAGAGGGAAGAAGTTTCTAAGAAGAAAGGTCTGTGAGTGATGAAAGGGTCCCAGTTAGGCAGGAGCTGGGAAAGGAAGCCAAAGAGAGGCCTGCTGAGGGAAAGGGGAGGGGGAGCAAGCTAGTAAAAAGTTAAGAATCCTGAAAGACCTTTCGTAGCGCTTAGGCATTTAGCTTCACAGGACAAGAGGTGTGGTGTTCTGTCCTTTAGCCACTGGGTTACTCTGCCACGTCGAAGTCTAGCCTGTTTCTGATGTGGAGTGTTTGCAAAGCCCCTCCCACCCATCCTGGCATTCTTTGCTATTTACTATTAAAGTAGTGTCAGTCTTTGAAAAAGTATGAAGCTCTGGATATGTTTCCCTCTCAGCCCCATGTGTTCCTTGTATTTATCAAAATGGAACACTAACAAATATTTATCCAGTTTTATAGATGTGTTGACGATAAAGACTACCAGGTGTGTCTCCCTGCCATGGTGATTATTTTGCTCAATACATGATTGACTGAGATGTCTTCAGTGTATTATAAACACACATTAAAAATAGCAACCTAAAAAAAAAGATAAAACTGACAAGTAGGAAGTTCCATATTTTTGGATGCAATACATTGCCAACCTCGTTATTAGGACACAAAACAGATAATCCTTAGTGAGTTAGATAACTTTATATAATGATTCTTCTTCAAATAAATGTCTTTTTGGCTCCTACAATCTTATTTTTTTCATTTATAAAAGTGTTTCAAATTGGAACCCTTTGAAAAAAAATTGTTTTTTCTTTTTGGTTCAAATTGGAACCCTTTCAAAAGAAGCTTTTTTTTTTTTTTTCCTGTGTGTATGTCCTAATAACCTAGGACATATAAAGATCTGGCTACTTTATCAAAATTTCAAACTCACGGTCCAATTTCAATTTTTAGCATCCACCTGTGACCATAATCATGAAGCTAAGAAAGGCTACTGCATTTTCATGTTGCATTTTTGTCAAACAGAAAATGTTCTTAAATTGGCCCAGTACTCTCTACTTTGCTAATCAAAGGGGATTAAAGGGATTCAAATCACTCAAAATTTGTTACTGCTTATTTCTGTGTGTTATGAAAACAATTTAAAATTAATGAAATAAAGATTCTTAATATTTTTATCATTTCCTACTTAATGTTCCCCCAAAACATTGATTTAAAAGTTGAAAAGACATATAAGTATCAAGGATTTGTGACTTAGATTTTTCTTTAGAGCAGTAAGAAAAGTGAACAGGTCCGCATATATTGTCGGTGCCAGGTCGGAGAGATACTGGTGCCATTTAAACTTGTTTTTGTTTTGCGAATTGAATAAACAACTGCTCTGAAGAAACGAAAGGAAACTATAATGTTTGAACTATAAAATTTCTGACGTTTACTGACTCTCTGGATCTCCCAAACAACTTCCTGTCCTCGTAAATTTGCTCCTGTGCTTGGTCAGATGCAGGCTTGTGTTATTTTTCCATTGCAGCATGTGAATATACCAGTTTTATTTCCAGCGGTTAGCTGCTTTTAACCTGGAGGTGGCTGTGCAGTAGTGCTGACTAAACCCAATGTTGGATGTGCTGTGTGTGTGTCCACTGTCACATTCAGTATGGGCCATGGGGCTGCACTTATGTGCATGGATGTAAATACCTATTTTACTATTATCTCTGTCCTCTACTTTACCTCCTTTGGGGTTGTCAGTATTGACTGTTGAATCTAAATAATAAAGCATGTACAGGAAATTAAAATATGTAAAGCAAAATACAAAAACTATTTAAAAAATCCAACCGCATTCTATTGCTTTGGGACTATATTGAATGACAGAATACTCATGAACGAAAAGGAGAGTCATCACAATGGATTGATCTTAATGGGGGCAAAGAGTTAAGTTTTGAGGTCAGGTCATAAAGGTAAGAACTAAGACCAACCAAAGGAAGGGCAGACTCCTGCCAGCACTATTTAAATGGTGCCCTCCCTTCCTTCCTTTCTCTCCTTGCAACTGCATATACTTAAATTCACATAAGGTATGTGATTCAAGTTGATGGTACGTACCAGCGCTTCTACAACATTATTTTACTTTATTAAAAAATATATTTATTTATTTTTGGCTGCGTTGGGCCTTTGTTGCTGTGTTCAGGCTTTTTCTAGTTGTGGCGAGCGGGGGCTACTCTTCTTTGTGGTGCGCGTGTTTCTTATTGTGGTGGCTTCTCGTTGCGCAGCATAGGCTCTAGGTGCGCGGGCTTCAGTAATTGTGGTATGCAGCCTCAGTAGTTGTGGCTCGCGGGCTCTAGAGCCCAGGCTCAGCAGTTGTGGTGCACAGGCTTATTTGCTCCGTGGCATGTGGGATCTTCCTGGACCAGGGCTCAAACCTGTGTCCCCTGCATTGGCAGGCGGATTCTTTACCACTGCACCACCAGGGAAGTCCCTACAACATTATTTTAAATCTTTGCAATAAATCAATAAGATGGGTGATATTATCCCTGTTTTACCCGAAGAGAGAAAGTGACTTCCCCAGAGCAACATAGCTAGTAGCTGGCAAGGCCAGGATTTGAACACAGATCTACCTGGCTCTGAAGTCTAATCTCTCAAATACACCATATTAGAATGGTAAGAACCCTTAGAGACCATGTTTTATAACCACTTTATTTCACAGATGGGAAACAAGACTTTCCCCCTTTGCTGCTTCCCTCAGTCAGCGTGGATAATGGGGTGTCAACTGTATATACTAGACTTTGCCAGGATTTCCCAACTGGGGAAATGGAGAGGATTTGGTCCATCAGAGAGTGATGGATAAGATTTAAGAATTGGGTCAAGGGGGATGGGAATGAACCAGTTAAAGGAACTGGAATTACATAGCCTGATGTGAAACATAAATCCGGCTCTTCAAGTGAATAGTTAGTTGATGAAGGATAAAGACCAGCTGGGCTCTACTTTCCATGTGCCAACTCAAGAAGAAAGGCCTGTGTATTTTGCTGGGTGGGGGTATAAGTCAGTTGTAATCAAGAAGTCCTGATGGCGGGGGATGTTGGGAGGAGGGTGGCTCGTTAGAATAGTGGGATAGGGGACCCTCCCCCCCACCTGCCAGGCTGGAAGCTGCCTTCTGCAGGTCTTTATGCTTTCCTCCCCAAGTTAAGAATAGCATTGCCCCTCTCAATAGCTATAGTTAAAAAGTAACATATTCTTAATTAACCCATCAGAACCTCCTGCACCTTACAAATGTTTCTACTCTCTGATCGATCCTGCCCACTGGGGTTAGAGCTATTTTCATGAAGCACAACATTGATACCAATTCTCTGCCCAAAGATGGCCCCAGAATAGCTATTTTCAAAGTGTGGTCAATGAAACCCCAGAGGTAAGGTTGCCATTTTAACTAATCAGCAGAAAATTTTTTAGTATATCTATGTCCCAGGCAATATTTGAGCATCCTGTATTTTATCTAGTAACCCCTACCTGGGGGACCTTAAGATCCTTTTCAAGGGGTCTTTGAGGTCAAAACTATTTTCACAGGACCACTAAAACTTCTTTGCTGTTTCCACTGCGTTGACATTTGCACTGATGGTGCGAAATCAACAGTAGTTAAAAGTGCTGGTGTCGGGCTTCCCTGGTGGCGCAGTGGTTGAGAATCTGCCTGCCAGTGCAGGGGACACGGGTTCAAGCCCTGGCCTGGGAGGATCCCATATGCCGTGGAGCAACTAAGCCCCTGCACCACAGCTACTGAGCATACGCATCTGGAGCCTGTGCTCCGCAACAAGAGAGGCCGCGACAGTGAGAGGCCCGCGCACCGCGATGAAGAGTGGCCCCCGCTCGCCGCAACTAGAGAAAGCCCTCGCACAGAAACGAAGACCCAACACAGCCAAAACATAAAAAAAAAAAAAAAAAAAAAAAAAAAAAAAAAGTGCTGGTGTCTTAGCATGAATCAGGGCAGTGACACCAAAGTGTACTGGTGGACATCGTGTGATGCACAATCTCTGTCATGTGCTCACAGTAAAAAAAAAAAAAAAGCCAGTTTTACTTAAGAATCTCCTTGATGAAGCAGTAAAATGATTAGTTTTATTAAATCTCAATCCTTGTGTAGATGTCTTCTTAATATTCTGGGTGATATATTGGGATGTATGTATACAACATTACTGCCGCATACAATGGTTGTCTCACTTGTGTGATGGTTTGAGATGCAAAGCTGAATGGTTGCTTTTTCATGGAACACCACTTTTACTGACAAACTTTGGTTATTGAGACCTAAGTATTTGGCAGATGTTTTGAAAATGAATGAAGTGAGCCAGTCACCTCCAAGAAAAAACTTGACAGTGTTTGTGCCAATTATAAAATCTGAGCTTTCAAGTGAAAATTAGAATTTTGAAAAACTTCTGTCTACCACTGAGAGCTTGACAACTTCTCAATGCTCAAAGACTTTCTGATGAGCTTGGTGGTGATAACAATGAATGTGGGTTTTTTTTTTTTGACACTTTAATGAAACATGTCAATATTTAGAAAATCTGTGTAACTCAGTGAGTCAAAATATTCTAAATGACCAATGCATGATATTACCAAATTCTGCATCAGTAGAAAGATCCATTCACAGTGCAATATAAACTGAGTGATTTTAATGTAACAGTGTATAAAAAGTTTGCACTGTTATGGTTTTAAATTCCACATTTCAACTAACCTTTAAAAGTCCAGTTTTGGTGTCATACCAAAGAAGAGTATCAATAATTATCCGAAAAAGTTCCTCCCTTTTTCAAATTCATATTTGTGTCAGGCTGGATATTCGTCCTTTATCTCAACACAATCTATCACTACAGATTGAATGCTGAGGAGATAAGAGAATCTAGCTGTCTTCTTTTTCATCCAGACAGTAAGGAGATTTGCAGAAATATAAAAGAATGCCATTCTTCTCATTATTTTGTTTTGGAAACTAGAGTTACTTTCCTTTAAAAAATTATGTTAACACGTAATGGGCTTATTACTATTTTTTTTTTTTTTTTGCGGTACGCGGGCCTCTCACTGTTGTGGCCTCTCCCGTTGCAGAGCACAGGCTCCAGACGCGCAGGCTCAGCGGCCATGGCTCATGCGGGATCTTCCCGGACCGGGGTATGAACCCGTGTCCCCTGCATCGGCAGGCGGACTCTCAACCACTGCGCCACCAGGGAAGCCCCATGGGCTTATTACTATTTTAAAGTGAACTATAAATGATTTTTAAAATGTTCTGTTTGAATTTTGCATATGGTGAATATCAAGTGAGACCATCTACATGGTAAAAGCTCTTTGGGGTCTACCATAATTTAAAAAATATATATTTATTTTCTTATTTATTTAGTTGTGCCAGGTCTTAGTTGTGGCATACAGGATCTTTGTTGTGGCATGCACGCGTGATCTAGTTCCCCGACCAGGGATTGAACCTGGGCTCCTTGCATTGGAGGTGCGGAGTCTTACCCACTGTGCCACCAGGCAAGTCCCTACCATAATTTTTAAGAGTGTGAAGGGATTCTGAGACCAAAAAGCTTGAGAATCACTGGCCTACAGGACAACACCTAAACTGGTGAACCAGATATTAGGGATTCCTGCCATTCTACTCCAACCTGCCTTTGCCACCTCACTTATCACGACTGTCTCTGTAGTAACCCCAGGTTCCAGCCTAACCACCTACTTACTGATTTCTGCACATGTTCTGCACTTGTCTGCCTGACTCTGTGCATGCCATTCCTCTACCTGGAACACATGTCCACACCCCCTTTATCCACCTGTCTGGTGGTTAGTGGGTCAGAGCTACCTCCTTAGGGCCTGAGGATGGAGAGACTCATTTAGACCCAACGTCACAGTCTGTTTATGGCTATACTGTGCATATAGCCTTCAGGATCTGTTTATTTGTCTTCCTTGATTAGAATTCCTGGAGTGCAAAGGACCCAATTTTCCCTCTGTTTATATTTTCCCATCTAAAGGCCAAGTGTCGTGCCATAAACTTTATGGGATTTTTGTAAATATTAGCTGACAATTTCTACCGATATCTGTGGGCTTTTATGATCCTGTGCAGATTAATCAGAGTATTTAGTGCCTGCTGTGAGAAGAACACTTGGCAGTGGGGGAAAGGGGGCTAAGGAGGTGACCCTTGCTTAAGGACCTGAACTGTGCTTGGAGAGACAGGATTTATAGCCAAAAAGCAATCAAACAAGACACAAGAAGGTATGTAATCAAAGGAATAACCAGGTGCTGTAGGCCTTTAGGGAAGGGGAGATGGGAGCCAGGGCACGTGCCTGTTTGCCGTCGCTGGAGAAATCTGAGCAGGCTCCTGGGAGGAGGCAAGGACTTGCTGGGGACTCGTTAAATAGGGAGGGTTTAGTTAGAGGTCAGCAAGGCAGGATTTCGGGTCAGCAAATAAACACAAGCCAGGGCAGAGTCAGGAATGAGCACAGCATGTTCACGGCCTAATGAGGCTGCTGGCCATGGTGAAGGTGAATGGTGTGAAATGATAAGGTTGAAAGCTGGTTAGAGGAGTTTACATTGGACTTGGAAGGAAGGAAGAACCAGCTTTCTTTTTTTTTTTTTTTTTTGGTTAGGTAAGTGACATGGTGTTTTTTGAGCCAAAGATGGGCTATTTGTGGGAGGAGGAATGGAGATGGGGCATCTAGTTAATGGCCTAGGGGTGTGAGGAGGTGAGGCTCTGGACTGGGGAATCAGCAAGTTTTTGGAATGAAGTCCACGCAGGTCACCACGTCTAGAATGCCAGCGTGGAGCCTTTAAATGGCAATGTTTTATATATAAAGGCCTAGGGATTAAAACTCCACAGTAGTGTGTTAGTGACATAATTGGGTCTTATCATGTGTGGCTGATTTAGAGGTGAAATCTTTTATTCTAGCCTTTCCTCATGTTTTATTGTTTCAGCTACTAAATAATTGTGTGTGGTTTTGGGCTGTTTACTTAACTCCTCGGTGTCTTGGTTTTGCCATCTGTAAAATGAGGGTATTAATAGTTTAATAGTACCTGTCTCATAGCCTCGTTATGAGAATTACATGTGGTAATACATGTAAAGTGCCTATTTTTACGCCTGACACATAGAAGGCCTTTAAAAAATATTAGCTATTATTATTTATTTATTCAGTAATTCACATTATCATGGGAATATAAGTATTTAAATTACCCAATGGGCCAAAGCATTCAGTGCTAAGCTGAATGAAGGCCCTCAAAAAAAAAAAAAAAAAAGCTTCCTGGAGACACGGCAAAGATGGGATTCAGAAGCCGGGATGGAAAAATGTTAAAAATTCTAATTCCATAAACTCATTAAGATCTAAAGTGTAAAACTGGGAGACCCAAGTCACAATTTAATCTTGTCACTTCTCAGCTTAAACACCTTCACTGGCTCCCACTGCAGAAAAGATAAATCTGGTCTTTTTAGCAAGCCAGCAAGCCTTCCTTCACTGACGTTTCGTTGGCCATCACAGCCTTCCTTCCCCAGCCCAGTGGCCTGCGCCTCAGCTGCTCTGCACTCCTGCTAATTTTCAAACACATCCTGTCCTGCACAGCAGTCTCCCTTGCCTTCACTCTATCCCCCAAAGCTCATTCCTCTTACCCCATTTATGCACTATAAAATTAATCACCTGTTTTTAATAGACTTTATTTTTAAGGGCATTTTTAGGTTTACAGAAAGATTGCATAGAAAGTAAAGTTCCCATAAACTCTCTCCCCCAACAGTTTCTCCTTTCATTAACATCTTGCATTAGTGTGGTCCATTTGTTACAACCGATAAATCAGTATTGATACATTATTCTTTTTTTTTTTTTGCGGTACGCGGGCCTCTCACTGTTATGGTCTCTCCCGTTGCGGAGCACAGGCTCCGGACGCGCAGGCTCAGCGGCCATGGCTCACGGGCCCAGCCGCTCCGCGGCATGTGGGATCTTCCCGGACCGGGGCAAGAACCCATGTCCCCTGCATCGGCAGGCAGACTCCCAACCACTGTGCCACCAGGGAAGCCCGATACATTATTCTTAACTAAAGTCCATAGTTTACACCAGGGTTCACTCTGTGTTGTACGCTACTATGGGTTTTGACAAATGCATAAGAATAATGTCCTATAGCCACCATTACAGTATTACAGAATAGCTTCATTGCCCTAAAATCGCCCTGTCCTCCACCTACCTATCCCTTCCTCTTCCCCTTCCTGTCAGTTTTTAAGAATCAGTTAAAATGCCATCTCTTTTGTGAAAATATCTCAGGATCCCTCTATTGTGAATCTCTTTGATGCTTGCATAACACTTTCTTCATACCTGTTATAGCTCCTATGTTCCAAATATTATTAGAGATACACACACTCTTTTCTTCCTTTACTAGAGTGTATGTCCTTGACGGAGGGTCTGTGCCATAGATTTATCCTCATAACACCTAGCCTAGACCCTGTTCTTAACGGGTGCCTTGTGAATGCTGGCTGAATTGTGAGCAAATATTAGGGTGGGATTTTCCAGAACAGGTCTCAAGAGGCAAAGCTTTAGACCTAGAGTTCTGAAAGTGACAAGTGTACTTGTGAATTTTAAACATGCTTCAGGACTCAGGGGTCCATGGATGGGAAACTCTCTGAAGGGAACTGGCTTCTGTCCCTTCAGATTTGGGCTCAGAATCAGCCTCGGTTGAGGTGGCCCAGGCCAGCTTTATAAATATTACTAACTAGGCCTCAGGGCTCTTTCCTTGCCTCTCGTCCCCTCCAAAAACAAAGCAAAAAAGAAAAGGACAGGGAAGTTGGTTGTTTCCATCCATCTAGTCCCGGTGCCCCTCTCTGGAAGGCCCCTGGAACGTCTGTTTGGTACCCCTCTCTCTCTCCCCAGATGGCTCTCAACAATTGAGGGTGCCCAGCGTGCCTTCTTTGGCCAAGGAGCACCTTCTCTTAATTGCCTAGTTCACGCTGAGCGTTTTGCTTTATTTTCGCTTTAAAGACGTTGTTCTCAAACATTCTAAAACGCTGTAGGAACATGCAGATCAGAAAAGCAAATAAATCGAATCTTGTGAAGTAACAAAGCAGACGTCCTTATTCAACAACCAGCACAACGCTAAATGGGAAATATCAGTCATGCACTAGAGACAGTAGCTTCCCCTCCAGACGGGAACTGCCTGTTTGCAAAAACCCCCACCCCCAAAAATGAGGCAGTGAAGGTTCCGTAAAACAAACTCCTCTCCTCAGCTCCCAAACGGGAGTCTGCAGTTTCTAGCAGCACTGCCTGTTCTTCTTACGCGACACAAGCAGTTTGCAAGACCTCGGCTTTTACTTCCCAGTACCTGCCTCCTAACACAAGTGGGGGTGGAGAGGGAGGGAGGGAGTGGGAAAAAGAGATGTCCTCCCCCTCCCCCAACCATCTTAGAGCCCACAGCGGCGCCAGACCCAGCGCTGGGCGGGGTGGGATAAGGGACACTCTGGAAGCTAGGTTAGATCTAAAGGTGCTGTTACCTGGGGCGGCGAGTGCTCTCCAGACAGCCGGGCTCCCCCATCTCCCCCGCAATCGGAAAGAGCCGAGGAAAAGTGTGTGGGGGGCTCCTGCCCGGCTCCGGAGCGGTTTGGGAGCCGGGCAGAGCCCCTCGCCAACCGAGCGACAACCGCCCGCCGGCACCTGTGCTCCCAGGGGGCGGGGCCTCCTCCAGGTGTGCTCCGGGGGAGGACGACGCCGACAGCCGAGGCCAGCCGCGGGAGCCTAAGCGTCCCCCGGCCCCCGCCCCGAAGAAATGCCGGGGGAGGAGCGGTTAATCCGCACCCGGCCTCGGCGGGATCCGCGGGCCCCGCCGGGGGGAAGGGGAGAGCACGCCGCGGTACCGAGGGGGTTAAGCGGGAGGCCCGCGGCTGGAGCGCGCTTAACCCTTCGGTGCCCGCGGGTCAACCGAGCCTGGCCGGGGTGGCGGGCCCCCGAGTCCCACGCGGCGGCTACCCCGACCGCGCGGGCCGTGCGGGGGGAGCCGCGGGTCGGCCTCCGGTCGCCGGGGCGCGGCGCGGCCCGTGGGAGGCCCGGGGCGGGCGGGGGGAGGGAGGGGGACGCGGCGGCGGGCGCGCAGCGTCGCCAGGGCGAAGCCGGCGTGCGGCGCGGCGCGGCGGGCGCGGAGCTAGCGAGCGAGCGCCTCCGTCCCCGGATGTGAGCTCCGGCTGCCCGCGGTCGCGAGCCAGCGGCGGCGCGGGCGGCGGCGGCGGCGGGCACCGGGCACCGGGCACCGCGGCGGGCGAGCGGGCGGGCATGGGGGGCGCGCCGAGCGGCCCCGGCGGCCGGGCCGGCATCCTCGCGGCGTCCCTCCGCTAGAGGGGGGGACCAAGCCAATTCTCCTTTGCAGCAAAAAATTACATGTATATATTATCAAGATAATATATACATCCGATCTTATTTTTTAAAAAAAGTTTATTTTGCTCCGATTTTGAAAAAGAGGGAGCGTGGGTGGCCAGCGGTTTTTATAAATTATTCTTATTTTCTGTTATCTGTCCCCGTCCCTCCCCACCCCCTGCTGAAGCTTGAATAAGGGCAGGGATCGCGGCTCCTACCTATCGGTCACCCCCTTGCCCGTTCCTCCCCCGCCCCATCGCCTAGCACAGTGCCCTGCACACAGTAGGCGCTCAATAAATGTTCGTGGATGATGATGATGATGATGATGAAAAAAATGCAGCATCAACGGCAGCAGCAAGCGGACCACGCGAACGGTGAGCAGCCAGAGCCTGGGCACCCGCTGCCAAATCTAATCCTTGTCATGGTCCTCCTCTTCCCACCCCCCTCTTCCTTCTCACCCCCCTCCCATCTCTGATGCGCTGGTGGGTTGAGGGGGTTGGAGAGGATGCTTCTAGCTCGGTGTCATCTACACAGAAAGGGGAGATGCGTGACAGCCACTCCGTTCTCCCCTTCAGGCCTTGAATGTCAGAGCTAATTCTGCATTTGTGGGGTGGGGGCGGCCGTGGAGTCTGTGGAGTACTGTGCCGCCGGAGGGGCGGCAAGCCGAGGTGATTCGGCTTCAGTGTCCTCGGGCTCAACTTTCCTCCAACGCTCCCGAGCGATGGAAAGGGGGTGGCTATGAGTCTTCACCCGGAGCCCCCTTTCCAGCCTCTTCACCTCCTTCCCCGGCCCCTGGTTAATTAGGAAGAAGGTCTCTGGTGGCATCCGGAAAATTCTAGGATTGCCAGGTTTCAACCTCCTCGCCGGTGGGTGAAGCATCCCCCTACCCTTGAGAGGGAGGCTGGGTCTCGGAGTCGCCGGCCAGGGGGTCGGGTGGAACGCGTATTCCCGCTCGCAGCGCCGCTGTGCACACGTCGGTAACCTAGCAATGCCCGGAGAGTCGCTGCCGCTGTGAGGCTCTGCGCCCCAGCCCGGCCACGTGCAGTTACCATGCCGGCCCGGCTGGGTCGAGAGAAGGGGGCGCAGCTCCTGGCCAGCCCTCTTCACTCCTGCTTGGAGGTCACTGGCGTCCCCCACAACCCTCCATGGGCTCGCAGCCTTCCCGATGACCGCTCCCCAAGGGAAGACTTGGGGCGACTCCTCCCCTGGCTCAGACCGTCTGCTGCCCAAACCCAAGGCCCCCTCTCAGGCTGCTGGCCAGGCAGATGTGTGCTCGCTTTGACTCTTCCTTGCTTTTTACTGAGCAAGAATTGGTTTTGCAAATGCCCATCCCTCTACCTCTGCCACCACGCTCACTTTGACTTCTGTCTCAGTAAGGAGGTTGTGACCAGAGGCAGGCAGGTGCCAGGGAGACCTGCCTGGGTCTTGGCCTGACCCCAGGCTGGAGAGGGCTTTGCACATGGAACCCTCTTGGGGTTCTACCCTGTGTGCACTTGGATACCAGCCTACACTGAGGTGATTCCTGTGTAGGCCTTGAGGGCCCCTGGCATAACCCGGCCTGTCTATCCTGGGTGTAAGGGTGCAGGCTGCCTGCCTTGTCTGTTTCTTTGGATGCTGGCTTGGCTGCTGCAGCTGCAATTTAAAATGCAAAAAAGCCCTAAAGATGTTTTCTGTTTTCCAAAGACTGTGGAGGAAATGAGTCCCAAGCATCATGAATTTTCATTTGGAGGAAGTGTCAGTGCATAATCTAGGTATTGGTTATGGGGCTTTTGGTATTGCCCTGGTGCCAGTGGAGGATTTTTTTTTCCATGCTGAAAAAAGTGCATTGGTGGCTATGGAAAGATGTTGGAGTAACACCCTGAAAATGATTAAGACTGTTGAATTATTGCCACTGCTTTTTTTGTGTGTGTATGTGTGTGTGTGTGTGTGATGGTAGTTATTTTGAAGAAAAGCTGTTGTATGTATCTGTTAACTCATTAGAGATACATGGGTTTTAAAAGTCAGAAAAGATTTGAAATAAATGTGGGAATGACCTCAGTTTGTCTGAAGGAATGCACTGAAAGACTCCTTGTGAAGACACGGGTGTAGGGAGTTACTGACCCATTGGGCGTGATGCAGCACTGGTCCTGTGTTACTGACACTTTGGGCAGGGCTTGCGGACTTTCCTTGCTACTCTTGCTGGCCAAACCCTGCTTCTAAAAAATAGGACATGAGGTTTCAAATGGAAACATGGGGATGATTTCCCTACTGTTCTTGATGGGAAACCACTTTAGCTTTCTTCTGACACTGGATTCTCATTGTTTTGTTTTTTAATTTTCCTTTTTCTCCTTCTTCCCAGAGGCAAACTATGCAAGAGGCACCAGGCTCCCTCTTTCTGGTGAAGGACCAACTTCTCAGCCGAATAGCTCCAAGCAAACCGTCCTGTCTTGGCAAGCCGCGATCGACGCTGCTAGACAGGCCAAGGCTGCCCAAACTATGAGCACCTCTGCACCCGCACCTGTAGGATCTCTCTCCCAAAGAAAACGTCAGCAATACGCCAAGAGCAAAAAACAGGGTAACTCGTCCAGCAGCCGACCTGCCCGCGCCCTTTTCTGTTTGTCACTCAATAACCCCATCCGAAGAGCCTGCATTAGTATAGTGGAATGGAAGTATCCTTTTTTGGGGGAAGGCTTTCTCGTTTTCCCTTTTACCATCTGTTCTTTAAAAGGATTTGCTTTCTGAAATGGCACTTACAGAGTGATAGCATTTTGGAATGTGAGCAACAGAAGAAGTTGTGTATAGAGGGTTTCATGGTATATAATTTCCTATCTCCTCTGGGTGCAGAGGGGTATCTCTCTGGGTAAGTATAGGCTACTGTGTGTGTGTGTGTGTGTGTGTGTGTGTGTGTGTGTGTGTGTGTGTAGTGGTGGGGGAGGGAGTGACAACCTGAAACTTCAAAGTGGTAGATAATTAAAATATGAAATTAACCTTTGGCCATTTGACACTAGATGGTTAGTTTCAACGCACCATTGTTTTTTGGCAGTGGTATGCGTTGAACCTATTGCAAATAAGGTATGCTGATTAAAAAAAAAAAACTGTACTAGAAATAAATACATTTTTGACCTTTAGTGGAATCTTCTCATTTTGACCTTTGGAATTTGCTTCGGAAACTCCAATTAATGCTAAGATGGCTTGTAGATCTGACATTTGGTGAGTCTGATTGTTCAGGTACCTACAAATATGAACACTTGCTTCATAGGGAGGGAGCAATTTGCTCATCAATGCTATGACTTCCTGGAATTTCCTTTTGACAAGTTCCAAAACAGCATCTGAAACGTGAGCGTGAGGGAGCATGTGAAGGGAGAGGTTTGTGTGTGCCTCTTCTTTCAGCGCCCGTGTGGGTTAGAGCACAGCCCTCTCAGTGGAGGAATTTGCAGTTGCTGCCTTTATAAAAAAATTCTGTCTGTGTCCTTGGACTGGAGTTACATTTCTGGGTGTCTCCTTTGTATTTTTAAAACTGAACTCCAACTGCCCCAGGAGGGTTGTTAGGGCCCAGATCTTGGAAAACTAGGGTGTGCTGCCTGCTCACTCCCTCCCCTAAACCTGGAGGCCAGGTTCCAGTGCCTGTCACCCTTCAGAAAATGTTGACTGAGGCCTTCTTTCTGAGCAAATGGCTTTCTAATTAGGTGATTCATTAGTTTGGGTAAAACACAGCATTTCCTTCTCCCAGAAGTATATTCGGAGTTGACCTGGGCCTTAGAGCAGTTCCTAAGCATAGGAAGGAGTATGAATAAAGGGCTTCTCCACGGAGGCTGGGGGGAGGGGAGGGGCGGTCATGCTGCAAAGGGAGGGGGTTGGTGACCCGGGCTGAAAAGTGGAGCTGAAACCCCCGTATCATCTGAGTGCCTAGCTAGGCAGCTCTTTGCACGCCCTCTGTCTTAGCTGGCTACTTTCTGTGCTCTCAGAGAGTTAAAATGAGGTAACTGTCTAGAAAGGTTTTGGAGAGAGTAGCCAAGTGTAGGATTTGAGGGGTTTTCATGTGCTTTTTCCTTTTTAGAACAGATGTCTCCTCTCCAGAGGGAGTTGCGGTGTCTCTCACATGGCTGGGGTTGTGTGGATGTGTTTTCTCTTTAGGTTCTTTTTGAGTCTGAGGACGAACACTGGTGTCGGCCCAGGAGGGAGCCGGCTCCACAGGGTGTCCCTCAAGTGGCATGGCAGCAGTCAGAGGCACAGACTGCACTTAGCCGGAATGATCTCGTCCTCCTCAGGTTGGCTTGACGTGACTCTGAGTAAGCAGAGGCCTCTCGGTGGGGTCATTAATTTCGTGTGGAGTGAGGCGGGAGGCCTGGTGCTGTCTGTGCACAGTAGTTTCTCTTTGTGCACAGTAATTTGTATATAGTAATTTATGTGAACGGAGTGAATTCCTGGATGGTGCTGCCGACTCCCGTTCCCGCACTGCCAGACATGTGTGCAGAAATCAGGGGCTGTGGCTGCCAGTGCAGGGAGAAGCCGCCCCTACAAATGGGGAAGTTTGCAGAATAGATCCTGAAACGATACATGATTTGTTTTTTTCAAATGACCGTTTTCTTCAGGTTCAGGGAGCAGGGTATGGGCAGCTTCCTAAAGCCAGCAGTGCCAGGCCCTGTCCGCACTGGGAGAGTGAGTTTTTACCTGCTGTTTGCCTTTACATGCAGGCAAAGCAGAGTGTCCTGCACTTGGGGAACGAGGAAGGAGTATTGAGGATCAGACCCATCCGTTTCTCTAACGCTCTGTTCTGCTTGGCTTGTCAGAATCTTGTGGCGGTGGGTTAGGATCCACCAGTACCTGGCGTCTGAAACTGGACCACCATAAAGAAAAAGGACTCTTATGTTTGCTTTCCTGAACAGCATCAGTGCTTCTCAGATTTGCTGGTTTATCATTTAGGTAGCAGGCAATTAAAAAGGCAGAGTGGTGGTGTGGGGGAGGGGAGAGACAGTAAGTGTGTTTCCATATAGGATAGCCCTGGGGCAATTGACTTTTAAAATTTTGGAAGGAACTGCCAAAAGGAAAAATGAAAAGGAGATTCTGAAGTCTTTTTAAGGTGGACTGCCTTAAAGTGGGGTCCCTACATAAGAGATGTTGTAATACTAGATGAGTTAAAAGAATAACTACTGAGGGAAGGATAACTGGCTTTAAAAATAAGCCCATCAAATTAGTAAGGGAATAATGTCTTTCACGTCCATATTTCAGTGAGTGTTAAAGTTCTTCAAGAGGCTGAGGCTCCATGAAACTTAACGTATCCCCAGAGACGTGAGGGGTCTCTGTTTCCTTCAGCATCTTTGGATTTCCCAGAAGGAAATCAGGATGAACGGAGAAGGTCTGTGCATATGCTCAAAGCTTTAGGACTTGGAGATGTTGAGTGAAACCGTGGCCTTGCCTTTTGTGGGTGAGTGTATGGGAGAAACAGTGTCGTACAACCAAGCCCGGGGTTGGAGATTAGATTGGTGCTCGTGAAACCTTGCATTTGGAAAGGCTGAAAACCAAGAGAGGAAAAACAGTCATTTTGGCAGATGTCAAATTTTGTATTGCCAGTTTTGACAGTGTCTCACGATAACAGCAGAAGGTTTAAGCAAGTATCTGTTGAAGGCTGCTCTCAGAGTGATTCTTCCAGACAGACCCCTGAGATTTAGAAATGTTAAGTTGAACTCTGAAAGTATCTGGTGGTGATTTCTTCTGGACTTTTATTTAATTTGTTTATAAATTGAACAAAATAACAACACGTTATAAACGGAGCTCTGGTCTGGCTCTAATCTAAAATAGTGATAACTGCTGATTAGTAAGGAAGGAAAGCGGAGGAGGGAGGTGAAGCCTGGCTTGCTTGTTACAGCGAGGGATTGGAACAGCCACAAGACGGTCACAGGTGGAATGGAGAAGGTCCTTTGTGACTTGTCCTATCCCAGTTCGGACAGGAGATTCAGACTGACCCAGCCAAGAACAGCCTCCAAGAAAACGGCTGTAACACATGGTGACAAGGATTTGTGGAAGAGGTTTGTCTCGTGATGGCTTTTCTTTGTGTCTACAACAGCCAGAAATTTAGCTCTCTAAGGCCCTTGTTGCTGTGAGAATGACACGAAGTAGAAACCTGTTTCACACAGTGCCCTAATTGGATGTACTTTTAGGTTTTCATATAAAATGTCCAACAGAAGAATGAGTGTAATGTGATCCTTGCAATAGAAGAAGAGGGCGTGGAGACGTCATTTGATAGGAAGATCTGCTGTGAGTTGACCACTAACTATTACCTGCTGGAAACCTTGTAGTCACAGCAGTCAGTTGAATAAGGATTTGTGGGTAAAATTTTCATTTAAAAAGCAGTTCAAAAGTGGTGTGATTGGGAGTGTGACGAGAGAGATGGTTTATGTTGGTGTAACACGTATATACCTTAACAAAAATTTTCAGACCATTTGACATATTTATATTATTGGCTATTTTTGCCAATTGTGTGGCCTTAGCTATTTACATCCCATTCCCTGAAGATGATTCTAATTCAACAAATCATAACTTGGTAAGTGTCCTTAGAGTTGCTGCTTGTCCTGATGTGTGCTTATCATTTACCTCTATACTGAAGCTGGAAGCTGGCGGCTGGCTTTCTGGGTGGTTGAAGTTAACAGCTATGCATGTGATGTTTCACGGAGCTTTGCAACAGTGGTGTTTTTTTTTTTTTTTTTTTTTTCTTGACCTGTATTCTCAAATTCATACTGAATGAAAGTGTTTAAAGTCATGAATCTTGTATAAATAGATGTGGAACTTTTCATAGAAGAGGTTTGTAGCAGATTTAAAAATAACTTTTCTTTCCATATAGGCTTTTTTTGTCGACCATTCTTTTCCTGGTAATGTTAGCCTTTTTTTTAAAAAATCCAGTGTTATTTGGGAGTTGTGGGTACTATGGTTAATTTTTCTGGTAAGCAGAGAGTCATCATAGCTTCTGTACCTGAACTATTAATTTTTACAGAAGTAGAACACAACAGAACTAATCCACGTAGCGCATAATTTGGTGAATGTACAGTAGAGTATTGAAGTTCCTTCACTTAGTTCTTTGAAATGCTCCAAGATAAAATGATTCTATGGTGAAATAAATTGGGATACTTCCATATACCTTATTGCTCTCTTAAAGATTTATAGTGCACATTAACTCAGTGAAAGCTCCAGGAAAGTCTGTAGTTAAAAAACCAGTTTCATTTTGTTTAACTCAGCTAGTCCCTAAAAGTAATTGGTCATGGACTCTTTAAACATTTTTTTGGCAGAGTGCATCACAGTGTTTCATGGAACTTCCTTTGGGAAAGGTTGATATAGTTTAAAAAAAAGCACTGAAGAGCCCTGGAGTGGGACTAGGAGTTGTCCCAGTGGACTGTCAACTGGCTGTATTTTGGGGCATTTCCCAGACCCTTTGTGCATTGCCGTTTACCCACCTGTCCATTCGGGGGATCGGATGAGAAGGTCACCAGGGTTGTTTTTACCTCTGACGTCCCGTGCTCTTTCCTTGATGATTCAGAAGCCATTGCAGGATGTTTCTGGTGCTGCAGCATCCTCTTTGCAAGGATCAGTCCTTCATGAGTTGAGGCCGTGCAGAAAGGAGGTGAATGAGGGGCTGGTCCCGGATAACAGGAAATTCTCCCTATTGTTTTGCTTTCCCCTCTTTTAGCTGGTTCCATTCGGTTTTGGTTTCTCATGCTGAAGCTGTATTTTAGTAGGGCTGGATGTTCTTAGCTGAGTGTTGTAAAGTCAAAACTGGTGAGGGGAGAGCTCTGCCGGGGTCTGTAGATGTTGACATTATTTATGCTTTTATGATTTTAGACTTCATGGTTTATGTACAGGATTTCATGTTACATTTAAAATGTGCGGCACATTTCAGATGTAGTGTGATGTCTCTTCACATTTGGGCTTTTGTAGTCTGATGTGTAGGGAATTTTAAAAAATTTTGGACACTGCTACTGAAAGTACAACTGTAAATGGGAGTTGGATACACATGGAAAGACTTACTGTTAGTATATATTTATACTGTGCTAGAGATGATCCGTGTGACTGGATATTTTAAATAGCTTCTGATTTAGTTGTAGGCATGTGACTTTAGACAATCATTTCAAAGGAAAAGCAGAAGTAGTGAAAAGCCCCCATCAATGGGGCTAGATCATCACAGTCTAGGCCACAGATGGTGTCAGCCTTGTTACCAAATTTAACAACGTGGATGGTGACCCAGTTTGTTGCTTTTTGTAGCTCAAGAGAACATGATTAAACAAACTTAGAAAATAGATACCTTTCTGAAAGGCAGATTAATTCAGATCCATGGAATAATTAATGTAGCTGCATGTGTAAGTCAATTAATATTCTGATTTTTTTTTCCCAGGGACGTTCAGGGCACTAATATAAGTACTGTCGGACCATTTGGATTTCTCAGCTAATAAGTGAGGGAATAAAACATAGGAAATGGATAAATCTCTCTTCCTCCCCCTGGCAGTCCCTCCCCAGTGGATCTTTTATTGACAGTTCTTAAAACACTGGCCTTTTGTGGGTGGGGGAGGGCAGTGTGTTAGTTTGGCAATCCTTTCTAAAAAACCCAACATATATTTCTTTGACCTCTTAACATTCTGAAACTTATAGCATTCAAGTTTGTGTCTTGTGTTCACTTGGCTGGTCACATGGCCAGACGAATTTAATCTCTGCCTAACTCTTTAAATATTTCCTTTCTCACTGTGGGAAGGGAAGATCTTTGTGGATTTCCCCCTGACTCTTAGCAAGGTCCCATGCCATGTCAGTCGTCCTGCCAGGGAGCCGTTTTTTTTTTTAAAAAAAACATTTGACCCAGTTTGTACCAAAGTGATTGCTCTATTTTTGGGATCGGTTTAGAGGCAGCTGAACGAAGCTTATTTTTCATCTGTAGTAAATACCTTTCAATTAACGTGAATGGCAAAACAAAGGGCAGAGGCTGATACGGATTGCAAAGCTGCACGTGTCAGGGAGCTGGTGGTTTCCTTTGCCTCCAAGCTCTGTCGGGAATGTAGATGTTGAGCGCTTAGAGTACGATTCGGGGCCAGCTTTGTGGAAGATGTTTCCGCCTGTTACAGGTAGTTTGCAGTGAAATTATTACTTTTGTTGGGTAAGAAATGTGGCCATCTCCCTTCGTCCAGTGTGTGGTTGGTCTGGGTGGCACCTAACTGAGCCAGCTTTGGGGATTTGGAGACTACCTTGGGGGCAGCAAGTTTTCGCAGGGTTAGATTAAAAAGAAAAAGAAAATATATATATATATAAACAATCTCAAGTTTCTATGTAGCTTTCATTTGTGGACTTGCAGGGACTGGTGGAGGCTGCAGCCATGGAAACGGTGCAACTCAGTTCCCACAGCAATCTCCCTCCTAGATCAGTCGGTAGCAGGATTTCCTCAGTTCCACTTATTGAAAGTGTGTATCATTTATTTAATTTTTTTCTTAGCATGGGGCAGGGGGTGGGGAGCGCTTCTTTATGGAGTGTCAGCGTGGTGATGATCACAGTCCTGTCCCTCACTGTGTTGGAAAATGCTTTATTTCGCTTCCCAAACTTCAGTTTCTCATAAGTCACAAACTGACTGAACGCTTCAGTCTGGGCATCCTGCTACTGGAAGTCCCACCCCACCCCCGGGCCCAGTTCTCCATAGTGCTGACGGGCCTCAAATTAGAACTGTCCAAAGAGGGGCGCCCAGCTGGCCAGCCCTGACCTTCCTTGATGTCTGCAGCCACCGAGGGCAGGGCGCGTGGCCTAGGCCACTCTGTCCCTTTTCCAGGTGCTCAATTAATGCTTTTGATACTCAACGAGAAGGTTTACTAAGTCTTTGACCCCCTTTTTGTTCCCTTTCTCATCTTGCCTTTGTGTTTTTAGACTGCTGACACTTGGCCTCTATAAAGCCCCTTATGTCTTCCCCTTCCTCTCCATTCACATTGCGGTCAGATGGCTTTTGCTAGAGGAGTGATCCTGAGGTTTCAGGGGCGACCTGCTGCCCAAGGGAAGGCTGGGTGCTCCTTGGTCTACCCAGCCTTTTCTGGTTCACCTTCTGTGCCTCTCCTTCATACCCACCCCCCACCCCCATCCATTAGTCCACCAGCTGATCGTAAACACCCCTCCCTGGTCTTGTCCACCTCCTGGCCTCTTCTCCATCTGAAATACCTCTTCCTCCCTACCACCCCTTCATCACTGTCACTGTCCTTAGAGCTGCTCAGGAGTAATCGTAAAGGATGTCTCTTCTGTGAAGCCTTTTCTGACCCTGATTAGAAGTAACGCTCTTATCTGAACTGCTCCGCCGGCACTTTGCATATAAAACACCTTATATTTTGGTTATTTATGTGCATATCTTATCTTGTCTTATCAAGCCTCTTCAGAATACAACTCACAGTGAATCATTTTGGAACCCCAGTAGCGCCGAGCCTGACAGTGTGTAGAAGATGTTCATAAATGCGGGTTGTTGAGGACCACTGAATGAACGCTCTCAGAAGTTCCTCACCCAGTCTTTCCTCTGAGCCGTACTCAGGATTTCCTTGTGTGGCAGGTTCCTCTGCGGACTCTTTCGAGGTCCTTGGCGGGGGGTAGGTGGGAAGTTCCACGTGTTTACTCCTGAAAAGCTGAGGGTCTCGTGACCCCGCTCCTCACGTACCCCTGGCTGAAGGCGCCGTGGGAGCTGCGTTTCCGAGCTGAGCAGCCTTGTACGTTTTGTGCTCCAGCTCCAGGGCTCGGAGTGGCAGAGTGGTGAGAGCATCTCTGGGAAGCAGTGCTGGCTGGGGACTCCTGTCAGGGGGACCAGATGCCTTATGAGGGCCAGGAACGCTGTGGGACAGCCTACTTTGATTGCATTCTCTCCTCCATGGCCGAGATTCCCACGCAGTGTTTCCTGGGCTTAAAAAGCGAGTTCATGGGCTCTGCACGGTCCATAGTTTAGCATCTCACATAGTGAGTGGTGTGAATTGAAATACCTGAAACACAGTTTCATAACCTGTCTCCTTGGGCTTTGCCTAGAAGGTGGCTTTTATTTCCGTACCTCATCTCCGTGGCTTTGCTCTGTTGTCTTTCTGTTTGAATTGCGAGTTTATTTCTGCATGCCTAGATGCCGTTTTTCTAGGACAGCTTGTGTGCTGCCCTCAGTTCAGCCTTCTCTGAGCCTTGTCCCTGTCTTCCACCCCACCTGCCTATGTGCAAGCAGTACTTGCTTTCCTTTTTGCAGATATCCACCCCTTTCCGCCTTATTCTATAACTGCTGTGGGAAGTGGCTTGGTGTGTGGGGTGCAGTTCTGCACATGGGCTTTGGGCTCTGACAGCCTGGCCCTTTGGCTGATGAGCTGAGTGACTTTGTTTTAGTTTTTTTAAGTTAATTAATTAATTAATTTTTGGCTGCACTGTGTCTTAGTTGCTGGGCTTTCTCTAGTTGCGGCGAGCGGGGGCTACTCTTCATTGCAGTGTGCCGGCTTCTCATTGCGGTGGCTTCTCTTGTTGTGGAGCACGGGCTCTAGGTGCGCGAGCTTCAGTAGTTGTGGCTCGCAGGCTCAGTAGTTGTGGTGCACGGGCTTAGTTGCTCCACGGCACGTGGGATCTTCCCAGACCAGGGCTCGAACCCGTGTCCCCTGCACTGGCAGGCGGATTCTTAATCACTGCACCACCAGGGAAGTCCCGAGCTGGGTGACTCTGGATGAAAGTAGCATATGCTGAGTCTGACTTGTCTCGATGGTGTTGCGAACTTAACCCTTTGCAGGCGCACAGTAGGCACATCAGGAAATGCACGTGGAATGGGTGGGTCCATAAATGAATGACCGTGTGGGGTTCCATGGCATGTCCTTATAGATCAGGAGTTAATTTTCAGCAATTGGCTAATGATTAATGTTTGCTTGAGAGGCTGACTTTCATTGTCCAATATTAATGAGAATCCCAGGAAGCACCTGTCAGAGGTTGCCTTGAATTTCAGGATTGTATGTTTCTCGGCAAATTTAACTCTTTATATCTGAAGCAGGAGAGAAGAAAGACAAATGCTTGATACTTTTTGAATCCCTGCCTCGTAAGCTGGCTTCTGTGTTCAGCACTGTGTGTGAGCCAGGTGTGAGAGGTTGTACTTGGGAGGGTGTGTGTCACATTTCGTGTAAAGGTTGGTGGGGCAGCAGAATGCCCACGATAGATGGACTTGGGGAGTAACATTTAACCCAGAGCTGGTGAACCCGTTTATGCCTCGTACAAGTAATTGCATCTCTTTTGTCGTCTTGCCTCATATTGACAAAGAACAAGTTACCCAGATTGATGTTTTATTGAACAGACTTGGATTGAGAATCGGCAGTTTTTCAGAAATCAAACCCAAGTCTTAAGGAATTCAGATTTACTTCTATTAAAGTTCCTTAAGAGGAATTCCCAAACGGTCCTCACCCTTTTGGTTTGTTAAAAAGCGAATCTCATTTCTTTATAGACACACCTCGAACACTGGAACTTCCCTGCTTAGACCCTTGAAAAATGAACCTGTCTTGGAGTGAGGATATGTTGGTGTATTGGCCAGAACTTGTTGGATTACAAGTTGCAGAAACACAAATTGGCTTAGTTGGGGAAAAAAAAGTATGTGTGTGTGTTTGTAATTTATTAACTTAGGTAACTGAAAAGTCCAAAGGGTAGAAATTGTTATCAGACACAGCTGGAAAGGGGGCTTAAAAGAGGGTCTCAGGATCCCACCCTGCACCCCAGGCTTCCCGTCTCCCAGGAACAGTCTGACTGGCCTCCAGTGGGTCCCTCTCACACACTGCCTGAAGTGTGCGTCCCGTCAGCCCACTTTGGGGAGGGTCTTTGGGGAGATGCATTCCTTCCTTAACCTCAGCTCAAGTTCAGTATTTTAAAATGATTGTGTGAGAACCAGGAGACGCTTGTAGCAGATTTGTGGGTAGTTTCCTTTTTTAACCTTCCCCATCAGCATTTAACTTTTAACTGTCTGCAAAACGTGAGAAGTGCCTGATACAGAGGGGTCAACTTGCCCAGCTGCAGAGACATTTATGTCTTGTTAACTACAGGTGCTGGTGGTGGGGTGGGACTCCAGAACAGACCCTCAACTGCTCCTCCCCCCAGGAAAGTCTCTAAAGAAATTGCAGAGGCCCTGGGATGCTGGTGGTTGAGCAGAGTGTTACTGTTGCTTGGACGACGTGCCCCGGGAAGCGACATCGGTGGGTTTCCTTGCCCTGTGGGGTGGCAGTGGAGGTTGGCAGGTCATTTCAGAATAGACGTGAGCCTCCTGTCATGCTCACACTCCTGGGGCCCTTTGCCATCAGCACTGTAGGATGTGTCCCCAAGTCCTGTTCTGCCCATGTGATTGAAATGAGGAAAGGTGAGATTGGTATTCTCACAGCTGGGGTTCTTGTGGGCAGTGTAGTGTTTGGCTGGGCAGGCAGAGCTGGCACTGGGAGGTGGGCACAGTGAGAAAAGCTGAAGATGGGGTTGGAGGAGGAACTGTCTGAGCGAGGAACTGTCCTCTGTCTCTGTGTGTGTGTGAGAAAGCTGGGGGAGAGTGTGGTGGGTGGATGGACCGCTGGGTGTTTTTGACAACACACACCTTGTAGCATGAAGCCCTCTTCTGGAGATTTTAACTATGCAGGGTTCCAGACACTGCCCAGGCTGGGGAAAATGACTTTCTCCTCCAGAACCTCAAAGCAGTTATTTCTGCTAATTTCTTTTTCCCCTCCCTACTGGCTGAGTGGTAAATTTAGAAATCACCTGTTGAAATTATTGAATGAGTGAACATGAGAGTCAGGCTGGAGGGAATTGGCAGGGGGTGACCTGAGGGAGGGAAGGCCGGCTCCAGACTGCTCAGGGAAGATGTAGCTGGCAGATGGACCCAGCCTGGGAAGGAAGGAGGAGGTGTCCTTGGTCAGCTTGACCTGTGGATTCACAGCAGGCTGGGTGTGAGGCTCATGCTTTCCCTGCCGTGGTCATCTTCTGAGGGGCCCACCGTGCCTCCCTTCCCTGCACCCATGGGGAGGTCTAGCACGGCATACTCACAGATATTTCTGTAGTGCCGTAAGGACCTTGTTTATAAGACAGGAAGTCAAGGCACCATTATTCAACAAATATTTATTGAGACCTGCTCTGCAGAGCATACCAGACTTATGTGTCCGGACTTCTAGCCGGCGCTGCTATGGGCTCCCTGTGCCCGGTCGCCCTTTCATAAGGAAAGCCCACAGCATGGGGTCCGAGAAAGGCCTTCTTTGTTTTTCGTATTTTGCATTCTTACAGTAAATCATCATTCAAATTTATACAAATAATACACGAATACATTCTTCTAAACTATTAAAACGCTGCAAGTAAACTGAGTCTCCTTTTCCTTACTCAGCTCCTAATCACAGTAATCAGTTTCAGAATTGTTTTTCACTGTGTCTGTACGTGTATATCATCTGTGTTTTTTGAAACCTATATCTATACAGTTTGGGTATTTTAAGTTTTACACAAGTGGAAACAGTGCATGCATTATAAAGCTTCCTTTTTTCCCACTTGATGTGTCTTACAGATCTTTCCGTATCTGCACGTAGAGATCTAACAACTCCTTAGTTGCCGTAAAATATTCCGTGTATGTGCCATGGTTTGTTTAATTGTCCTCTTTCTGATGAGCAGTTAGGTTAGTTCCTAAAGTTTTGCTGTTTCAAACAATGCTGCATTGAATATCCTTGTGTGTGTTCTTTGTGTGTACAAGTAAACTGTTCTCTGGGATAAGTACTTAGAAGGGAACTCTCTGGGTGGGAGGATAGTGCATTTTAATTCCATACTTACTGCTGCATTGGCTTCCACGAAGCCCATACGATTTACGCTCCCCACCCGACAGCTCCTTGAGGTCAGCCGTCCTTTAAGTCTGACGAGTGACGTCATTAATTCCTTGTCTTAGGCCATGGGAAAGGAAATCTTGGGGGGAGGGTACAGCCTCTCTCGGATGTCTGGTAGGCACCCAGAGCATCTGGTTCGAGCAGAAAGTCCTGGAACTCTGAGCACCAGACTTGTCATCTCTTTTGAACCACAGACCTGGGTGAAAGGCAACAAGGCTCATTATTCTTTCCCTTGCTTTGGGTGCACGCACTTGGGGACCGTGCTTCTTTCAAGAGAAACATTCATTCCACGTGGCTAACAGATAAATACGTCCCTAAGGCAAAAAACTGAGTCTCACTTATGCAGTGTTTGCTGGCTACAGCTGAGTTCTAAGACGAATTCTTCCTTTATGTTCCTTTTAGTGGCGGAAGAAAAATATCTCACCTGGTATGTTTCTGCTGTCCCGTGGTCTTTGATGATTAATTATTCTATTTTCACAGGCAGTTGAACCTCGCTATTATTGTGGTATTTATTATAGGGTTTGTACCCCCTCCTGCTTCCAGAAGCTCTGAGGTGGCTTAGAAAATGGAAGCTGATGAAGGATGGGGCAACCTGGAATCAAAACAAAAAAGCAGACTTGCCCAGGTGCTCCAGATGAACGGATCGCTGACACCTGGGCACTGAACTGGCCGTTAGGCTTTCCAGCAGTGGCGGGGAAAGGGAGCACTCCTAACTTACAGGGTTTTTATCCTCTCAACAATGGGAAGCAGCCACATTCATTGAGAGAGGCATTTTCTAGGAAGTAGTTCCAAGCAGGAATCTACAGCATGGGTCCTTGTACAAGGTACTGTTGGGGCACGGAGAGCCATAGTCTTCGCTGTGCTTTTGTTAACGAGAAATAAATGCCCTGCAAGCAGACGGTCTCTGGATTCAGAGTTCCTAAAGGGTTAGGACACAGCATTAAAACGTGGCATACTGGAGGCACTTCTGTGTTCTATAGCAGTTTTGCTTTTTGATTATATAAATTACTATAGAACTAAAGCTGGGAAGATTAAAAAAAGGTGTAGTTTAAAACACCTATCACTTGATCACACATAAAGTACTTTCCGGAGCATTTATCATGTGTAAAATATAGTCCATTAAACATTCACTTACTGGCTTAACTTGGTTTAAGTCAGAGTACAAAAGGATAGCATGTATTAATGCAAAGAACCCCTCCCAAGCCCTCGTTTTGGAAGAGATGTGGTTTTATTATTTTACTCTAATGTGAACTAAAGAAGTGACCAATGTATTTTTTTTTAAATAAATTTCTTTCTTTCTTTCTTTTTGGCTGCAGTGGGTCTTCGTTGGCTGCGCTCAGGATTTCTCTAGCTGTGGCGACCGGGGGGGCTACTCTTCGTTGCGGTGTGCGGGCTTCTCATTGTTGTGGCTTCTCTTGTTGCAGAGCGCAGGCTCTAGGTGCGCGGGCTTCAGCAGTTGTGGCATGTGGCCTCAGTACTTGTGGCTCACGGGCTCTAGAGCTCAGGCTCAGGAGCTGTGGCGCACGGACTTAGTTGCCCCGCAGCATGTGAGATCTTCCCGGACCAGGGCTCAGAACCTGTGTCCCCTGCATTGGCAGGCGGATTCTTAACCGCTGCGCCACTGGGGAAGCCCGTGACCAATATTTTTAAAAGAAAACATCCTCGAATGCTCTTCAGTAAATAGATAACAATGGGGTATCATGGCACACTGTTTATACTTAAATGACTCCTTTCAAATTGTACAAAAACAGCTTGACTGAGTAAATGGTTAAAATGCTGCCCTTTTATAACAGTAATTAGTCCCTTAGTCTTTTTTTTTTTGAGATAATGCAAAAGTGTTCTTCTCTTTGGGCATTCACAATTTCTGAATTATTGAACTATAAATTAATGATGAATCTATCTAAAGCTCTTTTCATAATTTTTATCCGGTGGGAGTGAAATTAAAACATCTAAAGTTCTAAATTAGAATGTGGGGAAGTGGTGACACCCAGCAAGAATTTGGTAAAAGAGAGGTGTTTAAGAAATCTTTTTCTAGAAAGCCCCGTGGGGTCGCAACTAGTTTGATCCGGGCAGAGAAAGCTTTGGAACTATTTTAGGTTGGCCAGCTGAATAAGCTAATTGATAATCATTAAAGACAGGGTGGGGGATGAGGGGGTGGGGAACAGGAGGTTAGATGCTGGTTCTGATTTACCCTGGATGGTACTGAATGTGAATCACAGACTGGTGAGGTTGGGATTGGGAAGGACCCGGGAGACCTTCAGGTGGACACGTTCATTCTTCAGACCCAGCAGTCGACTTGCTTAGGGTCGCACAGTGACAGAGGAGTCAAGTGGGGACTTAGGCCAGGGCTTCTGTCTCTGGGTCTGTTTCCTTCCTACCCTCACTGTGACAGCCCTGAATCCCGGTTGAAGTCAGGCCTTTGCCATCTGACCGGTAGGTCTGAGGATGCCAGGGGCTCTTGTGACATCTGGAAAATCAGATGGCAAAAGAGTGTCTCTTCAAAGCAAGCTGGGCATTCAGCCAGTTTCTTTGTCTTCCAGAAGACAGTTTTGATCATTCCTCCCTCCCTGTTTTACTTCATAAATTATTCTCTTACTTTCTTCATGCCTGTTAACAGGCAGGAATCATTTGGCCATGGACGGCCTCATTATCTTATGGAAAGAGCCAGGCCGCTGGCCAGTGGGTGTGGGAGGGCAGGAGGGAGTCAGCAGGCCTGGTGACAAATGCTGTGGGTCTTTCCTCAGTCACCTGGTTCTGGTGTGGCTGCCGTACCCTGTCTTTCTGACCATAACTGGAAGCACAGAGATAATTGCCTTTGTTACCAGCTCATGGCTGACACCTGCTGAGCTAGGTGGGCTTTGTATGTATAATCTCCTTAGTTCTCCTTTAATCCTCACTGTAGAGTCTTGAAGAAGAGACGACTGAAATCCTCATTTTGCAGGTGAGGATAAAAGGCTGGGAGGGGTCGAATTGCTTACGTGAGGCCTCGTAATTGGCGGGGCCTGGATCCACATCCGGGCTTCCTGACCTCAGAGCCCACACTCCACCACCAGGCGGTGCAGACAAGTCAGGGATCACAGGCTCTTGCCGTCTAAACGCCCGGCAGTGCAGAGCAGCGCAGGGAAGGCCGCGGACTAGAGCGACGGCAGGAACTCCAGGTGGGTCTCTGCGCAGGCTTCACGGCCTGGTTTCGCTTAGGGCTTGGAACCCAGGTTCGGGGACTGGCACCGAAACTCCTTGCATATGATGCACTCCCGTCGCCCAGAGGCGTTGCCAGGTGGGGTGGGGTGGTGGCTGAAGTCAGGGTGGCCCTCTGCCTGTCTTCTGAAGCGCCTTGTGAGCCATCCAGTTGAAATGGGAGTTAGAGGAGTTTAAATCAGGGCATTAAGTAGATTTTATTGCATTTTAATTCCTTGAAAAGTGTTACTCGTGAAAGGAAAGCGCGGGGGCTCTTGGTTAGGAAGGAACGAGCAGTTAGGCCGTGGCCTCCGAGTCACGCCCGCCCGCAGTTCGGCGCCTTGGAGGGGCCAGATGCGCCTCCTTGCCCGGTCTGTCCCTCTTCTGTAAAAGAGGAGATTAAGCGGCTGGCGGGGTTATCACTGACCCTGGCTCCTAGGGTACGTGGAGTTGCAGGGTTCACTATTCCTGGGGCTGGGGCGACAGTCTGGTGCGTCCTGAAGCCTCCGCGCGGCCTGCCCTGGGAGGTAGGGGTTGCCGTCCTCAGCCTCACAGGTGAGGAACCTGGGCTGGGAAGCCGGACCGCTTGCTTCCGTCCGTCCATGAGGAAGCGACCCCTCCAGCCACACCAGACGGGTTTCCTGGGCGGACGGCTTGCTGGGTTAGGGGTTGGCTTTCCAAAGCCATTTTACGGAAGACGTTTTCACCAGACCCGTTCCGTCTGTCCCCTGAAGAGCCTGAGACGTAGCCGTCAGAGAGGGTGTTGGGGGGACCTGGTGAAGCAGTGACGGAAAGTTACCCACTGGTCGTAGGAGGCCCTAGACCTGGACTGCAACCCGTCTTTGCTTAGACAACAGTCAAGGGCTGCTGATTTCCCTTGGGACGCCGAGGAAAGAAGGGGGCTGGGTTAGCCATCAGGATCTGATTCCCACAGCCAGGAAGCCTGAAGCCCCCCCTCTACAGAGAACAGTCCAGAGCCCAGTCCTCCCGTGAGGCTTGGTGGCGTCTCTGCCGACTGCTTCCTCAGCGGCTTGGGAATCGACTTGACCAGCTGTGTCTTGTTCCTGCTCGGCCCAGGTGGGAGGCTCTGGCCAACTCTTGATTTAAATGTTACTCAAAAGAGAACAGAAAACAAGTGCTAAGGAGCAGAACAGATGTCGGGAGTTCTGGCCTGATTGCTGCGTTCTCAGAAGGGAAGGTGGGGCAATTCCTAGAATCGGGGTAGTGGAGTCACCGCTAGCACCGTGAGCTGCCATCAGAGCGTCTGATGTGCTCTCACTGCGACCTCATGCGTCCTGCTCACAGATTACAAAGCAGGTCTCTGGGCCTCGGCCGTTAAATGATCCCCCCTCCCACCCCACACCAAATAGCCAGGATGTGGCAGAGGTAGGACGTCTTGGGCCCTACCCACCACACGCAGTTCCAGGGCGTATCGGGGTCCTCCCTGCAGGGGGTTCTGCTGGGCGACTGAGGCTCACAGAGGGGATGTGACTTGCCAGAGCTAGGGCTCCCCAAGACCTGGGAAATTGTTTGTCCTTCTTGGCCAAGTGACCTCAGTTTCTTTTTCTTTAATTTATTTATTTTTGGCTGCATTGGATCTTCGTTGCTGCGCGCGTGCTTTCTCTAGTTGCGGTGAGCGGGGGCTACTCTTCGTTGCGGTGTGCGGGCTTCTCATTGTGATGGCTTCTCTTGTCGCGGAGCACGGGCTCTAGGCGCGTGGGCTTCAGTAGTTGCGGCACACGGGCTCAGTAGTTGTGTTGCATGGGCTTATTTGCTCTGTGGCATGTGGGATCTTCCCGGACCAGGGCTCAAACCCGTGTCCACTGCATTGGCTGGCAGATTCTTAACTACTGCACCACCAGGGAAGTGCCTGATCTCAGTTTCTTCACCTGTAAGATGGGAGTAATGGTGATAGTACTGCCCCATGTGTTGAGACGATCAAAAGGGATTTGCAAGAGAACGTTCTGCACCATTAATTTCCCTACACGTCAAGCCTGGCTTCTAGGGCTTTCCCTCATCTGACTCCCTCCCTCCTTCCCTTTCAGTCTGTGTTATCCTGTCCTTTGGAGAGCAGAGACTCTGGAGGAAATAGATCTGGACCTGGGTCCCAAGGTTTGCTACCCACTAGCTTTGTGACTGAATAAATTGTTACCTCCCTTGGCCTTAGTTTTCTCATCTGTAAAATGGGGTATAGTCATACTTGTCTCACTTTTAGCAGGGGGCCTTTGAGGAGTGAATCAAATGACGTGTGAGTGAGCCCCAGTTCACCAAAGACGTTATTCAATCAGTCAGGAATGGTCTCAAGGGGAATCTCTGACCTGCCGGTGATGTTCGAGGTCCGCAGTGTCTGAGTACTGGGGGAACCTCCTTTCCCTCAGCCCTTGTGGTGCTGTGGGGTTTTAAAATCAGCCCCAGGCCACGCCTGTTAAGTCCCCCAGTTCTCTCACGAGTGCGGCATTTCTTGGCCCTAGGATTTTTGTTTCCCTTTTCCTTAGTGTGGCCTAGTCCGTGGAGGTGGGAGGGGAGCGTGCCCCTTTCCTTCTCTTCGAGGGGGGGCCTCGTCGCTGCTTCTGGCCCGAGGCTGGGCGGCCACTGAGGCTGGAGATCCTGACATGTGGTCTTGACTCCTTCCCATCCTGGTGGTTTGTGAGCTTGAAGTCCAGCGCCTTCCCTGGGGAGCTTCATGGACTAGCCCCGGGTGGGAGCTGCCCTGTCCCGTGAATCACACGCTTGATTGGTTTTGGTCTTATGCTCTTTTCTTATTTCCAACAAGAGTGTGACCTTTTGTGGGCAGGGACCCAGTTTGCCCTCATCTGCATCCTCCTCAGCTCCCGGCATGGGGTGTTTGTAAACGATGGACCATTTCGTGAAGGATTGCTGTGTCTACATCAGGTGCTCTGAGGTTGCCTTATCGCTTTGACTGCTTTCTTAATATGGCCTGATGGTCTCTCTTTGCAAGCTGGGAGCAGAGCACTGGGGAGATGGATGGAGGGATGGAGGGGCACTGGCAGCAGGACAGAGAGACAGAGATAGGGGAGAGGGAGAGATAGAGACGGGGGAGGGGGGAGAGACATGGGTTGGGGGAGAGCGAGAGAGGGATATTCCCTTAGGGAGAGACTGTGGTTGCTTAATGAAAACATTGGAACTTACAAAACCAAAACACAGTGAGCTCTTCAAAGCAGTTTTTTCTGAGGCTGCACCTTAGTCCCAGTGATGCAGGAATGCTTGTTTTGAGAATTGCTTTCAGAGCCAATTTCTACTTTTCATTTTTCTCTGCTTCTGGAGAAAAATGGGGTGATCCACGTTGATCGCTGACCTTATTCACCAGCATTTTCCTAAAGAAATTCTTGGGTATTTGTAAGAAAGTCAAATCTGTCTTCAAAGAGAGCCATGTTCTCTTATCTTTGAGGCTCTTGAGAGGCGTGTGTCCTGGGCTCTGGAGAAGGTCTTCACTGGCATCTTGGAGTTGCTCTGAGGGGTGGCAGTATTCCCAGCACCACGCGGCCTGCTTCCCAAGCTTCCTCCTTTGAAAAGAACAACACTTGTTTATGTAATTCTAGTGTGTTGATTAAACAGAACAGCCTTCCTACTTTGTAGTCACACTTCCCTAAGTCTGTAGTCTCATCTGGCCTGACTTCTCCTGGTGCCAAGAATCCGTCCGCCTAGGCTTTCCTCTCTAGCCACTGGCCCCAGGAACCACGGTCAGGTGAGGTGTTTCACTCCCAGCTGTAGCCTGGCTTTTGAAGGCCTCTCTCATCCCTGGCAAGGCAGACTTTCACGTTACCCCAGAGTCAGGGGACGTGGATGTGGGCTTCTTGGGAGCGGGGATACCTGCCTGACCCCTGCCGGGATTCGGGGGTCCTGGGTACAGGTGTAACTGCCCCATTCATAGCTGTCGTATGGGTGATTTACACAAGTAGACAGAATTCCTTCAGTTCCCAGGAGGGCTCCTTGGGCTTAGAAGAATATGTGAGTTTCCGCATTTCTTCTTTTCTTGCCTTTAAAAAAAAAATGAACTTTTGATCCCAGTTAGGTTAGACTTTTTTTTTTTTTTTTTTTTGCGGTACCCTGGCCTCTCACTGTTGTGGCCTCTCCCGTTGCGGAGCACAGGCTCTGGACGCGCAGGCTCAGCGGCCATGGCTCACAGGCCCAGCCACTCCGCAGCATGTGGGATCTTCCCGGACCGGGGCACGAACTCTTGTCCCCTGCATCGGCAGGCGGACCCTCAACCCCTGCACCACCAGGGAAGCCCAGGTTAGACTTCTTAATCTTAGCTACAGCAAAGAGAGCTCCGCTCTTGCTCTGTGTGAAGTGTGCGAGACGACGAGGCTTCTTTAAAAATAGCCCCTCATTTATAAGTGGGGCGTCTTCGACCTAAGTCATGTTCTGTGCAGGTTCAGGTGGTTGGCATTGGCACCTGGCGTTGGGACCTGGGGGCAATAAATAACAGAATTAATTGGTCTTCACTAAGTAGGTGGGATGAAGGCATGCACATTGTTTTTTTTTTTTTTTACATAGCCTTATTGAGATATAATTCACATACCATACAATTCACCATTTTAAATTATGCAGTTCAGTGGTTTTTATTATATTGTCATGCAACCATCATCAAAATCAATCTTAGAACGTTTTCGTCACCCTGAACAGAAACCCCATATGCATTAGCCATCACGCCGTATGTCCCACCAACACTCCCTCCCTTCCCCAGCCCCAGCCAACCACTAAGCTACTTTCTGTCTATGGGTTTTCCTATTTTGGACATTTTATATAAATTAAATTATATAATATGTGATCTGTCAAGTCTGGTTTCTTTTACTTAGCATAATGTTTTCAAGATTCATTCATGTTGTAGCCTGTATCTGTACTTCATTTCCTTTTGTGGCTGAATAATATTCCATTGCATGGATATGTCACATTTTCTGTATCCCTTCGTGAGTTGATGGACATTTGGGTTGCTTCAATTTTTTGGCTGTTATGAATACTGCTTTGAGCATTCATGTACGAGTTTTTACGTGAACTTATGTTCTCAATTCTCTTAGTATATATACCTAGGAGTAGAATTTGCTGGGTCGTATGGTAGCTTTCACATTTTGAGGTACTGCCAAACTGTTTCCCAAAGCAGCTGCGCCATTTTACATTCCAACCAATAGCGTATGACAGTTCCAGTTTCTGCACATCTAGCCTGACACCCGTTAATGTGTATCTTTTGGGTTCTAGCCATCTTAGGATATGAAGTCGTATCTCATTATATCTCATGACTAATGATGTTGAACTTCTTTCCTTGTTCTTATTAGCCATTTGTATATATTCTTTAGAGAAATGCATATTCAGATCCTTTGCCCATTAAAAAATTTGTTTTATTATTGAGCTATAGCAATTCTTTATATATTCTGGATACCAGTCCCTTTTCAGATATATGCTTTGCAAACATTTTCTCCTCTTCTGTGGGTTGTCTCTTCATTTTCTTGATGGTGCCCTTTGAGCACAAAAGTTTTACATTTTGACAAAGTGGCATGTACATTCTTAGAATCTTAGAGCTGGATAGGGCCTTCGTGGTTGCCTGTTCTAAATCTCTTGTCCTAGTGATGACATGCCCTGTGGTCCAGAGAGGAGGTGCCTTCTTCAGGGTCACAGGCTGAAAAAGTCAGGACTGGAGGTTAACCTCTGGGAAGCCTCAGTTTCATCCCCACTGTTTCTGAAGGTGGTAAGTTTAGGTGAGTAGGGAAAGAGTTGGCAGCGCTGAACATTCTCATCTTCCTGGAAGCCCACAGACTCCAAACTCAGCTCTCCTTATAGGTGGAGACCCCTCCGCATGGTTCATTTGTTTTAAAATAGAGGAGGGTCCTGTCACATTTGGTCCTTTCTCTGGGAGGGTGCACTCTATGAGAGACTAGCGTAGATCAGTGCTGTCGGGAGTGGTCATCACTAGTCACCTGTAGCTATGAGAACTGAAGTTAAAATTGACTCAAAGTTAAAATTTTATTTTCTCAGTCACACGAGCCTCATTTGCATTGTTCAGTATCCATATAGGGCTCTCATATGGGACAGCACACGTAGGGAATGTTACCATCATTGCAGCAAGTGCTGTTGGATGGCACTGGCCTGTGCACTGGCATTCTATCCTCACTTCTGACCCAGGCTGGTGCCCTGGACTCACAGCCTTGATCCATCTTCTGTATGTTCCTCCTGCACCTGCCACTCAGACTTCCTATGTATGTAGCTGCCTCTGGGCTTCTTGGCAAGGCCCCTCCTCAGGTTGGATGGTCTGTGGTCCTGCTGGCGGAGATGCTGCTTTTCTGTAGCTTCTGGACTTGGTTGCTAGTAAAGAGACCAGTGTGTTCCCTCACTTCAGCCAGTGGATGTGACTTGCAGAAATCAAGCTGGAAGATGCTTGGAGAGGAGTGTGTTCTTTCTTGGAAAGGCTAACTCCCAAAAGTGAATGAATGAACGTATCGATATGCTCTGTGGACGAGAGGAAGCGGTTGAAGAACTTTGGAGTTTAGTTCTTTTGGTTGCATTCGTGGGTAGTCTTTGAGTGGGTCCTTCCCTTTAGAGACAGTCGGTCCCAAGGATTTGCAAGATTGCGAAGGGATGCAGGGAGGGAGGCAGGAGGAGCTGGAAGCCCAGTGTCCCGAGTCAGTGACATGGCAGATGCTGGCCTTGTCCTGTTTAGCGCCCTGTGGCATCACCTTCATTTCAGGTGCCTGTAATCCTGAGGGCCGTCCAAAGCACTGACCCCAGGGTCACTAGGGCTGCACAAAGACTCTCAAAGGAAGTGCTTTATGTAAAAGGATGGAAGACATCATGGTTGTACCAAGTTGGAGCATTAGAGCAGAAATGAGCCTAGAGGATATCAGAGAGGAGAAGGGACTGACCCAGGTCACAGCAACTTAGTGGTGGCAAAACTGATGAGAACCCGGGTCCTGTGGCATCTGGCCTTATGCTCATTCCACACGCCAGCGTGTATTTCTTTTCTTTTCTTTTTTTTTTAACATCTTTATTGGGGTATAATTGCTTTACAATGGCGTGTTAGTTTCTGCTTTATAACAAAGTGAATCAGTCATACATAAACATATGTTCCCATATGTCTTCCCTCTTGCGTCTCCCTCCCTCCCCAGGGTGTATTTCTTCATTTACACAAGGAACAAACACAGCGACTTCTTGGAGGTGTTGCCCAGGCAGAGACATGAATTAATTTAACCCACATGAGGCTCTAGGTCTTGCCTTCAAGCCTTCGTCTGCTGCTCACGTCATTTCAAAATATTAAGAAAACTTTCAGTTAAGGTGGGATCACCCAGGGTTCTCATTCCTTCTCTACATTCTATCTCCAGGATCTATTTTCTGCAGGGAGGTCTGTCCTTGACTTTAAAGAAAGCGTTGGGAAACAGAGACTTGTTGTTTTTGAGGTCAGCCTTGTTCACTGGGCTTCGAGAGCCTTGAGGGCAAGGCCAGCATCATCTGTCACCACTTGGGGACTGGCACAGTGTGTTCAGTTAGGGAATATCTGTGGACTTTCCCTTTTTCAGGAAAACTTCCCTTTGGATGGGTTTCTGAGGTATGAGGTCCCTTCTCCAGGTGGTCCTGAAACTTTGTCAGTTCTAATTTGGAAATAGTGACCAGAAGAATTGGGATCATTTTTTTCTGTCTGCAGGGAGAGTTGCGCATTTTGACTTTGAACTTTATAAGAGCTGGATAACTTTCATGTTTGTATTGAGAAAGTGAGAGCTACTTTTTGCTGAATTGGTCAGTAAGTATACAGAACCCAACAGGACATGCTGGGAAGAATTCCCAGAGCAGTGAGGGGTAAGCAGGGAATTGTGGAAGGAATTCCAGGCCATAAACACAGAATATCTCGCTTAGTGGTGGAACTTTTCTGCTCTCTCCTCCAGAGGTGGCAAACAGTTCTTTTCAAACACAAGCTTAATGACTACTGTGCCAACACACCAAACTGCAAGGTAAATTTATGTACCAGTTTAGCACTAGAAATGCAGTTTACAAAAGATCTGCACGACAATCTTAAAAACAGGTGGAAACATCGTAGGCTCAGCTGGTTTACTTTTAGGTTAGTTATTAGGGACAAGGCTGCAGGGACAAGATCATCGAGCAGGGATGTGACCCAGGTCAGAGCACCTGTTCGTCTGGCATTTGAAGCCTCTTTTTGGGTTCATTTTAATTAATTTCTTGTTCAGCTTTTACCAGGACCTGAGTTTGTCTGGTTGGAGCAGAGAAAGTTTTCAGGCTGAATTACTTGGATCATTGCCTTTGTTTTCTTTTTCACATAGCCTGTGGATAGCTGGCCTTTTCAGCCAAGGAAAATGGAAATGCTTTTAAACACTCACTTGCGCCATGAATTTCAACCATATATTAATTTGCTGCTTATTTGATTTTCATATCTTCTGAGAAACAGTGAAATGACACTGGGGCAGGCCTTTGAGGTCCTTTGGAGGTAACTCAGGGGCCTGGAGCTGGGGGGAGTGCGGCCAGGGAGAATGGAATTGTGCCCTCCCACCCGTGTCACCCACAGAGCAGTTCTTCTCCCTCTCTCCCTCTCTCCCTCTCTCCCTCTCTCCCTCTCTCCCTCTCTCCCTCTCTCCCTCTCTCCCTCTCTCCCTCTCTCCCTCTCACTTTCTCCCTCCCTCCCTTGTGTGTGTATTTGAGGTCTGCTCTTAAGATTTCATTTGGGGACTTCCCTGGTGGCACAGTGGTTGAGAGTCTGCCTGCCGACGCAGGGGACACGGGTTCGTGCCCCGGTCCGGGAAGATCCCGCATGCCGCGGAGTGGCTGGGCCCGTGAGCCATGGCCGCTGAGCCTGCGCGTCTGGAGCCTGGTGCTCTGCAACGGGAGAGGCCACAACAGTGAGAGGCCCGCGTACCGCAAAAAAAAAACAAAAAACAAAAAACATTTCATGTGGGGAGAAAAGTTTCTGAAATGCCTCTTGTTGGCAGTTAGAGGAGAGGTTGGTCTGTGTCCTTTCCTCACTTGCGTCCGCGAGGACTACCAGCTGCACGTTTAGGGCTTGGCTCTTCTTGTTCCTTCCTCCTGAGAGTCAGCCACAGGATAGACGCCGTACTAAGGTCTCAATTTTGCCTCTAACTCATAGGTGTTACTTAGCTCTTCGGGGCAGCAGAAGTAAGAAACCTGGTGTCAAGAGTGAGCACAGGCCCTTTAACAAGTGATTTCTGTGTATTGTGGACATCTTGATTCAATGTTATCCCCATTTTTTTTTAACATGAAAAAAAAACCCAGCTAGATCAGAGTATGAACTCATTCCTGCTTCTCCCAAACTTCTTCTCCTAGGAAGGAAAAGATTCAGGATGACGAGTAGGTAACGGGCGATATGTAACGTGGTGGCTTTGCAGTGGGGGAGGTGAGGAGTACAATGCGAATAAGCTGATTAAGTGATCAATAGAGGGTTTTGCAGGTTTTTGTTATTTTCTGCTTTGGGTATAGGTTTTGCTCTGTGAAGCCTGGAGGTGACCGATTTAATCCCTGTATATTTGGAGCTCTCAGAATGTGCCAAGGATCAGCTCCAGTCACAGAACGCTAACGGAAGAGGAAAGAAGTCAGTCCCTGACCTCAGGGAGCTCACAGTTCAGTGCCGGACAGATGGCCTTTAGTGAGCCCGTGCATTAGGACTCCTCTGGTCCAAGTAATGGGCCCAATCCCAGCACAGACTGGATTAAGTCAAAAAGGAATTTATTGGCTCCCATAACTGGCCAGTCCAGAGATAAATCTGGAGTCAGCTCAGGGACTCAAATGATGTCATCAGGATCTGGTTTCTCTCTCCCCATCCTGCCTCCACTTCCTGTGTGTTGACCCCATTCTCAGACACGCCCTTCCCTTGTAATTGCAGGATGGCTGCCAGAAGTTCCTAGGCCTGCCTCCTTCCACCTTCCTTCCAGCAAAAGAGAGTGTGAGAGTCTTTTGTCCAGCCCTGCCGGGCAGTCTTGTTTGATCTCATTGGCTCAGGCTGGGTCACGTGCACATCCTGAACCTGTCACATGGCTGGGGCACGTGTGGCACTGACTGACTTAAGCCCTGGTCCTGTGATTCACCCCTGAATCCAGGGTGGCGCCAACTCTACCCTAAGCCCCTGGGCTAAAAATGGAGAGAAACTGGAATGTTGATTGCTGGGGAAAGGTAATAGAATCAGGCTTGAACTCTGGCCTGACCCAGCGTCGGGGCAGGCTGAACTTGGGGCTGTACTCCCACTGGACATACCCATGGGTCAGAACTTATTCCACAGTGAGCGGAGCATCTTGCTACCATGCGGTTTAGCTGCACTGTGGATTTAGACACCAAACCTTGTCTGCCCTGAGAACCTTATTCCTGCCAGTGTTGGGAGGGAAACATTTCAGGGGGGCGTTAGGACCTTGACTCTGATAGCGGACATCTTCATGGTGGTTACTGTTTGAGACTCTCAAATGCATACAGGTGAATAAGGACAGTGGTGCACTGGCACCCCTCGCATCAGCCACGTCATTCAGATGAGCATGTTTTAATCTTTCTGGGGTTCGAATAGCAGAGTGGGGAATGGTACCGACTTTAGATAGAGTTTGGAAAGAGACCTGGGTGTACATCCTGACTTCAGGTTCCTCATCTGTAAAACGGTAACCACCTCAGAGTTGTTGTGAGAAATAAACGAAGTGGTGTGAGAGAAGCCCAGTGCCTGGAACATAGTGCACAGTCCATAGTGGTGGCTATTGTCATTTCCTAACTTTTCAGATGAGCAGGGGATGCTGCCAGATAATCTCCTTAGAGTTTGTTTTAGTGTGACCATTCTGTAAACCTATGAAAATCTTTCTTCCACTGCCCACACCTCTCATAGTTGGAGAGATGCTTCTTCACTGGGGATGAGATGGTGGAAAGCTCTCACACATCATGGCCCTTACCACTGAGCACCTTTGCGTTCATGCTCTCATTTGCTCCTTAGAACAGCCCGTGATGAAACAAAGCAGGAGTCATAATTCCCATTTTATAGATGAGGAAGCTCATCTATGACTCAAGGACCTCGTAGTGGGAGAGCTGTAGGGCAAGTCCTACTGTCAGGAATCTTCTCAGATATCCTATGTCCATTGTAGCTTTCTTCTACTCCAGTGTGGATTTGCCTTTCTGATATAATTCATTGAATTTGTTAGAGATCTACCATGGTTTCAGATGGATTTGACTGGAGAGCCATACTGTACAGCTTATCAAAATAAGAACCCTTGAATTTATCTAGTGAAAAATAAAATTGTCCTTTTACATCTGTCTTTGTTCACTGGCTTAATTCATCAGGATTGTACTGCAAGCCTCTCTTGCCATTAAAGCAAATTAGCTCAATTTGTGTTGTTACGAAATAACATAAGTCAAGTTTATAACATTTCAGAGTTACAGTCAGTAGCTTCCCAATTAGAACCGGAAAAGCTTGCCTTGCTGAGGTCCAAGTCATTTATCTTGGTTAAGGTAGAGATTTCTCAGGGAGGTTGGACTCCTGGGAAAGAGAGTTAAATGCTAAATTCTTAATCTGTTAACACCTAGCTCATTTCTTCCTAACCACACCCATCAAAGCATTGTGCACTAGCCTAGCTGCAGTACTGGATAGTAATTACGACGGCATTATTTGAGAAAAATTGAGGGTGCCTGGCAGCCAATAGACTATTGTTAGAATATTATTAATATTATCATATACACATCTTCCTCGACTTAATGATGGGGTTACGTTCTGATGAAGCCATCCATTGTAAGTTGAAGATACCGTAAGTCGAAAATGCATTAAATACACTCAACCTGCCAAACATCATAGCTTAGCCTTGCCTACCTTACACATGCTCAGAACACTTAGATTAGCAAAACCATCTGCCACAAAGCCTGTTTTATAATAAAGTGTTGAATAGATCATGGAATTTATTGCATACTGTACTGAAAGGGAAAAACAGAATGTCTCTCTGGGTACGCATGGTTGTATGTGTATTGGTTGGTTACCTCCTGATCGCGTGGCTGACTGGGAGCTGTGCTTGCTGCCCTGTCCCACGTCAGGAGAGGGTATCTCTCTAGTCTGGGAAAAGATCAAAATCCAAAATTCGAAGTATGGTTTCTACTGAATGCCTCTCGCTTTCGCACCATTGTAAAGTTGAACCATCGTAACTCGGGGAGGTCTGTGTGTCTTTTGGGTTCTCTGTTGGAAGACATTTGAAAATGTAGACCAGATTAATCGAACGCGTCGTGCATGATACGTGGCTGTGTGTTACCCTCTTGTTCATGTGTGAGTGAAATGGTCACAAGAACCAGCAAAAGCAAGATCATCTGGAGTGAGTTTATCTGTTAGGTGGTTTTAGGGTGAGTAACATCTAGTTGACTGAGGGTTGAGGCTGAAGCCAGATTACTGGACTCGTGATACACTAGGAACGGGCTTTCTGTGAGGACACACAAGGCCTTAACCCAGACTTCTAGTCTGAAGGTATGCAGGGTCTCTGTGAAGACATCTCTTGTAGTGGAATAAACCAAGCACCTGAGACCAGAGCTCAGATGAACAGCAGATATGTTTGGGGTGCGCCATGCATTTGGTGAAGGGCGTGAAGTGCGCAAGCATGAATTTTAACGTGTACAGACCCATGTAACCACCATGCAGACCAAGCTATAGAGCATTTCCATCACTCCAAGAGGGTTCCTTTGTGCCCTTGCCCACCTCTACTCCTTCAAACCCCCACCAGGAAATCGCTATTTTGACTTTTACTAGCATCAGTTAAGGTTTGCCTATTCATGAGCTTCATTATAAGTTGAATCATGCAGTAGGTAGTGTTGTATGTTTGGTTTCTTTCACTCAGTATGATGCCCAAAGCACAGGTTTTCTGCAGTCAGGGTTGGCTTGAGAACTCACCTGGAGTAAAAAAAGGATTGGAGAAACCTTGGCTTATACAGGTGGGCAACATACATTCTGAGATAAGAGATGTCCTGGAACCATCATGAAATAAAATGATATAAAGGCCAAGGAAAACAGACATCACCTAAAGAAAAGGACTTCCATGAAATGGGAAGCTTCTGATGGTACACCTGTTCTTTACCTGGTGGTGGGAATTCTACCCTCCCCACCTTGCCTCTGCATCTTCCACGTGGTGGTGGGAATTCTACCCTCCCCACCTTGCCTCTGCATCTTCCACATAGGCACTGGAGAGTCCTGGCTGCTTGGGTCTGACGTGTATAACATCATGTGATTGATAACATTTGAATGCGTGTGTGATGTGGTCAGGGAATGTGTTAGCTGGTATTCTGTTTCAGCTGTTTCTTCCTGGTCTTGGAATAGTTCCCTCATGTAATGTGAATGGTTGTAAAAGACCTCGTAGAAAGAGACCTTATTTGTTTTTTGTTACTTACATTCCTTGTCTTAAGAGTCCCTTCTCTTCTCTTGATGTCATTTCCTGTTTTTCTTCCCTTTTTTGGACTCTGAATAAATCCTGAAGAACCTCTATTTTGTCCAACTATAGTCCTTTAAAGTGGAGAAGCTAGAGTTCCAGCTATATTTGTAAGTACTTTTCAATAATGTTAAATATAATATATACAACAACTTTTTCTTTCTTTCCATAGGTCTTAGAACATTCTGGAAATGTTCTCAAATATACACAGCCAGATCAAACTAAACAATATTTATAACTAAAAGGGAAGAATTGAGTTTGAAGTACAGAATATTTGAAGGGAAATCTAGTTTTATTACTTTTAGTTTAGTAATTAAAATTTTTTTGTTTTATGGTTAATGTTTTCTAGGTCCTAAGAAAGGTCACAAAGATGCTCTGTTTTCTTATAGAAGCTTTACAGTTTTAGCTTTTACATTCAGGACTTTGGTCCCATTTCAAATTTTTTTTCCTACGGCCTGAGGTAGGGGTCAAGGTTCATCCCCCCACCCCCCACCCCCCATGGATATCTATGTTCTTTAAACAACATACGTAGAAAACCTTTCCTATCTCCATTGAATTGCTTTGGTACCTTTGTTGAAAATCAATGACCCACATAAATTTAGTTCTATTTCTAGACATTTTCTCTTCCATTGATCTGTTTGTTTTTTATGCCATTTGTACACTGTTTGGATTACTGAAGCTTTATTGTTGTAAGTATAAAATCAGATAGTATAAGTTCTCCAATTTTGGTTCTTTTGTTTTTACCCCCAAGAATGTATTGGCTATTCTAGGTCCTTTGCATTTTCATGTACATTTTAGAATCAACCCGTCAATTTCCTTTTTTTTTTTGCGGTACAGGGGCCTCTCACTGTTGTGGCCTTTCCCGTTGTGGAGCACAGGCTCCGGATGCTCAGGCTCAGCGGCCATGGCTCACGGGCCCAGCTGCTCCGCGGCATGTGGGATCCTTCCGGACCGGGGCACGAACCCGTGTCCCCTGCATCGGCAGGTGGCCTCTCAACCACCGCGCCACCAGGGAAACCCAACCCGTCAATTTCTACAAAACAACTTTCTGGGATTTTGATTGAGATGACATTGAATCTATATATCAATTTTGGGAGAAGGACAGCTTAGCAATATTGAGTCTTTCAATCATTGAATACAGTGTATCTCTCCATTTATTTAGATCTCCAGTTTCTCTCAGCAATGTTATTAGTGTAGAGGCCTTACATGTATCTTATTAAATTTATCCCTAATATTTTAGTTTTTGGTGCTATTGTAAATGGAATTTAAAAAAGAATCTTCCAGTTTCCCTCCCTCCCTCCCTTCCTGCCTTCCTATTTTTGGCTGCATTGGGTCTTCATTGCTGCGTGCAGGGTTTCTCTAGTTGTGGTGAGTGGGGGCTACTCTTCGTTGTGGTGTGCAGGCTTCTCATCGCGGTGGCTTCTCCTGTTGTAGAGCATGGGCTCTAGGTGCACGGGCTTCAGTAGTTGTGGCAAGAGGGCTCGGTAGTTGTGGCACACGGGCTTAGTTGCTCTGTGGCATGTGGGATCTTCCCAGACCAGGGCTCTAACCCATGTCTCCTGCATTGGCAGGTGGATTCTTAACCACTACACCATCAGGGAAGCCCTTCCAGTTTCTTTTATTGCTACTATGTGGAACCATGCTTGATTTTTATATATTGGCCTTGTACCTGTCATCTTGTCAAATTTATTTGTCAGTTCCAGTAGTTGTTTTGAAGATTCTTTAGGATTTTTTATGAATGCAATCATTTTGTGAAAAAAGATAGTCTTATTTATTGCTTTCCAATATGTATGAATGTATGTATTTTTCTTGCTTATTGCATTGGCTGGGACTCCAGTACAGTGTTGAAATGGAAGTGGTGAGAATGGACATCCTTGTTTTATTCTTGAACTCAAAGGAAAGGCAGTTAGTCTTTCATTATTGAGTACAATGTTAATTGTAGGTTTTGCAGAAGTGTCCTTTATTGGTTGAGAAAGTTTCCTTCTGTTTCTAGTTTGCTGAGAGTTTTTGTTGTGAAAGGGTGTTGAATTTTATCAAGTGCTTTTTCTGCGTGTATTGAGGTAATCATAGGCTTTTTCTCCTTTATTCTATTAATGTGGTAAATTCCATTGAATTTTGAATGTTAAACCAAATGTTATTACCAAGTTAGACCCCACTTGGTCCTGATATATTATCCTTTTTATGTATTGCTGGATTTAGTTTTCTAACATTTTGTTAAGGATTTTTGTGTGTGTGTGTTCTTCAGGGATATTGGGGTCTTAGTTTTCTTTTTTTTTTTACAATGTCTCTGTCTGGTTTTGGTATCAGTGTTTCTGCTGGCCTCATGAAATGAGGAGTAGTCTGGTACCAGTTGCTCTGCCGTGATTGGCTGCAGAGTTCTAGTTTTCTTACTTTAAAGTGCATAGAGGGGTAGCTGTTGGCTGAAAGAGGTGGAATTGTTTTAATAATCAGCTGAGAATTTCTGCTCTAATAACCTATGAAACATCTGTGGAGTAGTGTATTAGTTGTATGTGAAGCAATTTATCATGGATGTTGAAAAATATTTTATCTTAAGTGGGATGAACAATTCGCACCTACCTCCCCTTATGCTAAAATTGCATTTATATTTTAGTAGCAAAATGTCTTTTATCACCGAGGGAATGAATTAGCTATCTGATTGTCATTCCTTTGTAATTTATGGAATATTCAATTAATAAGGTTTTATTGTATGTTAATATTTGAATCTCATTTTTTTCTCTCTCTACCCTCTTTTGGTTGTATTTCTCCCAAATAAAAGCTTAAATTCATAAGTCAGCTAGTGTTTTTTCACCTGTTGAGTTATTTCGCATGAAGGTGGTCATATGGCCACAGATAAAATAAAAATATTTTTTCGTTAGTGGCATTGTAGGTTGCCACTGCTGCTGTGGTTTCTGTTTTGGGGAGACTTTCCTTCAGAAAGAAGGATTATAAATTCAGTCTAACTCAGCAGTGGTTCAGTATAGAATGGAGTTGGAAAAAACCACGCCATCAATTTTGGTGAAGTAGAAATCTTGTGTTAAGTAAGCAGTGGGTGAGAGGGAATTGGGAGCAGCCATCCTGGTTCCCATAGTGATAGTGCACATCCAGGAAAAATACAGGGAAAAAGGGAATCATCATGGAAGAGTTTTGGGGGTGTGTTGTGATGCTTCAGGAAGCATGCCAACTTCTACACCTCTGTCTTCAGAATGATGTGTTTAGACACACATCCTACACAGTGTGTTCAGCAGTACTTGCTGTGCTTCTCTTTAGTCCCTCCAATCCTAGAGAATGGTACCTCTGGGGGAGTTGTGGCCCCATTGATTTAGAAGGATCTTCTCCCCTGTTTCTTTTCAAGAATGCTGGGAAGGTCAGTGATTTATGGCACCTATAAACAGGGACCCACAACATGGCTTGGAGCACCTGGTGACTTCTGATTGACAGGTGTTCCCTCCCACTGCTGTCGTCCCCAGTTCCTGGGTGGTGGACTGAGTTATACGATGCTTGTGGGGTGGTGCGCATGTTCTCAGATGCCGCAGGCCTGACCTTGATGCTGCCCCTTGTATCAGTCTCCCTTGCTCCTCTGGGGGATGCATATCAAAAAGTTCTCGGCATTGGGGACCACTTCCACATTTGTATAAAGTGGTCCCCCAGCATGAAACGTCCCTCCTTGCTCTCCGCCCATACATATCCCGTCATTCTTGAAGGCTTACTTCAAGTCCAGCCTCCTTCAGCCTCCCCTAACTACTCAAGCCCCCCACCTTTTCTTCTCTTTAGGGTCTACGTTTTGCATGTTTATTTTTTGGTATAGTCTTAACACATTTTGAACACATTTTGAAGGTTTCTTTCAGAGATATAGTCTAGGTCTGATTTTTTAAAAAAAGTGACACAGAATGGAGGCTTTTTGTTTATTTACTTGACAGGAGTAAAAAATGTTCTTATACTACACAATGGGAAATGAAGCAGAGAATTTAGGCTAAAAGAAACAGAGTTATTCGCGGTCTTGATTTCTCGGCTTGATCCCCTGGATTATTGCCTTATTCCCTGTACTTTTAGACTCCGTGGTAAGATTTTTCTTGCAGACGTACTTTCTTGTCATTAATGAATTCTTTCCGCCACACCCACTCTGTTTGGATTTTTGCGTTATTTTTCCCTTTTGGTTTCTGTACTCCAGCTCTCTTTTTATTAAGGCTCCTCTGCCAGTTGTTTTTTGGGTATTGGTATCAGAGTCAGACATCCCCAGGACCAGATCCCAGGCTGTGTAATCCTGAGTAAGTCAATCTCCTTTTAAAAAGACCGAGGAAGCTTGCCTTGCAGGATGGTGGCGGTGGGGTGGCAGAGTTTGAGAGAATGCGTGTCAGGGCAGGAGCTCTTTTTTTTTTTTTGCGGTACGCGGGCCTCTCACTGTTGTGGCCTCTCCCGTTGCGGAGCACAGGCTCCGGATGCGCAGGCTCAGCGGCCATGGCTCACGGGCCCAGCCGCTCCGCGGCATGTGGGATCTTCCCGGACTGGGGCACGAACCCATGTCCCCTGCATCGGCAGGCGGACTCTCAACCACTGTACCACCAGGGAAGCCCAGGGCAGGAGCTCTTGATGGTAGCTCAGTAGGCTTCTCCTTGCTCTACCCCAGGGGTCCCCTCTGTCCTTGTGTATCAGAGGCGCACAGTAAGTGCTCTCCCAGTGGGTTAGTTACATTACGGGTAGGGTGACCTTGATAGTTGATAGCCAAGGGGAGGTGAGTGTCGTCAGGCTCAGGCCTGTACCCTTGAGCTTGCTGAATTGTTGCAAAGGCATTTTTCATGGTGTTTACCCAGTGGCAGGTGTGACATGTACAAAATATTAGCCCCGTGATAACAAAACCCATTAGTATAACACCTAGGAAGTCATTAAGGTCACAGGAAGTCAGTGGATATCTTACTCTGTGTCCTGCGTGGAGATCTGGGAATAAATAATTAAAGGAGAGAGAGAGAGGGAGACATGGCGTGGATAGTCTTGAGGAGGTGGGACCTTAACCACAGTAACCGCCACTTGTGGAGCAGCTGCTGTGTTCCAAGAACTGTCCCCGATAGTCACAACCACCCCATAGGGCAGAGAAGTAACGTGAGGCTCCAAGAGGCTGTATTGAGGTGGGTGTGCAGAATTCAGAGAGAAGTGTCAAGTGGGCACTTCAGGGCAGGAGAAGAGAACGAAGAGATGGGTAAGGGTAAGGGATTTCAAGCACTTCAGGAATACTAAAATTTTAGCACCTCTTGATTTTTAAGATAAGCATCATTGGCTAGAGTTTGAGATTAATACGTTGTGGAACTGATTTTTGCCTGTGTGTTGGTTTTATGTTTATTGCTTTTGTATTTGTTTTGTGAAAACCCTTTACATTGGTTGGATTTTATATTCTTCGTAGGCGGGCTGAGGCAGTTACTTTCATAGCCAGGAGGAGCAGGGAGGAGGTGGGAGTGCTGAGGCAGAGGCAGCCGACTTGGATTCTGGTCACTTTCTTGTTACCCGGCTGCGTGACTCGTGCCCGATGCCACGTCACATGGTGGAGGGGCTGACCCTTGGCGTCAGGCTTAGGTGCCCAGCCCGAGGTCTTTTCTCTGGGACCCTTGACTGGCCTTGTAGGGTTCCGAGCAGGTTTTGTTCTGGTGGCACTGGCTACAACTGTGGGGTCGGTTAGCGAGGGTGGTTGAGATGTCGACTGAGAACCAGGCTGTTTACGAGATCAGACTTCTTTTGATGTCTTAGCCGAGCCCCTTTGGAGCACTCTCTCTGTGAGTTTTTCAAGTATCTGCATTTCCCATCACGTTTTCCTTTTTGTCTTGCCTTCAAAGAAGCTCAGAGCTAAATTTATTGCTTGATTGCAGTTGCTGGGTTGGCCAAGGTTTTAAATATATATTTTTTTTACATGATTTTTTTCATTTTCTTTTGATAATCTTCTTGTTTGTGTCCTTGACTGCATCTACCTTAAATCATTTTGAGACGTAGGTCAGGTATACATTTAAGAATCATTTCTGTGGGAGGTGAGCCATCAGACAAACAAAAACAGATTTGGGTGACTTGGGTTAAACAAAAAAAAAGTTTGGGATCCATTTTGTATTTAAATTCCTTTTTATGTTATTTGCTTTCAGGTGGTCTGTACGGCTCACTTTACTGTCCTTTTATGTGGGGTAAGCATCAGGGGAAAGTTTTTCTTTATAACAATTATTTTCTTGATTATGAAAGAACTGGTGGGGTAACCCTCAGTTCTGACCTTGTTGGCAGACCTGTGATTCCGAGTTTGTGGGGGCCACATACCCTCACTCTCATGCCTTGTTTGGGGCCTGAGGCAGCTCCCCTGGAACCCCAAGGCTGCTCTGGGGGTGAGGGCACTGAGCATGTGCAGCTGCTGGCTGATCCTTCTTAAATACGGAGAGGGAAGATCTGGGGCCTAGTTGCTGGGTGCCACTGCCCCTTTGTTCCAGCCTGGCTTCTAGAAGTAACTTTTATGCGCTCGACAAACAATTGTTTGGTATCAACTATACGCTGGGCACTGAGATAGGTGCTGAATTTTTAAAGCTCTTAATGATGACAGCAGAGTTGTTAATCATTACAGATAGGATAGACTCATCACACCGGCAATAAATTTTGGAGGAATACTATCGATAAGACTCCTAGTGGCAGATGTGGGCAGCTCTGGTAGAGGAACGGAGGGTCCTGCAGAAAGGGAGCACACTGGTTACAGTGGGGCAAGGTAGGGGAGCAGAGTTCCATGGCTAGGTTGTGTCTCTTGTGTGTGAGGGCCTATTGGGACACCTCTTCTCAGTCATTCCAGATGTCTGGGCTTATGAAGAAAGTACCTTAGACCCCTAAACCCTTTGGTGTGGCCCCCAAAGAGATGCTGGAGTTACTTCCAGAAGTTCTATGGGTGTGGAGTGTGCGGGCTGGCTGTGCTTCCCCTCCCCTTGCCTCCCCTCTTTGTGGCTATTCCTTTCTGAAATTCATCTGATTGCTTTTCTTTACAAATTGCTGTCTTAAGCTTTATTTTATCTAATTTTGTCTCTTCCAGCCTCGCACATCCAGAGCGTTGCTGGGGCCTGTGCTCATTCTGTCCCTTCCACTTCTCCTGTGGCCCTCCACATCCCGAGGGGGTAGGAGTGGGATTTGCATAATCTCTGCTTTTTCTGGCAGCAACAGGGAGGTGGCTGGCCAGGTGCTTTTCAACCTCTGGAACCTCTCCTTTCTGTGTTCCCCTCCTCGTCATCTGTCATTGACATATTTTGCTTCTTCTAAGACCCGGTCCTGCGTCCTCTCTCCCCGTCTCTCTCTGCCTCCTTGTTTCTTTTGACCCAGATCCTTCCCATCCCCATCCTGCCCTTCTTTGCTTGCTGTCTGGCTTTTCTTACCTTCTGTCACATTTACATGCTCACTATTTCTTTTTACTCCAAGCATCTGTTCATCTAAATCATGAACTGCAGTTGGTATAATTAAATATGTAATATGTTTATTTTAATATCAGTATGTTACTCGGTGCACATATTCGTAAAAGACCTGGCTGTCAGTGCTGGGTCAGATCACTGTTTGCAAATGGACACTGCTGCCAGCTCCCCTGCGATGTTCATCAGGCACCTCATCGGTTCTCTCTCTGTCTTTATGTCTCTCTGCTCCGTGTGCATTTCTCTCTGTGTGTTGCTGTCTTTCTCTCCAGTGCACATCGCTCCCATAGGCTGGCCCCTCTCCTTCCCCATAAATCCGTCTGTGGTTGCTCACCGACCCCTGGGTGAGTGAGGAGGAACAGAAGTGCTCAGGCAAGAGGCCGTTCGCAGGAACCAGTAAATAACTACAATTTCATGTCCTGCTCTTTATTTTCCTTTTGCTAGCTGCTCTAAAATTGCAGCACATTAGTAGTTGGGAACGTGGAGCCTGGGCACCCTCCTCTGAGTGTATCACTGATGCAAAGGCAGGCAGGCGGGAGCAATCCGAGCCCGGCCCGCCCGCCTATGGTGCCTTGTGATCCCCTTCCCCAAATGGGTGATAGGGAAACCAGCCCATCTGTGAGGCTTATGGGTGGAGTGACAGGGAATAGAGAATCCAGTATTAAGATAGATGATGCGGTGTTTGCTTGTCACTTCTGTTTAAAGGTAAATAAAAATCTATCTCAGGCTTAGAATTCTAGCCGCCTGGCCTGTGGGTGAATATTGACTGGCAAGCATCACCTCCCAAGCAGGAAGGCTTGCGTGCAAGGCTGTAAATTAGAGCTCTGCTTTAGACGTATCTTCTTGATGTTTTCTGCTGAGCGGAATTAGAACATGTTGTTTCTTTTGAGGTTGGGAAATGCAAACAAGGATCCCCTTCCACCTAGACTGGTGGAAAGTAAATGAATAACTTGAAATCCCATTTTATCAGCCATAACATTTAGATGAAAGCTGGGGCAGTTAGATTAGAAGATTGTAGTATGTCTTGGACCACAAAGTTTTATTCCTTTTCTGGAAGAGAAGAAGCACATTTTAGATTTAGATAGTTGGGTTATGTTTTGTAGGCTATCAGATACACAGAACGCTGGATTAAGTTTCTAGAGTCTTAGCCTAGTGATGGCAAGTCACTTGACCTCCATGGGCTCTGGTTTCATCGGCTCTCTAAGGGAATACAAATTCCCACCTCGTAGGAGGTAGTGAAGATGAATGGGAAATTTGTGCCAAGCACAGAGTATGTGTTCAATAAATATTAGTACCTGGTAACCCTTTGATAAGCCTGCTGAAGGCCTGGGTGGTTCGTTTTTATTTGTCCGTTTTATTTTGTTAGATAATATATGGCTGGACTTAAAATAACACATGCTGTTGTGCTTCTGTGGACGTTGGCTCTTTTAGGGACTTAACTGTATTGTTGTCACAGAAATTTTGAAAGGACTTAATGGCTCCAAAAAGGGCTGAAAAGTTTTGAATTTCCTTTTTTATTTTTTGCAAAAGAGTTTGAAGCTTAAGTCATGTAATTAATAACAGGGGAGGTTAAGAGTCAAAAGATTTCTCTTTTACTCTGGTCATTTTTTAAGCTGAACTTGGCATGGGTTGAAGCAAATCCGTGTCTTCTTGACCATTCACTTTAAAAAAAAAACCTGAGAAGATAGATTCTATCTCTAATGAAATAATTGCAAACAGTCTTGTTAACATATGGTAGTGATTTTTCACAGAAGCATTGTTGAAAGGCATGGGAACTACCAGGTTAAAAGACGTAAAAATAGCCAGTGCTTCATACAGTCCAGATGGTATCTGCAGACTAGAGAGGATCCGAGAGGCACGAGAAGCGTCTAGAGCAGGGGTTGGAAACCACGGCCCTTGGCCAGGCCCAGCCCGCTGCCTGCTTTTTGCGTGGCCTGTGACAGAGGATGGTGTTTTACATTTTTAAATGGTTAAAAAAAAAAATCCAAAGAAGAATACTATTTCGTGACATGTAAAAATTATATACAATTTACATTTCGGTGACCATAAGTAAGGTTTTTCTCTGGATCACAGCCACTCCCATTTGTTTATATACTGTCTGTGGCTGCTTTAGTGCTAGAAGGTCAAATCGAATACTTGCCTAAAATATTCACTGGCTGGCATTCTACAGAAAAAGATTGCCAATCCCTAATCTAGATGGTGAGGAATTTTAGTTCTAAGATATAGTAGTTGATACATGGCTTCTTTTTGAAGTTCAGCTTTTAAACTTTAAGCCTTTTTGCTTTTGCAAAACTTTTATTAATAAAGTATAAAGAACAACAACCCACATGGCCTATTAATCCCACTACTCAGATCACCCTCTTTCACGTGTTCTGTGATAAAAATAAAAATGCTCCTGGTAGAAAATTTTCAAACAGTGTAAGCAAGGTATAAAATAAAAACCTGTCGCCTACTTTTTCCACTACCCCAATTCTTCTTACCCAAAGGTAACACAATAATTTAATATTTAACATGCCAAAACCTTTTTGTGGTTACACCAGAATATATATGGATATCCTTTTTTAAACAGCTTCTCATGGAATGCTTAATTCACTAGTAAAATACCTTAGTTATTTATTTAACCTTTTATTTGAAAAATTTCATATGTGTACAGCCTGTGACAGAAGAGTACAACAAACCTCAGGAACCCCTTATTCAGCTTCGATATTTTTCACCTCATGGCTAAATCCTGTGTTCTCTGTGGAACCCACTTCCCATGTTAATTTTGAAGCAAATTCCAGGTACATCATTTCATCTGTAGATATTTCTGTATGTATCTCTAAAAGATGACTCTTTCAAAAACATGACCGCAAACTAAAAAACGTAAAAAACCCAAATTAATATAAATGTGAACACTGGGTATTACTTACAGTTGTCTCTTCCCCCCACCCCCAGTTCTCTTTTAAATGTCATAGTTTCTTTTACTCTTTGGTTGAATCAGGATCTGGATAAGGTTCACATGATGTGATTGATTGTCATCCTTTAAGTAAATTTTAATCTGTATGTTCCCTCAACACCTCTTCTTTTTTCCTCCTTACTACTTATTTTTCAAAGAAGCCAGGTTATTTGCTATGTAGATGTGTCACATCCCTGTGGTATTGTTGAATCAGCCATTTCTCCAAGAAGTCAGTCCTGTTTTGTTTTTTTTAAAGTGGGAAATAGTATTTCAAGACACAGTCTGGGCTCAGAGGTGCATGTCCATAAACAAACAAACACAGTTTTTTATAATAAAAAATACACATATAGATAAAGCATACAGTACAACACTTATGTAACCGTCACCTAGGTCAAGAAGAAGAATACGATAGCAGCTCAGAAGTACCCTAGTGCGTCCCTTTCTGACCACATCCTCTCCCTTTTCCCCTCAGCATAACTGCTCTCTTGATTTTGATGATAATGACTTCCTCGCTTTTTTTTTTATATCACTTATATATCTACATCCGTAAGCAATATAGCTTGGTTTTGTCTGTTTGTGCATTTTATATAAATGGATCAGGTTGCGTGAATTCTTTTATATCTTCTTTCATTCAACGTTGTAAGATTCATCTGTTTTCGTTTTCTTTGCAATATGATATTCCATTGAATGAATAGACCGTAATTCATTTATTGATTCTCCTAGTGATGTACGTTTGAGTTGTTTCTAGTTTTGAGCTGTTAAAAGATGCTACTAAGACTGTCCTTGTGCTTCTCTCCTGACGCACATGTACCTATATTTCTGAAGGGTATAAACTTAGAAGTAGAATTGCTGGGTCAAAAGGTATGTGTGTTTTTCCAAAGAGTTGTACCATCTGGTACCCTCACCAAGAGTGTGTGGGTGTCCTATTGCTTCACGTCCTTGCCTACGCCTGGAACTGTAAGACTTTTAATTTTCTTTCCAGTTTGTTGATCGGAAGTGGTAACTCTCTGTGACTTTAGTCCAGTGTTTTCCTGATGACCAGTGAGGTCAAACACCTTTTTGTATGTTAAACTGGCTGTTTGGATTTCTTCCTTTTGTGACGTTTCTGTTCAAGTCTTTGGCTCATTTTTCCATTGAACTGTCTTTTTCTTATTTGTAGGCCTTTTTATGTGTATTGGATACAGGTTCTCATTGGTTTTGTGGGTCGTATCTTCTCCCATTCTGTGCCTTTTCATTTTCTTTATGGTGCCTTTTGATTAACAAGTTCTTGTGCTTTTTATGTCTTATTTTAGGAAATCTTCCTCAACTCTGCGATAGGTTAGAACATATAATAAAGATATGAAATATTCTTTAGTAAAAGTATATAAATAAGATCTGATCTTTCAAAAGCCCTGCAGCTTTTTCTTTCTGTGTACATTCTGTTTTAAAAAATCTACACAAGAGGAGTAATACTGTACCTTACTTTTTCACATAAAGTTTTATTTTACAGGTCTTTCCACATCATCCATATACTAATCTACCTTTGTTTCCAGTTTTATTTCCTATTAAGATGTGGTGCTGCAAAAAAAAAAACTCTTGTGCATAATCTTGGCATAACTTTGTGAGTATACTGATAAAGCAAATTCTAAACAGTAGAATTTCTGGGTCCAACAATTTGCTTGTGTTAAATATTAATAGATATTAATATTTGCTCTCAGTTAATAAATGTGAAAGAGCCAGCAGTCCAGCTGACCACATCCAGAGAAATTAGCTATATGTGAAGTGTTTTATAGACCTCACCTGCATGGATTGCAATATGACTATTTATTTATTTTTTTAGGTTCTTTCTTTTTTTTTTAAACATCTTTATTGGAGTATAATTGCTTTACAATGTTGTGTTAGTTTCTGCTGTATAACAACGTGCATCAGCTATATGTATACATATATCCCCATATCCCCTCCCTCTTGCGTCTCTTTCCCTCCCTCCCTATCCCACCCCTCTAGGTGGTCACAAAGCACCGAGCTGATCTCCCTGTGCTATGCAGCTGCTTCCCACTACCTGTTTTACATTTGGTAGTGTATATCTGTCAATGCCACTCTCTCACTTCATCCCAGCTTACCCTTCCCCCTCCCCATGTGCTCAAGTCCATTCTCTACGTCTGCATCTTTATTCCTGTCCTGTCCCTAGGTTCTTCAGAACCTTTTTTTTTTTTTTTAGATTCTGTATATATGTGTTCGCATATGGTATTTGCGTTTCTCTTTCTGACTTACTTCACTCTGTATGACAGACTCTAGGTCCATCCACTTCACTACAAATAACTCAGTTTCGTTTCTTTTTATGGCTGAGTAATATTCCATTGTATATATGTGCCACATCTTCTTTATCTATTCATCTATTGATGGACACTTTGGTTGCTTCCATGTCCTGGATATTGTAAATAGTGCTACAATAAACATTGTGGTACAGGTCTCTTTTTGAATTATGGTTTTCTCAGGGTATATGCCCAGTAGTGGGATTGCTGGGTTGTATGGTAGTTCTATCTTTAGTTTTTAAGGAACCTCCATACTGTTCTCCATTATGGCTGTATCAATTTACATTCCCACCAACAGTGCAAGAGGGTTCCCTTTTCTCCACATCAACTCCAGCATTTATTGTTTGTGGATTTTTTGCTGATGGCCATTCTGACTGGTGTGAGGTGATAGCTCATTGTAGTTTTGATTTGCATTTCTCTAATGATTAGTGATGTTGAGCATCCTTTCATGTGTTTGTTGGCAATCTGTATATCTTATTTGGAGAAATGTCTATTTAGGTCTTCTGCCCATCTTTGGATTGGGTTGTTTGTTTTTTTCATATTGAGCTGCATGAGCTGCTTGTAAATTTTGGAGATTAATCCTTTGTCGGTTGCTTCATCCGCAAATATTTTCTCCCATTCTGAGGGTTGTCTTTTCATCTTGTTTATGGTTTCGTTTGCTGTGCAAAAGCTTTTAAGTTTCATTAAGTCCCATTTGTGTATTTTTGTTTTTATTTCCATTTCTCTAGGAGGTGGATCAAAAAGGATCTTGCTGTGATTTATGTCATAGAGTGTTCTGTCTGTTTTCCTCTAAGAGTTTGATAGTGTCTGGCCTTACATTTAGGTCTTTAATCCATTTTGAGTTTATTTTTGTGTATGGCATTAGGGAGTGTTCTAATTTCATTCTTTTACATGTAGCTGTCCAGGTTTCCCAGCACCACTTATTGAACACGCTGTCTTTTCTCCATTGTATATCCTTGCCTCCTTTGTCATAGATTAGTTGACCATATGTGCATGGTTTGTCTCTGGGCTTTCTATCCTGTTCCGTTAATCTATATTTCTGTTTTTGTGCCAGTACCATACTGTCTTGATTATTGTAGCCTTGTAGTATAGTCTGAAGTCTGGGAGCCTGATTCCTCCAGCTCTGTTTTTCTTTCTCAAGATTGCTTTGGCTCTACGGGGTCTTTTGTGTTTCCATACAGAGTGTGAAATTTTTTGTTCTAGTTCTGTGAAAAATGCCATTGCTAGTTTGATAGGGATTGCATTGAATCTGTAGATTGCTTTGGGAAGTATAGTCATTTTCACACTGTTGATTCTTCCAATCCAAAAACATGGTATATCTCTCCATCTGTTTGTATCATCTTCAATTTCTTTCATCAGTGTCTTATAGTTTTCTGCATACAGGTCTTTTGTCTCCTTAGGAAGATTTATTCCTAGGTTTTCTATTCTTTTTGTTGCAGTGGTAAATGGGAGTGTTTCCTTAATTTCTCTTTCAGATTTTTCATCCTTAGTGTATGGGAATGCAAGAGATTTCTGTGCATTAATTTTGTATCCTGCTACATTACCAAATTCATTGGTTAGCTCTAGTAGTTTTCTGGTAGCATCTTTAGGCAAAGATGTATAGTATCATTTCATCTGCAAACAGTGACAGTTTTACTTCTTTTCCGATTTGGATTCCTTTTATTTCTTTTTCTTCTCTGATTGCTGTGGCTAAAACTTCCAAAACTATGTTGAATAATAGTGGTGAGCGTGGGCAACCTTGTCTTATTCCTGATCTTAGTGGAAATGGTTTCAGTTTTTCCCCATTGAGAACGATGTTTTCTGTGGGTTTGTCGTATATGGCCTTTATTATGTTGAGGTAAGTTCCCTCTATGCCTACTTTCTGGAGGGTTTTTATCATAAATGGGTGTTGCATTCTGTCGAAAGCTTTTTCTGCATCTACTGAGATTATCCTTCAGCTTTTTATCCTTCAGTTTGTTAACGTGGTGTATCACATTGACTGGTTTACGTATGTTGAAGAATCCTTGCATTCCTGGGGTAAACCCTGCTTGATCATGGTGTATGATCTTTTTAATGTGCTGTTGGATTCTGTTTGCTAGTATTTTGTTGAGGATTTTTGCATCTATGTTCATCAGTGATATTGGCCTGTAGTTTTCTTTTTTTGTGACATCTTTGTCTGATTTTGGTATAGGATTATTTTTGAAAGCTGGACACTTATCATTCTCCATATTTCAAAGGAAGAAATTGCTAATTTAGCCAAATTATAGTTTGGAGCAAATTTCTTGGGAGAGTCTATGCTGTGTGGAGTGTGCATCATGAAGAACAGGGAGGTAAGGAGGTGCTTAACTGTGCTATAAAATCAGCACAGAGAAGCCATTCTGAAGGACTGTGATGTTCTTTGTGACAACTCACTTGAGAGTTCTTGGGCTTCTGAGTAATCATCCTCACCAAAGTAGGGACTTTGACCAGCCTTTTGGATCTTAGGTTTTATTCAAATGGAAATACTTTTTCCCCCTCTTGCTTTAGAAATTCTCTGAGTATAGCTGTTTTTCCTCAAACATTTCCTGAGTATCTGTGTTCTAGGGAGTAGTGAATACTCTGGGGAAGGTAGAGGGTCGGTTGTGAGATTTATTGTTTGTCTTCAAGCAGATACCATCACATGGAGGGGTTTAGGTGGTAGTTTATTTGTATCATGGGCTTTTACCATTAATTGGGTATTACTCTCCTCAGGGCATCATTTAAATCAAAGCAGCTGAGCCAGTCACCAAAGATCCCATGTTATATGATTCCATTAACATTAAAGTCCAGAATAGGGAAATGGACGGAGACAGAAAGTGGATGAGTAGTTACCAAGGGCTGGGTGATACAGGGAGTTGGTTGGGGATAGCTTAAACGATACGGGTTTCTTTTTGAAGTTATGAAAATGTTCTAAACTTGGTGGTGATGGTTGCACGTATCACTGAGTACACTAAAACCCATTGAATTGTACACTTTAAATGGGTGAATTGTATGGCATGTGAATTATGTCTCAACAAAGCTGTTAAAAAACATTGAAAAAATCAATGCAGCCGTTTTTCCTCTGCTGGCTCAATGAGATTTCCCTGTAAATTCTCTGGTTGCTTAAAAGAATGGATGATACAGCATTCCCAGGTCTGGAGGAAGGGTCCTAAAACAGATGCCAGTTTGATGTAAGTGAAATAGCCAGTTTCTTACCGATAGAGAGGAAACTGATTTCCTCCTTCACTGAATATGAGTCAGTGCTGTTCAGAGGCCCTTTAAAGAGGGGAGCAGCGTTATTCTTTTTGCAGGGCAAAAAGCCAAACCAAAACATTGCCCACAAACCCATTTAACTCAAATTTTTGTAACTTCTCTGAATTTATAATTAATATAGATTTTAAATGGTGTTTTTCCTCACTCCCCTTTTCTGCGTAAACCTCTTCTGATGCCAGGAGGGAGGAGGTGGGGTAAAGAACTTGAGTGTACAGCTGAGTTAGTATTCGTTATTCCCCACGTGTGCAGGATTCAGAGCCCTCTCTTTAGGTAGGCCTGTGGTCTATACTCAGGAACTGAGGTGTATTTATTGAGGTCTCAGTGCTTGCCTGTCCTTATGTAAAGGTGCTCTGGCCTTACCTAGGGATATAGCACCTGACTGAGATGAATATGTGAATAGTCAATGTTGTCCTATTAATAACACGTAAGGATTGTTTACTGTGTGCTTGGCCTGTACATTTTGTAGTTGTTACAAAAGCAGGAAAAAACTCTCTGGCACTCGGAGGTGTCATTTTCTTGTTTAGTGCTTACAACTGAGGTGGTGAAGGCCCTCTTACTATTATGTTACAGGCAAGGAGACGTTCAGAGAAGTCAGGTGTCTTGCCCAGGGTCACATGGCCAGTAATGGGTAGATTCACTCCCAGATCTGTCCAGCACCAGAGTCTGAACTTTTTCTTGTCAGGGGAGAGGGGACATGCAATTGATAACATTTTTATTCTACGATTAATGCAGATTAAAAGACAAGGGAAAGCACAAAGAAGAAAAATAAAAGCTGCCCATACCTCTACCCCATGGGCTTGCCCATCTTGAGTGTTTCTGTGTATTTCCTTCCAGTCTGTTTATGTGCCTTCTGATCTATTTTTATGTCCACCCAACCTCTGTCAGCCCATCAGTGAAGGCCGTTGCTAATTCATTAAAGGACCTTGGGACTGAGGATGCACAAGTCATAAATCAGGATGTTTCGTGGGCTGGGGACTGGGGTGGGGGTGGGGGCAGGACACAGACCTGAAAAGTTCACACCACAGTCCATCTCAGGGAAGGTCGTGCTTGCCCAAAGTGTCCCCTTAATCTTTCTGTACTCCCGCAAGTGTTAGACTGTCCCTCCTGTGCAACATTTAAAGAAAAATCCCTCTACAGGGGCACGTGCTGCAGCCCATACGCTTATGGGGCGTGTATGGTGAATATGGAAGAGTGCAGGGCTAACAATAACAGCTTTGGGATCTCATAGGTGAGTGAGGTGGGTGGTGGGGATAGAGGCGGCTGGAGGCTTCCGGAGACTGATGGCACTGGGTCTGGCTTGCAGCCAGTTGAAAACCTGCAAATCTGGGAGAGAAAGTTCCAGGTACTATGAAAGGGTCGTGAGAACCTCCAGTGCTGGGAGGACTAGGCGAGGGAAAAAATCAGATGGAACTTTACCCGGTGAGTCATCAGTCATTTGCCTGGTGGGGGTCACCTGCTGTTGTATCTCTTCCCAGTGTCGGGGGTGGGGGTGATGGTGGTGGTTAGAGCTTCCTCTTTGAAGTAATATCAAAAGAAGAGCTATATTTATAAAGGAGGCTGCATCTCACATGTGCATGCGTGTTTAGCTGTAAAGGCCGGGGTAGCTGACACAATGGCTTGAGGGTAGTGATGCCTAATGGTTAGGGCTCGGGTCCTGGTTCTCTACAGTAGTTCCGACCGCGGCAGTGCTGCTTTCTAGCCGTGTGACCTTGCAGATTGTTCAGCCTCTCATTTGCAGAATGCGGGGCCACCCACGACACCTGCATTTAGCACAGTGCCTGGCCCAGAGTGAGTTCTCAATAAAGACGAGCCAATGTTTTATAATTCCAGAGAGGGGGAGAGATGGATGTTTAGGTTGGAAAACTGGATTCTTCTCTTTTTGCTCACAAAGAAAACCATGCGATGAAGCCTACGTACGTCACTTTAATGTGGTTTGGGGCCTCGGTTTCCTCAGCAGTGAGAGGACGTTTCTAAATGATCTCTTAGATTCTACCCATGACTCTAATTCTGTGATTCTGTAGTTTTTCGTTTTGTTTTACACCATATATCGTTACAGGTTTTTTTTTTTCTTGGGATAACTTTTAAGATCTACTCTCTCGGCAACCTTCAAATATGCGATACAGTATTGTTAATTGTAGTCACCATGCTGTACATCACATCCCCAGGACTTAGTGTGTAACTGGAAATTTGTACCTTTTGACCCCCTTCACCCATTTTACCCATTCCCCACCCCACGTACAATTCTGTCCTTTGGAAGACTGTCTCATTGAACACAAGCTACTGGTCAGAAGATTTCCTTGTTTGAGTCTCGCCACGACACTGACGGTCAGTGACCAATCCTGCCACTTTCCCAGATGAGGAAGCAGGCTTGCAGACCTCGGAGTTTGTGAGAAGAGCATATTCTAGAAAATGAAGGCCAGGGTCCGTTTAAAATGAATGTGTGAAATGTGGATGTGCCTCGATTGGGCTTCGGCCCTTGTGGCGAAACTGAGCTGGAAAGGGGTTCTTGGAGGATCTGGGCGAGGATTTCAGGAGACGTGATTCCCAGGAGAGCTTCAGGCTAGGACGGTCATGGTAGAGCAGTAATTTACAGGCTCCTGACAGCTTGAAAAGGTCATGGTGTTCTTTATAAATGAAAACAAAGTAACTTGGGGTTCAGGGGAAAATGGAAGGGCTTGCAAAGACTGACCTCAAAATCCCCATTTGTTATACTATGTCAGAATTTGATTTGTTTGATGCAATTAGCTCAATCTGGACACTTCCTTATTCTAAAAGCAGCTGGGATTCAGGGCACAGGTTAAAGCAGTGTTGGGGCAGGGGGCGGGGAGAAGGCCCTCTGGCAACAGTGGAAAGGCCGGATTGTTTCTATTGTGTGCCCTGATGTAATTCTGTGCCTGCCCTCTGTGGTTCATCACTTTCCGTTTCACGCATCCTTTTTGTAAACCAATTACAGAAGCAGGGACAAATAGGCAGTCGCAGAGTGGATCAGAGCCCTTTAGAATGGGTAACTGATGCAAACTTGGATTCCGCTTGTTGAGGGTGGGGAGTGTGTAAGGATGGGGCAAGGAGAGATTCTTTCTTGGAGGAATGATGGTCACAGGGTCACGAGTATTGCACGTTGGGCCTCTTCGGCCAGGCCCTCCAGCACCTGAGGTCCTTCGAAGCGGCTTACTGGCTGCACAAGGCCTGTGGCTGTGGTGGAGGCTGCGGTGGCTGAGCTGTAATTTAGATGTTGCCACTGTTCAGCCATGAAAGGGCAGTCTCAGGCTGCTGTGTCGAAGTGCTGGGAGGGAGGCTCGGGCCCTGGGGGGAACCGGTGGCTGCATTTTGAGTCAGCGTGATTCCCAGAACCCCAGGAGCGATGCTTGGACCCTCACCTTAGTGGGCCAGAGTTTGGGTGGGGGTCCCCAGACCAACTGTTTGTGCTTCTAGGGGTAGGCACTGAGTTTATAGCTGTTTGGTGATCAGGGTTGACATTAATCTGCCCTTGGTTTTGTTATCGTAGAATGGCTTCTGGCTTAGGCTTCTGGTGACCGGCTGCTCACAGCCATAATTCAGTCCTTGAAAGGCCGTGAGAGCCGTGATTTGGCTAGCAGGGATGAGAAGCCATTTCTGAAGAGACCCTGCTTCCTTTATGATCGGGCATCTCTTCTGCATTTGTTTTTGCCCCTTGTCTCCTACACCAAGCCCCCCCCCCCCCAGCCAATGGAAAGTTTTGCATTACAGGGCCCAACTCACCAGCCTGGCCTTGCCAGCACGATTATTACTAAGTCCGTTGTATCGTACAAAGATATTGCAAAGTAAATGGATAGAAAACGGCCCTGTCCCCTGATATTGGGCAAGTGGCTTGACTCTTCTGAGTCTCTGGTTTTTTTTTATTTTTAAAATTTTCATGGTGGGGATAACAGTAGCAATATACACCATGGTTATGAAGAAGAATATATGAAAGTTATTTGAATGATGGAATGTATATAGAATAAGATGGCATTCTTATGTAAAGTGAGACCTTCTGTAGAAAAGTTGTTTGTAGTAAATTGCATCATTACATACTCTACTTATATAGTACTTAATATTTGCCCAAAGAGCTTTTGTTTTGTTATTCCTTTTTGATCCCATCAACAGTTGTGTGCAAGAAAGAGGCAGGAATCGTTACTCTCCGCCACCTTTGACAAAGGAGGGGAACTGAGGCTCCCGGATGTGGTGACTTGTCCAGGGTTATTTACTGAATAAATGCCCACATGAGTAATCTGAGGCCAGCGCTCTTGCCATCACTGTGTGCTGAGTGCAGAGCATTAGGGCTCATTGGTCATGGCCTTGAGGGCTCACCTGCCTGTCTGCCGCCCCTGTTCGTTTGCTTAGCAGCTCTTGACTGAGGGCAGCTGGTGCCCAGGCCTTCTGCTGGGTGTTAGGAATGTTGTTAACAAGGGGGCCCTGGCGCTCGCCCTCTGGGAGCCTACGGTCTGGCCGGGGAGGCGGACTGTAATCATTACAGTGTCAGTCGGTCCTCTTTCTCTTCTGCCTCCTGTGAACGTGCCAGGGGCGGGGGTGGAGAGAGACTTGGCTCCCTGACCTTGGGCTTCGTCTTTCTGTCTCTCTCCTTGTGGGAAGTCCTGAGACAGCTCCTTGAATGGTGCCTGTTAGGGTTCCACCTGCCTCTGCCTGAGGCTGTGCGTGCTCAGCAGTCCGCGGCAGTGGAGGATGCGCTAGTGTGGCCTGGAGGGCTGTGAAGACAGAAGAGACAGAGAGCTTTCTCCGAGGAGACACATTTGGAACCGGCTCTTAAAGATGATGACAGCGGTCCCTCGGGGGCATTGCCTCTCCTGCTGGCTCTCATGACCCATGGTGGGATGTTGGCAGCTTTCACTGGGACCTCTCGTCCTATTTGTGAAGTTTTAGTACTGGTTTACTTGCTCTGAGTAGAGCTGGATATGACAAGGCAATAAAGTTCTGCCTTTTTCCCTCTAACATCCTCTCCCTACCAGAGCTTTCCCCTAAGGGGGCAGTAAAACGGGACCACTTTTTGGTGCTGCTGGGCAGCCTTTCCAGTATGAGTGAGAGGGGTTGGTCTGGAAGAGAGGAGCTGAGGAGGATTAGCCTAGATTTCACAGGTGGGTGGGTGGAGGGAGGTCTGGACTCATCATATAAGGAAAGTTTTTTCCCTTGCATCCTGGAATAGAGGTGACGTGCAGACTTCTCTGTGGTTGTTTTTCCTCTTCCTCTCTTGGTCCTTTGATTCATTCTGCATCACGTCGTGTCTTTATTTTTCCCTCTTTGCCCCTTTCTCTCCTGAAAGAGGATTTGGTGGAATGGTTAGAATCATCTTAAATACACTAGCTTCGTGGCTTAGTTGTTTGTGCATAAAGAAACTGAAGAAGAATATACAACCTTGGCTGTGTTCCTTCACAGATTGTATCCTTCCAGAGAGCCGAATTTTCCAGAGTGCTGAAGCTGAATTTTATTCATTGTAAGCAGCAAAGCTTTTCTTTATTTTTAAAGATCCATATTGGAAGGGAATTCTCTGAAATGTATTACCCATACACATACACTGCCTTTGTAAGCAGACTGTTCGAAACCTAACCTGACGTTTTCTCCATCACACAGGGTCAGTGTTCGGGACATGGAAGGTTATTCTGTGCTGGAGGAATGATGCCTTTGGGTTGTTCGCCCCTATAGTAAAAGGCATCGGAGTCTCATACTTTGCTGATTCTTATATCTGGGCTTTTTTTTTTTTTTTCCTTCCACTATGTTGGGTGTTCCTTTTGCTCACAATTTCTCTCCCCTTCTAATCTGTGTGTTTAGGAACAAGAGAGCAATTTATTTAGAAATGTAACAACAACATCTACCATATAGTGGGTTCTTATTGTAGTCACTGCAATAGTGCTTTTCACGAATGTTCCCATTTAATGCCCACACAGCGCCAGGAGATACATAGCGTCATCATCCTTATGTTACAGAAGAGGGAACTGAGCAGCAGAGAAGGCGACCACATATCCTTCTTGCCTGAAGTACAGGAAATTAATTCAACAGGCATTCATTGGGGGCTTGTATTGTACTTGTTAAGCATCATTAATTAAAAATAATTGGTACGGGGTGTTGATCAGTAACAGTGAAAGAGTTTGAATCATAGAATATTCTTAAATAGTCTGGTTATTTACAGGGCTTCATGAGTCTTTGTGCTGTTTTACAACACTTAAAGGGATTTAAGCATGAGAGAAACAGTCTTTGTAAATTGAATTAAAATGCAACGGTAGTCTTCTCACTGCTGCTTGGGGTTCAGCTGTTCAGACTAGAACAAAATTAAGCGCAGTAGTCACCTAAACAAACAGTATAGGTGTAGATACCTATACTGATATCATAATTTGTGTTCATTTATACAGTCTAATTATCCTCATCTTGAAAGGGACTTGATTTTAAAAATAATTTTATGAATTTATTTATTTTTATTTATTTTCGTCTTCATTGGGTCTTCATTACTGCATGTGGGCTTTCTCTAGTTGCGGCGAGCAGGGGCTACTCTCCATGACGGTGCGCAGGCTTCTCATTGCGGTGGCTTCTCTTGTTGCGGAGCATGGGCTCTAGACACGTGGCTTCAGTAGTTGTGGCATGCGGGCTCAGTAGTTGTGGCTTGTGGGCTCTAGAGCGCAGGCTCAGTAGTTGTGGCACACGGGCTTAGTTGCTCCATGGTATGTGGGATCTTCCCGGACCAGGGCTCAAACCTGTGTCCCCTGCATTGGCAGGAAGATTCTTAACCACTGCACCACCAGGGAAGCCCTAGGGGCTTGATTTAAATTCATTTACATTGCTTCTGCCAGATGGAAATGACATGCACCTATGCGTTTGAATTTACCTATGCCTGAGCCTTTGAAACCCTGTAGATAGAGTGAACCCAGCTCTAGATGATTAGACAGTTTACTTAGGCTCCTGGTTACTCTCTGCTACCAACTTGTTGGGGGCCCTGAGCAGAAATGTTGACTTTTCTGGGCCTCAAGCTCCTCTACTTTAAAATGAGGCAGGAAGGAAATCTGGTAGAGTTTCTAGTCTGGGACATTCTATGAAGAGTCTGTTGTGTCTCAAATGATTGCAACCAGAGCAGGTCTATAGGTACTTGCTCTGAAGAGGACGAAATAAGCAGTGGTATTTAAATGTAAACCACTGGTTTATAAAATTCTCTGAAAGTTGATTCTTTGAAGGATATTATATAGGCCCTTGGAGTCTTGCTTATTTAAAAAATTTTCTTTTCTTCATTGGCTTTTCAAGCATTTCCTTTGTAGATAGCTCAGAAGTGGTTATCAGCCCTGTTTCATATTAATTTATTGTAAATTCTAAACTGGTAGATTTTCTGTTAATGATCTTGTACTGTCTGTTCACCTTAGCCCTTTAATGCTGAGTAAATTAGAGGGCATGGGGGAGAAGTCTTCCTGACTTCAAATACTCAAAGGGTTATTTTTTTCTCCTGAGCAGCTCTGCATATCTATATAGGGCAGAAGTACAATAAAAGGAGTTAAGATGGAGGAGATTTCAGCTGGATACACGGAAGGGTAAAAGCAGCCTGATCACTGTGCTCAAACCTCTGCAGAGCTGCTGTGAGGAAGGCGTGGTGTGTGGTGTTGGCCTGTTCCGCATGGCCCCTTGTAAAAAAGAGTGTTTTCACAAGAGTGTTTTCACTCTCCTCCAGGGCCTGCTGGAGGAGAGTTGGGGGAGCCAGGGATGCCCTTCCAGGGCTGCTGCTGAGGGCAGGTGGCAGTAGGGGGGGTTGGCTGGCCTTCAAGGCTCGTTTTTGTGCTTGAGTCTTGAGCTGGTGAGATATGGCACCTGGATCAGGCAGTGCAGAGAAGCGGTTAAGTTCTCCTCTGTGTTTTTAATGTTCCCTGATTACCAAGATGTTCAAGGGCAGTGAGTAATGGTGCTCAGTTCCCCCTGGAACCATGGCGCAGGGCTGACAGCATAGATTTCTCCCTTCACCCCAGGTCCAGATCTCTCTCCCTTCGCCAGCGTCCATGGCACCCGGAGGCGCGTGCGTCTCTGACTCTGCATTCCTTGACTCTTAATGAGCTATCAGGCTTTCCCTATAATTGGGTCAGGCAGCCATGTGACCTGCTCACTGCCAATTTCTTTTTTGAAAAGATGTTCATTTCATGGATCATTTTGAAGATTCTCCATGGATATGCAATCTGGTTTGAGAAGGTTGGGTAATTTTTCATTTGTTCTTGGAGATAGGTTGTTTTGTAGTCTTCTTTGCAGTCAGCCACTGTTAGACTTTTTAAAGAGGTTCTCTCTTGCCATCTTCATTTTATTGCCTCTTGTCTGTGTAGAACTACATGAGAAGTCCCCAGACCCACATGACCCTAATCTGCTCCGGAGGTGGCTAGAGAGAGAGAACTGGGAGGAAAATAGAGATTTTTGAATTATGGAGATTTTAATAAGGGGGAGAGAGAGACAGAGACTGACACCCAGAAGTGTTTTTTACTTACTTGAGCAACTATATCCTTAGCTTGGGGATGGAAATATGTGCTGAAATTTGTTTTGTCAGCCTCCTCTGAAATAAATAAAATTACAGTGATGATATCATTCCTGTTTAAAATGTTTGAGTAGGTATCAAGGCAAAGTGATTAGGGCCTAATTGTTTGCCAGAATTTCTTTAAAGCTGCATTTTTTTTGTTTGTTTGTTTGGGGGTCGGGTGGGGATTTCTATGCCAAAAAACATCTTAAACTGATGAACATAAAGTTCTCTTCACTTACTTTGGCCAGTTTTTAATTAGATGACTGTTTTCATAGTTGAGGAAATACATTTGCGTTGGGCTGAAGCCCCAGGGTGCCAGATTTCAATCCCAGAAAAAAATGTTCTCCTCAGTTTAGTGCTGATGTGCACTTAAATAGCACATGAGCGAGCGCTTTTCCTTGGCCAAGGTCACATGGCGACTTTCCAGAGGGTTGATTGGTTTTGGAGTTGGGCAGGTTTCAGGTCGAGTGCCCCAACTTTCCCTCCGTCTAGGGAGCTACGGCTCTCCAGCTCCCTGTGAGTGCAGCCGCAGGAAGTCACCAGGTTCCCGAGTATCTGTCCCGGGCCAGCCTGCTGTGAGCAGAGCGGGTGGGGACCGGTTGCTGCCTGGTACAACCTGACCTCCTTCTCGTCCCCACTCGGTCATGGCGACTGCTGCGTGAATCGCCAGCTCCCACTTTGTTTGCTTGCTCGTCCTCGGTGCTGGTGATGAGCTGGGAGGTAGTTAATATTTGCCACCTGCTGTGGGAGATCCTGGGATCAACCAGTTTTAGTTTTCCTGAAACCACACTTTGAGACTTACACTGATAACATTCTGCAGTTCTTTGCAAACCCCTGGTCAGGCACCTTTACTAGTTCTCTTTTTACCCAAGGACGTATGAAGGCTTGACTCCCAGCTAATGCTCCATCCATTCCAGACAGGCTGGTCCTGCTCCTCCCCCAAACCCCCTCTGCATGTTTGCTGGGCTGTTTCTTTTCACCGCTGGGTATCTGACAGTAGCCTTGTGCGTGGCTTCAGTGGTGGCTGGGTAAATTCTCCCAGGTGTCCTGCCCACCTTTTCGGAACAGTGTGTCTCCTGCTGGGGCTGCAGGTGGAGTGCTGGGCATGTGGGGTCTTGGATGGCAAGGGCTGAGTCAGGACAAGGGCAAGGGCTCTTACTGGGCGCCTGGTTCCTGCGCCTCTCCTGGTGTCCTGTTACTGGCCTATACCCCGGCCCACTCTTCCATCTGGGAGTGATCTCACTCCCCAGGGCAGCTTAGTGTCAATATGTGTCCTGGAAGAAGACAAACCCTGGGCCCTTCTTGTCTCTGCCCATGCCCTCAGTGTTGTGTGGGGTTCCGCCCCTGAGGCCTTTATTCTGCTTCCTAAAGACTGCGGACTTTTACCTCCCCAGCCTGCTTCCCTGCAGCTTGGAGCCCATGATTTTCTTGACTCCCTTCTTTTCTCAGGATGCCCGCAGGAGTGGGGCGGGGTCAGGAGCTCTGCCACACTGCCCTTTCCACCAGGTTCTTCTGTTTCTGTTCTTGACACATGCAGTGTAAGGTTGATTTCCTTTTCTTGTTTCGTTGCTCTTGGTATTTTTTTTTTTTTAACCTTTTTTCTAAACTACCTTATATTCAGTTTGCTTGACTTTGGAGTGGAAAGATAACATGTTCCCACTTTACCCTCGTCTGAACTTGGAACTGCCATGTTACACTTTATTATTTTTTTATTGCATTGTAATTGACCTACAATATTAGTTTCAGGTGTACAGCATAGTGATTCCATATTTTTATACATTATGAAATCATCCTGATGATTCTGGTTACCATCTGTCACCAGAGAGTTATTACAATATTATTGACTATAGTCCCTGTGTTGTACAATATATCCCTGTGAGGTATTTATTTTATAGCTGGAAGTTTGTACCTCTTAATCTCCTTCACCTATTCTTCCCGTTCCCCCAACACCCTCCCCTCTGGCAACCACCAGAATTGTTCTCTGAATCTCTGATTCTGTTTCTGTTTCATTTCCTGGATTATACAAATAAGTGAAATAATACTGTACTTGTTTTTCTCTGACTCATGTCACGTAGCATAATACTCTCTGGGTCCAACCATGTTGTCACAGATGGCAAGATTTCATTTTTTTTATGGCTGAGTAAGATTCCATTGTGTGTGTGTGTGTGTGTATATATATATATATATATATGTATGTGAGTATATATATATATATATATATATATATATATACACCACATCTTCTTAACCATTCATCTATCAGTGGACACTTATGTTGCTTCCATATTGTAGCTATTGCAAACAATGCTGCAGTGAGCATGGGGTGCATATATCTTTTCGAATTAGTGTTTTCATTTTCTTTGGATAAATATCCAGAAGTGGAGTTGCTGGATTCTAATGTAGTTTTATTAATTTTGGGGGGAACCTCCATACTGTTTTCCATAGTGGCTGTACCAACTTACATTTCCAAGTAGCAGTGCATAAGGGTTCCCTTTTCTCCACATCCTTGCCAAAACTTATTTGTTGTCATTTTTTTGAGGTGTAGTTGATTTATGATATTATAATAGTTTCAGGTATACAACATACTGATTCACAATTTTTATAAATTCTCCATTTATTACAAAATATTGGCTGTGTTCCCTGTGCTGTACAGTATATCCTTGAAGCTTATCTATTTTATACATAGTGGTTTGTACCTTTTAATTGCCTACCTGTATTCTTGCCCCTTTCTTCTTCCATCCCCCCACTGGTAACCATTAGTTTGTTCTCTATATCCGTGAGTTTGTTTCTGTTTTGTTGCATTCGTTCATTTGTTTTATTTTTTAGATTACACATATAAGTGATAACATACAGTATTTGTCTTTTTCTGACTTATTTCACCAAGCGTGATTGATATCCTTCACGTCCATTCATGTGTTGCAAATGACAAAATTTCATTCTTTTTTATGACCGAGTAGTACTTCATTGTGTGTGTGTGGGGGGGCGGGTGGGTGTGCATTCACGCTACATCTTCTTTATCCATTCATCTGTTGTATGTTGCTTCCATATATTGGCTATTGTAAATAATGCTGCTATGAACATTGGGGTATATGTATCTTTTCAAATTAGTGTTTTTATTTTCTTTGGATATGTACTCAGGAGTGGAATTGCCGATTGTATGGTAGTTCTAGTTTTAGGTTTTTGAGGAACCTCCATACTGTTTTCTGTAGTGGCTACACCAATTTACATTCTCACCAATGGTGCAACAAGGGTTCCCTTTTCTCCGCATCCTCACTAACATTTGTTATTTGTGGTCTTTTTGATGATAGTCGTTCTGACAGGTGTGAGGTGATATCTCATTGTGGTTTTGATTTGCATCTCTCTGATAATTAGTGATTTTGAGCATCTTTTCATGTGCCTGTTGGGCATCTGTATGTCTTCTATGGAAAAATGTCTGTTCAGTACTTCTGCCCATTTTTAATCAGGTTGTTTGTTTTTTTTGATAGAGTTGTATGAGCTGTTTATATATTTTGGATATTAACTCCCTTGTGGGTCATATCATTTGCAAATATTTTCTCCCATTCAGTAGGTTGTCCTTTCTTTTTGTCAGTGGTTTCCTTTGCTGTGCAAAAGCTTTTAAGTTTAATTAGGTTCCATTTGTTTATTTTTGCTTTTGTTTCCTTTGCCTTAGAAGACATATCCAGAAAAATATTGCAATGATTTATGTCAAAGAGTGTTCTGCCTAGGTTTTCTTCTGTGAATTTCATGGTTTCCAGTCTTACATTTAGCTCTGTAATCCATTTTGAGTTTATTTTTTTATATGGTTTGAGAAAATGTTCTAATTTCATTATTTGACATGTAGCTGTCCAGTTTCCTCAGTACTACATATTGAAGAGACTGTCTCTTCTCCATTGTATATTCTTGCCTCCTTTGTCATAGATTAATTGACCATAAGTGTGTGGGTTTATTTCTGGGGTCTCTGTTCTGTTCCATTGATCTATGTGTCTGTTTTAGTGCCAGTAGCATACTATTTTGATTACTGTAGCTTTGTAGTATACTCTGAAGTCAGGGAGCATGAGATCTCCAGCTCTGTTCTTTCTCAAGATTGTTTTGGCTATTCAAGATCTTTTGTGTTTCCATACAAATTTGAAAATTATTTCTTCTAGTTCTATGAAAAATGCCATGGGTATTTTGGTAGGGATTGCATTGAATCTGTAAATCGTCTTAGGTAGTATGGTCATTTTAACAGCATTAATTTTTCCAGTCCATGAACATGGTATACCTTTCCATCTATTTGTGTCATCTTCAGTTTCTTTCATCAGTGTCTTTTACTTTTCCAGGAACAGGTCTTTTACCTCCTTATTTTTATTCCTAGGTATTTGACTCTTTTTGATATGATTGTAAATGAGATTATGTTCTTAATTTCTCTGATACTGTATAGAAACGCAACAGATTTCTGTATGTTAATTTTGTGTCCTGCAATTTTACCAAGTTCATTGCACTCTGTTTTTGGTGGTGTCTTCAGGGTTTTTTAACGTATTGTATCATGTCATCTGCAAATAGTGCCAGTTTTACTTCTTCTTTTCCAATTTGGATTCCTTTTATTTATTTTTTCTTGTCTTACTGTGTGGCTAGGACTTCCAGTACTATGTTGAATAAAAGTGGTGAGACTGGGGATCCTTGTCTTATTCCTGATGTTAGAGGAAATGCTTTCAGCTTTTCACCATTGAGTTTGATGTTAGCTTCGGACATATCATTTATGGCCTTTATTATGTTGAGGTATGTTCCCTCTCTACCCACTTCGTGGAGAGTTTTTATCATAGATGGATGTTGAATTTTGTCAAAAGCTTCTTCTGCAACTATTGAGATGATCATATGGGTTTTATTCTTCAATTTGTTAATGTGGTGTATTGCACTGATTTTGTAGATATTGAACTACACTTGCATCTCTGGGATAAACCCCAATTGCTTGTGGTGTATGATCATTTTAATGTACTGTTGGGTTTGCTTTGCTAATATTTGAGGATTTTTGTATCTAAGTTCATCAGTGATATTGGCCTGTAATTTCTTTATTTTTTGTGATATATTTGTCTGGTTTTGGTATAAGGGTGATGCTGGTCTCATAGAATGAGTTTGGAAGTATTCCTTCCTCTGCAGTTTTTTTTTTTTTTAACATCTTTATTGGAGTATACTTGCTTTACAAAGGTGTGTTAGTTTCTGCTTTATAACAAAGTGAATCAACTATACATATACATATATCCCTATATCTCCTCCCTCTTGCGTCTCCCTCCCACCCTCCCTATCCCACTGCTCTAGGTGGTCACAAAGCACCAGCTGATCTCCCTGTGCTATGTAGCTGCTTTCCACTAGCTGTTTTACATTTGGTAGTGTATATATGTCCATGCCTCTCTCTCACTTCATCCCAGCTTACCTTTCCCTCTCCCTGTGTCCTCAAGTCCATTCTCTACGTCTGCATCTTTACTCTTGTCCTGTGCCTAGGTTCTTCATGACATTATTTTTTTCTTAAATTCCATATATATGTGTTAGCGTACAGCATTTTTTTTCTCTTTCTGACTTACCTCACTCTGTATGACAGATCTAGGTCCACCCACCTCATTACAAATAGCTCAATTTCGTTTCTTTTTATGGCTGAGTAATATTCTATTGTATATATGTGCCACATCTTCTTTATCCATTCATCCGATAATGGACACTTAGGTTGTTTCCATCTCCTGGCTATTGTAAATAGAGCTGCAATGAACATTTTGGTACATGACTCTTTTTGAATTATGGTTTTCTCAGGGTATATGCCCAGTAGTGGGTTGCTGGGTCATATGGTAGTTCTATTTGTAGTTTTTTAAGGAACCTCCATACTCTTCTCCATAGTGGCTGTATCAATTTACATTCTCACCAACAGTGCAAGAGGGTTCTCTTTTCTCCACATCAGCTCCAGCATTTATTGTTTCTAGATTTATTGATAATGGGCATTCTGACTGGTGTGAGATGATATCTCATTGTAGTTTTGATCTGCATTTCTCTAATGATTAATGATGTTGAGCATTCCTTCATGTGTTTGTTGGCAGTCTGTATATCTTCTTTGGAGAAATGACTATTTAGGTCTTCTGCCCATTTTTGGATTGGGTTGTTTGTTTTTTTTTTATTGAGCTGCATGAGCTGCTTGTAAATTTTGGAGATAGTCCTTTGTCAGTTGCTTCAACTGCAAATATTTTCTCCCATTCTGAGGGTTGTCTTTTGGTCTTGCTTACGGTTTCCTTTGCTGTGCAAAAGTTTTGAAGTTTCATTAGGTCCCATTTGTTTATTTTTGTTTTTATTTCCATTTCTCTAGGAGGTGGGTCAAAAAGGACCTTGCTGTGAGTTATGTCATAGAGTGTTCTGCCTATGTTTTCCTCTAACAGTTTGGTAGTGTCTGGCCTTAAATTTAGGTCTTTAATCCATTTTGAGCGTATTTTTGTGTATGGTGTTAGCGAGTGATTTAATCTCATACTTTTATATGTACCTGTCCAGTTTTCCCAGCACCACTTATTGAAGAGGGTGTCCTTTCTCCACTGTACATTCCTGCCTCCGTTATCAAAGATAAGGTGACCATATGTGCGTGGGTTTATCTCTGGGCTTTCTATCCTGTTCCATTGATCTGTATTTCTGTTTTTGTGCCAGTACCATACTGCCTTGATTACTGTAGCTTTGTAGTATAGTCTGAAGTCAGGACACCTGATTCCTCCAGCTCTGTTTTTCGTTCTCAAGATTGCTTTGGCTATTTGGGGTCTTTTGTGTTTCCATACAAATTGTGAACTTTTTTGTTCTAGTTCTGTGAAAAATGCCAGTGGTAGTTTGATAGGGATTGCATTGAATCTGTAGATTGCTTTGGGTAGTAGAGTCATTTTCACAATGTTGATTCTTCCAATCCAAGAACATGGTATATCTCTCCATCTATTTGTATCATCTTTAATTTCTTTCATCAGTGTCTTATAATTTTCTGCATACAGGTCTTTTGTCTCCTTAGGTAGGTTTATTCCTAGGTACTTTATTCTTTTTGTTGCAGTGGTAAATGGGAGTGTTTTCTTGATTTCACTTTCAGATTTTTCGTCATTAGTGTATAGGAGTACCAGAGATTTCTGTGCATTAATTTTGTATCCTGCTACATTACCAAATTCATTGATTAGCTCTAGTCGTTTTCTGGTGGCATCTTTAGGATTCTCTATGTATAGTATCATGTCATCTGCAAACACTGACAGCTTTACTTCTTCTTTTCCGATTTGGATTCCTTTTATTTCCTTTTCTTCTCCGATTGCTGTGGCTAAAACTTCCAAAGCTATGTTGAATAAGAGTGGTGAGAGTGGGCAACCTTGTCTTGTTCCTGATCTTAGTGGAAATGCTTTCAGTTTTTCACCATTGAGGTTGATGTTGGCTGTGGGTTTGTCATATGTGGCCTTTATTATGTTGAGGAAAATACCCTCTATGCCTACTTTCTGCAGGGTTTTTATCATAAATGGGTGTTGAATTTTGTCAAAAGCTTTCTCTGCATCTATTGAGATGATCATATGGTTTTTCTCCTTCAATTTGTTAATATGGTGTATCACGTTGATTGATTTGCGTATATTGAAGAATCCTTGCATTCCTGGAATAAACCCCACTTGATCATGGTGTATGATCCTTTAAATGTGCTGTTGCTTTCTGTTTGCTAGTATTTTGTTGAGGATTTTTGCATCTATGTTCATCAGTGATATTGGCCTGTAGTTTTCTTTCTTTGTGACATCCTTGTCTGGTTTTGGTATCAGGGTGATGGTGGCCTCGTAGAATGAGTTTGGGAGTGTTCCTCCCTCTGCTATATTTTGGAAGAGTTTGAGAAGGATAGGTGTTAGCTCTTCTCTAAATGTTTGATAGAATTCGCCTGTGAAGCCATCTGGTCCTGGGCTTTTGTTTGTTGGAAGAATTTTAATCACAGTTTCCATTTCAGTGCTTGTGATTGGTCTGTTCATATTTTCTATTTCTTCCTGATTCAGTCTTGGCAGGTTGTGCATTTCTAAGAATTTGTCCATTTCTTCCAGGTTGTCCATTTTATTGGCATAGAGTTGCTTGTAGTAATGTCTCATGATCTTTTGTATTTGTGCAGTGTCAGTTGTTACTTCTCGTTTTTCATTTCTAATTCTATTGATTTGAGTCTTCTCCCTTTTTTTCTTGATGAGTCTGGCTAATGGTTTATCAATTTTGTTTATCTTCTCAAAGAACCAGCTTTTAGTTTTATTGATCTTTGCTATCATTTCCTTCATTTCTTTTTCATATATTTCTGATCTGATTTTTATGATTTCTTTCCTTCTGGTAACTTTGGGGTTTTTTTGTTCTTCTTTCTCTAATTGCTTTAGGTGCAAGGTTAGGTTGTTTATTTGAGATGTTTCCTGTTTCTTAAGGTATTACTGTATTGCTATAAACTTCCCTCTTAGAACTGTTTTGGCTGCATCCCATAGGTTTAGGGTTGTCGTGTTTTCATTTTCATTTGTTTCTAGGTAGTTTTTGATTTCCTCTTTGATTTCTTCAGTGATCACTTCGTTATTAAGTAGTGTATTGTTTAGCCTCCATGTGTTTGTATTTTTTACAGGTCTTTTCCTGTAATTGATATCTTGTCTCATAACGTTGTGGTCGGAAAAGATACTTGATACAATTTCAATTTTCTCAAATTTACCAAGGCTTTATTTGTGACCCAAGATATCATCTATCCTGGAGAATGTTCCATGAGCCCTTGAGAAGAAAGTGTATTCTGTTGTTTTTGGATGGAATGTCCTATAAATTTCAATTAAGTCCATCTTGTTTAATGTATCATTTAAAACTTGTGTTTCCTTATTTTTTATTTTAATTTTGGATGATCTGTCCATTGGTGAAAGTGAGGTGTTAAAGTCCCCTACTATGATTGTGTTACTATCGATTTCCTCTTTTATGGCTGTTAGCATTTGCCTTATGTATTGAGGTGCTCCTATGTTGGGTGCATAAATATTTACAATTGTTATATCTTCTTCTTGGACCGATCCCTTTATCATCTTGTAGTGTCCATCTTTGTCTCTTGTAATAGTCTTTATTTTAAAGTCTATGTTGTCTGATATGAGAATTGCTACTCCAGCTTTCTTTTGATTTCCATTTGCATGGAATATCTTTTTCCATCCCCTCACTCTCAGTCTGTATTTGTCCCTTGGTCTGAAGTGGGTCTTTTGTAGACAGCATATATACGGGTCTTGTTTTTGTATCCATTGAGCTAGTCTGTGTCATTTGGTTGGAGCATTTAATCCATGTATATTTAAGGTAGTTATCGATACGTATGTTCCTCTTACCATTTTCTTAATTGTTTTGGGTTTGTTATTGTAGGTCTTTTCCTTCTCTTGTGTTTCCTGCCTAGAGAAATTCCTTTAGCATTTGTGGTTAAGCTGGTTTGGTGGTGATGAATTCTGTTAGCTTTTGCTTGTCTGTAAAGGTTTTAATTTCCCCGTCAAATCTGAATGACTTCCTTGCTGGGTAGAGTCATCTTGGTTGTAGGTTTTTCCCTTTCATCACTTTAAATATGTCCTGCCACTCCCTTCTGGCTTGTAGAGTTTCTGCTGAAAGATCAGCTGTTAACCTTATGGGGATTCTCTTGTGTGGTATTTGTTGTTTTTCCTTGCTGCTTTTAATATTTTTTCTTTGTATTTAATTTTTGATAGTTTGATCAATATGTGTCTTGGTGTGTTTCTCCTTGGATTTATCCTGTATGGGACTCTCAATGCTTCCTGGACTTGATTGACTATTTACTTCCCCATATTGGGAAGTTTTCAACTATAATCTCTTCAAATATTTTCTCAGGCCCTTTCTTTTTCTCTTTTTCTTCTGGGATTCCTATAATTTAAATGTTGCTGTGTTTAATGTTGTCCCAGAGGTCTCTGAGACTGTCCTCATTTCTTTTCATTCTTTTTTCTTTATTCTGCTCTGTGGTAGTTATTTCCACTATTTTATCTTCCAGGTGACTTATGTGTTCTTCTGCCTCAGATATTATGCTATTGATTCCTTCTAGAGAATTATAATTTCATTTATTGTGTTGTTCATCATTGTTTGTTTGCTCTTTAGTTCTTCTAGGTCCTTGTTAAACGTTTCTTGTATTTTCTCCATTCTTTTTCCACGATTTTGCATCATCTTTACTATCATTACTCTGGATTCTTTTTCAGGTTGACTGTCTATTTCTTCTTCATTTGTTCAGTCTGGTGGGTTTGTACCTTGCTCCTTCATCTGCTGTGTGCTTCTCTGTCTTTTCATTTTGCTTCACTTACTGTGTTTGGGGTCTCCTTTTTGCAGGCTGCAGGTTCGTAGTTCCCACTGTTTTTGGTGTCTTCCCCCAGTGGCTAAGGTTGGTTCAGTGGGTTCCTGGTGGAGAGGACTGGTGCCTGTGTTCTGGTTGATGAGGCTGGATCTTGTCTTTCTGGTGGGCAGGACCGTGTTTGGTGGTGTGTTTTGGGGTGTCTGTGACATTATTATTTTAGGCAGCCTCTCTGCTATTGGGTAGGGTTGTGTTCCTGTCTTGCTAGTTGTTTGGCATAGGGTGTCCAGCACTGTAACTTGCTGGTCATTGAGTGGAGCTGGGTCTTAGCATTGAGATGGAGATCTCTGGGAGAGCCTTTGCTGTTTGATATTACATTGGTCTGGGAGGTCTCTGGTGGACCAGTGTCCTGAACTCAGCTCTCCCACCTCAGAGGCACAGGCCTGACACCCAGCTGAAGCACCAAGACCCTGTCAGCCACGTGGCTCAGAAGAAACGGGAGAAAGAAAGGAAGAAAGGAAGAAAGAAAGGAAGAAAGGAAGAAAGGAAGAAAAAATAATATAGTTATTAAAATTAAAAAAATATTAAAAATAGAAAAAAATTAAAAGTAATTAAAAAAGGGAAAGAAAAAAGAAGAGTGCAACTAAACCACAAACAAGTCCACCAATGATAACAAGTGCTAAAAACTATACCAAAAAAATAAATGGATAGACAGACGTAGGACAAATGGTAAAAGCAAAGCTATATAGACAAAATCACACAAAGAAATATATACATACACACTCACAAAAAGAGAAAAGGAAAAAAAATATATATCTTTTGGGAAGTCTGAGGTCTTCTGCCAGCGTTCAGTAGGTGTTCTGTAGGAGTTGTTCTACATGTAGATGTATTTCTGATATATTTGTGGGGAGGAAGGTGATCTCCATGTGTTACTCCTCTGCCATCTTGAAGGTCTCTCCTCTCTGCAGTTTTTTAAAATAGTTTGAGAAAGATAGGTGTCAACTCTTCTCTAAATGTTTGGTAGAATTCAACTGTGAAGCAGTCTGCTCCTGGTCTTTTGTTTTTTGGGGAGTTTGTAAAATTACTGATTCAGTTTCATTACTGGTAATTGGTCTGTTCATATTTTCTGTTTCTTCCTGTTTGTCTTGGGAGATTATACATTTCTAGGAATTTGTCGATTTCTTTTAGGTTGTCTATTTTATTTGTGTACAGTTATCCATACTAGTATTTTATGATTCTTTGTATTTCTGTGGTGTCAGTTGTAACTTCTCCTTTTTCATTCCTGATTTTATTGGTTTGGCCCCCCCCACCTTCTCTTTTTCTTGATGAACTGGCTAAAGCTTTATCAGTTTTGTGTATCTTTTCTTTCTTTAAAAAAATTAATTATTCTTTTTTGTGTGCATTGAGTCTTTGTTGCTGCACGCAGGCTTTCTCTCTTTGTGGCGTGTGAGGGCTGCTCTTCATTGTGGTGCATGGGCTTCTTATTGTGGTGGCTTCTCTTGTTGCAGAGCATGGGCTCTAGGTGTGCGCGCTTCTGTAGTTGTGGCACGCAGGCTCATTAGTTGTGGCACACGGGCTTAGTTGCTCCGCGGCATGTGGGATCTTCCCGGACCAGGGCTGGAACCTGTGTCCCCTGCATTGCAGGCAGATTCCTAACCACTGCACCACGAGAGAAGTCCCTTTGTATCTTTTCAGAGAACCACCTTTTAGTTTCATTGATCTTTTCTATTTTTTTTTTCTGCTCTGATCTTTATGACTTCTTTCCTTTCACTAACTTTGTGTTTTGTTATTTTTCTGGTTCCTTTAGGTGTAAGGTTAGATTATTTATTTTAGATTTTTCTTGTTTCCTGAGGTAGGCTTGCATCACTATAAACTTCCCTGTTAGAACTGCTTTTGCCGTGTCCCGTAGATTTTTGGATCATTTTGTTTTTGTTTTCATTTGTCTCCAGGTATTTTTTTAAACTTCTTCCTGATTTCTTCAATGATCCATTGGTTGTTTAGTAACATATTGTTTAGTCTCCATGTGTTTGTGTTTTTGCAGTTTTTTTTCTTGTTGTTGACTTCTAGTCTTAAAATGTTGTGGTCAGAAAAGATATTGGGTTGCCCAAAAAGGTCATTGGTTTTTCTGTAAGATCATACCAAAAACCTGAGTGAGCTTTTTGGCCAGCCCAGTACTTGCTCAATTTCAAATTTCTTAAATTTACCAAAACTTGTTTTGGGGCCTAGCATGTGATCAATCCTGGAGAATGTTCCATGTACACTTGAAAAGAATGTGTATTCTGCTGCTTTTGGATGTAATGTTCTCTGTATAGCTATTAAGTCAGTCTGGTCTGGTGTGTCATTTAGGCCAGTGTTTCCTTATTTATTTATTTTTGGTCTGAGTCATCTCTCCATTAATGTAAGTGGGATTTAAAGTCTCCTACTATTACTGTGTTACTGTCAGTTTTTTCCTTGATGTCTGTTAATATTTGCTTTATGTATTTAGGTGGTCCTATATTGGGTGTGTATATATTTACACTTCTTCTTGGTTTGAGCCTTTGATCATTATGTAATGTCCTTCTTTGTCTCTTGTAACTGTCTTTGTTTTAAAATCTATTTTATCTGACATAAGTATTGCTACCCTGGCTTTATTTTTATTTCCATTTTCATGGAGTATTTTTTTCATCCTCTCACTTTCAGTCTGTGTCTGTATTTAGATCTGAAGTGAATCTTGTAGGCAGCATAGATATGGGTTTTGTCTGTTCAGTCACCCTATGTCTTTTTTTTTTTTTTTTTAACATCTTTATTGGGGTATAATTGCTTTACAATGGTATGTTAGTTTCTGCTTTATAACAAAGTGAATCAGTTATACATATACATATGTTCCCATATCTCTTCCCTCTTGCGTCTCCCTCCCTCCCACCCTCCCTATCCCACCCCTCCAGGCTGTCACAAAGCACCAAGCCAATATCCCTGTGCCATGCAGCTGCTTCCAACTAGCTATCTACCTTACTACGTTTGTTAGTGTGTATATGTCCATGACTTTCTCTCGCCCTGTCACAGCTCACCCTTCCCCCTCCCCATAACCTCAAGTCCGTTCTCTAGGAGGTCTGCGTCTTTATTCCTATGTCTTTTAAAAAAATCTTTATTGGGGTATAATTGCTTTACAATGTTGCATTAGTTTCTGTTGTACAACGAAGTGAATCAGCTATAAGTATACATATATTCCCATATCCCCTCCCTCTTGAGTCTGCCTCCCATCCTCCCTATCCCACCCCTCTAGGTTGTCACAAAGCATCGAGCTTATCTCTGTATGCTATGCAGTAGCTTCCCACTAGCCATCCATTTTACATTTGGTAGTGTATATGTGACAGTGCTACTTTCTCACTTCATTCCAGCTTCCTCTTCCCTGCTCCCATGTCCTCAAGTCCATTTTCTACATCTGCATATTTATTCCTGCCCTGCCACTGGGTTCATCAGTACTGTTTTTTTAGATTCCATATATGTGCGTTAGCATACAGTAGTTGTTTCTCTCTTTCTGACTTACTGCACTCTGTATGACAGACTCTGGGTCCATCCACCTCATTACAAATAACTCAGTTTCCTTCCTTTTTCATCCTATGTCTTTTGACTGGAGCATTTAGTCCATATTCATTTAAAGTAATTATTGATAGGTATGTACTTAGTACCATTTTGTTAATTGTTTTGGGCTTGTTTTGTGATTCTTTTTTGTTCTTTTAATTTCTTCTCTTCTCTTGTGATTTGATGACTGTCTTTAGTATTATGTTTGGATTCCTTTTTCTCTGTGTGTATCTATTAAAGATTTTTGATTTGTGGTTACCATTTTGTTTATATGTAGCAATCTGTATACATACATGATTATTTTAAGTTGCTGATCTCTTAATTCCAAATACATTTGAACAACCCTGCTTTTTTACTCCCCTTCCCTCATGATTGCTGTTTTCAACGTCATATTTTACATCTGTGTGTTTGGTGTTGCCCTTAACTGCTTATTGTGGATATAGATGATTTTTACTACTCTTGTCCTTTAACTTTCCTACTAGCTTTGTATGTAGTTGGTTTATTACCTTTAATGTATGTTTGCCTTTACTGATGGGCTTTTTCCTTTCATAATTTTCCTGTTTCTAGTTGTGGCCTTTTCTTTTTTGCTTAGAGAGGTCCCTTTGACATTGCTTGTAAAGCTGGTTTGGTGGTGCTGAGCTCCTTTAGCTTTTGCTTGTCTGTAAAACTTTAGATTTCTCCAGCAAATCTGAATGAAAGCCATGCTGGGTAGAGTGTACTTGGTTGTAGGTTCTTCCCCTTCATCATTCTAAATATATTGTGTCACCTCTTTCTGGCCTGCAGAGTTTCTGCTGAAAAGTCAACTGATGGCCTTATGGGAGTTCCCTTGTACACAACTTGTTGATTTTCCCTTGCTGCTTTTGATATTCTCTCTTTATCTTTGCCGTTTTAATTACAGTGTGTCTTGGTGTGGGCCTCTTTGGGCTGATCCTGTTTGGGTCTCTGTGTGCTTCCTGGACTTGGATGTCTGTTTCCTTTCCCAGGTTAGGGACATTTTCAGCTATTAGGTTTTCAAATATGTTTTCTGCCCCTTTGTCTCTCTCTCTTCTCCTTCTGGGACCCCTATCATGTCAATATTGGTACACTTAATGTTGTCACAGAGATCTCATAAACTGTTCTCATTTTTTTTTTCTTTTTTTTTGTTCAGCTTCAGTGATTTCCACTACCCTGTCTTACAGCTCACTGATCTGTTCCTCTGTATCATTTAATTAACTCGATTCCTTCTAGTGTATTTTTCATTTCATTTATTGTATTTTTCACCTCTGTTTTTGGTTTTTTATATTTTCTAACTCTTTGTTAGAAACGTCTGACTTCTCACTCTTTTCATCCAGTCTTCTCCCGAGTTCTTTGATCATCTTTATGATCATTACCTTGAACTCTTTCTCAAGTAGTTTGCCTATCTCCACTTCAGTTAGTTCTTCTAGGGTTTTGTCTTGTTCCTTCATTTGGAACATGTTTCTCTGTCACCTCATTTTGCTTAATTTGCTGTTTTTATTTCCATGTTTCGTCGAGGTTGATTCTGTTTCCCGACCTTGGTGAAGTGGCCTTTTGTAGGAGACATCCTATGAATCCCAGCAGCGCACTCCCTTCTGGTCACCAGAGCTGTATGCTCTAGGGGTGTCCCCTCTGTGGGCTGCGTGGGTCCTTCTGTTGTGGTGGGCTGGCTACTATGGGCAGCCTGGTAGTCATGGCTGGCCCCTGATCTGGTTGTTTGCCAGGCCCTGCCTTGTGTGGAGGCTGCTGGACACTGGGTGGTAGGGCCAGGTCATGATGCAGCTGGTTGTGGAACCCTGGCAGGCCCCAGGGCTAATGCCAGCTCACTGGTGGGCAGAGCTGGGTTCTGAGGTGGGTGGTTGTGGGGCTAGGTCTTCCCAGATCTAGTGTTGGCCTGCTAGCGGGGGGGGGGGGGGGGGCGGGCAGGTGGCTGGTTCCTGACATGGCTGGCTGTGGGTTCCAGGGTGTCCCAGAGCTGGTGCTGGCCCACTGGTGAGTGGGGCTGGATCCTGGGGTGGCTGGCTGAGGAGTCTAGGATATCTTAGAGCTGGTATTGGCCTGATGGTGGGTGGGGCTGGGACCCAGGAGGTGCCACTGCTTGTGCTGGTTCACTGGTGGGTGCAGCTGGATCCTAGGGGCTCTGGCTGCAGGGCTCTGGGGGTCCTGAAGCTGGTGTCAGCCTGCTGTGAGTGTGGTTGTCTCTCAGGGCCATTGGCCAAAGGGCACAAGGTGTCCCAGAATGGAGTTGGCCTGCTGGTGGGCAGAGCTGGAGCCTGGTGGGTCTTGAGGCTGGTGCTGGCCTGCTAGTGTGTTGCCTGGGTTCTGACAAGGCAGGCTGCTGGGCTTTAGTGGTCTTGGGGCTGGTGCCACCTGCTGGTGTGTGTGGCTGGGGCCCTGGAGATCCTGGGGCTAGTGCCTGCCCACTAATGGGTGAAGCCGGGTTGTGAGGCTAGTGCTGGCCCACTGGTCAGCAAAGCTGGGTTGTGGGGTCTCTGGATGCAGGGCCCATTGGTCCCAGAGCTGGTGTCAGACCGCTGGTAGGAGGAGCTGTTTCCTGACGCAGCTGCATGTGGGGTCAGCCCACTGGTGAGTGGGGCCTGATTCCGTGGTGGCTGGCTGAAGGGCCCAAGGTGTCTCAGACCTAGTATTGGACTGTCTGTGGGTGGGGTTGGGGCCCAGTGGGTCCTGGGGCTGGTGCTGGACTACTGGTCAGTGGGCTGGGTCCTGCCACGGCAGGCTGTGCAGCTGTGGTTGTGCTGGGCTGGTGTCTGTTGGTGGGCAGGGCTGGGACCCTTTTCGTTGGAGTCCTTAGGGTTTTTTAATATACAGTGTCATGTCATCTGCAAACAGTGACAGTTTTACTTCTTCCTTTCCAATTTGGATGCCTTATATTTCTTTTTCTTGCCTAGTCGCTGTGGCTGGGACTCCTAATATTCTCTTGATAGAAGTGATGAAAGTGGTCATCCTTGTCTTGTTCCTGATCTTAGAGGAAAAGCTTTCAGCTTTTCACCATTGAGTATGATGTTAGCTGTGGGTTTGTCATATATAGCTTTTATTATGTTGAGGTATGTTGCCTGTATACTCACTTTGGTGAGAGTTTTAAAAATTATATATGGATGTTGAATTTTGTCAAAAGCTTTTTATGCATCTTTTGAGATGATCATATGCTTTTTATCCTGATTTCTTATGTGGTGTATCACATTGATTTGCAGATGTTTGAGCCATCCTTGCATCCCTTAAATCGCACTTAATTATGGTGTATGATGCTTTTAATGTATCATTGGATTCAGTTTCCTAGTTTTCTTGAGAATTTTTGCTGCTGAATTCATCAGTGATATTGGCTTGTAATTTTCTTTTTTTTGTACTTTTTTTCTTTTGGTATTATGGTTATGCTGGTCTTGTTAAAATGAGTTTGGAATCGTACCTTCCTCAGTTATTTGGAATAGTTTTAGAAAAGTATGTATTAACTCTGTTTTAAATGTTTGGAAGAATTCACCTGTGAAGCCATCTAGTCCTGGATTTAGTTTGGGAGTTTTTTGATTACTGATTAATTTCATTGTTAGTAATTGATTTCTTCATGATTTAGTTTTGGAAGATTGTATATTTCTAGGAATTTATCCATTTCTTCTAGGTTGTCCAATTTGTTGGTGTATTATTTTTCCTAGTATTCTCTCATGATCCTTTGTATTTTGTGGTATTAGTTGTAACTTTTCTTCTGTCATTTCTGATGTTATTTATTTGGGCCCTTGCTCTTTTTTTTTTTTTTCTTGATTAATCTGGCTGAAGGTTTATCAGTTTTGTTTGTCTTCTCAAAGAACCAACCAGCTCTTCATTTTATTGATATTCCCTATTTTTTTAGTCTCTATTTTATTCTCTCTGATTTTTATTATTTCCTTCCTTCTCCTAACTTTGGACTTTGTGTGTTTTTCTTTTTCTAGTTTCTTAAGTTGTAAAGTTAGTTTGAGATTTTCCTTGTTTCTTGAGATAGGCTTGTATAGCTACAAACTTTCTTCTTAGAACTGCTTTTCCTGTGTCCTGTGGATTTTGGAACATTGTGGTTTTATTTTCATTTGTTTCAAGACTTCCTCTTTGATTTCTTTGTTTACCCATTGGTTGTTTAGTCTCCACATGTTTTTGCGTCTTCCTCTTGTAATTGATATCTAGTTTCATACTGTTGTTGTAAAAGACACTTGATATGATTTTAGTCTTAAATTTATTGAGACTTGCTTTGTGGCCTAACATGTGATCTGTCCTGGAGAATGTTCCATGTGCACTTGAAAACAAAGTGTATTCTGCTGTTTTTGGTTGAAATGTCCTGTGTCTATCTACTAAGGTCAATCTAGTCAAATGAGTTATTTAAGGCTCATGTTTCCTTATTGATTTTCTCTCTGGATGGTCTATCCATTAATGTAAGTAGGGTATTAAAGTTTCCTACTATTATTGTATTGCTGTCAATTTCTTTCTTTAAGTCTGTTAATATCTGTTTTATGTATTTAGGTGCTCCTGGGTAGGTGCATATGTATTTACAAATGTTATGTCCTGTTGTTGGAGTTGAACATTATGTAATGCCCTACTTTGTCTTTTGTTACAGTCTTTGTTTTAAAGTGTATTTTGTCTGATTATAAGTATTGCTAACCCAGCTTTCTTTTCATGTCCAGTTGAGTGGAATATCTTTTTCCCTTTCTTCACTTTCAGTCTGTGTGTGTGTGTTTAGATCTGAAGTGGGTATATAGGCAGTATATAGTGAGTCTCATTTTTTTTAAAATCCATTCAGCTACTCTGTCTTTTGATTGGAGAATTTAGCCTTTTCATTTACATTTATAGTAATTATTGATAGGCATGACTTTTTGCCATTTTATTAATTTTTTTCTGGTTGTTTTTGTAGTGCTTCTTTGTTTCTTTTTTCTTGTTCTTTTCCTTTGTGGTTTGATGACTTTTATTAGTCTTATGTTTGGATTCCTTTCTCTTTTTCGTGTATGTATCTATTATAAGTTTTTAGTTTTGGTTATATGTTTGTTATATGTAACAACATATATATACGGCGGTTTATCTTAAGTTGATGGTTGCCTAACTTCGCAAGTATTCTACAAACTCTATCCCCCCTCCATGTTTCATAATTAACATTAAAAAAATTTTTTTTATCCCTCAACTAAATATTATAGTTATGGTTGATTTTGACTTTTGTTTAACTTTCATACAAGCTTTTTAAGTAGTTGGTCCACTACATTTACTACATATTTGCCGTTACCAGTGAGATTTTTTTCTTTCATATATTTTCTTAGTTTTAGTTATGGCTTTTTGTCTTCAGCTTAAAGAAGTTCCTTTAACATTTTTTTGTAAGGCTGGTTTAGTGGTAATGAATTCCTTTATCTCTTGCTTGTCTGGGAAACTCTTTATTGCTCCTTAAATTCTGTAGGATAACCTTGCTAGGTAGAGTATTCTTGGTTGTAAATCTTTTCCTTTCAGCCCTTTGAATATATCATGCCACTCCCTTCTTGCCTAGTAAGTTTATACTGAATAATCTAATAGTTTTTTTGGGTTTCCCTTGTATACAATAAATTGTTTTTCTCTTGCTGCTTTTAAGAGTCTCTCTTTATCCTTAACTTTTACCATTTTAATTATAATGTGTCTTGGTGTGGTTCTTTTTAGGTTCATCTTATTTGGAACTTTTTGGGCTTCCTGGAGCTGAATATTTGTTTCCTTTCCCAGGTTAGGATAGTTTCCTGCCATAATATCTTCAAATAATTTATCTGGCCCTTTCTCTCTCTCTCTTCTCCTTCTGGAAGCCCTATAATGTGAATGCTATCCTGCTTGATGTTGTCCCAGAGGTCTCTTAAGGTATCCTCCCTTTTAAAAATTCTTTTTCCATTTTGCTGCTCTGTCTGGGTGATTTCCATTGCTTTGTCTTTTAGCTCACTGATTTGTGCTTTTACTTCATCCAGTCTGCTGTTAAGCCCATCAAGTGTCTTTTTCAGTTCAGTTATAATCTCTGTTTGGTACTTTCTTACATTCTGTATGTCTTTGAAGTTATCACTGTGTTCATCCATTCTTCTCCAGAGATCAGTGAGCACCTTTATGACCATTGCTTTGAATCCTTTATAAGGTAGGTTGCTCATCTGCATTTTGTTAGGGTCTTTTTCTGAGGGTTTGTCTTCTTTGGTTTGGAACATCTTCCTCTGTCTCTTCTTTTTGCCTGACTCTTTGTGTTTGTCTGTATGTATTAGGTGAAAGGGATACCTCTCCCAGTCTTGAAGGTGTGATCTTGTGTAAGAGATGATCTGTGAGGCCCAGAAGTGCAATCTCCCCTGGCCTTCAGAGCCCAGAGCTCAGGGGGCATCCCTCATGCCGCCTGTGTGCCCTCGCGGCTATGGTGGGGCCGCGCTGCTGCACTGAGAGCGTGGGGTGTGGAGCACCCCCTCCGGTGCTGGCTGGCTAGAGGGAGAGCACCAGAAGTGGTGCCCGCCAGTTCTGTCACCAGCAAGTTAGAATGAGATTACAAAAATGGCACCCAACAACGCTTCCATCCCCAGAGAAAGTCCCTGCAGGTTCCTGCCTTTGCAGCAGCCACTTTGGGCTTCGTTAGTGGTTCTCCCTCCCTTATGGTCCTGGCACTTTCCACACTGTCGCTTTTGTGCTGGATCTCAGGGTGAGTGGTCTGCATGCCTTTAGGAGCAGGTTCTCAGTTCCCTACAGTTCTGTGGTTCCCCTGGACTTAATCCCTGTTGCTTTTCAAAACCAGACATTTTGGGGCTTCTTTTTATGGTGCCGGACCCAGGGGCCTGATGTGTGGCAAGTCCCATCCCTCCGCAAGGGGAAATTGCATGTTTTTGGGGTCCCTTCCCAACTGTGGGACACCATGCCCGGGGTGGAGTCCCGGGCGAGTCTGAGTCTCTGCCTCTTCCTAGTCTCAGTGCATCTCTTTATCTTTTGTTACGGAGCCGCTGTTCATGTAGCCCTTGGGTCCTTTTCCGAGGATAGTTATTCCATATGTAGCTGTCGATTTGTTGTGTCCATGGAAGGAAGGAAGTTTGGGGTCTTCCTGTGCTGCCATCTTGAACTCCCGATTTCCATGATACACTTTAAAAAAGATTTAGTATGCCCGTGAACTTTCTTCCTTTCTAAACTATAAGCTTTGGATCAGGAACTACATTTCATTCTTCTGTGTGTCCCCCTTGTATCTCTACCTGCTGGGTGCTTAGTAAACACAGGACAGAATGATGCAGTGCTGATCTGGTATAAGAGAGCAGTTACTTCCAAGTTATGTTAAAAGCTCTCAGGCTCACTAAAAAATTACTCGCGGACACAAATCAAGCTGCCTGCACGTACATTAAAGCAGGGACACTAAGAACCACCACGAGGCAACACCATCTTAGCTAAGGAAACAAAGTTTAAAGTAGTGCTGTTTTATTTATTGGGTTGGCCCAGAAGTTCATTCAGGTTTTTCTATAAGATGTTACGGAAAAACCCGAATGAACTTTTTGGCCAACCCAATATGTGAATGTATTCTAGTTGACACAGTCATTCAGAATGGACTTGCTGCTAATTAGTGGAGCATTTCAGTGAAGTTTTTAATAAATTCCTGATTTCTGTGACTTGTCTAATTAGGCTAGGCTGTGTTGAACACAATCCCTGTTTCTTAGTTATCAAGTTATAAAAAAATGTGTTTATACTGTCTGTCTGCATCACCACCTGGCTGCAGAGTCTCCAGGAGCACCTCTGCTCTCTTCCTGTTCACTCTCATTTTAAGAACAAATCCCTACCATTCATCAAAGGTACATCATGCTGGTGGGGGTAGGGGAAATATTACTAGCACTGCTGCTGTAACCACTCCTCATCCCACCCCATGCTAATGGGAGCTAGAGTTTGACGGGCACTCTTACGTTGCACTGTATTCTGAGCAATGTATGCGTGCTGTTCCACTTAATCCGATGAGACAGGTGCCATTATCACCCCTAGTTTTTTGGGGGGAGTTCAGAGAGGTTAACTGTCATGCTAAGATCACACAGCTTGGAAGAGTTGGGAGTGGGGAATAGGCTTTTTTCCCTTAAGGCTACATTCAATGGACTGAAAAGTAATCAGAGCCTACTGATATGAGAAAGCCATTCCCCTAGAATGAGAGCACAGGCTAAACATTACCATCTTGTTTGTGAATAAGAGCTAGAGGGTGGTGGTTGGAGGTGGGGGGAAGGAGTCCGGAATGATCATCAGCTGAGAGTTACCTGTGGTTCAGGTAGAAAGTAGTGCAGGTGCCAGAATTATGATCAAAAGTGATTACTGTGTGGTCGCATTACTGAAATGTGACCACACAGTAATGACAAGGCACGTATGTATACTGGAGAGGAGGAAATAATGGCAAAGTTACAAATTCTCCTAGGTAGATAGAGCTTCCCTGTTTATATGTCTTGTATGAGCATCTTTAGACCATTCACAATATAGGGACTCCACGCAGTTGCCCATGTGTCTCTTTAGAACATAGTAAGGGTGTGTGTGTGTGTGTGTGTGTGTGTGTGATTTCGAAAATTTCTACAAATACCTTCTGATTAGAAAAAAGACAGTTGTTACGTTAAAAATTTGTAACGAGAACCATTTTATTCTCAAAGCAGTTGAAGCAGTGTAGCTCTAAATAGGGTCTTTTCTCAGCTATTTAGCAAGTCACGGGTACACACACCACACATAGGCTAGGCTTCCAGACTGTGTAGTATTTAGCCCTATTCAGTCAACATATTTGATTCCCTGGCAGCCAGTATCTGATTGGAAGAGAAGGTACACATTAGGACTGTTAAGATTAAGGTCAAAGATTCTTCTAGGGACTACGATAAGTGATAGGAGCTTTCCATGCTCATACAAGTTTCTGTTACTTAGAAACTTGTGTTAACCTAGAAAATTATGCTACAAAACACAGCTGTGTAAATATCAATACTTTTTGAAAGTGTCTTAAGTTGTGTGTGTGCATGTGGGTTTTAAAACTGGAATTTTCAGTATCACACCCCAGGAAAAAGATATGTAAGCTAGATAATAAAAATTATTTACAAAAGTAGAAGAAATTGTGAGCCAGTGAACTGGTTTTACAAAAACTAGATTCACTGCAGTTCCTATAAACCATGCTGCATCTAGCCTCGCATCATCTAACAGATGGGGGGACTGTTTCTTCTCTCCAGGCACAATATTGCGAATGGGTCTTTCTCCCCAGACTTCACTTCTCTGTGAACTTTCCCTGATGAACTCAAGAGACTCCTTTCCTTGTGCCCACTTCTTTCAGCCCAACAGAATGGCTGTGAGATTGAATGTGCACTTCGAGCTCCTTACTGCTTCCTAGGTCTTTTGCAGATGCATTCATCATCCCTCCTTGCTTGCAGTTTAGTCTCCTCAAGGGTAGGGATTAGGTGGTTCTTTGTTCCTTCTCCCACAGCACAGTGTATGTGGTTTTCACTGCATGAGGTTAATACACCTTGGCAGCTGGCATTTTATCCTTTCGTCACCACTCAGGAACCAGCACATGGTCTTGCACTCAGTAGGAAATCAATAAATACTTCGTTGATTAATAATTGCTAAAGCGAATCCCTGCATCTGTTGAGTTCAGTGACCGTTTCTGATTATGAATGGGAAAGGGTTCTGTTGGGGGTGGAGTGATAGCAAAGTCCCCCTTGACGCTCTCGCATCCATTTAATCACAAATAACACCCCTCTCCTTTTAAACTTGCGTTCTGTTAACATTATTGGCAAGTATGTAGGATTATATGAAAATTTGAAGAACATATACTGAAATAAAGGTGAAAAATTATAATGACTTTGGAGCAAAATCATGTTTCCTGTAGCCTCTATCCCACTATTTCTGGGGTCTGGGTAGTGTGTCTAGCAGTGTCTCATGAGGGGGCTGTACCCAGCTGATTGAATTAGAAACTGAAAAAAAGATTTATCAAGCATTTCGTGTCACACATTTTTGAGATGTATCAATACTGGAACTTCCAGCTATGTTTTTTTATGGCCCCATATTTTATAAAACTGTGGAAGATATTGAACCTTTGCACAAGGATCTCAGTCACAGTGATAGAACACGATGTAGGATAGGGCTGTGCTGACAGTTCAATTTGGAGGGTGGATCTCCTGCCCTTTCCCCTGTTTCCTTCTGGCTGCTTTTTCTATTTTCCTGTGAGGTTCTTCCCGGGGAATAGAGAAGTAAGTCAACAAAAAGCAAGTATAAAAGGGGGATTTATGACTTTCTATACCTAAAGCTCATAGCTTTTTCCTTTAATGCTGTATTGACTCATCTTTTTTTTCCTCTTTAAGTCATTCTTATCAGTTGCAGATGACCTGTGGGGAAGGAAGACTCTTTAGACCTTGTTTGCCTCTCAGCAGAGAACCTACCTGCATCTCACGGAGGGCTCCTTTCTCTCCCCTTAGTTTTTCTGTCTTATGTGGATAGACCCTGCCCAGACGACTCTTTCATTTATTTTTAAAAAATTAACATACAGTAAACCTTTTTTTTGTTTTTTGTTTTTGTTGTACGTTACGTGAGCTTTAACACATACATAAATTTTTATATCCACTACCACAATCAGGACACAGAACAGTTCCATCACCCCCAAAACTTATTCATTTGGCCTTTTTGTAGTCACACTCTCCCTTCACCCCAACCCTGGGCAGCCTCTGATCTGTTCTCCATCACTGTAGCTTTGTCTTTTCTAGAAATGTCATGTAAATACAGTCACTCAGTATAATGCCTTTGAGGTTTATCCATGTTCAATAGTGTGTATCAGTAGTTCCTTTTCATTGGTGAGTAGTATTACATTTATGGATATACCACAGCTTACTTATCCATTCACCTGTTGAAGGAAATTTCATTTATTTCCAGTTTTTGGTGATTTTTCAATAGAGCTGCTATAAACATACAGGTTTTTGTGTGAGTATGTGTTGAATTCTCTAGTGTAAATCCCTAGGAGTAGAATTGTTGGATCATATAGTAATTGTATGTTTAATGTTATAAGAGACTGCCAAACTGTTCTCCAGAGTGGCATGGTGGTGCTATTTTGCATTCCCATCAGAAACATACGAAAGTTCCAATTACTCCGCATCCTTGTCAACGCTTAATAGTGTCAGTACCTTTTATTTTAGTCTTTCTAGTAGGTGTTTAGTGGTATCTCATTTTGGTTTTAATTTCATTTCCCTAGCGGATAATGATGCTAAACATCATTTCATCTGCTTATTTGCCATCTGTGTGTCCTTTTTGGTGAAGTGTCTATTTCCATCTTTTGCCCATTTAAAAAGTTGGATCGTTTGTTTGGTTTATTACTGTTGAGTTTTGAGAGTTCTCATATATTCTGATTCCAGGTCTTTTATCAGATATGTAATTTCCAGATATTTTCTCCTACTCTGTGGCTGGTCTCTTTTTTCTCTGAAGTGTTTTACAGAGCAAAAGTGTTCATTTTGGTGACGTCAACTTTTCAAGTTTTTTCTTTGATGGATTATACTTTCTCCCAGGTCATGTACATTTTCTCTAGTGTTATTTCTAAAAGTTTTATAGTTTTACATTTAAATCTGTGATCTGTTTTGAGTTACTTTTTGAATAAAGTATGAGGCTTAGGTTGAGGGGTTTTTTTTTTGCACATGGGTGTCCAGTTGTTCCAACACCGTTTGTTGAAAAGCCTATCCTTTCTCAATTGAATTTTCTTTATACATTTGTCAAAAATCAACTGGCCATACTTGAGACTTTTTCTGGACTTGCTATTCTGTTCCATGAATTTGTTCCTTCACCAGTACCACACTGTTTTGATTACTGTAACTTTAATGTCAGTCTTAAATTGAATGGTTTGAGTTTTCCAGCTTTATTCTTATTTTTCAGAATTGTTTTTGTCTATTCTAGTTCCTTTGCCTTTTCACATAAATTTTTAGATTCAGCTTACTGGTTTCAACAAAAAAGCTTATAGTGATTTTGATTGCATTGAATCTATAGATTTAGGTAGAATTGACACTTCAACTACAGTTGACCCTTGAACAATGTAGGGGCTGGGGTGCTGACCCTCGGTGCAGTCAAAAATCTGCTTATAACTTTATAGTTGGCTCTCTATATCTGTAGTTCCACATCTGCGGATTCAACCATCCATGGATCATATAGAACTGCATATGTATTTATTGAGAGAAATCCTCATATAAGTGGACCTGCACAGTTCAAACCCATGTTGTTCAAGGGTCAGCTATATACTGAATTTTCCAATTCATAAACATGGTGTATTTCTCTGTTTAGGTCATCTTTGATTTATTTTATTAAGGACAGTCTCTGTATTTTCATTAGTGTTTTTAGATCATCTACACTCAAAATTATTATCAATGTGTTTATATTTAGGCCCACCATTTTATTATTCTGTTGTCTCTTTTTCACTCTTCTTTTGCCCCTTTCCTGCCTCCTTTTGGATTATTTGAATATTTGTTAGCATTTCATTTAAATGTATCCATTGTTCCTGATCTTAGGGGGAAAGCCCTCAGTCTTTCACCATTAATTATGATGTTAGCTATGGTTTTTTCATAATGACCTTTTGTTGGATTGAAGAAGTTTCCTTTTATTCCTAGTTTGTTGAGTGTTTTTTCATTAGAGGTTGTTGGATCTTATGTATAGTGTTTTTTGTCTTGTGATGTCTTTATCTGGTTTTGATATCAAGGTAAGGCTTCTGATTTTTGTGGAAGTGTTATGAAAGAATGGTGTTAATTCTTTAAACATATGGTAGAATTCACTAGTTAAGCCATATGGGCCTGGGCAGTTCTTTGTGGGAAGTTTTTGGTTACTATTTCAATCTCCTTACTTATCGTAGACCTGTTCAGATTTTCTATTTTATCTTGAATCAGTATTAGTAGTTTCTTCCTAAGAACTTGTCCATTTCATGTAGGTTATCTAATTTGCTGGCAGCATTAAAAAAATTTTTTTACTTTTTTTTAAAAGAAACTTATTGGAGTATAGTTGATATACAATGTCATGTTAGTTTCTGCTGTACAGCAAAGTGAATCAGTTATGTATATATCTACTCTTTTTTAGATTCTTTTCCCATATAGGTCATCACAGAGTATTGGGTAGAGTTCCCTGTGCTAGACAGTAGGTCCTTATTAGTTATCTATTTTATATATAGTAGTGTATATGTCAATCCCAATCTCCAACTTATCTCCTCCCTCTCCCCCTGAGAGCATTTCTTTTATAGTAGGCCTCCTGGAAATGAATTCTCTTAGTTTTCAACCTCTGAAAATGTCATTCACCTTCATTTCCAAAGGATGTTTATAGAATTCTGGGTTGACAGTTCTTTTCTTTCAGCACTTTATAAATACTCGTTCTCCACTTTCTGACCTCCATGGTTTTTTCTGAGAAGTCATTTAAATCATTGTTTCCTATATATTTTCTAAAAATATTTATTTATTTATTTGGCTGTGTCGGGTCTTAGTTGCGGCATGTGGGATCTTCCTTGCGGCATGAGGGATCCTTTGTTGCAGCACACAGGCTCCTTGTTGCAGTGCACAGGCTTCTCTCTAGCTGTGGTACACGGGCTGCAGAGTGCACAGGCTCAGCAGGTGTGGCTCATGGGCTCTCTAGTTGTGGCATGCGGGCTTCAGAGTGCATGAGCTCAGTAGTTGCGGCACGTGGGCTTAGTGCCCCGTGACATGTGGGATCATAGCTCCCCAACCAGGGATTGAACCCACATCCCCTGCATTGGAAGGCGGATTCTTAAGCACTGGACCACCAGGGAAGTCCTCTGTTGCCTATATGTTACATGCTGTTTTCCTCTGGCTATTTTCAAGATCTTTTTCTTTGTCTTTAGTTTTTAGCAGTTATGATATGTCTGGGTATGGATTTCTTTGAGATTATCCTGTTTGGGGGTTTGCAGGGTTTTTTTAAACCGTCAGTTTAGGCCTTTTGACAAATACGGGAAGTTTTCAGCCAGTGTTTCTTCAAATATTTTTCCCACATAACACTCTTTCTTCTCTTCTTCTGGGGCTCTGACGACATGAATGTTAGACCTTTTGGTATTATTCTACGTGTCCCTGGGCTTCTGTCTATCTTTGTAATTCTTTGTTCATCCAGTGACATTTAAAATGTAGTATTATATTTTTCAGTTCTAAAATTTCCATTTGGTTCTTCTTCATGTCTTTTTTGAGGCAGGGCTAAAATTTTCTATCATTCCATTAGTTTCAGCAGTGTTCAGCCTTACTTCCTGGAACATGGTTATAATAGCTACTTTAAATGATTTGTTAGATAATTCCAATACCTATGTTATCCTGAGGTTGATGTCTTTTAATTGTCCTTTTCCTTGCAAGTTGAGAGTTATCTGGTTTTTCATACGCTGAGTAATTTCAAATTATCTTCTAGACATTTGGATATTATGTTGTGCTTTTCTGGGTCTTGTTTATATCTTACGGAGACTGTTTATTTTTTCTTTTGTAAGCGGACGATTGATCTGGTTGGAAGTTTTGATTTGCATTCCATGCGCTGTGTTTCTAACATCAGTTCAGTTTTCAAAACCTTTTCAGTGTCATTTGAATCTGTCCCGTGTGTGTATTCCATTGCCCAGTCTGGGACCTGAGCACTCATCTTTTCCAAAGTGCAAATCTCAAAGCTGTTGGCATGCTGTTTAGGATCAGATACATGGTTAACGGCTCAGAGGTGAGACCATATATTAATATACCACTTTGTGATAAATTCCCTTAGCTCCCTTCTCTCTGCAATCTCTCTGACAGTTTCTGATTCCCTGAGGCCCTCTTTTGCTGTCCTCCAGCCAGAAATACAGGACTGTGTTTCTCTTGCTCTGCTGTGTACTTTCTGTGACTGTGCAGATCCAAGCAGCAGAAGGCCAGTGAGGAAAAGAAGCAGTGGGGATTTATCCTCTTGTTTGTGGAACTATAGTTCTTCATAGAGAAAACCATTCCCCTTTCTCTGAGTTAGGTGCCTGCTCACCTCTGCTGTTGTTCTTTGGCTCTGTGGGGTTGTCTGGTGCTGAGGTAGGAGAGATCAGAAAAAAGCAAAACCAATACAGGGGATTTCTCTGAACAGTAGGAGATTAGGAGTTACTTTTTTTTTTGCTCCTTGGGCTGGAATGTGAGGGTTTCTCTTCCAAGTTCATTCTTTCCTTACCTAGTGAGCACTTCTGGGTGCTGGGCCTTTGAATTCAGCCCGGGTGATACCAGAGAGAACAAAAACAACAACGGAAAATTCACCACTGGTTTGGTGGTCCTCTGTGTTCTAGTTTTCTGCCTCAGTCTGCCAGCGACCATTGACTTTTCAGAGTTCTCAGGTACTCCATGTTTTCCACCCAGCTTTTATATTTACATGTAGTTAAAGAGGTAAGGTGGGTGTTCTTAATCCATCTTGCCTGGAACTGGAGTGTCCATATTAATCTTAACATCATCTTTTATAAAACAAACCCTGGCTACGATGGGCTTTACCAAGTCTGATTTTCTGAGATCGTAGGATGTGTTCATAACATGTATCATGGTATTCTCACATAATACTTATCATTTAATAAGCTTACTTTAATTTAAAGGAGAGATTAGCATACTGTTTCTGTAATGGGCCAAATGGTAAATCTTTTTAGTTCTGTGACCATACGATCCCTGACACAACTTCTTAACTTGGCTGTTGTTGTGTAAGAGCAGTCATAAACAATACAGAAACTAATGAAGATGGCTGTGTTCCAGTACAACTTTATTGACACTGACATTTGAATTTCTTATTCTTGTCATGTGTCACGAAGTATTATTCTTTTTATTTTTACTACCATTTCATAGGTGGTTGGCCAGATTTAACCCATGGACCAAAGTTTGCTGACACCTGGCTCTTGTCATGGATGGCTGTCTGACCCTAACCAACAACCGTTCTTGATCATAAGGGGTTATTTTTAACTCGTTATGGAGAAACATAGGTAGGAAAGCAACAGAAGTTCCAGAAATCTTACGGAGTGTTCATAGATGAAATATGTAAACCAAAGTAGCATTTCAGTCCTTTTCTGTGTTTCTTAGGTTGTGTAGAGAGTGAGGGCCTTTTACATTTTGTGTCAGCGTACCCCCATATTACTTAAAGCAAATGCTTTCATCCTCATTTTATGGATGAAAGAACTGAGGTGTGGAGAGGATTACACAGTCCAAGTCATGACTAGACTGGGGTTTGTATCCAAGCCAGTCCAGTACCGGCGCTGTTGCTTTTAACTCTAGGGCAGTGAAGATCTCCTTTCTCCAGTCTGACTTGTGTCCTTACAAAGAGGCCTTGTTGATAGCTGTGTAGGTCATTAAAAGACCTGGTACTTAAGACCTCTGTGTTCTGGTCTGGACTAGTTCATGTATCATTTGTTTCTCTGGGTCCTAATTTCTCTGCCTATAAAATAGGGGACTGGGCCAGCCAGTGTCTGTCTGTCATTGTGGGTTTCATGGGTTTTGTTTTGTGGATTTTTGGCAGCGAGCATCATAACCATGGACAGGGACCCTGGGAAGAGGTGGTGCCTGTAGGGCTGGGGAGAGCCATAAGGAGCAAGCCTGGCCCTGGACCACACTGTGATGGCTGTTGACTTAGAGCTCTGTAGCTATAAAGGAAAAGAGAATAAGCATAGCACTTCTTTTTTTTTTTTTTTTTAACATCTTTATTGGGGTATAATTGCTTTACAATGGTGTGTTAGTTTCTGCTTTATAACAAAGTGAATCAGCTATACATATACATATGTTCCCATATCTCTTCCCTCTTGCGTCTCCCTCCCTCCCACCCTCCCTATCCCACCCCTCCAGGCTGTCACAAAGCACCGAGCCAATATCCCTGTGCCATGCGGCTGCTTCCCACTAGCTATCTACCTTACTACGTTTGTTAGTGTGTATATGTCCATGACTCTCTCTCGCCCTGTCTCAGCTCACCCTTCCCCCTCCCCGTAACCTCAAGTCCGTTCTCTAGGAGGTCTGCGTCATAGCACTTCTTTTTTATCTTCAGTTTTTCACAGTATACTCCTAGACTGAACTTTGCTTGATTTAGTGTTCGCCACATAAGTTCGTGCCATTTTCTTTGAACTCTTATCAGTGGAAGTCAGCAATAAATGCTTAAGAATCTGTGGGTCTTGATGAGGTACTGGTATACCTTGTTTGAAGCCTGTTCTGCAAATAGTAAAGCATTTCTTAAAGACTTGATGGGGTAATATGAAAATGTTCGTTGCTTTCTTCGTTCACTCTAGCATTTTAAAAAGTTATTCACATCACATGACTTAATTATGTCATTGATTTAATGTTCTTTCAAATGTGATGAAAATGGAAAATGTTAAACAGTCATAAAAAATCAAAAAGAGGAGAAACGAAGTCACATTTGAGTGCTGCTTTGTGCTAGTGATTTTCGTACATGCTCTGGTAGAAAGTAGTCTCCTTTTACCATGATGGGCAAGACATGGTTTCTGCCATTAAGAAATGTAGAGTTTAATAGGCTTAATGGTTCTCAACTGGCATCACTCTTCTTCAGTGCTTAGAAATGTGCGGTTGTAATTGTCACAAGTACTGAGAGCACTGTTGGGCTGCAGTGTGTGGGATTACATTACAGTGAAGAATTGCCCCACCCCAAATTCTCGTAGAGCTCCTCTTGAGAAACACTGGGCTGAATGAAATAATAGTATTGATAATAATACACACTTGCACGTTGAGCACATCCTATCTGTTCTGAGAGCTCTACAAATACAGGTCCATATTTTCTGATCTGCAGCTCTAAATTTAAAGATCTGTAAAACTGAATTGGATTTTTTTTAATGAACCCATTTAGTGATAAAACATGACCTGAATTGATTTCTGCTTTAAGAGTACAATTTAGTGATTTTTCAGTAAACTTAACAGAGTTGTATTACTATTACCACAATTCAGGCTTACGGCATTTTCTTTATCCTCTCAAATTCTCTTGAGCCCGTGTGAGACTATAATATAGTTTTTGTCCCTTTTGGTGTCAATTTTCAGATGTTCCACTGAAGAAACATGAGAAGTATTTGGTTATAGGGTGTTTTTCCAGATCCTTCTGGGATGGTTAGGTATTCATTTTCTGCAATCTGAAAAATTCTGAATTCTAAAACCCATCCAGACCCAGAAGTTCCTGGTAGGGGACTGTGGACCATAGGAATGCATCCCATCCTCAGAATAACCATGTGACATAGATACCATTATTGTTCCTTATTAATAGTTGTGGAAGCTGAGGCACAAAGAGGGTAAGCAGTCTGCCTAAGATAATGCAGTTGTGTGAGTGGTAAAGCCACAGTTAGAACCTAGGTATGATCTTACCACTTTGCTTTACCATTGCTTTGCTTATCCAAGGCTGAACGGAATGCCAGTGGGAGTCCAGAAGAGAAAACCAAGAAAAGAGCATGACAGCTGGGCCTGTAATAGAATTTGCCTGTGTTTAGAGATGAAGGAAATCATGTTCTTCTTTTTTTATTTGCGTTGATACTAAAGAATATTTATAAAATACTTTAAAATTCAACTCAAGATACTGTGAAAATCAGCAGACTTACAGTCCCCATTAAATAAATCACCATTACCTTCTCCTCTGTATACCCCTACTCTTCCCTTTCTCTCCCCACACAGAGGGGACCACTATCCAGAATTTTATGCTTATCCTTCTTTACTTTTCTTGATCGTTAAACCGCGTTTGTTTTAATCCCTCAGCAACCTGTTTTTAGTTGTGCACGTTTTTGAAGTTTATATAAATGGAATTAGATTGAGTACATTCTTTCTAGCTTGTTGTTTTCTCTCAATTACATTTCTGAAATTCGTCTGCAGTTCCTTTGTTTTCATTGCTATGTATTAGAATATACCTTGACATATTTATACATTACTGGTGGTGGACATTTGTGATGTTTCCTTTTTTTCCTAGTTCAAATGGTGCTATAGTGCACAGTCTTCTGAATTTCTCTTGGTGCACATGTGCAAAGGATCATCTGGGCGTGGAGTGGCAAGGTGTGTGCTTTTCTTCAGCTTTACTGGATGACAGCAACTTGTTTTCCAGAGGGTCATGTAAATTTATGTTCTCCTCTACTAATGTATAAGTGTCGGATTTGCTTTCATATTCTTGTTAACACCTGATGTCACGCTTTCTAAGTTTTCTAATCTAATGGTTCCAAAATGGTTTCTCATTGAGGCTTTAATATTTATTTCTCTGACTACGGAGGTTGAGCATCTTTTTATATAGCCATTTAGTTTTCCCCTTTTGTGAAGTGTCTGTCTAGTCTTATGCCCATTTTCCTGCTATATTGCCTTTGTTTTATTCATTCACTGACATTCTTTATACGTTCTGGCTACTAATCCTTTGTCAATTATATTCTATACAAATATTTTTCCCAGTTTGTGGCTTGTCCTTTTGTTCTTTGTGGTGTCCTTTGATGAACAGAGTTCTTAATTTTAATGTAGCTAATTTATTCATCTTTTCCTTCATGGATTTTTTTTCTCTTTAGTTTATTTAACAAGTGCTTATGGAGCACTTTCTATGTGCTAGACACTTTCCATAAGTTGAAAAACAAGATATTGCATCTTATGAATTAAGTTGCCTCATTCACCACGTAAGAGGTAATAGCACCCAGTTGGTCTTAAATGGCTGATATACAGTTTGGTACTTATGTTATTTTGATTCTATCAAAGAAATTGAACTAGAAGACCTCCACTGGGAATACTTTGACTCTCCGGATGTTCTATCAGAGGAGTATCAAATGCGATGTGTATGATACGTGTTCAGGCACACGCTGCTTTCCTGTGACCCTTTTGTCTGTAGAAAGTATCATTTGTGCTGCAAATCGCAGTCAACTTTCAAATAATACCAGTGCTTCTAAGTCATAGCCTTTCCCAACTTAGTTGGCCAAAGTGAAGCATGATAAGGCTTTGTGAAAATTATAATTTCTATTTCTTTTTGACTGAGGGGCAGAGAATTCCTGGACAATGGGAAGCCATTTCCCTAAGTAAAACTTGACAGTCTGAAGTCTTTCCAGCCTGCAGACCATAGCAGGGTCTAACCGTGGACCAAAGAAATATGTCATCTGCCAGGGCTGGTCCCCCTTCATCTCTTACTGAGGTCCCCTTTTCGGTCTGCTCCAGCCATGATGGCTTCCTCATTAGTCTTCAGAATGCCCCTCCTTCACCTGGAATGTGCTTCCCCAAATATTTAGATTCACTCCTAATCACCCAGGTCTCTGCTCTTAGGTCATCTTCCCAGAGAGGTCTTCCCTGATCAACCTCTAAAATAATAGCTTTCACACTGCGTCTTGCTTGCCTCTCTGATGGAAACTTGCACTGTCTAGGTAGCTCTTTCCATGGATATTTCTTTCATTACATACTAAGCTCTTTGAGGCAAGGATCTGGGTTAACTTTCTTCCTCTGTCATCCCTGCCGTCTTCCTTCAAGGCCTAGGACTGAGCCTTGCATGCTGCTTTGCTCACGGTAGACTCTTCAGCGATCTGTTCACAGAAGATGCAGGTAGCAGTTGTCTTCCCCAAGGAGGAGAGCAGTAAATTAGGCACGCAAACTTCTGGCTGAAGTAGCATTTCCACTCTGAATTCCACTATGTACTTTTCTTGAGTTTTGTGTAAGAGACATGTTCACTGCAGAATCTCCAGGGCCTAGCGCAGTGCCCGACTCATGGTACCCACTCAGTAAATGTTTACCAATCACACATGGCTGAAGTGAACTTTGGCTTATGTGAAATCTATTACTATTATTAGTGTCAAAAAATTACACTTTAAACTTACAAGAATTACTTACACTATGCATACAGGATGTGTAGGGAACAAGTTTCTCATTGTGAAAGAGCCTTTGTCGTTCACCTGACCTCCTGTGATGCTGGACACAAAGGGATTAGAGAGACGTGTACCCCGTTCTGTAGTTGGTATATTCACAGATGTTCAGACCTCAAAGTCTCTTCTGAGTAAATACTTAACTGCTTTTACTTCATTCAGTGGTGCCCTTGTGACCTTAAAGAGTTCATACACATTCCAAAATACTTATGTTCCTACTCTCTCCTCATCAGAGAGTTTAAGCCTCAAGTGTTTGTCAACTTTAATAATAGTGTAGCCAGTTATTTTACCAGCAAAAGCAGGTGTATTCAGGAACAGCCAGTGGACTAGAGATACAGGATATGCAAACTATGGTGGACCACAGGCTAATCCAGTGAACAAAGAAGGGGAACTTGTTTTTGTAGGGATAAAGTGGAGAAGGGGGACTTGGGAGAGGCTGTAATAACCCAGGAGTTCATTGGAGGAAGCTGGGAGTCCAAAGTATGGAAGCTTCTCATTGGTTGGGCTGCTACACTGTCTGGCTGGGCTGTTGTTGGGCGGAGAGTTTTCCTTGTGCTGGGTAGTAAGGAAGGCAACACCTTCCTGTTGGAGTAACTGGTGATGCATGGCAGGGCGTGAGAGCTCACCCGGTAGCCTGTCCTGACTTTAATTTAGGCTGAGGTTTCTTTAGTTAATTCCACAGATTACTGAAGAATGAGAACCTACAGTCTAGGATCATTGTAAGAGATCAAGGGAAGATAACACAGCCACTGATAGAAAAGTCTGTATTCATAAAAAATAAGTGAAGCCAATGGTCTGTAGTTTAGAACATCCTCACTAATAAGCAGTTGATTGCGCTGAAATGTAAACCATGTCTGGCATGGTTGCCTGGGGTGTGGCTGGATGGTACTTAGGCAGAAGCAAGGGCCAAAGCTTTTGCCAGTTTTTCCAGGCAAGCTTGTGTCAGGAATTCCTAGAGAATGAGGAGTTCTAGTTGATGGGTTTCTTTCTGACTTGAAGGAGTATGGTCTGGGCAGAGCGTTGGCCTGGGAGTCAGAAGACCTAGTCTTGTGACCCTAAGTAAGTCTTTAAGCTAATTGAGGCTCAGTGTCCTTACTTAACACAGGGAGAGACGTCATGGGGGGTGATATTTGGATCAAGTGAGAGAATGTGATTCTTTGTGGACAGTGAATTTCCGTGAAAATAAGATGGTGAGGTAGTGTTGCATATGAGCTTGGCAAGACCCCAAACTTGAATAACTGCAACTGTTTATCCTCTTATATGCCTGCACTGAGGCAGCTAAGCATGGTTGCACGCATCATTTAGCTACGTGGCTTGGTAATCTTTCAAATGATCACCAACCTCAAGTGAGAACTTCATGCCCCTGGCATTTATACTATCTTTAATCAAGCCCATTCTTTTCCTCATTCCTTGACACTGATTTCATATCTTCTCCTCTATCCTTAAAGCTCCAGTACCTCCTTCCCATCCTCGTTCTCTGCTGATGGCCTTACTTCCCTCTTGCCTGAGGAAGCTGAAGCCACCGGAGGAGAACTTCTGTGACTTCGCACAGCCATACCCACCCATCTGTCTGCCTTTCTGTCTGCAGGTGCCACTGCTGCTTCCCTGTTACCCATGCCCCTGGCCAAGGCCAGCCGCTTCACTTGATCTCCAGATCGCATCCCATCTTGCCCGTTCAAGTACATGGCATTGCAGTTCTCCTGTTCTGTTGGTTTTATTTTCTATACTGGATCTTTCCCATCAGTGCATAAACATGCTGCATTATTTCCCCCATTTAGGTACAAACTCTCTCTTGAGCCCTTTTCAGCCATCAGCTGTGAACCCATATTTCTCTTTTCCTCTCTAGGTAAACTTTTCGAGTTATTTTCTATATTCCCTGTAGTATTGTTCTCGTCTCACATTCCTCTTTGAACTCATCTAATCATGCTTTTGCTATACCATTACTCTCAAAACTGCTCTCGTCAAGATGACTACTGATCTTCCTGTTGCTAAGTCCAGTGGTTCACGTTCAGCTCTCTCTCTATATGATGCACCTGAAGTACTTTCCACATCCAACCCCCTTCTTCCTTGATACACTGTCTTCTCACTTGCCACACTCTCTGGGTTTTCCTCCGCCTCCCCTGCTGCTCCCTGTCAGCCTCCTTTCCTGGTCCTCCTGGACCTCTTCCTGCTGGCGTGCTCTGGGACGCAGGCAGCGGACCTCCTCTTCTTTCCATCACCATTCCCGTCGTCAGTGATCTTACCCAATCTGCCGTTTAAAATGTATGCAGAGGCTGATCTCCCCCGGCCCTGCAGCTCAGCTTCACTCCTACACTCCAGGCTTGTATATCCACATGTCTCTGAAGAGGCATGTCCTGTCCTGCTTGCCCTGCATGTTCTCCAAAGCACTTGTTGCCACTGACAGGCTGTTGCTGTGCTTGCTCGTGGGGGGTTGTCATCTCTGTGCCCTCCGCTAGAATGGAAGCTCCACAAGGGAGGTCTTTTGTTCCCTGCTGTAGCTGCTGCACCTGGGAGGGTGGATGTGTTAGGTTGCGTTATTCAGTGAAGACTAATAATTCACTGTTACCACACCCTGATGGTGCTCCAGCCCTTCATCAATGGTCCCGGTCTTGGAAATCTCTAAATAAATCCATTTGGCAAAATGATATCACTATTTCTGTATAACACTGTTTAGTATCAGACATTTTTAGTATGTAGTGTTAAGTATATTCTTCATGATTGATGTAGGGAGGCTATTTGGAGTAATAGAAAGATCTTAACTTTGGAGCCAGATTCTTCTGAGTTTAAATTCTTGCGCTGCCACTAAATAGCTACAGAGCTTTAGTCAAAACATAGCAACCCTAGGCTTTAGTTTTCTCTCATTGGTGAAATGAAAAGATGTTTGTTTCATAGGGCTGTTGGGAGAAATTAAATGCTGAGGATATGGACTGCGTCTAGCATAATTCTTGGCACATAATAGGTGTTCAATAATGATGACTGTCAAGACTCCTGTCCTTGGTTGGATAGATGATCTATCTGTAGGATTGCTTGCAATTCTAAAATTTTTGGAATAAAAAGTTTTGTAATTTTTCCTTTTAGACGTTGGCAGTTCGTCTTTGGTTGAAAGCATGATTGTTTAATACAACATTGTTTCTGTGGTAAAAATTAGATTTGATTTACATTGTTTCAACTTACAGAGTCTTTTTGAGGAATTTATTCTGCTACAAAGTTCAAGGACCTCCTTTCAGTAAAATTTACTTAGAGTGCTTAGGAATGGAATGTTCTGGAGGAATTGAATCTACTAATTAATGAGAGAGGAACTCATTTTGTGGGGGAGGCCTTTCTCAAATGCCTTTATATGTACACCCGAGTGTAACTCCCAAGTGTACAGCGAGGGCTCAGTCACTACTTGGTTACTTGTCTTTGACCTAGAGATACTTACCTGAACTTTTTTTTTTTTTTTTTTTGCGGTACGCGGGCCTCTCACTGTTGTGGCCTCTCCCGTTGCGGAGCACAGGCTCCGGACGCACAGGCTCAGTGGCCGTGGCTCACGGGCCCAGCCGCTCCGCGGCATGTGGGATCTTCCCGGACCGGGGCACGAACCCGTGTCCCCTGCATCGGCAGGCGGACTCTCAACCACTGCGCCACCAGGGAAGCCCCCTGAACTTCTTTATTGATTGCCCTGAGCTGTAAGCTGTAGGAAGTGTAGGCGATGCTACTAAATACAAATGCAGTATAAGCTTAAAGATATCTTATAGGAGTTTTTTTTGGCTTCGAACCCTAAATGTCAACAGCAGCCATGTTCATGATAATTATTTATTGATTGTACCTACTTAGAGGAGAAGAGTTGGTTGCAAATGACCGCAGTTCGAAGGAGTCTGAGCAAGGAAGTTGAGACCGTGCGTGCAAACACACATATCCGTGTGCGGCCAAGCAGCCACGTGGATTCACACACATACACTGTTAGTGATAATGCAAGAGCACAATCTTGAGTGGGAAATACAGCCCAATATATATCACTGGACAATATGAGGTAAGTGCCAAATGAAAAGGATAAATTTAAGTTCCGTGATTTCAAAGAAGGTGTAATTAGCAGAGGCTAAAAATGGGCAGAGAAAGCTTCCTGGAAAAAGTGAGACTGGAGCTGGATTAGGGTGAGTCAGAGTGTGTTTCCGTGTGATGCAGTGGACGAGGCTGGTCCAGCCAGGAACGAGAGGATGGTTCTCTGGCCAGGCCATACCCTCCTCTGGGAGGATCGGGCTGGCGATCGCCTCACAGCTTCCCTGTAAACACAGCTCACCATTCCTAAGTCATGTCCTTGTTTGCCACTTGTGATTTTGGGTGTTTTGTGACTTTGAAAGGTGGGGTTCTTAAGCTGGAAGGGCAGGAGAGAGAGTTTAGGATCAAGTTTGTTGTGGGGAAATGTCTGAACAGTCAGTTTCCTGTGCGTGTTTGACTCACTCTTTGGAGATGCGTCCGCGAGGACAACATTTGGCTGTGTGTTTTTCTCTGGTGATGTGGTGGGTGATTCTGGGGGAGAAGAAAAAGGAGATTCAGGCTTTAGACAGAAAGAAACATGGAACCATTCATAACTACTTTTCCCCCAGCCACTGAAAGGCAGACGTAGATTATGCCATGTAGTAGGGATGGGATGGGAGCAGTGGGGTAACCAGAGAGTGGTTTTATATTGATTCACTTGCTCAACTCTCTGGACTGTTTACTGGGAAACCATGGCTATCAGTAGTTGGTTGTACTAGCTGGAGGGTGTGGCCAAGAGCCCGCAGTCTCACACAGGCCTTTATGTGAGTCGCGAGGGGCTCTCTCTGTCGGTGGAGAGCCTGAGATGGAGTCGGGGGCTAGACAAGGAGGGGCCGTGAATGTCACAGGGTGACAGCCACATCTCTCCAGAGGAACCACAGCTGCAGATGCATGCTTAGGTTAAACATGAACCCTAAGTGGGAAAATAACCTTGTCTTTTTAGGACCTCCCCAATTTAAGTGCCTCTCTGTGTAAGACAGTGAGCTTTACTGCAAAGGCTTATTTAAGAAAAAGCATGGCCCGTGTGACAGTGATCATGAATCCCAAGCTGTTCGGTTCTCACGGGTACTCCAGACCATTCCTGGACCCTGGCCTGCTCAGCACATACTCTCCAAATAATAGGTGGTGGGGAACTTCTGACCTTGGGTGACTGGGACTCATCAGATTCCCTGGAAGTGCCTTAGATATTACCCTGGTTTTACAGTTGAGAAAACTGCTCCTCAGCCTGTGGACTGATTTGTTTGAGGTCATCAAGATCTTTTTGTCTGTCTGTCGGTTTTTCCCTCTTCATATGCCATCTATTTGCTGTTGAGTCCTTAATTTATATACCGATCTGTGACCTGTCAGTCATCTCGACTTGTATGTTTCAGAGGCAACTCAAATGCCACATATCCAATAAGGAGCCCAGATCCCCCCAAGCCTGGCCACCCCCAGCCTTTCCTGTCCTAACAGATGGCATCTCACCCACCTAGGTGCTGACACTCCAAGTCCGAGGACTTCCTGGACCCCTTCTTATCCCTGAGCCTACCATCGAGATCACCAGCCAGTCCTATTCTTTGGGTTTATTTTGACTCTCTCCACATCTCGTCATCTCTACAGCCTCCCCATCTAAACCTCCATCTTTTTCTGCGCCTCCCGTCTCTTCTCCACATGGTGGCCAGATGGCCTTGTAAATACAGATCCGAGCATGATACTCCTCCATCTACATACCCTTTCCTAGATCGTCCTTATAGGAATTGAACTTGGCTTTCCCTTTGGGGTCTCTGAGGCTCTGTGTGCTCCCTGCCTTCTCCCCTACACCCCTGTCTGCATTCTCCTTCGCCTGTGATGCTTCGGTCACATCCACGTCATTTTAGTTTCTTTAAAATAATAAGCTCTCATGGCCACAGGGCTTTCAAACACCTTCCTTGCACCTGGAAACTCCTTTGGATCCATTAGTTCCTAGCTTAAGTGTCACCTCCTTTAGGACTTAGATAATTCTTCTACCTAAAAAGTTCTCCCATATTTTTCTCTCTCATTGTACCCAGTTTATTTTCCTGATAGCATTATCTATAATTGTTTATTTGTTAATTTGGTTATTTCCTATACTGATTGCTGTCAGGGAAAGGCCTGTGTTGGTTTTGCTCACCCATGGGAATCCTCCTTTGTCTCCAAATCATCTCCTGTGACTCTGCCTTTCCTTCATTCCACTCCAGCCATACTTACTTTCTGGCTGTTCTTCAGAAGTGCCACTCTTGCTTCTGCCCCAGGCCCTTTGCACCTGCTGAGCTGTTTGTCCTGAATGTGGTTTTGTGTTCCCCTTGCCCCGCCCCCCACCCCAGAGAGCTGCATGGCTGACTCATTTTCTTTAGATTTTTACTCAAAGTCACCCTTTTTGGTGAAGACTTTTCTGGTCCCTGTGTCTAAAATTGCACCTGCCCTGACACTTCCATGCTGCCCTTCTCTGCTTTCATTTTCTTCCTTGTACTCATCACTATCTACCATATGGCACATTTTACTTCTCTTACTTATTTTCTGTTTTCCCCATGACAGTGAAAACTCTGAGTTTCTGTTCTTTTCCTGCTATGTACCCAGTATCTTGAACAGTTCTGGGCACATGGACACTCTATAAATGTTTGTTGAATGAATGAATAATTGCATGAATAATATATGCTCAGCGAATGGCACATAGTGGGCACTCTATACACTTTTTTAAAAATCATGAAATATACATAAAATGTAACTTGTTAACCATTTTTAAGTGTACAGTTCAGGGGCATTAAATACATTCTCACTGTTGTGCAACCATCACCACCATCTGCTCTGTATTCTTTTCTGAAATGAAAGAATCCAAGAATAAGCGAGGAACTGAGTGAATGGAAAGCAGGTTCACAATAACAGTCCCTTGACTTGGGGCCCCGTGTTCTTTGCCCTGCCTTATGCAGTGCAGGAAGGCAGGAGGGTGAGAGGAGGAGTCTGAGTATCATCACAGGATGCCTGCTGGCTACTGCAAAGATGCTAACAAATGTGGCACGTGTACCACGTTGTCTGTGTTGTAAATGGCGAGGGCCCTGCTCTGTTTCCCCTTTTCCATGCAATGCACACCCATGCTCACACGTGCACCATGCACACACGCGTGCCTTCTGCGGATGTGACTTTGTAATGTTTTGAGCTCATGGGATGATGAGAAAGGGAAGTGCTCATTCTCCTTTGAACCTTTCTTACTGGGTCCACATCAGGAGAGGAACCTTTATGCCTCTGTTGGAGCTCTTGGCCCCTTAGATGATTCCATTGCTGGCAGGGCAGTGTTATTTTTAATTCTAAAGTAAACCAGATTGCATGGAACACAAAATGGTAAGTGTGGGTCAGAATCGTTGACTATGAAATTCTCCCAGGTGAATGGAAAGGAAGGGTTGCTTTAAGCCCTTAGAAGTTTTTTCTCACAAGCTTGTTGAATTCTGTAGAAATCCACATTTTCATCCGTATCACCATTTCAGACCCTGCTCTGCTGAAACCCACATGGCAGGTTCTCCACTGCATGTCCTCCTCTGGATTCCTCAGTGCCATTGCAGTGGTGTCTTTTCTTCATGACCCCACTGAAGTCTTAAGGCGGAAGCACAGGGCAGACACATCTAAGTGTTTGGGGTCTTCTCTATTGAATTCCCGTCTTATGTATGCCGCCGCGATGGGCCCGATGCTGTTTTGGTCTGGGGTGTTCAGAGAGGATTCGAGCATAGCTGGGCCCTGGGAGAGCCTATAGTAGAGCGCTGCAGGTAGAGCCGTCTCTACCTGACTGCTTCTCGATGCTATGAATGCGGCCTGTTGTGTGCACAGAAGGCTGTGGGAGTGTCGAGGAGAGAGAGGAACCTGCTGCGTGGGATGGGGGTGTGGGAAAGGTTAGGGGAGAGTTCACAAAGGTACCTGTCAAAGCTAGAGGTCCGTTGGTGTGGCCAGAGGCCGTGCGGGAGGCAGCAGCGAGGCAGAAAGTCGGGGTGCAGGGCAGGATTGTGGTTGGGGCCAGCTTCCTGTCTGGTCTTATCAGTGATAGATAGGAAGTGCATTTAATTGGGATTATGTTCATTTCTGTTGTCAGCGCTAATCATTTGTTGTTTGAGTTGACATCACTAGAGATACGAGTATCTGTCAGGGAATTACTGAATTCCCACAAACGCGGCCGTGGTGCACAGTCGTCTTGTGGGGTCCAAGGTCAGTGGGCATTTTGCTGGTACAGCCAGCGTTCAGTGTTACCTAAACTCATAGGATTACCCAGCCAAGTAGAAAATAGCAGTGTCTCTTTAGGTTATTAAGTGTTACTTCATGAGAGTAAAGACACACACTAATTGGTTTAATCTATTTTGATAGTTTGGTTTTTTTTCCTAATTACATCTACTTAAAAAAATCACCAGTCCATTCTCATTGTTTATCTTAAAAGGTGCTAGGCGGGCTTCCCTGGTGGCGCAGTGGTTGAGTCCGCCTGCCAATGCAGGGGACACGGGCTCGTGCCCCGGTCCGGGAAGATCCCACATGCCGCGGAGCGGCTGGGCCCGTGAGCCATGGCCGCTGAGCCGGCGTGTGCGGAGCCTGTGCTCCGCAACGGGAGAGGCCACAACAGTGAGGGGCCCGTGTACCGCAAAAAAAAAAAAAAAAAAAAAAAAAAAAAAAAAAAAAAAGGTGCTAGGCACTTAGAGTCATTGATGTGATAAGACTTGGTTCTAGATTGTTAATTGCAGTATTGAGAATACTTATACCCACAGCAGAGTGCACACCTTTACCTTTGGGTCAGCAGAGCTCGTTAATAGAAAGCTTCCATTGTCTTGTTGGAAAGGGGAAAAATACCCATTAATTGGCATAGTTTTTTTTTTCTTCTGTTCTTAAGCTTAAAAATTAAATTAAGCTTACAAATGGCCAAACAGATGAAAAGATTATTACAGTTATTTTCCTGCTGCCTTATTTATTAGTTCGGAGGAAATGTTTGTGTTTCATGGGCACCTTCCCTCTCACCACTGAGACCGGACAAAGCTGATGGTCCTTGTTGCATCTTTGCTTTATTTGTTCCCCTGGATGGGTTGGTTTCAGGCCATGTGTATGACCTATAGTGGGATATGCAACTGTCTTTCACCTGGGACATGTTACTATTTGTTTCCGTCACAGTGGCCCATGAAGAAGTTGGAAGGTGCCACTGATATTGGTTACATTTGTTACATATTACACAAAAATAACAAGATAGCTTTCAAGTTTGACTTATAGGACAGTTTGCTTTCTTAAAACAAAATGGTGACCAATACACTTTTCTGGTGAGTAACTCCTCTTAAATTTTAAATGGATTTAAATAAAATTTGGTCTGTGGATATGATAATTCTCAGTGAACTCTTCAGTGTGCAGAAGTACTAAAAGCCATTGTACTGAGAGAATCATTGCTTTCTGTAATGATTTCCTGGAAGAACATAAGCATCTACATCCTCCATCAGACTAATGGTTTTTCCAGTCCAGCCTTCTGATGCTGAGAGTGGAATTAAGAGAGTCACCGTGGGAGGACCTGTTGACCCTTCTTGCCTCACCTTTAAAAATTTAGAGGAGTGGTTCAAACATGGGTAACTTCCCTTAATAAGCTATTATGGAGCCAGTAGTCATACTATTCTCAAATTTGTCTAAATTGCTTTTGCAGAAGTTTTTATTTTTGGCCTTTACCATCTGGTGGAACGGGGTGGCCAGTCGGAGTAGCAGCCAATCAGAATTTACCCATGTCACCACTGAAGGGTTGAAGTCCTTATTCCCATTGAATTTTCACACTTATTCATTTGATTCACTACATGGACTTGACAAATGCTTACATCGTTCACCTGTGTCTCTCTTACATCTTTGTGTTATTTTGCATCATGTCACCAGTACAGTTTCTAAGGACATTTTCTTCACTTCTTTTTTTTTTTAAAGATTTAATTTTGTTTATTTTTGGCTGCGTTGGGTCTTCGTTGCTGCGCGTGGGCTTTCTCTAGTTGCAACGAGCGGGGGCTACTCTTTGTTGCGGTGCGCGGGCTTCTCATTGCGGTGGCTTCTCTTGTTGCGGAGCAGGGGCTCTAGGCACGTGGGCTTCAGTAGTTGCGGCACACGGGCTCAGTAATTGTGGCGCACGGACTGAGTTGCTCTGCGGCATGTGGGATCTTCCCAGACCAGGGCTCGAACCCGTGTCCCCTGCGTTGGCAGGAGGATTCTTAACTGCTGCGCCACCAGGGAAGCCCCTCTCCACTTCTTCTTGCTATAGGGGCTCTCAGAGCTGTTGAGCCTCTGGCCGATAAGCCCCATCCTAAAGTAGTGAGACATGGGCATCGGAGAGTCCCGAGTTCAACTCCTGTCCCCGCTGTGTCCTGGCTGTGTGGCCTGTGTGCTTCACCGAGTCCCTAAGGCTCAGCATCCTCTTCTGTAAGGTCGGGGTGCTGTGTACCTTCTCGTAGAATTGTACTCACTCAGATCCTAAGTTACAAGTGGCAGAAGCCCAATTCAAACTGACTTGTGCAGAATGGAGGGCGGGTGGTGGTTATTAGCTCATGCACACAGGCAGGAAGCCAGGGGTGCCGCTTACTTGGGTGTTGCCCGGTCCCAGCCCTCGTGGTGCGGTGAGGGGCTGTCTCTCTGTGCCTCAGCAGTGCCTCAGCAGTGCTTTTCTCTGCTAGACTGTCTCCTTGGATGTGGTGGCTCAATGGCCATTGGCAGCTTCAAATTCATACCTACCTTATCAGCTTGGCAACCCAGCCCAAAGAGACTGCCTTTTTCCAATAGCAAAATGAGAGAAATCCCATGCAGTTTAGCCCTGGCTTGGAGCACAGCCTGTTCTTGTCCTTTTCACCGCGGCCAGGGGAAGAGGGTTTTTGGCCCTGCAGTGGCCAGAGGATGGAGTCACCTCTGCCCCAACCACATGAGGAAAAGGTTCCCACAGGGGAGGAGGCTCTCGCTGGGAGTGTGGGATTGGGGCGTCCACGACTGTGTCAGGTGGCAACAGTGGCTCCCCTGGCAGCAGTGGGAGGACTGAGGTGATGCGGGCAGAACCTCATGCTGTGCCTGGCAGCAGAGGCCCCTGGATGGAGCCCTTCCTCTATTCCTCTTCATTTTACTACCCAGGGAACGCAGCTTCTTTACACTGGTTCTAAAGCCACTTCTTGAAGGTGATTCTACTCTTCATACTTCCAAAACCTTTACCTGCAACGTTGAAGTGTTTTGAAAAGATCTACATTAAGGGGGGATGCCCGCAGGGGGAAACGTCACTGAATCTCTTTTTGTTATTTAGTCAAAAATTACTGCTGCATTCTGACTTACTTCGCTCTGTATGACAGACTCTAGGTCCATCCACCTCACTACAAATAACTCAATTTCGTTTCTTTTTATGGCTGAGTAATAGTCCATTGTATGTATGTGCCACGTCTTCTTTATCCATTCATCTGTTGATGGACACTTAGGTTGCTTCCATGTTCTGGCTATTGTAAATAGAGCTGCAATGAACATTTTGGTACATGAGTCTTTTTGAATTATGGTTTTCTCAGGGTATATGCCCAGAAGTGGGATTGCTGGGTCGTATGGTAGTTCTATTTGTAGTTTTTTAAGGAACCTCCATACTGTTCTCCATAGTGGTTGTATCAATTAACAAATACCATATGCTAACACGTATATATGGAATCTAAGGGGAAAAAAAAGGTCATGAAGAAGCTAGGGGTAAGACGGGAATAAAGACACAGACCTACTAGAGCATGGACTTGAGGATATGGGGGGGAGGGTAAGCTGTGACAAGGTGAGAGAGTGCTTTTGCCACACCATAGCAAAGCAATTATACTCCAAAAAAGATGTTAAAAAAAAAATTACTGCCACAGACAACACCCTCAGGCGTCTGAGAGGATGGAAAAGAACAGAGAAAAGCCCCTTTCTTGGGGTGTCTGCAGGCCAGTTGGTGTGGGTAGTGGGTCAAGTGTGTAGATACTGTGGTGTGAAGTAGAGTATGGGAAAGTGCTGCTGGGGAGGAGAGGGAGGCTGTGCGGGGCATGGGATAGAGCAGGACCCTATCCCGGTGGGAGGGTGTGGGAGAGTCTGATGGGGGAGCTAGCTCAGGCTTCGGTTGTGGGAGCAAGATGGGGTGGCAGGAAGGAGGGGTGAGGGGAAGGGAGCTGGTTCATCCTTGGGCTCTGTGTGTGGCGCTGGGCGTTCTGAGAGAAGTAAGAGTTCCGCAGTGTGGTAGAGGAAGAACGTCACAGTCACAGGCACCTGGACAGAGGTCCGTATGGGTCTGGTGAGAGCTGGAGAAAGGGGGTCGTCACCTCTCGCTCCCAATGGTGAAGGGTGCGAGCAAAGGCAGAGATGGGAGGGTGCAAGATGACCGGGGGCGGGGGGGGGCGGGTGACGAGCAGTTTTGTTTCTGGAGTGCGAGGCTCACGAGGAGGAGGTGAGAGGGAGCAGGCAGTAGAGGACCTTGGATGTCAGGTTCACACGTTCGCTGTGATTCCCTGGGCGGTAGTTCTCCAGGGAAGGCTTCACGGGCTGTGACCTCTGCAGCTGCCCAGGGCCCCACACTCAGCTTAATGCTCTGCGTTTGTCATCTGGAAGTTCTTAGTACCTTTTTTTTTTCTTTAACATCTTTATTGGCGTATAATTGCTTTACAATGGTGTGTCAGTTTCTGCTTTGTAACAAAGTGAATCAGCTATACATATACATATATCCCCATATCTCCTCCCTCTTGCGTCTCCCTCCCACCCTCCCTATCCCACCCCTCTAGGTGGTCACAAAGCACCGAGCTTTTTTTTTTTTTTACATCTTTATTAGAGTATAATTGCTTTACAATGGTGTGTTAGTTTCTGCTTTATAACAAAGTGAATCAGTTATACATATACATATGTTCCCATATCTCCTCCCTCTTGTGTCTCCCTCCCTCCCACCCTCCCTATCCCACCCCTCCAGACGGTCACAGAGCACCGAGCTGATCTCCCTGTGCTATGCAGCTGCTTCCCACTAGCTATCCACCTTACGTTTGGTAGTGTATATATGTCCATGCCACTCTCTCGCTTTGTCACAGCTTACCCTTCCCCCTCCCCATATCCTCAAGTCGAGCTTAGTACCATTTAAACAAAGGGCCCTGTGTTTTCATTCTGTGCTGGGCTGTGAGAATGACGTAGCCTGCAGTGGGGTAATGTGGTGGTCTGAGCTGGGCTTCAGAACATGTCCCACTGGAGTGAAGAAGAGAGGCAGGGTAGAGGTGGGACAGTAATTGGGAAGGTTCACATAGTTTTGCAGAAGAGAGATTAGGGGGCTCAATGAGGATGGAGAGGGAGGGGACGCATCTGACACCTGAGCCTGAGCTGCAGACTGAACACGATGGGCCGGGGGGAGGCAGCGGCCAGAGCTGGCTTCAGCTCTTGACTTGGGGGCTTCCCTAGCTCACTGCTACCCTCTGAGCCGGGGGACTTCCGGTGGATAAGGCTGGTTTTCCAAACCGAAATTTAGAAGACTGTCTTAATATTTTTACTCTCAACAGTAAGCTGAAGCTGACACTGGCAGGCTCATGGAACGAATGTAAAATAACCAGAAAAGACATTCTGGAATCAAACAGATGGACCAAGCAATCATGTTAAAAACAGTAAATCACAACTTGAACTTCAGTTAATCATAATCACATTTCTCTTTATTGAATTTTGAAACATCTCCTAAGTACTTTCCTGTTTCCGTTTCTTTTATTGAAAAGACCTTGTTGTTGTTATGGGGCACCCCAGTTAAAGATGCCTGATACATGATATCCGACCCCCCCTACGAAAACCTTACCATTTAGGAAATGATATCTTTCTGAGGTTTCAAAAGGTTATTTCATCTCCTACAAAAAAGATTCATGAGGGAGTTTATTTCTCTTTGTTCAGTTAACATAGAAATTAACACGACTGCCTATTAACCCAGTGATTTTGTCAAAAACACCCTTCATGTAGGTCAGGGTTGCCCTGAATTTAGGGTCCCAACCAGCTGTAAGCAGTGTTTTGAGAAGTGGGGCTGAGAAGGGCATCTGGTTTTGACCTTCAGGTCTGACCTTTAAATACTGTCCTATTTCCTGTCTGGTGCAGACACGGACAAAGCACTTCTGGTGCAAGGACACGAGGTCAAGACAGTGCTGTCCAGGTCCCAGATGCTGTGCTGGGGTATCTTGAAATTGGGGAAGCAGCTCAGGGCCAGAGGGGACCAGGGTGTGAGTCTTGGGAAAAGATTAAAGGGCTTCAACTAAGTCCCATGGGCAGATTGGTATACCTTTTCAAAGTTTTATAGAAAACAGGCTCCAGGGAGGTACGAAGACCCCTGTAGCTCTTTCTGCCCTCGCGGTGTTGCCCACACCTGGTCATCAAAAATAGCTTTCTCTGACTTGTGCGTCCTTTCTATGAAAGGAGTAATTTGGTAGCATCCAGGTGTGCCACACGCTAAACACGGAGACTCTGCCTGCTTTTTGAAGGGAGTGTGGAGGAATACATGATATCATAAATGGGGGGCCCACAAAGTTAGTGAGAAAGGAAGAGTTCCCTTCCTGTGCTCTTCGGCCCTCGATGATTGCCATGTGTTGGATTTTCTCTCGATGCTCCCGCTGCACCGACGGTGAGCAGTGCGCTGTGGACGCTGGTCAGGGAAGGGCCTCTCTCACGATGCCTGGCACTGCGGATAGGGAACGTAGTGTAGACACCTGGCCAGCTCCTCGGCGTCTCCCACGCCACCAGGTATCTTGCTGTTTGCACAGTAAGCACTTGTTGGGTGAATGAATAAATGTGCAGTTGAAGGAATCCTGTTTGTCCTGTCGGAGAAAGACACCTTCGCCGTCTGTAGAGCGTGAATTGTGACTTCTGGGTGCAGGGACAGCTTTGTGCTCAAGCATCTGTGTAACCCCACGTGGCCCTTTTTGGCACCAAGAGCTGTGAAGGCAGAGACCATTTCTATTTTGCTCAGCGTTTATTCCCCAGGGCCTAGCGCAGGACTTGGTATGTTAGCAGGTAATAAATATTTGTTGAGTGAACGAACAAATGAGTGAGATACACCTGTCTTTCTTACATTCTAAAAGAAGTTCATTTCTAAGAGTTGTGTGTGTGTGTCTCCAAGTTCCTTTAGTCCTCAAGATCTTCTCCTTCACATCCTCCTCTTCTTCCCCCTTCACCACCTCCTCTTTCTGCCTGTCCGATGCTCAGCACAGTGATTGACACAGAGCGGTCATTTGGTATTTGTTCAGGAAATGAAGTAAATGGCAGTAGGTGAAGGAAAGCGCCATGAGCAGGAGTTAGAAGGTCTGGAGTTTGGCCAGTAACCAATCTGGAGACCTTGGTTAAGTAAGCCAGGTGTCCTGTCTGCACCCAGCAGTCTCCTGCTTTGTAGAATGGGGTTACCAGTCGCTGCCCTGGTAACCCTGGGCGTTGTTTATGCAGCTCAGAGGTAAAAAGGGATAGGAAATGCTTGGGAAGAGCCAAGTCTTGTACCCATTGGAGGACTGGTTCTTGTTACCAAAACAGGATGGAATCCAGTTGTATTGGATGTGTGGCTGCCATGTATGTCCCTCCTTCCCAATCTGCCCTGAGGACTGGTGGCTTTATTCTTCCTAGATAACTAGATAAATCAGATACACTTCAGTGTAGAAAATTGGGATATCACAGAAAAGTATAAATATGAAAACAATAATCACCCGTACGCACTAGTCCAGAGATAACCGCCATTAACCTTGTGGAGTAATTTAAAACGTTTCCTGGCAGGTGTATACACACATCGCGCACACACGCGCGCGCGCACGCAATATGATCTCAGTCATCTGACAGTTATTTTATTTTTTTTGACAGTTATTTTTGTGTGTGTAATTTTCTGAAGTAAATTGCTGTCTTAGCTTGGGCTGCTGTAATAAATACTACAGACTGGGTGGTTTAAATAACATTTATTTCTCACAGTTCTGGAGGCTGGGAAGTCCAAGATCAAGGTGGCAGCAGATGTGGTGTCTGGTGAGAACCCACTTCCTGGCTTGCAGACGGCTGCCTTCTTGCTGTGTCCTCACATGGTGGAAGGGGCGAGGGAGCTCTCTGGGTTCTCTTTTTTAAGGGCACCAATCCCATTCATGGGGGCTCCACTCTTATGACCTAACCACCTCCCAAAGGCCCCACTTCCAATCACCATCACAATGGGGATTGGGGCTTCATCATATGAATTTGGGGAGGACACAAACATTCAGTCCATAGCAATGGCCCATTCCAGGAGAAGAAAGAGTGTTGTCTTAACATTTCTTCTGTGACTTCCATAGTCTGGTGTGAGACAGAGCAGATATTTGCTAAATACTTAATAGATTTCTGGAACCTCAGGGCTGGAAAGATTCTGAGTTATAATGTTCTCATTTTAAATACAGGAAAATTAAGGCCTAGGGTGAAAAGCAGGCCCCGGGCCCCAGGGCTGGGAGATAGCAGAGCTGAAACCCAAAACCTCACCTGTTGTCTTCTTGCCCACTTGTGCTCCCTGCTGATGAGTGCAGGTGCCGGGAGGTCCATGGGGTTAGCACTTTGAGCACATAAACTAGTGCTTGGTTCAGTCTGCCTTTATCTCTAGGTTTGGAGGTACTGCTCTGTCTCAGGATAGCGCCTGGATATCTCGAAGCAGCTGTTTGCAGTGGCGTTTTTGGACTGTTCTCTCAACATTATGCTGTTTTCTGTATTGGTCTACATCTGGGGCCTCCCTCCTGGCTACCGTCATTTGTATGTAGGCACAGACTCTGTGCTTGATTTAACGTTCTCGTCTTGGTGGGAATATATCCTCCTGTGTTTATTATTTAGATGTCCTAACATTTCTCTTTCCTTGCCTTTAAAGCACAGTGGAAAGCGCTCCTCCTTTCTATGGGTGGTCCTTGCCTCCCTCTCTCACAAGTGTGTAATCCACCCCCTCCCTCTCCGTGGCTGTCTCACTGAGCACTCTCTCATTTACCAGTAAGCATTTCACGTGTAAGGTCCTCAGTATGGCTCTCCTGTGGGGGATTCTGCATCTGTGAACACCCTGCCTTGAATTGAAGGATCTGCGTCTGAAGAGTGGTGACTTGTATATAGGAAAGTTATGGCTCAGTTTATACTGTGGCTGGGGACCCAAGAGAGGGGCAGAGAAAGTACTCTGGATACTCAGAGCAAGAGGGTAGGGAGATGGGCCGGCAAGGCTTTGAAAGGAGGGACATTTGAGCTCAACTTGGAAAGGATGATTAGGGTTTGAATACTTGGAGGTTGCAGGGGTCAGCATTCCAGGTGGAGAAAGAGTATGAGATGAGAAGGATCGGGGGTGAATCCCTAGCTGGGAGCAGCCAGGAAGGGCCTTCAGGAATCCTGGGGTCTGGGACTCAGCAGAAGCAGGCTGAGTCTTCCCCTTCACAGGCCGGGACTCGGGGACCACCTCCCTCATCTTCTGTGTTGCTCCTCCTTTAGTGCTAGTGGTGCCAATAGCCTGGCCAGTGGATGCAACTAGCTTTCCTTTAGGACGGCGCTCTTGACCAGGGGCCCATGGACCTCTAGGCGCCTTCCAGTGGATTTCAAGTCATCTGGGAACTACCTGAAATTGTGTGCACGATTTTGTGTCTGTGTGCATTTATCCCCCTCCAATTTTCAGAGGTCTCTGTTACCCTTGAAAATTTATGCACCTTACAGTCTAGAAGGAAGAAGGTTGGCATGTGGATTAATTTTAACAAATCATTTAAAAAATTCTCGGATGAGATAAAGTTTATTGGGGCAAGTTTCATTCAGTTGGAAAGCCATCACTCTTCTCAGGCACGTTCACTGATCTTAAACCCTACCCCTGAGGAGTAGGACTGTGTCTCGTTCTTCTCTCTGTCATCCCCGAGCCCCACTACTTGGCGTCAAATGCGTGCCGTTTGTGATGTTTGTTCGGGGAATAAAACAGCTTTGCTCTGGATCTCAGTCCACACGTATGCGACCTGCGGTAGAATGGACTTCGTAGACCATCTGGCCGCCTCTAGGATCTTGGGGCTGGCTCTGTGGGGGGCAGACATTTCCAATGCCAGCCTCCCTGCCTGATCCCTCCCTGCTCAGCATGGGGACCAGCTGAGGGATGCCTGCCCCTCACCTGCCGAATGCAGTCTGAGCTCTCTCCTCTCAAAAGAACACTTAGGCCCCGTGATCCCAGGTAGAGGGCTGGAACCAAATGTGTCTGTCTGCCTGTTACGGGGCAGGGTGCAGGGGACATGCTCGTCAACCTCAGCTCGCCCCTCCTTGACTTGAGAATGGCTTGTGCCGGCAGCAGCCCGTGCTGGGGTTAGACAGTGTAAGGCTTCCCGTGGCTGCAGAGTCACCAGTTGGGCCGCTCCTCTGGGGCTTTCTGCTTGGCGAGTCTGCACTTTCACGATCGGGAGCTCTGCCAGGCGGACGTGAGGTGCCCAGCAGAGGGCAGGGCCCTGGCAGCCGCCTCGGGGTTCTTTTAAGTAGGCATGCGAGTTGTGGCCCATCGGGGAGCAGTTTGGAGCTGTGGTGGCAGCGGCGTGTTCCCACTCGGCGTAGACTGCTTTATAGCACCGTGGGGGACATCACGGGAGAGGAGTGGGCCCCTTCGTGGCTGTTCAAAGTCATTTTTTTCCATTTTGGGAAAACACAAAGAAAGCATTTGGTTTTCACTGTTAAGGGCTTTGGCCTCTGTGAGAGAGACAACAACTGTGGCGTGTAGTGCCCTAGGGTGACAAGCCAAGGCGGGCAAGTCCTAATCCAGGTGGGCCTGGGACCCCACGTTATCACTCCCATGAACCCTCTCCTCTGTCTCTTTCTCATTCATTCAATAGCTCATTGACTGGTAGCTCACTGATCGTCTAACGTGTGCCGAGAAGGAGACAGTGAACAGATACGCACAGATCCTACGCTGAGGGAGCCTTCTGGAAGGCTATAGCACCTAAGTGTTGTAACGTATTTTGAGACCTGTGCTGGTGGGGGGGGCGGTGAGAGGTGTTTGGAGTCGATGTTCCTCCTTCGGAGATGCCCCCCTTTTTTTTTCTGTCCTCCTAAACCTGCAGAATCTTTACCGCTTGTTTCCATCTTTAACCCCATCGCATTTATAACCCCTTCCATCATCTGCTTGTTTGTCCATCCATCCATCCCTTCACCATCCAACATTTAAAAGCCTTAAGACAGGAATGCAGAAAAAAGACTTAGTCCCAGCTCTCGGGGAGCTCATCTTTGATTTGCTTTTTCATTGTCCAAATTGCTCTGGGAGTTTTGTTCCCTGGTTTAACTGTAAGCTCCTTGAAGGTCAAAGATGAGCTCTTTGATATTCATGGAAGACCGAAAGATTTGTTGTTCAGTGGATTGCTGGAACTGTAGTCCTGGTGTCTTTGCTTAATGATACACTTAAAAAAAATGTGTGTCGGCAAAGCACATCTGCCTTCCTGCTTGCCACATTGCGTAGACGTCTCTATGAGAGGCTCTCAGTTCTGGTTTATAAATCCAGAGTGCTGGGAGGGACTTGGGGAAAAAACATATGTCTCAATAGCAGAGATCCCCAAAGTATACCTGTGCTTGAGGCTTTCCTGAAGAATGAGAAAGCTTACGTCTTTATGCTTCTACCACTTTTTCTGTTTTTTAAAGAAAGGGATGTGTCAGTTGAAGCTGCCTAATTCGTGTTTTTGTTTTTTTTTTTTTTCTTTGTTTGTTTTTTTGCTGTACGCGGGCCTCTCACTGTTGTGGCCTCTCCCGTTGCGGAGCACAGGCTCCAGACGCGCAGGTTCAGTGGCTGTGGCTCACGGGCCCAGCCGCTCCGCAGCATGTGGGATCTTCCCGGACCGGGGCACGAACCCGCGTCCCCCGCATCGGCAGGCGGACTCTCAACCGCTGCGCCACCACGGAAGCCCTAATTCGTTTTTAATGTGGGTCAGAGCTGCTGCCTTCACGTGCCTTTGTCTAATCACACCTAGACTTCTGCTGAAATGCTTGCTTCATAAATTAAGTTTAATGAGTAGAAATAGGAAGGTGAAACACAGGGCTGATGACTCTGGTGAGCATGGCTTCCTGCCTGCCCCGGGAGGCCTTGCTCTTGGGGAGCCGGGATTCTGGGAGTCAGGCTGGGACATTCATCAACAGTGTGCAGCGTAGATCTGCTTCTTAGCAGATGCAGCTGGCCCACTTACAGTCCCGATGCCAAAAGAATTGTCATTGTCTTTAAAAATTTTTTTGACTTAAAAAAAAAAAATCACACTCAGGGTTGAGGCCAGGTTTGAATCTTAACACAGGTTGACCTGTTTTCATCGCAGAGCGATCAAAGCCTGCTTTGTGGTTCTACCTCCCTAACATGCTTTCATGGGTGTCACGTGAAGTGAACACCTGATTTGAGCAGGGCAGAGAGTAAAGACCTTGTCTGGGGGAGTGCGATTTCCCGCTGGGCCTGGGGGCTGAGCCTTGGGGCAATGCCTCCCAGAGCCACCCCACAAATGCTTGCTCCCTGCCTGGGGGAGCACCTCCTGGGAGAGGGCAGCAGCTGTGTCGCCCAAGCACGGGGCTTTACCTTTTACAGAGTGCTCTCACATCTCCCCATTTGACCTCGACAGCGGCCTGGGGAGGGAGGCCCGGTGGGCCGTGTCATCCTTGCTCCACAGAGGAGGAAAGGGAAGCTGGCACAGGCGGGTGGTGGGGGCCTAGATTAGAGCCTGTGGTGCTGGCTCTCCCCAGGGACCTGTTGGAGCCCCTGACCCAGAGCCCCTGCCTTGGGAAGCTTCTTCTCCCTTCCAGATCCTTTGTTCTCTTCCCCGCTTGGTTTAAGCAGTTCCAGCCACGGTTGAGGTTCAGGAGCAAAGTAGCCCCCACCCTGTGTAGGATCCTCATGTGACAGGCTGGCCATTGAAGTCTCTTGAGCATCCTCATCCCGTGGCTCCCGGTCAAGACAAGGGGAAGGGCTCTGGTTCCCCGTGGGCAGCGACAACCGCACGGCAAGTGCCTCAGGCAGAGCAATTCACGCAGAGAGGGATTTGCCCACTGAGTTTTCCTTGCCTCTGTTCTGGTTTTGCCCTTTGGAGGACCCATAGCTCCTACTTCCAAGGGGCCTCTCCTGCTTATTCATCAGTAGCCTTCTGGTTGGCTTCTTTAATTGTCTTGATTCTCTCTGAGAATCAGAGAGTCTCTTGATTCTTTACCCTACAGCGTCTCCAGTGATAAGAATGGGCATCATAAAAGGGAGCAAAGCAAAGCTAACCCTCTTCACTTTTGAAAATTCACCATAGTCCACGAAAAATATTTACAAGAACTGGAGACTGATTTAGTATTATATCAATAAAAACAACAGTAATAATATATATTATATATAACAGTATGTAATATACATTATTATAATCCTTTACCTTCCTGTAGAGATCTTCAAAAACCTTAGACTGCCTTCACTTCTGTTGTCTTACTTGTCATTTCCGGAAACCCTCTGGATTAGGTAAGATGGCAATGTTTAATATCCATTTACAGATGGGGCCCTTAAGACCTAGAGAAGACAAGGTCCTCGCCCAAGGTTACTTGCCAACTAGTGAGCAGCTGAACTAAACCCGGATCCTTTCATTCAAAACCAGACAGGCACTGTCTTTAACTTCACGAAGGTTATAATCTAATTGGGAAGAAAGATATTGAAAAAATACCAGGACAAATGGAAGACCCTGAGGGATATAAGAAGAAGGACCTGAACTGGTCCGGGAGTCGGGGTGGGCTGCCCAGCGGCAGCGGTGGGTAAAGGAGACCTGGATGCTTGTTGGCTTGCTAAGTAAGAAGAGGGATGACGGTGATTCAGGGCATGGCACGTTCAAGGATCTAGATGGAGCTTCACGTGGCTGGAGAAGCATGAGCCAGGGTTGAGGACCACGGGGTCACCTTAAAGGGGGGCCTTGCTAGCTTTGATTTGGTCTAAGGGCTGTGAGAAGCCTCTGAAGGGTTTTAGGTAGGGGGTTGACGAGTGTTTTAGAAAGGCAGCTTTGACGGCAGAGTGGATATCTGTTGGGGGAAGGGCAAGAATGAAACTAGGGAGCCTGGTCATGCAGCTACTGGGATTGTTCAGGGGGAAAATAACGGTGACATAGATGATGCTGGTGACAGTGGGGAGGGACAGAAGTGGAAGAGTGAAGAACCGTTGAGCAGTAGAGTGAGGAGGAGTTTGGGATTGCCTGGTCGTGGTAGATGGAGGAGGAGAAGTAAGCCTCGTAGGATTTTGGCTTGGATGGATAGGGCCGTTTGCTGAGTTAGGAAACCTTGGGCAAAGGCCGGTGTTGGGAAGGAGGGCAGAATCATGGACTCAGTTTGGGATGTGCTGAGTCTGAGATGCCTGTAAAACACCAAGTCGAGCGATTGGGTAGGAACTTAGACAAGTGGGCTGGGGGCTGGAGGCGTGAATTTTGGATTCGCTGACACAAAGTGAATCACTGAAATAGTGGGTATGGATTAGGTCACCACATTCTGTTGTTTCTTTACCACCCTTCTTGGGGGGTTGTTTTCTCAAGCCTTTATTAGGAACCAGAGCTTTGAGGGAGTTCTTACCACATCTGGAGACAGTTTAATAAAGGCTATTCATCAGGCCTCAGCAAAGCCCCTATAGTGTGAAAGGAAAATCCAGTAGGTCAGTGGAACCCACAAAAGCACTTAGTGTTGTATCTGAGTGTTGCTAATTTAAGAACTAATGGTTGGTTGAAGGAACGCTGGCACATGGTTTCTGAGGTGACACTTTTTTATGGCTTATTTTACCCAAGTTCACTTCATTAGATCCTTGTGGCATGTGGCACACTTAGAGATAATTCTGAAATACTTTCATCCTGTTTTTAAATTTTGGATGAACTCTTTGGACAGATGCGCAGAGGTCCCCTCTGTGGCTCTAGAGTGCATGCATCTGTTGTTACTATGTATGTACTCTGTTACGGAGGTGACCAATTGTTCGTATCAGTGAGAGCCCTGGACTGGCTGGGCTACGTGTCTCTCCCGCTGAAACCCTCCAAGGGTTGCCCACCTGGGTTTGAAAGGATCCCCTCCATGAGGCACTTGGAGGGCTCGGGGAGCAAGCACCCCCTCATTGCTGCTGGCTGAGCACCTCTGTTGCCACGAGGAACAGAAATGTGACTCAGGCCCAGCCCTCCCGGGAGCCTGGGGCTGGAGCCTCATAGCTGGGTAGATGTGACATAGATAATTGTCACCAAGGGTGAGTTCTGCTTTATGTGAGTTCTACGTGAGGTGGGGGGAGTTTGGAGAAGGAGATGCTCCTTCTGGCTGGGGAGCAGAGAAGTGCTTCACAGAGTTCACGACCATAAAGTGAACGGGTGGAGGTGACTGATGGCTCTGTGCCCCTCGTTCGGTGTCCGCCTGTCTCTGGCAGAGTCAGAGAGCCCTGGCCGAGGGGGGACACAGGGTCAGCGGGTGGAACCTCAGTTCACCCAGAGCAGGCAGAGGCCGCGTGAGGCCCGGCAGCGCGTGCCCAGCCAGTCCTTTCTTACCTTCTAGTTTTTGAGGTATGACTTTTTAAGTAGGCATTTTTCTGACCTTAAAGTTATTTAATGCCCCTGAGAAATCATTCTAAAAATTGGAAATTTTAAGTTACTTATGATTTATTGAGTTGTTCCCTCTAACTACTCATAGTTAGAGGCACGTGATGTATATGTGAAATTATAACAGATTCTGACCTCCTTTGTGGGGGAAAAGGAAGTAAAGATCTCTTCTGGAAGAAAATGAGAGAAAAGGTGTCGATTAATATTTTGTCGTGGTCACATGTTTTGGAGAGCACCTTTCATTTCTTAGGGAAGGTTCCCCCGTGTACTTTTCCATTTTGCACAGTGCCACTGTTCTAATTAGTAAAGCTTCAGAATGGTGACAGCTGTGAGATTCTTTAATTCTTCAAATCTGTAGGGTTTTCCCTAGTGCAAAAATCAGTGTCTTTTTTTCAATTTAATTAAATCTTTAATGAATATTTTATCAAATGAGCTCCATGTCTTATATTTCATTATTCATGTTGTTTATGAGGCCCTCTCGTTAGCATAATTTATAAACTAAGAGATTAGTGAAGGAGGGAGGCTATTTCAGAGACAGTGAATGGGGGGGTGGGGAGAGCACAGCCGCACGTCTTTCTACGTGTGTGCAGAAGTGACCATTTAGAGATGCTGTGGGAGAAAGTGGGCTGCTGGAGCGCACATTTCACGGGGTGGGGGTGGGGGGGTGAAAGCACTTGTCCTAAGTGCGCGGCTGTCCCTGCAGCATTTTGCATGGCATGCAGCTGGGAGGGAGCGTAGAGCAGGAACCTGGAGGCAGGGGGGCTGAGTGTGGAGCAAGGTTGGTCTCGTCCTCGCTGGGTCGCTTTAGCCGAGCCCCTGCCCCCATTCGGGCTCATTTGGATCTGCCCACTGGCCAGAGCGTGCCCCTGGTTCCCTGACGACCCTGGCAACCAGCGTGTAATCCTCCTCTGCGCCTGTTTTGGCTCAACCATATGGCTGATGTCTCATGCGATACTCTGGCCTCTCGTTTCAGGGGACTTGATCCTTCCCCCTCCCGTGCCTGGGACCTGGTCATCCTGGGTAGCGTTCTAGCTCCTGAGCCTCTGCCTCAGCGCCCCCTCCCTGCTTGGCACTGCCTGGGACCTGTTCTCCTTCCTCTGTAGTCCCTGCAGACCTTTGCTTTCCTCTTCGTCCACCCTACATTCCAGACCTTTCAAGTCACTTCCAGAAAGCGTCTTCCCATTTGTCCTTTCCACTGCATCTTCCAGGAAATCCCCAGCGCTGGCTGAATGGAGCCAGCTCTTCTGCCCCTGCCCACCTGTCCCCTGGTTCGTGGCCACAGTCGCCTTTTCTGTTCTGTGCGTCAAGCTCCTTCCCATCTCGGAGACTCTTTACAGACTGTTCTGCCTCCCTGGGGTGCTCCTCCCTTACTCCGTCTGCTGCTGCTGCTTCCTATCTGAAACCCTCATTTGCTTCATAGGGGGCCCTTCTCTGACTGCTTGTTGAGGTCGGGGTCTCTCCCTGTCCTGGTCTGTTGTCTCCCTGTGATGTCCCTCATCGTGCGGTGCTTCTCTGTTCCAGACCTGGTCCAGGCTCCCCAGGGCAGCCCTAACTTCAGACCTGCTGTTCCTTCATGGCCAGGAAGTGCCCCAGAGATCCTATTACTATGGCAGCCAAATGTCACCTTCCGGACCGTCTCTCCTACTTAGAAGCGGCTCAAAAATCTTTTGTCAGCATGTGTCCTGGTTCTTGGTTCCCAAAGCACTGTGGTCCTGGTTGTTATAATCCCTGACAAAAGGGATTATAACAGGAGGTGCGGTAGCGTATTAGTCAAGGGCGTGGGCTTTGGACCAAGATGCTGATTGAAATCATGACCTCACTTCTTACAGCTGGATGGCCTTGGGTCTGGTAACCTCTCAGAACCTCAGCATCCTCATCTAGAGACTGACAGTAACTCCCACCTCCTGGTGTTGTCGAGGGGATTAAATGAGCAGATGCAGGCGTGGAGCACACAGAGGGTTCAGGGTGCAGGGGAGCATCACGGAAGTGTTGGCTGCTGCCGTTGTGAGGTGTTCTGCACCACCGTGGGGATGGACGTAAAGCCCTGCCACCTGTGCTGCATGCTGTTCCCTTACATGTGGGCTTTCAGGAAGCATTTGGAGATGGAAAAGAAAATTTTAGAAGGCATTGAACCCTCTCGAGCCTGCGATGCTAAAACCCAGTCCACCTTTACAATAGCATCTTGTTGCCCCCGTGCCCCATGTCTGGCCCTCCTGGCATCACTGCCTTCTCTCCACCTTTACATCACAAGTGGCTCTTTATGTCTTCTTCCTCTTGTTCTGTCTGGGATACCCTCTGTCTTTCCCTGGATGCCGCATTGTGTCCACCGCCCTCCAATACCAGCTTCACAAAGTCTCAGTGTGTGTCCACTGACTCTGTTGACCCTGTACATGTGGCCCTCTGTCCACTCAGTGCCGTGTTGATTCGCCCTCATTTGTTGCTTTCTAATTCTGAAATGATAAACTACTGGAGGCGGGAGTGATGATTCCTCTTTCCTGGGAACTGCACAAAGGATAAAAGAACTCAGTCCCTCCTAGGCATTCAGGAAAAGCTCATTGACTGAAGGAAATAACCAGTCGACCTAATTCTGGTGTTAATTAATTAATACCTGGGTGTCAGGTGTACCCTGGGATGCTTGTTAAATACATGTCACTCAGCGTATTTTGTCACCAACTTTTGGCAAAACCAGGTGACAGGACCTTGTCCCTCCTGCCCCTTTCTGTTCTTTCCCTGCCTTTCCAGGAACAGCTGAGCCTTCTCTGCACTAAGGCAGCATTGCTTGCATCCATTCAGCAGTTGAACAGGAGTTACCGGACACCTCCCTACTGTGTCACAGGCAGGCCCTTGTCTGGGCGCCAAGGAGCAGCGGCGAAGCAGACAGGGTTCCCACAGAGCTGTACGCTGGTCCTGGTCCGGGAGAGAGACACATAGCAGGGATGGAGCTTCCCTTTTACATTCTGGCTGGGGAGAGGGACAGAGCGAGGGAGTGAGAAGAGGAGAAGAGGGGTAGGGAGATGCTGTTGCACATTTTGGGGAGCGAGGAAGGGCTTCTTTGCTGAGGCAATACGTCAGCAGGGATCTGAATGAAGTGAGGGAGCAAGTCTTGTGCACATCCGGGGAAACAGTATTTGAGGCAGAGGGACAGCGAGTGCCGAGGCCCCAAGGAGCTGGGAGAGTGTGTGTTGTCTTGGGAAGATGGCCAGGAGGTGTGTTTGATGGGAGTGGAGTGTGGGCCGGGGCGGGAGGAGGTGGGACAGGGAATTTTAGGAGACCAGGTTGCACAGGGCCTTCTCCGCTCCTGTAAGGGCCTAGGATTGTATTCCGAATTAGATGGGGAGCCATTTGAGCGCTTTGAGGAGCAGAGGGGCACAATCTCATTTATGTAATGTCACCCCACATCTGTCACGAGCTTAAGGAAATTGAACACACTCAGTTGTAGGAGGAGGGAAGTTACTTGTATTTTAGCAGAAGGGCACCTGTCCAGCTACTTTGTGGGTGAGGCCCGCAAGCAAAAGGAGTGGAGCCTGCGTGGAATGAAGTGGTTCCACACACCTCCTGCTCCTCCCTCTCCCGGCACATGTGTAAGCGGTAAACACTTTGGAAGAAATACACGCTGAACCCAGCGGTTTTGTTTTTTATTTTTTTGTCACCGCGAAACTGTCTCTTATTAACTAAAGCAAAGACTCCAAACACTTTTGTGGACATCGCGTTTTTCTTTTAGATTTTAAAATGGTATTGTGCATATACCTATTTAAAAAATTTAGGCACCTTTTGGAGGACACAAACAAGTCCAAGAAACCAGTGTGAGGTGTTCTGAGGTCTGAATTCAAAGCCTTGGAGCCCACAGGCGCTTGGTGCGTTTGATGAGAATGTTGTTGATCGCAGCTCTGTACAAGAGGGTCTGTTCCCCTCTGCCTGAGGATGTAAAACTATCAGGAACATCCTGTTGGTGTTGAGGTCATGAGCAAGCCGGAGGAAAGAGGGAGGAAAGGCGTGGCCAACTCTTCACCCTTGAAGTATGAGAAGGGCTGTACTCCAAGGCCACCCAAGCAGCTGGACTGTTTTCCTTCTCGGCCTGATCTCCGCCGCCTCCACCCCCAGCCAGCAGGTGAGCAGAACGCGCTGCCTCGCCCGCCCGGCCGAGAGGTGGCCTTGTGTCCTGCCTGCATACCCGGGTCACTGACAGAGGCGACTGCAACCCCAGCCAGCTCTGTAAGAGCTTTGGTCAGAAATGACGATGTTAGACTCCATACTTTGGGGAGCTGCTGCTTTTCTTAGAAGGTGCAAAAAAAGAAAGATGTGAGTAAGGCAGAATCTTAGAAGAAGGAAGAACAGAAGCTAAGTTCAGCGACAGAACCCACCGGGCCTGGCAAAGTCTGTCTGACTAGGAGTGGGGAGGGAGGGAGTGTGTGTGTGCGTGCCGGTGTGTGTGTGTGAAAAAGGTAAAAAGAAGTGGGAGACTCCCTGGCCAGAAAGACCCTCACCCATAGGTGTGAAGTCTCGTTAATAGGAGTAACTTAGACAAAGCTTTAAGGTGTGTTATTGTTTTCCTTTAAGGCATTTGAAATAACTCGTCTAAAAGGTGGTTGTCAAAGCCTTACTTGAGGGTGGAGACAGAGTCCTTCAAGGGCTCTGGGCTTACTGAGACTCAGGTCACATGAGAAGTTAGACCCAGTTTCTCTGGCCATGTTTTTTTCCATTAGTTGCTTCAGTCACTTCAACAAACAGTTATTGCTTACTAGGTGTCAGGCACCGTGCTTGGTACTGGGGCCATTTGGTGAACAGGCTCCACGTGGAGTTTATGTTCTCCTGTGGGGAACAGGCAGTAAACAGGTAAACCAGAGAATGTGAGTTCGGGGAGCACCTGCCTTACAGAGGAAATGAAGTGAGCTGATGTGGTACCTGGTAGGTGGCCAGGAAGGCCGCGTGGGGCTCTGGGACAGAGTTTTCAAAGCAGAAGGAAGATACAAAGGCTTTGATGCAGAAAGAAGTGGGGATTTTTTGGCACACAAAGAAGGGCAGTGGATACAGTGTTCTGCGCGCAGAGAGAACAGCAGTGTCCTCGAGTCCCCTCCCCTTGCTCCCATTGTACTAGAGTCCCACAGACTTGTGTGTGCGCAGCAGGGCCGCTCTTGGGCGCCGGGGAGCCTCTTTTTCTAGGCTCTTTATCTGCCCCTGGGCCAAGATGTAGAGAGTTCTGATCAGAGCACGGAGCCTCTTGAGGCTTGGAGATTGTTCTCCTGTCATTTTCGCCCCAGTCACCCAAATGCGAAACCCCGACTTCCCTTATTGATCTGGAGTCGTGCGCTGGCAGGGCTTTTGTCCCTCGCAGCTCTCATGTCCTGTTGCTGCTTTCCTATCGATTCTTTCCTCAGGTTTCAATTTGTATTTTCTCCGTGTCGTCCGTCCACTGGTTGTCCCTTTTCGTGGAGCTGATTGTTTAGCCATTAGAATGGTTCATTAGTTCAGCTCTGCGAGCATACACAGCTGTTTGACAGGGAGTTTCACCTTTGTGGTTTCAGCCTGTCTTCGGGTTAGTAGTCAGGTTGTGATGACCGTTTCCTCCCCAGACAGTGTTTTTCCCTCTGGAGGTGGCAAAGGGCACATCCACGAGAGGACGCTCGTAGGGACATTTGCAGGGAGGGGCAGATGCTAACATTACTTCCATGTGGAAGGAAAGATGAGCCCCAGAGGTAAGCCAAGGAGTGGAGGAAATGCCACTCCCTACCCCCGGAACCGTCACCCGCATATGACCATCTCCAAAGCCCCAGGTCACCGTGGAGGCCCCGAGACCCAGGAAGGACCGTGTGTTGGTTCTCAGTCTCCAGCTGGCCCCAGGAGCTGCTCGGCATCTGCAGTTGCTTCCCTGGTGCCCCCTGACCAGCTCACCAGAGTCCACTGACTCAGGCCAGACCCATGGCCGTCCTGGGCCCTTCCCTGCCCATTCCCCACACCAGTGACCCCAGCTCCTGGTGACACCTGACCAGCCTGTTTGTCTAGAATGCAGTGGAACTTGTTGCAAGGGAGATGCCAGGTAAGAATTCATGAAAAAAAGTTTTAAAAGTGTTTTCGTGGTTCTTGCCTTCAAGGACTTTACAGTCTAGTGCTCATGAGGACATGAGTGATAAAGGCATTTTATGACATGCACCCAGCGGGTGGTTGAGACAGACTGGCTGAGCAGGAGGGGGATGTAGGGTGTGTATGGTAAAATGTATTACTAGATGGTGGCATCTGTTGTAGACAGACAGCCCGGGCTGGTATAGGATAGACTTTCTTGATGTCCTGGGGTTTTTTCAGTTGTAGAATTGTGTCATCACTAAAGAAACAAGGCTTAGCCACTTACTGCTTTAATATCAGAAGGAAACAGAGAATGAGGTCAAGATCCATGGGGCATTGAGAGCCTCATAGCACATGTACTACGGGAATGCTCCTTCGGGCTGATGTTGGAGCCAACCACATGGCCCTGGGGAGGGAGGGCTGGGAGAGAGAACCTGGGTAACCTCGGGCTTACTGTATGAGCCTCAGCCTGGTCCTCTGCCCTCTGGGGACCCCTGTTTTCTCACAGTTGTATCCTCTACTGTGTGTGTGCGTATGGGTGTGTGCGCGCACACATACACGTGAGCCCATGAGTTTGTAGAGAGGTGACTCCGTTGTTGGGAGAGATTCTGTTAGGAGTCAGGAACCCTGGATGGCGGGCCTCCCTTTTTCATTTACTGTGCCATTTTGGGGGAAATCGAGCAGAGTAACAGCTCTCCAAAAGTGTCCACATCCTTATCCCTGGAACCTTGTGAATATGTTACCTTATGTGGCAAAAGGAACTTTGCAGATGTCATTAGGTCAAGGATCTTGAGCTCGAGAGATTATTGTGGATTTTTCAGGTGGGCTCACCCAGTCCTTATAAGAGCATCAGAGACAGAAGATGTGATGATGGAAGCAGAGGTCAGAGTGGTACGGCCACAAGCTAAGGAAGGTGGGCAGCCTCTAGAGGCTGGAAAAGGCAAGGAAACCAATTCTCCCCTAGAGCCTCGAGAAGGAATGCAGTCATGCCAACACCTTAATTTCAGTCCTATGAGACCCATTCTGACATCTGACCTCCAGAACCTATAAGATAATAATTTTGTGTTCGAAGCTACTACATTTTTGGCAGTTTTCCCCAGCAGCATTAGGAGACTAATATATCACTTATTCCTCTAGAATTTAGTTGCCTTAATTCTAAAATGGGGGCCCAAAATGTTATCTGCCTGAAGGCTGAGAACGAGACCATATGGTTTTTTCCCCAAGTTTCTTCTGTTCCTAGATCTGTGAGATAACAAGATAAGCCTAACAGTGCTTTGAAAAGTTTAAAAGGAGAGGATTTAAATGGACAATTAATCTCTGTGTGCCAGGTGTTTTCCACTGTTTTGTCATTTAATTCATCTCACCATCTAGGAAACATTTTAGAATTCTCATTTTTTAAAAACTGACTCAACAGGTATTTGAGATGCTGTTGAAGGCTCTGTTCTTTAGGGAGACGGATGATAAACTGTGAGCACAATAGCTAAGTAAATTATAAATGATGTTGGAGGCCGATAATTGGTCTGGAAAATAAATAGAGCAGGTTGGGGGACTAGTCATACCCACGTTAGAGGTGCGAGAAGGAAGCTTAGAGAGCTGAGGATTTGCTCAGAATTGCAGCACCAGGAGGTGAGGAGGCTGGGCTTAAACCCAGGTCTTCGGGGATCCAGGGGCTTGATCTGATCGTTCTCTCAGACGGGTAGAAAGCTCTGCTCTACTCTGTTTATTTGGGTTTTTTTCTAAGGGAGAGGAGTCCCCATTGCCAGCTGTTGCTTAAAAAAAAAAAAAAATCGCTGCCATTCTGGATTTCATATTTTAAACTCCTTCCCGTCTCTGCAATAAAAATGCCAGAAAGCTTGGCCAGTTCTGGTGCTGGTGACGAGCCAAGGAATGCAGGCAGCTCAGCGGGCTAGGACAGCACGCACACGCGCCCCTGTTCCGTTCCCTGCGAACGCCAGCATCCCATCTCAGCGGAGGCCTGAGAGCAAAGCCACAGCCCGCGGAAAACGGGGTCAATAATCATTTCATCTTTAGCATGGCCTTTCTCTGGCAGTTCAGTGTTTATCATTTCCTGTCATTTAGAAATGTGTTTTTCTAGGGAACTGTCATGTCTTTAGAGGGAAACTCTAAAATCGTTCCTTAGAGCCCCTCTCTCCATTCACTTCACTTCTCAATCAAAGTCTGATTTGACGATGAAGGGTGCTTGGCAGTAAGACCAATGGAAGTAAAGTGTTTCAGTATTAAATATTAACAAGTCATAATTAATAAGTAATTAGTAAGTTTTGTTACTAATCTTCACAGGCTCAAACGGTAGATTTTAGAGATTGGTTTTTCAGTGCCTTCTGTTGCAGGAAGGGAGTGTGCAGAAAAGCTTTGTTGCCCTGCTTTTATTTCTTCTTACTGCTACTTCTACACAAAGCTGAAAGAAAGGCTTACTTCAGAAGAATTAACCCCTGGGGCTAGCTGCAGTGAAAGGAATTGAACTTCTGGTTAATCAGTAAAGGCTGGGGCACAGCTGGTGGAAAGGGATGTGCCAGGCCTGGGCACTGCGAGATCGGGTCTTGGTGTAGCTCTGCAGTTGATATCCCTGTCATCTTGGAAGACATTTCTGGGCCCTGGGACAGCTGAGAAACTTGATTCCATTTGAAAATGTTCTTCAGAGCACTAGCAGATTAGCCAATCCTGGAAGTAAATAAGTTTTAAGTGGCCAAATTTGGATATGTTATCAGTGTGCCTCCTTTTTAAAACAAAATACCACAGGTATGTTCCTGGTAAAAAGCTGCACGTAAATTGAATTTTAAGTAGTTTTCCAGTGGAAGGAATCCTTTTCTTTTTCTTTCTTTTTTTTTTTGTTTTGGCGATACGCGGGCCTCTCACTGTTGTGACCTCTCCCGTTACGGAGCACATGCCCCGGACGTGCAGGCTCAGCGGCCGTGGCTCACGGGCCCAGCCGCTCCACGGCATGTGGGATCTTCCCAGGCCGGGGCACGAACCCGTGTCCCCTGCATCGGCAGGTGGACTCCCAACCACTGCGCCACCAGGGAAGCCCTAGAAAAGTTTTAAGGTAAAACGTGTTCATTTCAGAACATGTAGGAAACATAAAAGAAAAAATATATGCATTTTAAGAATGGAATCATTTGAAATATACTCTTTTGAAACTGAAAAATGTGTTGTGAAAGTCTTTGATATCTTTTGTGATCTTCTATAGCTGTCCTTGCTGACTGCATAATATTCCATTAAAATGGTTGTTCTATTTAACTCATGGTCTGTTGGAAATATAGGGTTTTTTTTCACCACCATAAATCACGTTGCATTAGATATCTTGGTGGCAAAATTTCCATGTATGTCCATGATTATTTCCCTAGAATAAATTTTTAGACCTGTAATTGCACAACAAAGAGTATCCAGAATACAGAATTGTGTGATTTTTTTTAAAAGAAAGTCTCGTGTATTTTATTTAGAGAAGTACTCTTTTTTTTTTAACATCTTTATTGGAGTATAATTGCTTTACAATGGTGTGTTAGTTTCTGCTTTATAACAAAGTGAATCAGTTATACATATACATATGTTCCCATATCTCTTCCTTCTTGCGTCTCCCTCCCTCCCTGCGTCTCCCTCCCTCCCACCCTCCCTATCCCACCCCTCTAGGTGGTCACAAAGCACTGAGCTGATCTCCCTGTGCCATGCGGCTGCTTCCCACTAGCTATCTATTTTACGTTTGCTAGTGTATATATGTCCATGCCTCTCTCTCGCTTTGTCACAGCTTACCCTTCCCCCTCCCCATATCCTCAAGTCCATTCTCTAAGAAGTACTCTTTTTTACATTAATTAATTTATTTTTGGCTGTGCTGGGTCTTCGTTGCTGTGCACGGGCTTTCTGCAGCTGCAGTGAGCGGGCTTCCCACTGTGGTGGCCTTTCCGTTGCAGAGCACGGGCTCCAGGCGTGTGGGCTTCAGCAGTTGTGGCTCGCGGGCTCTAGAGCGCAGGCTCAGCAGCTGTGGTGCACAGGCTCAGCCGCTCCGTGGCATGGGGGATCCTCCTGGACCAGAGCTCGAACCTGTGTACCGTGCATTGGCAGGCGGACTCCCAACCACTCTGCCACCAGGGAAGTCCCAGAATTCTGTGCTTTTGATGTGAGTTGCAAAGTATTTCTTTGTTGTTGACTTTTTTTTTTTTTTTTTCGGTACGTGGTCCTCTCACTGTTATGGCCTCTCCCGTTGTGGAGCACAGGCTCCGGACCCGCAGGCTTAGCGGCCATGGCTCACGGGCCCAGCCGCTCCGCGGCATGTGGGATCTTCCAGGACCAGGGCACGAACCCGTGTCCCCTGCATCGGCAGGCGGACTTTCAACCACTGTGCACCAGGGAAGCCCTGTTGTTGACTTTTAAAAGGGTGTAAAATTGATAATTTTTGATGTTAACATAATTGAATATTCAAGAATCCAGGCTTTCAACTTATTTCACATCTCTGAGGCTCAGTTTCCTCCTTTATAAAATGGGTATAATACTATCCTTAAATGAAATGTGAGCATTAATGGAATCATGTAGTATAACTCAAATCCTAGGCTGCATGTGAACCCTTGCTATGGAAGCCTGTTAATTTGCACGGGAACCTCTCCTCATTCGCCAGAAACGCATGGGGCCTGGCACGGTCCCCTCTCCACTGCTCCCTCTTCCTGGGCCGCTGCCGTGGGCTCGAGCAAGCCTTCCTCCATCTTGGTGCGCTGTGCCCGGGGTTGAAATGTCGGTCCTAGTTCCGAAAGCCTGCCTTCAGACATTTATACTTTCAGACAAACTAATCAGGCTGAAATGTCTCATGCTTATTTACAGCTAGATGAAGCAATCCATTTAGTTTCTTTGGAATTACCCAGGCGTGGAAGAAATTGGTTTCTCAGCCTTGAGAAATTCTGCGGATAGCGAGGAATTGACAGGCACCAGGGCCGGCCTGGTGAACTTGGAAACAAGGGCGCCTGGGTGTGGCCCTCTGTCAGGACCTCTGTCCATGGCTGAACTGGCGATTCCCTAGGACCCCACCTCCGCTTCAGCTCTCCCTTTGGCCAGTGTATACCATGATGTGATTCCTCATCTCCTCCTTTGAGGAGCTCTGAGCTTCTCACTGGGAAAGCAGGGCTTTGGTTTCCTTTTCCTTCTAGTTTCCTCGTTAGTTGATAGAGATAGACATTTGCTGATTCTCTTCCTCCTTTTCCTGAGGGAGAGACCCGGGGGCCCTTAAACACAGAGTTGCTTTCTGTTGAAACCCCAGCGATCTGGCCTTTGGGCTGTCACTAAAGGCCGTGGGGCAGGAGAACTTGGGCTGAGTTTGGGGTTCCAGATTCCACAGTGTGTACTACCTCCCGTACTCAGTCTTCACTACCCGGGAGACAGGAACAGACCGGGAGACTGAGGGATGAAGAGGAACGAGCCCAGAAACATGCAGCTAGTAAATGGCAGAACTGGGATTCAGATCCTCACAGAGTACGCTTCCGTTGTTGGTGCTTGTAACCACCACATGATACTGTCTTTCAACAAATACCTGCTTATCAGCATGTGTTTTGTACCTGTCTGCACTCTGGGGCTTATCATTCACCTGCCAGTTATGCCATTGTCGCATAGGAGCTTGCAGAGACAAAATGATACGGTCCCTGTTCTCGGAGGAAATTTTCACATAATCGTATAAGCAACAAAATAACTGTTATTATATGAAAATAACTCACCTGCTTGATATATAGATCTAAACCCCAAAAATCTCTGAAGAATTTTGTTCTGAATGATCAAAATAGACTATCCTTACGTAATATGCACATACAACCTTTATGCCGCATCTCCACCCCAGCTCTTACTTAGTCTTTGGGTTCTTTGCGTTAGTGGCAATCCTGGCATGTTGGGTTATGGGCTCTGTAACTCTGCAGTTCACTCTGTTTGACGTGAGGAGGGAAACCATGTCAGACACACACCACTTGGTGTTTTTTTTGTCCCCCTTTTCGAGGTCATGCCCTTTTGTCATGAATATAAAAACTCCAGCCCCACTTCAGAGATTCTGATATGCTTTCCAGGGTGGTGTATTTGCTCACCATTCCCCACCCAGCCTCCGTGAGGATCGTTAAATGTGCAAAGAGGGTTGTGTTTCTTCTCTCTACATCCCATCAGCAAAGGTTAGGTCAAGCTTTGCTTCCTGTCATAGGTGTTGAGAGTTTTAATTTTAAACTATGAAATTACATTCTAATACTAAATATTCTCCTTTCATCTACACCCACCGCTGTGAGCCTATCCACTTTACCGAGATGTGTCCTCTCTGGGGTGCACCCCTTAGTTAAGAAACCACTGTTTCAGTAACAAGGGAGAAGGCAGGAGACTGATTAAAACAAACCCCAGGATCCTAAAAATCCTAGGATTTTAAAAATCCCAGGATTCTAAAAATAGGATGATTTTGGCTAGGGAAAGAGAGCCCTGCAAACCTCGGTCAGCCCTGACAGTACTGTTCTCTTATAGCTTAACCATTGATTTTCCTGACTCCATATAGAAGCTGTTAAATGATGCTGTTAGTAATAATGATGCTGATGGTAGTAGCTACCACCGAGTATGTGCTAAGCATTATGGGAGGCACTTTTCATATTTTTAATTCTTACAGTGACCCCCCTGTTACAGGTATTTCACCCCCATTTTAGATATGAGGGGGACTGGTTTATGGAGGTAAGCTTTTCCCATGTCTCACAACTAGCTAGTGAGGTGCTGGGGTTTTAGCCCATGTCATCTGAGACTGAAGGCCTGTGCTTCTAACCCTGCCATCCTGCGGCAGCTTCACAGCCCTTACATCAAGGCGTGCATGCTATAGTCCCTTACTGCTGCTCCATCACAGAGGTTTTACTCACTTGAATTGTCCTGTATTGTCTTTGCTGTCACAGACCCTTTCTGGAATGAGAGCTGGGTGTATGTTAATGCATGTAGTCTCGTGCCCTAGATGGTAAGGTGTTCTGGGGTCAGAGCTGATGACTTTTATCTTTGTAGTAGCACTTAATAAAAGTTAATACCGGCTTAGAGTTCCTGTTTAGGTGGACGATGGCCGGACCTTGGCCAAGACTGAGTTCTGGGTCTTACCTGTCGTTAAGTGGTTTTAGGACTTTGGGAAGCTCCCTTCCTGTCCACCACTAACTGGTTATGGTTCCCTTCCCTTTCCTCCTTTCTTTCCCTTTTTTTTCTTTTTCTTTTTCTTTTTCGCTAAGCCTCACGTCCTCTGCCAGTTGATCAGAGCTGGCATGTAAGGCTGAACCTGCTTTCTGCTTCTTGACTTGGCGTCTACAAGTCCATTTCTAGAACTCTCATCTGATTATGTAGCCGGCGAAGCTTTGATAAGCTCTTTCTCGCTAGCCGACCAGGTTGTCCCTCTTGGACAGTGAGTTACAGCATGTTGGGTCATGTGCTATGCATGTGGCAGGGGTAGGATCCTGGAGCTGTGAAGTCCGGGAGGGCTGGAGGGGAAGTGGAGCCTTTCACGTAACGAAACCCTGCTCTCGATTGTGCTTTTGCATCTGGGGTTTTCCGAGAGGCTTCAGTTGACACGTGGAATAGATACACTCCCCTTGAGCAGTTGTTCCAGATATTTCGTTGAACTAGCACCTAAACGCTTTAAAGTGGAAATCATGCTCATGCTTTCTCTGAAAGGCAGTAGAGCAGAGTGGTGCAGACACTGCTGGGGCTTGAACCCCAGCTCTGACATGAACTGTAAGACCTTGTGCAGGTTCCTCAACCTCTCTTGTGCCTCCAGTTCCTGATCTGTAGAACCAGAGATGATAATAAACCTACCCGATGGGGTTGCTGTGAGGATTCAGTGATTTTCTACATTATAAGCACTCACAGTAGTTCCTGGGACATAGTATATGATGGATGATACCATATTGTTAGATCACTTGATTCTCTAAATCGAATGAGAATGCTTCATAAGTTGGAAAATACCATTCAAATACTCTTTGTGGCAAAAAAATGAAGCAATGGAACATTCTAGCTTAAGCTATAGCTGATAATCCCAGTTCATTCAGCAGCAGTCAGATTGGCCAGTTGGAGATGATGGGGAGCTCACAGACGTGACGGAGCTCCCTGGAGCAGTGATGCCTGGGCTTAGCTGTGTGTTAAGATCTCTGGGGAACTTCAAAATCCACAGCGCTTGGTTCCTTTCCAGACCAGTAGAATCAGAATTTTGGAGGGCAAGGGGAAGGGTGGACCCAGGAAGTTGTAGTCATTGTTTTTGTTGTTGTTATAATTTTACAAAAAGCTGTCCAGGTAATTCTGGTGCAGCTGGTCTGTAGACTGATGTGTGGCAACCTCCGACTGGCAGGGTCTAACAGAATTATATTGGTTATATCTGGTTGTATTTAATGGGGTGCAAGACAGTTTGGTAGAGGGTCTGATAGCAGGCATCTACATTTAAATAAATGTTCGGTAGGTAATAAGGGAGAGGCTACACAGGCAGGCTTGTCTGAAAGAAATTCTAGACATCTAAAGACACCTGAAGTCTGGCTCTGTTTCTTATCGAGGTCAGTGTCCACTGGTTCTCTTGCCATGGGGGTAAAGTGGTGATGGAGACTGTTACCTGGGTGAGGAGTGGGAAGTGAGTGTAACTGCGAAGATGTGGGAGTGTGCAGCTTTTGCATCTTGGTTTGCGGAAGGCACACTGGTTCTCCACGTCTGAACGTGTAGACGAAACGGCTCTGTGGGGGTGGGATTTTGCAGAAGGGGAAGCTGCAGGCAGAGGGCACGGTGCAGAAGATGCAGTGAGCAGGCATTTGGGTGACTGGCCAGAAGATGGGGAGTTTGCCTAGTCATTCCAGACTCATTAGTCTGGGAGCAAAGAACACGCTGGAGGCTGTGTGTTCAATTGAAAGAGGGGGCTGGCATATCCTAGAGAAGGAGGGTTAGAAATGGGGGGGCTTTTTGAAGGGTCTTCCTCATCTCCCCACTTTCCTCTTCTTCCTGTAGCTAAAAAGTCTTTAAAAGCTTCTTAATGAGGAGATCATAAAAGTCAAGTGAGATTCCAGGTTGGGTCCGTGATAGCCCTTGGGCCAGCATCTAGCAGCTGGTTTGCTTTTGCTGGCCTTGGCTATGAGAGGGGATAAGCATCCTTACTTTGCTGAGCTGCCGTAGAGTTGGAGGAAATAGTGGTTATCAATGGTGGCTTTGTTGGCTGTAAGGTGCCATTCACACTGTGACGTGGACATGGCATCCCCCTTGGTGTTAGAGGAGAGAACAGTCTCTGCCCCTGGATGGAGGTGGGAGCACTTGCTAGGGAGGGTTGAGCCCCAGATCTAAGGATCTAGAAACATGTACCATCGCCCTCATTTCATGGTCTAAGACGCAGGAGTGTCTCCCTCCTAAGGTGCATGGCAGGGCAGGGCACTGTGCTGACTCCTGTGATGCAGCTGTAATGGCCTGGCTGTGATGGTTTCTCCCTGTGGCTGTTGCAGTTGGGTGGCTGGTTATGCCCAGTTCCCAGAGCTCTGCTGTGCCTCCATTTCTTTCTCTTTTACTCTCTTACTACATGTGAGCAAGGGTGAGACCATTACAGGTAACCTCGAATCCACCCAACTGACTAAAAAAACCCCAGAACAATAGATCAGGCACAGATTTTGCTACTGTCCTGTTAGAAATACACGTGATACCCCACACAGCAGTTGTCAAGATAAGAACCACCACCCCAGGTAGGGAGATCCTTCCAGACGTCAACTGTTTCCACGCACTTGAGACCACCATGGTGGGCTTCCCCATGTGTCTGGTGCTTTGGAAGTTCTTGGGGAGACAGATGGTCTCTCGTTTTTCTGGCCCCTTAAAGTACTTTAGTCCGAATGAATGGTAGGCTTTTAGGTCCTATAGGAGTTATTCAGAGAGAGAAGAGATCTCAGCATAATTGAAGTGGTGTAATTGATCAGCATGCCGGAGGACAGGCAGCCACGGATCACACGAATCAAGAGTAATAACTTCTGTGCAGAGCGTTTTACATTCTATATAGTTTTCTACGAGGACTGTGAATTCCGATGCCTTCAGGAGCCAGACAGGTAGCAAAAATCAGAGAAGCAGTTAGGATGGCAGGGATTATGCTTTAAAAGACAGCAATCCAAAATTTAGAGCAGAAGCATAATACACTGTTTCTGATTTTCAGAGAACATTTATAAATATGATCTCATTTAATGTTCATAGCATCCTTATGAAGCAGGACTGTTCTCCTCTTCCAAGGATAAGAAAGTGTCAAATACAGTCAAACCAAGGCAAAGATAGCTTGTGGCCTGGAGCCTGCAGAGCCTTGTGGTGCTTCCCGTAGACGCCTGGGCCCTGCGGACCGAGCCACTTGGGAAGAAGGTGTTGTGTCCCGTAGTGTCTGCCCTGTCCCCAGAGCTGCTTCCGTCGTTCTCTGAGCACGGCTCTGGGGAGATGGGCCCCTGGGCCTCTTTGTGTCTACTCTCAGCCAGTTTTCTAAATGGACCCAGGAGTAAAAAGCCAGGAGACGCCAGCAAGGCTACACAGGAATCAGAGAAAGCCATCAACCGAGTCAGTACACGGGTCCTTTTGGACATAATGACAGGCCCAAAGTGCTGAAGTCAGCTTTGCTACCACATCGAACTGGCTGACCTGAGCTTTCCCAACTGTCTCTTCCTTTTTATCTTTCGACCATCTTAGTCATTTTTCACTGAAAGAAAAAGAGACATTGAGAGATCCAGTTGGGGTTAGTTGAACCCAAAGCGAAGAAACCCCAATACCGGGGCTAGATTCCCCTGAAGGAGGGAAGAGGTGTCCGTTACAATTAACGTGAGCAGAATCTGTGGCTCCCAAGACCTCTGGTTACAGCAATTGTGACAACATAGATTACCTTCAGTTACGGTGAGCTACATTTAACTACATTATTACCGGTACACCTTGATGGGAGCTGGCTGCTTTAACATCCCTGACCATGGAAGAAAAAGACGGGAGGGGAGACGTGGAAATGGCAGATGCCTAGGATCTGGGCATGGGGCACAGTGACAGGCCAGGGAATGTAGACCTTCTGTACCATCCCAGAGGTTACGGATGGTGTATCTGGTTCCCACAAGTGCTTGAGGAAGGAAATTACTCGCTTTATTGAGGTATAATTTATATACTGTAAAATGTATACTTTACACTGTACCGACTGATGAGTTTAGATAAATGTATACACCTCTGTAATCACCACCCCAATGAAGATGCAGAACAGTCCCATCACACCATCAGGTTCCCTTGTGCCCTGTCTGGTCAGTCTCCACCCCAATTCTTTTTTTTTTTTTTGGCTTTTCATACATTTACTCCTTTAATCCTCAAAACAGCCCTTAGTAGGTGTGTTCTCATTTACTGCTGTCAGTTAGAAAGGCTGTAGGTGTGGTGGTTAGGGCCTGGACTCCAATCTGTGTTAGTATCTTGGCTCTGCAGTTTACCAGCTGTGTGACCTTGGGGAAATCACTCAACCTCTCTGTGCCTCAGTTGCTTCATCTATAGTTTCTTCCTCTAGGGGTTGTTGTAAGTATTAAGTGAAAGATGATGCAGGTAAGCACTACAGATGTGTTGGCTATGATTAGATGTTATTTTACAGAAGAGGAAACCAAGACAGAGAGATTGACTTGCTCTAGGCACACAGCTGCTAGAGGCCATCAGGATTCAAATCTAGGTCGGTTTTATGCCAACATCCACTACCAGCTACACTAACACGTCCATGGCGATTGCAGAGTGTCTCTCAAGTAGAGACATTTTCAGTGGTTCTGTGAGCTAAGGGGACAACAGAGGCAAAGAAGGGTTAGGAGTGACTTGGCCAGAGTCTAAGAAGGATTTTGAGAAGTTAAAAAAAATTCCAAATTTCTCCCTGTTTTCTCTTCTTAAAGAGCCATATCAGTAATAATAGTGAAAAGGCAGTGTAGCAGTCCATTAGTAGAAGACACCCCAGGTACACAGTTGCTTTTAGGCTTGTATAGTTATTTTCTACATTTACTAACGCACATGATGATAAAGGATCCTTTTCTAAAAGGCATTGCAGGGTTTAGATCAAGAGGACTTGTTCTACCTATTTATGAAACAGACAGACAGACAGAGAATATACTTGTGGTTGCCAAGGGGTATGGGGAGTCGGGGAGGGGTGGTTTGGGAGACTGGGATTGGCAGATGCAAACTATCATCTATAGAATGGATAAACAATAAGGTCCTACTGTATAGCACAGGGAATTATATTCAATATCCTGTGATAAACCACAATGGAAAAGAATATGAAAAAGAATGTATATATGTGTATAACTGAATCACCCTGCCGCACAGCAGAAACCAATACAACATTGCAAATCAACCACACTTCAGTTCCACCCCAATTCTTGACCCAAGGCAAACACTGATCTGCTTTTTTTTTTAACTATTATAGGTTAGATTTGTCTTTCCTTTTTTTTTTTTTTTAACTATTATAGGTTAGATTTGTCTTTCCTTGAGTTTCATAGAGATGAAATGATTCAGAATGTACTCTTGTGTGGGTTATACAAAGTTTGTCCTTTTTGTTGCTGGATGACTTTCTCTTGTATGGATACAGCACAATTTATCCACTTAACTCCTGTTGGACATTTGGGTCCAAACACTGGAAACGTCATTTTGGCTATTACAAATAAAGCTGCTTCGTAGCTGCGTTTCTATTCAGGTCTTTGTGTGGACAGATGCTTTTGTTACTCTTGGGAGAAAGAGCAGATTGGAATCGATGGATCACATGGTGTGGGTGGGCAGAATTTTGGCCCCCATGACCTCTGCCCCCACTCTGGGTGATACACCTGTGAATATGTTGTATTACACAAGAGACCTTGTCAATGGAATTAAGGTTGCTAATCAACAGACTTTCCGATAGGGAGATTACCCGGGGTTAATGGGCCAGTGTAATCCCATGGACCCTTCAAATCAGAAAAGGAGGGCAGGGGAACCAGTTAGTGGTGTGGTAGAAGAGGTTAGATTAAAAGAGTGACAAGGACTCAGTCCAGTGCTGTCGCTGACTTTGAATGTGGACGCACTTGAACTCCCATATAACAAGATGAGGACTGAGGACTTTCTATCTAAGGAGATACAGCTGACTTTGTTACACGTGACGTTCTCACCCTTAACCCCAATGAGGAGACACACAGTCCCAGGAGCCGTTGTATTCTTGTCTGGCTTTGTTAATTACTACTCACGTTCAGTCACAATCCCATTGAATACTCTGTTACCTAAAGACTAAATTGTTAACTAAGTTAACTTCCAACAACTTGTACATAAAATCAAAATGGGAAGGAGAGAGAAGAAAATAATTGACATGTAGAAATAAAAAATAAACCTATAACAGGCAAGTAGAATATATGCCAATCTGCTACAGTCCTAATTTCTGTAACTGATCACAGGACCACAGTTGCCATCAACGGCTTCCTTTTTCTGCTACCCATTCTGTATTTGCCCTGCGCTCAGCCGCGGTATCAGCCGGTCGGGATTCTTCACCTGGTGGAATGACCCACACCTTGCTTCCTGAAGGGTCCGAGTCTTCCGTTTCCTGCCTGGTTTGGTTTGCTGGAGTTTCCTATTAACCTTTATGGTAGGGCATGGAAGTACTAAGAGGTGCCCCAGAGAATCACCTGGTTTCTGGACTGCCTCCTGGCCTCCGTTGTGTAAAAGCAACCCAGTTCCCCCTTGCCAGTCAGAATCAGTCACTATAGTCAGTAGATTAACCCCCTTCTCCCTGCCCATTGGTTCAGTGGCATAAAGGGACCCAAATGTCCAGGTGGTATTCTGGTGTTCAAATTCATGCACCCTGGTGGAATTGTTCCTTCTTTGGGGATGGAGGTCTCCAAACCAGCAGATCAAAGTTGCTGAGATGGGAATCAGATATCCTGTGAGTTGATTGTTAGGTGTAATAGTGAGAGGAGGCTCGCTCTTTCCTACACCTTAAATTCTGGATCGTGTGTTCTGGCTACGAAAGAGACCACACCGTGTGTTGGTTTCCCATTCAAAGCATAGGCTGCCTCCTGGAAAACAGAATCTATCCTTTCAGGGTGTTCTGTTCCGCCTGGTGCGATAATGGAGCCTTTAGGAGCCTTTCCACCTTCAGCTGGCCAGCCACTTCCAGGGACAGGGCACCGACAGTTCTTGACATTATACTGATACCAGGTTTCCTGCAGTTTCTATATTCTTGTTATAGCTGGCTTGTTGATTCTCACGTTTCCTATCTCATCTGCCTTCTGTCATGACTTGATGTGCAACCTTAGGGAAATCCTTTCCTCTCTCTGGATCTTCAACTTTCGATCCAAAGAGTGGGAGTTTTGGATTTGATCATCCTTTGAAAACCTTCCACTTCTAGTGTGTTCTTACTTGAGTGACCTTGCAGGGTTGTCGTGAGATCACTTGGGACTGTGTGGGTAAAAGTGAGCTGTTGATGCCAGGGGTTGTCACGTAGTGGGCGGGTTGGGCTGTGATACATCCCCATCATCATCATCAGTGTCCAGGGCTTGACTTCCATTCTCTCTGGAGCTGAAGGAAGGGTACTGGCTCTCCAGCATCATATTACTGTGTCTCTGCCCCAGGGCTCTAAGATCGGTGCCCTTTTTTGTGGGTGTGGATTGGGACCTGTTGGCAGGGATGGGAAAGGGCCTCATTGTGGAGAGATGGCCGGAACAGGAAGGTGGAGGAATTTGACATTTCCAGGCTGTGCCTCCTGCTTGCCTCTCCTCATCCCCCGACACAGAGGTGCACACGCGCACATTCTCTCTTTTCCAAACAGATACAGATGCTTTGGAGTTAACCAGCCTTAATGAGGAGATAGCCATTCCAGTTCCTTCCGCCTGCCTGCCCCTGGCCTGTGCTGTGCTTGACAGTTGCAGCAGGCCTGTGAGGAAATACACTATTCTCTCCCTGGTGGTTGGGTTTTTTTTTTTTTTTTTTTGAGATGAAGACCTAAAAATATTCTACTCTATAATTGGTTATCCAATCAGCCATGCAAATAAGCACTATGCCAGAGCCTATAGGAAATGAGGCAGGAGGCCTGAAACTTGGAATCATGCCAGATTTGCCTTTCTTTTTTTTTTTAAATGTGCTTGGGATCTGAATTTGGGGGTCGAAGGAGGAGGATGTACTGGGCAGGTTTCCCTGGAGGCAGGCACTGGACACTGATCTTGTGTCTACCTGGTGGGTTGAGGGCAAAGGGGGTAGGACTCGGTGTCATGGGGAGTTTTGGAGCTGGTGTTACTGAATATAGTTGGACAGTTTGACCTGCTGTGCCTTGAACATCTCTTCCAGCCTCTGGGCCTTTCTTTTATACGACGCCTACCTCCCCCAACGCAGCTGCCTAGAACGCTCCCGTCCTCTTTTCTGCTTCTCCAAATCCTGCACATCCCTCAAGGCCCCGCACGCACTTGGCGCTGTCAGGACCAGCCATGCATAGCGAGTGCGACCTTCAGTACTCTCCGTCTGCGGGAGAAACAGCTGCCTCCCCACAGCTCTGTGTGGCGCTCGTGTGTGCACCGTTTCCTGTGTGCCTCGTGTCTCCCCGGATCCTCCCAGAGGCCCTCTGACACCACTGGGGGTGGGGCTGCAGGGAGGACTAGTTCAGTGTTTGGGCTCAAAGCACACGTTGGAGTCGCATCCTTGCTACTCTGTGGCCCTGGTTAAGTTACTTTGCTTTCTAAGCCTCACTTTCCTCCTTTGTAAATCACTGAGAGCGACACTTGCAGTTTCATAGGGTGGAGGGTTATGACAGTTGAATGACACAGTGGCTGTGAAGGACTCGGCAGAATGGCTGGTTCGGAGGCGGAGCTTCTGAAGGCTAGGGGGTGGGGGTATACTTTTGTAGCTGAGGGAAAGGAAGTGAGGGGAGTGGGTGACTTCGTCGGGTTGCAGAGTCAGCCATGGCCACCTAGCACGGACTGCGGATGGTTACCTCACTGGATCCTTCAGTGCTGCCTCCCAGCCCAGCCCAGCCCCTGGACGCTGTGCCGGACCGGTGGCTGGTAGTCGGGGGCGCAGTGGGGTGGAAGGCTATTGGCCGTGAGTACCCAGTATGTTGGGAGAGGTGAGTGGAGGTACCTGCGTGCAGAGGGGAGAGCGCCTGACCTGAGCACAGAACGGAAGCTCTGTGAGGAGAGCGCCCCCAGCACCGGGACAGGGCCAGCCTCATCATAGGTACTCAGTCGTCCTCTGGGAAGGAATGCCTAGGATCCCTGAGCTGCAGCGCTGGCTGTCCCCCGACCTGGGTTACCCTGACAGCTCCCGTGGCCCCAGAGTCACGGGGGCCCCCAGTGCAGGAGGGGCTGGGCCTTTAGGGATGCAGTTCTCTGAGGTCTCCTGGCAGCCGCCCTCCACCCAGCATGCGCCTTACCTCAGTTGTGCTTTTGGAGAACTGGGTGGGGAGGCCAGAGCACCAAGGTCCGACGGGGCTGACTGGCAGGGAGGGCGCCAGGTGCCGGCAGAGCTGCGGGCGGCGTGTGGCTGTCCTCAGATGGCCGGGCCGGCTGGGCTTCGCAGGAGCGCTCAGCTCGTGGACAGCTTGGTTTGTGCTGACACTGAGGGACTTTCCTGACAGCCAGATCTGCTGCTGTTGCTACTGCCTCGTCAGAGTCAAGAGCGTTCTGACAGTGGGCCCTACTTCACTGTCCCTCTGGGGGTCGGAAGCCTCCAGGGTCTGGTCGGCCACAGGATGAAACCTCTGAGCATGGCGTTCAAGGCCCTTGAGGGGTTCTGGCCCACCGGCTTTTCCTACGTCGCTTCCTGCTCGCTCCCAGTTGGCAGGCCCCAAAACCCGTGCTTTGGCCACCTCAACTGTTTGCTCGTCCCCAAGTGTACCCAGAGCCCTGTTTGTCCACATAGGCATTCATTGTGCCTGCCTCTGCCCTGTGCACACCACGCTTTTCCAGTTTCCCCTTCCCTGCTCCAATGTCGTCCGTCTCAAGGAGTCTCCTCCCCTTGGTTGGGGTGAATTCTTTCCTTCCAGTTTATAAGCCCGTAGCCCCCGGACTGTCCTTGCCTCCGTCTGGCACTTTTCGTCTGCACGGCAGTACACTCTAGAGGTGCAAACGTTGGCGTTGCTCTCGAACAGACTGGGATTCCAGTTCTGGTTCTGCCATTCTCTAGCCATGTGACCTGGGAAAATCACGCAACTTCTTGGGCCTTCACAGTATCGCTGGTGAAGTGGGGTTAACAGCCCTGACGTGACAGGGTTTGTGAGCTACTGTATTCGTAGCCCTTTGCAAGTGACTGCTGGTGGGCCCCAAGGGAGCTCCTACCAGCACCATGTCTCCTGTGTTGGTTCGAGCCTGTTTCTCTGGCCAACTCCACCTCCTTCCACGTGGAAACCATGCCTATGAAGTGTCAGCGTGACAGCAGGTCCGGTCGGGATGCAGAAACCACACCAACATCGGGCACCGGGCCGTGTGGCTCTAATTTCCACCCCCTTCCTGACCCCATGGCCACTGCACCTCGCACGGGGCTGCTCGTGGACCCGGTCTTCGCAGAAAGAGGTGGGATTTGATTTTGAACTTGCTCATACCTTATCTCTTCGGGGCCTCAGAAAATTAATATTCAGAATTGGCATTCGTCACGGAAATTTCTCCATTCTCTCCCCTTTCCTTTCTCTGTGAAGATCATAGTTTCAGGTTATTTCCTTGAATTAATTAATTCTGGCAAACCTTTGTGAAGCGTTGGTAAGGTGCCTGGGTCCGTGAGGTGCTGGAGAGGGTGACCAGCATTCTTAGATGGGTGTGCGTCTTCCAGGGACCTTCACCGCTGCTGCCTTGGTCTGCGGTGCCAGAGGTGTCTGAGGGGCCCTTACTACTATTCCATCCTCATTGTGCAGGGAGCTGGGGATCAAGCCGTCATCTTCAGGCACTGAGTCAGGTGTCCTCTCCCTGCCCTGCCGTAGGAGCCTAGGCCCCAGAGCATGGCGTAAGGAGCGGGAAGGACACCTCTTAAATGAGGACGGGAATATACAGTTGCGCACAGAGCCTCTGACGCCAGGCTGAAAGGCCACTTCCTCTTCTGCACGGCACCCTTCCCCACACCAATAGTTAAAAGCTTAGCGGATACCGTTTTATTACAAATGAAAACAAACGCACCTTCAACCCTGGGATAGAGACCTGTGAATGCAAGTAAAGGAGAAAAACAGAATGAACCACTGTTGGGAGTTCATGGAAAGCGACATGCGTGGGACTGGGGGTACTGCTCCCTCAGCTTCTCCCCCCATTGGAGGCTGAATCTAGGCGGCCCTGGGTCTTGACTAAGTGTCTTTCTGTTTTTTCAAACTTTCTGCCCTGGAACTAAGCTGGAGGGAGCTCCGGAGAGAGTGTGTCCAGAGCCCGCTTTTCCGGCTCCTCCACAAGCTGACTGTTGCGGGCTGGGGTGAGGACGGTGGGGGGTGGGGGTGGGGAGGAGAGCCAGGTGTGTGCTGCTCAGCAGTTGCCTTGGGAGAGGAGGGAGAGGAACAAATCAGTTAAATCCACTTATGCCAAGTCCTTGATTTTCTTCACATAAGCAAAGGTTTCTAAGACAGGGCACAGAAAGCAATAACTAGAAGAAAGCACTGATATGGTGACTTCATTGAAATGGCAAACGTGTGCTCATCAGAACATGCTGTAAGGAAAATGAATAAGCAGGCCCCCACATCGGGAGAAAACATTTGCAAAACATGACGGATGAAGCACTTGTATTCAGGACGTGTAAAGCACCCATACAACCCAGTAATAAAAAGACAAACATTTGCATTTTAAAAATTGGCAAACGATTTAACAGATATTTTTAATAGAGGATACAAATGGCCAAAAGGCCCATGAAGAGATGTTCAGCATTAGTGTCATCAGACAAATGCAGACGTACCACAATGATTTGCCATTCCATACCCCACAGAGTGTGCAAATGAAAAAGGTGATCACGCCACATGTCGATGAGGCTATCGAACAACTAGGAAGCCTCACACGTTGTTAGTGAGATTGGATGGTGGTACAAGTGCTTTGGAAGAACCTCAGGCAGTTTTTTTAAAGGCCTGTGACACAGCAGTTTTATTCCTGGTTGTTTACCCAAGAGAAATGAAAACATGTCCACAAAACGATTTATATACGAATGATTATAGCATCTTTATTCATAATGGAAAAAAATTCTAGATACTATGTAGGTGTCCATCAATAGGAGAATGGATAAACTGTGGTATATTCATACAGTGGAATACTACTCAGCAGGAAAAAGGCATGAATTACTGGTCCCTGTAGCATCATTATGCTGAATGAAAGAAACCTTTCATAAAAGCGTCACCACACTATGAATCCATTTACATGAGGTTTGCCTGTCCGAGAACTAATCTATGGTGGTAAGAGTCAACAGTGGTCACCTCTAGGGAATGTGGGGTGGGAAGTGGGAAAAGGCTCAGCGCAACTTTTCTGCAGAGGTCTGTACCTTATTTTAAAGTGTATCTAAAAATAAGATGCATTATGGGTGTGCAGAGTGGTGGCTTAGATGTGTGCGAAAGCATGTACAGCAAAATCCTACTTGCAGAATTTAGGTAGTGGATGTAGGGGGATTCACTGTAAAATGCTTCCAGCTTTTCTGTGTATTTGACAATGTTTATAATAAATGTTAGAATAAATTTGCTCAAGTAGAGGATGCAATTTGCAGTAATATGAATGGAAAGTAATTGTGATTTATTGCCCTTTGTTACATGGGGCTATTTTCTTATCTTCTTCAAAATTCCATTAAAATCTGCCACAGGAGCCTCCGCAATGGAGCTGATTTATCAAATTCAGAAGAATTCTTCCATCCTTTCTGATTCATTTCTGTCACCTGGATACCTTTGGGTTAGTTTTCTCATCACCTGATTCTCTCTCCCGCCTTGAATGTGAACTCCCGAAGGTGTGTTTCCCTCAGTACTAAGGGCTTGGAGTAGTTTCACACTTGTTTTCACTGTCTGTTTGGAGAACAAAAAAACCAACGAGTAGAAGGAGATTGGGAAATAGTGATGGGGGGAGACTCAGAGTTCACTAAGTAATTTGAAAGATACTCAGGGACCAAAACAAAGTTCTAGGTTTTCAACAAAGATTTACATAAAAAGATGAACTGGGTCATTCTTTCCCCTCTGTCACCAGTGACCCACCTCCAGTGTCCTGGTGAATGTCGTGTGCAAGAGCTGAAATGGCCGTCTATTGGAACTCTCAGGGCCTGAGACAAAAATGCCTGAGACGCTGTTCAAGTTAGCGATACCAGGCCAGCCATTGAGTGGGGACCGGAAGTTACAAGCCACCGCAGATAATCACGGAGTGAGCTGAGGACAGATTAGATCAACACTCATTCCTTTTTCTGTTTTTCTGGAACGAAGTCAGAGCAATGTTGTTCTCATTTTCATCTGCAATGAACCCAGTTTTTGAACTGATCTGTGTTATAATAAGTACAGGAAAGGCAAACTAGAAGAAAGGACTCAGCACGCTGGCTAGTTAGGTCTTGCACGGTAATGAAAGCAACAAAGGAAAGTGAACCCAAGCCCTCTGGCCAGTCAGGTTCACTCTCCTTCTTTCCTGGCCCCTTCCCCTTCTGCCATGCTGAGCTTTTCCCACCCAGGTACGTTTTCGGCAGGGCTTTGCTCTCCCTCTTCCTGCCAGCTGGAGCCCCGCTGTAATCACCCATCTGCAAGGTGTGTTCCCCCGATGTTTGCCTCCCATTATATGGTGCTTCACCCGGGAAGGGCTCTGGTGAGGCGCTCTGCTGTCTCCCAACAGGCTTTTAGTTGGTATTAGTTATTAATCCTTGAGCTGTGGCTTTCATGGGATCAGTCATCAGAAATGGAACCTCTGTGAGGTCCTCAGCTGATAGACCCAAGACTGGACTTGTCCAGGTAGTGCCAGTGGGATTGTGTAGGGGCATCTCAGAAATGTACAGTCCATTGGTACACTGAGAAACTCTAAGAAACTCGAAGCATTCTGGTGACAGTGACAATTGCATTGATAGAATAGGGGTGTAAGAAGGCTGATCAACTGATTTTTTATAAAGCACTATTTTTATAAAGGGATAGAGAGGGAAGGGGAGAAAAGGGTGTGTGTCAGTGTGCAAAGGAGTGTCACAGTGGCCCGTGGGTTTCTTCCATTGTTCTCAGCCCTGAGGAAAGAGGGCTTAATTTGTCTCCAAATCGTAGGCAGTGGACAGAACTCAGTACAGTGGACTCTGGGTACAGAGCGTGAAGAGGCAAAGACCACATTTCATTCATGTCTGGGTCTCCATGTCCCAGCATTGAAAGAGTGGCTGGAGGGAGCCCCAAGGGCAGTGAGGGTGGCCGGAACTGAGCACTGGTGCAGATGCTGGCGAGAGGGACCCTACGGTCTACCCCTCCTACGTTTGGCAGTGCCACATGGTTCCAAATGTGTCCATGGCCATGTCTCCGCTGTGTCTCCTGCACTTTCCTCTTGGTGGTTTAAAAGTGCTGCTTTGCTGTTTTCTTGCACCCAACATCCGTCTCTTGTCTCCAGCACTTTTTCAAAAATTTATTTTTATCTTTTTACTAGTATATAATTTATTTCCAATATGTTCTTTCTCCATTAGTAATATTTATTTTATTTTTAAAATTTTATTGAAGTATAGTTGATTTGCAGTGTTGTGTTAATTTCTGCTGTACAGCAGAGTGACTCAGTTATAGATATATATATATCTATTCTTTTCCATAATGTTTTCCATTATGGTTTATCACAGGATATTGAATATAGTTCCCTGTGTTATGCAGTAGGACCTTGTTGTTTACCCATCCTGTATATAATAGTTTGCATCTGCTAATCCCAAACTCCCAATCCTTCCCTCCCCCTTGGCAACCACAAGTCTGTTCTCTGTCTGTGAGTCTGTTTCTGTCTTGTAGGTAGGTTCATTTGTGTCGTATTTTAGATTCCATAACTAAGTGATATCAAATGTATTTGTCTTTCTCTTTCTGACTTACTTCGCTTAGTATGATAATCTCTGCGTCCACCCATGTTGTTGCAAATGGCATGATTTTATTCTTTTTTAGGGCTGAATAACATTCCATTGTGTATATGTACCACATCTTCTTTACCCATGCATCTGTTGATGGACATTTAGGTTGCTTCCAAGTCTTGGCTGTTGTGAATAGTGCTTCTGTGAACATAGGGGTGCATGTACCTTTTCAAATTCTAGTTTTGTCTGGGTATATGCCTAGGAGTGGGATTGCTGGATCACATGGTATATCTGTTTTTAATTTTTTGAGGAACCTCCATACTGTTCTTCATAATGGCCGCACCAATTTACGTTCCTACCAAGAAGTGTAAGAGGGTTCCCTTTACTCCACACCCTCTCCAACTTTTATTATTTGTAGGCTTTTTAATGATGGCCATTCCGACTGGTGTGAGGTGGTACCTCATTGTAGTTTTGATTTGCATTTCTCTGATAATTAGTGATGCGGAGCATCTTTTCACGTGCCTATTGGCCATCTGTATGTCTTCTTTGGAGAGATGTCTATTTAGGTCTTCTGCCCATTTTTGGATTGGGTTGTTTGTTTTTTTGTTATTGAGTTGTATGAACTGTTTGTATATTTTGGAAATTAAGCCCTTCTTGGTCGCATCATTTGCAAATATTTCCTCCCATTCTGTGGGCTGTCTTTTCGTTTATAATTTCCTTTTCTGTACAGAAGCTTGTAAGTTTGATTAGGCCCCATTTCCAGCACTCCTCTTGAAGACAGTTGTTTCATTCCTTAGCTGCGTGAGGGCCGTGGTGGCACCATTCACGCTTCCACGAAGGTTCACTGCTCTGGGATTCGGGGGTGTTCTCTGCATCACGCCTGTACCTCCCCGGACCCGAGCACTGCCATCTCTGCCAGGTTGGTGCCCTGATTTCTAATAATAAACAACTTTAATAAGAGGGTGGGCACATTTGTTCATTTAGTTTTTCATTAATTATTAAGTGCCCATTTTGTCTCAGGTATAGACAAAAGGAATTTGCTAAAACTACAGACAATTTGCGACCGCTGGATTTCTGTTTGACCTTCACATCTGTTTATGAGTTTGCAACAAATTAAGAAAATGAGTCCTACAGTAGGGTGGCTGGTCCCCTGCTGACTTGTTGTGGGGGAGTGGCTGACTGGGTGTGCAGAGGTTCAGGATGCCCAGTGCAGAGAGAACTTGGGGACACGTGGGGTCACCTGGGCCAGCTCCCTGCCTTTGGGGCAGGAAGGGGAGCCAAGTGAGAAAATTCACAAACTGTGGAGGGAAGGGAAGAGTTTTGTTTCTAGTGCTGCTGCTTTGGGTTTTTCTAGATGTGCTTAAATGGCTGAGCATTGACCAATAAGATACACAGCATTAGTAGAATTCTAGAGCAGAAGGGTCTGAAGCTCACTGTATTCCCCCTAATTAAAAGCAGCGCTCATCAGAGATGTTTCCAAGTCTGGACTCTGGCTGGCTTAGTGCAGTGGGCTTGATTGGTCTCTGCTGCCCTGGGCCTATACCCTCATGGTCAGAGGGGTGAAGAGGGCATGGTGGCTGATGGCCAGGTTCCAGAAGGGCCTGCTGCAGAGTCATGTCCTGGTGGCCCTGATCTAGAAATAGCCTGGAATAGTAATCGAGACCTGAGTATTTGGGGACAACCTGGCCGAAAGTAAGATTGTCAAAACCAGTCAGATGGAGGGGAAAGTGGGGCACGTATGGCAGGTGATAAAGGCCATCTGTATGGAAGATGGGAGAGAGACCAGAGAGGGAGAGGCTGAGTCGTGACATGGAGAGAGAGAAGGAAGCTCTTAGGAAAGCCCTCGAGGAGGGAAGAGCTGTAACCTGGCCCAGGCCCAGAGCCAGTTCCTCTAATTTTTTTTTTTTTTAAGTCAAACATGGATAAAATCACACTCCAGTGTCATATTGCAGGGGAAAGTTTCAGCGTAGCTACTGTTGTGGTTTATTTTTATTTATTTATTTTAAGAATTTTGTTATTATTATTTTTTATACAGCAGGTTCTTATTAGTCATCAATTTTATACACATCAGTGTAGACATGTCAATCCCAATCTCCCAATTCATCATACCCCCACCCCCACCCCCCCGCCGCTTTCCCCCCTTGGGGTCCATATGTTTGTTCTCTACATCTGTGTCTCAATTCCTGCCCTGCAAACCGGTTCATCTGTACCATTTTTCTAGGTTCCACATACATGCGTTAATATACGATATTTGTTTTTCTCTTTCTGACTTACTTCACTCTGTACGACAGTCTCTAGATCCATCCACGTCTCTGCAAATGACCCAATTTCGTTCCTGTTTATGGCTGAGTAATATTCCATTGTATATATGTACCACAACTTCTTTATCCATTTGTCTGTCGATGGGCATCTAGGTTTCTTCCATGACCTGGCTGTTGTAACTAGTGCTGCAGTGAACACTGGGGTACATGTGTCTTTTTGAATTATGGTTTTCTCTGGGTATATGCCCAGCAGTGGGATTGCTGGATCATATGGTAATTCTATTTTTAGTTTTTTTGGGAGTCCTAGCCATGGCAATCAGAGAAGAAAAAGAAATAAAAGGAATACAAATTGGAAAAGAAGAAGTGAAACTGTCACTGTTTGCAGATGACATGATACTATACATAGAGAATCCTAAAGATGCCACCAGAAAACTACTAGAGCTCGTCAATGAATTTGGTAAAGTTGCAGGATGCAAAATTAATGCACAGAAATCTCTTGCATTCCTATACACTAATGTTGAAAAATCTGAAAGAAATTAAGGAAACACTCCCATTTACTGTTGTGCTTTATGACGTCAGATAAATTCTTTCTTCTCTCTGAGCCTCAGTTTACCCCTCTGTATTTCACAAGCTGAGGCATCTCACATTTGGACGTGACGTGGTTTGATGTCTCTGTTCGCTCCTTTCACCTGGGCTCTGGTGGCTCCTTCGCCCCCCTTCTTCACAACACCCTGGGCTGACCCCATACCTTCCCAGTCACGTTCAGTTATTGAAACTTCAGTGTCAGAGCCTGAGTTAGGTTTCCCCCGGCCCCAGCCATTGTAGGAAGGGAGCAGGACCTAGTCTTCCCCTTCCTGTCCTCCATGCCCCCAGCCTGCGCCCCCCGATATCGGCTCCAACTGCTCCACTTTTGAGGAAGCAGTTAGAGGGCAAATACCTTTTCACCTAACGGGGCTCGACTGAGGGTTTCTTCCTGGTTGGTTTGCAGCTTCCGTAGCTGAAACTGGCCGGGTGGCAGGCCCTCTGTCTGGCCAGGCATCCACGCGCAGGGGTCTCCGGGGTTCTGCGGAGGGTTTGCTGAGCCCTCCCCACCACAGAGGCCCTGACCTGGTACTCACGGCTCTGGCTCAGCCCCCCTGATCCCTACTGCACTGCCTGTGTCGCTAGGCTGACCCACCTCCCTTGGTGACCAGCCCCCTTGGGTGAGGCCCCAGAGATAACTGAAGCCTGAGACCCCATGGAGAAGCTCGTGGGAAGCTCACGGGAAGCTCGCAGGTCCCTGCCGGGCCGGAGGGCAGCATGGTGACTGCCCTGCCTCTTTGCTTCTCCCTGTTCTGGGAAGGGGAGTGGCTGACGCAGAGTCGCCAGGGGATAAGGAGCCAGTGTTTCCTTCGTTTGAGCATGACCATCTTCATGCCTCTCTTGAATTTAGGAAGGGGCCCCCCTCTAGCTTCTCCTCCCAGATACTGCGATCGGCTCTCTGTCTTCCCCTCAAACCTTATTAGACTATAGCCCTTGGGGTGGCAGAGGGCTGGCTTAGTAAGCCCTGGGTGGGGAGGCGTTGAGTCCTATTTCTTGGTTACTTAGAAAATAAGATGCTTAGTATTTCTTGTTTTCAGTGGGGAGCCCTGTCCTCAGATACCTGGGTAACAGCACACATCTCAGCCAACTCCTTTTTAAGTACAAAGTTACGACTTCGATCCTCACGCACACGGCCTGCCTCTCTGCACCCATGCGTGAGTGTCAAATGCAGAACCTGCACCCTTTAGGTGAGGCTGTCTTTTCATGGTTCTGGTTTTCTCTCTGTGACGGTGGTGTTTCTCAAAGTCTGAAGACCATTTCTTGTAGAGGATGGATGTTAAGTCTTATTTAAGGCTGTTACAATGTCACCCTGGCCCCGCTCCCTAAACCTCAGAGAGTCAACACGCGCTGTTCTGGGTCTGCTGTACGCTGACATCAGTGCTGACAGACCAAATTATAGTACTCCCTAACCCAGTTCTAAAGGATGAATGCCGTGGCACTTAAAGTATTTGGCAGAAACTATTATTTTAACTCATTTTCACAGTGGCTGTGGGTTTTTTATAGTCTCGTAGGAACTTTGGTTAAATACAGAGTAAAAACTGAAAGCTTCTTGGGGAATAATGGGGAGTCAGGTCCTTCAACGTCTTTTAAAAAATATTCCCTAAGCAGCAGTTTCTTTTGTGCCTGCAATTCTGAATTGTAGTGTGTGCCTCCAGGTGACGAGAAGCGCCATATGTCATGGTGCATGTGTGTGTTTCCAAAGCCTCAGTGGTCACTGTAATTTTAGTGCCTGTGTGTTTTCACAGGAAACAGTAAGGAAGGACTGTCAGAACCTGTTTTTAAAAATGTTTGTGTTTGCAAAGATTTTTGCTAGTATTTCACACGTATCTTAGCCATTAAGCAAAAATGTTACACCCTTCATCTTAGCAGAAGGATCAGGGCTAGAGAATCACTAGCATTCTCCTTTTCTTTATCTTGCAGGGAAGCGAAACCTAAAGGCATTCTATCTCATGGGCACTAAGGGTCCAGAGCATAGGTCAGCAAACTTTTTCTGTAAAGAACCAAATAGTAAATAATTTAGGCTTTGCAGGCCATGCAGTTCTGGTCACAGCTGCTCAACTTTGCTGTTGTAGTGCAAAAGCAGCAATAGACAGTACAGAAGCGAATGAGCCCTGCTGTGTTGCAGTGAAACTTTGGTGAGAAAAGTGTGGCTGGTGGACCAGGCTTGGCCTGTGGGCCGTGACTCACCAACCCCTGGTGTAGTGAGAAGTATGAGTTTTGAGTTGTCACTGAGAGTCTAATCCAGCCCCAGAAGGTAGTACTCCTCGCTTGACGGCCTTTCTATGAACACAACTCTCCTGCTGATGGTTAATGAGGACGTAAGACCAGGCTGGTCTTCAGTCTTCTCCTGAGGATGTGATCACACCTGCAGAGATTTATGTAGACTCCCGAGAGAATGCCTCATTTCCCCTCTTCACTCTATCTCAGGAACTGTGCATCAAACACAAGGAAATAGGGCTTCCCTGGTGGCGCAGTGGTTGGGAGTCCGCCTGCCGATGCAGGGGACGCGGGTTCGTGCCCCGGTCCAGGAGGATCCCACATGCCGCGGAGCGGCTGGGCCCGTGAGCCATGGTCGCTGGGCCTGCGTGTCCGGAGCCTGTGCTCCGGAACGGGAGAGGCCACAACAGTGAGAGGCCCGCGTACCGAAAAAAAAAAAAACACAAGGAAATAGAGAGTGAAAGAATTCTTGACAACTTAAATGAAGTCATGGTTAAGGTGAGGGGTTAGCAGTCAGCACCTGGATGATTTCTACCAGGGGCTGCCAACCTCCTTTCCCATGTGTGATACTGTGCAGGTCTTTCTTGCTCAAATGCTTTCTCAGTCATGCTCACTGACATTGCCTCCCTCCTTTCCTTTTTCTTGCCCCAGCACATAATGCCACTACCAACACACACACACATACACACGCACGCACACACACACACACACACACACACAATTCCCCTACTCTGGCACACAAGAGGACAGAGATGATGACATGGATTCAGCTCTGGAAAGTTTACCGCCATCAAGCCCGAGTCCCTAGTGGGTGGTACTTGGTGCTGTCTCAGTGCATCACACAAGTGGTCAGGTCACCAGAGCAGTACGATATCCTTTTAAGTATAGCCTCACCAGTGACCGACGATGCACTTGCACCCTGTGATGCGCTTTCTAGAGACAAACTCATGGTGAGCATAGTCAAATGCTAGACCTCAGATGGGAACTGAGGACAGGGTGAGCCCTGGTTAGTCTCTCCAGCCTCTTCCTGCTCCTGCCCTTTAATCTGACCTGTAACTTGGTTATTCTAAAAAGTCAGTTATAGGGAGACTCATTTAAAAAGTTAGAAACACTTCTTAGAGATAATTTTAACCTAGACTATATAAATGAACATTTATTTGCCAATATTTTGGAGTCGGGCCAAAGGCTTTTTTTTTTTTTTAATATTTCTTTATTTATTTTTGGCTGCGCTGGGTCTTAGTCGTGGCACATAGGATCTTTGTTGCGGCATGCATGAGGGATTTAGTTCCCTGACCAGGGGTTGAACCTGGGCCCCTTGCTTTGTGAGTGTGGAGTCTTAGCCACTGGACCACCAGGGAAGTCCCCAAAGGCTTTTTTGAGTATCATGCATCTACTGGTCAGGGTGCCCATTTTCTTTCTTGCATAAGCGACACCTGTAATATACCTACGGCATCTGATTGTGTTTTATTTGAATCAGAGTGAGAACTTAAAGATACATGAGAAGAGAGCAGAGAGCGATTCTGAAAGTGTATGGTTTTCCCTTTTCCCTTGCTGTCATCTGACCTGTATCCGACTCCACAACAAACCCTTCAGCAACATTTCTCATCAAGTACTTTCAGGGGATTCAGCTGAGTTTTTGTGTAAGCAACGACTCTTTTTGCACTCATGTTTCATCATTTCAAGCACCATGCAGTTAAGTTAGGTAGTTACAGTCACAAGCGTACAACTCAAGTGTTGAGGACAAAAATGTATAATCTTTCTAGAAATTAACTTGGGAGCCACATGGGTTCGGTATGGCGTGGGCTTTAGTCATTATCTTTTACCCAGAAGAACGTCAGTTCATCTGACCAGATAGTTAAAAGCAAATCAATTTAGAGAGCTTCTGTCGTATTAGAAAAGAGGTCAAGACCTGAACTTCTACCCTCAATTCCCAGTAAAATAATAACCGTTTCTTGTTAACAAGCGCTGGGCATTGCACGTTAGTTCATTTATTCCTTTGACAGGACTGGCACTGATTAGGGAACCAAGGCTCAGAAGGGTGAAGTTCTTGTCCCAGGTTATACAGCTGGATCGAGTAGGAACTTGGAACTCAGCCTGTCTGACTCTCAAATTCCCTGTGCTACCCAGCTTACAACGGGTCGTCAGAAGTCATCCAGCTAGATTTCAGTTTTCCTTATCCTGCCTTGAGGGATGTCTGGTTGTTTAAAAGTCAGTAGCAAACTGGTGGACTGTAGGCCCTACAGAGGTGATACAGGACCTATTTGCCTTTCACTGGCTGTAAGGAGGGAGTAGACTTATCTCACATCTTTGCCTCTCTCTGTGCTCTCATATGTCGGGGCTGTGAAAAAAATGCACGACTGGATGTTACAGTTGAACATTTGTTCTGGATTTGGATTTTTTTTTAAGTTTGGCATTTGAGCAGAATCACAAGTTGTAGAAAGTGGTAATCTCTAGACATTTGATGTCTGATTCACCAACGCTATTGTAATGAAAGAAAAACCTGTATTTGTTTGCTCCATTTTATTGTAACCCACTAGGATGTTTTTATAAATAATGAACCTAGATATTCAGCAAATAGCATGTGTTTGGCTGTCGAAGCTTTCATGGGATCTTCTGTTCATATGTCTCAAAGTTATCCTAAAGATAGGAGTTCGCCTGAACACTGAATTCACTGGGAAGTGACTATGGAAAGTGAACTATGCTGCCATATAGAGGCAGCTTTAAAATACAGAGTATAGAACTTAAGCAGCTTGACAGTTCTTTTAGGAGGTGTGCTCATGAAGTATTGAGAGCCTCAAGTGTGCTGATTTCAGTTGGTCACAGAGTGTTAATGAATTTTGAATTGAGGCAGTTATGATTAAGCCTGTTGCCTTTTCAACACTAATCATTATTAAAATGATGATTGATCTTAGTGATTATGAAACCATTAAAAAGGCATCTGCCTCCGCCTGAATTAACAGGATGGATGTAGGTTTTGTGGCTGTAGCCAAACAGGACTTTAGTGATTGTGATTTCAAGGTGCTTGTCTGTTTAGGCTCCTTCCTGTGTTTTCAGAGCCTGGAGTACTGTTTTTTGTCACAGGGTACAAACAGTGGGGTTGAGGGGTAGCGCTTGGTGTGACCCCTTGGGCCTCACTGTGGCGTGTAAAGTGAAAGGAGTAGGGTGGTTTCTCAACTTTCCAGAACCCCACGCTCGACTGGGGAGACGCTTGTGGAGACCCTTCCGTGGACCTTCAACAACACAGCCGCGTGATGACAGGAGCCACTTCATTGAGGGCAAGCCATGTGCCAGGCATTCGCGCCATCGGTATTAAGCCTTAATTCCCCCAGGGTGGGGGTGGCCCCGTTGAGAGGATGAGGGAACTGCTGCCTGAGAATTTCAGCGCTTGCCCTCGGGCCACGCAGCTGGTCCAGCAGAACCGGGTTTGAAACTATTCTTCATTATCTGCAGTCCTGTGCTTCCTTAAAAGAGTGTTCTTTGGGGAGATTGCTGCAGTCTTAAGAAAGCTGGGGAAAGACTTTATCGCCGCCAATGAATGAAGACACAAAAACATGATTCAGAAGAACAGCCTGAGGCTCTGTAGAGCCCGCCCAGCTCACAGGGCCTTTTACCCTAGCCAACCACCTTTCCCATAAAGCAGCTAGGGAAGAGGGACCCCATTTCTCCCTTGTGTCCCCCGCTCCTGTGTGAATTATAGACGCCCCTGCCCCGATCGCCCTGCTCCCATCTAGGAGGTGTGTGTGCCTGACGGCAAGCAGCCCCGGGCCTGCCAGGGGATACATGTGACTCTCGTTGGCCTACGAGCTCCGGTCTTGGGTGGGGACCATGGCCCAGGTCTTCACATGCCCCCATGCTCCCTACCCTGCTTCTGTGACCTGATGCCCCACTTAGGGCCCAGTGTGGGTGTCATTTCACTCCCTGTCCCGGTCTGGTTTTTATGAGCCATCCCTCATGTGGACTCGAGGTGGATCAGGGAAGGTGGGCAAGCTGTGGGGTAGATCAAATCTGCTAGAACCTTCCCTCCTTTCTACGTCCAGCACCCAGGCGTCCTCTGCTGCTTTTCCTGCCCCCGGTGCTCGGCGTGCCGGTGCTGCCCTTTCCCTCTCTGGGTTTCAGTTTCTCCATCTATTGGAGGACGGTGCTACTGGGGCTCTGGAGTGCCTTCTGATCTGTGGTTCAAAGCCTTCCCCACCCTGTCCTCCCTTCAGTGCCCCAATGAGATGCCTGTATCTTCTTCCTTCTCATAAAAGCTCCCATCTTGGTCTCAGCTACTCTCCTTTCCTTCCTCTCTAGGTGACCCTAGAGACAGCTGACTTCCAAGATGGCCCCACTTCTTCTCCTAGGACAGGCAGGGAACTCACTGCCCAAGCTTGTCCTGCGTCTCTGGTTCCTTATGTGGAGATTCGGTTCTTCCTCCAGAAGCACGCCTAGGATGTGTGCCTCATTCCCACCACTTCCTGGGTTGACTCTTTTTGACTGTTTGGTTTGCTTCTTGGGTGTTTGGCCCTGTACACAGTTAGGGATTCTCTAAATACCTTTTAACTTCAGGGGTTTTGTGGATAGGTGTGTGTGTGGAAGGGGAGAGTGTGTGTAACCAAGAATGAGGGTAAGAGAGGGGTTATTAGTCCCCACTGGTGTCCAGTGGTCGGTCCAGATTATTGGCTTCCAGAGCTCTGCTTGTCAACATTTTTTTTTGAGAGGCTGGCCAAGGTAGTGTATACATTTTACGTTGTAGCTCCCAAACATCTGTGCATAAATCATCTGAAAACATGACTTTGATGAAAATATACTTACTCTCACTAAATTCTCATATTTGCCATGCATTCCGATAGTTTCCGTTCTATTTTATTTCATTTTTCAAAAATTTCTGGATGTACACCACCAAACGAACTTCATATTCATTCCACGTTAAACGTCTTCTCCATTACGGTGTACATTCCATGAAGATAGGCAAAAATTAATCGAATTCCTATAATTAGTGCTCCATTCATATTGTCAGCGGATTCCTTTAAGCAAATCCTCTGGAGAAATATTTTTGTTCTGAGAAACAATTTCATTCAAAAGATAAGGTAACTTGTGTCGCTGGTCTGCTTTCCTTCCACGTTAGCTGTTAGAAATCTCAGAGACACATTAATAAAAATGTGTTCATAGTGCACATCTTTGTCATGATCTTATTCCTGTTTCATTTTATCTTCTTTTCCTTGTTAATTTTAATTTCTCATCTTATGATTTGTCCTAAATATTTAGACTTCCAGCTGATTTTAAAGATGCTCAGTGAGAAAACCACAAATCAGACATACCTAAAAGTAGAGACAGAAAGTCCCCCGTGATCTTGCTTTCAGAGGCAAGCCTTTTCATTTTCAGGTGTCTGTGCTGCAGACTGGCTTATTAAGAGACTTCCTCAGACATCAAAGGGATCGTGTTATTCGCATTATTCCTGTAGTAATGTATCACAGACATCCTTCCCTGCCCTTACATGTAGATCTCCCACTTTCTTTTAAACAGCCATCTAGGATTCTCATACTCATTTACTTCAAATTTTTATATTCTTGCTGCCTAGAGTTCGTTTTCGGAGCGAGGCAGATACTAAATAAAAAGTTAACCTTAAAAAGAACAGTAGAGGTTAGGAACTAACCCTAGCCACTTGACCAAACAGAATCCCCTCTAGTGACTGCTTCCAGAGTCACCGGTTTTTCTGAGAATGGAATTGCTCGTAGAAAGCCTGTGCGGGTCTGAGCTTGGGGGATGGTGGCAGACACCCCTGCTGCACCCCCTCGCTGGCCACCCCAGCCCCGGCTTCTGGGAGCTGGTAAGTGACAGAAGAGGGAGAGGTTTGACTGGCAAGGCCAGAGCAATGCGAGGGATGCTCCCCAGGTTGGAGTGGGTCTGCAGACACTCAGTTCTGCTTAGTCATGGCCTTGGGTATTGATTTCTACTTCAGGACCACAATTAGGTGGTGCCTGGTTTTTAACCCACCCAATGTCTTTTAAATTAACTTCATTTTACTTTCTAATACTAAAACAATGATGAATTATAGGCATGGAGTAATTAATCTTCTGAATAAATGTATCACGTATTTTATCTCAGTTATAGACTCCACACTTTATGTATTTTTAAACACTGATTCATGACTTTATGAATTTATTCAGAAAGAAATGATCTGTGTTCCTATGGTCTCGTTACATTTACTGGAGAAAAGCTGACTGTGAATGAGGGTTGTTCATCCCAAAGACTGGTTTTTATGGTGGAGAGACACACCTGGTGAACTGAATGGTGCCTGCTCCCCCAACCCACCTTTGCGGTCACGGTTGACACGTGGCCTGGGATCTGGGCCCTGTTTCACCTCCTGAGTGTCCTGTTCTATGATGGGCCCTAGGCAGACTTTGCTGGACAGTCCAGGCGGTGTAGGAGCTGGGCTAGATGGGCGTCTGACTCCCTCAGAGAGGAGCAGGTGCTGACCCCGGTCCGGCCCCCTCTGGGGTCGGGGGGGGAGATGCCTGCCCTGGGGGTGTGCAGACCTGCAGGGTGGGCAGCGAGCTGGGCCCTGGACCCAGTGCCCATGTAGCGAGTAGTTAGCAGGTGCTCTGTGCCAGGCCCTGTGCTGTTCCTGGGGCGTGGCCAGGCCAGGGAAGCGTGTAACACAGACGCACCAGTAAAGTGAACCAGCGTCCATGGGTGTGTGCGCCACATGGACCCTGGCTCACGTGTTTTACGTGTGTTGCCTCATTCACATTCAACAGCAAACCTGGCCCACTTCTGCCCTTCGTATTCTCACTTTATGAAGAAACAGCAGCAAGGAGGGGTCAGGTCACTTGCTTGAGTCCACAGAGCCAGTAAGGGGCAGATCTGGAAGCTGACCCCAGGTTCCTTGTCATCTGGACAAGGTCAGAGTGCATCTGAACAGGTGACTGCAAATGTTCTTAAATGGGGCAGCACTGCCCACCAGGCACCAACACTATGACAGTCGGCAGCTCCGCCCCCAAGGTGTGTCCTCAGGCGGCTCCGTCCAAGTTGCCTGGATGACCCGAGGCTGAGGTCCTGGTGGAGCTCCATAAAAGCCCAGGTGAGACCTGGCAGCCATGGGACTGGCAAGGAAGTATGCTTCCCCACCAGGTGAGTGCAGTAAGGTCTCTTCAAACCAGAGGGCACGGTTACTGCTCTCTCTTGTTCCTGTTGACTGTGACCCTCATACATGAATGGAAATAGTAATCCCGTCTTTGCCTGTCTTACTCCGTAGTTTGGAGAATCAGTTGAGATGAGAGACAGGAACATGTTTCTTTTCTTAGATACTGTGTGCAGGTGTGCACATGGTGTGTTTATAGGAGTACAAGTGAGCGTCGGGGGCGTGAAATGAGATTACACTTAGAATTCAGCTGTCAGGAAATTTAACCATAGACAGATGTGAAAGCCTCTGTTAATGGAGAAAAGGAGTGACTGCTTTCTTGTCAAAATGAAGATGTTTGGTTTTAAACGTACTCAGTTCCTGCCATTTTGAAATGTTTGCCCGTTTCTTTTCAGCCGAGGAAGTGGACAGGTGGGAGCATTTGGTTCGTGTCAGGCAAATGAAGCAATACTAAGAAAAGACTTCTTTTATAGAATGATGGGGCTTGGCAGTTTTCACATGACCTGGGCCCATTAGATCCCAGGGAGGCAGCAAGCTACTTGGATCAGCCCCACGCAGGGCACATAATCTCGCTGCCGTTTACCTTGACCTGAGCTGTCAGAAGGGGGTGTAAAGGCCTGGCACAGTTAAGAAAGAAAGACTAGCTCTGCACTTGCACCTAGGAGAGGCGAATGGATCTGGGCCTGGGTGTCACAACTGCTGGTGGGGCTCCCTGACAGTGAGACAAGGTCTCCGCCCAGGTGCTCAGACATGCAGCATCGGGCTCTGCTTTTTTTCTCCTTTTTTCTTGTGGATGATGCCATCTTGGCATTTATTGAGGCTAAGTGCTCATTTCTCTGCTCTGTATGGTGAGAGGGTCTGCAGAGGTAGATGCAATGGATCTTGCCCTCAAGGTAGTGACAATCTACAAATAATACAAGACGACACCTCATAGGTTCACCTGCCCAGCTTAGACCAAGAGCTCGGGAAGGCAGGGCAGTGCCTTGCCTCTCTCTGCTTTCTTTCATGGCCTCATACGTAGTTGGTGCTCAAGCATTTTTTTTTAAACGTCCTTATTGGAATATAATTGCTTTACAATGTTCTGTTAGTTTCTGTTGTATAACAAAGTGAATCAGCTATATGTATACATATATCCCCATATCCCCTCCCTCTCTCATCTCCCTCCCACCCTCCCTATGCCACCCCTCTAGGTGGTCACAAAGCACCAAGCTGATCTCCCTGTGCTATGAGGCTGCTTCCCACTAGCTAGCTATTTTACATTTGGTAGTATATAGAAGTCTATGCGACTCTCTTACTTCGTCCGAGCTTACCCTTCCCCCTCCCTGTGTCCTCAAGTCCATGCTCTAGGTCTGTGTCTTTATTCCTGTCCTGCCCCTAGGTTCATCAGAACTTTTTTTTTTTAAGATTCCATATATATGTGTTAGCATACGGTATTTGTTTTGCTCTTTCTGACTTACTTCACCCTGTATGACAGTCTCTAGGTCCATCCACCTCACTACAAATAACGCAGTTTTGTTTCTTTTTATGGCTGAGTAATGTTCCATTGTATATATGTGCCACATCTTTATCCATTCATCTGTCGATGGACACTTAGGTTACTTCCATGTCCTGGCTGTTGTAAATAGAGCTGCAATGAACATTGTGGTACGTATCTCTCTTTTTTGTTTTTTACATCTTTATTGGAGTACAATTGCTTTACAATGGTGCTCAAGCATTTGTTATGATTTACTTTCATGATTAACTGCAGGTGGTGCAACTTTTAACTCTGGTGTGGCAAATAGTTTTGACTCACATGCCCACTCCAGTCTGGGGGTGATGCCTGATTGGGCACCGTGTGAAGCTGCTTTAGGATGCAGTCGGAGGAGTGCTGGCTGGAGGCCGGCAAGGGGTGTCTGCTGCAGGGGTGCCTGGGGAGCAGAGGCAGTAGGCACACAGCGGTCATTTGCCTTCCCCGATAAGTGCATCGTGCTTTTGAAAGGGGGGAGGGCAGAAGAACACTCGGGAAATGAAACGCCCCAGTCTTCTCTGGAAGGGTGGAGCAGGATTTAGATCAATAGGAAAAAAATGCTTTCAGTGACGGAGAAGAGCAGTGACAGAGACCAGAGGGTCCGGTGAGTGTGACGTATATGCAGGGTGTTATGGGAGCTGACAGATGGGAGCAGAGGGGGTCGTGGAGGAGGAAAGGGAGCTGGGTGGAACAGAGGCCCTGCGCCCGGCGGGGTAACATATCAGCTGTTTGTTGGTACGTAGAGCATAGACAGATTCTGTAGAGGTCCTTGGGGATGCCAGATGGAGGAATTGAGATGTGATACTGTCCTCTGCTTTTCAAGAAGCTTTCCCAAACGCTCCACACACAATTAGTTGCGCCATCCCACATCTCCCCACAGGAGATTCCCCGTCCTCGGCTTTAGCTTTGATTGTCGTCTGCTCTGTCTAGAAATGTTTATGTATACATCGGCTGTCCTCCACCAGGACGTAGACACTGTCTTAGCCATCTTTGATCTCAGTGCTCAGGACCGCACCTGGTGTGGAACAGATACCCAGGGAATATGGTTGAATTAAATTGAAATAGGGTGCCTGAAGTCCAAGCAAGGTGGGGTGGAGGTGGGCAGTGCCTTCGTGGTGAAGCTGGGTGAGGAGGTGTATGGCTGCCAACCATAGAATGTACCCACTACCAAGGGGTCCCAGGATGAGTGGGATGGGAAGCAGGCCAAGTCTGAGGCATCAGGTTTTCAGGAGTGTGTAGAGTCCCAGAAACCAGTTGGAATTGAAGACAGCAACAGAGAATGGATGAGATGGAAGGAGGAAATCTGGAAAGCTGAGCCTAGATGAATTCCCAGAGGCAGTGACTTGCAGGGCTTATGGGTCCTGTGCACAGAGAACCATCGCTGAGCCTGTGGGTCAAAAGGAATCATCCAAGGAGTTGAATCTCTTGAGAAGTGAGGAGCTGCTGAAGATCCTCTTAGGTGCTTTAACTTTCAGAGAAGCAGAGTGATCCTGTAGGCCCCCAGTATCTAGTTAGGACTTTTGTTTGCAGTTGACCAAAAACCGAACCTCAACTGGCTCCGTTTATTGGCTTTTGTGACTGAAAAGCCCAAAAGTGGGGGGAGAATTTTGCCTTCAGGTTCGGCTTGATCCAGGGGCTCATACAGGAGCATCAGAGCTAGGTGGTTTCCTCTGTCTTTCTGTTCGGCTCTCTCCTCATCTTTTGGCTTGGCTTCCCTAGGTGTTGGCTTTTCATCTTTATGTCCCCCTGGTAACTCTAGACTTATAGCCTCTGAGAGCTCAGTCAAGCCAATGACAGAACTTCTGGCCTAGTGGCTGAGTGAAACCCAGGGCTAGCTTTAACTGGACCTGGTTGGTGGGCATTGGGACGCATGCCTATCCCTGAACCAGTAACCTGGGTCACATGCCGACCCCTGTGACCCCTGGACTGAAAGTAGGAAAGGAGCAATTCTCAGAGGAAAGTCAGGGTGCTGTTACCCTGCGAGTTTTGCCGGCTGGCAAGAACCATAGGGAGCCACCCCCTGCCAGCTGCTTGCTTTACCCCTGCAGCCAAGAAGCAGCTGCCTCTGTGCTGCCGAAAAGCGAGGCCACATCCAGCGAGAGTGCCCTGTCAGCTTCCTCTGCCCTCTTCCCATGGATCAGATGGCTTTGAAGTTGGTCTCCATGGAGCGGTCAGCCAGGCCACCTGCTGGCCACCTTCATTTGTCATCTCGGGTACATTCTGGACGGCATCCCGGGGCAGTGGCCCTGCTTGGCCTGGGTGGTCATGGGATTACTGGGCTGGCGACGGTCCTATGAGGTTTCTGTCCCATCTCCTGGTCCTCCTACTGGGACTCCACTTCCAAAGCCCAGGAGTGCGGCCTTGCCCCTTCCTGTCCCGGTGGCCTTTGATGGTGAGTTTCTGATGGTTCACAGGGCTCTTTCCCACTTCACTGAATCTGATTTTCACCGTCACCTGAGTGGGCAAGGGTGAGTATCCTGGTTTTATGGATGAGGAAACTGAGAAGCAGAAGGGGCAGATAGCTTAGCCGAGTGCCACAAGAAATGGGCTCACTCGCATGTGCTCTACAATTTGTACTTAGAAACCAAAGGTGAAGAAGGAGGAAGGCATGCTGCCTATTCCAGCCAGTCTCTTCATGTGAATGTGGCATCAGCTACCCATTGGCGGCCCTCTAAGTACATTCTTCATTAATACCTGCAGAGGAAAGCATTACCTCTGTTTACATCCCAGCACTCTGAGCTGAGGCCGCCTGCTGCTCCCCGTCCCGTGATCCCCGGTAGAGTTTACTGGAGGTTGAATCACACATCCGAACCCTGTCAGAGTGGCCACAGCTCCCGAGGGCACCTCCTGGAATGTGTGAGGCAGCAGGTGGGAGGGTCTCTCGGGCAACCTCGGGTGACCTGGTCACCTGACAAGGCAATGGCTGCTCTTGGGTCTTGCTGCTCCTGGTTGGCTGTCCTCCCTGGGGTCCCTGGTCCCTCACACGGCTTCCCTCTGGAGCCTGAGTCTGGACATTGCTCATCAGGTCATAGAGAATTGTAATTTCACACTGGAAGACATCATGCATTCAGGCTTCTTGTTTTACAGGTGAGAAACAGAGACCCAGCCTTAGAACCTTACCTCCTCTCACTCCCACCCCCAAGTCCATGGTGTCCCTCAGTCCCTTCATCCTCCCCCTCCCCTCACACCTGTGCTCCTGCAGCCCTGGACCTCTCATCACCCTTGACTGATTTGCCCTTGTGGGTACTCCTCCCTCTGACTAGAGGTGGGGAGGCCGTGGGTGCAGAGCAGGAGCTGTGAGGCTCTTCCCAGGTGTTTAGCCGTGGGCGTTTTCCTGGGACAGGGCCTGCAGTATTGTTATGGGTGGGATGTCTGTGTCCCACCCCCCTCCCCCGCCCGTGTTCATGTGTTCAAAGCTCAACCCCAGTGGGATGTTGTATGGAGGTGGGGCCTTTGGGAAGTGATTTGGGTTAGATTAGGTCTTGAGGGTGGGGCCCTCATGTTGGGATTAGTGCCCTGAGAAGAAGAGGAAGAGATCTCTCTCTCCGTGTATATATTTCCACCAAGGAAAGGCCAGATGAGGACATCATGAGAAGTCAGCCATCTGCAAGCCAGGGAAAAGGCTCTCACCAGACATCAGATCAACTGGCACCTTGATCTTCCCAGCCTCCAGACTGTGAGAAATAAGCCTCTGTTTGTTTCAGCCACCCAGTCTATGGTATTTTGTTATGGCAGCCTGAGCTGACTAAAACAATTATGGAATGTCTTAGCAGGAAGGGCTATTGAATAATGTTTGGTCAAAACTTCTCATTTTGCTCATTTATTTCTTCATTTATAAATACTCAGTATCTATTTTTGTGACAGACTTGGGAATACAGTGACATATGAAATAGAAATGGTCTCTGATTTTATAAGAAATTATCATTTATTGGGAGAGACAAGTATCAAAGAGGTAGTTTTTTTTTTAATTAAAATTTTCCATTGTGAATAGGGCTATGCAGAAATATGGTGAGCTTTGACAGTGGGCCCAAATTTTGTCTGGGAGGTCAGCAAAGCTTTTGCTGAGAAAGTGTCATTTAAGCTGAGCCTCAAAGGACAAGTAGAACTTAGCCTGATGAAAAGGCGGGAATTGGTGGGGGTTGGGGTGGGGGGAGGCATTCTACAGCGAGGGAACCGGATGTGGACCTGAGTCAGTCAGGGGCTGAGCTGGGGCCAGCAGAACACAGATATAGCTCCAAGCCCTGCGTTCTCGCCACAGCCCTGTGCTGGGCTTGTGCTACTGCCGTGTCAGGGTTGTGCGCTCGCCGAAGAGGGGAGTGGACACACACGGGGGTAGGCACACCAGGTGGGTGAAGCAGCGTGGGCAGAGGCATGGAGAAGGGAAAGCATGGACTTGGGAACACAGTGGGAGGGAGCAGCTCGACCCGTGATTTGGAGTGGACACTCCTGCAGGAGAGAAGCAAGCAAGCCAGAAGGTACAGAAGGGTGGAAGGTGAGGGCGTTCACCAGGGGCTCAGGCTGGGATTGAAGGAGAGGGCCTGTGAGATGTTGGGATCAGCTATTTATTGTCTCTACACTCTGACTGTTGATTCCAGGTGTGTCATAGGAAGGGTTTTTGGTAACTTAGAAAGAATCCTACCTTGCTTGTTTTGCTTTTTGGTACATATTGCTAGAATCCCAAGTTCTCATGTTTTTATAGTCCCCTTTCAGTCTGGCTTTGTTGCTTAATTCCTTCTCTTTTTTTCTTCTCTACCTCCTATTAGCACCTGTGTGTACTTTATGTGTGCCGTGTATGGTGCTGGATGCTGGGGTTACAAAGACAGTAAGAGATGATCTCTGCCAATGGGGACCCCGGGACTGCAGGACACAGAAGGGATATGTGTGTGGAGGGGAGACCCTGTACCTTCTGCCAGGGTGTACGCCAGGAGACCACTGCAAAGACTCGGGCCCTGTGGGTAGATGAGCAAAGCAGAGAGGTGAACCTTACATGGCTCATCAAGCCTTTGTTGATCTTTTGACAGCAGGCCGGGAGCTCTGTGAGGGTAGGCGTCAGGCTTTCTGAGGAGGACCCAGGTGCTCAGGGATAGATGGGTAGATGATGGATGGGTGGATGAATGGATGAATGGATGGGTAGATTGATGGTGGATGGATGGATGTTAGTACCTCAGCACTAGTAAAGCAATGCTTAAAAATAGGACAGCTGCCAACCAAGTACAGTCAAAGATCCTGGCATCTCCCATTCCCGGCCGGTTGACGGTTTCTGTTTCTCAAGGCTCTGTGAGGGGTTAACTGGTTTAGAGACTGTTGGTTTAGAGCCTCTGCTGTTTGGTGAAACTTCACTGTTTAAAGAAGATAAATCAGTTTGCAGAATTTGATTTTAAGCCTTTATTTCTCTAGTGACTTGAGTCTCGTGGGGGACTTTGCATCCACATAACAGGGTGGTCTCTGGTGAAGAATTGGTGCTTTCTTAAAAGATGGTTTGCTGGCCCTGCCCACCCAGGATCCCTTGCTAGTGAGGCGGATCCCTGCTGGTGGCTGGTTGAGTGTGCCTGGCAAATGCAGGGAGACTGGGGTGCAGGAATCATGTACTCTTTTTGTTTAGCCTGGGCTAGGGCTTTTAAGGTGCAGTCCCTGCCCAGGGACCACCTCATTTCATGTTCAGTTCTTGAGGGCCCTTGCTCGCCTCTTTTCAGCCATCCCATTCCTTCATCCTTTCTGTGGTTTCTTCCATCCCAGCTGCTGACTCCGTATCTTTTCTGTGCGACGTCTCACGGTCCTTCAGCCAGTTGCACGTTCCCACCCCACCCTGCAAGGACCCTGACTTTTTGGCGGCTTCCTTTCAGATCACTAACCCAACATTCTTTTCTCAAATGAACAATCCTCTTGTGAAGTAATTACCTCCCCTTCCCATGATTGTTGTTTTGCAAGATTTTTTTTTTAACACTACATTTGCTTAAATGTGGAGGTGTATTTGTTTTACTGGAGTCCTTTTTTTTTTTTTTTTTTTGTGGTACGCGGGCCTCTCACTGTTGTGGCCTCTCCCGTTGCGGAGCACAGGCTCCGGACGCGCAGGCTCAGTGGCCATGGCTCACGGGCCCAGCCGCTCCGCGGCACGTGGGATCTTCCCGGACCGGGGCACGAGCCCGTGTCCCCTGCATCGGCAGGCAGACTCTCAGCCACTGTGTCACGAGGGAAGCCCTGGAGTCCTTTTAAATGGCAGGACTGGGGACCAGGATGACACTGGCTTCTGGGCAGACTGGTCTGTCGTGCTCTCCAGGCTGTGGTTGTTCACCTGGCACCATGGTAGAGTCTCTGTAAGAAAGAATCATGTTACAGCAAGGTTATATTTCTTATAGTCAATTCCATCAAGTAATGCACTGAGGATTTTGGAAAGAGAAACCGAAGTCTTCAAAAAGGAGAGAGAGGAGGATGAGAGAGGGGGATAAAAGAACCCTAAACAATTCAGTTGCACGAATGGCCCTTGTATTATTGTGGCAAAATTACTTGTAAGTAAACGCTAAAGAGGAAAAACAAGCTGTGTTTGGTAGGTGTACTCTCTGTTCCCTGTCTTGTTTGTCTGCTCTGCACTATAGCGCTGTGTTGACATAGGGATATAACTGCTATGAATATTGATGGCAGCAAAAGCCTTTTTTTCCCCGTCTGGCCCAGTAAATAAAGCAGAAAGGATAAAACGGGAAGAGGAATTGTAAAATCCACGTGCTGTTTCCAGCTTACCTTGTTCCCTTACAACTCTAACTCGCAAAAACATGTTGACGATCTACCTTTGGTGGTCAGGATCTAATTTGAGTACAGCAGATTGGTTTATTCAGGGATTTTTTGCTTCTTGTTAAAGCAACAGAGCGGCCTTTCCTTTTAGCTCTCCAAGTTAGCGTCACTGCCTCATTGAAGCTTTCCTGGATCTCTCCTCTGTAGCTAGTAGCAAAGTCAGTCTCTATTCCTCAGAATATCCACGGTGGCCTGAGTGCACCTCTCGTGGGAACCCACCACCCAGGGATGTGGCAGTGAACGGGAAGACGAGCCCTTGCTCTCACGAGGCTCACAAGGAGTGTAGAGAGTAAACAGAGGAGTCCTTGGAGGTCTGCGTGTGGCACGAGGGGGCACGCACGCTGCTCCTCTGGGAGGTTTCAGCGGCTCACCCCAGCCTGGAGGATGTGGCTGGCTGTGCGGAGGGAGTAGGTCGTGGTCCGAGAAGGCCTCGCAGCCTGCTGAGGGGTGCGGGGTGCATGGGATGAGATGAGCCAGGCTGAGAGCAGGACCTGATGGCAGATCTGGACGAAGCGTGAGTGTGGAGGTCGGGGATGAGCTAGGCTTTTAAAATTGAAAACACATTGACTCTGGCTAAGTGACACCACAGAGGAATTTATTAGACCGCTAGGATGGTGTTCTGAGGATCAAGGGGTGCTCTGGGGGCACGTTAGGAATACAGGGAAGTTGGGGGGGGGAGAACCGATGAACTGGCTTTTCAGTGTGACCAGTGGGGAGTCGATAATGGGGGTAAAGCCTGGGGTACCGCCGGGGTTAGATGGTTTCCCTGCTGGTAAAGAGGAAGGATGCAGTGGTAAGACTCGGTGAAGTCCCACTCGGGACTGGGACTCGTCTGCGATGGAGGGGTGGCACTCTGGCGGCGGACGGCTAGACCCCAGGGTGGCTTAGGCAAAAAAGTGCTCACATGGAACAAAGCAAGTCCTTGCAGGGGAGAAGTTGTCTCACCCTTTGGCCTTATCAGAGGGCAGAACTGCTTATGAAGGTGCAGAGCTGCTCTTTGTCAGTTCCCTCTCCTGGGATGTCCTCTGTGTACCACAATTGAACCCCCACCTCTTGCACCAGACTAAACCTTTCGAAGATAGGACCACAGTGGAGCCATTTTTCTTACCTTGGCTCCTGTGTGGGGCCCATCGCGCAGAAGAGGTGCTCACTAGGCATTTCCTGAGCCAAATTTATTCACCCCCTTGCGCCAAGTATCTTAATAAATGAATTCTGTGACTTCCATTTTCCTGAGGCATTGGTAACTTTCCTCAGGTCTCACAGAGGGGAATTAATATCAGCAGGGGACTTTATGGGCTGTATGGGACAGTTTTAATTACTTACGAGTTTTCATTTAGTTATTATTTCAATAGCTTTTTTGCCAGCAAATGCCTCTTGTAAAATTAATCGCACACATCTCAGTGGTCTATATTTCTATTGAAACCAAAGCTGTATAAAGAAAACCTTTGTAAAAGAGGAAAGAGCCAACATTTTTAGACCTGCTGATGGATGCATTTTCTCCAGCTCATGGAATCGCATGAGTTGGAACTGGAAAGGTCCTAAGAGCCCTCTAGCCTGAGGGTGGCATCTCGGAGGTCTGTGGCAGTCAAATGGGAGTGGCTGCTGAGTCTGGAAGAAGAGGAGGATTCAGGGGCTGAGTCCAGGCTCCCTGGGAACGTGCGTGGTGACCCATCAGTAGTGTCAGCCGGGAGAGGCAGCACGCCAGCAAGGAGGCTGTGGGCTTGCTGTCCTGAATCCCTTCCCCTTACTGTGCAGGTGAGGAAACTTAGGTCCAAGGGATTGGAGGGACTTGCCGAGGTCACCTTGCTGCTCAGTGACAAAGATGATCCTGACTTAGAAGTCAGATGGAAACCCGAGAGGAAGAGAGGGTCAAAGCAGATGCAATTTGCTTTCTTCCAAAGGATATTCTGTTCAAAGCCCTGTGGGAATCTTTGTTGCATCCTTGTGCTTTTCTGGGCCTGATTTGGCAATCTTGGGAGGAAAACACGCTGTATTTTGCAAATGTGTGCAAATAACAAACGTGCTGTTATGTCCTAGGCAGAGTCACTGCACACACAAGGCAGGTTGCAAAGTGCAGTAATATAGCCACTGATGAAAAGTGTTTTACACTTAGTTGCTTATGAGAAATTCAGTGTTAGAATTAAAATGCCTTCTTGCTCCAGGTGCAGTGTTAATTGTTCCATTTCTCATAATAAAACTTTGCTTGGAGAAGAATGTTTATATCTCTGAGATACTGATCTAATCCCTGTTTCTTTTCTTCTTCCCCATCCCCCCGCTTTTTTAAATTTCTTCGTTTCTCTTCACAGGAAAAAGTAGAATATGCCTTCCTGATTATTTTTACAGTCGAAACATTTTTGAAGATTATAGCGTATGGATTATTGCTACATCCTAATGCTTATGTTAGAAATGGATGGAATTTACTGGATTTTGTTATAGTAATAGTAGGGTAAGTCCCTTTTATTTGAGGAATTTTTTTTTTTTTGGGGGGGAAAATGGGAGGTGGGGAGTAACAGAAAACAGTATTTTAAAGGAACAGGGTTGGTCCTTCGTGCCAATGATTGCTGCCAGAACGTGTCAGGAGTTCTTTGAAGCCTGATGATGCTGCTGTCGGTCTCTGGGCAGAAACCAATTTGAAATTCTCTTGTTGTTACTCCCTCTTTCAGTAACGTGTTAAGGAAGGAAGTTTAAGCTCAGCTTGTGATGTGACAGGGTTCATCTTACAGGGCCTTGGGCCTCCACAAATAGGCCAGCCCTGCTGGTGCTTTGAGTCCAACGTGTACAGCTCTTATGCTTAACACCCCATTAAGTTAAAAAACCAAAATAAAACAGTAAAAAAGTAATAAATCCTTCATAGCAGTGAGGTACTCTGCTATTTAACATCCCTTGAGGAAAGCTATTAATTTTTTCTGCTGAGTTGGGAGAAAAGACGTGGCACGCTACTATCCCATTTCACATAACAAAACAAGTGTTTGAAGAATATCAGATATCCGACATGAAATGAAATAAACCAGAAAATGCAAAGAATCAAGCCTTCTCCCCGAATCCTGTCACAGGAAGAAGACACCAACAGTTTCAGTTAAAGGAGAATGTTAAAATAAAAAACAGTGGAAAAAAAGAAAAACAGTGGCCTGTGTTATTCTGGTCCTTCAACACCTGGAAATGTTTCCAGCAAGAGAAAATGAATCAGTGTCGGAGGAATGCTGGGTCTTTGGACCAAATACCCACATAGGAAAATAAGATCTATTCCTTTGCTGAGTCTTAGTTGCCTAGCTGTAAAATGGGTTGCTCCTAAAATTATATTTTCTCCTATATAGAGAGAATGTTAAATGGCCTTTCTGTTTTTATCTCCATGACTTCATTCAAATGACTTGTGCAGTTGAGCAAGGTGATTTTTCTTTTGGATTATTCTTTATCATGAATCCTTTAGCTTTTTGTGGGAGACTAATACTGCTGGATATTGGGAGAGTGAGATAAATTTTGAGCCTGTTCTTTCAAACCTAGGAAATTAAAGTGGGATCCAGAGTTAGCCCAACAGGATGATTAGACTTATGGAGAAAAATGTTAACTTTTGCAAAAACCACCCTAGTACATTGGACTCTAAGGTATTGTGGCAGAGGTAGTGCAGCATGAACTAAAATGAAGATACGTATCATACCTTCCTGTATTTGATGAACTTTAACAAGGAGTGGCAAGCAGGAGCCTTGCAGGTCTCTTGGTTCTGGAATAATCTTGCTGTGACTCTCCTGACCCTGGACTTCCTGTTCAGCTAGCCTATGGAGCTGCTTAGCCCCATTTCTTTTGTCTCTACCCTACAAATCATCTTTCTGTTTGGAGGCATTTTTCGGATTCTCATACAGCACAAAGACAGGGAACCAAGAAGAGTGCGATAGTCTCATTGAGTTGAAGAGACAGAGACGAGTTCAGGGAGGCTGAGGTGGCTGAAATTTGAGAGGCATGATGTGGGAGCGGCGAGGGAGGTATTGAGAGAAAGAGGTCTGTAAGCATGCCTTGGGGTCGTCTTGAGTTTTGGCTAAAGACTAAGCTACCCTACATGGGATGATAGTCCATAAGGCCAGGCAAAGATTATGAGTAGGGAAAAAAGAAAATCTGGGGGGCTATAGCTGACTAATAACTAGGACTCACATAGGTCTTTGAGTTGTTCAAGTTATGACCAACCAGAGTGGAAAGACCTCGTTGAACACCCTGGACTGTCAGTGGAGACCCCGGAAGGGCCATTAGTAGTACGGGCTAACTAACTCTAGAGCAGGGATTGGCAAACTGTGGTCAGTGGGCCAAATTCAGCCTGCTACCAATTTTTGTAAAGTTTTACTGTAACACAGTCACAAGTATTTGTTTACATAGTTGAGTTGTGTGGTTTAGGTCCACAAAGCCTAAAATATTTACTGTCTGGACCCTTACAAAACAATTTTGCCAACTCTTGTTCTAGAGTAAAAACCATCTGGAACCCTTAGTAATAATATTTGAAAAGAAGCCTGAAAAGGAGCAAACTGACATGCAAGTAACTTAAGTGCCTGCCAAAGCAAAACTCAACACTCTTTAAAGGAAGACCACAAAATCCAGATAATTAAAGTGTTCAGCATCCTGTCAGATATTACTAGACATGTGAAGAATTGTGACCCATAATCAGCAGGAAATAGAAACAGGCCTAGAAATGACAGACATGGTGGGATTAGTGGAGAATTCCTTTACAGGACTTTTAAAACTGCTATTATAAATATGTTTATGGACCTAAAAGGAATATATGACTAGAGTGAGAAAAGATGGGACAATGTAAAAAAAAGAACCAAATGGAACTTTGAGAGCTGGAAAACATATCTGAAATGAAAAATTCCCTGGATTGGCCTAACAGCAGATTAGACTCAATGGAAGAAAATAATCAAGGAATTTGAAGATATAGGAGTAATACAAAGAATAATGATGGAAAATAAATGAATACCACCTTGGTGACCTGTGGGGCAATATCAAGTCATCTAACATACATATATTTGGAGTCCCAGAAGATAGGAGATAGAAGGGAGACAGAAAAAAATATTTGAAGAAATAGTCCAAAATTTCTTAATGTGATGAAAAATATAAACTCACAAATCCAAGAAGCCCAACAAAGCCCGAGCAAAGTAAACGTGAAGAAAGCTACATCAAGGCACATCATGATCATAAATGGCTCAAAAGCAAAGATAAAGAGAAAATCTTAAAAGTAGAGAAAAAGCCAAGCAACTGTGCAAGCAACTGTGCAAGCCAGAAGACAATTGACATTTTTAAAGTGCTAGGGGACGATGTCCACGTAGAAATCTTATTCAATGAAGATATCTTTAAAAATTGAAGCAAGAAAGAAAATTTCCAGACAAACCACAGCTGAGAATTCATCAGGAGACCTGCACCTTAACAAATGTTAAAGGAATTTCTTCACGCTGAAGGAAAATGACAATAGATAGAAGCATGGATCTATACAAAAGGAATGAAGAATGCCAGAAAGGATGAGTGCATGTGTAAATATAAAAACATTTTTCTCATTTTAAAATCTTTTTAAAAGTAATTGATTATTTAAAGCAAAAATAACAGCAGTGTATTGGGGGGTTTATAACATCTATAAAAGTAAAATATATGACAACAGTAGCACAAAGGACAGAAACAAGGAAATAGCCATATACTATAGGAAGGTGCTTTGCAGTTGGTGGAGTCATTTGAAGGTAGACCATGAGAAGTTAAAGATGTATGTTGTAAACCCTAGAGCACAGGCCAGCAAACTTCAGCCCATAGAACAAGAAGAGTTTATTGCCTCCCCTGCCCCCCAACGCTGACAAAGTATTTTATTGTCTGCTTTAGCAGATTAAGTTTTATTGGAAGACAGGCACACTCACTAATGTTTATGGCTATTTGGTGTTAGGATGGAAAAGTTGACTACTTGTGACAGAGACCCTATGGCCTGCGATTCCTAAAATAGTTACTATCTGGTGCTCTACAGAAAACTTTTGCTGACACTTGATCTAGAGGAGACACTAGAGAAATAAAGTGGTATAGCTAATAAGTCTGTATTGGAGATTAAATGGAATTTTTTAAAATCTCAATTTTTTAAAACAGGGAAGACAGGAACAATGGACAGGGCAAATAGAAAACAAATAGCAAGATGGTAGATTTAAACCTACCCTTATTTAAAATCCACCCTTACTTAAAATCCAGAGGTTATCAGATTTTATATGTGTATAAAAACAACACTCAACTCTATAGTGTCTGTAAGAAACGTAATTTATAAAGACATAAATAATTTGAAAGTAAAAGGACAGAAAAATATATATCATGCAAAACTAATCAAAAGAAAGCTATATTAATAACCAACAAAGTAGACTTCAGAAAAGGGAATATTATCAAGGATAAAGAAAGACACTTTATGATGATAAAGGTGTCATTTCATGAAGATGATGTAATAATCCTAAGTGTGTATATATACACAGACACACCTGTGTGTGTGTGTGCCTGTATCTATGCATACATACACACAATAGCAGATCTTCAAAATATACGAAGCAGAACCTGATAGAACTGAAAGGGGGAATAGACAAATCTTCAGTTGTACATTTTAATACCCCTCCTTGAGGAGTGTTGATAGAACATCTAGTCAGAAAATCACTAAGGATATAGGGAGATTTGAACAGTACCATCAACCAATTTGAATTAATTGACTTTTTTAGAACACTGTACCCAACAAGAGCAGAATACACATTCTTTTCTCATGCATGTGGAACATTCGGCAAGAAAGACATATTCTGGGCCATAAAACAAGTCTCAGTGAATTTAAGAAGATTAAAATCATATTAAATTATATGTTTTGAATGAATTTAGCAATGTTTCTGGATAAAATGTCAGTATAAAAAAGTATGTGAATTTCTATATATTAGTCATGAACAATTTGAAAATAAAATGTTAATGACATTATTATTTACTATGGCATCAAAAACCATGAACTATTTAGGGATAAATAGTACACTGAAAATGACTAAACCTGCTGAGAGAAATTAAAGAAGACTTAAATACATGGAATGATGTACCATGTTCATGGACTGGAAGACTCAGTATTGTTGGAATATCAGTTCTTCCCAAATTGAGGTATAGATTGAATCCTAATCTAAATCCCAGTAAGATTGTTGTAGAGATGGACAGATTTATTCAAAAATTTATATGGAAATCAGAGAGGCTCTAGACTAGACAAAGAAATCTGTAAGAACAAATCTGGAACCTGATTTTAAGACTTCCTATAAAGCTCCAGTAGTCAGGACAGTGTGATATTAGAGTAAGGAATAGACATAAAGATCAATGGGACAGAATAGGGAGTCTAGAAATAAACCCATATGGATGTGATCAATTGTTTTTAGACAGAGGTGCCTTGATGACTCAATGGGTTGAGGAAACATTTTTCAACAAATAGCACTGGAACAACTATTTATCCATATGAAAAAGAAGACTCCATTCTTACCTCATACTGTATACAAATATTACCTTAAAATGAATCATAGCCCTATATTTAAAACTATAACATTTCTAGGAGAAAATCTTTATGACTTTGGGGTAGGCAGAGATTTCTTAGGACCCAAAACGCACTTGGCATAAAAGAAATAATTGAAATTTTGAACCTTATCAAAATTTAAAACTTTTCTTCAAAGGGGACACTGTGAAGAAAATGAAAAGATAAGACACAGATTGGGAAATAATATTCCCAATACATATATTTGTATTCCCAATACATACCAAGGACTTGTATTCAGTATTTATAAAGAACTCTTATAACTCAAGGAGATGACCCAGAAGGTAAATGGGAAAAAAATTTGAATAGGTCTTCACAAAAGAAGATATGTAAATGGTCAACAAGCACCTGAAAAGATGTTCAATGTCATTGGTAATTAGAGAAGTGCCAATTAAAACAACAGTGACATAGCACTACATACCCACTAGTATTAGTAAAAAGACCAACGATACCAGATTTTAACCAAAATATGGAGCAACTGGAACTCTTACACACTGCTTATAGAAATGGAAAACGGTACTATCACTTTGGAAAAGTTTGCCAGTTTCTTACAGTGTTAACCATACACTAACCATATGACCCTATTACCAGGACTATCCTGGGTACTTACCCAAAATAAATGAGAATACCTGTTCACAAAGAGACTTCATTCATAATAGAGAAAAACTGGTAACGACCCAAGTATTCCTCAACAGGTGAATGGATAAACTCATTGTGGTATGTTCATACAGTGGGATATCAGTCAACAATAAAAAGAAATGAACTGCTGATAAATGTAACAGCTTGGATGAATCTCAAAACCATAGAGAACAAAAAAAGATAAACAAAAAGGAGAACATGTTGTGTGACTCCATTTAGGTAAGATTCTAGAAAAGGAAAAAACAACCTAAAGTGATAAACCAGATAAAGTCAGTGGATACCTGAGGCTGAGCTGAGGATGACTGTAGGAGGCATGAGAGGACTGTTTGAGATATTGGGAAGGCTCTCTGTCTTGGTTGTGGTGTTTGTTACTGGGGCTTATGCATTCATCAAAACTCATCTCATTGTACACCTTAAATGGGTGTATTTTATTATGTATAAATTAAGCTGCAATAAAGTTGGTTTAAAAAGTAAAAAATCATCTAGGAAACTAAAGTCGAACTGGACTTGGTCTTTTTTTCTCATTAAATATGAAAAACTTTAGAACATCAGATTACCTTTTATCTAAAATACGTACTAAATTGTAGTCAAAGAGCAGAAGAAAAGTTCAAAAAGAAAAAGAAAAATTAAATTATTAATGTCTTCCCTTGAATCAGACTCCTGCTCACTGAAGTTGCCAACTGCCAACTCTGTCTTCATCCAATGGATTTTCCGTTCGAAGTCAACCATGACCTATCGCTTTTGTCAAGATTCCCAATAACAGGGACATCAAGAAAGTAATTGATATTTCTAAGATGTTAACTGTGAATAATGTGACCACAGGAAGGTTCAGCATGTCTACCGGAGCTGATATAATTCTCTTATAGCAGAGTTTGATCTGAGTCAACTTTTATCCCACTCCTCTAAATTTCTCAATAAACACGTATTTCAAGCATTCAAGCTCATCACTTAAGCTTTTGTGAACATGGGGGGCTCATTCTGGTGCTTCTCATTTGTGTCAGTTTGGGTAGCTCCTTGCCTTTTCTTCCTGTCTTGGGGTAAACTTTTAATAACAGTCTAGGATCAAATACTTTCTCCTCTTGTCCACATCTCTTCAGGCACATGGTACTTATTTTGTTCGGGTGGAGCAGTGAAAGGAGTAGAATCACAGAATATTAGAATGGGAAGGGCGGGGCTCTGGATCATTCAATCAGTTTACAGAGTAGGAAACTTAGGCCCAGAGGAGGAGAGGGACTTTCCTAATGCCTCCTAACTCTTAGGAATGGAAGCATGCCCTGACCCCTTGAGCCCTCCAGCTGTCTGGAAACAGCAGCCGGCTTCCCTCTCTGAGTCAGGCTCCTCTGTGATGGGAGAGACATTGTTCACCTGTTTTCAAGGCATCGCCGAAGAACAGGGGATAAAAGGGCCATAAAGTGTACATTGCAAAGGTACACTGATACTTGAAAGCAGTCTTAAGTTACCACCTGCATAAATTATTTTCCTAACCCTTTGGGATGAAAATTCCTGTGGCTGCTGCATTTCAGAAGAGTTTGAGGTTTTCTTTCTTCCTTTTGCTTTGTTTTTATGACACTGTGAACTTGTTTTGGAGGGGAGACTTTTAACTTTATTTAGCCTTGCTGCAGGGGTTTATAGTAATTACAAAACTATGCTAATGAGAGAGACCTATCATAAATCTGATATATTTCCCCAGTCATAACCAGAAAGAGCCCACCTTCTGTAGCTTTGACTTATTCCCTCCCTGTTCCCCACCCCCCGCCAGGTTCATTGCTCATTGCGGTACTGTTATTAAAACAGATGACCTGTCTCTAAACACCCCAGAATGACATGACTGTGCCCCATCAGGACTGTAATCAGACCACCCTGTGTTTTATGGACTTAGTGTCTTGGCCATCCAGAGGCACGCCAGTGGGTGCAGAGTTTCTGTTTTGCTGCTAATTAAACTTTGGAAACCTTTTCTTTGTTGCTGGGCCAATCATTTCCACAATCTGATTGGCCAGAGTTGATTCTATTTGAAATGGGCAAATTTCTATTTATTCTGAAAAACAAGCAACAATTCCAAAGAACAAATGTTTATTTGAAAGAGCAAAAAAGTAACTGTCAAATGAGCGGATTGCCTGAAAATAGCTTTATCCGAAAAGCCTTCTGAGAGTAGGGAAAAATTTGTCGTGGCTGCCAGATACAATATTATTCACATTTCAAAAGAGAAAATGACGATCTTAATACCTTCTCTTAGGTTTCTGCTCTTGGCCTTTGCACAGCTCCTTAGCATCTTGTGATTTACATCATTCCCTGAACAGCCCTTTGGAGGTGGAGGTGGGGGTGTGTATGTGTCAGTGACTGTATTGGAAGTGGCATAACATATCGTTTAAGATTTGGAACTTTGGAGTCATTCATGCATTCATTGTTTATTCATCACATATTTTTTGAGTGCCTCCTGTGTGTCAGGAACTGTTCTAGGCACTAGGCTGGAACAGACTAAATGAACAAATGAACACACAGACTACAGTTCCCTGCCCTTACGGAATCTCAGGGCGTCGAACATACCTGGATTCAGGTTTTAGTTCTGCCACTAGTTTGTGGCCTTGGGCGAGTTACTTGTTCTCGCCAAGTTTGTTTTTTCACGTGTAAAATGATGTTCATGATAACTCCCACTGCCTAACATTTTTGAGGATTAAGGAGATAATTTTAAGTGTTTAGCACACGGTGAGTCCTCATAAATGGCAGCTGCTGGGGCAATTCCACCATCATCACTGGAAGAGGGGATTCAGCAGGGAGCCAGGGCGCTGACATGCTAGGATGCTCCACTGGCAAGAAAACAGGTGAGATCAGTCCCCATCCCTAGTCCTTCTAGATGTAGGGGTCACGGCCAGGAGTCACAGCTTGGTTCTTACCTCTGCTTTTCCTTCCCTCTACTTAAGCAGCAGCCTGACAGAATTGGCCCTTGTTCAGAAATAACTACTCTCACCATCCTGTTTTGCTTCCCTGGGTGACAGACTCTAACATTTCTTCCCCTCTTCTTCTTTCAGATTGTTTAGTGTAATTTTGGAACAATTAACCAAAGAAACAGAAGGCGGCAACCACTCCAGTGGCAAATCGGGAGGCTTTGATGTCAAAGCCCTCCGCGCCTTTCGAGTGTTACGACCACTTCGACTAGTATCAGGAGTGCCCAGTAAGCACGTTTCGTTTCCTAAAGCCAGAAGTTTGTTGATTTTTATCCTTCTGGGTGGGTCTCGGGATTATGAAACAGGGTGCGATGAGGTGAGTTGCTGTGCACCAGCCGAGGGCTCAGCAGGTGACCGTGGAGGCCTTCGCCATTTACAGAGCACTTTCGCTTGTATTGTCACTTCGGGTCCCCGTGACAGCCCCGACCGGGGGTGGAGGGGGGTGGAGGGGGGCAGTAGTGATTGTTGTCTTCCTGATTTTATATTAGAGGGAATCTTCTCTCGTGCAGAGACCAAGTGGGTGGTGGCAGGAGACCTTGAGTTCAGGCCTCCTGATTGCAGTCTGGTCTTCGTCCTCTGACATCTGCTGCCATCAGCTCCTCCCACTCTCAGGCCTGTCCCTTTGAACGTGGTGGGTTATGGGGATGAGGGTGTTGGAGGCCTCAACTGACTGCCTTTTTTCAAAGTGAGAGCAGCAGGGGGCTGGGATCCTGAAAGTCTATTTAACTCTCCCACGGAGGGACTGTGCCCGTCTCACTCGGGGGTGAAGAGGTGAATGCTTCTGTGTCCTCCCTGTATGTAGGGCACAGTAGCACCTGCCTGAAGGTGGTTGTGAAGTCTGAATGCAGTAATGCAGGGAGAGCCTTCAGCGCAAGGTCTGGAGCACAGAGAGGGCCCTCAGTGTGAGAGATGCTGTATCACCCACTAGCCTACTCTACCTGTCTGTGCCAGGCCCTAGTTTGCTTCTTGCTCCAGATCTCCAGGCCAGGTTCAGTGCCACCTGAGTTGGAACAGATGCCCCATCTGTGCCCTGGCCAGGAACTTCCATAAGGAGCGTGGCATATGCTTCCCTGGGCTCTACTCATGATAGGACATCCCTACTGGGAACTTCAGACGGTGGAAGTTTTAGTGCCTCTCCAAGGACTGTGGCTGTGAGTTGGCTGCCTGCTTCCAGCTGCAGGACAGATACGGGATTGCAGGCTGTGCCTTTTTTTCACAGCTCATAAAGCCATCAAAAGAGCACAGGTCATGTTTTTGCCTCTCCAGAAGTTCTTCATGAAATTTTTATTAAACCTGTTGGCACTCAGAACGCACCAAAAATTGTCTGGAAAAAAAATTTCAAATTTAACATTTTAAAATGTAGGAAGTGGTGTTTTATGTGTACTTGTTTTTCCAGATTGTTCCTTTATTTTCATTGAAAAAGATCAGCACAAGTCAAAACCACAGAACCTTCTGGAAGCAATTGAGAAAAATCGAAATACCTTGGAAATGACTGGCCCTGTTACTTGTAACATGATTAAATGAGAAGCTCAGTGAGCAAACATGAGGTTTCAGATTCAGTTGTTACAGCTTAATCTAATTTCGGAGTAACCACGGCAACTTTTTTCCCCCAAAGAGCAAATGACAGGCCAGCCTGCCTGCGGTATGTGCTGTGAGCAGACATGCGGGTGCAGTGGCTTTGTGGGTCTGAGTCACGTGTGAGGACTTTCTCAGCTCATGTTCATTAACTGCCTTGGAGCAGCCACGTCTCTCATCAGAGCCAGCTGGGCTTTGGGGACATGGGTCAGGGGCTCTGCGTCACGCTCTTTCCCATGCAGTTGGCAGCAGTGGACTAGGGATTTCTTATATACTTGAAGTTGTTAAAAATGCCTGGGAAGGTGTGACTGTTTATACTGATCTGGGAGTTGTCTAATCCCTTCTCAAGAGAACTCAGACTGTCCTACAAGACATGATTTTGTGTGTGTATGTGAATATATGTTCATTCATTGGAAGGTAAACATGTGTTTCAGATAGAGTCCTTCAGATGTTTGTGAAGCTCTTAACTAGCTCCACACAGGTAACTGATAAATATGTATCAGAATCCTAGACCATCAAATGGGAAAGAACCCTCAAGATCATCTGGTCCACAATCACCACCTTCTAGATGAGGAAGGTCATCGAAACCTTGGGCAGCTTCTCATGGCTAGGGCGTGGCCAAACAGGACCAGACCGGCGGCCTCCCAGTTCCTGGCCCACTGTTCCTTCTGCTCCGTTTCACTGCCTCCTTGGTTAGAGTCCTGTGAGATCTGTTGTGCACATTGGTTATACACAAAGGAGCCCAATGTCATGAAAGTGTACACATTCACAATAAGATACAATGTCATTATTTCATAAATTTGGCCAATCTGAAATATAATAGTCACAATAAACATAGACACACGTATGAAACATAGGGCTCACTGCCATACCACTGAGAAGAGCTAACTGCTGGGTGATGATTTTGGATGGCCCATCCATGTCTTAAAAAAAGAAACACAAACAAACCCAAATGAAAAAGCAAACAAAAAGCCCCTTGCCCAAGTAGATTAGAGCGTACGTTTCTTTTCCCCTCCATCTTTTCCTTATAGAAGGCAGAAACATTCAAAGTCATCCGATTGATCATTTTTTCTCCAAAAGAAACCATTTGAACATTTAAGTATCCGAAGACAGTATGTAGGAGTTCTGTCTTAATGCAAGTCTGGAAAGAGGTTCTTTGCGAGTCTGAAACCCTCTTATCGCCCTTCCCTCCCCATCCCATCCCCCAGATCTTCCCATGTGCTTCTTATCAAGGCGAACTTTTGCTGTTATCGCTGATAAGTATTTTTGCTTGGTGTGTTCTGACTTCTAACGTATTTAATTCTAGCATCTCAGCCTCTTTTGTTCTTTCATTGTTTGAATATGTATTGAGAAAGTGAGAAGATACTAGAAAAGGGCAGTTTGGAGGAGAGAGAGACAGCAGGGAGAGGAAGGGAAAGAGAAAGAAAAAAGGGGGAAAAGAGTGAGCTAGTCGAGTGGAAGCTGAGGTAGGTCCCGGTGTTGGGAGGAGCGCAGGGCACGTGCAGGGGCGTCAGGTGGCCTGGATCTAGTCCGGCTCTGGTTTCCTGCCGACCGCTCTCCCTGTGGCTCCTGCTTCCCTCCCCCCAGTCCAGAGTGTTGCCCCGCTGTCCCTGTCCCCATGGTCTTCTCTCTTCCTGTACCATGGCTCTCGGTGTTGCTCCGTGGGTAGCTCCCAGGTTTCCACGTCCCTCCCTCATCTCTCAGGTCCACGTTTCAGCCTCAGGGCACTACCCCCTTCATGTTAAGTGATCAGACTCACCAGATGGACAGTTGCTCTTACCCTCTCCTTCCCGGCCCCTCGTCTCCCTCTGCCACTCCAGGGGACCCTCCTTTGACAAACTTGTCTTTGTTCAGGCACTAGGATTAGCCTCTTGACCTTGCCCTGCCTCCCTGGGCACCTTCCTCTAACTCAGACTCACTTGCTGAGTTCTGATTTCATCCAGCTCCTTACCCTGTCCTCCCTGGAGGGCCCAGCACCCTCCAGCTGCCTCTCTGCCCGTCTTGCCTATTGCTGCCCCACTTGTCTTTCTAAAAAGGCTGCCTTTTGAGTTTTCCTGGGTCTCTCCCATGTATACATGTTATTAAACTTTTGTTTGATTTTCTCCTGTTTAAAATAAAGAGGCTGCCTTTTGCCAATGGACTAAACTCTGGCCCTGTGATCTGAATTCAAAACTCAGAGCTACCCAGCTGCGATCTGCTTGTCTTTCTTGTTACCCTTTTCCACTTCATGACCGCCACCCCCAGCCCTCGTGGCGCTAGCTCACTTCCATGCTTTTGGTACTTTCTTCCGCTGCCTGGAGTAACCTGTCTCCTCTGGCCTGTGGAAATCCATCCTCCTCATGCTTCAGGCCCTCCTGAGAGGGAGGCTACTGCCCAGTCCTCTTTCTTCTCCCCCACTCAGAAGCGATGCCTTTCATCCCTCTTTAACTTTAACTGTGTGATATTACTTATTCAGCATCTGTGTGCTACCTTAGAGTAATTTGTGTTTAATTCTTATGTCTCCTTCTGCAGCATAACCTCTTTGAGAGGAGCCACATTATTTAATACATCTTCATATCCCCCAAAGCACTAAACCTTATGTTGGCTGCACGGTAGATGTTCAAGGAATTTTGTTGAATGGATGAACAAATGCATAAAGGAATGACTTTCATGTCTGGCAGTGCCCTCTCTAGGCCTTAGTTTTTCCATCTTTCAAGTTGAGGGAGTTGTATTAGATGGTCTTTAAGGTTCCTCTTTGACTTACCTCACATCCAGGCTTAACGTTAATTAAAAGCTATGAAATACCTCTGAGTTTTATTACTGTGTGTCCTATACAGAGCAAGCATCATTAGGAATCATATCTGTGCATCACTGAAATAGCTTCCTGGCTCACAAACTTATTTTTCTCTTTCCTAGGTTTACAAGTTGTCCTGAACTCCATCATAAAAGCCATGGTTCCCCTCCTTCACATAGCCCTTTTGGTGTTATTTGTAATCATAATCTATGCTATTATAGGATTGGAACTTTTTATTGGAAAAATGCACAAAACATGTTTTTTTGCTGACTCAGGTGAGTAATAAAAAATGACAGCTAACCTAACTATTTAAACATTTGGCTTTCCCAAAAACAACTTTTGTGGTTTGGGGAAGATCTAAAACAAAATGAGAGAGAGAGAGAGAGACAGGGGGAAAAAAAAAAAAAAAGACAGCCGAATACACTGGTGAATCTAAGACAGTTCTTAGTGTGAATTATATTCAGAATAAATGAGAATTTAGTTCCCTTTTCTATCTTGATTTCCTATGTAATGTGCTCTGGTAAACGAGATGGGGGGACCCCCTGAAACTGGACCGTGAGGTGAATCAATAGTGTTGCTCTGTACAGGCTGAGGAAAGGTGCTGTTAGAGTGGGACAGAGGAGAGAGGGGTGGATTCTGAGGAGAGGAAATGGCAAATTGCATGGAGGAGGGAAAGTTTGAAGTGAACCTTGAAGGACAGTAGGAATCCGAGATAGCACAGCTGGGAAGTAGAGTGCTGCAGGCTCTGGGCAGGGTACTTGGCTTCTGCAGCTTGGTTTCCTGATGTTCATTCCTCCCTTGAGTGGTCAAGCCTTCTTCTGCTGTTTGCAGATATCGTAGCTGAGGAGGACCCAGCACCGTGTGCGTTCTCAGGGAATGGACGCCAGTGTACCGCCAATGGCACAGAGTGCAGGAGTGGCTGGGTTGGCCCCAATGGCGGCATCACCAACTTTGATAACTTTGCCTTTGCCATGCTCACCGTGTTTCAGTGCATCACCATGGAGGGCTGGACAGACGTGCTCTACTGGGTAAGCCGCTTGAGGAGAGAGTTGATGGAGTATGCTTTCCTCAGATAAAAGTGTTTCATTAGCTAGAGCCATTGGGGAGCTGGCTGAAAAAGACCCCCTGGAAGTGAGTTCTTTGGGAAGGGAAGCAGGCCCTCTCGTCACTCAGTAAGACCTATCATCTCTCCATGTTGGGGCCTTGGTTTCAGCTCTAGAAAGCTGCTGCAGGAGGTGGACTGCCTCGTATCCCCAGTGCCGCCTGGGGACTTACTGCTGAGCGTGCCCAGTAGTCCCCTGTGTTGGAGGAACTCCAGAGGGGCGGGGCTGTCCTCATTAAACTCTTAAAGAGCCAGAGGTCATTCCCCAGGTTAAGAGGCTCCTGGACTTCCATGGACTAAAACTGACCTTTTATACCTGAAGGCAGGTTGCTCTACCAGATCCTAAGTGGAAGATAGGGAACATTAATTGAATTCTTGTCATGCTTTCCATAGCTTAGTACAGCCTTAAAGCCCAAATGGGTTTTTTCCCCCATTCAGTATTACTACTGATCAGCCCAGCATAAGCCCTTCGCTCTCTTTCCCTTTTACTTCGGAGCTATAGAACTCTGGCAGAGAGGGTAGAAATGGCATATAAGCCTTCCAGGGCTGGTGGACCTGTCCATGAAGACAGTTGGACACTCTTTGTATGGCTCAGGGCTGGCTCTCCTTGTTCCTGACAGAGCCAGAAAGGTTTGCTGTAAATGAAGAGCAGTCATATTTTAACAGCCATTTCTCAGAGCTGGGTTTGTTGGTTTACTTCTGTGTCTGATAGAATTTGAAAAAGCTCACAGAAGTTTAGAAATTATTTTCCATGACACAGAGTTGCTGGGAAAAACAACTGACTTGCAGATTTTGAGCCTAAATCCAAGTCCAAATGGGATTAACCAGGATTCCAATAATGACTTGTTAAAAGACAGTGGGTCATAACATACTTCTTGAATGGTCAGTCTCTAGGTAGAAGGCCTGCAAGTTGAGTAGCTTCCGACAGGATCTAAATTTCAGACACTTTATGGGATTTCCCATTCCTCTGTAACTTCGGGGAACATAGCGTGTAACGGTTGTAAATAGGGTTTTGCTTCCCTTCACAAGTGAACTCCATGCATGCAAGGTTGTAGAAGTCCCTATATATGTTCAGAGTTAGGCAAAGAAGACATGTTTTTATTTTCATCCCCAAAGTGTGAGTCTAGTTTGGTAATAAGGTTTTTAAAACATCACCAACGTGTTATATCTTGTTTTTCTCTCTCCTTTTTGTGTTGTCATAGGGGAGTGTGTGTGTGTGTCTGTGTGGGTATGCACATCTGTTATTTATATCCATAACACAATGCCTTTTGTGAAGAGGAAGAAGGAGGGAGATTATATTGGATGAGCCAAGGCCATGGCCATGCAAGGGGACCCTCTAATTAGGTAAAGGGTTTGTTTTCAGTATTATCTTCTAAGCTGTAACTCCTAGTTAGGTTAGCAGAGGGCTCAATCCAAGTCTCCCCTTGAATTTCTGATAAATAGGAAAAGCGTCATCCAGATAGCCCAAACTCTGATCCTTCCCCCCAAAACAGTACAGAAGACAACATTTTGATTTAAAACAAATAAATGAAAAACCTGTGACTCCTCTCAGCTCTGTTCTCCCTGTTTTCACGGTGAATTGCCATTGCCAATCCAACATGCCCTGACTAATGGACAATTTTATACTTTATGTTATGTTTCTGCACACTGATTGTCTCATGACAGTCTTCCTGTCGCTGAGCTAGTGAAAACTCTGGGAGCGTGTGATTAAACGAGAGAAAACGCGTACCCAGAAACAAAAGTTTCTACTTGCTTTCCTAAGAACCTCTAAGTATCACCTAGGATGATATAATTATTACCTCTGTTTTCCATATGACAATCACAGAGCTAATAATTTGACAACATAATAATTACATTCTCTATGAATTACATGGCATCTTTATTCTGATGGAGGAACTCCAGTAGTTTATCAACATTATTCCAGTCTACATCCCAATATAGAAGGTCTGGGAAACAGTGGAATATAGACTCCTGAACATCCCCGAGGTCCTACCGCTAGAGCAAGTGGTACTTGATTTAGAACAGGGGTCTACAGACTTTTTTTATAAGGGGCCAGATAGTAAATATATTTGGCCTTGCAGACTGTAATGTCTCTGTCACAACCACTCAGTTCTGCCCATGTCGCTTGGAAGCAGCCGTAGGCAACATGTAAACATGTGGCTTCATTCCAATATTTATTTATGGACGCTGAAGTGTGAATTTTGTATAACATTCCTGTGTCATGAGATACTCCAGATTTTTTTCCTACCATTTAAAAATGTAAAAGCCGTGTTTAGCTCACGAGCTGTACAGAAGCAGGTGGTGGGCTGGTTTGGCCTGCAGGTCACAGTTTGGTGACCCCTGGTCTAGACTAGAACCTGGCGCTCTTTCCTTGGCATTTTTCCACTGTCAGAGGTTTTTCGAGCCCTTCGGAACACTAGGGGGCAGCTCAGTGATGTCTTCCAGAGTGTTCACTAAGACCGTGGCCTCTGAAACACATCAGGTTGCTTTTAATTACTTGTTTATTACACTTACTATCTCAGCACAGAGACAGGCAGGAGCCAGGGCCCCAGCCTTCTTCATGCTTTATGGGCCACAGTCAACGGGAAGCCACACAGCTGTGCACAGAACAGAAGATCCCTGCCCAGCACAGTGCCCGGCCCAGAGCAAGTGATCAGCAAACACCAGTTACTGTTACTCTTTAAGTGCATGATCCCATTGCCTCACTATAGATGGGCCATGTTTAAGTGCCTGTTTTTATCCGTAGCTAGAGTGTAAAGGGAACATCTTGAGAGAGAACTGAGATTTTATTTTAAATGTTGATGGCAAGCAAAATTTCCAACCCTTTAGGCGTTTGTATATGGTGGACAAAGTCTTTGCCAGGGATGAGTTTGCATCTGGTCAGGTTCATATTCAGTCAGTGTTCTCAAGTTCAGGGATGCCTCAGTTCCCAAGAGTGCCTGGCAAGTGGCGGCAGGGTCTTGAAAAGGGACGTGCGGGTGGGCCCGATATGCAGAAAGATACGCATAGAATAGGACCATTTGGATGTGTGGGGAATGGGATTATTAGTTTCTGGTGAAAAATGACTTTTTTTAGTACTCTTTTATGAAGTGAATTCCATAAACATAATTAAGGTGCCATCTGACCTACATGCACCTGTTGTCCGCAGAGGCAGAGAGGTGTAGTGCAAGGAAAAAGCCTTAAGGCTGGGAAGGGCTGGGCGTGTGGCCTTGGCGAGGCCACCCAAACTCTCTGGGCTTTCATTTCGTCCACAAGATGCAGAGTAACCCTACATGATCCTATTGTGTTTTTCTTCAGCTCAGAGGAAATGTTTTTAGATGTAGGAAATTAATGAAAAGAGTATTGATTTCAGAAGAGAGCTATCCATATAAATCATTTGTGGCCTTTTGCCTTAGTGCCAAGCTCTTTTCTCAGTGAGCATACTTATGGCAGTGCTGGCTGTATGACTCAAATGGGAAGTTCCCTTGGCCAAGCTGTCCGTCTTATTCATTCAAGGTACCAGGGAAGTCCCTCTCTAGTTAGCCAGCAGCTTGCGTTTCTGCCCCTTTCTCTGATTCCACGCTCAGGGGAGCGACAACCAATATATCAAGTTTCTAGTAGTAGTTGCAACAGTTAGAAAAACAAAAAGCCTAGGTTAGCCTTTACTCGGAGATACGGATGTGCGTCTCAGCCTTTGAGGTGAGGGGAAACTGAAACTAGGTTATTTCCTGAGTACCAGATGACACCACACGATGACTTTGATATAAATGTTTTAAAAATCTGAATTGAAATGCTCGAACTCCTCCCGATTTTTCCATTGCTGACAAAGACCACTCAGACAAAATCCCAAGCAGAGTCTCTATTTTCCTATGGGTATTATTTCGGAGACCAGCTTGCCAGTTCTCACTTGTTCCATGTGTATGGTAAGCCTCTGAAAAAGAGACCTGGGTTGAGGAGATTTCTTTGGGAGAAAGACTGGCCCTTAAGGCTTAATTTTGGTTGCTCTTTCCCACCCTCTGGAGATCTATAGAGTCTCCTGTGGCCTCTGTTTTCCCCTTGGCCCCTAGCTGTTATTCCAGGTGATATTTCTGATTTGAGCAAATGGGAGTCTGTTGCACACTTACTTCTAAGAAATTAAAAGTTTCTTTACTTAAAAAAAATGTTCCCTCCTAAGTTGGAGCAGACAGCTGCTCCTGGAGCCATTCTCTGGAACATGGGACTGAGGCCTCAGAGAGGATGGGTGGGGCAGGTGCTCGGCTGACGGCTGGCCCACTTTTCCAGAGTTGTGGGAGAGCGGGGTCCCCGGTGGGAGTCCTGGACGTGCACATCCTTATTCCCCGTGAGCAGGCCCACTCACCCCTGTCATGTGCACTCCTCTTGTTACAACAGAGGGGAAGCCGGCCCAGAGAGGTCTCTGTGGAAGGCCCTGGCTCCAGGCTGGGCTCTGGTCCCTCCACCAGGCAGCCTGTTTCTTCTCCTCCACGTCTGGATTATTAAATATGTTTAGCGGTGTAGCTGCTTTGGAAGAATTACCCTTGGCCTTCCTGCTGAAATTAGTTTATCCAGCTTAATGAGATCAACAATTGCAGCCACGGCCCTGCCTCATTCATTACTCTAATTGCCGATGTAAGATGTGCAGACTGATAGCAGTTCTATTAAGCACATCCATTTTCATGTGGCCAAACAGGTGTTTCATAAGGGATTTAATGCCCTCTCCCTAGACTTCAGCAGCAGATGTTAGGTAATTCTTTTTTTTTTTAATGTTCTCTTTTTCCGTTTGGTTTCTGCATGAGGCAGACAGTGAAATGCTTGAGCTTTGGTCTGTAAAGCTAAAAATCTAGCGCCAGATAATGTAAAGGAAAGCACGTGCATAAACGCCTAAGGGCCTGGCCCTGCAAGGCAAGAGCGATGAATCAGCCCAGACTATATACTGTTCTATTAGCCGAAGATTCTGGCTGTTCCAACAAAGTCAGGCCCGGGGTCATTCATTCTGTCCCCTCACCAGTCCTTAACACTTCCTCCCTGGGAGAAGTGTTTGCCCAATTTAACGTGATCTGTGCTGCCGGAAAGTTCCATCCAGCCGTGAACCTGAAAGCACTCGTTTGCTCCATCATGATCAGACCTCTCCTGGGAAGGTGTGTCCGGGAGGCCATGTCTGACTGTGCTGCCTCAGCTTGTCCCAGAAGCAGGGACGCCAGGTTCCTCTGGAACAGCTCACCGCTGGAGCCAGCTCCCCCAGGGCGGGTCATGTAGGTTCAAGCTAGGTGTGGAGGATAAGGGCTTCTTTCCTTCTCCTGGGTCCTTCCTATGGGTCCAGTTACGGAAAAAGATGTCATTCCCCAAAGCACCCCTGCATGTGTCAGCTAGGTGACTTCTGAATACTTTCCTTCTTTGCATTAATTTAGCTGTGCTTGCACTCGCTGATAGCAGATAATCCAGATTTAAAGTGGGTTAGGTTTCCTTGGATTGGTTGGCTTCCAGTGGAAAGTTATTATTTTAGGGTTTTTTTTTTTTAAAGAAAAGAATTTATAGAGTCAAATGTTGCAAATTTGTCTCTATAACTAAGACTTTTCCACCATCACAAATTTTGAAAGCAAAAATAGTACTGACAACTTGGGCAGAGTAGAAAATAGTTCCCAGCTAAGCACTAGTTTTGTCTTCTGTCAAGATCTTTTCTGAAAATCCCTTACCAAGGCAGTTTCCTGTGAGAAGGAACCAAATCCCAGCTGATTGCCCCAGCAGTGGCCAAAGTTTGCTTTATTTACCCTGAAAGCTTTGATGGCTCTGTGTGCGTGTGCGTGTGTGTTTCGGGAATATATAATGAATGTGCATTGGCTACTGTTGTCTGATTTGAAGCTAAGTAAATGTTTAATTAAATGTATAGAATGCTGTCTCTAATGTAACCCTCTCTCCTTATTAGATTCTCTTATTAACCCACTCGTACGAGACCATCTTATTTCTTACAGATGAATGATGCTATGGGATTTGAATTGCCCTGGGTGTATTTTGTCAGTCTCGTCATCTTTGGGTCATTTTTCGTACTAAATCTTGTACTTGGTGTATTGAGCGGGTAAGCTACACCTCTTTCATCTTGAAAGCGGAGTCCCGAGGACAGTTGCCAAGACCACACAGGCTTTGCTAGATGGGGGCCGCCGGGTGGGTGCCAAGCATTTTATGTGTCCTCCAAGATACTTTCTTTTCTGCTGAGGCTTCCCAAATCAAGATGTTTCCTGGAACCTTACCAGCCTTCATGAAAGAAAGCTATAGGATAATTATTGACCAGAAATTAATCAGCGTTGTCACTTGGGATTTAAATTGTTGGCATTGCTTGCCCATTTGTCCTAAAAGAAGATACATCTATAATTGTGTTATTGGCCTGGATCCAGATATAATGCCGATTAATTGGTACAAAACAGTAGCTAAATGATTTTTGGTAGGTCGCGTTTGTAGGCTTCAGCAGCAGAACCTGTCCTTATTGAAAGAACAAAAATGGAAGGCCCATGGCGGCGTCCCCTTCTAGGAGCACCAGTCTTTAATCAAAGCCCTAGTGGTCCAGCAGCTGTTCTTGGGGCTCTGCTCTTTGGCAAATGGATAACTGATAACTAATCTCCTTACATTTTACAGGTAAATGATGCGATAGGATGGGAATGGCCATGGGTGTATTTTGTTAGTCTGATCATCCTTGGCTCATTTTTCGTCCTTAACCTGGTTCTTGGTGTCCTTAGTGGGTAAGCAGTTGGCTCCGTGTTCCACATTCTGCTGCTGCCGTGTGTCAGGCGGCTCTGCGTGTCCCCCAGCTGCTCCCTGCGGCTTTCTCTGCATGCATGTGGACTCTGATGTCCCCTCTGTGTGTTGCTTTTGGACTAAACTGTGATTCTTTCTGCTTGTGTCTGTCTGTGAGATTCTGTGTTTCTGATGCTTGCCAAATACTATTAATTTAATGGAACCATTTCTCCGAAGCCAGTCACGTTAATATGCCAGTGTGTAGAAGTAGATTAAAAGTGAGTAAAAGGATTCCCAGCCTTGGTCTCCCCCCAGGAAAGGGCCTTTGTCTTTTGTGGTTTTCTTCCCATTGGTACATAACCTGGCCCTTTTTACCTGCAGTTTATCATGATGATTTCCAGTGGTGTTTCAGATTTCATGGTAAAAGAGAAATAAGCCTAGATTAGCACATAAATACTGAATAGTTTCAAACTCTCACATCCTTCAGATCGGGATCGTTTCTTAGCTTGGTTTTCTGCTGCTGTCACTGTGAGAATGCTCCCTTCAATTCATTTTTAATCTTAACTTGTAGAATCTGTCTTTAATGCAGGGTAATAATCAGCTTTTGCCCCTAAATTGCCTATGGCCTTATCATCGTCCATGTCACTCGGTCACCAGTTTTGAAATTTCATCTTGTTGACCCCCTTGGCTCGGTGGATTGACAGGGGGTTCGCTGGAGACTGGGTCAGGAGGGGGGCTTTGCCCTGCCTGTAGTTGCCATCCCAGAGCCCTTCTGGGCAGCTCTGCGTCCTCCCCATCCCACAGACAGGGGAGTACCCCAGAGAAGGTAATCAGGGCTCTCCAGACTCTCAGAAGCAGAGCCACTATATAGCCATTGCCGGGGCGGGGTCGGGGCTGGGAGTGCGACCGAGGCCCGGGAGGTGCCCATCTCCCCAGAGGAGCGTCTGTCGCGCCCTGAGCTCAGACATCCTCAGGAGACACTGTTGATAGGCTTCATTCCCAGTGAGTTTATCTACTCCTCACTCACTCTATCTGTGCCTTTCCAAGCTTGTATCTTGGGGGAGGTGATGTCTTCCTGTAATGCTGAGTCACTGGAGAGACCTTTCTCGCATTTTTCTCAACACTGCCTTTTCCAGAGCAGAAAGCAGAGCCAGTGATCCATCTCTGCTTCCTTTCCTCTTCTTCCCTCTAACCCACCCTGCCTGTTTTCAGGGATAACACGTTTAGAATTCTCCTTGACCGAGCGTGGTCACTTTTACACCGTGGATGTACACTGTCCTGTGAAGCCCTGTCTAGAAGTGGCCCTGAAGCCCGTGCCCCACAGTGAGGGGAGTAGGGACTGAGTTGGGGGTGTGACAGCTTACCCCCTGCCCCCCACCTCAACCAAATCTTCCTTCTATAGATAAATGGCTCTTTGAGCCTCATGTTCTTTCACTTAAAACCTTAAAAGTGCCTTCCTCCTAGTGACCCGCCACGGCCTTAGGTTAGTGTCGGGATGGTAAGGGTGGAATGTATCCCTGGAGAAACAGCATCGTGTTGACCTTACCACAGAAACGGCCCGTACAAGGGTAACAGCAATCCTGTTGTGAATTCCTGGCACCCCGTGCCTCCTAAACCCAACTAAACTGAGGCCGTGGAGGCGATTGATCTTAACAGTGCCAGTGACATGCCTTATCTCTGCGCTCCCAGAGCAGGAACATCACCCCTGCGTGATGAGGCAGCTTAAAAAGGAAAACGGGGAAATGGGAGGGAGGGCCTCCTTGTTAGGTGGTGGGTGTTAAATGTGCACTCCGAGGGGGGTGGTGCCCAAAGCTGGAGGATAAAAACAGGCACACACCGCGGTGGAACAACCAGCGGACTAAAATATATTTTGGGGAAAATAGTAAGTAATTTAAAAACAGTTTTGAATCAGAACAAAACTAGATCCCTTATGAAGGAGAGCGCAAATGACACGTGAATTTTTACAATAAAATCCGAGATTTCGCAGCAGTTTTCAGTCCGTTGCATGATGTGGGGCTGCAACTGACCCTGCACCACCTGTAAGACCACTTGGGTAGGAAATGCTAAGCCGTGCTCTGTGGAAAGGAAGAGCCACGTCTGCAGAGCAGAGTCGGGCATCCGCGTTCGCTAATTCGGTCAGCTTTTCCTGAGTTCCTGTTGAGTGGCCGGCTCTGGGCCAGAAGCCGGGGTGCCAAGATGTCGAAGACACAGATGGGGGCCTTGTGCTCAGACAGTCATTGTCTCGGGCGTGGGGAGGAAACTGTTGTTAGGCAGTGCAGGATGGCCAAGCTAGAGTAGAGGTGGAGATGGAGCGGCTGTGAAAGCTGCCTGTCTGTGAGCTGGCTCTTGAAAGATGATAAGGGGTCTCTGGGGGTGGGGGTGGAGAAACCGGAGAAGGGGCTGCTCCTACCTCCCCTAACAATTAGTTACCCAGGCTCCTCTGCCTGGGTTCTCCTCCTTGACTTTCCCCCAAAGCAACACAAAATCCAAATGGGTCATTTGTATTCATTTTCTTGTTGAAGAAATGTAATTTTTTTTTAAATTTTAGTTTTAGTCTTAGGGTTCTTCGCAATTTTTTTTAGGGGACACTGGAGGGAATACAAAAAATGTTTTAAATGTTTTAAATAAATGTTAAAAGGAAGACAACTTATGTCGCATAGCCCCTTAGGGACCATCAGACCAACACAAATGTAATTCCGAAAGGCCCAAATTAAAAAGTTCTCCTGTTTTAGACACTTAAGACCGTGCTGCTGCTTTCTAATGAAGAATCATTATAAGATGCTGTGTGTCTTTAAGTCTGTTAACCATTTGGAAATATTTGTTGCTCCTCCTTTTTTTTTTTTTTTTTTTTGCACACTTGTTTTTGGTGTTGGTACGTTTTTAAAGCATTAAGACTGATGCTTTGGGAAAATCTTTGCTTTTACGCAGACCGTTCATCCCAAGGTGAGTGCGAGGTTCACGAACTGCACGCCCGGCGTAGCCAAACGTGATCCTGGATGAAGACGTTTTTCTCTGGTGCTCATGCTCTGTGGGAGGAGCCGAGAATATCTGTAACTAGAGTTGTGATTTCACATTAAGTCGTCATTAAGGAGATGGTCCCATTTTGACAAGGCATTGGAAAGACTGTCTCGATTAAGTCTACAATTCAGACTATGTCTGTTCTCATGGTGGCTTTGATGATTTTTCACTTTTAAAATTGTTCACTTAACCCTTGTCCCCGTTGAGGTTTTCGTCCATAGATAGGTAAAATAAGAGAACACAGCGGTGTTTCCGCGCTTTGTTTCTTTAGAATCACTGCCAGATTCCCGGGGGGAAGTGGTGGTCATGGACAGTGGGCTTGTGTCTTCACCTGCAGGACCCACCTGATGCCAGGCACACCTGCGGTAAGGTAGAGGGCCCTCTGAGCCGCTGTGGTGTGGGTCAAACCCCCAAGAAGGGACTGATAGATGAGAAGGGAACTGGAAGACCTTGCTTCTGATCCTGCCAGTGTCACCCGCTAACTCTGGGACTTCACTTAGGAGCCCTGAGCCTCTGTCTCTTGACCCCTCAAATGGGGAAGATGCTCCCGTGCTGCCCCTCCTGCCGTAGGGTAGGTGGCTTTAGGTCAGCTCATGAATGTAGAAGTGCTTTGAAAAATATGTACTATAAAGAATTTTACTCATTGAATCTATCTTTCTCTTAAATCCACGGACCTCCTCCCAGTCCCCTCCCTGGGTGAGGTGGGAACAGCTGAGGGGCTGTTTGGAAACTATCTGAAGTGTCCCATTTTCTGGATTTCCCAGGAAGTGACCAAGAGAAACGAGCTATGTATGCACAGTAATACTGTACTCGGTGCCCCCCCAAGAGGAGGCCGTGGAGGTTCTTTGTCAGCTATAAAGTATGATGCGGCTGTAAATCATGATTGAGGTTATGTCTGACAGTGATTTCTTGGCACAAATAGAGGGGCATGGCATTTCTGTAACATATGGTGAAACACTGGCTTTAGAGTCGGATAATCAATACTTGACTCTTTGCTCTACTTTTTACCAACTGTGAGATCTGGTGAAATGACCTACCTCTTAGAGCCTCACTTTCCTTGTCTGTGAAATGATGTTAATAATATTCACCGTGTGGAGTTGCGTGAGGATTCAGTGAGCTGAAGAGTGTAGAGAGCTTGGTTATCGTTATGGCGATAGCTTGAATAAGAGTATATAAAACGGGATTTGATGCAAGAAAAATCTAATCAAGTCAGTCCTTTTAAGCTAATTTTTTTCCCCTGTGACCAGGCCTATAGATTGGGTTTAATTTGCATGACTCTTTTACTCAGGAGTTAATAAACGAAGTATTCTCTACTGCTCTTTGCTTTTAGAGGATCTAATGTTCAAAAATGCTATCAGAGGTGCGGGAAGGTACAATGAAGATGAAAATATTTAGAAGCTGGTAAATCATAGGTCCTTGTTGAGGAAGGATTTGATTTGCCTTTGTCTTTGTTTCTGCCAAAGAAAGACTAAGGACCCACGATGCCTAGACAGGTTTTGATGTCTGTTAGATGGATTTCTCCTAAGAAGTTTAGATAATCTCTGATATTTACTATAGTGGCAGTCATATCCCCGGCACTTAGCAATGGCCAGAAAGAGATTAGATAGAAGACCCTTAAGAGATTAGTGTAATATAACCCAGACTTCAATGCATCTGTTCTCTGTCGGCCTTTGAAGTCAGGCCCCACATGCCATTGTTCATAGTAAATCCAAAGGGCAATTTTAGGATCCTATGCTATGAATGTTTTTTCTGTTCAGTTGTTTTTAATACTGTTGTCTTGGTGCCTGGATGTTCCTTGCCAAAAAAATGTTTAAAAACTCTATTTTCTTTTATAAATTTAGTATCATACTATGAAGGTTCTTGAATTATTTACCAAACTATGACCAATGTTGAGATGGACCTCTATCCTAATCACTTTTTTAAAGGAAAAAAGTGATTAATTTCATCTCCTAATCCTTAGACTCGATTCACATTTGTCCAGAACATTCCATTTCTCTTCAACCCATTTGGTTTCTCTTTAATCCACAATAATTGGGGGGAAAGGATGCTTGGTGATTGGTTGAAAGTGTTGGGATAAAAAACCTAGACAAAGATTCAGGCATGGCTACTCTACCTACCTGTGTTACTGTTGGTATAAGGAAGTGGAGACGGGTGGTGTTGGGGGGCGGGCACTGTACTGAATAGGTTCAGGTCTGGGAGGGCATCATAATTTACACCCTGGCCCATTAAATTCACACCATTATGAGCCATGGTCAATCGGAGATTGCCTCTAATTTCCTCCCCTTGAATGTTGGCTCAGCGGGCAAAACGTACCAGGTAGATGGTGGTGTTTGCTTGAGGAGACATACCTTCTCGGAATAGGCATTCATATAAATTATTCATGACTGGGATTAGAATTAGCTCTCATTAAATATTTGACCAGCATCTGCTGACAAAAAATAAACAACAGAATTTCTTCCTGTACATAAACATATCTACATCTTAGAAGAGTAGTTGAATTGCTTGCAACGTTGAAAGGGGTATAGTTAGGTAATGGGATAACCAGGCTCTCAGCATGGTTGGTTACCACTGTTTTACAGAATAAAATTATATTGAGTTAATGAGTTAATTCCATATCTTGACCAACACACTAAGAAAGCACCCCGAAATCTAGTCCAAAAACAAAGGGACAGTGGAGGGTATTTGTAGATAGTTCTTACAATTAAAAAAAAAAAAAAGATTTTCCTGTGCATAATTAGTGATGATCAGGCTACCAGAATTCCAGACACGTTTAGCTGGATTTGTCTTTGGTTTGACTAGACTCATAGGTGAAAGAGTTGTCCATACAGTTGGAGGTCTCTCTTCTTGAACTTGGAAGTAATGTTGGGAGTGGGGTTGAAAGCTGAGGGAGAGATCTGTGGTCCTTTAGTAACTTCACATGCTTTGGTTTTGGTAGAACAAGAAATTAAGCCCCACTTCAGCTTTACGTGGAAGAATGCTAAATTTCCTTTTTCTAATAAAGAACCATGTTAAACATTTATATATACTTTTAAGCACTGAACTTTCCTGTTACAGAGTTAAGATGCTGTCGGGGGTGGCTGACAGGTGGATGCGGGTGCTGTAGGTACGGTGGTACCTGAATGAAGCGCATAGGCTGGTAGCCACACCTGACATTAACAAGTGAGTGGTAACCTCTCCGCCGCTGGCTCGAAGCGACTGTTTCCATAGAAATGGCTGTTGGGATCAGTGGAAATGAGGTAAGTGAAAGTTTTCCCTGATCCTTGTTTCCATCAAGCTGACGCCTGTTCCCCTGGCAACAGCAGTGGACAGCAACCAGGCACTAGCAACAGATTCAGGAGAGCTCTCTCACTTGTCAGCTGTGGCTATCATCTATTCCGAACCGAATCCTTTTTTATAACACTTGGCAAAAACCTCTGAGCACCCGGGAGGCGTCTCTGGCCACGTGTGCCCTCCTGAGCACCCACTTTGCCGATGGAGAGCTCTGTATTGAGCGAATTCATCATAGTGCTCTCGTGCAGAGCTCAGCTCTTCATTAAGCCTCTGGTACCTTAATGGTTGAAATTAAAGCCATAATTTTCCTGTGTTCCCTATTCCGCTGGCGGCATTAACAATCACTGTTACTTCTGCAGTGAAGGGTTGTTTATGAATTTAATAATTTGACTTCTGTGATTGCCCTGAGGCGCTACTGTCAACCTTATGCCAGTCTTTTTTTTCCTTCTGTGTAATACCTCTTACAGGCTGGTAAAATTGCTTACAGAAATCAAATATTGGTATAGCAGGACAGCTCAGTATAGCAAGACCTTTATGTCTGGGATATAGGGAGCTCTTCTTTATTAAAGTTCAGCAGTTGTTCCTTTCCTGGAACATTTTAATATTTAAGCAGATTATGCACCCAAGGCGGAAGTATCCTTCTCCCGTATGAGACAGTGTTTGCAGGTCCCACAAAGCAAAGGAGAGCTGTCATTATTGCCCTCGTGTGTAAGGTAAGAGTGTGTGCGGAGAGGCACAGAATGAGGTGTTGGGTGCTGTCTGGTGTTAAACCCTTAAAGATACTATTTTAAAAATATTTTCTCTGAAACAAAATGAAACTCTGAGACTCAGAGCTGTATCTCTGAGAATTGAATGAAAATATGGCTCCACAGCGTTACGAGAATTTAAATTGGCTGTGTAAGAGAGGACTGGATAAATGGTGAATTTCCTGTCTCGGAGGGCTTTCTGAATGACTTTGTTCCCAAGAATCTGGATGAGGGCAACTATAATAATTGGAGGGCTCTCTGAATGACTTTGTTCCCAAGAATCTGGATGAGGGCAACTATAATAATTGGAGGGCTTTCTGAATGACTTTGTTCCCAAGAATCTGGATGAGGGCAACTATAATAATTGGCTTGGAGGTGATATTTAGGACTAACCCTGTACCACTGGATCGGGTTCAGTGCAACAGACTAATAAACAGAAAATCTTGCTCAATATTTTTCTCTCTCTCTTGGACTTCTTAAGAAAAAAGGACTTATTCATTCAATGAATATTTTTTGTGTGCCTACACAGTGGTTTCAGTGGTGAGACAAAGCAGAGTCTTGTCTTCATGAAGCTTGTATCTCATGAGGGAGACAAAAATTATAAACTTTTATAAGTTCTTTGAAGGAAAGGTGCATGGTGCTGTGAGAGTGTTTAACAGGGAGAACAAATGTCTAGGGGAAGCGTCCTGGAGGAAGAGAAGGACGAACGAATAGCCATCATATCCAGGCAAGATGGGAGAAGACGCTCAGGGAGGGTATTACAGTGAAGGAGAAACCCATGCGAAGGCCCGACAGTGGGAAGGAACAGAGGGCATTGGAGAAACTGAAGAAAGCAGGGTGGCAGGCACTCAGGGGGCTGGGAAAGGAGGGTGAAGAAAAGAAGACAGACTGGTCAGCAGAGCCCAGATCACAAAGGTCCTTCAAGATCACATCACAGATTCTGGTCATTAGCTGAAGGGTAAAGGAACCCACTGATAAATTTCAAGCCCAAAGTGATGTGACTTATATTTGTGTTTTATAAAAATTACTCTGCTTTCTGGGCTTCCCTGGTGGCGCAGTGGTTGAGAGTCCGCCTGCCGATGCAGGGGACACGGGTTCGTGCCCTGGTCTGGGAAGATCCCACATGCCGCGGAGCGGCTGGGCCCGTGAGCCATGGCCGCTGGGCCTGCGCGTCCGGAGCCTGTGCTCCGCAACGGGAGAGGCCACAGCAGTGAGAGGCCCGCGTACCGCAAAAAAAAAAAAAAAAAAAAAATTACTCTGCTTTCTGATGTCTTCAACTTACCTTAAAACACTTCAAAAAATATAAGGTAACTGGATGGATAGAGGGATGGTTAGATAGGAGCTAAAGAAAAGGTAGCAAATGTTAATTATGGGAACTAGGTGGTAGGCATATGGCTGTTCACTGTGTAAGTCTTCCTACTTTTATGAACATTTGAACTTTTTTCTTAACGTTGGAAAAATTCAGCATATAAAAATCACTCTGGCTGCAGTAGTATGAATGGATTGGATGGATGCAAACTGGATGTGGGGAGACCAATTTAAGGCTATTGTAATCCTCTTCCAGCCACAATATAGTATCAGTGCCAGAATGGACCTTTTACTATAAACAACTATAAAACTGGCGAAAATATATGAAGCAGTGTTTTTTGTTTTTGTTTTTCAGAAGATGGAAATAGGCAACACAGGACTGGGTTCCTTAGGAGGAGGGAAACACATCCAGTAAGTGCCACAATTGTCCTGGCTGTCTGCCTGGAGGTGCTTTTAGAATTGTGGCACAGGAGGCAGAGCCCAGAGGAGGACAGTGGTCTATTTGCTCGAGAGGCAAAGAGCAGAGTTTGAGAGGCCGAGACAGCTGGGATTTTCAGGGCAGGGTACTGGAGAGAGAGAGGTATGCAGAGAAGGGGCTCCGGAAAGCTGAATAGGGAGTCTCTGAAATCTTTGACTATATACTAAGCTGCTATGTGCCAGTTGAATTTATTGGTAGAGAACAGCTACTACAAAGCTGTGAGCTGCTGGAAATCTCAGTGTTGGGAGACAGAGGGATTCTGACCAGCTGGAATAGATTGACGTTGATGATACATTGGACATTCAAGTGAGACCTCGGAAAGGCCAGGCATTACCGGTAGGGTTACCTTACCCCTGGAGTAAGAGCCACTCTAGACCTATCCCAGTCTAGACCTGCAAATCTTATAAACAAGCTTCAAAAGGATCAGGACAAGTGGCTAACTTAACACCTGCCAAAACAAGTCAACACCCATTAAAGGAAGACACCAAAACCCCAGATGTTCCCCAAATGTTTCCCCACATCATTAAAAGTTACAGGACATGAAAAGAAGCAGGAAAACGTGACCCATAATCAAGATGGAGTGGGGGCGTCAATAGAAACAAATTGAGAGAAGACAGATAAGGCAGGAAAGGAACAAAGAACATATGGGATGAACAAAAAACCAACAGCAGGATGGTGGACATAAACCCAACTGTATCAGTACTTGGATTGAATGAAATGGGCACAGTGTTTTAATGAAAAGACAAATTGTCAGAGTGAATAAAAATGCAAGATACTGTAAAGACACAGATTAAAAATAAAGGGATAAATATATTAATACAAAATATATAAAATAGACTTCTATACAAGGAATATTTGCAGAGAGAGAGATTTCAGAGATAGAGACATTTCATATTCCTGGAAGGGTCAATTCATCAAGAGACAATGATTCTACCTGAGTTTGTACCTAATAAACTTTGAAATACATGAAGGGAAAGCTGTCAGAATTAAATGGAGAAATCAATAAATCCACAAACAGATGAAAATTTTATAGTTCTTTCAGTAACTGAAGAGCAAGGGGATGAAAAAAACTAAATATAGATAACATCTGAACACTACCAACCAGAATGTCCTAACTGGTACTTACAGAACACTGTAGCCGATAACTGCAGAACACTCATTCTGTTCAGGCGCACCAAGATAGACCACGTGTGGACTGTATTAAAAAAAAAGTCTCACTAAGTATCAAAAGATTTAAATCTTGCAGAGTACATTTTTTCTAATAGCAATTGATTTGAAATAGAAACCGGTAACAATACGCTGTCTAGAAAGTCCTTCAGATACTGAAAATTAAATGATACATCTCTAAATAACTTACAATTCAAAAAAACATTACAATAAAAGTGAGAAGTTTTTTAAACAGAAAGATATTAAAAATACATCTCAATTTGCATTATCCATCTAAAGCAGTGCTTAGAAATTTATAGCTTTAAATGCCTATATTAGTAAAGAAGAAAGGTTTACATTCAGTGGTCTGTATTCCCATCTAAGAATCTAGAAAAGCAAAGCAAATTAAATCCAAGGAGAGTAGAAAAAAGAAATAAGAACATAAGTCAGTAGAAGAGAAAATGCAAGAAATAGGTAAAGTTAACAAAGGCAAGAGTGGACTCTTTGAAAAGCTTAATAAAGTTAATAAATCTTTAGCAAGACTAATCAAAAAAGAAAAATCGATCAGTATTAGAAACGATGGAGGGTATGTCAACACAAATATTACAGACATTAAAATGATAACGAGACTAGGGCAATAAATTCAGTGACTTAGGAGAAATGGACAAATGCCTTGAAGAGCACAGCTTATTAGAACTGACTCAGAAAGAAAGAAAAGACTGAAGAGGCCTATATTCGCTTTTCAAATGGAATTCAGAATCATAAACCTTCTCTCGCAGAAAACTGAGGGCCTCAATGATGTCAAAAGTGAATTCTGTCAAACAATTTAGAAAGAAAGAATATCATTTCTAGAAAAAAATCTCTTTTAGATAATAGAGGAGGAAGGGGACATTCCCTAACATATTTTTATGAGACCAGAATTACCTCAGTACCAAATGCAACAGACAAAAGAACAGTAGTTTTCATTAATCTAGATGTAAAAATTCTCAAATACTAACAAATTAAATCTAGCAATTATTAAAAGAATAATACCTCCTGACCAAGTGGGGTTTATCTAGGAAACACAAGGTTAGTTCACCTTTGGAAAATCAAACAATGTAATTTACCATATTAACAGAAGGAAGGAGAAAAATCATATGATCATCTCAGAAAATGCCACCAACAGTATTCTGTAATATTCATGATAAAAAGCTCTTAGCAAACTAGGAATATGTGGAAACTTCCTCAACCTGAAAAAGGTTATCTACAAAAAAACCACAAAAACTGTAACTGACAACATACTTAATGGTGAAAGCCTGGATGCTTTTTTTTTTTTTTTTTTTCTCTTTGCGTTACGTGGGCCTCTCACTGTTGTGGCCTCTCCCGTTGCAGAGCACAGGCTCCAGACGTGCAGGCTCAGTGGCCATGGCTCACAGGCCCAGCCGCTCCTTGGCATGTGGGATCTTCCCGGACCGGGACACGAACCCGTGTCCCCTACATTAGCAGGCGGACTCTCAACCACTGCGCCACCAGGGAAGCCCACTGGATGCTTTTTTTCCCTGAGATTAAGAACAAAGTAATCATTCCTCTCTCACCCCTTTTGTTCAACATTATACTGGAAGTACTGGCCAGTACATTAAGGCAAGTAAAGCATATAAAAGGCAGAAAGATTAGAAAGAAAGCAAAAGCTATTTCTGTTGACAGAAAACATGATTGTCTACTTAGAAGGTCCTAACAAATTGCCGGAAAACCTACTAGAATTAATAAGTGAATATAGCAAGGTCTCAGGATACAAAAATCAATTTTATTCCTATACACAAGCTGCAAGCATGTGGAAAATGAAATTTGAGAAAATATGATTTACAATAGCATTAACAAGTTAAAACCCTTAGGAATAAAGATAAGAAAAGATACGGAAGACCTCTGCACTGAAAACTACTGGTTAGTAAAATTAAAGACGATCTAGGTAAGTGATGATGGCCCATGATCATTTGGTCTGGACTGGAAGATTCAGTATTTTTAAGATGTTGAATTTATCTGCATTCCTCAAATTTATCTATTAAGTGCTGTCCCATTCATAAATGCTAATGGCTTTTTTAAAAACAACTGACAAGATGATTTCAATATTTATATAAATTGCAAAGGACCTATAATAACGAAAACAATCTTTACAGAGAACAAAGTTGGACGACTTACACTACCTGATTTCAAGACTTCCATAAGGCTACAATAAATACAGTGTCATTTTGTCATAAAGATAGATACACAGAACAATTGAATGGAATAGAAAATCCAGAAATACGTGTATATGGTCAATTGCTTTTTGACAAAGCTGCTAAATAATTCAATGGAGAAAGGATAATTTTTTTTCAGTGAAATACTGGAAAAACTAGATATGTCTTTAAAAAAGAATAAAAATGAACCCTGACCATTAGGTCACACTAGACACAAACTAACTTGAAATGGATCCTAGATCTAAGTAAAAAGCTAAAATATAAATGTTTTCTAAAAACACTTCTGCCCTTCATAAATAAGAAGTTGAAATGGGAGAAAATATTCACAATACGTGTATCTGACAAAGGGTTTGTATGGAGGATATACAAGAACTCTTAAATAATAAGATAAACAGTAAACAATACAATAAACAAAAAATAATTAAAATTGGCAAAAGCCTTGAACAGATACTTTGCAAAAGAATATATACAAATAGCCAATGTGCATGTAAAGATGTTTAATATTATTAATCATCTGGGACATGCAAGCTAAAATTGCAGTGAAATTCTACTACATATGTAGAATAGTAGAATAGCTAAAATCAAAACGACAGTATCAAGTGTTGCCAAGAGTATAGAGCAACTGATAATGCTCACATGTTGCTCATAGAAACATAAAATGGTATAACCACTTTGGAAAAGCTTGTCAAGTTCTCATAAATGACTTGTATGTCGGCATTCATAGAGCATTGTTCATAGTAGCTTCAAATTGGAAAAACCCAAAGGTCTATCAGCAGGTAAAATAGATAATCAAATTGTGGTATCCAAGTCAAACTTTGGAATACCATTCAGCAGGAAAAACAGAATGAAGTACTAGTGCATTATCAATGATGCTGAGGGAAAGAAGCCAGGTACAAAACAGAACGTATGGTGAAGTTCTGGAAGAGGCAAAATTAGTCTATAACATAGAAATCAGGTCATTGATTTTCTGGGGTGGGAAGAGGAAGAGTTTACTGGGAAAGGCAATGAGAGACCTTTCTGGGAGGTGTTATAAATGTTCTTTATCTTGATTGGGGTGTTTTTTACATGGTGTCAACCTTAGCCAAACCATCAACTTAAATCGTGTGCATTTTATTGTTCGTGACTTGTGTCATGATAAAGTTGATTTTAAAATACCATTAAAATAGATTTAAGGGGCTTCCCTGGTGGCGCAGTGGTTGAGAGTCTGCTTGCCGATGCAGGGGACACGGGTTCGTGCCCCGGTCCGGGAGGATCCCACATGCCGCGGAGCGGCTAGGCTCGTGAGCCGTGGCCGCTGAGACTGCGCGTCCAGAGCCTGCACTCTGCAACGGGAGAGGCCACAACAGTGAGAGGCCTGCGTACCGCAAAAAAAAAAAAAAAAAGATTTAAAAGAGTTTTCTGCTTCTGGTTGAGATGGAGTAACAAATACCAGATTTACCCTACCCTCCCACCTGAAACAACAACAAAACCCAAAACAGACAATATATGTAAAACAACGGTTTTCAAGACACTGGACGTCAGGCAGTAAAGGACAGTGATCCCTGAGAACCAGGAAATAAACTAAATAAGCTCCATAATTGTTCCAGTTTACTGGCTTAAGAGAATTCCTGGGCCACGGCACAAGGAGGGGAAACGCAGGCAGAGCCCTGTGATCCCCCTGGGTTTAGAAGATGAAGCTAAGAGTCTGCAAAAACTAAGGTGGCTAAAGTATGCGGGACAGAGTACTGGAGAGGAGAGAATTTCATAGAAAGAGAAGACCTCAAAAAATGGAAGGATTGGAACACTCAATTTATTAGGATGTCAGAAGACAGGTAGTATTAAGAAAAGGAGGTTGTCATGAGAAGAAAGGAAGAGAATATGGGGCAGGTACGAGTTTGGTTTGATCGTAGGAAGCTGGGAGTGTTCCTGCCTGATTCCTAGCTTCTCTGAGGCAGGGGGCAGGATTAACTGCTGGCGGCCAGGGGGTAGGTGGCAGAGTCCTGTCTGGAGAGTCAGGGAGGTTCAAGATGATGGTTGCAGGGAATTGGGGAGTGAGTGGACCAGAGAACTGACGTAGATGATAGGTAGCATGGAGGTCCTTTTTGAAGCTGGCGATGACGAATCCATATTGATGTCAGTCTATCGCATCGTATGACTTTTCTGTAGCCATGTTTGACTGCTCTTACCCAGGTGTGGAGAAAGGGAGTATCTGAAGTCATCTGGGCTGAGGGGTTTGCTCTCTGTATAGTAAAAGGATGCAAGAGAGTTTAGGGTAGCAGCAAGAACATCACTAAATGGTTTACTGATGGATCATGAAATCTAAGGTAGGTTAGGAGGGAAGGGGAAGCCTAACAGACTGAGAGAAAATGGGGGCGGCCAGTGGACTGGATGTTCCGAAGAGGTTAGTATTGTTTATAGTGGGAGGAGTGAGACAAGTCAACTGATCTGAGAGGAGGTTGTGGTCAGAGAGTAGAAAGCTTGAATTCATGATTAGGGGTGGTAGAATTTGGGGATCAATAGTCGTGGAGATCAATATGTCAAGGGATTGAAAAGCCAGGTGTTGGCAGGGTCAACCAAGGGCTACGGGAGTCCCCCAGGAAGATGGTAGGACTTGGGGTGAGGAGGAAGGCTGGGAGCTGGGAACCTAAGACTTCAGTCTAGGGGGCAAGTAGGAGACAACAGGGAGGAAGGGGAGAAGGTCACATAGCCTACCGGCACTGTCCTGAAAGGAGTAGGGTTTTTTGTTTATTTGATTTTTACAGCAGGATGAGGGAGTGTTGGTCTAGATGTGAAGAGGAACAGAAAAGCAAGGAGGCTGTCAACGCCACCTTGAGACCCCGAGGTAGGTGGGGTCTGGAAGGGCTACAAGGGAAGCAAAGCAGTAAGCTTGAGGATGACCCAGGTTTCCATCAAAGCAAGGAGAAGGGCGAGGGGGGGGGGGCGTCCCTTTGAAAAGGTTGAGGATACAGGAGAATGTACCCTCTGGAGCAGCAGTTCCAGAGTGAAGAGTGAGAGGGGGCTGAGTCAGTGATGGGGAAGTTCAGAGGACCTCAGGATGACGACGCACTGGGCAATGGGGACTGGGCCTTGGACATGTGCCTTGCGCTTTGCTTGGTGACTGCCGGCATCAGTGGAGAGAGCCGAGGCTTAGTGGTGGTGAGGTCTAACGATGGGGCAGGGTCCTCAGCTAACGGAGACCCTGGCTCACTTGGTCTGGGGCGATGTTGTCCAGCCCCTGTGGTCTGGGCTCACCTGGCCTGAGATGTGTGCCAGAAGCTTCAGTCTCTGCAGAGACAGCCTGGGGCTGCTGGTAACTCCAGCGGGTGTATCCACAGGGTTGTGGCAGTGCTGTGGCTGGGATCCCTGAGTGCTGCCCCGCCTGCGGTGGCTCCTTTGGCCCAGGGGATTCCTAGTTGCTGTGGTTATTGGTCTCCACATGTCGTAGTGGGAAGAGCTCAAGTTCAGAGGTCAGAGTCTTCCTGGCGACCTGACTTTCATCAGTATACTTCAGTTCTCCAAGTCAGGGTCTTCTCGCCGCTAAAGTTGATGGCCCCATTGCCATGTAGTTTTTCTTTTCTTTTTTTTAAAAATAAGTTTATTTATTTATTTATTTTTGGCTGTGCTGGGTCTGTGGGCTCTAGAGCGCAGGCTCAGTAGCTGTGGTGCACGGGCTTAGTTGCTCTGAGGCATGTTGGATCTTCCCGGACCAGGGCTCGAACCCGTGTCCCCTGCATTGGCAGGCAGATTCTTAACCACTGAGCCACCAGGGAAGTCCCCAGGTGGTTTCTCTTACAATGCTGTCCTGAGAACCAAGGAGAGAAATGGATGGGAAGGGACCTTGTAGACTGTGAAGACCTTTGCAAATGTGAGGTGTGGTCAGCATTGGCTGTTCCTGTGAACAAGGAATAAGGTTGTTCCTGTGAATTTGAAAAGCCTTCTTGTTTGCAGTCTGAATATTCACGTGCCAGCTGTTGTCTCCAGGGCCCCGCCCTGGAGGACCTGGAGTGACACTTGACGACCTAACCTAATTTCTCTGAGTCTGATTGTCATAAGAGTTTGTTTTGGATTCAGGGATAAAATATTAATCCACTCAGAACTAGATCATTCCCTTGAAATTCTGCTTAAAATAAATCTTGGTTTAAGTTTTCTGCCAGCACCTTCAGAGCCTCCAAGCGTTTGGGGCTTTTCGGCTCCTGAGTCTGGGAGACTTTCACTGAATCTGAAGGATTCTAATCCAGTGGGTGATGACACACCGCCTGCCCAGAGGTGTGCTGTTCCCAGAGGCCTACCTGTCCTTGAATCATATGCCGGTACTTACAGATAGGCTTACGGAGACATACGGAGGAACTCCAGGGCACTCCCTGTGTGCACGCCAGCACCTGCACCCTCTCCCCTCCGGCTCTCAGTCAAGTGTACTTGAGCATAATCTGTACCGAGCCGTGTGCCCTGGGAGAGCAGCGGAGGACTGGCAGGTCAGAGAGGGCTCTCCCGAGGAAGCCGGACTCGGGTGGGGCGTTGAAGGAAGGGCGTTTGTAAGGATGTCAAGAAAGGAGGATGCATCCCAGACCCCAGAAGCGGCGAGGGGAGCAGGGCCTGGTGTGGCACGCACGTCAGGAGCCAGTGCGTTGGCCGGTGGGGCCGTCGTGGTGCTGTGTGCTGTCTGGGGGTCGTGAGGCAGAAGGAAGTGCCTGGTGACGGAGGCGGGGTTTTGTCTTTAGTTCATGGGAGCTGTGGAGGCATTTGAGCGACAGGGTGATGGAGGCGGGCCGGGCCTGGAAGGTAAAGCTGTGCCTCTCTGGGCCGAGCAGAGTGAGGAGAGCTCTGGGGCTGGGGCTGTGGCAGAGGGAGCGGGGTGTGAGGGGGTGGGACTTCCGGCTGGGGTGGGAATGAAGGAGACCTCGTGGAAGATGGTCGAGGGTCAGCGTCTCTCAGATGAGGAGAGAGCTGCGGATTTGTCAGCTCTGGGGTATGGATCACGTGAGGGAATTTTTCTTTATTACTTGTTGTTGTTAATGTGTCAGTTATATATAGATCTACGCCCGGCACTGAGCTAGGTGCCTGTATAAAGTTTATTTCATTCAATCTTCTCAGCGACTTTAGTTGCTGTGTCTTTCGCCTCCGTTTTACAGATGAGGGAAGCAATGTTCAGAGAGGGTTTGTTTTTCTCAAAGTCACACAGCTAGTAAGGAAGGAATTCCGGGTAAGCGAGGGATGAAATCTGGATCTGCTCGACTCCAGAGCCCAGGCTGCTTTCTCATCAGTTGGAAGCTCTTTCTGTGTGTGATGAGGGGGTGCCCCTGGGGGATCCCATCTATCCGACTGGCTCTGTGCTGATACATCCTGAGCTGTCCCATTTTCATGCTCTGCCAGTTTCTTTCTCTTCCCCCAAATTAATTACTCAAAGTAAAGGGGAATCGTGGAATATGGAGACTTCAGAGAAATTGGGGTTTTTTACCTCTTAAAACTCCTGTGAACAAGTCCCCGTCTATCTCCAGAGGTCCTCTGGGATTCTGTTACTGGGGGGGGATCTCTCTAAGTCCCTGAGTCTCCCCTATAATAGGATGCTCTTCCCTTGTTCTCAAGTAAGTCTGATGGTTCAGAAAGGGCACTTCACCCATCCTGTCCTTCAAGGAGAAGCTCCTCAGAGGGAGGACCCCATCTCCCTTAGTGCCTCTCTCCAGGTGGTCTGCCTTTGACGTGACCATTGAGAGGGATTTGGGCTGGAATTCCTACAGGGATTGCTTTGAGGACTTCCCAGCTGGTGGGCTCTGTTGCAGCTTTTTCCTTGGGCCAGTGTGGCTCATCTGTGGTCAGATCCCCCAGCTGCGCTTTGAATAGGTGGTGCAGCCCTTTGTCCATCTCAGGCTCTTTAACCAGGCCCTTAGCGGCGAACTGTTTTGGTGCAGAAGCAGGACAGGACCTGGGCTCGCTGGTCTCTTCCCACATGTTAACTTTGAATGGTTCTGCCACCCTCCCAAGTCAGACTTCAGATACACATTTTTCTCATTTTTCTTTAAAAACCAGAATCTGACAAGTCAGATGACTTCTTAAGGAGCAGTATTTGAAGCTGTCACGAGAAGATGTGATAGAGTTGTCAGGCCTCACTTGATTGATACATTTCACTTGGAGAAAGTGATGTCAGGCAAGAGGCCCATGTTTTTGAAGAACACCTCTTAAAACATGTTTTTTAGAAAACAGATTGAAACAAGAAGTCTGTAACTTTTAGCATACAACCGGATTCTTATCATTTGGGGAAATGCCTTTGGTAGCCATGGAAACTAACTCTTCAAAGAAAGAACAGCTCTTCTGTCCTCAGACAAGGGGATGTGGTGAAAGGAAAGTGTATTTCATTCTAAGAGGCTTTTTCTCCATGGATGACTTCTTAGACTTGTCCAGGACTCTGACTGGCTTAGTTTTTGTTTTTTGCTTGTGACAACGATGGGTGTGGTTTTAGGTGATAGGAAGTTACAGGTACGTCCCATGCAGAGCCCACAATCATGTCTTTGACATGATCATCATTAACGTAAGGCCTGAGCCTATGAAACTATGTATTTAATTCAGCCTAATCTTATCGAGCAAATACTAATGACCAGGATTTGTGATAAGGAACCAACATACAAAGATAAGACAGACACAACCCCTCTGTCACAGAGCTTACAGTCTGGCGTGTAAGAGGGAATATTAAATAACAAATTGCATGGCAAACTGGAGAACTGTCTTTGTAGGCTGACCCAGCTGAGTGGGGTGGTATTTGGAAGAGTAGTGAGTTGAGCCTCACTTTGGGAACAGCCTGGAGCTGAAAGAGTTCTCCGTGCCTTGGAGAAAATGAGGGAACTTTAGGATGGCCGGAGCACAGGGTTCAAGCCAGGGGAATGGTCAGAAAGGACTGGGAGAGAGAAAAGAAGACTGGACAGATCAGGCATTTGTTCTCTCGGTCCATACCCCCCTTCCTCTTGGGCAGCATAAGTGCCACCCTGTCCCTGAGCTTTGGTGTGTTCAGGCTGCCCTGCTGTCGTTCACAGAAGATAACTCACCCTAGTTATTAAAAGCTAGGAAACACCTACTTGGAAAATGGTTCATCTTCCCAAAAGACGGCAACTCTTTTCTATATAAAGCATCTTCACAGACGTTCATGTCAATAAAAGAAGCGAAGGACATGAAAAGGGGAGGATTGCTTTGAGAAAATCTCTTAATATTCCCCAACCGTCACAAACAGAAAAATTAGAAGGCACAGGATCCCTTCACACAAGGATTCCCCATGGAGTTTGTTTCAGGAATGAGCTCCCAAAGAATAGTCATAATGTAGTCGGGTGATGGGAAGTGTGACTGTTAAACATTTTTCTCGACCTGCTTGCTGTGTAAACAAGGGTCCTCCATTTGCTCTTGTCTCTGGCTCGCCGGTGGCCCCCCTTCACTTCTTGGTGGCCAGTGCCTAACTTCCGTTAAAAGAGCACTGTCATCCATTAGCCCTCTTCCCCTCCGTGGGAGTTACCTGCAAGGGAGCAGATCTTATCGATCGGGTGCTGCAGTCCAAAGCCCTCCCCCCGATTCTGGCCTATTTATTTCATGCAGAGGGAACCCATCTTGGCTGCCCCTGGCTTTTTGTGGTTGAGGGAAAACTGGAACAAAGCCAATGATTTTGATGAACTTTGAACTAAACCAGTACCAACCATTTAAAATTTGTGTGTGTGTGAAGCGTCACACACTATTGTTGATTTTTTTTAATAAAACACCCAGTTTCCTCAGACTCAGACTGAACTTACGTGCTTTCCAAAACATTAAATTTAAGCAAAAATGTTTTTGAACCAAACTGCTCTTTCATCCTGTTTTATTTCCTTTATGTCTGTGTAGGGGAAATAATTTAGGTCTAAAGAAGACTGGCCTCTGCTGATAAAAATCAGTGGCTTATTTCTTCCACTTCCCCCTCCTCTTAGCCTTTTTGTGGGGGGTTTGTTTTCTTTTTGGATGAATTTCTGAGTCTTTTCTGTAGAAGTCTGAGTCCTAATGATTCCGTTGGCCTTGTTCACTGGAGGTTTCGGGGCTTGTTTGTGTTTGTTTTCTCTGTGCGTGTGTGTATAAATTTCAAAGCATTTAGCGTGTCTAAATTTTATTTGTGTGGGTTTGGTTAAAATAAACAGTACTACAACCCAAGAAGAAGCTCTGTCTCTGAATCAACACGATTTCCAGTGGCCCATTTATTTTATGGGGCATTTGAGAAATAACAGATTCCAGAGCAGACCGTGCGTCGTCCTTCTGCATTGGTGGCAGTCACGTTTGACCTGCGCTGCCGTTTCAGGGCGATGGTTTGCTTCAGGCTAAGTGCTTTCACTCCAGGAGTGTTGACTGAGCCAGGGCTCCCAGAGCTGGGGATGGCAGGGCCTGTAAACCCTGGTCAGTGTCAGGGTTCAGGGAGCTGACTGCAGAGCGTGAGGCACATGCCTGGCTCCTGGGGCAGGGGAAGTTATGTAGGGGCTCCCGGGAGGGAGCCTGGCTGGTTTTGGGGAGTGAAGGTCAGCCTGTGGGGAGATGAGCAGAAAGGGTGCTGTCACCTTTCTCTAAGCCTGAGTTGGGGCTCTGGAAGAAAATCAGGATGCAAGGGTAAACGGTGCTTTCTGCCCTGCCCCTCCCTTCCTGGTCCTGACTAGTAAGTGTCCAGCCTACGCATCTGCTGAGCCAGGAGGCAGAGGGATCGGGAATCCTTTGAAAAGAGCCCTGGGTTTGGAGCCTGGTTCAGAGCCCCTTGTCCTGTTTACCCAGCATGTGACGTGGGAGCAGTAATGTCACCTTGCTGAACCTCGGTTTGGGCCTTTGTGAGACGGGAGTGAAAATCCTGGTCCTGCCTGTGCCTTAGGAGGCAGTGAGGCCTGTGGGCAGCGAATGTAAAGACACTCTGAGGGCTCCAAACACACATCCCGATACCAAAGGGGTTCGCTCCGTTCCTGCCGGGGGAAGAGGGCCATGGCCTGACGCGCTCCCCCGGAGGAAACCAAGTCAGCCCGCAGCCGTGCAGACGCAGACCCTCTGGAGCTGCTGGAGGTTGGCTGGGGCCCACGGCCAACGTGCTCGTGGGTGAGAGGCTGCTCAGGGCGGTGAGGGCTCAGGCTGCGCCTGTCTCGGAGCTTCCGCTTGTCCTCTTCTTTGTGTCGCTCCATCTGTGTGAGCCCCGTGGAGGCAGGGAGGGAGCCGGGGGCAGCACCGTTGCTCTGCAGGCAGCACCCCTTGTGACCCTTTCTTCTGAATGCTCTCAGCCCTTCTGCTTCTCGGCTGCCAGCACTAAGAGAGGGCTCCAGGCTGCTGCCCAGGGACAGGAACAGAAAATGAATAAGGGACCACTTCACAGCAGCTGGGTGTCCTCATCCCTCTGGGCCATTGAGGAGCCTGGGGAGACTCGAGTTACTGCTACGGTCAAACGCAGCGCAGGGCAAGTGCTGTCCTGAGGGGGGACAGGGTGATGAGGTGGGGCCTGGGGAAGACAGACGGCAAGGTCTTCACCACGTCCTGTGCGCCAGTTTCTCCACCGAGGGCTTAGTCCTTCTACCAAAGGTCCCTGTGGTACCCCTCGAGGGACTTGCTGCTTCCAAGGCTCCCAGTTCCCATTTTTGGTGGACTTGGACTATTAGAAATTTTTTCCTTCTGTTGTGCTGAAAGCAATCTTCTGAAACGTCCATCTACTTCCTGGGGCACACAGCGGGTCAGCTTCCTCTTTTCCATGGCAGCCCTTTCAGAGGTTGAGGACCAGGGACATGGCTCTTCTGTGACATCTCTTTTCCATCTGACCTCCTGTTTGCCCTTCCTCTGCCCCCTGCCCACCCTGCCTTCTTTCCTGAACATTTAGGCAGGTAATGTTCACCTGGTAGGTGGTGTATCACCTGGCCCTGCAGGAAGGTCCATATTAGCTGAGAAGACAATGGTGGATGTGCCAGAGCTAGGGGACCACGTGGAAAGGGTGGAGGTGAAAATGACTAGACTGTATAGTGGAGGGTGGTTGGAGGGGCAACAGTGTCAGGCTTCATAATTGCTTTTCCAAATGGTGTAAGAAAGTTGGGAATTGTATCAGGACTCTTATTTTTTTACTCACATTTTTATTGATGTTAAATCTAGTCCATCCCCCAGGGTTTACTGAATACCTTCTGACCTGCTCACCAGATTTTCTCCTTACATGATCTCATCTTCACACATCACTCCTAGAAAACAAAGCTGATGGTGACTCTCTCTTATCAAACTACTGTTGGCTCCCCATTGCCTACAGGGAAGCACGTCCCTTAGTTTGGGATTTAAGGCCCTTCCTGGACTGACTATAAGCTGATTTTTTTTTTTAATCCTTATCCATTTCTATGTTCACTCTCTTCCTCCTCGGCCTCCTGTGTGCCCACATGGAGGTCCTTAGGAGGGTGGATTTAGGAGCTGGATGGGCTTGTGTGACCAACTTCCCTGACCTCAGTTTCTGTGTAATGAGGGTGATGCCATCCTTGCCTCACCGTTCACACTCTCCAGTGAGGATGACGTGTAAGGAATTGTGCTGGGCTCTGTTGAGGACACCGCTGAGGAGGCTGCAGGGAGAAGGCACGCATGCAGATCCATGACTGGTGTCCATGAGGAGAGCGCTCTGGTGACTCCAAGGAGGGCAGAGCTCTTTGGCTGGGGTAGCCAGGGAAAGCTGGGTCTCGACAGGTGAGCTGGGATTGAAAGACGGGAGAAGGCTGCTCAGGTGGACAGAGTTCTGTGGACGAAGGCTCACAGGGTTGGCGAAGCAGAGAGGAGTGTAGCCAAAGCGCAAGGTGTGCATTTATGAGAAGGGGAGGCAAAGCTGGGGTAGCAGGTCGGGGAAGGCTGGAAGGCCTTGAGTGCCGGGCCAGGGTGTTTGACCTTGATTCCCGAGGGCAGCGGTGAGGAGCCCTGAGGCATTCTGAGCAGGATGACACCATGGGGGAGTCCAGGTGCGCAGTGCTGGTGACCAGCCGAGAGGGAGGCAGGCCCTGAGGAAATGCTCCAGCTACAGCCCCTCCAGCTGCCTCGATGGGTGAGGTGTGTGCAGCCTGGCCAGCGTGAGACCCTGGGGGGTTCTCAGGTCCAGCTGGCAGGGAGATTCCTCCCTGAGAAATCGTTCCTTACAGGACATAGACCTGGAGGGAATCTAACAACCTGAGACAGAAACTCTACCCCGTAAGCCTGGCAGTCACTAGGGGGAATGGCAGGCTGGTGGTAGAGGCTGTTCCTGATGCTATCCACAGGCTCAGACGCATTCGTTTCAGGCTTCAGGCCAATCCCAGGAACCGTGGGCTTTCTGTCCTGGTGCTTTCTGGCCTCTTTAAGGAGTAGGGCTCGTTTTGTTGTGTGTTATGTCTTTTTGTACCTCGTCTCCTGTGTGCCTGCTTGAAGAGGGGCTCTCTCGGAGGAGAGAGATGTGGAAAGAAAGAAATGGACAGCATTGTCCATTCCCACAAGGAGCCTGCAGTCTACCTGGCGAGCGGAAATGAATGTAAAACAACATAAGTTTGCATTTGATTAGAGCGGTTACGTTTTCCAAACACTTTAATAAATTTTTTATTTGGAAGTAATTTCAAATATACAGAAAAGTTGCAAGAATAAGAATATCTTAGTAAGCAATCCAGGTACCCTTTACTCCAATTCACTTAATATTCTATTAATATTTTATCTTGCTTGCTCTTTAATCTGTCTATAGGGGGTGTGGACTGGTTTGTTAAAATATTTTAAAATTCCTTACTGTTTTTAGTTATTCGGGGGCTCACATTATCCCAGATTTGGCCCGTGAGGTGCTTCTCATGCCCCCATCATGTTTGTTTTGTTTTGTTTTGTTTTTTAAGCACTTTCTTACTCTCTTAGTCCTGTGTCTACCCTGCCCCAGCCCTGGAATCAGCCATTTCTCCAAAGACTACTGGTCCTTTTAATGGGAAATGGTAATAGAGACTGAGATCTGGGTGCCAGGTGTGCTCCTGACTACTGGGTGTGGGGGCATCTTTGTTTCTAGATCTTTCCAACAGAGCTAGGAGGTATATGCATTTACATGCACATACCTGCCTTTATGCATGTAGTTATATGCATACATCTTTAGAAATCATGAGTTCACATCAGTATCCCAGTTGCAGTCCATCCCCAGAGGGCTCTTTCTAATGGTCCCCTTCCCGTCTTTCTACATCCGTCCTTCCACAGGGAGAACACTGGCTCCCACCTGCATTTACGCATTAACTCATTTGTGAAATCCTGTAATACGTCTAAAATAGTTTCAGCACGGTTTCATCCCTATCACTACAAAAAACCAAACTGACTAAAAAGAGTTGAGCGTTTGTCTGTGGTTCTGCCCTTACCCCAGTCCTGTCCAGGATGGAGAGGATGCAGTCAAATGTTGATAAACTACTTGCACTGGTTTTGTCTTTCTCCTTCAGGGTGGTTATGGTATTCATTTGAAGTACAGTCGGATTCATTTGTATCAGTTCACTTCCACTTCAGGGGTATTTTCCCTCCTTTCTGTCCCTGTTGATTTAATTAAAATTTTAATGTGTAAAACGTTAACGTGATTCTAAAAGTCAAAATTACAGAAAAAGTGTCACTCCTACTTCATCCCCTCTGCTCCCTTTGTCCTCATCCTTTATTTTGTGCTTTATCTTTCAGATACATCCTACAGTAGTGTTTGTTTCCTTATTTCCTCTTCTTTTGCATCCAAAGGGTAGCACAATATATGTGCTTTTTTGTCCAAGCACTTCTTAAAATCTTTTTTCTTGTTTTTTCCCCTTCTGATCTGGAACAGGTAGGCTTCTATCACATGTGGGTTGTCAGATTCCTAAGTCACTTGTGAAAGTCTGACGGTTTCTACCAATAGCTTTGTTACATTAACTTTTATAATAGTGACTTATTTAATCCCTTAGTGATAGGCTTCTAGAATGATAAATTCTTAAGTGAAATGGAGAACGGTTTTTTTCATCGTCCACTGAGGTTGATAAAGATTCAGTGGACTCAGGTGAGATTTCCGGGGATGCAAGGTTTGTTGTGATGGGAATGACTTATTTTCCACTGAGCAGATAGTGGTACAGGGTTGACGGCGCACTTGCTGGCTTATCAGGGTCGCGCTGAGCCCACTTTGATGCCATGTGTCCTTTTGTGCTTCCCCTATTCCACTGGCATCATGCAGCTTAGAGACCATTCATAGCGGTTTGCAATTTTTCTCCCTTTGGTACTTGAGAAACCTCCTCCAATTGCCTTTTATTCTTCCCAGATTCAACAACTAAATGTTATACATTTGCACTTCACAACTGTACAGTGCTTTGTGATGTTCACAATAGCATCTTATTGAATGTCTGACTTAATCTCTGTGAGACAGGAGAACAGGTAGCATGTCTGTTTCGCAGGTGAAGAAACTGAAGCTCAGAAAAGGAAAGTGACAGAGTGGGGACTAGAGTCCAGGTCTTCTGACTTAGAGCCCAGAGTGGTCTGGGAGGACCGATGGGACAGCTGAGTTTATCACAAAGAGCCCACCTCCCTTCACTTCCGCCGTGTCTCAGAGCCAGCAGAAGGAGATTTATGCCTTGTCAATCTCAGTTCTGTCCAAATCAGTAAATGTTACGCACCTGCTAAGTATTAGGCCATTCAGAACTGTCTAAAATCAGTTCAGAGCATTTATATTAACAGTTTTGTTACATGAACAGTTATAATAGTGATTACTATTTAAAATAAATGGGCTACAAGCCAGGACTTTGCAGCGTTTTTTTGTTTTAAACATTTAAAAAAATTATTTCTTTGGCTGCATCGGGTCTTAGTTGTGACACGTGGGATCTTCCGTTGTGGTGTGTGGGATCTTTCGCTGCGGCATGTGGGCTCTTCGGTGCAGCGTGTGGGCTCCAGAGCATGCGGGCTCAGTAGTTGCGGTGTGCAGGCTCTCTAGTTGTTCACTTGGGCTCTAGAGTGCATGGGTTTAGTTGCCCTGTGGCATGTGGGATCTTAGTTCCCTGACCAGGGATCGAACCCACATCCGCTGCACTGGAAGGCAGATTCCTAACCACTGAACCACCAGGGAAGTCCCATCGGCAGTGTTTTGTATTCTCAGAAATTTTAGTCACAGTAGGATTTTACCTATGCACGCTTTGCTGTGTCCCAACAACCAAGAATGTGCAACAGTGATGCAGCTTTTTAGAGAGAGGGGTTTTGGATTTCTAATGTAAAAAAACTTAATGAAATATGATGTTAAAGCAAAATCCCCTGTGAAACTTAAGGGTGACTCTTTTGCTCTCGTAGTAATTTTCTTTTTCAAGAACTCAGATGATATATGTAACCAAGATAAGAATACCCTGCTTGTATATAATCATGTGAATTGAATACTCTCAGTTCAGAGTCAAAATATGCAGAAAGATTTGTGCTGGGCTACTTTTGGTAAACAATAGAATTGAAGGCCCACAGACTTGGTCTTTATAGTGTATTTAAGAGAATAGATTACATGATGCATTTTCATATTGACACGTGACACTCCAAGGCCTCCACTTGTTCAAGAATGAGATTGTGGTTCAGGTGTGATATTTTCAAAGCTCAGATTCATTTGGTGGACCTACCCCGGACTGAGTTACGCGTGGCCGGTATCTCAGGAAGCCAAGGCTGAGAAGCCCTACGTCATTCTCGGTGTGGTTTGCGTGAGCAGCAAGATGCTGCCTGCAAAGGCCTTTCTGTTTCGAGAGGGAAGGTGTTCTCCCCAGGAGGAAGGGTCCTGGGCTGAGAGTGCAGGAAGCTTCTCTGGTCCTTGATGGGCTCCGGCTCCCCACGCGAACTCCCTGGAGTCAGCTCCCCCGCGAGCCGGGCTCAGGATGCCCCACAGCCTCGCCGCCTCCTCACTTGCCAGTGGGTGAAGGTGGGACAGACCAGCCCTAACAGAGCCAAGGACAGATCCCAGGGCATCTGAAAACTGGATGATGTGGTCGAAGGGCGATGAGGTTGTCCTTTCTCACGGGGCCGGGGGAGAGGGTGGCAGCTTGGTGAGGATTCTGGTTTCTTACCTGAAGCATTAGTGTCACTGGGTGTTCAAGTGTCGGTTCAGCCCATCGACAGTCCGGAGTTGGGGGGTGGGGAGAGATAGTAGAGGTTGGCTTTTTAGGTAAGCAGGTCACCTCCCCTTCGTCGCTTGGCTTGGGCTGGGTTGGGTTAATGAGGTCCCTGCAAGGGAGATGTGCTGGCTTTGGGCTGGAAGGAAGGCAGACGTAGAGTCCGTCCGCGTTCAGGGGTCTGTGTGCAGAAGCTGCACTGCCTGTCATCTCATCCGCTTTCTTAGCTGCTTTTTAATCATACTTCCCAAATCCATAACACACACAACTTGGCTCCTTTAACGGTTCACGGTTGGAAACGCAGATGGTTCCTTGTATATGAGAATTGGGTAATCATCCACCTGACCTCCTGACTTGCCTGAGCAAGTGTGGGATTCTGTATATACGCAGACATCCAGGCTTGCAGACGGGAAAGGTAGAGTAAACAACGAACAGTTGGGAACATTTCCATGTCTGCCAGAGCCTTTCCAGGGCAGGTGTTCCCATAAATGGGCAACAAATCATACTGCCTTTTCCCCTTCTATAGGGAGCACTTCTGGGGAAAAGATCGTGGCGAGAAGCGAGGGTTAAGAAAGATAGCAGTGCTTCGTGGGTGCTCCATTTCCTGTCTGGGAAGGGGGAACGGGGCTGTGAGGTGGGTCTGCTATGACCCTGTCCACCACTCTGGCCAGAACTGCAGCGGGTGGGGAGCTGGGGTCTCAGGACTCCTGGTTTGGACAAAGGGGCCAATACACGTTAGGAACAGTGAGCGTTCCCTCCAAGTATGGAAGAAGCCCTCTGTGACCACAGCTTGGCCCTCGTGAATCCTTTCTCTCTCGAGCGTGATGCCGGCTATCTGAGGAGACTCTGGGGAGGTGGGGCATCTCTGAGTCCAGGCCCCTGGTGGGGGGTCACGGGCAGCTCGTGGTGTTTGGGGACTCGGCTTCTTGGGAGCACGGAGCTCCTGAAGGGAGTTCGTTTTCTGAGGGACGGTGCATGTGCGTTGGTGTGGTCTCTGCAACTCTGACCCCCACAGTCTTGCTTGGGAAGGCACTGTCGTGTGTCCTGTCCACGTGCGTGGCCCCCGTTGCTGTGCTCGTGTGGCTGTACTCGGTGCCGTGTGTCCTGCTGCAACACTGCTGTGCAGCAGGGCAGACGGCTCTCGGCAAGGGTACCCGGCGACGTCCTGACCTGTGCCTGTTCTCTTTGCCTCCCCCAGAGAATTCTCAAAGGAAAGGGAGAAGGCGAAAGCACGGGGAGACTTCCAGAAGCTGCGGGAGAAGCAGCAGCTGGAAGAGGATCTCAAGGGCTACTTGGATTGGATCACCCAAGCAGAAGATATTGATCCCGAGAACGAAGAAGAAGGAGGAGAGGAAAGCAAACGAAATAGTAGGTGGCGCCCCTCCTGCTCGGGACCAGACAGAGCCTGTGTGCCCTTCAGATGCCTGCCCACGCAGGTGTCTCTCCCTCTGACCTGGTCTGAGGCTGAGGCCTCCTCCCGGCCCTCCGGTTCCCTGACCTGCACATCAGCGAGAGCTGTGCGTTTACACCGACTCTGGATTTCTGCCTGGGGTGTGGGCTTTAGATAGTATCTCGTCTTGTGGCTTTGTGGTCGGGGCGGGTCAGCCGGATGTGCCGTGTGCCCCTCTGGAATGGAGTAAGCCCCTTCTCTGCGGCAGGGGTGCAGTAAGACACCCTTGCGCCAGAGGAGACGAAGTTGTTCTTCCTCCAATTTAGAGCGAGTTATTGGAAGGGGCCTTGAAGAGCAGGGCGCCTTCGTCCCTTCTGCTCCTTGCGGTGGCCCCCACCTGCACCAGCTGGGGGACATCACACGCTTAGCCCATCACCGGCCAGGAAGACAACAGTTCACTGTCTAGGGCGGTGTTAGGAGGCGTGTAAGTCAGCGGGGCCGCTCCAGAGCCCGTCCGGCTGGTACCCCACACGGGGACGCTGGGCATTGCTCGGTCCAGCACTGGAGTTCACTGTCATTGTCAACCACAGCCTCTCTTTCATCGTGTGCTTTTCTTGCTCTTACTCTTCCTGAGGCCACCTGTGCCTCAGGTAAAAGTGGAAATCGAAGTTCGGCGGTGGAGTCGACTAAGGTGTTGGTGATGTGTTGCAGATCTAGACTAGCTGATAGTAAAGACCGAGGGCGCTGGTCCATTGAGAGGCCTGGGGACGCCGGTTAGGCCCCGCCCCGTGGAAGATGGCTGGGTAGGCCCCCCCGGAGCGGAGCCCCTCCAACTTCATGCAGTCAGCCCTTCGTTCAGCAAGGCTGGGTGCGGGATGCCGGGCGGACTCGTGACGGGGGAGGACGTGGTTTGCTCCTTCTGGGGAGGGCGGGCCCGCACACAGGTGAATGCGGCCCGAGGAGACGGAGATGCGGGTCCGGCGAGGAGGCAGGCAGTGTGCCCAGAGGAGGAAGGGGTGGCCTAGGGGTCTAGGGCATAGCTGTGGGCTCGCGGGGCCTGGGCCTTGAAGGACAAATGGACCTGAGATGTGTCAGGAAGAGCAATCTGAGTCGAGGCAGTGGTGTGAGAAGGTGGAGGTGGGCAGACAAAGGCTCGGGGAGGCCGTGATGGGCTCTTCCTTCAGCTGGAGCCCCGAGGGTGTGCAGGTGAGGGTGGGACGAAGCAGGGAGGGTGGCCGAGTGGAAGCTGAGGCTGAGACCCAGGGTGGAGGGGATTCTTGACCGAGACGGCCTTCGCGATTCTCCAAGCCTGGGACTCTGAGTCTGTGCTTCCGTGGAGATATTTCCTGTCATCAGGGATGCGCACTTGACTCAGTCCTGTATGCTAACGGTGGGGGGAGGCCGGTGCACGCAGGCCCCCTGCTTCCCAGGCTGCACGACTGCCTCCTCAAGGAAAGCCTGGGGGTTGCCCCCTGAGACCGAGGGAACTGGGGAGATCTCTAGACTAGGTTTGTCGACTATGGGATGAGAGTTTCTAAGTGGGCGTTCATGGGAGTTCCACACCCGTGGCGTGACCGCTTTGTGATGAGGTGTAAGGAGTGTCTGCATGTCTTCGGCGCAGCTCTGTCTGGGGCGTTCACACCAGAATCCCATGACCTTCGCAGAGCTTCTGCCCCTACAGCATGGCCAGCACAAGCCTGCAGCTCAGGGCTGCCTGCCCCCCTCTTTCCCTCTTTGTTCCCAAGCTGCGGTGTTGACGCTGCCCTGCAGAGGACCGCCAGCCCCCTGCCCTGCTCTCCTAAGCCCCGCCCATCACCTGTTATGTGTAAACGGGCAAAGGTCTTGTCCTTTCTCTGGAGCAGAGCACCTTGCCCAGCCAGCGCAGGTGTGTCCTGTAGGGGCCGGGCAGGGCCCTCTTTTGTAGGTGGATGTCCTTTTGTCTCCTCATTGCTCCACCTCTAGAAACAGACAGGGATCTACCTTAGCAGAGCCAACATCTGTTGTGCTAGATGTTTCTATGGCCGTGATTTGAGGAGTAGGGGTTTTTGCTGGGCTTGAGCCATTGTCTCCCAGTCATCCTGAGGGTCCACTCTTGTGTCCTAGCCCGTTCCCTGTGTCCTGCCACTGCCTGTAAGGGCACGTCTAATGGCAAAATCAGTGCCTCTACCTTTGGAGACCTTGCTGTGGTACCTTAGTGTGAGACAGAGGGGAGAAACTGGCATCTTAACCCAGGGCCTGCTGTCCACTGTGGGAGCCCAGAAGGACATGGGGGTGCGGGCTGTGGGGGAAGCAGGGAAGGCCCCGCGGAGAGGCCGTGTCCCTGCTGCGCTCTGAGGGATGAGCAGCCTTTGGCTATGGAAGGTTGGCGGGGGAGTGCTTTTTAGGCTGAGGAAATGGCATAAGCAAGGTGCAGAGGTCCACATGTTCAAAACCCTTAAGTGCATTGCTTAGTAGAGTAATCAAGGAAAGAAATAAAGCCCCTTAAAAGTTGCAGAGCCTCAGAATTCACTGTGCAACTGGTGCTCCAACGCCCAGAAAGCTACGCCGTGTCTCGGGGACGTCAGCATCGTGGCTTCTGCTCTGCGCAGTGATGTCCAAGTGAACGTGCAGGACCAGCTCGGTGCTTGGTCCAGAAAGGCACCTCCTTCCAGTGCCCCCTGGCTTTTCATCGGCTCCTTTGCCAGGTGCCGGGGTGTCCTGTGGAGCGAGGCTTACAGTATTTCCCCAGTAGTCAGAGTCCCAGAGCCTTGACGGATGACGGTTGGAAATGAAGACGTAAATCCCAGGCTGTGGGAACCATGTTGAGGTTTAACTGATTTGAGAAGAGACCCCAAGCCTCCTCCCAAGGAGCACCTTCCCTGCAGCCCAAACCTTCTGGAGGAGCAGTGCTGTCAGGGTTTCCCTGGGGCCTCCCGTGGCCGCCAACCGTTTCCTCCTTGCCACAGCCAGAAACACAGGGGAGAATGGCTCACCTCGGCCCACGTGGTCCTCCTCGCCAGCGAACAGTGGCTGACTTACCACCTGCACACACCAGGTCTGGTCTCTGTTACCTGTTGGCAGGCAGTGAAGTGTGGGCATTGCCACTGTCCTCCCCGAGTGTGTGAGACTCACCCCCGACCCCAGCCCTGCCCTGCATTCTCTCTGGAAAATGGGTGGGGCACTCGCTCGGGCTCCTGACTGTGTCCACACTGTCTCAGGATGCTAACTCCATCGAGTGTCCTTTTCAGTTGGGTCATGGATGCGTTGGGACAGTTTCTTCCCAGACATTCAGGAATTAACTGACAGTGTGAGAAGAAGCCTCCCTGATGGCTGAGGCTCAGCCTAGACAAAGGGCACTCTTGGAAGCCATTAATAACAGCAGGTGTCTTAAGCCCAACGAAGGCAGGGGCGGGGCCAGGAGGCACGCTGATGTCCCTTCTCTGGAGTTGGCTGCAACTGAGTTTGGTGACTTGGAATTTGGACTGGAGTATTAGGCACATCACCGAACATCTCTAAGCCCCAGTTTCCTTGCCTGCAGGAAGGGGCAAAAGCTATTTGCCCACAGAGTGGTCATGAGGGTTAAATGTTCGATACCTGGTGAGAGTCGTCATAGCCGTCACAGTACTTGCTGCTGCTGTTGTCGTTAAACTCCAAGAAAACTTGACCTAAACAGAATTCTTTTTGGAGAAGTACTAGATCTCTACTCAACCTGAGGATGAGGACCCCTTTTCGGATCATCCCTGTACTTTCATATTGAAGAACTATAAGGTTCTCAAGTGTTGATGGAAAACAGATCTGTTGACTCGGTCACTTTCGAGATATGGTAGCACAGCCTTCTGGCCTTTGAAGTCCATTTCTAGTTTGGTGATGCTTGGTGTCAGAGAACAGATGTCAAATCAGGTGCTTGGAGAGGCACTCACATCATCTTTTCTCTCTGATCTACTATCTGCATCTGTGGTACCCAACTCTGGCTGTATTGGGTTGGCCAAAAGGTTCGTTCGGCTTTTTCTGTAAGATGGCTCTGGTAGCACTTAGTTGTCTTCAACTTCATTCAAAACCATTTTGTTAGACTGTATGTGACCGCTGTCATATCAGTGTGCATTTAAAACAAGACATCAAATTTGGTGAATTTTTGTGTAGCCATTTTAATATTGAAGATGGAAGAGAAAAGCAACATTTTTGGCATATTATGCTTTATTATTTCAAGAAAGGTAAAAATGCAACCGAAATGCAAAAAAAAGATTTGTGCAGTGTATGGAGAAGGCGCTGTGACCAATCGAACGTGTCAAAAGTGGTCTGTGAAGTTTCACGCTGGAGATTTCCTGCTAGACGATGCTCCACGGTCAGGTAGACCATGAAGTTGAAGTTGGTAGTGATCAAATAGAGACGTTAATTGAGAACGATCAATGATATACCACACGGGAGATAGCCAACATACTCGAAATATCCGAATCAAACGTTGAAAATCATTTGCACAGCTTGGTATGTTAATTGCTCTGATGTTTGGGTTCCACATAAGTTAAATGAAAAAAGGCTTCTTGACCGTATTTCCACATGCAATTCTCTACTTAAACGTAAGGAAAACGTTCTGTTTTTAAAACAAATTGTGACGAGCGACGAAAAGTGGATACTGTACAATAATGTGGAACAGAAGAGATCATGGGGCAGGGGAAATGAACCACCACCAACCACACCAAAGGCCGGTCTTCATCCAAAGAAGGCGATGTTGTGTATATGGTAGGATTGGAAGGGAGTCCTCTGTTATGAGCCCTTTCTGGAAAACCAAACGGTTAATTCCAACAAGTACTGCTCCGAATTAGACCAACTGAAAGCAGCACTTGATGAAAAGCGTCCAGAATTAATCAACAGAAAACGCATAATCTTCCATCAGGATAATGCAAGACCGCGTGTTTCTTTGATGACCAGGCAAAAACTGTTACAGCTTGGCTGGGACGTTCTGATTCATCCGCTGTATTCACCAGACATTGCACCTTCGGATTTCCGTTCATTTAGGTCTTTACAAAATTCTCTTAATGGATAAATTTCCAGTTCCCTGGAAGACTGTTAAAAGGCACCTGGAACAGTTTTTTGCTCAAAAAGATAAAAAGTTTGGGAAGATGGAATTATGAAGTTGCCTGAAAAATGGCAGAAGGTAGTGGAACAAAAGGCTGAATACATTGTTCAATCAAGTTCTTGGTGAAAATGAAAAATGTGTCTTTTATTTTTACTTAAAAACCAAAGGCACTTTTTGGCCAACCCGATACGTGACAGTCACCTGGGGAGTGAGGACGCATCCTGGTGCCGTGCCCCACCCCACACTGATTCACTGGTCTGTGGTGGCACCCAAGCATGGCTCCCTGGAGGTTCCAGTGTGACACCAGCGTTGGAGACTCCTGAATGCCAGCACGCTGAATATCACACTTGGAAGAAGACAGAAGGAGAGATATTCCTTCCTTTATGCCTGTCTGGTAGCTACGGTGACAGGTAGCTCTGGCTTTGTGCGTCCACAGATTACGTACAACGCCATTTCCCTAAATTTCCTGATAGAAAGCTGGTGTTACACAATTAACTGAATGGACAAGATTCCCTTGGAAGTTAGTTCCTCAGCTTTTGGGAAATTTTCAAGGATAATTTATTTAACTTTTTGCTGAGCTTCAGGTTTCTTAAGAGGCGCTGCCGAATCTCGAAGTGATGTTTTTAGACGTATGCAGCTGTTTCTGAGTTAACAATGGAGTTTTGCTGGGACCATTAAAATCTGAAAGCCTGAAATTCTATTTTAAACTCTTCTCATTGTCAGCGATTAGTTTTTTTAAAAAGTAGCATTAAAAATGTAATCCTTTTCAAGGAAGCTCATTCTAAAATTCTGGCCAGAAAAGCAAGGCATTTTACTGTGGGAACTATGAATGATCAATAATCCCTGTAAGTGGGAGTATTTGCTGCCCAAAGAAAGAGAGGGGAGGATACCTGAAACTCCAGCTCTGACCACTGGGGAGAGCCTCTGTCTTCTGTTCATCAGATCAGCTGTCCTGGAGGCTGTGAGCATTGTTGCTGCCCGCCTCGCACTGGGAAGCTGCCCCCTCAGTGTACAAGGTTGTCATAGCTGGCACCCCCCTGCTGCACATGCCACCTTGATGCCTTTGACTGCAATGTTTGATTTGCGGGGTGGGCAGAAAACCAGAGATGCCGTAGCTGTTTGCAAGCACAAGGCGTGGGAATTTATTGGTCCTGTTTGAAAGGTTGTGTCTTCAAATTTTGATTTCTAAAACTGCTTTCAGCACAGTCAGACCACCTCAGGGTGCAAGTTCAAAATGGGAAACATTCAAGTAAAAGGTGTAAGGCAAACAGCAGCAGTTAGAGCTGCATATGGTAAACATGCATCCAGGACAGCCGCCCTCTCTGGAGAGGGCCCGGTGCTGGAGTTACGGCAGACACCCGCTCCCCTGGGCAGTACTGGGAGCCGTCGTCTGCCCGGGGCTGGCCTCACAGGAGCTGGTGGGAGACGGACTTGGGGATGGTTGCCCCACCATGATAAGGAAGGCCGGCACTCCAGCCAGGTTTGTGGAGTCCCGACTCAGGGTGGTGTTTGTTTTTAATATACTTTGATTACATAAGCAATGTTTGCCCACTGTAAGGAATTCATATAATATCAAAGTTTAGAAAATAAGACCATTCTCTCATCCCTCTTCTTAGAGGGAAGCAGGTGTGGCAACGGGGGCCTGTTCTTTCCGGCCTCATCTGTGCACACGAGAACCTGCATTTGCACAGACAGCACGCTCACTGGTCCCCACCGTTAGATCGACCAGCACAGATGGTCCTGTAACTTGCCCCTTTCACTGAACCGTGTGCCGTAGACATCTTTCTGTGTTTTTTTAAACAACATTTTGGCTATTTTCACTAAGTGGCAGTTTAAATCTGCCGCAATGGACTGGGCAGTCTATAGGGCACGTGGAGGCTACAGCAGTTGTCAGAGTTGGAGTTTTATGCTTGTTTGTGTGATTGTCTGGTTGCTCCCTTCCTCTGCCACGAGACTGGGAGCTCCGTGGGGGCAGGAATGGGGTCTGCTTCTATTCTGCACGGGGTGGCTGGCCCCTGGCACAGTCTTTGTCACACGTACAAGCTCGCAGTGGTTACTTGTTGAATGAAATAGCACCAGATAATCTCTGTCACAGGCTTCCTCTGTGCCAGACACTGCTCTAAAGGCAGTGGGTACGTGAGTCTGTTACTCCTCACACAGCTCTGAGACCAGAACTTGACAGAGGAGGAAGACGAGTAAGCAGCCTCCCAGGGCCGCATGCCTGCTAAGTGGCAGAGCTGGGATTCCAGCCAAGGTTTTGCCACAGTCTGCCTGTTCGCCGCCACTCATCCCCCCAAATGCAGCAGTTGTGCGACCACCCGTGCCCTTCGTCCCATGGGAGCGATTACCAGGAAGGGTTTTGCTGGGGCCCAGAGGAGGCCCGTTTCAGAAATGGACGTGTTATGCCGAGCGGTACCACTTCCCATTCCCACCAGCCGTGCGTGCAAGTTTCCCCCACGCCCTTGCCCACCCGCCATTCCTTTCGCTGCCCTTGCACTGCCCAGGGGCGTGTGGCCTCTACACCAGAGTGGCCATTGTATCACAGAGCTGCGTGGGGCTGGAGACCCTAGAATCATTTTCTTGTGACCCACTGGCCACAGGGGAGTTGTCATGGTTGACTACGCCCCGCCAATGCTTGTATCGCTGTATTTCACCATATTTACAATTCACCTCTTAGAACAACTCTGTGAAGTGCAGGTCCAACTGTTATTAGCCTGTTACAAGTGAAGAAACTAAGGTTTCACCTTCGTACCACCATCAGGTACCACGTCCCCAGTCATTCAGCCAGTAAGTGGCAGGGCTGGGATTAGACCTGGTCTGTCCAGGTCCAGAGACCACCACTTGAACCCCTAGTGTCCTGCCTCATATAGTGATGCTGGCTGGACTCACAGAGCCAGTCGGCACCCCAGACTCCTGCTGAAGTGCCCTGTCCCTAACGCCCTTCTTACAGGGGAAGCCAGACCTTGGGAACCTTTGTCCAGAGTGGGTTAGTTGGTTGTTTATTTAGGACAGGTTTTCGAAGACCGGCGTTATGTATACTAGCTACAGAAGGTGCACGTCCGCTCTCCCCGTCAGACCCTGAACTATAGGTTTCTCCGTGCAAGGGGGGTAGTTTTGGGGTTTGTGTATCAGAGCCCGTGGATGGGGCCACCTCTGGCATCTTCGGGCCTGCTGGCATCGCTGTTGCTGCTCTCTACTGAAGCATAATGGAATTGCCTGTGTTCCACCCAAGGGGTCACGTTGGCCGACCTACTAAAGGAGGATAAGAAGAAAAGGAGGTTTTGCGGCTTTCGCCAACACAGGGCTAAAGATCACGGTAAAATGCTGAGATTGAACTTTCTCTTTGGGAGACTCTTCTCCCCAGACTTCTGATGCCTTTTCCTTACACACGGGCATGGTGTGAGGTGCATGTGCTGTGTGCTGTGTTTGTAAGATGCCTATGTTTTCATTTGATTTCTTTGAAACTTGGCCGTGTTGTTTTCCTCTTGTCTTTCCCCCAGATGTGTGACTTAGCCAACATAGCACTGCAGTTTCCTCTGTTTGAACTGTACCTTTTAAAGAAGCAGCTGAACCAACTCAGAAAATTTATTTAATTCCGCACGAATATTCTTAGACTGGAAGACAGACTTTTTAAACACTTTCCCCCAAATGATGCTTTTTAATCTAAACTGTTTGGAAATTCCAATGGTGTTATTTGATTGATTTTTTTCTTTTCCAGGTTACATGTTTCACATGGCCTCTGGGTCTTCCAATCTCTGGCTGGTTTGCCCAGGACCAGGCTAAAGCTAGTAGTGTCAGTTTCGAGAATGAAGTTAAAAGCAGACTTCTAGGATGCTACGATTTGGGGGCCCTTGCCTTTACAAGTGGGAATGGGGAAAGGGCTTATGTAGGAAACAGCTGAGTATCTATCTGTGCTCTAGACTAATGCTTAACATAGCCCCTCATCAGAAGCCCTGGGGTTGGCGTCAGGACCATCCCCATGCAGGGCAGTTATGCAAACAACTGGTGTCCTGCCCTGCCTGCCCGAGCCACCCCTGTGGTCCCACAGCAGCACAAGGCTTTGCCTGTGCACTCCTGGTTAGTGTCACCGAGGTCAGCCCTGGCCAGACGACTTTGGAGGAGTCTGTGTGAGAAGATTCAGACTTAGGGACACAAAGCCAGCCGCCAGGAGAGCAGAGGGTTCACGTTGCCCTGTTTGCTGAAGCGTGGTCTCAGCCACTCGTGGGAATGCTGAGCGCAGCGGTGATGGGAACTGGACTTGAACAAGTCCTGGATGGGCCGAATGAAGGTTGTATTAGATTCCTACTCTCTTCAGAAGGCCCGGAAGTGGGAAGGGACACTGAGTGTGAGATGTGAGCCCTTCGTCACTCTGAGAGCACGTGGTGGCCCTGAGAGGAGGAACTTGCCTGGGATTGGGAGCAGGTCTGGGGGCAGAGACAGAGCTGACTCTCGCAGCTTTAGTGCCCGCAGAGGTTCGTGAAGAAGCTTGGTGCGGCTCTGAAGGCCTCCGCAGGAAAAGTGGGCTTCAGCTAAGCAGGAAATACTGTGGTGGCCACGAGAAATAAGTTTTCAAAGACTGACGCCTACCAGCTCCGGTGGGTCATCACGAGCAGATGAGTGGTTCCCGTCCTAGGGGAGCAGAGACCCCTCCTTGGGCACATAGATGCCCACCGTCCTTAGCGGGGGCTTGGGCCTCGTGGCTTTTCAAGGATTCTTGAGGCTTCTGGGTGAGCCTTGAGGTCTGCAGGAAGAGGAAGCAGCCTAATGTTTTCAGGAAACTTTCTGTATTTTGTTGGGGTCGGGGGGTCTTTTATTGACTGAGCTACCTAGGAACCCTAAAGAAGGCCCCTGACATTACTGGTGGTGCTAGTGCGGTTGGAGCCCTTGTCGGGATGCTGTGTTCCCCATGTCACTGGTCATACAGAAATAGTTACTATCAGGGCATGATTCTTGCTTTAGACACAGAAACCTTGGTCTGGCCTTGACCCACATTCTCCAACACGAGTCTGGCTTCTTTACAGCAACGAGAGTCCGTTACCCTGTGACGGCTGAGCGTGTTACCACTAGCAAGCACAGGCAGATTCCTCCAGGGGATGTCGTGGCACTGCCCGTGCTTGTCATGAAAATAAGATAAAAACACGAGATCTTGCCTTTGGAGCCCCTGTCCCCAAGGAAGGCAGCCATGATCCTGCCACTGCTCAGCTGTCTAACCTCACCACCACCCCCTGCCTTTGAAAGGAAAGAGTGAGAAGCTTTAGGCTGCTGGGGTGTGGAGGGAAGTGCTAGAAGAGACCCGTGAGAGTGCAAGAAAGCCTGTCCCGTGGAGAACAGGGGAGCGAGGGTCCTAGAGGCCCAGGACATGTGTGAGCGAGGCTGTCCCAAGAGGAGGCTGGCGAGCTCCAGGCTCACTTGGCAAGGGTCCCCGTGGTTCCTGGCCCCGTGGCTGGCAGAGGTCTCTCGGGGGCTGCTCCCTCCTGTGCTGTTCCACTCTCCAGGGCGCTCTGCCCGGAGGTGACTTGGACCCAGTTCTCATGGGCCAACTGCTGGCCTCCTGGCCACCCTCCTGAGGGGTGGGCAGCAGCTTCCCAGTACTGCTCGTGTCTTGCTCTCCTTGCTGAGCTGTGGGGGAATGCAAGGGAAACCCCCTTGCTGCTGGGAGTGAAATCAGACAGCCTGTGGGTGTTTCCTCTTTACAGCAGTTCTGTCAGGTCAGAGGTAAATTGGTCTTAGAGGTGCAGTTGCCCAACAGCTCATTTATAGATTCGGTAACTAAGCCCCGGGAGGAAAGGGGACTTGTCCCCGTACCACCGATGGCAGAGACCGAGCTTCTCTGACATCTGTCCTAGAGGCTTTGGGCTTGGTAGCCTCCGTCGCTCAAGGAAGTTAGTCTGAGATTTTGCTGTGCCTGTTAGTAGTGAACATAATTTGGGGGCTGCCTATTTGGACCCACACAGAGGCTCATTCAGACCCCTGAGCGTGCGTACCCATGCACGTGTGCATGCGTGTACTTGTGTGTTGACTTCCCTCTGAATTCACAAACCAGGCAGATATAGTTGAGAATTACGTCGTCCTTCAGAGAGAAGGTAGATAGAGGAATGTTGACACGTTGGTGAGGATGGTGTTGTGCTAGCCTGAGAAACAGCGTGTTTCCCTGGTTTATTTTGTGTGGCATTACCCATGATGGCGTCCAGGCCCTACAATTAGACCCTAAAGAGAAATAGTGTGACCCGCTATCCACAGAGAGTGCTCCTAGCGGGGGCCGAGCCCAGGCTGCCTGGGTGGCCCTGGCAACTCTCACTTGCAGTCCAGGGTGTGCTGGGCTCCTGGCTGGCTGGCACCATCCCCTCGCCGACAGCAGCACCTCTGGGCCCCTTCTCAGCGCGCACACACTCAAAGCCTGAGGGTCTGCCCTGGAGCTCTCCCCAGAGATCCCAGTACCTGGAATCAACTGCAAAGCATAGGCCCTGAGCTACCCCAGATTTTCCGCAGGCAGATTGCAGGGCAAGTCAGCATCCTGGCACAGGCGACAGGCTTGTTCTAGTGCCTGGTTTCAGCTGGAGTCATTGAAAAGTGTTTTCAAATTCATGTTTTAAAAATGAAAACTTCCTCAACAAAGCTCTAAAGTTTCCTGAAACGTGTAAAGGAAAAGGACTAATAGCCTCTCTGCATGCAGATGGCCCCGGCTTCTTCTGCAGGAGGATCTGGTGCCTGTAGGTCTGAGGGGGTCTCTCTGTTGCAGCCCTAATTAGGCCTAGCCGCTGGTCAGCAGTGAATGCTGACTCCCTGCTCAAGGCGACAGAGAGGTCACCCTGAATGGGGCAGATCTGATGCTGCGGCAGCCGGTTAGGGAGAGGGGCACATGTTCTGGTAATTCGTCCTTGGGTTTACTTACTTGGGCTTTTATAATTCTTTCTGTTTGCATTTTTATGAAGTCCCAGTAGTCCCCGTGCCACCTGCATTTTTGTACTCCCCACATTTGCTGGGCTGATCTCCTGGAAGTGGTCTGGCTAATTAGGACCAGACAGCAAGGCTGGTGGGTAACACGCTTGCTTGGTTTTTGGAACTTTTTGATTTATGGAGTTTTAAGTATATGCCCATACACATACCAACATGTACCAATACTGAAACATACACCAGTGTATTTAAGGATGCACCAGAGCCACACGGGTGGTGTGGCACGGTGGCAGGGACTCAGGAGAGCTTTCTCCTCACACATCTGAGCTGCATGTCCCAAGGCAAGTGGGTCAGTTCTCTCATCTGTGAAATCACAGCGTTTGTTCATGTCATCTCAGAAGCCCCTTCCAGTTCTAACAGTCTGTGATTCTCCTGTCTTGATTTTTTAAAACGTAGATGGGATCCTATTGGGGCTAAGTGAAGTGAAATCCATAGCAATTTATGAGCATTAAAAAAATGAATGCCTGGTGCAAGTGAAGGGTGAAATGTTTTAATGTACAAACAGGCTCCTTGGTTATGCCCACTGGGCCCTGTGTCTTCTATATGTCTGGAAAAGGAAACACTCCTTTGGCTGCAGGGAGAGGCTGGAGTGGACGGGAAGGGTGCCAGGGCCCCGGCCAGAGCCTGGCTCCTCGGCCTGGGGGGAGGGACTGGATCCAGATCCATTTCCAGGACCAAATGAGGTCACCACGTTCTGGAGTGGTCACTGCTCTCTTCCCCCAGCTGCCCCTTCTTCTCCTCCTCGTGAGCCCTAGGGACGTGATTCTGGAACAGATTTATTTATTAGGGACCTATGGCTTTGTAGGTGTCAGTGATGCCAGAAAAGTTGCTGTCCATACAACAGGCTAAATGAGAAATAACTCAGTTTAAGACAGAAAAGATACAAACCACGGGTGTTGGCCGAGGCTGGTTCAGAAGTGCAGAAGGCTGTTCAAAAGAGAATCCTCTGTGCAGTAGTAGAAGTGGGCAGGGCGAAGTGACACTGGATTTGGACCAACTAGGGAGTGTCGCCTTGCTTCCAGGGAGCTCCAGGAAAGCTTTTCTGAGATGATGGATTCATCATTTATGGGCCTCACTGATGGCCCAACACTGCAGACCCACTCTGTATCTCACCTCTTACAGTTCTGCCAACAGCCCTGTGAGGTTAAGTACTCCCCAGTTTACAGATGAGAAAATGAAGCCTTGGAGATGTTCGGTCACAAGTGTGGGGTTAAACTTAGACCTGGCCAACCTGAGAGCCCGCCTTAACCACTGTCCCATCCCACCTGAAGGATGGAGCCCGCCTGGCAAGCAGGAGGATTCTCTCCACCAGTGCAGCCTCAGTTTCTGCTTGGGGAGTTCGGTTTTATTTCATATCTCCCCACCCCCACCCCTAGTCCAGGGAGCAGCTTGTACATTTCATTCACTAGTAGTTGGCCTAGAGCCAGAAATGCAAAATGATGTCCCTCCCCGCCCCCTGCCCCCCTTCCCATAGGCAGGGTGGTGTAATTTATCTGTTTGGATCGGATCATTTGAGAAACAAGCTTTAGCAGTGAAATGCAGCAACTCTATTGATGTCATCATGGGAGTAAAAAGCCACAAAGCTTTCGCCCGTTCAGGAGAAGTTTGCTGTTTCGGAAATAGTGACTGAAGTTACGGTATGATTAACAGTGGTTAGTATTAGAACCATGAAGTGGCAAACTGTTAGAGATGGAAGTGACCCTCAGGAGTCTAGAGGTAGCGTCCCCACTTCACAGGCAGGACACTGAAGCCTGAAGAGAGGCGGGACTGCCCAGGGCAGAGCCAGGACCTAACTGAGGCCGAGGGCCCTCACCCACCCGCCCCACCCCCGCCCCATGCTGCTCTCAACTTCTGTCCTCTCAGTGGTGGCACTAAGCACCAAGAAAAGCATTCCACAAAGACGACTCATGCTCACGTTTGTAAGGGTCTCCCACCATGCTTTTCTTTGTGCGGTTCCTGAAGATAAGGGTGACCTGTAGGAGGAACCTCTGACAGTGAACTTGGCTGACTCAGGATTTTTTGCTCTTTCTGCTGAAGTCAGAGCATGGAACAGTAATGGAGGAGTGAATTGCATGAGCAGCCTCCTGTGTGTGTGTGTTTCTATCTCTCCATGGAGCTTTTTGTTAAAGGTTTTCCTGTGACTGGATTGTGGGCTTTTTTTTTCTTGCGGGCGGGCGGTGTTTTTGTCTGTTTTTTGCATGGAATGGTGAAGGAGTGAATCAAAGTTTGTAGCTGGTTTCTTTCGACCTAACTAAGGAAGAAAAAGGTTATTCTGTGAGAATACCAGCTGTGTTATATGGGTCTGTAATGATCATTTTGTCTTCACTTTTGAAACCTTTGCCTAAATGTGCCTGGAGGTAGCTATTGAGCCCCACCCCTCGCAAGCAGGCTCAATTCCCTGGGTGCTCACAGAAGGGAAGGGGTCTTCTTCGGTGCGTCAGAAAAGATGTTTCTCAGCTCTCTGGGCCCTTCGAGTCAGGTCTGCGTCCATCCTTGCCATTCACACCCTGTCTTCCCGCTGAGCAGGGTCCGCAGGCGTGCACTGCACAGACAGAGCTCGCTGGTCCCGCACCTTCACCCTGCGTGCCTGAGCTGGTCTCAGACTCCGCCCCACAGCACTCCAGGCACCACTGCCGGGTTTTACAGCTGAAACCAAGGCGTCCTTCCTAAGAGGAACCATATGGGCAGAGCTTGCAGGGGGAAAGGGTTTCCTGTTGGCACCGTTAGGTCTATAAAAACCATAAGGTCACTGCAGTTCAAAGTTATGCATCAAGGAATAGAAGAAGTGCATGGGTTCGGGTGATTCTCCTGTGTTTCAACCTTTGACCACCTCTCCTAACCCCAGAGCAGAATTAGTCGTTACCGCACTTGCTCAGACCCCTGCGGTAGCTCTTGTCACAGTAGATTGAAGTCCACCGGGGGGCTGCCTCTCCCACGGGCCCTCCAGGGCAGGTGCAGAGCCCAGTCCCTCTCTGCGTCCCGCATCTCCTTTGCTGCCTGGTCTCCAGCACACGTCCGTGATGTTTCTAGGGTTGAATCAAGTGGAGGAGAAAAAACACCCGTGTGCCAGATGGTGGCTCTGGGTGGGTCCCAGGGCCACCTGACACTAGCAGGTGCATTTCAACATTTCTTCCACTTCTGCTCAGGATCGTGCTATGGGGGAGGGAGATGTGCCCAGAGACCCTGGTAGCACTGGGACCACAGGCAGCTTTGCCTTCTGGTCGCTGGTTGAGAGAAAACCTTCTTCTCCCCATAAGGCTACTTCTTGGTGCTCTAGTGCCGGTGTCTTTGGTCGGCACCTTCTGCATCTTGGCTTCACAAGCTGGGCAGAAGAACATCAGATAGATTAACGGAAAATGAGTCAAATTCTTAATTTTTTAGAGAGATTTTATGCTTGGTACCTTCATGCACTCCTCCCTCTATAATACCTCCTCTCCTTCAGTATATTTAAAATAAGAATTTGTGAAATATTAGGTTTGTTTACAGATTTTCTAGACTACTTCTTGTTGGGACAAGAAAAGATGTAGCTGTAACTGAGATGTTTTGATGGCCTCTCAGCACAAACCTGGAAATCAGAAGAATAAGCTGGCGCCAGGCACAGCGGCAGGATTCAGTTTGGTCCCCAGGCTTCTTCTCTTGGGAAGTTGGATGGACAGGATCTCTTCCTGTCGGGGGACTTTGTGGGAAGTCCTCGGCAGATCACGGAAATGAGGGCTCCCCGCTGTGGAGGCGCCTGGCTTCTTGGCATTTCCTTTTGCCAGTCAAACCCCTGAGGACCCTTCATCACCCTCCTCGCCCTCTTGCCAGATTCCCCAAGGGTCGGCCTGGAGGCAGAGATCACATCTGTCCCGTCCCCGGGCGCACAGTGCATCCGTGGGACCACTTAAAGCGTTTCTTCTCCCCACAGCCAGCATGCCCACCAGTGAGACGGAGTCTGTGAACACGGAGAACGTGAGTGGGGAAGGCGAGAACCAAGGCTGCTGTGGGAGCCTCTGGTGAGTGGGGTGGGAGGGGGGGTGCCCTGAACTCTCAGCTCCTCCTGGCTTCTTAGAGAAGCAGATATGAGGAAGACACCCAGATTTCAGGGGAGCCCTGGAGCCATGGCCTCAGGTGCAAGAGGGGTGGGGCGGGCTCACCCTGGACCCCTTGGTCCTTCCCCTAGCCCAGATGCCCCAGACCCCCAGCATTTCCCCTGCCTCTTCCCGCAGAGCGGTCTGTCCCACTGGGGTGGAGCCTGCCGCGGGCTGAGCCCGGTAACCCAGCAATTCCCCTGTGTCTACTAGGTGCTGGTGGAGAAGAAGAGGCACCACCAAGGCCGGGCCCTCTGGGTGTCGGCGGTGGGGGTAAAAGGCCTGATTCTCTGAGCCTGGTGCTGGCGTCAGTGCTTTGAAGGGCTTGTATGGCAGAATAGAATGTGCTACGTGTTTAAGTTTCCTTCACTCACGGGGTCTCCCCACCTCACGTATAGTGGCTGGATAACAAGACCCTGCCCTCCTCGGCTCACGCACTTTGTCTGGAGCCCTGCACCACCCTCTCCTAGCCGTGGAGGATGCCGTCACTTTAACACCCACTGGCTTTTTTTGAGCTGGGCTGCAGCAGCGGGTGCACCAGCAGCGTGCAGTGTGCAGAGCATCGCCTGCTTTGGGGGAGGCCCGCGCGGTTTTGTCTGCTTTCTGCTGGTGTCCTTTGGGTCTTATGTCTGTTGAGTACAGGCGTCATTTTTAAGAGAATCTGATCTCCTTGGCAGAGGTTCATAAAAATGATGTGTTCGGAGCAGGAAACTCAACCGTTTATGGAGTAGATTTGCCTCCTCTCTCTTGCTCTGCCCTCCTACGATAGCATGAAGTAGGCGGGGAACGGGTCTGCCTTGCCACTTTACAGATGCGCACACTGAAGCTCCAGCAGGTGCGCTGCTTGCCCAAGCTCCCGCAGTGAGTGACGAGCAGAGCTAGGACTCCGAGCCCAGGGCTCCTTTTGCTGTAGTAGCAGCAGCATGTGCTGCTGTTGAGATGCGAGGCTGAGCTGTGGGCAGGAGAGGGCCTGCTGGCTGCAGTGTGAGGAGTTTGGGTGAGGGGAGAAGAACCCCTGGCATCACCACCTGTGCCAGGGCTGCTCAGGCAGCTAAGAGTCTTCTCTTGCTTGGCCCCCTCCTCGGCGCTCACCCCAGCTGGCCCGCTGCGGGAGCCGGGGGTGCTGGATCCAGGCTTCCGTGCATGGCTTTTATGATATCTCTGCTGAAATGTGGGGGGAGCGTAGCCTCAAGACTTCCTAACAGGAATCATATTCTTTTTTGTCTTTCTTTCAGTCAAGCCATCTCAAAGTCCAAGCTCAGGTCAGTATCTTCTTTCTGTACTTAAGCCTGTGTGGGTTTTTTATGTGCAGACTTCCGAATTTTACATAGAGTTGCTCTAGACTTGGTGTATCACTCTGTGGGCACTAACATTCATGTAGAAGATCAATCTGCCCAGTAAACAGTAAGTACCTGCCTCGGAGAACAGTGTAGTAGGTGCCAAAGATCTCTCCCTCCAAAACGGACAGACCAATAAGATGCAGCAATGAGCAACGTTGTGCCTACTCATCAACCCTTTACATCCCCTCCCAGCGTCCTTTGTCTAAGAGAGATACTTCCTGTCCCTTCTCTGCTTAAAGCTTTTCCATGGAAGGAAGTTCAGGAGGTCTTCTGAGTTGCTCGTAATGTTCTCTTTCTTGCTCTGGGTGCAGGTTACACAGTCTGTTGGTAAAAACTCATTGAACTGTATACCAATGGTTTGATACTTTTCCATATAAGTATTATTTTTCAGTTAGAAATAGTGTTTTACCACTATATACAAAACTTAACTTGAAATGGAATAGAACTACATGTAAAACTTAAAACTGTAAATATTCTAGGGCTTCCCTGGTGGTGCAGTGGTTGAGAGTCTGCCTGCCGATGCAGGGGACACGGGTTCGTGCCCCGGTCCAGGAAGATCCCACATGCCGCAGAGCGGCTGGGCTTGTGAGCCATGGCCGCTGAGCCTGCGCGTCCGGAGCCTGTGCTCCGCAACAGGAGAGGCCACAACAGTGAGAGGCCCGCGTACCGCAAAAAACAAACAAACAAACAAAAAACTGTAAATATTCTAGAAGAAAACATAGGAGAAAATCTTAGTGACCCTGGCTTAGGCAAAAGTTTCTCGGGTACAACACCCAAAGCACTGGCCGTAACAGGAAAAACTGATAAATTGGACTTCATCAAAATTAAAACTACTGCTCTTTGAAAGAAAAAGATCAGCTGTAGACTGGAAGAGAAAATATTTGCAAAACATAATTGATAAAGGACTAGTACCCAATATATATAAAGAATAATGTCAGTAATAGGAAAACAACCCAATAAAAAGCAGACAATAGATTTTTAATAGGCATGTAGCCAAAGAAGAGATAGAGATGGCAAATAAGCACATGAAATGACCATTGGTCATTAGGAAAATGAGAATTAAAATCACAGTGAGATACCATGACACATCTATAGAATGGATCAAATTGAAAAATCTGGCAATCCCACGTTTGACAGGGATGCAGATCAATGAAAATTCTTATCATTGCTCCATGTCACATGACACAGCCATTTTAAAAGCAAGTTGGCGGTTTCTGATAAAGTCAAACGTATATTTACCATATGACCCAGCAACCCCACTTCTAAGGTGTTTATATAAGAGAAGTGAAGATAGGTATCTACACAGGAAAAATTTTTTCATGAATGTTTATATTCATAAGCATTATATGTGTATAATTTATAAATATAACATTTACATGTTTATTTAAAATTGCCAAACTCTGTAAATAACTCACATGTCCATCAAATGGTAAAGGGCAGACACATTATAATTCATCCCTATGATGGACTAAAACTCAGCAACAAGAAAGGAAAGAACTACTGAGAGGGCTTCCCTGGTGGCGCAGTGGTTGAGAGTCCGCCTGCCGATGCAGGGGACACGGGTTCGTGCCCCGGTCCGGGAAGATCCCACATGCCGCGGAGTGGCTGGGCCCGTGAGCCACGGCCGCTGAGCCTGCGCGTCCGGAGCCTGTGCTCCGCAACGGGAGAGGCCACAACGGTGAGAGGCCCGCGTACCGCAAAAAATAAATAAATAAATAACTACTGAGAGATCAACAACACAAATGAATCACAAATGAATTTTTACTAAGTGAAGGAAGCCAGTCTTAAAAAGCTGTATTTTGTATGATTCTGTTCATAGGATTCCGGATGATGCAAAATAATAGAGAAAGAGAACGAATCAGTGGTTTCTGGGGCTGGGGTGAGCAGAGTGGATTAACTGCAAAGTGTCATGAAGGAATTTTACTGAGTGATGGCAATATTCTACATCTGGATTGTGGTTACAAACTGTAGAACTAAATAGAGTAAATTTTACCATACGTGAATTAGATCTCAGTAAACCTGACTTAAAAAAAAGGGACTTCCCTGGCGGTCCAGCAGTTAAGACTCCGCACTCCCAATGCAGGGGACACAGGTTCAATCCCTGGTCAGGGAACTAAGATCCCACATGCTGTGGGGCGCGGCCAAAAAAAAAAAAAGAAAGAAAAAAAATTAAAAGCCCTTTCATGGACTTCGTGTTGCCAGAGGGCATTTAAATTCCTTCATAATTTGGCCCCCAGCTCACCAAAACATGGTCTCATGTTTTGACACCCTTCCCAGACTCTGCACTTTGTTATTCTGGACTGCTTTCAAGCCATCAAGTGTACCACACACTCCCGTTCTTCCCATCCAAGTCTCTTTGGGGGAGCTGAGTGGAGTGCCCTGCCCTCTCCCCCCGGCTAACTCTTGCTCAGCTATCGAGAGCCAGCCCAGACCTCAGCTTTTTGAAGAAGCCTTCCCCGACTCTTCCAAAGATCCCTTGCAGCTCCCTTCTCTTTGCTCCTGTACCCAGTACCCTGGGTGTAACACTTGGTGTGGATTTATAATTACCTGCCACAGCCCGGTATACTGTTCAAGGACAGGGGCCATGGACCATGCCTTCACCTCCACGTGCCTAGTGCCGGGTTTGTGGGGATGAGACAGTCCCCGAGATTTGGGAGACATCTGTGACTTGTCACTGCAGCGTGAATAGACCCACCAAGGCTGGATCTTGTTCAGGCCGCCTTGCTTATGTGTACTGAATTATGCATCACAGGAGAAACCCAGTCTTGTGGGGACAGTTTTTAGTGTCCTCAGTGGACTTCTTCTATGCTGGTTATCATATTTCCAGCTGCCATTACCATCAGAAACCACATAGCAAGAGCAGTAACCAGATGCACTTTGCTTGTTCCAGGTCTTGCCAAAGAGCTGGCACAACTCTTTCTTTGGCCCCTGGGTTACAGTGTTCTTAGCAGATCGGTGCAGCTGAGTCGGCCAGGGCTACAGCCCTGGACACAGCCTGGAGATTCTTCTGACTCAAGCACCTAAAGGAAGCGCCCACCACCCCCCATCGTTGAGCACAGGCTAGACAGAGCTGACACTGCCACTCGGCCTGCCCTTCCCTGGGACCCCCTTCACCAAGCCATCCTGTGGCAGGGAACGTTTCCTATAGGGAGACGGGCTAAGGGAAAGAATACTTTCTCTAATTACGTACTGCAGCTGCGAATTGGTAGAGGACACGCTACTTGTCTTTTTGGCTCAGCTCATTCTATTTGTATGGAAACATGATTCAATATTAGCTCTTCTCCTGAAGGTGTATTTTGAGCATCCCTAGTTAGAAAGGGCACCTGATGACTCAGGAGTACTCAACGTCGACAGCTCTCTCCGGCTCCAGAGGAACCTCCAGATTTAAGAAAGGACTGAAAGTTTCCCTAAAAGGAAAACTCGGGTTTGGGAGCACTTCGCTGCCTGGTAAATTCCACATGATGACTGAGGTGCTGCGAGAGATGTGTATGATAAGCTGGTCTCTCTGCCCTGAGAGCTCGGACAGATCCACGTGCCTCGAGGTGGGCATGTGAACTGCATATGTGTACGAACTCATGATTCTGTGAGTATCTAGATTTCCTAATGGTTTGAGGACTGCATATGACAGATTATGGGGTTATCTAAAGCCATAGGAAGGAAACTGATAGCATGATCAAGTCAAGACTGTGCTTTTAAAAGTTGCATTTTAAAACCAAAGTAATTTGTCTTACGAGGTCTGGTCATTTCTATGCCATTTGTTCTCATCTTTCCTCCCTGCACCCTGACCCCAGCTGGGACCTCCAGAGTGCAGTTACTCCTCAGTGATGTTGATCAGGTGCTGCATCTGTCATCCAGGGAGTGACGTTTGCTTCTCTTTCAGCCGACGCTGGCGCCGCTGGAACCGCTTCAGTCGCAGAAGGTGTAGGGCTGCCGTGAAGTCTGTCACGTTTTACTGGCTGGTTATTGTCCTGGTGTTTCTCAACACCTTAACCATTTCCTCTGAGCACTACAACCAGCCTGACTGGTTGACACAGATTCAAGGTATAAGCAGAAGCCGTTCTCTTTCTGTTCCGAATAGGGGATCCCTGAGGCTGTCTGACTGCAGTCTAGTCTTTTCTGATGGACATAGGGTAGCATCCAGGACCATTTCCAGTGAGCAGTAGCTTGGAAGGCGGCAGAACCAAGCACAGGGCGCACCTGGAGAGGGGGTGCGGTCTGTGCCATGTGGTGCGTGAAGCACCTCGAAGCTGATGACTCCAGAGCAGCTCGTTGTCTTAACCCTGTGACAACCTGGGCTCAAGGAATCAGGCAGCTGGAAGGGACCTCATCATCCCTTCTCCCCGTCTCCACTGGAAGCTTTATTTTCCTCTGTAGTTTTCTTGGCAAGCGGTGGCTGTTCACCTACCTCGAATGCCCCAGCAGGGTGGTACGGGAGCTCATCCCATTCTGAGTTCGACAGTTATGAGCCATTGTGAAGCCCTGCCTGACATCAACTCAAATCTGTTTCTGTCTGACTCTCCAGCCTGCTGGGTGGCATTTCCTGAAGTGACCCTGATAGGCAACTGCTTCTTAGATCATGGCGCTGTAAGGAAGATCCGACAGATTTTTTTTTGTTACTGATTGAAACAAACAAACAAAAACCACGTGATGACCTCAATGCAGAATTGTAGGCTTTTAGGCCTCGAAAGTAGCAGAGATTATGTGGTAAACTGCCCCTCCCCACTTTACAGTCAGTGAAACTGAGGCCCAGAGAAACCGAGGAACTTCTCCAAGGGGCACACGTCTGGGTAGTAGCCAGAAGTAGGACCAGAGCCTGACAGACGAGCAGACCATAAGCGTTCTTGCTGCATTTCTGTAACTGGGGCAAGAGCAAAGACAAGGGCAGAGGTTCTTGGGGCACTTCTGGCAGTGGCTGGTGAGAGGGAGGCGGGGAGGGAGAGGTCAGAGCCACTCCCATGATGAGATCCCGAGGACATGTGCCCCTTTGTCTTTCTAGATATCGCTAACAAAGTCCTCCTGGCTCTGTTCACCTGCGAGATGCTTGTAAAGATGTACAGCTTGGGTCTGCAGGCATATTTCGTCTCTCTTTTCAATCGGTTTGATTGCTTCGTGGTGTGTGGAGGAATCACGGAAACGATCTTGGTGGAACTGGAAATCATGTCTCCTCTGGGCATCTCTGTGTTTCGCTGTGTGCGGCTCCTGAGAATTTTCAAAGTGACCAGGTGAGGACGTGCACATCTCACTGCAGGTGTTTTCTGAACGTGGGTGGTGGTCAGCCCTGTCGCCGCCTGGGGGACCTTCTGCTCCATCCCAGGTGGCGCTCTGGGCTCACCCGCTTGTCTTGACTTGCAGGCACTGGACCTCCCTGAGCAACTTGGTGGCATCCTTGTTAAACTCCATGAAGTCCATCGCTTCGCTGCTGCTGCTGCTTTTTCTCTTCATCATCATCTTTTCCTTGCTGGGGATGCAGCTGTTCGGCGGCAAGTTTAATTTTGACGAAACTCAAACCAAGCGGAGCACCTTCGATAATTTCCCTCAAGCGCTTCTAACGGTGTTCCAGGTGGGTCCCCCGCCATCCTTTCCCTGGGCTGCACCTTAGGGCGTGCCTTCTCATCTGTCCACGAATCAATAAGACAAAACACTCCATTGTTATTGCATTAGTAACCTCTGCCCTAATAACACTCTGATTAATTTTGTGCCATTTAAGTCATTTGTTTTGCATCTCACTCCCGACCTGTGTGCTGTGATTTCACGTTTTTGTGAGACCACTAGTTGTATTCCGAAATAATCAGCCAAAAATTTGTGTTTGATTGTATGAGGTTTCTGAGGTTCCTGTGACATAGGCTCTAAAATCCTCTTCTTGTCCTTTGCTAATTTTTGGCGGCAGGCAAGTTTTGTAATCCTGGTTATAATGGATTTATGCAGAGAAGTGACTTCTAAAGCCCTCGTGCCTTGGTGTATAGTCAGAGGAATCAGGGTGATTAAAGAGTTGTGACAGCTTTCTGGCCCTTTGTTGTCCTCCCTCGTGTGATGTAATGAGGACACACAGACTCAGGATGTCTCTGCTGTTGGGGCCTTTGCAGGCATCGGGCTGAGAAGGGAGCAGCAGTGTCAGAGGTTCACAGGTGGCCCTGCACGCAGAGGCCCAGCCTCTCCACCCCAGCTGGCTGTAAGCTGAGGTGTCCCAAACCCCCACCTTGTGTATTGTGAGCTGAAGCCCTTCCTTAGAGCCTGGCAGGTAGATTTAAAAGACCCATCTGGGGCTTCCCTGGTGGCGCAGTGGTTGAGAGTCCGCCTGCCGATGTGGGGGACGTGGGTTTGTGCCCCGGTCCGGGAGGATCCCACATGCCACGGAGCGGCTGGGCCCGTGAGCCATGGCCGCTGAGCCTGCGTGTCCGGAGCCTGTGCTCCGCAACGGGAGAGGCCACAGCAGTGACAGGCCCGCGTACCGCAAAAAAAAAAAAAAAAAAAAAAAAAAAGACCCATCTGCCTGGGAATTCCCTGGCTGTCCAGTGGTTAGGACTCCGTGCTTCCACTGCAGGGAACGTGGGTTCCATCCCTGGCCGGGAAACTAAGATCCCACAAGCCACGCAGCGCCCTTGTTGCCCTCATCTGTCCTTGTTGCTTTTCACATGCGATGCCAGCAGCGAGTCCTGCGGGAGACGGGGGAAGGCCTGGCGGGAGGGGCAGTGGACACGGACGTCCCACGGTGGTTCCTCCAGTGCTCAGCTCTGTGACCTTGGAAAGTCACTATTTTCTGAAAAATGAGAGCCTAGGGAATGATCTCTAAGGTTCTTTCCTACTTGGATGTTTCGAAGTGAATGGAATTACTGTCACTGTTCTAGGCCTGGCCTATAGCAATAAAGTATAATATAACTCAGTTTTAATTTTTGGCCACTGATGAGTCTTTTTTTTTTTTTTTTGGTACTTTCAGAGAAACCTGCATGGTGGCAGTGGTTTTTGTAGTACGTGTGCACGGCACAAAATTCAAATGTTAAAAAAGCATATAAAGTGACACGTCTCCCTCCCAGCCAGCCACCGACTTCCCGTTGTCGGAGGCAACCACCGTTAAGCAGATTCTTCGGTGCTCTCCCAGTGTACTTTCTCAGATGTAAATAAACATAGCTACCTGCCTATCCACCTACAGATGGTAGCTCATCCTACATGCTTTTTTTCATCTTTCCTTTTAACAACTAACGTGTCCTTAAGAACCTTCTTTACTGGTCCATAAAAAGCTGCCGCCTCCTTCTCGATGCTGCTCTGTTCTGTGGTGTGGGTGTGCCGGAGTTCACGGGTCCAGTCCCCTGCTGATGCATATTCCACTGCGTCTCGTGTTGGCTGAGTGGATGACCTTGAAGATACACCATGGGGCACGTGTGTGACAGTAGGTCTGTAGGATAAATTCCCCCAAGTGGAATTGCTGGTTTAAAGGGTGTGTGTCCATTTTTAACTTTGACGCCCTTGCCCAAGTATTGTCTTCAAGGCTGTGGTAGTTCATCCTCCGGCGATGGGGTGTGGGGACCGCCCATTGCCTAACTCCCTTTCACCATAGTGAGTGTTCAGACGTTTTGATTACTGCCCGTCTGGTAGATGGAAATGGTATCTCATTGTAGTTTTAATTGATATTACTGTTGTCAGGAGTGACGTTGAATGTCTTCTCAGGTGGGCAGGAGCCAGTTATAGTTCCTTTTCTGTGAATTGCTTCGCCTTGTCAAACCATTTGCCAAATTTCTATTTGGTTGTACGGCCCGTTTTCTCTGGGTAGGTATATACGTGTTTAAATGCACAAAGGTCCTGGAGAGACACACCGACAGCATGCTCCTGGGGAGCGGGCCGAATGGGCTGGGGTGTCGTCAAAGGGTACACAAGCCTTACATGGAATGCTATTTTATTTTCAGCAGAAGAGTTAACTCATGTATTTATGTGATTAAGCATGACACTTAAAAAACTATAGGATAACAGATGCGTTTGTTCAGTGCAAACTGAACTGTGCAAGGCAGGTACACCAGACACGGGCAGCCCCCAGGAGCTCTGGGAGAACCGTGGGAACTGTGAGTCCACCTGCCCGCTGATCCCAGTTTTGGCTTCTTAGATTCTGACAGGTGAAGACTGGAACGCTGTGATGTATGATGGCATTATGGCATACGGGGGCCCGTCGTCTTCGGGAATGATCGTCTGCATCTACTTCATCATCCTCTTCATTTGTGGTAACTGTATCCTTCAGCCTTCAGGCTGACCCGGGCCGCCTTGTTGTCCCTGTCGTGTTTGCTGTCTTCCTCTCTGAGTTTCCCCGTGGCGATGGTGGTAGCCGTGGTGGTGGGGAGGTGAGTGCCCTCACCTCACTCTTGTGCCCTCCTTCGCTGTTGCTAGGGCAGCACAGGAGAAGCAGAGTCTCAGTTAGGCTTTGAGGAATGAGAGCAGCCATGGGAGGGAGCCTGAGACGGCACGTGGGCTGCACCAGTGGCCACCCACTCGGCGTGACGTCCCATCTCCTGTACAGGTCCCAAGGCGTGACTTAGGACAAAGCCCTGTTGCTCCCCGTGCCATCACCCTTGAGGGTGTAGGGAGGAAAAATGTCCCTCTAGCTTCCAGGTTCTTTTGGCTGGCTTGTAATCAAATTGAGGTAAGACAGATTAAGAGGAGGAAAACAAATTTAATTTCATACAACATCCCTTGAGCTGTATCTTCTCTGGCTTGTTAGTGAATTTTCTTCAGGGTGGAAACCCCAGTGCAAACCTATGGGGACAATGCTTTGTTCTTCAGTGTATTATGTGGAAGTCCCTCTTTCAACACAGAGAAATGCTAGGAGTCTCTCATGCAGCTCCAACAGCCCTGCTGCAGGGAACCACCCTGCTCCCCCTGCCCGGCTGTCTGCATATGCCTCTTACTGCCTGTGGGTCCTGCTGGAGTCTGGGGTGGCATTTCTCCATCTTCCCAACTAGATGAGAAGCTTCTTGAGTCAGCGATCTCTTTTTGTATTCGCATGTCTCGTGGCTTACACCACAGGGTCATGCACACACAGCCCTTGGTCAGTGTTTGTTAAGTGAATGATCAGTATTTTCTTTTTCTGCTCTTCTCGTGATTAATTCTTTAGGCCACAGCCGTATACTGGCCCTAATCTGCAGAGAAGTATTCCCTGGCCACTTTCCAGTTAGATATTGTGTTTTCTTTGTAGTACATGTGTCACTCTCTGAAATCCTTAAGTAGTTTATGTTCTGCCCCCCCCCCCCCGCCCCCAGCTAGAATAGACGCTACTTGGGAGCTTGGACTCCAATCTGTCCTGTTTCCTCCCATGTCCCCAGCACCTGGAACGGTGCCTGGCACATCAGAGGTGCTTGACAGATATTTTCAAATAGATTCCACAGCACACCATTGTTTAGGAGGGTCTGGTGGGTAATGCTTCTAAAAACAGATAATGGGTATTTGCTCTTTGAAACCACCTGTTACAAACTTGTAAGATTTTCCTGTGGTTTATTACTCTGCATTTTCTTTCTACTACCTAAAAGAATCTAGTGTCATTGTAAGACTAGAGATGCAGTATTTCTTCGTTGCAGTCATTAGTAGGGATTCTCAGTGCAGTTATTCCCAGCACTAATTGTTTTCTGAGCCGTGATTACCCCACGTCTGTCAGAGGAGAGCTCGTGTTGCCAAGCCATCGCCAAGCCCAGGACAAACTGCTTCCCCAGGCTCATTGCTGCTCTGTTAAAAAATAATCCTACTGTATAAAAGGTGTTTTGAGAGCCTTCATAGAATCCACTCACATTTCTATCCTCTTTAAAGACTTGAATAGGTCGAGCATGACATCCCCTGGAAGGCTGCTCATTACCAGCGCCTTGTTAGGTTACGTTTGTGGACATGTTCAGCAACCTGCCTGAGAGTTCAGATTGCAGAGGGTGTGTGGGGCCGTGCTGTGCCTCTCCTGTCTTGGGGTCCCTGGGCTCCCGTTGTCCTGCACGCAGGTGGCGGTACGTCAGCTAGAGGGAAGCATCAGTCAGAGAAGGGAGTCGTTTTGACCTATTTATTGCCCTCTGATCCCTGTGCTTCTCCAAAATGTACTTAACTGCTAACAAGTAAGAAACAGGCATCGTCTGATTTGGGAACGTTATTCAGGATATTTTTTTCAGTCATTCAAGGAAACCACACACAGAACATTATAGTAAGAGCCAAAAACCTGATAACTTGTTCAGTCACCTAACTTTCTACTATTTGCAAAAATGAAATTCAACCACAATAGTCTAAGATACAGCCACCGGGGGACAATGCAGAGGAGCGGTCCAGAGCCATCGGGCAATAAGGCAGGCGTGCTGGAGTCAGTCAGTGTTTGTGGAATGAACGAATGAACGAGGTATTCACAGACTCGGAAGGTCATTTCAAATAAGAAAGGCTCCGGCTGCCTTGTGCAACGGGATCATCATTTGAATAATGTGTAGCCTTTGCAGGGTCTTATTTGGAAAGGACACCCCAGATAGATATGTTGTGGGTGTGAGTGTTTTAAAAGAAAGAAAACAAAATGCATAAAGCGAAATGCAAAATGCATAAAAACAACACGCTTATGTTATAGATTGTTTTATGCAATGTGTGTCATAGCCATAGACCCCTAGATGTATAGACACATGTGCACAAGCACATACATGCACACGCATGAAGGGGAATGTTGGCGTTTGTAGGTTTTCATGGGTTTTGGTGAATCTTAATTTTGTTTTTGACCAGCTTATCTTCTACAGGTTCTAGTTCTTTTTGAAAAACAATGGGACTCTGGTCTCCTAGCTTTACCAAGTGAACATAGCACTAGGGGACAGTTACCTGTCACCAGCCTCCTGAACACGGGGGCGTTTCATTGCCATTACTGACCGTGTGTAGCTGCATTTAGAACCGTGTTTCCTCCTTAACATTTTCGAATTAGATATTCTACTGAATGTCTTCTTGGCCATCGCTGTAGACAACTTGGCAGATGCTGAAAGTTTGAATACTGCTCAGAAAGAGGAAGCTGAGGAAAAGGAAAGGAAGAAGATTGCCAGGTAACCCCATTTTCACCTGGGCGGTTTGCCGAGGGGTTTGCCCCAAGGAGCCGTTCGCAGGTGGGGCCTGCCGGGGCGCCCGGCTCCACAGCAGCTGCAGCTCCTGTGCTGCTGCTTTGTGGCGATCCTGGCTGGTCCTGTGAGGCCGACCAAAGAGGATGGACTCTTGGGCAGAACCCAGGCCCTCGGAGCTGAGAGTAGGAGTCACGCGTCCCCACGCTTAACGAATCACTGCAGTTAGTTTTGGCGTCATAAAATAAATGATGCGTTCAATGCTGATTAGCTCTTGGATGAGAATTGTAATAAGATGATCTGTGTAATGAATCCAGTGCAGTGAGGTGAACAGGAAGCTCTGGGTGTGGGTTGTGCTGTGTTCTTGCTATTAGGGTTGTTTCCAATTACCTTCCGTCCTTCACTGGGCCACTGTTGATTCAGAATCCTGATTAGCTTTTTTATACAAAGCAGTATGGTTACGTGGGTTTTTTTTTGTTCTCTCCTCTTCTCTGTAGAAAAGAAAGCCTGGAAAATAAAAAGAACAACAAACCAGAAATCAACCAGATAGCCAACAGCGACAACAAGGTAGATGTTACATCCTCCACTTTGTTTCAAAATGATTCTGTTGATGTCACCGTAAATGTACCCTTTACACCATGACAGTGCTGTGTGTGGTATTATGGAGTAGTGGAAGTGTGGCACCCCGTCATAGACACTGGCTTTCCAGGGGTGTCTGAGTGAATTAAGGCGCTTAGCTGGTTGTTAACGGTATTTCACCAGAGAGCTGGTATGATGCATACTGAACTGGTCTGACCGCTTATTTTTTCTTGATTGGAATGATGTGGTCAGGCCTGACCTGTGTCAGTATCTTCTCAGTGGGGATTAAAATCAAGGATTGCTGAAAGATGTCTGTCCCCAGAGTGCGGGTGTCTCAGGATCAGAGGGTCTGGGCGCTTAAGGCCCTACTGTGAAACTTTGTGCACCGTGTCAGCTCTGGATTTTTCATTAATTTGTTCATTTATTCAGTGAGTCAGTAAATACTTTTTGAGTGGTGACTGTGTGTCAGATACTGAGGACCGGGAACGGCCAAGACCAGCGAGGTCCCTGCGTGCGTGGGGCTCTCAGTCTGGCGGGGTGGCAGGAATCCGTAAGGCAGTTCTCATGTAGCGTGGGTGCCAGTGTTGGGAGAGGAAGAGGCATGGGTGGGGCTGGCTGTCCCTGGCTGGGCAGGGGTTACACCAGTTTACTCCTCTTCTGCCCTCAGACCTTCTGTTTTCAGCAGGGTCACCATCTGGGGGCACCTGCTGTCCCGACACACTTACATACAGCGCACACTCTGGAGACAATTCCTCTGCCCCTTGCTGGACGGCAGGGTTGAGCCTTTACTCGCCCCTCTCGAGTACATTTAAGTCGGTCTCCGTTCCTCCCAAGACCTCTCTGTCTTCCCAGGTCACCATCGATGACTACCGAGAAGAGGATGAGGACAAAGACCCCTACCCGCCTTGTGATGTGCCAGGTATGTGGCGGAGGCCCGAGACAGGCTCTCAGCGCGTGAGCCACGTGTCTTTGCTCTCACTCTGATCAGCGGCTGAGTCTGCGGCTGGTGGCCCAGCTGGGCGCACGCGGGGCTGCCGAGGCCGCCGAGGCCACGGGTGCAGTCCCCTCGTGGGCCGGTTAGCTCTGCTTTTCCTCGTGGCTGCAGGCGGCTCATGTAACTTAGGCTCCGGGGGGGTGGGGAGAGAACGTGCAGGTGGAGCAGGGCAAGCCCACACTGGGCTGGGACATCTCTCTAGGAGACGGCCAGTTATCAACATTCACCTGATACTTTCACCTCGACTGGGGGCCTTTACTGGCTGACACAGGAGGGACCGTGGAATCAGGGAGCCTGGGGGCCTGTGTGTGCCTTGAAACCCCACACAGCTTTTCAGGCTGAAGCTGAGCACGGAGGTTGCTGGGGAAGCAGCAAGGTGCTGGGGGGATGGGCAGTGAGAATCCCACAGCTGCCACCTTCACCTTCGCTCAGACCTTAAACTGCTGGGGCCTCATTCCCACAGCTACGCATGCTCACCAGACGGCCGCTTCTCAGCCCCTCCCCGCCCCCATATACTCTCCGTTCGGATTTGGAAGGGTTTTGATTAATGGAAGCTGATAGACGATGTTAACGTTTAAGCCAAATATTCATGTGAAATTGAGGACGACCATGGAAACCCAAATGCAGTCTTTGTTTATTTCACGCCTAAAAAAAAAGTGTCTCCTTTAAAGTAGGTGAAGAGGAAGAGGAGGAGGAAGAGGATGAACCCGAGGTTCCTGCTGGCCCCCGTCCTCGAAGAATGTCTGAGTTGAACATGAAAGAGAAAATCACCCCCATCCCCGAAGGGAGCGCTTTCTTCATTCTTAGCAAGACCAACCCGTAAATATCCCCTTTCTAGTTGCACGGCTGCCCCGTCTCCCCCAGGACCCTACAGGTTGCTAGAGGGTGGCTGGGGATGGGGTGAGGGAAGATGGTTCTCAGCCCCTTTCTGCGCCTGAGCGTCAGGGCCCCCAAGCCCCCTCGGACCCCTGTCCTGCTCCAGCCTTGCCTTTGCCCCCTGTGCATCTCTTCCTAGCCTTCCTGTGCCTGGACCAGGGGCTTAGGGGTGTGACCAGGTCCTGGGAGAAGTGCTGTTCCAGATTCTCCTCCCCACCAACCCCTGCACTGGGGCAGCAGTGGTGCAATACTGTGGCTTGGTCAGAGCCCACAGCTCTGGTGTGCCGTGAGTCGTCACTTGTGAAGTGTTTTCCATCCAAAGGACCATTTCTTCACGAGGGGGGCCTCTGTTAAGATGCTGTGGGGGATGAGGATTTTGACCAACTTCTGCAGAGTATCTTCACCCAGAGATCCAGTTTAGTTGATTACTTTTCCCTATTGAGTTTGATGGTGATAAAGTAATAATTGTATAGATGGTAGCTGTTCAGTTCAGCTCCCTGATATCCTGCTTAAAATGCATTTCTCTTGTTGAAATGATCAGGTGCTCACCAGGAACATGGTAATTACTCACAAGTACTGTAAGAGGAAGATGTGTATTTACTAGCTGGTTTCTAGGTTTCAAATGATCCGGGAAGGAGTGAAGCGCCAGGGGGGATCGATGGCTCCCGGAAAGGTTTCTAGAATTGCAGAAGCAGTTCTGGGCTGTCGGCAAAAGAACTCCATAAATTCACAGGCTCCAGGGAGACATAGGTGGGAAGCAAGGGGGGCCGCAGTCTTACAGACTCGAAGACTGGGTGGTAGTCTTCATCACCGTTGACAGTTTGGGTATCTCTTTTAAAAAGTTATTCAGCTGACTCACTGACATCTACAGCTCATTACGTCTGCCTATATTGGAGGAATGGATTGATTTCCCCCCAAAGCTTTGAGCACTCCTGCCCTCACAGCACTGGAAGGCCTTCCCTAGCTGCTGATGGCTTGCAGGCCCTCCAGGGACCACATCCCAGCATTAAGCAGCCCCAAAAGGGAAGATTTGAAGCAAGGGGTCACCTTCATATAAAGTGGACTCCAGTTTTTAAAGTGAAAATAACATTTCAAAGGAAAACCTACATGTATTCTATAGACAAAAATAATCTTTAAATTCTAAAGTCAAACATTGAGGCTAAGGGAAGTCAGGCACTAACTAACTAGCCCATGGGACATCAGGGGCATCAGGAAAGGCTCTGATGGCCTGTGGAGCCATTGTGAGAGCCAGGGCTGGGGGTGCTGGGCACACGCGGTAGCATCCTTCTAAGATTCTTGCATGATGGTGTAACTTTCACTTGACTTTCTCAGAAGTTCTTGTTGTGGGTCGACTCCCCCTCCTCCCTGCAAAAATAGCACTTATGACAGAATCTCCACATAACGGGAGATTGCACCAAGCCTCACTTACCGTGGCCATGTTCTGATACAGCCCAACTGCTGGGATTGCTTCCATTCTTTTTGAGCTGTTGGCGTGAGCTCTGACCTTGGTCTCTGTTCCAAGGCAGGGAAAGGGAGCAGCTGGGCTTCATGTTATGGTGGGGATATGTCACCCTCAGACCTGGATTGGAAATCTGCCCCTGGTCCCTACTATCTGGGTCACCTTTTTTTTTGGCCACACTGCTCGGCTTGTGGGATTTTAGTTCCCTGACCAGGGATCACACCTGGGCCCTCGGCAGTGAGAGCATAGCGTCCTAACCACTGGACCGCCGGGGAATTCCCATAGCTGGGTCGCCTTAAGAACGTTCTTTCACAGGCTGAAGGCTCAGTCTCTTCACCTTTAGAAGGACAGTGTCCACACTTTTAAGGACTCAGTGAGTGGTCTCTGCGGTGTGTCCGTACAGAACACTTGGGGTCTGCCATCCTGGGGTTTCCAGGGGCTGATGGTCCGGTGGGTCCGTTTGCTGGGTCGGGGCTTGGGCGGCACAGGGACAGCCGTCCTCCACCTGGTTCGTCAACGCGGAGTGGCCCTAGTGTGCTGAGGGCCCTTCTGGGGCTGCGTCCATGCGGCGGCTTTCCCCGCAGGATCCGCGTGGGCTGCCACAAGCTCATCAACCACCACATCTTCACCAACCTTATCCTCGTCTTCATCATGCTGAGCAGCGCTGCCCTCGCCGCCGAGGACCCCATCCGCAGCCACTCCTTCCGGAACACTGTAAGCCCCCAGCGAGGACGGCAGGGCGGGGCTCCCCGGGTTGGTGCTGAGCTCTTGGGCAGAGGCCGCATCCGTGCAGGGCCTGCAGGGGCCATGAGGGCAAAAGCTCAAGTGGGCCTCTTGTTCACCTGCAGGCATTTTGTTTCAGGTTTGTCAGTGCCAGAGAGGTTTTGTTTTACGGGCACAAACCTTTCTTGAATCAAATATTTTATACCTCGTTTCAAACATTCTGCGATAACTGAGTATTTTCAGGGCCTCCGCTCCTCTACCTCTCCGTTCCTCGCCGCCAGCATTTTGGTCCCTCTTTCCCTCTCCCTGGTCCAACTCACATGCACACCTATTTTGAGATTCCCGCCTGGTGGCAGCATCCAGCAGGAGAGAAAGTAAAATTGAAACCAGCTGTGTCACATGCCCGGGAGCTCTTATGTAGGGTTGGCAGGAAGACTTAAACGCGCAAAGCTACTTGGTTCTGTTACTGACAAGAAATACAAGTTAGGGAGATGACAGATGTGGACCTGAAGGGTTCAGTGGAGAAGAACTAAGTTTTGGTTAGTTTGGGGCAGGAGGTGGCTTTACAAAGAAAACAAGCAGAGGGTTTAGTCTTGTACTTGTAATCAGTTTCGTAATTTAGGGCTGGCTCCCTTCCCCAGCATCGATGTTGGTCAGAGACTGGTACCTAAATCACTTCCTGCCTGAGAAATTCAGTCTCAGCAGGTCAGCTGTCAGCACTGAGAACAGTCCAGAGGCAAGACAGCTTCAGAGGACGGTAGCCTGTTGGCTGCCCGGCCTCAGTACTGTAGCGTAGTTTCAGATGATCGCCCAGAAAGCTGCCCGGGGAAGGAGGCCCGCAAGTGTGCGAGGCCGTCAGGGGTTGCTGCCTTGCCTGGTTGGTACCTCTTTCTGTACAAGAGATTTTTAGAGATTTGTGGATTTAGACGAATCACCAGATCAGTGTCCCACGATTTCAGTTGTGACAACCAAGCCCTGTGCTGTCTTTTCATTTCCAGTGCTCTTGGTTTGAAGCCTGGCAAACCCAATCTATCAGATTGCTGAAACTCGAGCACCCTGATACAAAGATTAAAGGACCTTCCCCTCAAAGCATGCGTGGGTGATGTAAAGATGAAGGCCCTGAGCCTGTCCCAATCTGTACTCAGAGGTTAGGGCTTTTGTTAAGATTCTCGAGGCTGTCTAAACACTCAGATGCAACAAGGCCCTCAGTGTCACTGGTTCCATCCTAAAGATGAGACACAAGGGGGAAAAGCTGTTTGGGAAAAAAATACCATTATGTGATGGACTAGGTCAGAAGCTAGTCCTAGAACACAGATTGACAAAGAGTTAATTTACATGCGGGCCTCACGTTCTAAGTTTTTATTGTAATTACTTCCCCATGGGTTCATTTCCCTGCCACTTTTCGCAAGAATGTTATTATTCGTTTTTAATAGATGTACATATGTATGTGTGTCTTGCTTTTAAAATACCACACTGTTTTTATTTGACTGTAGTCAGAACACTTAACATGAGATTTTCCTTGACAAAATTTTAAGGACAAAAGACCGTATCCTTAACCCTGGGCACCATGTTGGATGGCAGATCTCTGGAACTCACTCACCTTGTAGGACAGGAGCTTTACCCATGTCCACCTCCCGCAGCCCCTGACAACCGCCATTCTGCTTTCTCTCTGCGAGCTTCACTACTTGAGATACGTCGTATAACTAATATCACGCAGTGCTTTTTTTAAAAAACCTTAGCCGATTCATTAGTGAAAAAGAGAAAGGAGGCAGAGTGAGGAAAGAACACCCTGCATCCCAGAGCTCTGACCCCGGGTACCAGGCTGAGTTGTTGGCTCGTCGGCAGCTGTGTCATTCTTGGCTACCCACGTGCTTTCAGCAGGCACAGCCCTGCTGCGACCTCGGAGGGGCTGAGGAGGGGGGGCAGGGCTCCCTGTGGGCAGCCTTGGTAGTGTACTGGGAAAGACCTTTCATTGCCTGGCCGGAAACACAGATACACAGAAGGGTTCCAGTAAAATTTATAAATCCCCAAATGGAAACAGTTTGGGAAATGAATAATGCTGTCTGAAGAGAGAGAACTTCAGCGAGGAGGGCTGCCTCTGAAACAGAGGTCCTCGCCTTAGTGGAACGGTAGTAAGGACTCCCCTGGGGTGGGTCCCACACGGACACAGCAGGGCCCGCGGCTCTGGACTGACACATCGGAGACCTGGCTTCCCGCTCAGCGATGCAGAGACTGGCCACGTGGCCTGAGCAGCTGCCCGTTTTCAGCATCCACCTCTGTGAAATGAACGGAGTTGGCCTGGGTAGGCTTCACGGGTTATCTTCCAGGGCCACTCTCTTCAGTTCCCCCGAACCACAGAGCCCAGTTGTCATTGCAGGTAAGCAGCCCGGACGGCCTCTCCCAGTGGCAGAGTCTCGGCTGCTGTGTTCGTGGCTGCGGAGTCTCTGTGGGCAGCCTTAGACAGCCCCACTGCTGGCCACCTGCCTGCCCTTCGGCCCCCATGGCTCTGAGGAGAAGCAGGGACCCCTGAAGGGGTGGGGTTAGCAGGACTCCACTGCTTGGAAGGAGACGGTATTCTCAGGAATGCTGATAAAGTGGCCTGAACCATCATTCAGAGGCCAAGTCAGTCCGTTCTTTGAATGGGCCCAGCAAGGAAAACACCTGCCTTGAGAGAGAGAGCAGTGTGAGATGCAGAGCAGCCGGCAGGAGGAAGATGATAAGTGAAACTCTTCCTTGCAGGTTTCTCCAGCCCGGCACATCGGTGGGGGAAGGACGTTTGCTCCCTGATTGAATGGCCTGGAATTGGAGGGGACACGTGGCCCCGTTTGGTGCCACTAATACCTTTGTTTACATTTTCCCTCCAATCCAAAGTTCAGCTGAATGACAGCATATTTCATTCTACCAAAAAGGCAGTTAAAAATCTAAAATGTGTGTGAGACTAATTTATCTGGTGCCACAAGTTACTTATCAGCATAGTGCTTTCATAAGTGAGCCTCTGTCTGCCCAGAACACGAGGCTGGGCCGGGGGGCGGGGGACGGTCACCCGGAGTGCTTACAGGAGGTAAGTATCCCCAAAGTTCTTGGTTGGACCAAGGTGGGGCCCTTTGAGCATGTCTGCACTTTCCTCCAGGGTGGCAGGCGTATCCCGGGAGAGCGGGTCTCTGACCGCTTGTGGGCGTGTAGCTGCTGGGGTTTGTCCAGATGCCTTTTTCTCATCTCCACGTGTTGTGCCTTGCAGATACTGGGTTACTTTGACTATGCTTTCACAGCCATCTTTACTGTTGAAATCCTGTTGAAGGTAATGGCTTTTTCATTGATCCTCGCGTACTCTAAAGCAGCGGTAGCAATAACGGTGGCAATTCTCTGTTTACCTTCCAGATGCTAGGTTATGCAGATTATGTCTTCACTGGTACTTTTGCATTTGAGATCGTTTTGAAGGTAACAGGTGCCACAGGAGTGTGTTTCAGGGGCCTGCTCCTGTGTGTGACACACGGCCAAGACGCGTGACGTGCTTTTGGCTATTTTCAGTTTTTGTCCTCTGTGGTCAAGCTCCGCTTTTCTTTTTTTTTTTTTAACCAAAGGATTTTTTTCCTGTAACCATTCAACTTGTTTTTTGCTGTTTCTTTTTAACCTTTGAATGCATGTAGGAGCTCCTTTGGCTTCCTAATAGTGTTTGGGAATTATATTTTGCTCCTTTTTTAATGTCCTCTGAAATGTGTCAACTGATAACAGATACAATACTATGTGTGAACTTTCTTCCACCCTTCTTGACATCAAAGTCGGAGGAAAAGCATTTCTCCTGCGAAGGGAATGTCTCTCTTCTCATTTCTTTGACTGCATTATGTTTTCAGTGCCCTAAAAGAGTAACACACTATTTTCTTGCAACAGGATTTGCAAGATAATGTGGGTCTCTTTGTGTTAAGATATATCTGTTTTAATGGATGGGCTTACATTTACACAAACGGAAAGAGCACCCTCTGGACAGGGGGCCTGGAATGTACTGCCCATGCATGAGTTGCCAGTCGCCATTGCTGCATGTGGTTTGTGCACTGGTTGTGAAGCCACCCTGGGGAGAGCTCGTTCCTATGTACTCAGAGGTCTGGAGACCCACAGCGGAGAGCCCAGAACGCCAGACTTGCCGAGGGGCATGCGTCCTCGCAGTGCTGGGACAACGTGGCCTGGGACAACTGTCAGGGCAGTCATCTCCTAGTGGAGAGAAAAGCTGGGAAATGAGGGCTTGGAACCACAGTTTCTTTAAACCATGTTGGGGATTTTGTGTGTGCATCTCAGGACAAAAAAAAAAAGAAAAAAATATGTATTTTAAATGTACCGTGGAACTTGGGCTCTTTACAAAATCTTCTGTACAATGAAACCTCAGTTAACATTCCAGGCAATAGGGTATTTAGTTATGTTCTCTCTCTCCTTTTATTTTTTTTTTGAAAATACTAGCACAAAACCAACCAACCAACCTCTGTTTAAACCCTTGTTAAAAATCTTCTAGACATTTGAGTTCATTTTCCTGCCTTTAGGCCAGTAAATTTGGTTGACAGTTGTCCCAAGTGAGATGCTGCCTCGGTCAGTGAGCAGAGTCTGCCTCCGTCTCCACGGTGATGGGCATTGGAGCAGAAGGCCCAGGGCGTGAGGTGCACGTACGCTCACCTGGCCTCTGCTTCTCCTCAAACTGAACAGGAAAATGTTATCTTTAGCCTGTTAGCCTGGTTAATTGAGGTTTTACTTTCCACATTTTTAAGTTGTTCAGTGCATTTAGTTTCTCTTGGGCTTCAGGGCAAAGAGATACAGGTTTATTTAAAAGAAAAAAACCCACAATTATTGCTTTTCAATTTTAATAGATTTGCCTCAGTGACTTAAATCTTCCAAATCAATTCTCATTTTGAAAGTATCTCATAGAGTGGAAAATGAGCTAAAACAAGGATTCAGAAAATGCAGAGTCTCTGAGAAACAGCTGACCTCGAAAGAGTGGTTCCTGGTGGCCTGGGGAGGATTTGGAAGGCTGTTTGGATACGGGGTTAAACCATCTGAAGTGGCCTTTTTTTTGTAGGTTAAAGAGGGTTAATTATTGGCAGTTCAACATGGGCCAGTATAATTAGCTCCCAGCTCTGCCTCTCCTCTCCTGTACTCATCTGAAGCTTCTCCCATCTGTTTTTCTAAAGAAGCAGTAACTCCATGTACTCTGCAGTTTTTATTCTGGAGCACTTCCTCAGTAAGCTCCTTGTTCAGGAAGCTCAGTGGGGAACCTGCGGTGTGGGCTCCGGGTACTCAGGGCCGTGACTTAGCAGGTGATGGCGTCTGAGCCACACCTGGCACACGCTAGAGTAGCTGGGCTTGGAGGAGCCTTTAAAATGGGTGTATCAGTAAGGGCCGTTAGGAGCAATACGGGGCCTGGGAAAACCATGCACGTTTCTGTATCAACGGAGTGTGTGAGCCCGGGGCTCGGGCACTTCTAGCCCCACTTGGGAAGTCTGGGTTGGAGCAATGTGGGCTCTGCTGGGGTCTCAGAAGGGCCGGAACTGGCGTTTTGTGGGGAAGCCAGGTTGTCTGGGCAGTGATTACATCCTGACAAACCTGGTCAAGTGGACTCTCTGCTGAGACAGAGCCTTTGGACGTGCCAACGATGTATTCATAATTGAAATGTGTTCTCACTGTGATAGTGTCCAGTGAAATAGTTGCTCTCCTCTTTTAAAATGTATAGGAAATCAGCTGCCCCTTTTCCATTTCTGAACAAAGCATTCAGTTGCTCTGCCCTGTTGGTTTACATTTCTGGCTTCCTAATGCACACTTGTTCGTAAAGTCACACGTTGCTCAAGCTTTTGTAAAGAGCCCAGGTTTCTTTTCCTTTGCAGAGAGAAAAGAAAAACAAAACTCTAAATCCCTCATGATTCTGCTTATAGATGACGACTTTCGGAGCTTTCCTCCACAAAGGGGCTTTCTGCAGGAACTACTTCAACTTACTGGATATGCTGGTCGTTGGGGTATCTCTGGTGTCATTTGGGATCCAGTAAGTATTCTGGGGCGTGTGTGAACGTGTGTGTACAGGACTGTTGGGCAGGAAGGTCTCTGTGAGGAATCTTAACATAATCCATAAAGCCTAGGCATCGTTTTAATTATGGCGTTGGGTTATCTGGGAAAGCTTAATTTGTGCCCATGCCAGAAAGCACTGGGACAGCTCATCCTTTCTTGTGTTTCTGTTTCTCTTTTTATGCCCCCTGCTGGGTTGTGCTCATTATTCTCTGTGATACTTTTTTCAAAAGAGGGTGAAAGAAGTCTCGACTAGGAGGGAGGGCAGCTGGACTCTAGTCTGGGTTCTCCAGGGGCTGGTCCAGGGCCCGGGGCCGGTGGGGGCTCCTCTCCCAGGATCTCAGTTCCCCATCTATACAGGAGGGGTTGGACGAGGTGACCTCTCAGGCCTTTCCAGCTTGGATATTGAAGGCTTCCCTTACTCTCCAGGATAAATCAGCTGCTATGACTCTTTTCTTTTGGCATCTAAAATTTTGTTTGGTTTTGGTTTTGTTTTTGTTTTTGCGGTACGCGTGCTTCTCACTGTTGTGGCCTCTGCCGTTGCGGAGCACAGGCTCCGGACGCACAGGCTCAGCGGCCATGGCTCACGGGCCCAGCCGCTCCGCGGCATGTGGGATCCTCCCGGACCGGGGCACGAACCCGTGTCCCCTGCATCGGCAGGCGGACTCTCAACCACTGCGCCACCAGGGAAGCCCGGCATCTAAAATTTTTAGCTAGAAGGGGCCAAAGCTGCAAGTCAGAGCCCCAGAACCTTTCCATGGCATTGAGGGATTTCTGGTGGGGAACAGCCCCAGCTGTACGCTGCCTACCTGCCGTACCTGGGGGTTTGGGACAGAGGCTCCAGTGGGAGCGTCCAGGGGTGGCCTTGCTTTCCTGCTGACTTTGAAGCACCTCTGCTCAGGTGCTGACCATCGGTGCCCCTCGTATGAGAGCACATGTGTGCACATGGCCTCTGAACTAAAGAGAAATGAGAGGCTCTATCCCCTTCAGAAGGGGGAGGACCCCTGCCTGAAACTGCCCTGTGTTAAAATCCTCTTCCTCACCTCCCATCAGTACCCAGTGAGAGGGAGCCATGTAGCCACAACTCGGAAAGGCGTTCTCACGAGTATCTTTGCAACGCCTGTAAGCTCACAGCCGTGCCTGCGCCCTCCAGCTGCCGCTCCCCCCCCCCCATATGCTAACCCCATACCCACTCGGGACTCACCTGATATCACCTCTATGGGGCCTTCCCAGACTCCCCAAGGTGTGTTCCCCTGGCTGCCTTCTCTCTGTTGTCACACCTGCATGCTGGCTTGCGGTTGCCCGTCTCTCCCACCCAACAGCGGACTCCTTGAAGGCCAGAGAAGCCCAGCACCAGCGCACTGCAGCAGGCCTCCTAACTTAGAAAACCCACCAAACCAATGCAACTCAGACAAGTACTGCCTAGCATTTACCTCAGGGGGAAAGAATAAAGCAAACTCCTAAATTGTGTCTCCGCTGCATCAGTTGTGTGCCCGTCAGGGTCTCTGAGAGTGCGGGGGGCCTGGCTTAGGAGGGGCCGTGGAGCGTGGGCCGGAAGGAAGAGACCCACCCTCGTGTGTGGTTCATGGGGAGAGATTGGCTCTGCTCCACGTGGCCCCACCATAGTTGTACTAAAGTGAAATCATCTCACAGCATTTTACCACCATGATACACTCTGCTTGCTTGCTTTCCTCTGCTCTTTCCCGTAGATCCAGTGCCATCTCAGTCGTGAAGATCCTGAGAGTCTTAAGGGTTCTGAGACCGCTCAGGGCAATCAACAGAGCAAAAGGACTTAAGGTTTGGATTCCTGTCCAGGCTGGGCTGGCTTCAGTTGGGGTTAGCTGTCATCACTGATTTTTCTGGGCCGGGACTGGGTTGAGGCCTGATGGATTTTCCAGTGAGCTTTGCCTTTGAAAAGAACATTTCTAACCAATGAAGCTGCCTCTGCTAAGTGCTGGTAGTGTTTTTCAAGTTATTATTTTCCTCACAGACTTAGAGAATGATCTTATGGTTACCAGGGGGGGAAGGGTAGGGGGAGGGATAGATTGGGAGTTTGGGATTGACATGTACACACTGCTATATTTAAAATAAAAGGGCTTTCCATGAAAAAAAGTTATTATTTTTTAAATTTTTTGTTCATTTAAGATGTTTTTCTTTATTTGATTACTGTTCACACTTCATTGCTTTTTTCATTATTAATAGTGTTCCTCTGGGTTTCTTTTAGTCTTTAAATCTATTCTTGTGCAGTTTGTACAAAAGGCCAGAGGGTTTACATTTTCCTAAGTCGTCTTATGGGGTACAGGACCCTGTGTGCCAGGCAGTGCTGTACCCCATGGCATTTCTTCTGACTGAGCTCGCTGCTTTGGAGGAAGCCAAGGAGGAACCTGCTTACAGGGCGTTCCTCCCAGGGGGCCATAATGCACTGGGGGTAACTCCATAGATAACCACCTGAAAAACGAAGCATAAGGGACTGTCAGGTAGGAAGATAATATAAAATTGCATATAATCATAGAAAATCTCGGCTGGTATTAGTTCACCCCGTGGCTGAAATAACACAGGGAACTAACACGCCCCTGTCCCCTCCCCACCCCCTCTCCCTAGCACGTGGTCCAGTGCGTCTTTGTGGCCATCCGGACAATTGGCAACATCATGATCGTCACCACCCTCCTCCAGTTCATGTTTGCTTGCATTGGGGTGCAGCTCTTCAAGGTACAGGGAAGGGCCTTCAAGCATGGAGCCCAGCCCGTCTTCTTCAGGCGGAGCCCACATTTGACTGTCTGTCTGTTTTGTATCCAGGGAAAGTTTTATCGATGCACAGATGAAGCCAAAAGTAACCCCGAAGAATGCAGGTGAGTGTCCTGAACGTGGGAGTGGGGAGTTTGGAAGAACAGATAAAAAGCGTCAAGAATCCGCTCGTGCTAGCATTTCAGAAGTTTTCGTTGTGGAGGACAAGAGGCCTGAGAGCTCAGCCCATGGCTGGAGACGTGGAAGGGTTTTGTTTTGAGCTGAAATTCACATAACGTAAAATCAACCATTTCAAACTGTACAGTTCAGTGACATTTCATACAATCACATTGTGGAGGGAGCACCACTTCTGTCTAGTTCCAAAGCTTTTCATCACCCTTAAGGCATGGACAGATGACTTCTGATGTTTGGTATAGAATCAGTAAACTGGGGGAGAGAGTGGGCACTAAAACCTAAAATAACAATTACGAAATGCTCCCCAAAAGCTCCCCCTACAGCCACGTATCCAATTATTTCCTCACACCAGAACTTGAAGCTTAACTTCCTGGAGTTCAGGATCTGGCCACCCTCTTCTGACAGGTCCCAGGATGCTTCTTTCTCCTTGCTCCCATCATCCACATCTTGGCCATGTGTTCGTTCACAGTGGGCAGAGGAGAGAGCAGGTGGCATATACTCATTCCTCTTATCCCAGTGCATCCAAAAGACTATGAAGGTAGACACGGAGGCCATTGCCTGAAGTTCTGAGACCTTAGAAGCATAGATGTCCCTGTCCTTTTGAGATGTCACCAGGCAAGGCTGGCCTGCTTGCACTGTGTTCACTGAGGGTTTCTTTTCAGCAGAAGGTGCAGTCAGAGAGCACCAAAGGCCATGTGACTGTGGCAGTGCACCTCAGGGGCCCCGTTCATGCTCTGGGGTGGGGGGCGCCCATGGAGTTGACAGCACAGCAGCCGCGTGAAGACGCTTTCCCTTCCCTCGCTAAGTTGGCCTTCTCATCTGTGAAATAGAGGCATTCTAGGAGAAATACTGTGTACCAGCGATTATAGAATTGTTTTGGAAAGAAAACTGGGAATATTGTTAGTATGAGAGAAGGAGGTTGATTAAAACTAAAATGTAGAGAAGGAATTTGATTAAGACTAAAATGTAGAGAAGGAATTTGATTAAGACTAAAATGTAGATTAGAGGATGCCTGGGCTTGTTTCCCAGAGCCTGTGGAGTTCTGCACGCCCAAAACTTTCGGTTCTTCATTGCACACTTTGAGGCCATCGTATGAGGGATGGTTCTTGTTCGGTGGTTTCCGTCTGTGATCAGGCTGGGTGTCTGCCTGGCCACTCTGGAGGACGCTCATTTGGCCGTCGCTGCACGGTTGTTTGAACCGCTGAGTAGGCTAAATGCTGGGCATGACGCGGAGAAGCGCAGGCTGTGCCACGCTCAGGACGGCGGCCTGGCCGGGGAGGGATCGGGCAGCGTGACACACTCCACCTCCTGCCGGGGCGACCGCCCACTTCCTCTCCTCTCTAGGGGGCTCTTCATCCTCTACAAGGACGGGGATGTCGATAACCCTGTGGTCCGTGAGAGGATCTGGCAAAACAGCGACTTCAACTTTGACAACGTCCTCTCAGCTATGATGGCTCTGTTCACGGTCTCCACGTTCGAGGGCTGGCCCGCGTGAGTACCAAGATCGCGTGTCTCCCAGGGACGCTCCTGCTGCTTCGCGGGCACTCTGGGCTGAGCCGTGTCTCCTGGAGAGCGGGTCCTGCTGCTCTTCTCCAGTTTTGTAGGCCTTTTCTATGACTTTTAACTTTGGACCACTTATCACTCGCTTCCTGGCCCACAGGGCTCCTCTGTCTGATTAGGCGAAGGATTAACCCCTGTGGGCAGCCAGGACTCTCGGATTTGGGAAGCTGGGGTCTCGGAAGCGGGGTATCTCTCAGCGGGCTCCTGGGGGGCATTGCTGGATGTGGATGGGGAGTCCCCAGAGCCATTTTTCAGGCCAGCTCCTGTGTCACCTCATCAGTAAAGCTGCCACTACACTGTTCCTAAAGAGGCCCTTGAGAGTGTCCCAGACCGTTCATTCATGTGTTCATTCACTCCTAGTAACGTACTAGTACGTGCCATCACGCCGCGTCTCTCACTGCCGCGCTCGCTGGCTCGTTCATAAAGTGTGCTCCTGATACCAGCTCCGTGCAACATGCTGTACTACGCCCTGTGGAAGAAACAGAGCTGTCTAGATGCAGTTTCCCCTCTCAAAGCCCACGTTTAGTCAGTGTCGTCAGCCAGGCCAAGCAGGAGGGTCCTGGTGTGTCAGAGACATGCAGCACAGGGTCCTGAGGGATGGCTAGGATTTTGATGGGTGAGGTGAGAAAAGTGGAAAGAAGGAAGAAGGTAGAATACAAAAGGAGAGCTCTTGTCCCTTTGTTGTGCTCTGCTCTCTGATGGCCCCCCAGCTCCTGCCACCGGAACATATATATGTTGATAGAGTTCTCAATGTCAAGTTCTCATGCCCAGAGGAGGGTGGACAGGCTGGCAGGACTCTCTGGATGTGTGGGGTGTCTGCGAAGTAGAAGGACAGTGGGGTGGGGCTTGTTCATTGGTGGATCGGTCCTGTTAGAAGAGGAGCATAGAGTGAGAGCCTGCACTCCACAGAGGCACTAGCTGTGGTCTCAGGGTTTAAACACTGCACTTTAGTAAACCTGGGTGGCAGCTGCCACCAGGGATGGCAGGGAAATGAACAGACTTGGGGCTCGGGGCTCAGGCCAGGTGGGCTCAACTCCTGCTCTGTCCCCAGGACTGTGACCTTGGCACTTAGATCCCTCTCTGAGCTTCCGTAAGACAGGGACGACCGTATGTCCACCTTTCCAGATGGATGTGAAAGCACCTAGCACAGTGCACGCCTCGGGTGGGTGCCTGGAAGGGCTGAATCTGCATCAGAACGAGCATACATTGAATTGGAGGCTGTTGCAGTAATTGCCCCTCTTTCTGCTCAGAGTTCTGCCTGGCACATTTCATTTTAGTGCTTGTTTCAGTTTGGGGAACCTCTCGTAGTTCTTTGGAAATGCCCTGGCCGCTGGCTCGTTGTCTTGCGTTTACAGCTTTCAGTTCCGCCAGTGTCTTCCATGTGACGTCCTTCCTGTGTTCTGTCTGTGACTAGAAAGGAGCATTATTGGATATTTGTAAAACCTTTTCCAGTCTTCAGAGCAATCAGTCAACAAATATATCCCAGGTGTTCCCTCCGCCAGGTGCCGGGCTGATCGGCCTAATGCCCCAGAGGCTTCCTGAGGGACCTCCACGTGTCCCGGGGCCTTGGGGTGGGCTCCCAGCGAGGGGTCCGACCGTCCGTGCCCGCAGAGGTGGTCAGAAGCTAGCGGGGCTGGGCTGCTGGCTGAGCGGCACTGGTGCTCACTGGATCCTCTGCTCTCCAGGTTGCTGTACAAGGCCATCGACTCGAACGGGGAGAACGTCGGCCCCATCTACAACTACCGTGTGGAGATCTCCATCTTCTTCATCATCTACATCATCATCGTAGCGTTCTTCATGATGAACATCTTTGTGGGCTTCGTCATCGTCACATTTCAGGAGCAGGGGGAGAAAGAGTATAAGAACTGTGAGCTGGACAAAAATCAGGTTAGAGTCACGCACTGTTCGGGCTTCTGTCCCTTGAGCCAAAGAGGACCGATTTCTCTTTTGACAGCTTCCCGCGTGTAGAGAAGGGTGCCTGCCTGCTCTCTCTCCCTGGGGCTTGGGCCCTGCTCAGCACACTCTCAGCCACTGTGAGTCATCAGTGGGGAGCGTTAGTTTCCCAGATGCAGATTAGGCTGTAATTTTGAAATTTACCCGCAGACATTTGAGTGAGAAGTCAGGATACCTAGGCCACCTTCTGTGGTCATGACCCACCAGTGACAGCTCAGAGTCACGTAGGATGGTGTGGCCTGGGGCCAGGAAGCACCCAGTGACACTCGCACAGTCCCTCCCGAGGGATAGCCTTTTACCTCCTCAACCTCGGGACTATTGACATTTGAGGCTGGATAATTCCTTGTTACGCTTGCGGTGCATGGTTGAGAAGCCTCCCTGGCCTCTCCCCACTAGCCTCCAGTAGCGCCTTCTGCCCCACCCTCATTCCCGCTCCAGAAATACCTCCAGACATTGTCAAAAGTGCCCCGGTTGAGAACCATTGACTTAGGAGGAAGTGCCCTATCACGCCACTGGGAAAGTCGCTAACTTTAAACTCGGGACTAAGATTGCACTGGCATCGCTCTCTCGATCTAGCACCTGGTTTTAACCAGCCTGTTAGGCGCAGGGGCCTTTGGCTCTGATCGTGTGATGATGCGAGGGGGCCAGGAGACCTGTCTGGTCCTGTTCTGCCTGCACCTGCTCTGTGACTGTGGGTGCGCCTCCACCTCCTGGCTGGGCTGTCTCCCTAAATTGAGGGCATTAAGGAGTCACTTTTAAAGGTCTTTTTCAGCTGTAAAAATAGTCTGTGAGATCGAGATTCTGTTCTGGGAGTTTCCCCCAGGCCCTCTATCAGTAGCCATCTCCGTTGGATGATTACATAGAGAGCAAGAATCACTGCCAGCCTGGGCTTCCTGGCGGGAAGTCGCCGTGCATGGTGAGGCCGTCTGTCTCGGGCTGCAGCATCTCCACTGGGGGAAACACGAGGACAGCTTGGTTTATAGGAAGACATTGCTGTGAGTTGTCAGGGCGTCCCTGCAGATTTTATCAGTGACGGTCTGAGGGAGGCCTGGCCCAGCTCTTCACCCCTCCCGACCCCCGCCAAGGAAGAAGAGTGTCAGGGCAAGACCCAGGCGGAACCAGAGCTGAAACTAGGTCACCACGAGGTCCAGAATAGGCTCCAGTCAGGGGTCCCAAGAGTCAGCATGTGAGGTCACAGCGGGGCCAGGTCCTGGACAGAGAGAGCCTGTGGTTGGTCTGGGCCTAGGAGCAAGTAGGGTATGATGCTGAAAAGGCTTTCGGGGCTGGAGGCTCTCTGGGCTTGCTGCGAAGGGTGGACCGGTCTCGGTCCCAGCATCAGTGGGCGGGGCAGTGCTCCGGCCGTCATCACGGACCATGTCCTGGGGGTTCTAAGATGAACACGACAAGCTCCTGAGCCTCTACAGCTCTCAGACAGACACACAGCTCACTCACCATTAGACACTTAGGGTTACCATGCTCGTTCTGGCTTCTGGTAGGCGTCTTGTATGGGTCCGTCCTGGAGCAGCCATGGGACCTCCAATCTCAGGGAGTCAGCCCAGCCTCTCTGGTTCTTGAGGATTTCCTTGCCTCTCGTTACTTGTCTTCCTTCCCTGGGCAGGAGAACTACAGTTGTACTCCACCAGCATCAAGAAAGGGCAGGGATAAGACATGGGTCAAGGCTTTGCATCTCTGCTTAATGCATCGCCGGACCTCAGTCTTTTAATAAGCGAAATGGAAGCAAACTGGGTGCTCTGCTTACCCTCAAAGGCTGCTGTGAGGACCACATGAGGTGATGGAGCTGGGGGCCCTTTGTCAGTGATGCTGAGTGGTACCTGTGCGGGTTGCGCTGGCGGTTCCCCCTCGTTCTCGCTCCCTCCCGGTAGGTGTGCGCCAGCTTTTCAGGGCAGACGGGAACTGTGTCCTTCTTCCATAGACGTGCTCAGGATCCCCGTTGCTCTTTTCTGCCATTGCAGCGTCAATGTGTTGAATACGCCTTGAAAGCACGTCCCTTGCGAAGATACATCCCCAAAAACCCCTACCAGTACAAGTTCTGGTACGTGGTGAACTCCTCGCCTTTCGAGTACATGATGTTTGTCCTCATCATGCTCAACACACTCTGCTTGGCCATGCAGGTAAAAATGGAGACAGCCGCGTGGATCCCGTCCGGGCCTTCGGTGCAGCCCCGTGCCCCAAATCCTGAGGGTGGAATGCCGCCCCCTCACAGGAGGAAGGGTTTGATTATCTGACGAGTCTGGGCTGTAGTTTGGCCAGACTCGCATTCTGGCTAACAGTTGCCACGGCAGGAGTTTACAGTCACTCTTCTGCGTAAGAGACTGTACAGCGTGACCATGAGTGCCATTTCTCGGGAGCCCTAGCGTGGCTTGCAGGCCTGTGAACCTTTACTGTGGGCTTCTGTGGCCAGGGAGTGGTTGTGGACTAAAGCTCTGTCTGTGTGGAAATGAACAGGCGGGGTCTTCAATCCTGACTTGACTCCTTAGCAGCCGGGTGACCCGGGGCAAGTTATTTAAATCCCCCGAGCCTGGCTTTGTCGATTGGTAAAGTGGGAAACGAAGTTTATGCTGGGTAATTTGTGTCCGGCACTTTGCTCTGGGCCTGCCCCAGAGTGTCATTCCTGTCCTCAAGTCACTCTCAGCGTGGCAGTGGGGAGTCTTCTGGTCCGTGGAGTACTGAGTTTGACCTGCCTGACAGCGACTCTTGGCTCACTGGGGGCGAGGAAGGCAGCTCACTTCAACTGGCCACATTGGATTACAGAGCGGTATTGACAGTGAGCGTTTCCAGCCCTTGCGCTGTCTAGTGGATATTGCGCTAGGACAAGAGTGGCCAAGGTCTAGATTCAGTTTCCCACTGGCTCTAAGAACTTGAGCAAATCAAACCAACTCCCAGTGCTGTCTGGGAGATGAGTGTAAAGACAGCCAAGGGTACGTTTTCTGGCCCTTTCCTTAAATTTACGAATTCCTTATGAATGAGGACCCTCTGCTGATGTAGGGAAAAGCACGAAGGCAAGATGATAACAGTGCCTTTGATTGGATATAGGCCTAAATGGCGTATAATGTATCCTAACCGAGTCCTACTTTTGTCCATAGACCTGTGGGTGTGTTCTGCATTCTGCCTGGGTCAAGGCCCTGAGTAGAAACCCTGCTGGGAGAAAGGGTGGATTCCCTTTATTCCGAGCAGAGGAAGTGGATGTCTTTCCCCTTCATCGTTTGGTCACCCTCATCTTGTCAGGGCCCCCTGCGCTTTGTGGGGGGCCAACCATGTGCCCTCGCAGGGTCAGTGGAATCACTGGGAGAGGGGGCTGGACCGGGGAGGTTGCCTCGCTGCCCGTGTGGCAGGCGGACGGACGCCTGCAGGGGGTGGTGGGCTGGGGAGCCTCCTTTTGCGAGTCCAGAGTGGACCCCCGAGAACCGTGCCTCTGCTTCCATCCACAGCACTACGAGCAGTCCAAGATGTTTAATGACGCCATGGACATCCTGAACATGGTGTTCACCGGGGTGTTCACTGTCGAGATGGTTTTGAAAGTCATTGCATTTAAACCTAAGGTGAGTTGCTGAACCCACTGTCAAAGGCTGTAGCTGAATTCCTCCAAAGAGTCACCCACTTCCCGTTAGTCTCGTGTTATTGGATTATGCTGAATTGTTCTGGCCGTTAACTAGGTTATCACCTGAGAACGTTAAAATCTGATGAGGGCATCTGTGTACACATGAGAAAATAAATCTGCGAAAACAAAACCTCGCAAAAACAATTCTGAGAAAAAGAAGAAGAGAGAATTAGGAATTTGCAGAATGGAGATTGTTTTGAAACCTGATTTTCTGTTTCTAGAAGAGCGTGTGTCAGACTGTCTCAAGGAAACTCGCCTCATTACTTGAGCATTGGAGACATTGTTTTCGCATAACCCATCAGGAGTAATTCGGCCCTGATTTCACTGCTACATTGCCAGCATAAAGACTTTGGTTTTCTTTGTTCTTGGTCTACAGCATCTTTTTCACCTTTTATGGAAAATTCTACCAGCTGCAGACCTCTCACAGCCATACCATCTTTCGTTTGTTTAATTTAGAAAAATTTCACTTGACTTTAAGACAAAACAAGACACGAGCATTTTAAACTGTGTTGGACTGCTCTGCGTGTTATGTCTCCTTTAGGACAGACTGAGTCCGGTCCACAGTTGTCAACGTCTGTAGCGTAAGAGACAGATAGTATAGTGTCGAAGAGCACGCACCGTTCTGGGACCAGACTGGACTCAAATCCCCAAGCAAGCTGTCGATACTTCACTGCTCTGTGCCTCCATTTCCTCACCCATGGAATGAGGGCTCTAGTAGTCCTACTTCCTAGGGCAGTTTGGAGCAGTAAGAATCACTCTGTGTGTCACGCTTACAAGAGCGCTCGGCATGTAGCCCCACGCTGTAGACGTGTCAGGACTGTTACGAGGACGACCACCATCCCCATCATCAAGTGGTGATGTTTCCTCGTCCTAAAACCCTAGACAGAGGAGCAGATCCTGGCCGAGCTGTGACACATTTGACCCTCAGTTTCTTTTCTAGCAAAGGCTCCACCCATCAGAGTTAGAGAATGAGTTCAGTGACCCCAGTGTCTGTTCATCAGGGTGTAAGGAATCTGACAACACTAATTTAAGTAAGACTCGGATTATGAAATGATGGGTTCACATACTCCATCCGTAAGTGGAATTCTAATTTAGAACTGTTCCTATCTTTAATTTGAATTAATTCCTATGCAATCTTTATCAGCTCTTTGTGGACAAAAAAGAAAGGACGCTTGTAAGTGATCGATTGGGGTGATTGCAGTGGGGTCAAACCTGGCATTTTTGCATGGCCAGATGCTAATTACTGTGACTTGTCCATATCTCCACACATGCACCTTCTTCCCTGCCCCCACCAAACTCTTCTGAATATCCCTTGAGATTTTTGGTTTGCTTCCCTTTCCCCTTTCCGTCCTTGATCAACATTTGTCTGGACTGATGGAAAGGTTGCAGAGTAAGAACTCCAAAAGCACTTGATCAAGGCGACATGGCACGTATCTATGCAACATTTCCTAGATCCCCTCGCCATGTCTTGCCCTGCCTGGTGATTAAGCTCTGAGAAGGCACATTTCCCCTGGCATGTGTGTGAGTCCGTGTGTGTCTGCGTGTGCACTGTCAGCGGCTGTGTCCGGTGAACCACTGTTACCAAACCTGAGAGGAGAGTTCAGTGGTGTGTGAACAGGCTGGTGAGGCTGAGGGGAAATGAGTAGCTAACTTACAGTCAGTACTGATCCATCAGAGTTTTTAAATGAGCGATTTCCGCTAGAAATTGTGCCGCTTCGTAGTTTTCCTCCACAAGGTATTTTCACAGCAGAAGACAACCTCAGATGACAAGCGAGAGAAATTTTAAAACAGCAATAGCAGCGCCTCTACGCTTGAGGGGCACCGTCACTGCATTTGCGAAGCAGATGGATTTGGTGTTGTGACGGTGTGTCTGGAGGAGCCGGAGAGAGTCATTTCACCAAGAAGCAAAGCTCTTCTTAAAACGCTTCCTGACTCTCCTATCTCCTCTCTGGTGTTAGCAAAGCAAGGCCAGGCGAGTAGTCATCCACAAAGAAGTCAGTGAGGCCCTCCTACCCGTCAGAGGGGCAGGGGGGCTGAGGAGGCGTGTTGCAAAGGTGGCAGAAGGAAGCCTCTCTGTGAGGAGATGGCCAGAGGGACAGAGGGCTGGGAACCTGGCCCATAGACTTCATCTAAGAAGGTCTGTGTCTCTCCTGGGGAGCTCTGTCGCAGGGTCCTTTGGGGCTGTGTTCTCCACAGTGAGGGGTGCGTGTTCTGGGAGAACGTGTCAGCATCCGTCAGGAGAGACGGGGTTGCAGCTGTTTTGTAATAGAAATACAGAGGGTGAAGTTACAATCCTTCCTGGGAGGTGAGAAGGCCTCATAGGAGGCAGGGTTCAAACGCGTGGAGGAACCTGACTCCTTTTATACTCTAAGGGCCTGACTGGTAAAGGGGGCCTCCTGAGTGAGAACACATTGAGAGGGATGTGGTCCGAGCTGGGAGCTTCCCTGGTGGGGAGGTGGGATCACTCCAGGAGAAAAGTTGTTTTGAGTGTGGGTTAGGCAAGCATGGAAGGTGGTGAGACGCCAAAGAGACAAGGAATGAGGGCCGAGCGAACAGGCTGCTCAGTGGGTTGTGTCGGCTCCCCAGGGAAGACCCACCCATCGGGCATCGAGCTCGTGCACTTGGAGCGACGGAGCCGCCCTGGGGTTTTGAAAGGTGGGCCATGGTGTAGATAAGAACCAAGTCCTGTTCCCCTGGCCTTCCCCTCCAGTGCTCCCAAGGGGCAGCCGCTGGGCTTCTCAAGTGAATTCTCTTGCTGCAAGGAGGGAGGTTGAGGAAGAAGGGCTTTGTCCAAAGTCCTGGCTCCTGTAGGTGTAAGGAGCACTTCTGATTTGCCTGAGGTTCCTTCTTTGTGCTTCCGGAAGCCGCCCATCTGGTGTTTTGTCCAGCACCTGCTCAAGTCCGTGACCCGCCTCCGTGTGGGCTTTTCCTCAGGGAGCCGCGCTTTGTTCCCAGGGCTCAGACCTCGAAGCGCTTTGGTCTTGGTTCTACCCTTGACCTTGAACAACACGCGGGTTAATCTGAGTATTGCTTAGAGCCGCCGCTCCCTCTCCGAGGTTCCTCTGCACCCACTGATTCATCCAACCACAGACCACGTAGGGCCGTGGTATTTACTCTTGAAAAGCATCCTTGTGTATGTGGACACGCACAGTTCAAAGCCACATGGTTCAGGCGTCAACGGTGCCTTGAAAATGTCGAATTTACCTGCCTAGCCACTTGAGCTTGGAAAACGTTGAGAGTTACTGGGTTTGGGGAAAGAAGAAAGTGCTTTCGTGCTGTCCTCGTGCTTCTGTGCAGAGCGGATGTGTCGTGGACACTGGGTCACCCATATGCCTCCCAGGACAGCACTCCCTCCCCAGGGTCCCTGGCAGGAATAAGGCTGCTCTATCAGCCCCGGCAATTTTCCTGGAGCACATTCTGTACCTCCTGGGAAGGAACCGTGACACTATCTTTTCAATTCTTCAGTGATCACATATATATATATATACACACATATATCATAAATGTATCTCAGTGATTTATTTTAATGCCAAATAACGCTTGAGGGGAAATATTAACTCTCCTTAACTAGAACTTGATGTCAGACTGCTTCATGGGCTCAGCCTGTCCTTTCAAGGCCGGGGTATCCCGGAGCTCCCTCCTGGTCCCCTTCTCCCCTGGTGAGACGCGTGCACGCCCTGGGCCTCGGTGGCCAGCTCGTCTCACCCCAGCCTCCGCGGCCCTCCTTCCTCTTGCATTCCTTGACCGCTGAACCATCTCCTGCCTCTGGCCTCTGCGCCCCCCTTCATCTTCCACACACTCCCTTTGTAAACTGAAAGCTGGCCGTGCCACCTGTTGTATGAAAAAAAAAGGTAATTTCGTAGTCGAATGTTCAAAGTTCTGCACCAAACACTAGCGCACTTACATCTCTGCCTCATTTCCAGCCGCGCGCTCCCAGCCGTTCCTCCTCTACACCCCATCCCCACTGTGACCATGTGGGACCTTTCCGTGGCCCGTGCTTCTGTGTCTGGAAGTTCTTTTTCCACCTTGTTACCTTTTAAGGCCTGTCTGGAATGTGGGCTCCTCCGTCACAGTGTCCCCCAGCCCAGCCAGGGCCGGCGCTCCCCTTCCCACGTGCTCCTGTTAGATGCTCACTGTGCACTGTCAACATCAGTACCCTCCGTATCTCCCTCTCCGTTAGCTGATGAGCAGCTGCTCAAGGTTGGGTGGTGTTTGTCTCACGTGATACCTGCTACAAGCTGGTTACTCCATGGGAAGTGGTGGAAGGAAGAAAGGAATGGATGGATGAACCTGTGGGTGCAGCCTCTTGTCATCAGGCCCTACTGGCTTTTCTATCACAGGAGACGTGGGCAGAGCAGAGTGGCCAAAAGTGAACGTATTTTTCTTTAAGCCTCCACTTGACCTTTGGAAGGGCTTATGCTGGTTAGAAAGCTGTCAGTTACAGTTTCCACCCAGAGTTGGCACTGTGGGTCATCCCTTGGGTCAGATGCTTCCCAGACAGTCCCTGGCAGAAACTGGTAAGTGATCCGGCTGCCTCAGTAAACCCCAAAAGGCCGGGCAGCGAAAAGATCCCGGACTTGGGCTGCTTCTCTTGTTTGCATTGCATAGACCTCGCTGCCCACCATGTGCCAAGCCCGTGCTCTATCCTGGCTGGGGGGTCCAGCTCTCCTTCCAGGAGCCTATAGTCTAGCTGGAGATTATGTTAATGGACAATCAAGATAGAGTTCTTAGAAACCAGGGAGCTTCCTGGCCCTAAGCCCATGTTAGTCTGGGTTATGATTTTAAATTCCCAGAGTCAGAAGTGTTTCCGAGTAATAAATGCTATTGCGTGTGGCTGACTTGCTTGATCCTTTCAAATGGGTGAGGCTGTTCCAAAAGTAATACGGGCCAACTGTGGCCAGACTGGTGGGGACTGCTGGCTCCACCTGAGGGGCCCTGGCCTCCACATTCGGTTGTAGGAGACCCTCTTGTGACTGGCCAAGAGGAGAGAGCATGCAGGTGGGCGCCGTGCTAGAAGCCGTAGCCTTCTGGTTACCCAGACGCTGCGGTGGCTTTGATGGGAAAGGGGTGGGGCTGAGTCATACTCACTTGACAGTGACTTTATTACCTAGGAGGCTACTAAACAGGGAAACAGGATGTGGGAAGAAGGCGGGGGGGCTGGCATTTTCTGCCTCCCTGGGACCCCTAGGAAGCCATCTGGCCAGAGCCTGTGATTCCAGCCACCTGCAGCAACTCAAGCCTCCTGTCGCCTAGATGAGGGTGTCAGTCCAGGAACCCTCTAGAATTTGGGCACAACTCTGTGAGTGCAGTGGACCCTCCAGAGAGGGTGTTGATGAGATTACCAAAGAGTTCCAGGACCCCAAACATCAAGCCCCTATCGTGTTGATTTAAAGTGACTTTATACACCGCAGGGGGCCAGGATGGGCCGGTTGGAGAATAGTTTGCAGGCCGATAGGACTGATCCACAGGTGAATACTGATCGTTCTGGAGAGACAGAGACACAGAGACACACAGAGACAGAGGCGCTATTCAGGAATAAAGTCTCAAGTAGGCAAGAGGGGCATGCAGTGCCCTGAATGGTGGTGGGCGTGGCCTCTGGTGAAGGATGGACTGTAGCAAGAGGGGGGCAGGGCCCGTGGTGTGGGACAGGACAGGAGGGACAGCGGGTCTTCACTGCTCTCTGTGCCCTAGAGCCCCAGTTGTTACTGATGACCACGCGTTTCTAAGGCATCAGTTCCTCTCTAGAGGAGAGGGAAAGGCTCACCATTGTCTCTGCAGTTCTGAGTTGCTGTTAAATCCATGAGGAAGAGGACAGGCTCTGCACCTCAGAGCATGCTCTGTGGCCAGGCCGCCAGTCAGCCCACTGTGTGTTACCACTCGCAGTGATGCAGATAATTTAAGAGCCAATGCTGTGTTCTCACAACCCGGGTACGACGGCGGCACTCAGCGCACCACGTGGTCCAGCTGACTTTGGTTTGGCGTTGTCCTCGGGGAGGGAAGCAGAATGTGCCTTTACGTCCTGGTGCAGGCTCTGGGTCTCCTCTCTGACCAGCACAGCCGGCTTCCTGAGGGGCGCCAGTCGTGTCCTCACCGTGGCCTGCCTCTCCTGTCTTGCCAGCCAAGAGTCCCACATCTTGAGAAGAGAAGCTGTAAGGAGTGAGACGTTGTCTTTGTTAAGCAGACGCTCCCATTAGACATTTATCACAGACCATCAGAGCTGGTGCAGGCGAGCTTTTGTTTACTTGTTAGAGGGCTAACAGAGGGGTCTGGGAGGGTGGCAGTCAGTCCGTGAGGGTAAGTAACTATGAGAGAGGTGCTGGGATTGTGGGAGAGGAGGAGAGAGGAGATGGTGGGGGGTGGGGGGGGCGGGGGCAGGCTCAGAAGTCGTGGCAGTTGGTTGGGAAAATCTTACATTATTTAAGGTGAAATTTTTTAAAAATCTCAAACCCTAAGTCAGCGTTACAGGTCCCCCATAAATGCACCTGGGGTGATTAACAGTGATTAGAACAAACATCCCTCCTCCGGCTGTTGGAACAGCCAGCGTGTCCACGTTCTCCATAGTGTCGTAAAAGGCTGGGGCTCTGCAGTGGCTTCCTCTGGGCCTGCACTTGATCAATTCATGGGATCTGACACTTCAAAGCACCTTCTGTTCTGGTGTTCTTGATCCAGCACTAAGTGTACCCCGTTGTAAGCACACTGGGCCCCTTTTTATATGATTCAGACCTGAATTTTTATTTCCACAACACATCCTGGCTTGTTGAAAAGGTGCAGTTGATTTGCAGACAGTCGTTGACCTTGCAAGCAGAAGCCTCCGTGCACCGTTCTCCCCACCACCCCCTCCGACTGCGGGCTTCCTGGGGGTATCAGGGGACAGCAGGCAGTAATTTAGCACCTACTGCGCTGAGCCCAGAAGGGGATGCAAAGTGCATGCCACGTATGTACAGATTTGTAAGTCATGGTCGCAGGGATGTTGTACCTTCAGCAAGGACCTGAAATAACAAGAATAGGGCAGAGCTGAATGACCAGGAGGGCGCAAGTTGGGGGAAGGAGGGGGCCTTGCCACGTGTCAAGCACTATGTGGGCTCACGGCTCCGGGCTGGGTGGTGGGATTAGTGGAGGAGGGGACAGAGCAGTCAGCACAGTCCTCATCCTCAGAGGGTCTTCCATGGGGTAGACCTGCGGGCAGAGGCCCCAGATTCAGTGATCAAGACCTGAGAGACATTCGGAGTCCCCAGGATGGGAGGTATAAGTCAGGAGGATCTGAAAACATGCCATCAGGGCATTGGCATTTGAGCTGAGTGTCAAGTGGACGTGGGCAGGTAGAGTTGGGGTGGGGAGGCCGGGATCACAGAGGCCTCAGGAGTTGGGCAAGAACCTGGTGGTGGTTTGAGGGATGGAAAGAAGTCCGCTCAGCCTGGAGGATGCAGAGGGAGGGGAGGGAAGCCAGAGCTGGAGAGGAAAAAGGAGCCTATCAGGAGATAGGGGCTGCTCTGGGGGCCAGTGGGAGCACTCGAGCATCATCACCGTCCCTGAGCGCTCCTTCCCCGTGAGACCTGTGCACTGATCCCGCAGCCCTACAGGCCACACCTCTGCCTTAGACGGCGTGCGTCGCTGGCCTGTCTCCCTGTAAGCCTTCATGTCCCTTTAGACCGAGAGCTCTGTGAGGACATCCTGCCGCGGGGCACACCCTTTGCAGTACTTGGACTGTCGAGGAGGGGCAGGGATACTGGTTTGTTTCAAGGGCACAGCAGTGAGAAGGTGTGAAACGCCAGTCACAGTGGTCTTGATGTGGAAGAAGAGAAGGAGGTGACTGGGGACCCCATGCGAGGAGTAGGAGGGCCTTCTCCTCCCTCAGCTAGCGAGGGGTTGGAGTTGTGACCTTGGGTGCCAGGGCAGGGCCACCAAGTGCCTTGCTCTGTCCTGCAGGTACTTGGCTCGGTTCAGTGCTGCCCAGGGCCACGATCTGCATCGTGTGGGGGGTGTGTGTGTGTGTTTGTGTGTGGTGTGTGGTGTGTGTGTGTGGTGTGTGTGTCTGTGTGTGGTGTGTGTGTCTGTGTGTGTGGTGTGTCTGTGTGTGTGGTATGTGTGTCTGTGTGGTGTGTGTGGTGTGTGTGTCTGTGTGTGGTGTGTGTGTGTCTGTGTGTGTGGTGTGTGGTGTGTGTGTGTGGTGTGTGTGTGGGGGTCCATGCGCCCGTGGCCTCTCTCACACATGCAGGTGCCCCGCCCCGTGTCCCTCTGCACCGGTGGACGGTATGGTCGCTTCCCTTTGGCCCTCCCACCCCCCCTGGTTGCCGTGGTTGCTGCGGGGCCCGGGTGTGACCCCACGTGGTCAGCGTGGCTTCTCCTTCCTACGTGCTCATAAACATCTGCCCCCGCCCGCTCTGTCCAGGGGTACTTTAGTGATGCCTGGAACACGTTTGACTCCCTCATCGTAATCGGCAGCATTGTAGACGTGGCGCTCAGCGAAGCTGACGTGAGTATGTGCCCGCCCGGGGCCACCTCCCATCCTGTCTCTGTCTGCACACCCGCCCGGCCCTGCACTGCATCACCTGGACAAGTCACAGAGCCCAGTCGTACTTGATCGAAAAGCAGGAGTTTTCTAACGAGAGCTGCAGAGAAGAGGCCTTGTCGCGTAGAGCTTGATCCCCAGGCCCTTAGACACACATCACCTTTTGGAGGACTGACCGTTCTGCCGCGCTAAGCTGAGTCAGCGGCAGGCAGGGCAAGATAGGCGTCTCTAACTGTTTTTATTTGCTGTGTCAGAAGCAATACCCGAAGTGATGTACCTATAACATGTTTGTTTTAGGGTGATTTTTCAAGTAGCCAGGTGGCTTGATGCTAGAATGTTCCCCTTTTATAACACTGTCCTTTTCTTCTTTTTTTCCTGTTGTGCTTCCTCTCTTCTGTGGCTTCTGAATGCTTGCTCTAACAGCACTATTTCACTGATGCATGGAACACTTTTGATGCCTTAATTGTTGTTGGTAGCGTCGTTGATATTGCTATAACTGAAGTGAATGTAAGTAGCAAATTTTGTGTCCTATAACCTCGTTAAGTCTAACACAGAGGAGACCAGAAACCCTCCCCACGGATCTCTGTACACTTTAGAAATTCAAGCACACATTTACTGCAAAAGGCTAAGAACATTTTGCCCTCTTCCCTCCCTCCCCCGGCCCCCCCATCCCCTTCCCCTGAATGAGAGTGGGGAAGTAAATGTAGAATTGCCATTTTGGAAGGAAAACCTTATTTTTAAAGAAGACCTTATTGAAATGTTAAGGGCTAGGAGTTAATTGTGTGGGTATGTGAACATTATCACTCGGTAGCTGGGTGACCTTGGCAGGGCCCCTGGCTGCTTCGTGCCTCAGTTTTTTGAGCTGGAAAGCAGAGTTCATAACGTGTGCCCTGGTACCCACTGTGGGTCTGTGAAGGCACAGGAGGGAAACCCCACAGCCGTGCCCTGAGCACACGGCCACCGCTGCGGGTGTCCTCACCTGTACGCTGTGTCTGCTGAGCCCTACTGGTGACGCTGGGGAACATGCCTCTCCTAGCTCCCCAAATAGGGATGCAGATTGAAGGCTGCCCTGGGCCAGGGGAAGGAGGGCCTCGTGTATATTAGGAGAGGGTGTCAGCGCTCCTTTGTTGCACCCAGTTGAATCCTTTGTTGAGGAGCAGTGGTAGGTGGAGTGAACACCCCACCCAACCTTTAGGGAGCATCCTGAGAACCTTCCTCAAAATACAGAGGCTGCAGAAAGGGGAGCACCGCCTCCCACTGGCCCCTCTCAGATCTGACCCATGCCCAGACCGGGAGGGCCTGATGCGGGCAGAACTGGCCCTGCCCACCTGGTCTGTCCCCAGTTCATCAGCAGGCTTCCGTGGGTGCCCAGGTTGTGTGGAGCCCTTCGCAGGGACAGCCCTTCGCAGGGCTGCCGTGCTGTGCTGGCTTCCTGCTGCCCGGTGCCAACCTGGCCCTCCTCCCCCCATGCCTGGCCGGGCAGGGGTTGCCACGCTCTGCCTGTCTGACACCTGCAGGCTCATATGGTCCATCCTGGAGCCCAGACAGCCTGTGCCAAATAAGAATGATGAGATCTATGCCGCCACTCTGGGGGCCAGGCTGACTGTGGAGTGTAGAGTAACAGGGCAGCGCTAGCCTGGACCTGGGCCTCAGTTCCCTCGTGGACCACTGAGATGAGTGATGTCTGCCCTCCCTGCTTCATAGGTACGTTGCAATGATAAAATGATAGGCATATTTGTGAAAATACTTGTTCAAACTCCCAAAGTGTTAGGGAGATACAATGGTATTATTTTAAATATAGATTTTCCTTGTAATAATAAGCGAAATGAACTGTAAGACATTACCATGTCCATGAGGGTGTGAGTTAAGCCTCATGACACTCAAATTCATGCCAAGACCAGGTACTGAAATGGTATTTTACTAGACTTAGGTACATAGATCTGCCAACCTCCATAAGCCCAGACTTATATAAATTCTACGTTATGTGAAATATTCCACAAGTCAGGTATAAAATTGCCATTTATCATGTGTGAATTACGCTTGGTTATAAACTAATCTGATGCTAACGGGAGAACATAGGACCCTCCCTGGGCTGCCAGGGGCTCTCTCCTGAGTTTATGACCAGACATCTGCCCGCTTAATCATCTCACCGCATAAAGCACTTACGGCCTCCATCAAAGTACACTTACGTGAACAGTCTGGAAGCAGGCCCTTATGTAAGTCAGAGTGGTCTATAATGGAAGTGAAAATATCATAAGTGACAATTTGAGCAGGTCTCCCTGGAGCGCTCCGTGCTTCACGTGGTGTGTAGGTGGTAGGGTCCATGCTTAGCTTCTGGGCACCAGGATGTGGCCAGGGTTTGTTCACCAAGCAGACAGCCCAGCTCTCTAATGCCTGACTCCCCGCGCTGGTGCACCGCCGACAGGACGCGCGGCTTCCTGGCTGCCTCGCCGCGTGCTGGGGCTGAGCCCACTGTGCCTTCCCTCTGGGTCAGCCCTGCCCAGCAGTGTCTCAGACACGTCCGCCTTCACCTTCCATCAGTCAGGAAAGCCACAGGTCTATAAAAGCCCACGCGAAATTTTTTAGTTAGCATTTGACTTTGGGGTTTCTGTATAATGCAGGCTTTCCCTGGCATTCAGTCAGACTCGAAAACCCTAGCAGTCAGCATCCTCGTACTGTTTTTCAGTACGTGACCTTTCCCCTGGTCACAGGGAGCCTGAGACCAAACCTTCCTGAGCCGGGAGCAATGCGAGTTCAAGGCCCTGGCCCAGTAGAAAACCACCTTGGGGGACCTCAGCCTTTCTGTGCTGGGCCTCAGCGAGGAGGGGATGCTCAAGGCCACCTTCGCATCTATTCAGTCCTTCATCACATCTCTATTGGGCATCTACGACCCTCAGGCCACAGCACAAAGACAGGAGAGACTGGGTGTCCTTAACCTCTGGTGACATAACTCTCTGAGTGTAGCCGCTGGTTCCTCTACACGCCCCTCCCCGCCATGCCGAATTCCCTGGGAAGCAGCACACACCATTTCCCTCGGTGGCCCTGTCCCCCGCACTCCCGACTCAGCTGAGCGTGAATACCCTTGGTCCATTGTTGGCTGTTTTTAGCTGCCATAAGTCATCATTTTTTGCAATGTTTAACTTGCTGTGCTGTCTCTCCCAACCTCTGTTGCTCTTTCTTTTCTGTTGCCTAATCGATTTTCATGTTGGTTTTGTTTTTAGAAAATTGTAGCGGCAAGTATATATAAACATATATACGGTGAAGTCGTTGTTAAAGCAAAAGCACTCGAAAGACTGTATACTTGTCTTTCCCACCTTTGGTTTTCGCTGAGTTGCACAGGAGTGCTGTGGGTCGTGGTCATCTAAATTGTTTGCTGTGCCCTATTTTGTTGTCTCCGGCCTGGGGCCTGAGCTGGGGCCGTCTTGGTCAGTCACGCTTGGCTCTGTGACATGGCAGCATAGCCTTCAAGAATGAACGATGTGGCCTGGAAATGAGAAATTGAGCTTGCGTTTGTCTTCTTCGCAAAAACATTTTGGATGGCCCTTCCTGTTGTCCTGCTTGCATGCTCACCTGGCCCTCTCCATCCTGCCGCCCCCTCCCATGACCCCTACCCTGCCACGGTCATGGTTTGGTAGCTGTCGTGGACTTGTCTTCATCACAGTTGGTCATAATGTCATCGAGCTGCTAAAATGTCAGATGAGGACTGGCAGGCTCGGTTTTGCTCCTTCTTCGATGCCTGTTTGTTCCTTGAATGGAGAGATGATCCAGCATCATGTTCTCCCTAACCTGGGAAATGGCTGTTGCTGACATTTAGTCTTTCCAATTATCATTATTGGCGGGGAGGCAAAACACTTGTTTAGCAGCCGTGTCTGCATTGTTATTACTTAAGAGCATGTACAAAGTCAGTAGGGAGGTCGCTCCCAGGGACCTAAGAATTGTCGCTGACCTGTGGTGTACCCGGGGTGGACCAGGGGGCCCACAGCTACCCTCAGCCTCTCGTTCTAAAGCCACAGGCAGGCTGTTCAGCCCTCCATGCTGTGTGCTAGCCCTTTTCTAGGGACCAGGTCGCTGGTTTCCGGAGACAAACTCAGCAATCCCAAATACAGAAGCCTTCCGTCCCAGAGGTGTTACATACCAGGTCAGAAGTAGTCAGAGAGAGGCTCCCCAGCAAGAGCTCTCCAGGATGCCTCAGGGTAACTGGTTTGCCTCCTGTCTGAATTGGAAAACGGCATCCTTTCAGCTTTTCCAGGAAGAGATGGGAATTAATGCGTAAATGCAGACTGATCCCTTTGCACTTGGGCAACTCAGGGCTCATTTGCCTTCCGTAGTCGCAGGGGGTTGGCCCAGAGCCTACACGGCAAGAGCCTGCGTGGGAGCCCTGTGGGAAGGAGCTTTCCAGACTCTGGCACGTAGTGTGGCTTCCTAAGGCTGAGGGTCCATTTCCCTGTAGGGTTTCCGCATGAAGACTGTGGCATCTCGGGAAGGAGTTACCGAGGTCCTCTAGTCCAGGCCCTGGGATGACACTGGAATTCCATCTCTTGAAACATCATCCAGCCCCTAGTGCTGTCAATGGAAAGCTCCCTGGGGAGTGAGACCTTCCCTAGTCCCACAGCCTCTGGGCGTGTCCTGCGGTTGATCCCGGGAGTGGCAGCTTGCTCACGGTCCTTTTCCGCCCTGCACCAGCTCCCTGTGTCTCTGAGCCTCCTCCACCCACCCCTTGTAAGGAAGATGGGGATGGCAGCCACTCTCCTTGCATCCATCTGAGTACTGAAACCCCATCAACTCCAGAGGAGCCCATTGCTTAGCTGTAACAGCCGGAATGGGCTTTCCCGGTGGCCGCATTCTATGTCGCCCCTCCAGACCTAAAGGGAATGAGCTGCTGTGGGTGACCAGCTGAAGACATGGCCCAGCTTTGCCCTGGCCTTGGGCTGCTGCTCCTGGCTCTGGCTGTATGTTGGAACCACCTGGGAAAGCTTGGGGCCACCCCAGATCAATTCAGTAAGAAGCTTTGGGGTGAGAGCCAGGCATCAGGGTTTTCAAAGATCTCCCCAGGCAGTTCCAGTGGGTAGCCCAGGGTGAGAGCTGGCCTGCCCTTTTCATCAGACTGGCGTTTGTAGTTCAGGCAAAGCCATCCTCGGGGTGCCTCCATTTGTAAGATATTTTAGCAACTTGTACTTTCCCCCGGTGCTACCAGTGACACCCTCCCCTGCCCAGTCCTCCCTGCCCAGTGAGGCATGTGGGGGGGTGTCACAGGCTGCACTGGGGGTGCACGCAGCCTGGTGTGCCATTTGCTCTGTCCTTCCTTTCTTGCATGTTGTGCTGCCTTGTCCCTCCACAGATGCTGTCTTTTCCTCTTCTTTGTTTTTTTGAGCAAAAGACTACCCATGGTTTCAAGTTCATAGGCCAAGATTTGTCATACTTCAAAGATAGCAGTTGAAAAAGAGATGTGCCCTTCAAAAGTCGGTTTGGCTACTAACTTTCTCCTGTCACAAGGGGAGTGTAAAAGGTCTGCCAGACTTGGCGTGGGCCAGGGAGGGGGAGGGGCCAGCAGAAGAGGCGTGGGCCAGGTCATGGCCAGAAAGAGTGTCTTCCCCGACCACCCAGCCTCCTTATTCTCTGTAAGTCCAACACACAAGTTATAGACATGGCAGAAATATACTATAGAGTGTTCTGTCTTACGCACACTCTGGTCCCCTTGAGCATAGGCAAGTGCGCGCGCGCGCGCACACACACACACACGCACGCACGCACACGCACGCACGCACACACACACACACACACACACCCTCACACTCCAGCTGTATGGGTCAGACTGGAACCTCCTGCGCACAGCCCTTAGGGAGTTGGTGTGGGCAAGCATGAGAACTTGGGAAAACAAATACCTTCATTTGCCAAAGTCATGAGTTAAAAACCATCATCTGTCCTTTTAAGGAGATGTGATCCCTTTTGAGATGAGATGATAGAAGGGATGTAAAAAGAGTGACCAGGCTTTGACCAACCCATTGCAGAGGTCACGTTCCGAGCATCCCAGGCGAAGCAGGGACTCCTTTTTAACCCCATCAGAACCCGTTAGTCCTGACTTAGTGATCTCGTAGAATTTCAGTTGTGATGTGATGTGCCCAGACTCCTTCTATTTTATGAATTTTATAGCGTTTTAGCTTTGAGCTCAGGAGGCAGCCACTGACGAGAGTGAGACTCCAGGACGGAGCTTTTCCTTCCCTGTGTCTCCCGGGGGGAGAGCCCATCAGATTAGGGTGTGCATCCGTGCGCACACACAGCCCTTAGCTGTACAGACCCACCGTGCAGAGAGGCTCCCTAGGGCCCTGGAGAGCACCCAGGGGTTCTGGGCCCCCGGTCAGAAGAGCCTCCTTCCTTTGTTGGTTTCTGGGTCGACCAGCTGCTTCAGCAGAGGTGACCCCGCTGAAGGGGGAAAAAAAAAAAGGCTCTCATTTCCTGACTCTTGTTCAGCCTTTACTGTTTAATTTAAAGATGGCTCCTGACACAGCCTCTGCATTCTCATAAACACTTACTGAACCTCTAATGAGTGCCGGACACCATGCTGGGCACTGAGTAGAGTGAGGCAAGGTCCCTGCCCCCTGGGGGCTCACAGACTGAGTGGGGAGGCCGGTGACCACAGGGCGACGAGGGCTGGGATTCTGCACCCTGGGGCCCAAGTGACAGGAGCCCAGCCACACCTCAGGTGAGACAGCACTGCGGAAGCTCAGGGAACGCTGGTGCTAAGCAGCTTCTTCCCAAGAGTCACCCAGAGCTGAGCCTTCTTGGTGGGGCAGTGAAGGCTTCTGGAGGGAAACCAGCCCCTCTCCTGCTTGCCCTGACTCAGTCTGCCCAGCTCCTCGGCAGTCCCGCCAGTGAGGGCCCATCGGACGCACGCCGCCCAGCTGCGCGGCCCCAGGAGTAGAGTGGGGCAGGGGAGGTCTGTGGAGTGCAGGCAGCTGCCACTCTGCCCTGTTTGGTGGAGTCACCCTGTTCCTCAGGGTTAGGAATGGCCTGCCTCAGAGCAGTTAGGTCCTCAGACCCACAAGCCCGACTAAAACAAGAGAACCAGTCTTCCCATGAGAAGCAGAATCCCAGTCTGCATTTCTGTGCCTGGGGACAACTGAGGTCTTGCAGCGTTGTCCTTTACTAGGTGTCTTTCAGTCTTGAAACATCATGTCCTGGGGTGTGAATTAGAAAGTCGTAGTGTCTGAGCCTGCATCAGTGGCTGCCCACCCTCACGTCCAGTTGCGAGCAGTTCCCGTGGCATTTCCTCAGGGAGGGAGCAGATGTGTCATCCTCAGACATGAACCACAAATTTTTTTTTTTTAATGGGGGGACACCCTCCTGAACCCTTGCTTCCTTCCAAGTTCATTAATACATGTTCAATCTTTGATTTCTTAAAGCCAACTGAAAGTGAAAATGTCCCTGTCCCAACTGCTACACCTGGGGTAAGACCAGTGACTAGTCTCCAGGGGCTGGGCCTTTTCCTTCAGTTTATTTGGCCATGTCGAGTTTTCCACTAGTTGTTCTGTATTCTCCATGATTGTCCTTTCAGAACAGTGTCTGCAGTGGTTTGCATTCATCGTCAGTGTCCAGTACTCTTGACCAGACCAGTGTCCTCCTCTTAACACACTAGACCACGTGGACATGCATGTGCTGTGTGGACCCAGGGTTTCCCAAGCCCTGTGTTGTTAGCATGTAACTTTTCCTCTCATATCATGCTTTTTGAGGTGAAAAGGCCCTAGAAACACATCTTCAATTCTTACCTCTGCCACCTCTGTGTGCATCTGTTGCTGTTTTTCTGAAAGTGTTGCATGTTCTACTTTCCATTGGGTTTGACCTCTCCATGATAACCCTTCAGAACTCTGAAGAGAGCAATAGAATCTCCATCACCTTTTTCCGTCTTTTCCGAGTGATGCGATTGGTGAAGCTTCTCAGCAGGGGGGAAGGCATCCGGACACTGCTGTGGACTTTTATTAAGTCCTTCCAGGTAAGAGCCATGCCAAGGGCTTCTTTGTCTTTGAAGATCATATGTAAGTCAGTGGTTGTCCCCTGTTGTGGAGGATCCGGACTCCTTTCTGCAGGACTGCTGTGATCGCCTAGGTCCAGAGAGGACCTGGAATGCTGAGGAGACGGGCCCAGCATTGCTTGGATAAATCGAATAGGATTACTTGCTTAAGGAAGCAGAAGAGAAAGCAGTAACGCCTGCAGCTGAGAAATCTGCAGCATTTCTGAGATGGATAGATGTACGGGGCTCCCCGCACCTCAGTCCTCCCCAGGATGCCCGGGATGAATGGTGATGTCTGAGAGAGGGAGGGTCCCAGCCGACCCCTGGAAGCCTCATACGGCTGCGGCAGTCCTGTCCGTTGGCTAATCTAGACACAAATCAGAGACTACTTGGCCTTGGCCAGCACACCATCCCCCGTCCTGGGTTACCCAGTGCCTGGGAGGATTACAGAGTGAAGGGCCCCTGAGTATAAGCCAGGTCCCCTTTGTCATCTGTGGCTTTCCAGCCTGGTCCAGCCTGGTTCTTGGCTGTTCCAAACAGAACCCAGCTTCTCCTGTACCTTCCAGCACCCCACCCTAGATGTTCTGGTCTTCCGGACTTACTCTGCTGGGGAGGGGGGCACAGATTCTTATTAAGAGGTGCACTGCATGGGGGAGTTTGTAGATGTGCAGGAACTTTAGAAAATGAGTCATGGATCTTCATTTCTTTACCTTTTGACTTTTTAATTCAAAAGTAGTAAATGCTCACATTAACAAATGAAGTTATTCGAAGATACGCAAAGAACAGCCCCATCGGCTCTGAGGAAACTGGTGTTAATATCCCAGGAAACATTTTTCCACAGTGGGTAGAATTTTAACAGGTAAAGAGGAGAAGGGTTGGCATCTGGGGAAGGAGGTAGATCCAGAAACTCAAGAAGGAAAATCGCAAGTCCGGTTGGGGACAATGAGACTATAGGAGGAGCTGGGATGCAGCTCTGAGAGAGGCAGGGCAGGTGGGGGGCCTCGAGCAGGTGAGCCTCGGTCCTGGAAAGGGATTAAATCCTAGACGGTTGTTATTAATACAAAGTACCAACATTTGTGAATGAACTGCTATAAAAACAGAATGATTCATGCAATAATGTCATTGTTACATTAAACTTTTTAAAAAAGTTTTGGTCACTATAAGATGAATTCATGTCACAGAGACATGACCATACATGACCATTCATGTCCATGAAAACTGAGAAACTGTGCCAGCAGAATTCTTAAACATTTGCTCATCTAGGGAGAAAACGCACACTGCTGTGGCAAGGACAGCCTGAAACTAACCCTGTGGGACTCTGTTAACCAGTCCAGTTGTCAGGATGGTGCTACTGCACTGGGCCAAGCTGGCAGTCACAGATCCAGAGCTGGCACAAGTCGGAAGGTTTTTTAGCCCCTGGCTTTCTGATGACCTTTCTCAGATAGGAGAGCAAGCGGAGGCTTTATGCATGTGCGCTTGGCCTTAAGTTTAACAATATGGGCACTCCTTGGAGGCGTGCCAAGCACACAGACATCTTCTGTCACCTGAGATGAGGGAGACAGCAGTTGAGGAGCCTTGGATTAAAAGACCAGTGGTGGGCTTCCCTGGTGGTGCAGTGGTTGGAATCCGCCTGCCATTGCAGGGGATGCGGGTTCGAGTCCTGGTCTGGGAAGACCCCGCATGCCATGGAGCAACTAGGCCCTTGCGCCACAGCTGCTGTGCCTGCGTTCTAGAGCCACTGAGGCCCGCCCACTTAGAGCCCATGCTCCGCAACAAGAGAAGCCACCGCAATGAGAAGCCAGTGCACCGCAACGAAGAGGAGCCCCTGCTCGCCGCAACTAGAGAAAGCCCGTGCGCAGCAACGAAGACACAATGCGGCCAAAAATTGAATAAATTTAAAACAAACAAACAAAAAAAAAACGGTGGTCTGACCCGACACATGTGCTTATATTTGATGTTCCTAAGGAGAGCCCAGGCTTGGTGACCACACAGCTAGCTCCTTTTCTTCCCTGGCCCAGCCCCCAGCTCTGCGGTTCTTTCGGAAAGAGTGCATTTTAAGAAAGGTGTCTTGCTTTCTACAGCCACAGCCAGAAAGTGGTTCTTCCCCTCTGACCCAATAATTCCACTCCTAAGGCTTCACCCTAAGGAAGTACTTAAGCAGATGCAAGGTGATTTTGCATAAAGATGTTCCTTTGCGAAAGAGCCCCTTGCCCTCACCCCAAACACGCCCACAAAAGAAAGCAGAAGCGATCTAATTGTCTAGCACGCTGGAATTGTTTCATCAATTACAGTCGTTTCTGAGAGCGACACTGTTTAGGATTAGGACGCACTGTTAACAACTGTGGAAAGCACGTCCTGCCTGCAGCTTCATAACCCGAGGTGTGCATGGGCTGCTGTCCTCAGGGCTGAAGCCGGGCTGCCGGGCTGGGGTTTAAAAAGCTCTTCCTCACTATTGATGTCCTTACAATATAACATGGAAAAGAATAGAGCGTGTGCCCCATGTGGGCCTTCAGTCTGCCCCCAAGCCATCCGGGGGGACAGGATGTTCACTCTGAGCCAAGCGCTGCTTCTCTTCCAGGCGCTCCCGTATGTCGCCCTTCTCATCGCCATGCTGTTCTTCATCTACGCGGTTATCGGCATGCAGGTACGCTCCAGCACCTCTCCCCCGGGTCCCGTTGCTACGTCGCCCCAGATCTGTGGCAGGCTGTACCTTGGCCAGGTGGACCGGACAGACAGGTCATGAGTTTTCAGCCGGTCGCCTTGGCTGCTGAAGAGCTGTAAAGATGAAAAAGACGTGGCCCTGCAGGAGAGAGCCTGAGCCAGCGAGAGCCGGGCTCAGAAGGGCATGCAGAGGCTGGAATATGTCAGAGGAAGCTGGGTTTAGGGCACTCCCCACCCCCAATCTGGGTCTGAGGGGAGCCAACTGATTGAGAAAACCCATCGTTGATTGTAGCAACAGCAAATGCTGTACTGAAAAAAGCCATAATTGTCCTATTTTCTGCATCAAAGTTGCTAAGAAGATATGAGTGATACAAAAGTCTGTATCATCTGAAAGCATTACAAACTATTTCTAGATGCTGGGGCTGAACTGGAGCCATTATCTTGCCTCAGAAGCGCCCCTCTAAAAAGAAGCGTGAAACCAGGCTCTTCTGTGGCCTGGTCCTGGCTGAGGGGCTGTGGGACGCTCCCCAGCTCCTCCTGAGGTGGGGAAGGGGGCAGAGGAGCTTCCCTAACAGCTGAGCCCTAGCGCAGAGTGGGCGGGTAGGGGGCAGAGCCCCCTGGAGGAGAGGGAGGTGGAGGACCCTGTGGCCCTGGACCTCCCCGGGGTCCCTCTGCCACGCTCTCTGCTGGTTCAGGTGCAGACTTTCAGGTAAGGGGGGGCTGTGAGTGAAAAAGAGGTCAAGTATTCCCGCAGCAGAGAAATGGTGGTACGTGCTTTTTTATTCTGAAGGCAGAGAAGCATTTTCAAGTGACTAGGACTTTTACCAGGGGTTTTGAACAAAGAGGCCGTGTGCTCGAGCCCCTGTAATTTAGCAGCTTGTGACGCCATGGGCCCCAAAGGGTCTTTTATGCCATAACATCCTCATATAAAACTTAAGTGGCCGCAGAGAACTGGAAACCGCATCTCGCACACCACCCCTGTGTTCACTCAAGAGTCTTTACCGGCCATCAGGGTCTTCGAAAATGCCAGTCTGCTTCTGTATTCCCCACGAGTGAAGAATTTACTAACTTCCCCTGGCCCTTAAGGCAAAGCCAACCCTCCTTCCCATGGCCCACCGGGCCCCCATCCAGGCTTGTCTGCAGCCTGGTCCTTGGGCTGTTCGTCACACTCACGTTCTTTTCATTTCCTGGAGCACCCGGGCCACGTCGCCTCTGCTCCTTTGCAGGTCGTGCTCCCTCTGCCTGGAGCATTCTTCACCCTCCTTGTCACCTGACTGGCTTCTCCTTCCCCTTCAGTTCTGGGCCTTAACCTCACTCTCCCTGGAGACCTTCCCTGACCCCAGCCCCAGCCTCAGGGATCCTGTGAGCTGTGCTTCCCTGTCGGGCTGGACCAGCCCAGCTCCCATCTGAAGAGGCTGCCGGTCTGGTTACTTTTTGCATCCCTTCCCCAGGCTAGGAGCTCCTTGAGCTGAGAATGTGCCCAGCGGTTAGCACCGAGCCCAGCGTATCTTAGTGGGATGAATAAAGTTCCAGGGACTCTGGGTATTGACCAAACTTGAGTTCTAAATTCACATATGGAGGGGTGTGTTTTTTTCTTTTCTTTTTTTTTCGGTATGACAAAATCTTTTCTTTTTTTCCCCTAATAACTTCTCTCTCTAGATGTTTGGGAAAGTTGCCATGAGAGATAACAACCAGATCAACAGGAACAACAATTTCCAGACCTTTCCGCAGGCCGTACTGCTGCTCTTCAGGTGACTGAGTCCAGCCCGGAGCAAGTCTCTCGGGTTCTGGGCTCCAGAGCAGCAGAGGACCCGGGTTCTTAAAGCATTTGGTCATGGTGGCCTTTTGTATCTGTTGGTTTTGTACTATTAAACAGACACGGTAGCATTTTAGTCACAGAGGAATTTTGCAGGCTTTTGGCCATTCCCATCGTGATTGGCTTAAGGTTTTCCACTTGGGAGTGAGTAGGTCTCCTGAGCCGCTGAGAAGGTGTGGGGTGTGTGCTTACACATGGGCGCATGTGCTCGAACAACCGGGAAAATGAAAATTTAGCAGGAATGTAGAGGCCTTTTGCACAGTCAGTGGGGAGCATCCTGAGATGTGCAGTTTCAAACTTTATGGGATTGTTTTTAACTCCATTGAATAGCTTTGTAAACAAAGCACCTTAAAGTGAGAGAACTTTCTAGAAACCATACAAGCAAGTCCTAACGACTGGAGAGCAAGTTCTTTGTAAGTTAGTTTCCAGTTCTTTGCTTTCAACAGAATCAAATGGGGATCTAATCGAGTTGTCAGATGGTAGGTCATTAAAAATAATAATCGTTTAAAAATTGTAACGTAAGTGTTTAAAGAAGAGAAGACCACAAAACAAACATCCCTTTATACAAAAAGAATTGATGTGCTTATATCAAGTGAGTGATATAAATCAAAGGGTGTTGCAACAGGGCCTCCCTTACTGATGTAAGTTGCATTTGAAAATAAGTAGGAATTTTCACTAAATCAAACTGGCTTTCCCCCCAAAGTACTTAGCTTTTGGTCTAATTAAAAAAATTTTTTTTTCTTAAAATTTCTTAAAGATCTAAGCCTCAAATGCCTTCTTTGTTTCTTTACTTAATCTAAAAAAGGTGTGCGACGGGGGAGGCCTGGCAGGAAATCATGCTGGCCTGCCTCCCGGGAAAGCTCTGTGACCCCGAGTCCGATTACAACCCCGGGGAGGAGTACACCTGCGGGAGCAACTTTGCCATTGTTTATTTCATCAGTTTTTACATGCTCTGTGCATTTCTGGTAAGTGATCAGAATAGCCGCCCTACCACCAATGGACACATCTTCATGTAGCATTTGGGATTCAGACCAGTGACGTTGCCCCGTCAAATAGCTGTGGGGTATTTTATGCTGACGAGCAGTCTAGACTCCACCGGGCCGTCGAGGTTTTGCTGAGCGAGGCCTGTGTTACTAGCGCCTTTGGTGTGAGCAGGGGCTGGGTGCTCGCTAACAGGCTTCACCATCCCAGCTTCTTAGGGCTGCTGGTTCCTTTATAATAAAAAATCTCAAAGCCACTGCACATAGTAGTGACTTACGAGAGTGAGTTATTTCGTGGCAAATTATAACACTGCAGTGTGTTTCAAAAGGTCAGGCAGTACATTCCCCCTGCCCTCCCCTGGGCCTATACCCAAACCATTTTGGAAAGCTAGAAGTCTGCCATTTTCTTAAACGTTCTCCAGAATGAAAGATTTTCAGCCTCTCTAGGAGAAATGGGTCCAAATGTCTTGTGACCCTTACAATTAGGAAGCACTCACTAGGGTTGAACCCAGCTCATCCCACTACAGCTGAAACGCCCTCCTGATTGGCTTTTACAGATCATCAACCTGTTTGTGGCTGTCATCATGGACAATTTCGATTATCTGACCCGGGACTGGTCTATTCTGGGGCCTCACCATTTAGACGAATTCAAAAGAATATGGTCCGAATATGACCCCGAGGCAAAGTAGGTTGAAGAGAATTCCATCTGGCTTGTGTGGGCTGTTTCTGGATGTTGGGTGTGCTTTCCTGTGGAAGGTGGGATGGACCGAAAGCCCGGGCCTGCTGGTGCTGCCCTGCACCTCATGCCGTACTTTGTCTCCAGGGGAAGAATCAAGCACCTGGACGTGGTCACTCTGCTCCGCCGCATCCAGCCCCCCCTGGGGTTTGGGAAATTGTGTCCACACAGGGTAGCCTGCAAGGTAAGTGTCCTGTTAGCGTCCCTGACGGCCTCTCTTGCAGGAACGCCCTGCTTTAGTCAACAAACCCTTACTAAGTGATGCTCTGTGGAGCCTGCTGTCAGGCACTGGAGATGCCGAGGTGAATGACATGTGGTTGCTGTCCTTGAGGAGTTCTCAGCTGTGTAACTCTTAGGTCACCCTGTCAGCCAACAATAAGAACAGGAAGGGAATTGTGTAATTTGTCACTGGGTAGAAGGAGGGGATGGTGACATTTGCATCAGGTCCAGCAGGAGAGAAGTAGGAGTTTGTCACAGGGGCAAGGGCATCGCAGAAAGGGAGCCCAGGGAGCCCAGACGTGGAGGCAAGAGAATGGAGAGTCGGTGTGGCTGGAACGCAAGAGGAGGTGGCAGAAGGCCTCAGGCCCAATCTGAGTGTAGCTGCGAGGAGCCTTCTGTGCTATGCTGAGTCCCATGGAAGAAACAGGAGGAGACATCCATTCTAGAAAGTTGACTCTTGGCAATGGAGAAGTGAACTGGGGACAGGAGAACACCCAGGAGAGCTGTTGCATTATCTCACTGTGAAGTACCGAGAGCCAGAGGGAAGTGGGCATGGAGAGGAGGGGATGGCTTAGGGATCTACTTAGGGAGTAGAGTGGAGAGGACTTGGTGGCCCGGACGTTTCCTAATTTGTGTGATGGTGCACACAGTGACGTGCCCCTCGTGTGCATCCGGCGGTGGCGTCTCGGGGATGGATTCAGATCTCCTGCTGAAACCGCACTCCTCCTCGGACGGGACTCGAACCCGTCCGCACCTCAGATTGAGACTTGAACCCACAACTCCTGACTTAGGAGGGGACTCGAACCCACTGTCTCTTAGTTAAAACCACTCACCTGGTGTCAGGACTTACTGAAACTCAGGTTCTTTTGTCTCGATGCAGAAAGAATTCAGCGTGAGGCCGGCAAAGAGGCCGGCAAAGAGTGAGTTTCTTAGCATAGGATGCTTGTGAGAGATACAAGCGGGCAGGCAAGGGAGCACAGCCCCGAGAACAAAGAGGGCTACATTTTTATAATCAGAGAAAAATGGGGTAGGGGAGAAGATCACCTTCTTCCTCATTTTTGGCTAGACGTCAAGGCTGGTATCCTTAGTTCCTCTTTTAACCCTTGATGGTCTAACCAGGACTGTCATGGCACTCTTTACATGATACGTATATTAGCAAAAGGGTGGTAACGTATACTAAAGCATGGTAGTTCATCTCAGGTTTTGGTATAATGTCCCCTTTCACCTGGTTTCTTTCCCCTCTCATCTATATTCCTGTCTTGGCTACACACAGGAATGTAACTCTTCAAGGACCATTAATTCCCTGACTTCATATAACAAGATTCAGATCTCATATCTATTGTCTTGTACTTTAACTACATATGTAGATTGTTGCTTGGTTACTGGATGCTTTTCTCGAGTTGTCTCCCACTGTTTAAACAGTCTCCCAGAGTCCCTTAGAATTCCCTTTCTGACTTGAATCCCCTAGTGGGATTTTTTTGTGATTAATTTATTTGGTTGCGTCGGGTCTTCATTGTGGCATGTGGGATCTTTCGTTGTGGTGTGTGGGCTCTTCATTGCAGCGTGTGGGCTTCTCTAGTTGTGGCGCGTGGGCTCAGTAGTTGCGGTGCACAGGCTCCAGAACGCACGGGCTCAGTAGTTGCAGCACACGGGCTTAGTTGGCCCGTTGCATGTGGGATCTTGGTTCCCCGACCAGGGATCAAACCCACATCCCCTGTATTGGAAAGCAGATTCGTAACCACTGGACCACCAGGGAAGTCCCCCTGTAGTGGGATTTTTAAGCTATCTATTTAATTATCCTACTCTATCCCTGTCACCATCTCACCCCATTCCTGAAGTTTTCACATCAGACCATGCTCTCTGCGAGCTCTCATTGAGATTTGTTTTCCTTTCATAGAACTCGCATTGAACCACCTTGAGTCAGCTGTAGCAATAGAAAAGGATCCCCCTTTTTAAAGGAGAAATGCAAGATTTGCCTGTTGAAACTCTGCCCTATAGAAATCCAGCCAGTCTGTGCAACAACTGGTCCCCTCTTCCCACAGATATGAGGGGATTCGGGGTCAGGGGTTCACCCTACCCCCAAAGGGATGCTGGGCTCGCTCTAGACAGAACCCACAGTGAAGAGTGGAGTCCACAGTGTATTTCAGGCTTTCAGAGAAATCCGAGCCAAAACTCATTGTCCCCTGGGCTGGAAGTCCAGTTGGCAAGTCCTTGGGGTCCTTCCCCAGTCTTTGCTTCTCCTCATCCTGGACTCTGGATGTAGGCAGAGAATAAGCCACAGATGTTGACTTTTTTCCCATAAATTTCCCAGTATCAGCCTCTTTTCTGTTTCCAAGAACAAGATGGGTTCTGGCTCATGGCTGTTACTTTGTGTTTGCGTTTCCAGACCCTTTTATGTAAAGGGTCTACGTGTCCTTCAGGCACAAAGTAGTCCATTTTGCTGATTCAGGAACTTGCCAGGAAAAGCAAGTGACTGTGCAGGCTCTCCTAGGACTAGGAATTTAGGTGGGATGAATCATGTGTACACAAGACTCCAGTCCATTAATAGGGAGGAGGAAAAGGGTTTTAAAATCTTTCTCTTGGGACACCTTGTCAGCCAAAAGTAAGAAATTTGAAACTGTTAGAAGTGCTAAGTACCACTTATTTAGCACTTACCACGTGCCAGGCACCTGGCTGGAGTCTTAAGTGTCTGTGAGCTCCTTTAACCCTTGCACAGCCCTTTGCTGTGGGCATGGCTTCTGCAGTAACTGGGGCCACAGAGAGTTTCACTCACCCAGGTCCTCTCCAACTCTCAGTGGTGGTGTTACAGGGGCGAAGAGAGAGAAAAGAGAAGCAGGATGTGGGGATCCAGCTCTGAAAGACCAAACACTGGACTCATAGAACCGCGTGGACTTGTACAAAACACTCCACAGTGGTCTCACCAGGGCAGGGTCCTTGAAGGACACTCCCTGCGATAGGAAAAGTAATCGACCTTGTTGGTTGAGGACCTTTGTCCCAGGCTCTGTGCCTGGCTCATCATACCTGGTACATCACTTTAACCCCAAACAGCCTTAAGGATGTGCCCAGAATGGAGGCCTTACCCCAAGACACAGGGAGAGCCGGTTAATGAGAACGGGAGAGGAATGCATGGACAGTAGGGAGTCTAAAAAACAAACAAAATGCATCTTCTGAGTGCCCGCGTTTGCACTTCATGACTCGAGCTTTGATCTTTGTCAGCTCGGATCTCCTCAGATACTAGATGCCCCCCCCCAAATGGCTGTTGAGTTGAATCGAGGGTTGATTAGAAAGGAGATGAGGGATAAACAGAGAACAAACGAGGAAAAGGGCTGCAGCTGTCATCATTCGTTTGCATTCTATTAAGGGACTTTTCTTTCTGTTTACAGAGACTAGTTGCCATGAACATGCCGCTCAACAGTGATGGGACAGTCATGTTTAACGCAACTCTGTTTGCTTTGGTCCGAACGGCTCTTAAAATCAAGACGGAAGGTGAGCCCTCCGTGGAAGCAGGACAGGTGGGAGAAGAGGAAGGGGAGGCCGTATCCCACCTTGATTCCCATCTGGGCCTCTTCTTGTCAAAGGCGGGGCAGGGAGGGGACACCCCCCCACCCCCGCCCAGGGGATGGGGCGGTATGTGAAATGAGAACATCTGTGCTGGCCCCACTGGCCGGACCTGCTTCCCTCAACCCTTCTCCCCTCCCTCCGTGCTTCACCTTATCCTGGAAGGTTGAGAGGTGAGTCGGGCCACCAGCAGCCCCGGTGAGAACAGAGAGGCATTGCTGGGCAAAAGAAACAAGGCTTGTTCCCCCCTCTTGCTTTTTGAATGCAGGGAACCTGGAACAAGCTAATGAAGAACTCCGAGCTGTGATCAAGAAAATCTGGAAGAAAACCAGCATGAAACTACTTGACCAAGTTGTCCCTCCAGCTGGTGGTCAGTGCAATTTTTTTCCTAAGTAGTTCTTGACCAGCACATTGGTGCCAATGCTAGTCTCTAGGAAGCCCAGCGTGTTTGCAGAATGCTTAAGGTACCAGCCAGAGCATTGAGGCCAACAGCTAAAGGCCCTTCAGCCATTGGTGTAATGATTTGGGGTAACGTGAAGACCACTGCAGACAAAGGAGAGGCTTCAGTGAGAAGGATATCAAGACCCATATGGTTGAAGCCGGGGTTCTCTTGTGGGTGGAGGGATTAATGTTAGGAGAACAAGCTTGCTGCCTCAAAACCAAAAGCCTGTATTTTTTTTGCCCCAAATGAAGTGTTTAAAACTAGTTTTCCTATATCCTTCAACATACTGTTGAAAACCTCTCACACACAAAAAAAAAGCTTTCAGAAAATGGTGTTTTTGAAATGTTCTTAAGACTGGATCTGCTACCATAATTACCAAAAACATCCCTTTGTTTAGAATTTAGAGATGGAACTAACAGGCATGCTTATTTCCTTTTGCTATCATAAAATAACTGACTAAACTTTTCTCAGATTTATATATATATATATATATATAAAATACATATATATATATAATACAGATACTGTATTTCCATTTTTGTCTAAGTATACATGGACTTACAAGTGGAGATGATTGTGTTTTGACTTTTATTTTCGAGTTTTAAAGGTGCAGGATCCGTTTGCTCGGTGCCAACATGCCTGCACTTTACCCCCTAGCCCTGGGCACGTTAGGAGTGTTTGGTGTGTTTTGTAACCAACTGAAATCTTATAGTGTCCCTGCTCCTGCGGCCGCCAGACTGGGCTGGCTCAGGTCCAGAAGCTGAGCCAGGATGGTGGCCTCTCCTTTTGAGAAGGTGACAACCTCTGGCTCTCGGGGGCAGAGAGAGCAGCATGCTGGCCAGCTCCGCTCCCCGGCATGACTCCAGAGCTTTTTGTGGCTGGAGAGAGCCGCCCAGAGCTGGCAGGGCCACCGGCTCAAAGCTGGGAAAGATGGCCCACAAAGAAACGATAAAGGGCTACTGTGCAAAACAAAACACTGAAAGAACAAAACCGAAATGAAAACTCCCGCCTAGAGAGAGAACCCTGGCTCTCCACGGGAGAACGGATGCTGCACGCTTAAAACGACCCTTTGGTTTTCATTCTTTTCTTTTTAGCTGCACACCCAGGTGCTCGCATGGCTGAGACGAATTGCTTTTTCCAGTCGTTGTAACAATGTGCTTGAGCTTTTCCTGCAGCCTCCATTCCTTTCAAGTCTCAGTCTTTCAGAATATTCTGAAGCAATTCTGTTTTAGGGTGGTGGCATGGAATCGGAGTTATCTCTTGCCAGTTGTATTCCCCTACATGTTTCTCACGATGCAGATGCATGCCTCAGAGTAGCGGGCCCCACCTGTCCAGGGGGTCCGGCCTCAATGGCACGCGCACCTCCCGTCTCTCTTGAAACGCCAGCCTCATTACAGGCCAGTCTCTCTCACATCAGCGCCCATCCTGGCAAGGCTCGCCTGGAGAGAGTCATTCGCATCACTGTGAAACTTCCTTTCTTTTCATTTCACCACAAGAAAAGTCCAGAATTTGGCTCCCTTCCTTGGAAAAGCTGATCAGCTCTTAGCCCTACTGGCCTTCTCACGAAGGCTACATAGTCTTCCGCTTCCTTGGTCCAATAGCGGGCCCCGGTTTTCTCTCTGTTATTTCTTAGCCTGGATTGGGGGGTTAGGATGACAAGGGTTAATCTCTTCCAAAATGGCAGTAAGACCGCTGAGAAACCTGGGACAAAAACAGTGCCTCAATAATGGCTGGAAAACTCCAGAAGTTCCATGGCATGGGTTGTGGATGTGCTGGAGCTTATCCAGGTTGAATCTCAAATAAGTGCTCTCGTCACCGAACTTCCATAGGTGGTAACTTCAGGCTTCGGTGGACAGACTCTGGTTGAGTTGCTGCGCAGGGTTGTAGCATCTGCATTCACCCCTTGCCTCTTTGTTTTTCCTCTTTTACCTTCCAGTAGACCACTGGGTCCCAGCCTTTCCCACACCGAGGAGCACTTAGGAAAGGGGAGCATATTTACGACCCTCTGGGCCAGCGGACGGGTAGCTCCCACGGCCGAGGGGCTCGGTCTCCCGCCCACTGTAACCTGGTCAGAGGGCGGAAAACTGAGCCAGGCCAGCCCTGCACCTGTGACTGGTCGACGTGGGTCGCTCGGGGGCCCCTTACAGCCCTGGTGACAGAGCAGAGTAGGTGCCCACCTTAGAAGGCTTTGCCAGCACAGGGGTGATGTGAGCCCCGCTCCCCGCCGAGGTCATCACGAGCTTGATGAGGCGATACTCGGGAATGAGCCTGGAACCCAGGCCGGAATTCCGGGCTCTCGCGGCGCCTTTGGCCGCGGTGACAGCCTCTGTGCTCTCTCCGTGCTGAGCTGTCTCATTTCCCATCTGGCCGTTGCTGGTGTTCTCACCTCCACTCTAGAGTCTCCTGCCGTTGCGTGGATCTTCCTCCCTCCTTGAGAAGTCCCTCCTCCTCCCAGGGGCGCTTCTTTGTCTTTGGGCCTTTGCCCCGGACCTGGATCTTGGGCCCTTTTGCCCCGAGAAGCGCTCAGAGCCGACCCCGTCGCTCTCTGCAGTCCTGAGCCCAGACGGCCTCACTGCACTCACTCACTCTTCCTTCCTTTTCTGACCTGCTGTAGCTTTGACTTTTCCTGTTCTTAAGACTCTTCCTGGGCCCAGTTTCAATAGCTCAGCATCTCAGTGCAAAAGGCCAAGTGACCCTTGAGAGACCTGCCCTGTAGAGCCCTAGGTGGGCACCTCTGCCCTGGAGCTGCCCCTTGGGCAGAAACCTGATCTGCCCTCTTCACTGAGTACACCGCCCCCCAGGTTCTGGGCCAGGGAGAGCCGAGACCCTCCCACAGGAGCCCCCTTGGCCCCTCTAGGCTAGCACCATCCAGGTGGAAGGGAGAGAAAGGTTAGGCCTGCTTTTGCTGGAAGCGTCCCAGCACGGGATGAGGTGGGCCTTCTGTGAGTACAGCCAGTGCTTTTCGTGGGAGCCCACAGAGAAGACTGGAAACCCTGGCCGGCAGAGGCTGGCTGCCCCTGGGATTCTCAGGCCGCAGTCGGTCCACCTCCTACACGTAGCCTGGTGGGGAGGTAGACTTGTACTCTGGGAGAGGCGGCCCCAAAGGAGCAGGTGGCCCTTGTGGTGGAGCAGGGAGGTGGTGGGGTAAAGAAGGAGAGCCCAGGCCCAGGGGTCCCACATCCCAACTCACCTGGCCTGGGGCAAGTCATGGAACCTCTGTCCGCTCCCCTCTCGCCTTCCTGCCTCTGGACAGTGCGTTGTTAGACCATTTGGACCAGCCCGAGACTGATGAGAGACCTGGTTTCACATCTACCCAAAGCCCTAGGTTCACTTTGGTGGCCCCTACACCGTTCCCAGACTTGCCGGGCTTGGGTTTAGAAGGAATGCAATACACTTCTCAAGGCTGACCACCGCCAGGCGTCTTCTCACACAGTAACACTGAGTAGCTTCTGACAAGGAAGTTGGGGGCCATGGGAAGCCCAGAATGGCCCAGCAGTGTCCAGACAGGGATACCCCCCTCATGGCCACAGAAGGCACCCCACCCAGGAGGGTCCCAGTGTCCCCCGCCCTGTCATGCTCTATGATCCATTTCAGTGGATGCCACTGTTGGCAGCTTGTAAAATAACGGTGACTCTGATGACTCACCATCCCCCGCCCCCTGGCACTCAGGACCACCCAGAGTGCTCTGCGGGCCTCTTCTCCCATAATCCTCACAGCTCCTCCTCCGAGAGGCTTAGGGAGAACGCAAGCCCAGAGAGGCCAAGCCCCTTACCCAAGATGGCACGCAAGTTGCGAGGGCAGCCTGGCCACAAGTGTAGCTGTGCTGAAGCCTGAGGGCAGCAGCCGTTCCTCCTCCCAGCCTCTGCGAACCGTGGTCAGTAGCCCCCGGGGGCCCTGGACAGATGTGGGGGTGAGCAGGCCTTGTGGAGACCCCCGGGCACACAGCCACTGCCAGGGTGGTTTCCCGGGAGACAGCCAGAGCCCCTATTCTGCCTCATGCATCACCTTCAATCACGCTCGGCAGAGTTCCAGCTCCCCAGCCACACACGATGGGGTTGTTTCTGAACAAAGCAGAAATAAGTCGGCTCAACTTTGAGGTTAGTTGGAGCTGTCACTTGCAGTATCGAAAACAAGCAGTTCTGAATTACAAACCAAGGAATGACACGTGGAGGCTATTGGCAGAGAATTAAGGGGCACATGTAAATCTGGGTCTGCAGTCACTTTTCAGAAATGTCTTCTCCTTCCAAGCCTGTCTGTCACCTTTCTGAGGTCTCTATCTTTATCTCCAGGCATTGGGATTTGGATGGTTAATTGTCCTGAGTGTTCGTGGTAATTACACATGCAAATCCCTATGCGCAGGGGTGAAAATATGACCCATGAAGCCTTTTTTGTTTTGTAATTTTTATTTTGAATCAGTAACCAAGACGGCACTTCATAGTGTTACTAATATGCTGCTCTATTAAACTCATGACAAGTGTATTATTTTCTGCAATTTTGAGCATCCGTTTATTTAGCTGACTCTGATTTTGAGCCTTAACTGCTTTGCACAACCTTGCTTTTCGCTAGATTTAGTCTCCCAGTGTCCTAAGCGAGAGCTCAGTGCCTCGTGCCCCGTCTTGCCCTTCCCCCAGCCCCAGCCAGAAGTGAGTGTTAAGGCTGTTGCTGGAAATATGCTGATTCGGGAGAGCTCTGTCTGGTCTCTCCGTTTAGATGATGAGGTAACCGTGGGGAAGTTCTATGCCACTTTCCTGATACAGGACTACTTTAGGAAATTCAAGAAACGGAAAGAACAAGGACTGGTGGGAAAATACCCCGCGAAGAGCAGCACAATTGCCCTACAGGTGAATTGTTGTTTTGTCTTTTTCTCTTTTTCACTAACGATTTTACGAGCTTATTTGAAATACTAGAGAGCTGACTATTCATGGTTGAGCAGTACCACCAGGATTTTGTTTAAACTGAGATACTGCACACTCCCCCAAATGTGGACTAGCCATTTCTGGGCCACCAGGTAAGTACCTCCCCCTCCCTGCTTTCTCTGGCGTGCCCCTGCGTCCGCGTCCACTGTGGCCCGGCCCCGCGGGGCAGGGCCTCCAGGACAGTGGCCGAGGCACATCCCTGGCGGGAGGGGAGCCAGAGCTGCCCTCGTGCCTTATCTCCCCCAGGGCTTCTCCAAAGGCAGCGTCCTCCGAGCAGGCACCCACCTTCCCCCAGCCTCGGGCTCGGGCCCTAGCCGTCCACGAAACAGCTTTCCATCTGAACGCAAGTGCTTTGTTTTGTTTCTGTTTGTTTCTTACCCCACTGCTTGTTGGTTTTCGGTCCATCTCAGTAACATCCATCACCTCCTAGTGCACGTGTGCGTGTGTGCGTGTGTGTGTGAGTGTGTATGCGCGTGTGTGTGTGCGTGCGGTGTGTCTGTCTCTGCGTGTCGTCTCCTGAGGGCCGTGAGGCTTGCTGTGCAAATGCTCTTCTCTCTCGACCCAGCCAGCCTCTGGTCCCTTCACCCGCCCGGGCCCCGCCCAGGCACCCGGAGGGGGGATGTGGTTTCAGGAACCTCTGGTTCCAACTAGGGTCCATGCATTCAAGGGTGTAGAATCCTAGGTAAGCCCAAAGCCCTGGTGGGAAGCAGGTGTGTGGGGAAAGGGAGTCCCAGTGGAGACCCGCACGGAGAGGGGCTAGGAAGGGAAGTCTGTGAGTGCTGTGACTGAGAAAGCAGAGTGGAGAAGGAATGAGGAAAAGATGCCAAGGACTACAAAAGTGGAACTCCAGAGGTTGGCAAGCTGTCAGAAACAACTGTCCAGATTGATCAAAAGCCCTGTCATCTCTGCTGTCCGGATTATGCATAAGATAACGTTTTCCTTTTATGTCCCTGTTATCACCATTTGTCTTAAACTGGGCCTTGTTGGTATGGGTAAGGTTCAACATGGAAGAGTCTTTTGCTTTTTTTCTGGGGGAAAATGCCCTGCATTGTCTTGTGTTCTCAGTGATGGTAATTACCAAAGTGAAGGCTTGTCTGTGGTCTCCCTGAGAGAGAATGAACATGAATGACAATGAATGCGTGAAGGAAGGAGGGTGGGGTGTGTGCATGTGGCGGGTTAGGAGATGACCTTGTGTGACAGTGACCTGTTGATTCATGATGCAACCTGGGCTCTGCCCAGACAGCGCTGGGGGGTGGGGTGGGGAAGGATGGATGCTGAATCTGACCAAAGACAATTTCTGATTTTTCTTCCTCTGGTCACATCTCCTAAAGGGAGTTCAGTGAATCACAGGCTTGAATAGCTGATTGCCATCTCAGCCTGCAGAATTTGAGTAAAGCTTTCACCTCTGACCCATCCAGTTTACGAAAGTGACAGCCCTTCTCCTGATCACAGCTCACAAGTAGCCTTAGAGAGAAGCAAACTGAAAAGACGTGTTTGCAAACTTTGAGCAGGTCTGGTCCATACGTTCTAGAGGGCGGTGTGGCCAAACTGGGTGCAAGGGCAGGGAGAGATGATCATGTTTCTGCAGGCTTTTCCCTAAAGCAGCGCTGGGCCTGGAGGACTAGGGGCCGAATTCCAGAGTGTCGTGATCCCCTCCTTGTAGGGAACTGCTTGCTGTTCTCAGGTTCTAGCTCTTGGGGCTTGATGACTTTTCTGGAGGGGGAAACATACTCTTTCGTGGATGGCTGTGTCGTAATTCACGGTAACCAAGGTAGCGCTGCGCTGAGAGCCTTCTGTTTTCTGCAGAAGGCATATATGATGACCGTCTGGATACAGGGTTATACCTTTGCTGAGCCCCCAAGGCTTCCCAATTAGATGGCTTCAGGGCTTGCTCTGGTGGCTGGATATAGTGTTTGGAAGTTTTAAAAACCTGAACAACAACACGTGGCTACGTAATTGATAATCACATTTCATGGGTGGGTTTCACTGAGTGAGTCTTTAAGTTGAAAGTTCAAATGATGCTGAAGCTACGTGTATACATCATGGGTTAAAAAGACTCTGTTACATTGTGTCACAATCATGTTTTTCCCCTGGACATTTTTTCATTTCGTTGTTTACAGAAAGTTTCCTTTCCTTGGTGAAATTAAAATATCTCCGGTTAGATGCCAATATCAACACACTTCCACACGGTTCCATTGGGAGTCGAGGCTGTGACTATAATTTATGTTGAGCACCCAGCCTAGGAAATTAAGTTGTGTTCATAATCTTGACAGATACGTTCTGAAAATGCATTCGATTCTGCAGCAAACATTAAAAGCAGAAAATTTTTGTTTCCTTGAAGGATAGCTCTCATTACGTGTTTGGTTTCCTGTGCTCTAGAAAGGGCTTCAGATGTGATTTGTCACTCTTCATTTAATTAGCACGACGAGGCGCTTCCTTTCTGCATTGAGGAAATATCACGTGACGATGTGGCAGTTAGGGAAGCGGAGTCAGATGGCGGTGGGAGGAGAAATGGATCAACCGTGGCACTAGGATGAGTACACAGATCCTCGAGAAAGCTCCCCAAGGTGGGCGCGGCCTGTCGAGAAGTGGGATGAGTTGCTCCTCCCTGTGCCAGGGGCGCCAGGAGGCTGAAAGCCCAATTACTAATGAAAAATGGAGTGTGGGTGTCAGGTGAGCACAGGAGTCAAGACGTAGGCCAGTGCGTGCTTGTGCGGCGTAGGGTGCAGTCTGTCTGAGCAGGATCAGAGCTGGTCCACGTTCTCTGTCCCCCGCCCCCGCATTGGAATGGTTTCGGAGGGCGCACAGATGCACTCTGGTTATCAACTCTGTGGGCTCCATCTGGTCTTCCTCTGTTCAGACCAACTGCAGGGCCCCTTCTACATGAAGGGGGGTGGCTTGAGGACCTCCTGGATCCACGTGTGGGTAGGAGCTTGGCACCTGGTGTCCTCTGGCCTCTGTGGTCTGAATGAGTGTGCAGTTTCCATCCGCCCATCCATCTTCATCATTAAAGCCAGCCTTCTCTCCAGCCCCTCTCCAGAGGGAATCAGAGAGAAGCTGCATCAGGCTTTTTTTTTTTTTTCCTCTCACTCATCCCCTACATGCCATATTCACTTTAGTTTGACTCTGCCTTTGCTCTTCATCCATTGTTGCTGCATCCCAGTGACCTGCAAATTTCCACAAGGAGCAAGTAAATAAAGGAACACAGCTCTGCAGCCACGAAAACTCTGTCCCCTTCCCAGCAAATAGTAATGCCTCATCAGATCTTCCAGATGAGGACTGCAATATACAGACACTCATTAGTCCAGTATTTCACGGATTAGAAAAAGAAAAAAGATCCCAGAGTGGGGAAAGTTTTGTTCATTTCTTTTTCTTTCAACGTTCGAGGATTTCCTTTTTGCAAAAGACACTCCGGTGGACTGAGGGGAGACTGTTGCCCACTCATCCCAGATGGGAGCCTGCCCATCTTCAGGACAGGAGGACTTGAGAGGGATAGATTTTTCTTTTCGTTTCTTTTCTTTTTTTCTTACCTGTTTGGAAGTTGCGTTTAAGGAGGAGACCGTCATTTCCGGCTTGCAAAGAATTAGGTGGTTAGGTTTTATAATGTGAAAGCCTGAGCCCCAGCTGGCAGGTGGTGGTGTAGGTGGCCCAGTAGAAATGTGGGTGGTGGAACGGAATCAAATGGCTCTCAGTCCCCGATGTGGCCCCCTCGGAGAGGCTCGGGCATAAAGATAGAGGAAAATGGGATACTCCACAGACATTGAACCTGTAGAATATCCCACACCTGTTATCTAGTCACCCCAGTCTAAAAATTAGCAAGATTTTTTTGTCTTTTTTTTAAAAGCATGATTCCATCTAAAGCCATAAAAAGGCTTTTTTTTTTTTTTCTTTTTTAATCTAAGAGAAGAACAGATGCTAACAGATGAGATTTCACTGGCTGATTCATTTGTTTCAGATGCTTGAACGGATGCTTTAGAATTTTCTGCCTGAGCTACAGCACCACGCTCGTTAGTCGGAAGGCGTTTGTGGCTAAGGCCTTGAAAGGGAAAAGCCTCAAGTGGGCTTATTTCTACTGAAACAGCATTTCGGGAGAAATGCAGGAAAGAGCAAACCCAAGGCCCCAGAGAGACCCCTTCCAAGCAAAGCACTCCTCCGGAAGGTGGAAGCAGGGCCGTGGCTCAACTGCGGAGCCGTGGTCTCCTGTCACGGACGCTGCTCGGTGGCTCCTTTTCATGAAAGGGAATGAGCAAGGCTTAACAGTTTTCCCTTCCAAGCAGAGACTCAGAGAAAGGGAAAGAGTGAGAGCAAAGGAGGGGGGCAGCCGCCCCACAGAGAAATGAAATGAACACAACTTCCTGATGCTGGCCAGTAAAAAAAAAAAAAAAAAAAAAAAAAATTCATAAAAAGATTAAGCAGACCTGTGTAAGGTGGGCAGCTGACTCCGTTCCAAAGTCCTGCATCCCTAGTTTACCTGAACTACCAAAGACTGGCAGGCCCCTTGGCACTGGGCTGACAAAATTCCTTTTATATATGCCAGTCCATCATGACCTCCTGACCATCCAGCTCCACTCTCTGCAGTGACCAGTGCAGGATGAAGGGAGATGTGGACAGGACAGGAAGCTCAGACACCCCCATTTAAACTAACACATACACCTGCATGCCCAAACCAACCCAGGCGACACCTCAGGTTCCATCTTAACGCGTCCGCGGGAAATACCACCACACCCAAACCTCATCCGACATTGTCCGTCTTTAATTCAAAGCCAGTCTGGGGATGCCTCTTTGGAAGCAGTGTGGTCCAGTTTCAAGGACACTGGGAGTCAGGGAACCTGGGTTCTAGTCCCAGTTCCAGCGTTCACTTGCTGTGTGACCTTGGGCAAGACACTTAACCTCTCTGTGCCTCAGTTTCCCCATCTGTAAAATGGGGGTAATAATGTCGACCTACCTCACAGGGCTGTTGTGAGGAATAGCTAAGTGATTGTAAAGCACTTTGAACGTATACTTGCTTATTATTAAGACTACAACAATAATAATATCATATGCCTGTTTACTACCAGAACTTTAAGAAATTCTTGTTTTTCTTTGACCTCTTCTCTGTCCTGTAGTGATCCATCGAGAAAGAGAACTCTCCCCTTTTTGAGATTTCTAGGAAATGCATAGAGATGTAAACAGCAGGAACTCTTCAGGTTGTTTTCTCACATCTTACAAAAAGTAGATGCTTTTGCACAAGAAGTTGCTTCGAGGGGCGGGGGGAGGTCCCCTCTGAAATTCTCAGCTGTTTCCAGGCAGTAGTTGAGGAGTCAGTACACCTGATGCTGAGCCCAAGATACCCAGAGGTTTAGTGCAAAGTTGAGTGCAAAACCTTGAAATTCCTGAAATGTCTAGAGAAGAGAAGGGTTACAAGCTCTGGTCTGTGCAGACTGGAGGCTGCGTGCATGTGTGCGTGTGTGCAGGGCGTGGAGAGGCCCAGGATGTGGGGAAGCCCAGCTCCTGGCTGTTCTCATCCTCAGCCAGGCAGGGTGGGGGAGCCGTGTAGCCAGTGGGAAGAGTGGTGCTAGCAGAAGTCCCCCAGGCCCGTCCTATGCATGACTGAGAGGGTCCCTCCCAGCCTGGAGGTCTGCTCCAGTGATGTCTTCTGTGCTGTGACCTTTGTTTCACTTGGGAAACAGGCCTGGCCCCCAATTTGGTTCCTGTGTGTGCAGACTGTCTTAAGTCTAGGAGCTCGTGGTGGGTTTTCTGCATTCTCACAGCAGAGTCCGTGGGGCCAGAGAACAGGGTTGACCTCTTCACACAGCACCATGGGTGGTGACGTGGGCATGGGGGCGACCCCTGTGAAAATGTCGAAGCACAGCTGTACCTGCTAGTTGACAGCTGTGGCCCCCAGCACCTTGAGCCTCCTCAGCCCCTGCTAACATCCCAGCCCTGCACCAAACCCCTCTGTGATTCAGTAACTAGAGGGCGAATGCCTGGTGTAGCAGGGACCTCTGGGAGCCTATTCTGGTCTGAAGGCCCACCTCTGCTCTGACTGGGTAGTGCCCGGGATAAACCAGTTATTAAGTATGTGGTGTATCATCCCTGAAAAAGAAGCTGGTCAGCTCTGTGGGCACAGGTAAGGAGTTTATCCACCATCACAAACGATCCCCCTGCCCCTGACCGACTCTGATGTCGTTTATTAAATACTAAAGGGAGTGTTTGTGCTCGCCCCCGCCCCCTGTCTGTGTCACCCCATCTCAGAGGCCCACAGTGGCCATCTGTCTTCTAGATCTAAGTCTCTATACACCAGAGCCTCAGCAGGGCAGCTCTAAGCAATCCACGTGGCTGGTGTCTCCACATGCCTTTCTGCACAGTCCTTCCACATACGTAGAAACTGGAAAGCAGTAACTTTCTAGGTGGGATTTACGGAACGGTCTAAATGGAACGTGAGAATCTTGCCCCGCGTGGGCCTGGCTGTGTGCTGAGTGACGGCCCTGGTGGTGGCTGGTGGCTGAGATCAGTTGGTGAAGGACAGCCAGAAGTTGTCGGGGCCACCTCCCGCCTCGCTCGAAAGGGAAACGAGGCTTCCCTGGAACCTGGTTCACAGTCAAACTGCAGATACCTCTGTCCTTTTCCCTAAGACCTTAAAAGAAGAGTATAGCTTTAAACGTAGAAAAGTTGTAAGAGACAAGTCATGTTTAATAGGTCAGATTGACAGACTCAGCAAACTCGGTGCCCAACACCAGAATCCATGGTGCTAAACTCTGAAGCTCCTGGATGGAAGACACAATGCAGGCCAGGATCCATCGCAGGGACACAGATGTAGGATCGGGCCTCAGGATCTTCTTCAATAGCTTACTCTATGGTGTGACCTAATTAAAAATTCGGTTGATCCACAGGATTATTGGGTACTGGATTCTCTCCTCTTAAAGGCAGGAGATCGCTCCTCTCTAAGAATAGTAATTATTATTTTCAAAAGTCTCTGAGACGATAGAATTACTGAAAATAAGGGAAGTTACATGATGTCATCGCAAAAGGTCTTAATTACTGTGGCATGCTATTGACTAACACCCACCTAGGAGCCCTCTTTAGCCCAAACGTATCACGATTTGGTTATCCACTGGCAGGAGCTTGCGAACACTCGTGGTTCCTTGGCTGGGTAGGTACCTGCACGAATTAGTTCTCCCTGGCACACCGTAGCCCTGAGAGAGGTGGCTATTGGGGGTAATGGGAGGGCACATCGTTCTAAGGCACAGTGAAGGCAACCCATGCCAAAGGCTAACGCAGAGAAGCCACGAGAAGGATGTTTCTTCCCAAAGTAGAGAAAGGTCGGGGGAGATCACGGGAATCCTGGATGGGGGAATAGCCCAGCTCCAGGAAAAGATGGTGTTGCCTGTCTGAGGGCAGGTTATCATCAAGTTCTACAACTTTCTGGTCTCAGGAACCTTTTATGCTCTTAAGAATTATCGAGGACCCTTATGTATCAATATTTACTACATTAGGAATTAAAGCAGAGATTTTTAAAACGCAGAATATGCAAGCACAAAGTTGCCGGAGAGATGAGATCCCCAAGGTTTATGCAGCCTTTGAAAAACCCCACTGTGCTCTCAGGAGAGGATGAGAGCGTACAAGGCTGAGAGCATCCTTGTCTTATTATGCAAAACACAATGACCTCTTGGACCCTTTAAGGTGTCTCAGAGGGCCCCAGGGTCCTTGGGCCACACTTTGAGAACTGCTGCTCTGGGGGATTGATCCCATATCCCCCCCTAAAGGAAAAGGGTGCTGGAGCCTTTTTCCAATCTCCTGCCCCTACCTTGAACTGTCCCCTAACTCCCAGGCCCGTCCCCAATCCCAGCCCACTCACCTATACATGGAGCTGCCTGGGCCCCCAGCGTCCAGCCCGCGTTCAGGCTGAGAGTTGTACCGCACATGCCATGTCTCACTGCCTGTGCTGATCTGGAGGAATGGTGGTGTGAATTCGTGTGTGAGAGAGAAGTGTCTGTAAGGATCTCAGCTCCTGAGAGTGGCACGGCGGAGACAAGGATATGCGCTGAGTGTAGGACCAGTTTTTGCGATACCTGGTGATTTCTGTCATTGCCGTGATACAAGAGTGCTGCTGAGTTAGTTGTAAGAAGTTTCACCTTGATTGAGTGGCAGCCACAGTCATGTGGGGTTGCAGTCATGAGTGAGCGCATGGTGGGAACTGGATCCTGGCACTCTTCCCCGTAGACCCCAAAAGGTGGGGCGGCATGGTGTCATTGGAACAGCCGAACTGCGCGTCGCGATCCCTAGCTGAGCCATCACTCGTGTGGGCAGGTCACTTAACCAAATGGGAATCATCTTGGCTCTCCCCTCCCCGGCCCGCCCTCCCAAGATGTAGTGGGATAAAGTATGTTACATTGCAGTGACAAAGATGCTAGCAGAATAGGTCTCGATTTGTGACTTCTGCTAAGCCCACATTTTAAGTAAAACTCTCTCTGTTATCAGGAAACTGGCAAGCATTTCTCCAATGCTGGTGTTAAAACTACAACCAAGAATTAAGGTGGAACTAAAACAGTTGGCTTTGTCAGATCAGAAGAAATGTCACAGATTGCTTTAGATAATTTTTTTTAAGTCGCAGGGAAATGTCATAGATCACTTTAGGTAATTTTTTTAAACTTCCCTTTATCTTTCAAAAGGAAGGTAACAAACTCCATGTACACAGCGGAGTGCCACCCCCAGGGTAACTTACATGGTAATGTTACAGCTGACTTTGCAGGGAGGGTGGGAATCACTGTGCGTGACTCACGGGGGGCGTGCCTTCCTCGTAATTCTAGCTCTTTATGTTTATATATAACTCGAGGACTGTTCATAACGGACGCAGAGGCCACACCATCACATCTTCCCTGGTGGAGAACAATGACAAAAGAAGGGGTGTGCCTGTGTGTGATGTGTGTGCATGTGGGGATGCAGGGGAGGTGGAATGGCTTATAGATAAACAGGTGTATGCTGTGAGAATTTAATCTCCAGTTCTTTGTGCCGAGGGAGCTAGTCTAAAATGATCCCTTCTAATTGGGTAGGGGCAGAAGCCTGCTAAAGGGTTAACCAGAACTCGCCTTTAACGAGATGACCGAGCAGGGCTGGCCTTGGCTGCGGGAGACCTGCCTGTGATAGAGACCCGGCTCTGCTCTTTGGCTGGAGCCTGAAAGCCTGGCACTCATACCCGAAGATGGATGGCCTGGCCCAGTCCCGACTGGAGACTCACATCTCTTATCTGCACTGTTACAGTGTAGGTTCAGGAGGGGTTCCGGGGCGTTTCTACGTGCTGAGAGCTGGCAGACGACCGGTGTGAGTGATGGCGCTAGCTTAGGGAGACAGGCAGTGAAAGCACTTCAGATGCACCAGGTAGGAAAAACTTAACCCTGAAAGTGGGCAAGAGAAAGGAAGGTAAATGAATGTTCCTACTTGAGGTTAAAATATCATACATTTATGCTATTGCTTCAGAAATATTTACAGAGATTTTATAGTTTGGGGTTTTTTTTTTTTTTTTTTTTTGGTGACTTAATCATTCACTAGAGTAAATATCTATAAAATTCCAATTAAATGGTGTCTAAAATTTAAAGCAGCGGTCTACAGGCAAAGCGCCAACATTTCTTTTTTTAACAAAAATATTTATGAGAACATCTAGCATTTAAAAATCAACCAGAAACTAGGCTTGATTCTGTTTAATATTTTATATGATTGGACATCTTAAAACAAATCGATAATGTTTATATTTTATAGAAATTCTGTGTTTATTCAAAACCATAATTCTACTGTGATGTTAATGGAATGACTTTATATGGCTTTAATTGTGTTGGTTTAAATGCTAATGACCACATTTCAAATTAAAATAGTATTTTGCTGATAGGGGTAGACACAGATATGACATATGAAAGAATAGATAATTTTACTGATTGTAAAGTGTTTATTTCCAGAAAAAGATGTTCTTTTTTTTTTTTTTTAAGGGCTGTGAAAAAAAAGTCATTTTTTCAAGGGTTTAAGATAGATTTCTGCACTTTGGGAATTGGAACTTGTGCCTATGGAATTTTTGGAGCAGCCTAAGCTACCTTTTAGCTTGATATGTGTGTGCTAGAAAATTTTTCATTACCATGTTTTGTGATATGTAATAAATTCAGGGTGCTGTGCTTAAGCTTCGTTTCAATTCAAGTTTGGGAACATCTGTCTCCCTCATTCCCAACCCTGGCAGACACCCCTACTCCCCATAGTACCTCCCCCCTCCCTCCCCGTCTGTCCTTCCTCGGATCCCCTGTGAAAGAGTCCAGTCAGTCTCTGACTCTTAGGAGGTGTGTTCCTTCCTGCGTGGAGCAAAGCAAAATATAATCATGATTTCTGAGCCTCTGCTCTCCTGTCTGGGAAGAGTGATGCTTTCTCTCCTCCTTTGATGTCTCTTTAATAAATATGTTGTCCTTATTTGTCTTTGGACATGGCCTCTTGGGCCACCTCTCAATTTCCTCCATGATTTATGTTGCAAACAAATTCTCTGTCCTGTGTGTTTGTTCACTGCTCTCTCCTAATCTTGTGTATCATTGAAGACATGCTGGAGACAGTTTTTGGTTTTATTATGCAATTATGTCATATGTGTATTTCAGTGAAATGTCAACCCGTCAACAGAGGATGATGTTAAAAATTATCCAAATAAATAGTTTTCTATTTCTTCTAATCAGACCTAGTCCAGTCAGTTGAATGACAGTGAACAGGATTATCTGTTGTTATTTAAACAGTTTTCCTGGCCCACGCTGCCTTGGGACGTGGATTAAGGTACATAATTTACCTGGGGATGCTGACTCGGTGCACTGTCACCTGTGTGTGTTTTGTGGCAACGGAAGCAGGTGTCTCAAACCTGGTCTCTTGCTTGGGAGCCTCAGATATGTAACAGCTCTTTCTTTCCAGTGATCCAAAATCAGATGGTGAAACTCTGGCTTCGTTTATCTTCCCTTGATAACTGTGCCCTACAGAACACTGCCTGGATGAATTGCAGGCTGTTCAGTACGACTGGGCTCAACCTTGCTGCCCAGGCCTGCAGCTCTGCTGTGCAAGAGCTTTTCATCCACTTGGCATTAGAGTTGCCTTCCTGATGTTTCCCTGAGAATGGTGTGGGTCTGCCTCTAAGACAGATGATTTCCCAGGCTCAGATGTGCCGGAAGCGGGGTCCTGAGAGAGGAAAAGAGTGAGCGTGTGTGTGTGTGTGTGTGTGTGTGTGTGTGTGTGTGTGTGTGCGTGCGCGCGTGTGCGCGCGTGTACATGTGTGTGCTTGTAGCTGTACGTGTGTGCACGTCTGAGTGCGTGTGTCTGCTGCCTGTGATCAGAGGGACAGGTGAGTGAGAGGCAGCCTCACTGCCCACACCACAAACTGTTCTGGCTTTGGCCCTGGGACACGTGTGTCCTTCCCCTGCGAGACCACAGCCTTCTTAGCCGGGAACCTTAAGGCTTTGACTCCAGGCAGCTCGTTCACCCCCACGGTTCATAAAATGGAAAGGTCTGGGGCTCCTGTATGCAAAGAATGGTTCAAACCAGACGCAGCCTGGTGTGCGACCTTTAAAAGGATCCTCTTGCAGGCTGAGGGCTGTTACGAACGAAGCCATTTTCACGAGAGCCTCTTGGGCGGTTCCATAGGACTGCAGAAGACCGGTCTGAGCGTTCCCACACTCGTGGGCTCGGTCCTGCCGGATCTGGCAAGATGGGGGCCACCCTCCCCTCCTCCCCTCCCCCCCACCCCCTCCACTGCCCGGCGTGTCTCAAACGTGGTCATCACGCTTTGTCTGTGCCCTGTACCACCCGCTGCCGGGGCTTGTGGAGGAAGGACAGGGAAGCGGTCCCCCCCCTCACACTGGGGGGTGTTAGCTGCGGGTGGAGACCCGCACAGCCAGGGCCTCAGATGTTCTCCACACCTTTAGTGGCTACTGAGGTGCAGACAGACGGCCGGCAGGTGAGGGGGTACCACCCGGGTACAGGACGGGTGACCTTAGACCGGGGACAGGGAGGGAATGCCTCTTTCCGATGCCAGTCTTTTTGTGTCCAAGGATAGAGTAACTGTACTCTCCCTATTAGTGTGCCATTTTTCTTCAAATTGTTGGTCAAAACATAATTTTCTCAGAGCCAGCAACCACCCCTCCCCCATAGGTAGTCCATAAGCATCTCGAATATTTCCCTAGAGAAATTTAAGTACAATGGGAGGGCTTCTCCCAGGCCCTGTCCCACTGGAACCCGGGGCCCAGGGTGAGGAAGGCCGGCCGTGAGGGCCTCGGGGAAATGCAGAACGTCCGTGAGGGGCCTAAGGGGTCACCTGGCAGGTCTGGCGCCGCCTCCAGAGGCTGGAGCCCCTTTCAGTGTGTTGTGGTCTTCAAGAGGATGACCCAACCATTGGCGAGTTCTCCACCTGAGCACAGGCTGCAGGCCCAGGTGCCAACAGATGGCCATGGAGCCTGGCCCTGCACGGCAGCCCAGGTCTGTGCGTGTCTGTCCATCGCGTTCTGGTCCTGAATGTGCTGGTGGCTGCAGTGTGTTTTGTCCTGCCCTCGTTCCCATGGCTTTGAAGCAGAACCAGTGGCCCAGTTGGCTGCCTGGTCTGCTGGCCCTCTGGCACCTGCACTAGGCTTCTCATCCTGGACACAGCCAGCGAGCGCTTGCCACCCTCCCTGTAAAACAGCCGCGCCGTGCTCCTCGCCCCGTCCGAGGCTCCGGGAGATGGCGCTCTGCGGGCCATCCTTCTGTAGACAGTCATTTAGACATGGGCCTGGGCTCTTGGCCATGGCAGACCCTAGTACTAGTAAGCAAGCGCTGTTCCCTGCGAGTGGGGGTGCTTGAAAAGGCGGTCACTGGCCTCAAGCATCCCAGCCCAGGACCATCTTGAACTCCTGACCACACCCTCCATCCCTGAGGCTGCAGGGACACCATCAGTTACATTCAAACAAGTGGTCAGTTCCCTGGACTGTCCTTTGGAGAAACCTTCCCCTCCCACAACTGAATCAGGCAGGAGCAAAGCCAGGACCCAGGCTGGGCCCAGGCCACCCGTGTTGTCTAACCTGTTTTGCCATTTCCATTGATCTAGGCGGGATTAAGGACACTGCACGACATTGGGCCAGAAATCCGGCGTGCTATCTCATGTGATTTGCAAGATGACGAGCCAGAGGAAACAAAAGGCGAAGAAGAAGAAGATGTGTTCAAAGTAATTATTCCACGCCTAGCTACACACTGGCCACTTGGAAATAGCGGGGCAGGAGTCCAGTTGGGGCAGTTAACGATCTGCCAAAGAGCCTGGAGGATGCACACCAGCCCCAGGGCCTAGAGGGGCTTGTGGACCGTGCCCTCCCCCCTGCAGACCCTCCCCGTTCAGCAGCACCCCTCCTAGGGCCAGGCCTGCTCCTTCCCAGAGCTTGCTCCTCTGCCCCACACTGGCCACTTCGGAGGAGCTCGGTCACGACCACTGGCCGGCGTGGATGAGCATCCTGGGTCCTCCTAGCAGCCGCTGGCCCTCCCCACCCCTCCTTCCCCGGGCCGGCTCTTTGATCTGCCAGCGGGCCCTCCACTTCCCAGCCCCCGGCCCAGAGACCTGCCTGCCGCCCAACCTCGGCCACTGGGGCTGCCGACAGCCCTGCTGGGCGAAAGTCAGCTCACCTTGGAGCAACCGGAAGAGTGCACTTGAATGACAGCCGAGCGCTTGCTCCCCAGCTCAGGAATCGGTAACCTTCCTCATTTCAGGGGGACCGGCTGGCACACACAGTCACCCTGGTCACTGAGACACTCAGACTGTTTCACAGGGATTCTATGGAGCTTACCTAGAATTTGTTTTTCATGTAGAAAAGAAATTACCTAACATAGCTAGCCTGCATCAAATATTTGTTAAATTACCTGGTGTTGTCTCCCATTATTTTGCAGAGAAATGGTGCCCTGCTTGGAAACCATGTCAATCATGTTAATAGTGATAGGAGAGATTCCCTTCAGCAGACCAATACCACCCACCGTCCCCTGCATGTCCAAAGGCCTTCAATTCCACCTGCAAGTGATACTGAGAAACCGCTGTTTCCTCCAGCAGGAAATTCGGTGTGTCATAACCATCATAACCATAATTCCATAGGAAAGCAAGTTCCCAGCTCAACAAATGCCAATCTCAATAATGCCAATATGTCCAAAGCTGCCCCTGGAAAACGGCCCAGCATTGGGAACCTTGAGCATGTGTCTGAAAATGGGCATCATTCCTTCCACAAGCATGGCCGTGAGCCTCAAAGAAGGTGCAGTATTAAAAGGTAACGTTTAAGATGTGTTTGCACTTGGTAATATAGTGTCAGCCCAAGGCAGGTTTTTTCTCCCATCTCTGGCACAGGTGGGAGGCTCCCTGCGGGCATTGGTGTTAGGACCTGTGAGTGCCTCCAGGTCACAGCTTCTTCAGGAACTGGCCATGTGATGAACCCAAAGGATAAAGGGCCACCGGCCACCCTGCATCCTGCTCTACGCGATGCCCCTTAACGCAGGAGCAGCTGCAAACTCTACCTTCCCCGACTGTACCACATAATTCGGGACTGGCAGACTTTTCCTGTAAAGGGCCTGAGAGTAAATATTTTCGGGTTGGAGCCTCATACAGTCTCTGTTGTAGCTAGTCACCTCTGTTATCGTAGCAAGAGGCCAGCCATAAATCATATGTAAGCGTACAGGTGCAGCTGTGTCCCGATAAACCTTTATTTGTGGACACTGAAATGTGAACTTCATGCGCTCACGTGCGATGAAATATTTTTCTTCCTTTGATTTTGCTTCAGTTCTTTAAAAGAATAAAAACTCTTTGTAGCTTGTGGGCCATGCAAAAACAGGTGACGGCCTGTATTCAGCCCATGAACCATAGTTTGCCGACCCCTGCTCTAGGGAGTAGCTTGATATATTTGCTTTTTAAATTTTGCTAGAAATATTTAACTTTTATCTTCTCCCTCCCTCCCGTGTTATGCCTTTCCTGGATAGAACGCGCTATTATGAAACTTACATTAGGTATGTGCTCATTGCCTGTATTTATGTGTTAAATACTGTGTGTTCTAAGTGGGACCAGATGGCCTCTCTGAGTGCTGAGAGATGAGAAAGGCCAGGGAGCCAGCTAGCCTAGTGCAGGGCGTTACAGCCCAGGGCTGTGGACGCAGAGCTTTCAGATCCATATGTGCACAGACTGTGTTAACCATCCAAGGACCTAAGTTCACATGCAGCGCGCCCACAGCTATAGCCCCGCAGGCCTCAGTGCGGTGCTGGGAGAGCCCCCGGCCTGTGGAGCTGGCCAGTCGTGCTGCTGTCCGGGGTCAGGCCTCTTGTGGAGGCTTTGTAAAAGCGTGACCCCCCCACCTCCTGAAGTCCAGGAGCCAGGCCTTCTCCTTTGTCTCCTGGGCAGCCCCCTACCCACGGGCAGTATACCCTGCTCCCTGTTTGTTGAACCCAGTTGGACTGTGGGTGGGATGGTCATGGTGTTGGGGACAGGGAGGACAGATGTCCTGGTTTAATGATCTCAAGTTAGAAGTTACTTGAGCTGGAGGAGGGTGGGAGAGAGTGAAGAGCTTGGAGGAAGCACAGTCCTCTGTTTGGAGAGCAGGGATGCCACAGAGCCTGGCCGGCTTCCCTGAGGGCCGAGGCCAGGACATCTGGGTCTCAGGGAGACATCACGACAGTCCTGGGGCAGGGCTGTCTTGGCAAACGTGGTGGACGTTGTCCGGGAGAGTCTCCCTCCCCTGGGACCCTGTACTCAAAAATCCTGTCACCTTTCCTGAGTCAGATGCTCCAGGCTCTGAGGGCACCTTGGGCCGGGGTAAGGAGGCCCAGGGATCCGAGCAGGTGGCCTGGGAGCCCATCACTGCAGGTCTCTAGGTCCATTTTCTTGCTCTACTCCCAAACTACATCTACTCTTTTGGTTCTCAGGCCTCTGGGGGTAGTGGTGTGGCACTAGCATCATCAAGGCACTGAGGGAGAAACCCCTTCCTGGTACGTGCGTGCGCACACACAGACACACGCACACAGCACCGTTGCCAGAGGCATTAACGATCCAGCCCCACTTGAGGCAGGAGCACCCAGGGAGACGCCAGAGCGCCTCGGGCAGGGCTGCCGTGGCCACGGCCGAGGCACCGCCGGAGGAGCGGTCTGCCACCCGCCCAGCCGCTCAGGCCCTCTCTCCCACCTGCAGGGCTGACTCAGGAGACGAGCAGTTCCCAACTATTTGCCGGGAAGACCCAGAGATACACGGCTACTTCAGGGACCCCTGCTGCTTGGGGGAACAGGAGTACTTCAGCAGTGAGGAGTGCTACGAGGACGACAGCTCGCCCACCGGGAGCAGGTGAGGTCTCTGTGGCTCGGGACGACCTGAGGAGGCCTTGCTGTCTCCTGGCCCTGGGGCTGCGCCTGCCCACGAAGCCACGGGCCACCTGCTGCTGCCCTTGGGACTGTCCTGGGAAGCAGAGTGGGAGCACAGCCTCCAGGCCACAGGAGAAGTCAGGGCAGGAGAAGTAGGACTGGAGAGAGGCAGAGCGGAGGCTGTTTTTTCAGGCCTGTTGACTTATTTCCCCCAGGGGCCCACCCGTGAGGCTTCAGTATAGGCTCTAGAAAAGAGAGCCTTTGCTGAACGCTGAGCGCTCTGGGCTGGGGGCTCTCGCCGTGTAGCGGCTCGCCAGCCCAGGGCTTGGTCGGTCTTAACGGACAGCACTCCCATCAGGAGGCCTCTCCTAGAGGTGAGGGGACAGGAGGTCAGAGTGGCACCACTCAGCAGATGTGCCTCTCTAGGCTCCTGTCCTGAGAAGGCAGGTATGAGGTTAAAGCGGACACTTTGCTTTAGGACAGGTAGCAGGCAGTGCAGGGGGACAAAGGCCACCTCCCACCCTCTTCTCTGTAAACTGCATCCCACTGGGACCGGTGGCCCATTGAAGTGGACGTGGTTCTGCGCTGAGGTCACTTCTGGCGTCTGACGTGTTGTTACACGTCGGCCTCGTCTTTCAGGCCAGCCGCAGCCGGGCCTCCCTCACGCCGCTGTGCACCACGGCCTTCCGCAGGCCTCCCTGGAAGCCTGACTTGCAGCCACTGGTTCTGAGCCAGCTGCGTTCCGACTTTCCGTCTTCAGGGCCTTTGCTCACACCACGACCACCCCTTGGATGCCCTTTCCCCACCTGTGCTCACCTAATCCCACCTTCCCTTCAAGGGCCTGCTCCTCCTCTGACTGGAATTGAAATGCCGCCCCCACCCCTGCCCCGAGAACCCACGGAGCCCCACCCTGAGCCCCTCTCTCCCAGCGCCCACCTTCACCAGCCTGCATTAGAATTCCACGGGCATGAGGTATTTGCTAAGCTCCCTGACCGCGCTTCAGGCATCTCCGTGTCCCAGGCGCCCCGCTCAGCACCTGGCCGAGGGCAGACCCTCGGGAAGAAGCGAGCGGGTGATAGTCAAGCTTGCCGAGCATCGGCAGTCCACACCTGACCGGGGCCTGAGGCTGCCCCAGGGAGGGAAAACACCAGCACCTCACTCATCGCAGGTCTGCCGTCCTGAACCTTCCTGTGGCAGCCCTTGCCCTCCAACTAGAATTTTCCATGGAGCTGAGGGCTGCCTTGTTCTCCTGTGTCCAAGGCGGTGGGGAGAGGACTGTGACATGGGCTTGTTAATTAGGCTCTCATGTGTCCCTTGCTCTCTCTTCTGGCCTTTTCGATCACCAGGCAGAGCTACAGCTGTGGCTACTATACCCGATACCCAGGCAGCAGCTTGGACTTCGAGCGGCCTCGAGGCTACCATCACCCCCAAAGCTTCTCGGAGGATGACGACTCACCTGTTTGCTATGATTCCCGGAGGTCTCCAAGGAGACGCCTGCTCCCTCCCACCCCAACATGTGAGGCCAGATTTTTTGTTTGGGAGCAAGGCTCACAGAGAACAGTGTGCCTCTCCCCCTGCCCCAGCCCGGGGGTGGTGACGGACGTGGTCCTGCCATGGTGGGGGCCTCCAGTCCTCGAGACCAGCCCCCTAGTTGGAGATGCTGTTGGCTTGCTTTCTCATCTGTGTGCCACGTGGTAGGGCTTAAAGCGCTTCCTGCTGAGAACAGAGAGAGACAGTGTGAGGCCCCACAGTTGCACGGTATGTCGCACCCGATGAGGGGTTTCTGTGCGCCTCATCGCTGCCTTTGAGCTTGGGATCTGCCCTGACAGGTAGGCAAGACATGCACCATGGTGTTGTTAAGCCCGCTCCCTAGATGGGGCCGTGACCCCTTAGAGGGCGGAGGATGGGCCCGCGCACAGAGTGGACTTGAGCCCAGGCCTCTGCCCAAGGCCCACGCCTCTGAGGAGCACCTGGGGGTTCCTGGTATCCATCCTTCCTCCTCTCCCCCACCTTTGCCTTGGTCTGCCAGTGCTCTCTGCTCATGGTAGGTTGTGGCCTTGGTGGTGACCTCTAGGGTAGGCACCTCATCCTGGGGCCAAGGAATCCCGTCCTGCAGAGAAGGGGCAGGGGCTGGCTGCTCCCTGACCTGGTTTTCGTGGGCAGCTGGCATCAATGGTGCCACCAGGAGATCTGGGTCACCCCCAGTGAGGAACTTGAGCCGGGGAAGGAAACAGAGCAGTGGCCCCTGCCAGTTCCTGGCTGGGTAGTTTGATTTTGGACACGTGGACATTTTGATGCTGGTTAAAGAATGTCCACTTCTGGCGTTTCTGAAGAATGAGGCATATTTTGGGGTAGGACTCTAATCAGTAACCAAAAATAACCAAGACACAGCGGCTCTGAGTCTACCATCTAGTGCACAGTAACAAGTGCAGTTGGGTGGTGCCCAGGTCCTATCTCCCTCCAGCTGTCCTAGCCCTGCTGGGAAGTGTAATCAGACCCATTTCCATGGTTAATATTTAATTTCACAGCCCCAAACAGAAGCTGCTAAACAGAGCAGCTCAGGGGTCCATCAGTACCAGGTGACGCACATGCAGGCGAGGCTGGACAGAGGCCCCTGGCCCTGTGAGTTCCACTGCCCTCCTGTGACCCCCCTTTCTCCCTTTGGTGGCCACGATAATCACCATTCGTGGGCACCGCCTCTGTGAATCAAGGACCCTGAGCGGGCAAGAGTGGCTGCCCTCTTTATTTTTAAGGGTGAATAAATTAAATGCCTCTTATTTGCTTTGCTGCCCATCCATTCAGACCTCAGGCAGGGAGACCACGGAGCCCCTGTGTTCTCAGCCACAGCGGGATTACTTCCCCCATTAGAGACGGTGGTGCAGAGCAAAAGAGAGGATCCACTTTCAAAACTGAAAGGTGCTACCTGAATGACAGCGGGGGTAGTTTTCCTTTCCTGGCTCCATCCCCTGGCACCACCCCTCGGACCCTAGGAGGGTCCGAGAGGTGGTGCTGACCAGGGAGGCCCGTCCTCCTCTTAGAACACTTAAGTTCGGTCCCGCGTGGCGCGTGGAGGGAAGGCTGTCTGATGCGGATGGCAGGTGCCTGTGTCCCATGTTGGCAACTGGACGAGGAGGCCCAGCAGGCCCCACGGTGTGCGTCGGGCCCGCGAAACAGGGCTCGTCGTCTGTCTGGTCCCTCCCTGGTGGGCAGGTCCGGCAAGGGCTCGGTCTGGTCTCCGTGTGCTTTTGGAGCCTGGCCCCCAGAGAACGGGCTCTGCGGCTTCGTGTGCAGTCCCAGGATGCCGGGGGCCTCCCCAGGCAGGTCCCTGCAGTTTTCCCGTGCAGGAATTAGGGGAGTGTGGAGTGTTGCCGGGGCATAAGAAATGCCCCGTGAGCTTAGAAAGCAGAGTTCAAGAAAGGACTGTTGAGGTGACCCAGCGCTGCCTCGCAGGCCACCAGGAAGGCTGCCGAGGCAGCTCCACGGCGGCAGCGCCTGAGGGGAGGTGTCCTGGGGAGGCCTCTGGCCTGTGCTCGGGGCCCAGAATTCAGGCTGATCTCCCGGGCCTGGTGCCCTGTGAAGCCACAAGTTCTGGGTCATCTTGTCATCACTCGACCTGTTTATAAGCCTCTATTCAAAGTGGCTGTTAACAGGGCAGCCAACCGCATTTTTTAAAGTTCAAGGTATCCTTTCTTGTTCGTTCTGTCTTCAGGGCTAGGGAAGCTGGGTCTTTCCCCACAAAAGGATCTGCTTATTACCTGGTTGAGCTATTAGGGCAGGTAGCAAACAGAATTGTAAACATAACACAGGAGCACCGGCAGGATGCTCCAGCCCCCAGAGACACTCAGGATGTCTGGAAGGTGAGAACGGGGCAGTCAGCAAGCGTCTCTGGGATTCTAGAATGACGTCGTGTACTTGACCCGGAATGCTGTGTTCCCACCACGTGCAGGGACAGGGGCCTAGGGTCAGAACAGCCACCCTCTGGCTGCTTCTAGCTCCTCCCCCTGAGAACAGGTGTGGCAGGGAGGAGAAATTGACTTGCTCTTTTGAAAACATCCCTTAGTCGGGCTGCTTCTTCCTCCCTCCCAAAGTTCTGAGACACCGCCCCCTGCCCCCCACCCCGGTGCCCAATGCTTTTTCTTGGGTGCCTTGCTTGCTTCCTCCTGGGCCCCCTGCTGAATGTCCAGGGGGCTGCCCTGACCCCAGAGCCCCGGGGCCCTGACTGCCGGTTTCACAGCTGCACGGTGTGCTTTAACTTCTCAGCCCCCCGGAGATCCTCCTTCAACTTCGAGTGCCTGCGCCGGCACAGCAGCCAGGAGGAGTTCCTGCCATCCCCCGCCTTCCCCCACCGCACGGCCCTGCCTCTGCACCTGATGCAGCAACAGGTGAGCCGGCACACCAGGCCCAGCCCCCAGGGCCGATGGGTACCCTGTCCCCCTTGGCTGCCAGCCCTGGAGGGAAGGGGGACCCTTCACAAACACTCTGGTTCAGTCCTGTGACCACCTTGCCAAATAGAAACTATCATGAACCCTGTCCTACGGACGAGCAAGCATCACAGAGGGAAGGTGACATCCCTGAGCTCACACAGGAGCTGAGCGGCCGAGCTGGCATTTGAGTCCCAGGCTGCCAGCTTCCAGAGCCGGGCTCTCAGCCTAGCTGCACACACCCGTCCTCGGCACTGAAGGCAGGGCCTGGGACAAGCCACACTGCAGGGAGTGGCAGCGGCTTTACTGACCCTGAACAATCGGTGCTGCCCTTGGCTCTGAGAGCTTGTCCCGTCATTTACGGAGCCCTCTGGGGGCCAGGCCCTGGGGTCACGAGGGTGTGTGAGCCTCCGACCTGCCTGCAAGGGGGGTGTAGTCCAGGGAGACCGGCCCGTCAGGGCGGCCGGACAGGAGGGTGCCCAGGGACTGGAGGGCCTGTGGGGCTTTGCCTCCAGGACAAGGATATGGTACTTTGTCTTCCTGAAAAGAGCACATCAGAGCTGCTGTCCTCGTGTGTGTGTGTGTGTGTGTGTGTGTGTGTGTGTGTGTGTGTGTGTGTGTGTGTGTGTGTGTGTGTGTGTGTGTGTGTGTGTGTGTGTGTGTGTCTGTGTGCGTGTCTGTGTCTGTGTGTCTGTGTCAGGTGGGAGCACACACGGTATGGTATGCTTCTTACCCTGAGGGTCCATTTCAGAGTCTCTGTTCAGGTCTGCCAACCTTTTGCCTTTCTGTCTTCCTTTTTTTAAAAAAATTATTTATTTATTTGGCTGTGCTGGGTCATAGTTGCAGCATGCAGGATCTTAGTTGCGGCAGGCGGGATCTAGTTCCCTGACCAGGGATCGAACCCGGGCCCCCTGCGTTTGGAACGCAGAGTCTTAACCACTGGACCACCAACGAAGTCTGCTGCCTTCCATTTTTTATGTTAAGTTTTGTGTGCTGCTTTGTCGTGGACGGAGGACAAACCTCTGGAAGGCCCTGGCCATCACATGCCACACACCGAGTAGGCATGGAGGTCTTCGTGGGCTTGTGCGTGACAGTGCCCTGTCCCCTGCTGCCCCGCCCTGCCTCCCCCAGGCGGTCCTGGCTTCCGACTTGGCCACAGGCCTGTGCTGTTCATAAACCCAGCCTCACCGTCCCCCTCTGCAGAGTGGGATGCCAGGGCAGACCTGCCACGGCGTCTCTGGAGGTGGAAGAAGCAGGCTTGTGCCTACCTGGTGCTTCTGAGCAGAGTGCTGGCCGCGGGATGACTTGCCCTAAAGAGAACCAGCCTGTTTCCCTACGAGCGCTGGGCGCAGTCAGCTTGCCCTGAATGCACTTCCCTATTCAAACCCGGAGTGAACCGGGTGGCATGTTCATACCCCACAGCTTGTGCGTCTTCCCTGTTTCTTCATGCTTCTAAGCTGTTTCACCAACAACTGATTCCTACCTGGGAAGAGTCACAGGAAATATGCATGTGGGGGAAAAGAAAACATGGTCTGCTAGAAAGCCAAGTTTTTATGGCCAATTCATTGAATTACTCAGTGTGCTGTGTCCTTCTGAAGCCCCTGTAAAATAGCGCCTCCAGCCTGGTCTGTTTTTTGTTGTTGTTGTTTTGTTTTTGCGGTACGCGGGCCTCTCGCTGTTGTGGCCTCTCCCGTTGCGGAGCACAGGCTCCGGACGCGCAGGCTCAGCGGCCACGGCTCACGGGCCCAGCCGCTCTGCGGCATGTGGGATCCTCCTGGACCGGGGCACGAACCCGTCCGTGTCCCCTGCATCGGCAGGCGGACTCTCAACCACTGCGCCACCCGGGAAGCCCCAGCCTGGTCTGTTTTGAGGGGGCCCGAGGCCAGGACCTCTGAGGACCTCTGGTCTCCCCACTTCCTCTTTCTCCTCAGATCATGGCAGTCGCCGGCCTAGATTCCAGTAAAGCCCAGAAGTACTCGCCGAGCCACTCCACCAGGTCGTGGGCCACCCCGCCAGCGACCCCGTCGTACAGGGACTGGACGCCGTGCTACACCCCACTGATCCAGGTCGAGCGGTCGGAGGCCCCGGACCAGGTCAACGGCAGCCTACCGTCCCTGCACCGCAGCTCGTGGTACACGGACGAGCCCGGCGTCTCCTATCGGACGTTCACACCAGCCAGCCTGACTGTCCCCAGCAGCTTCCACAACAAAAACAGCGACAAGCAGAGGAGCGCAGACAGCTTGGTGGAGGCGGTGAGTGTGGCCACGGAGTCTGCATGGGAGGGCGGAACTGGGGAGAACCGCGCACAACAGCAACGGGTGGTGGTTCTGAGGGCAGGTGGGCTCCGGAGCCCGGATGCCTGGCTTCTGAACCTGGACACCGCCCACTTCTTAGCAGCCAGGATGGTACTTAAAGCATGAATATAAAAACAGCACCCCTGCGGGTTTCATCAGCTAGCTGTACCTAGGACTGTGTGTGCTGTTCCTGCAAATTCGACTAGCTTACGCTGAGACATCTGTCCCCGGTGGGTTGCACTCTTGTTGGGCCACGTGCAGTGTTTGAGGTCCTTCAGATCTTCCAAGCCATTCACCTTCCCTCTTAGTTACCACGTATGGGGGCTAGCAGACATGATTGGGCGAGTCCCCAGAGCACATCATACAGTCACTGCTTGAGGTGCTTTTTCTGTCCTTTTGCATTCGTGCCACTGATCCTCTTTCCTGTGCAGGTTCTGATATCCGAAGGCTTAGGACGGTATGCGAGGGACCCAAAATTTGTGTCAGCGACAAAACACGAAATCGCCGATGCCTGTGACCTAACCATCGACGAGATGGAGAGTGCAGCCAGCAACCTGCTGAACGGGAACATGCATCCCCGGGCCAACGGGGACGTGGGGCCCGTCTCACGCCGGCAGGACTACGAGCTCCAGGACTTCGGGCCCGGCTACAGCGACGAGGAGCCAGACCTCGGGAGGGATGAGGAGGACCTGGCGGATGAAATGATTTGCATCACCACCCTGTAGCCCCCAGGGAGCGGCCGACTGGCTCTGGCCTCAGGTGGGGCGCCGAGGGCCAGGGGAAAAGTGCCTCGTAGTTAGGAAAATATAGGCACCAGTGTGGAGTCCCTATTCAATTTAGACTTTTGTACAAGTGATGTCATGCCTCAAGGAAGCCATAAATCTGGTAGGGGACAGCTGCACCCACACACTCAGCCCCAGCTGTGGGCAAGGGCAGGTCCAGCCCTCCTGGAGAGGACCAGCGAGGAGGGCGGACAAGCCCTGCCCGCTTGTCCAGAGCGCTGGCCCGCCACCCGCGGGCATGAGGGGAAGGTTTAAAGGTGATGACGATCACCTTACCTATGTCATTACCTCAGCCATCGGTCTAGCATATCAGACGTTCACTGGGCCCAGCGTATCCATTTTTAAACCTTTTCCCCCCAAAACACACTGCTTCCTGATTCCTGTTCGGCTCTTCTGAAATACAGTGTGTAAGTCAGGACCTACCTACCAGCCGTCATCCTGAGAGGGGAATGGGACCCTGTAAACGGGGTTTTCTGTGACGCGACGCCAGTTTACAGGAGAGAGCATCACTCTGACGGTTGGTTTCTGACTGTCAGGCAAAGGGCAACTGTAAACTGGAATAATAATGCACTCGCAACCAGGTAAACTTAGATATGCTAGTTTGTTTAAAAATTCTAGATTTACTGTATATGACTTGTAATATACTATAATTTGTATTTGTAAAGAGATGGTCTATATTTTGTAATTATTGTACCGTATTTGAAATGCAGCAATATCCACGGGTCCTAATAATTGTAGTTCCCCACTCAAATCTAGAAACTATGAGTATTTTTACTCGGGCTATACAGAAGTAGAAGAAATAGAGCCAATTCTCATCTATCCAGTGGAAATCTTTTGGGGGTAAAATTTTAAGTTCAAAAGAACTTGGCACTACAGAGATTTTTCTAAACTATTTTGAGTCACTATAAATCTGTCTTTACACAAGAGGTACCAGATGACTATTTGCAGTCTTTTTTGGGGCAGGGGTTCTATGGTTTGATGTTGCACCTTCTGATCCACCATGGGTTGCAGCTGTCTTTTGTTTTGCTTTAGTAACTCTCCGATGAGCACACTGCAGCCTAGGTCGAGCTGGTTACTCTGACCCGGTGGCATTCATAGTTGTGGTTTTCTCAGCTGCCCCCACAGGACATTTCCGGCGCAGAAATAATCGCACAGGTGAATGAAGTCCTTCTGCTGTTGTCCCCTGGGGACTGGTAAGGCTGCTTGTCTTAGGAAAGAAATAAGGAGTGCTGGGGACAGAGGGGGCAAAGGATGATCTATAGGACTAGACGTCGGGCTCTGTACAAATCGTATTGTTGCCTTTTTACAAAACATTGCTGTACTGTGTGTTCTCTTTGAGGGCTTTTATATGCAACTGAATGAGGGCTGACGTTTTCATTAGAACGCACTCACACTCCAATTGTACTTCTCGATGAAAACCCACGTTTGGATCATTAGACCCATCAAGGCTTCCTTTTCTGTTCACAGAATTATGCCGACTTTGTCAAGTTACCTTGGCAGGGATTCCCTGCCGTCAAAAAGACTGGTAGCGATTTTGGGTTCAAAGTTTTTAAATATTACGTAATCTGTTAATTTTTTTTTTTTTTTTTTTTGTAAATAACACTTTGTTATGAAGACCTTACAAACCTCTTCTTAAGACATTCTTACTCCAGATCCAGGCAGAAACACTTCAAGGTTTGTAAATGACTATTTCCTGACGTAAATTCTTTTTTATTAAAATGCAAAATGATCTTCAGAATAAAACTGTGTTAATAATTTTATTGTACTTGGGAGCCCTCCTCGCAAAGAGCTGGTGTTGGCCAGTGAGAGCTTCGGGGGGGGGGCAGGTGCTCTGTGAGGGCACTTCTGCAATTATGTAGATGTTTTTCTCATCCTCTTGGCACCTTCTCCTTTTTCCTTATCCTCATGCCGATGGTAACTTAAGTCCAGCCGCAGAGAGCACTGTTTCTCCTAAAGGGCTAACCCACTATCACCGTCATCTCAGACTCTGTGTCTCTCCACCGAGCATTGGTCTTTCTTACCGTGTGGCCTGGCTTACCATCATCAGTCCAAAACTGCCGTAACAGGACTGAGTTTTCTGGTATAGTCGGTGATCTTTTCTAGTCGGCACTTAACTGGCATTTTTACAGGCTGCACCACTCCTAATATCTGTCTGCATTAAGCCTGCTTCGACTGCTCATCTAACATTAAATTTTTCTTTGGAAGAAAACTTTGAAGTTGTAGGGCATGGTTTTTTTCTTTCAGGAATCTTTTAAGATTAAACGTCTCTCCTTTTTAGTTCCCCTCCCACTCCCTAAAAAAAGTCATTTTGTTGTGTCCCCAGGAATAGTACATTTAGTTGCTTTCATCTTGTGTTCTCCATAATATCACGAAACAGAAATGGCAGCAAGAACCTCGTTAAAATGGTCTCTTGTGATTTCCATCCAGACGACCGGGCCACGCAGCACCTCCCAGCCTGATTCTGAGATGTTTCAGAATCAGCCAGTGGCTGGGAAGGGTGGGTTGTGAAGGCCCCAGAAGCTTCTCCAGTGCAGGATGGGCTTAACCTGCCTGATGAACCCACTTTACGGCTGATGCCACGCTTGTGAGAGAAACCAGAGCAGTTTATTCTGTGGTGTTTATGTTTTGCAGTCCTACGTGTCTTTGCCCATTGCCTGTTTTCCTGCGAAGGTTTTTACTGTTAGGCTGGGTGGTCAGTTTGTCCTGAAAGCTGGTCAGCATCACACACAGAGTTCTAACTCCTTTACTAGCCTCCCCGACTCAAAGACAGACTCCAGCTATGGCCTTCATTTGTTGAAAAGAAGTTCTTCCTTCTCTAAAATGATATTCCTTCCCTACTGGGGACCTAGGGGGGCAGGCGAGGAAGAGGAGCAGGCCTGGGGCCCTTGCTTCTAACCAGAGAACGAGAGCCAGAATGGCTGGGAGGGCGCCCTGTGGGGACGGTGGCAGGAGATGCGATGGGAGGCTGGGTCTCAAGATGGGGCCAGCGGAGAAGGGTGTGTGTTTTTTCTGGTTTTTAAGAGAAAGGCACCTAGGCATTTGATCTGATGGTAAGTCGTGCTGTGGAAATCTGAAATGACCTTTGGGCGGAGGACCACGGTTTGGCTGGAGAGAAGACTCTATCTGAATCTGTGGAAGTGGCTCCTGCCGCCTGCACAAGGGCCGCACGAGGCCGGACGTTAAGGCGCCAGAGTCCCACCTCCGGGACCTGCCCTTTCCTGGTCACCTGCGGGCAGGCTGCTCCTCTAGCTGTGTGTTCTGGCTCTTACTCTGCCAGGAAGAACCCTCTGCTCATGCAGCAGCTTAAACACTGGCTTCTTCAGAGGGGTCAGTGTTCTGACCACTAGGCACATTTGCAGCTTTCTGTTAGGCTTTTCAACCATTTCTGGAAAGGTACGTTTTTCCTTTTGGGGAGTACTGCAGGCTTTTCGCTAAGGGACTTAAACGACGTCTTCCTGGTTCTTCAGGAGGCTGAGCGCCGGCCGGTCTCCATGCCCCTCGGGCTGCCAGACTATGGCTCATCCTCCCCAATTCCAGTTCGCACTTTCCTCCCCTCTCTGGCTTCCTTGGCCAACAGCCCTCTCTTTCTGAGGTCGGAGCTTTCTTCGTGGTGGTGGACCCTTCGGGTTAGGACACGGGCCACTGGCTCCACCCTGCCCACGTGGCCACAGCACTCAGCTGTCAGGGCTCGAGGGAGGAACCGCCTCAGATCAGAATATTCTGTCCTGGGTCTGAACTCCAACAGCAGTTTTCTGTTGGGTCCTGGATATACGCGACACTCACGCTCTCCTCCTTTGAAACGTGGGGGGAGGGGGGGCAGTGTCATGTGATCGCATGGAACGAGGCCCCGTAGCAAGGGCGGGAGAGGGGCCTGGGTGCCATCCACCGTACAGGCTCCCCTTACACACTTCGCTTTGCCCATCGACACACGCACACTAGCGCATCAGCCACTGTCTCAGAGGCCGAGGGCACCACATACGCAGAGGTGACCGAACTGAATGGCCACGTCACCTGCCATACCGGCGCCAGAGGAGGTCAGCGCAGTCACACTCAGGCCTGGGACCCCCCGCACACCTGACGTGTCACTTCGTGGCCCTCAGAGCAGGGGGCTGGCACCTGCACTCCTACTGTTCCTTCGCCCCCGCAGGCAGCTCCAAGACCCAGAGGAGGCCTGTGGGCAGGTGGGGACCTCTCTAGGAGAGAGACATCTCTTGGCAGATGGAGAATTTTCTTTCTTGACCCTCCGTTGGAACCGAAAATAAAGCAAGATACAGGTAAGACGAAACAAGGTTTGCTTAAGGAGTTTTAAAGGAAGGATGGTGTGATGGCTTTCTTCTTTCCACCCTTCTGGAAATCTTTCTCAGAAACGTTAAGTTGCAGCTGTTGGGCCTCCAAGGCACCTCAATCCACTGTGATCCAGGGTGAAGCCAGGAATGTTCCATTTTCCTCCCCTCCTGATTCTGGGTCCAGCACGACAGGTTTCTATATAGCACTTCCATTCTTTCTCGCCATAGACGGTGGCTTTTGGATATCGTCAGAAAAATCAATCCAAAATGCATTGAAGTTTTCATTACCTTGTAGAGAGAGACAGGCTGGATAATGACAGTCTCAGTTCAAAGATAAGTTACGGGATTGCATTACTAAATTATAAGAAGTTTAAAGATCAGAGAGCTGTCTTAAATGTTACTTTGTATCTGTTTCCCCCGCCCCCCCCCACCCCCCGCAAACTCAAATCTTTGCCAATTTATTTTTCTTTCACTCAACTGCGTTTTTTTTTTTTTTTTTTTTTTTTTACAGGATCAGGATCATAGTTTTACTTGACTTCTTTTTCTGTCAGTCTGGCTCCCGCCTGGTCTGTTGCTGTGGACGTCTGGAGAATGTGAATGAGCTGGCCGTGGCCACTGCTGAGCCCTCCATCTCCCCAGGCTGAGAGTGAGGCTTTGCACGGACCGGGCCAGGGACGCAGGTTTGCTCTGGGTTTCTAGGTTTCCTGGCAACAGGAAAATCTTTAAAAATGCTAAACCCTGAAACCCATGGTAGTGAAAAGGCCCTGTAGACTCCTGAGTCCTGGAAAAAGTCCCAGAATTCCTCTCATCGGGCTGATGGTGTTAATAAGAACCAGAGCATCAGAGAGGTGGGCTGCGAGCCCCTCAGAGGGACCCAACTGAGCACCAGTTCCTGCCTCACTCTGGGAGTGAAATCAGGAAGCGGCAGAGAAAGGAGAAGCCTGTTTCTTCCAGCAGGCAGCTTTCCCTCTGGACACTGGACGCTTGTGCACACACCCCAGCTGAGCTCCACGCTCCCTAACTCCTGTGGGACCCTCGGCCTCCGCTGCAGCTTTCAGCCTGAGAGGGAGGATGCCCCGGCCTCTGTGCAAGCACCCTGCTCTTGGACGGGCTTGCCTCGAGAGGGAGAGAACCTGGGAGAGAACCACTTTCCTCAAGTCCTATCAGGACCCAGGAACACAGGACCCGGGGTTGGAGAGCACCGCGGAACACAAGACAAGGACCTGGCCAGAGTTAGTTACCCGTTCTCCACCGGCCTCCCGTCCCCTTTGCTGTCCTACCAGGAGGCAGAGCACCGCGGAACACAAGACAAGGACCTGGCCAGAGTTACCCGTTCTCCACCAGCCTCCCGTCCCCTTTGCTGTCCTACCAGGAGGCAGGGAGGAGGGGCCCCAGCCAGAATGCCGGCCTTCCCCAGAGGGCCCCCAGGGACATGCTGGGAAGAAAGAACCCGATTCACTGACCAATACTGGTTTCATTTCTTAAATTATCCAATTCTTGGCCATCAAATTGTAACATTCTAGAGAGAGCCAGGAAGGCACACTTGGCGCCAAGGGCTGTGTTGAGCCTTCTTACTCAGGGACGGCCTCAGCGCTGGGTGGCCAAGGTCCTGGGCTTGTAGACAGGGACAGCCTCGTCCCAGAGAGCCGGCCGCCCCTTGATGATGTCGGCCGCCTTCTCTGCGATCATGATGGTGGGGGCGTTGAGGTTGCCGCTGACCACGCTGGGCATGATGGAGGCGTCGACCACCCTGAGGTTTTCCACCCCGAGGACCCTGGTCTGCGGGTCCACCACTGCCATGGGGTCGGAGGGCTGGCCCATCTTGCAGGTGCACGATGGGTGGTAGGCGCTGTCTGCCTTTGCCCGCACAAAGGCGTCTATCTCCTTATCCGACTGGACGTGGCTTCCTGGCTGGAGCTCCTTCCCCCGGAACGGCGCCAGAGCTTTCTGTGCAAAAATTTCTCTGGTCAGCCTCACACACCGACGGAAGTCATCGATGTCCGTTTCTGTCAAGGAGAAGAAACAGGTTACATGCCTCCTCTTACCATGCTGGCCTCGCTGGAAGATCCGCCACCGGGAGAGGCTCAAGAAGCTGCCCGAGGGGACACGGTTCAGGGACACGGAGGTCCAAGCCACCAGGTTGCCTGTCACCTACCCATCAGCAGTTACAGTGCAACCGAGCAGAGTCCCACGAAGCCCAAACAGACAGCATCCTAGACGGACACAGCTTGCCCCGGAGGCCCTACGTTTAAATCGGAGATCTGAATTTTCTTATCTATAAGATAGAGATAAGACTACACGTCCTGCCTCTGCCACAGCGTGAGTATTATTGGGCAAAACCTGCCCAGTGGGGACTGTGCAGTTTTGCTGTGCATAAAGAGGCAGGCCCAGGAGTGTAATTTGCTTTTAGAAGATACTCACAGGAACAGTAAGAAAAAGGTTCTGTAAGCTATCTATACACAGCCAGATCTCCTTGCGTCTCTTGGTAGATTGTTCTGGAAGCTGCAAATCCTGCCTACTGTGTAAAATGGTGTGTCAGGGTTACTTCAAGTGACCGAGGGCACTACATAGCAACACGTGCACGTTTACAGCCCAGGATAATGGGGTGGAGGGGGAGGACAGAATGTGACTTGTGTCTCAAAAATGGGGTCCAGGGGTGAGATTCAGGGACAAATATGAACCCCATAAAGGCACTCATTCATGCAGTCAGTCCGTCAACGAGCCAACAAGCCCAGGTCTGGGAGAGACAAAGGTGGCTGAATTACCTGTTGACAGGTAGTTGGGTTGGATCACAGGGTGGTCATGGGGGTTGGCACTTCTCAGTTTGAGCCAGCCCACGCTCGTGCCCCGCATGGTCCCCACATGCACCTGGAAGAGCCCAGAGAGGCGGTGACCCCTGTTAACCCCCAGCTTAGTCATTTAGAGAGGCCCCGGGTTTCCTGTGGTCCCTGGGACTCAACACCCGGAGTCAATTAAGAGCAGATACATTTTAAAATCTACCTGCATCTTACCAACCCCACCCCCAACGCACACAAAAGGCATCAAAACCACCTCAGGCCCTCTCTCCTGCTTCCTGGCTTTATACCTGATGCCTCATGTTCAGGGGCTGGCGGTCCCTGGGCAGAGCCGGCTTCATTGTCCATTTCTAGTACTCAGGACCCGGTGCAGCTGCCCCGAGCTGGGTGCGGGTGTGGCCTTGCTGTGCACCACGCAGTCTGCTTCACTCTACCTCTGGCTCCCCACCCCCCTTCCCTCCCCTCAGACACTCCAGGCAGCTGGAGAGCAGGGCACCGCCTTCTGGACCGCCCACCCTGGAGGCCCTGCTGCAGTGGGGAGACGACCTGCTCACCTGGTAAGCCTCCTGCTGTGGGGGGACCCGCCCATGGTCGATCACCTGGGAAGGGAGGAAGTGGAACTGGATGTCCGGGTGGGGGACCCCAGGCTGGCTCCGGATGAACCCACCTGTTTCCAGATGGGCCGTGGCTCCATCCCCTGAGGATCAGAAGACGATGAGGCAGAGGAGCAAGTCCAGGTGTGGCAGGTGGGCCAGCCTCCTCTCTCCTGGGCACTTCCTCCTCCTCTTCCTGGCCTGTAGTCTAGTGCCTGGACCCAAGTCCTCGACTCTGTCCTCCTTCCCCGAGGTGGGCTCACCCAGCACCAGGGCTTTCGATATCAGCTCCATGCCAAGGGGCTTCAGCTTTGCCCCGTCCCCTGACTCCACCCCTGCCAACTGGACTGTGGGACCTGATGTCCTATGGGCATATCCCAAACCTACTGCAGCCCACCCTTCACACACAGGCCGTGATCCAGGTCAAGGCCCCCTTCCATCCAACCTCCCACTGTTGCAGGAAGGGGAACCCCTTCCAGGGCCCGAGAGTGGGCTCTTCTCTAATGCTCGGAAATGAACTGTCCGAGGAGGCACACGTGCTGACAAAGCAGAAGACTTTATTGGGAAGGGGCACCCGGGCAGAGAGCAGGAGGGTAGGGGAACCCAGGAGAACTGCTCTGCCACGTGGCTCACAGTCTCAGGCTTTATGGTGATGGGGTTAGTTTCCAGGTTGTCTCTGGCCAAGCATCTTGCTTGGCCCATCGTCTGACTCAGGGTCCTTCCTGGTGGCGTGCGCATCTCTCAGCCAAGATGGATCCCAGTGCAAAGGATTCTGGGAGGCTGGTCATCTCTGCCCTCTTTTGGCTCCTCCCAATGCTGGTTTTCACCAGCAGCACCATGTTCTTTTTCAGGACCTCCTGTTGTGAGACACCTCAGGCAAGAGGCTATCATCGTGCCTGGCCAAGGCGAGTGGTTTTGGTTAATGGTTCCCTAACAACTCGAGAGCCCACTCTCGGGCCCTGGAAGGGGTCTCCCTTCCTGCAACAGCTGGCGACTCTGGTGGAATCTCTTCTTTACCACGACCGACATCCTGACTGCTCAGGCACCAGCTCACCTAGCGACGGACCAGACCCAGAGGCCACCACTGGGACCCTCTTGTCTCTGATCTCCTCCTGACGCAGATGACTGGCCAGAGTGCCCCGCCCAGGTAAGGAACAAGAGACGTCGCCGACGTCTTTGCCCTTCCCTCTCCCCTCCCTCTTCTCAACCCCTCCTATCCCACCCTCCTGTCTTCTGGATGCAGGAGTCTGGTTGAAGGGCTTCAGTTATCTGAGCGCCAGAGCCTGATCACCTCCGGTGGGCAGAGAACTTGAATTATCTGGTATCTGGTTTCTGGTAGGGCCGAGTTCCTGTCCTCCCTTCCTGGAAGCCCAGAGAAAAGTCCCGTAACGCCTGGGCGTCTGCAGGTGGCAGGAGATGTCCGTAAGGCCACCCCTTTTGTCCCCCCACCCTCCTCCCCCTCTTCTTTCAAACAGCCCTCCTTTCCTCCCTTTGAAATCTCTGAAGACCTGAGATATTTCCATTTACTCTGTTCGTCAGTACTGGGATCTGAAGTTCTCTGTCTCTGTAGGAGGTTTTCTGAGAGACTGCAACCTTGTATTTAAGGGAGTGTCTGATTAGGACAGCCGTGCCTGTGTGTGTTTCATACTCTGTGTTCTGTGTTGCGATTTGTGATGGCCATTCTGCCTTATGAAATTCTGGTTCTGTTCCACTGCAGAGCCCTCTTGGGAGAATTCTGTCTGACTGGAAAGATCTTAGCTATGAGCCTATGACTAAGAAAAAGATGATATTCTATTATAACACTGGGTGGCCAGAATATTATTTAGACTCCAGAGAAAACTGGTTTAGGTGAAACTCTTGAAAATTCCAAACTGGTTCTTTTTGCATATACAGTTAGAAAAGGGAAGCTTGATAAAACGTCTTTTCAGAATTCTGACCCTGAGGGAACAACTCCTTCTGAGAGAACTTGCTTTTCTCGCCCTGTGCCTTGAGACCAGGGCTCTCAGGATCCCTTATCTGATCTAGATCATCTCTAATTCCTGAGATTGAGGGGAAAAAAAACAATGTGGAAGGAAAGCTTTCTAAATTTTACTTATTCCAACCATTATTTATAAACTAGTGAGTTTTATAATACCTGATTCATAACTAAGTTTAGAAAATGAAGCTTTGAGATCTCTGGTTGTGTTTGTCTATATATCTGTGTGCGTTATATATATGTCCTTACCTTTGGATGTTATTACCAAAACTAATTTTTTAATGAGCTCTATTTAATTGGCTTAAGGGAAATATAGCACTTATATAAATTTTCAAAAATACAGAAGGTAACTGGCCAGAATTAATTTCAGGTTCATGTAAACTGGGAAATATTCAGTATTAAATTAATGTCTGGTATTAAACTTAGTTTAAGTTTGTTAATTTAAATAGACATGTCTTTCTCATCAACATTAAGTATAATACCTTTATTGTACCTAGGTTTAATAGAAGTCAAATAAGATCTTATTATATCTGTTGTAAATCTGTCAGCAAGGAACATAACTTGGTGTGATGAAATTTTTTAAGTGAACTAAAATACAAGTGAGATCAGAGCTTTTGGGTGAACTTTTTAGGAATAATTATATTTTAGGAATGTCTACGTGAGAATAATCTCTCCAGATACTTGGAAGTATACTTGAAATTTAGAGTTGTTCTAAATTAAGTGATGGAAGTTACTGAATAGCTAGGTGGTTCCCAAATAAAATAAGATACTGAGACATCAGTTACTAAACAGAGAAACTAAATGTATTTAGGACTATTAATGAACATGTTTGGTGCCACCCTGAGATGTTCTCTATAAGAAAGCAAATGTTTTTAGAAATTTTCACTAGTATTTATGTTTACCAATCTACAGAATGCTAATGTAAAAGTTCATAACTGCTGGGACTTCCCTGGTGGTGCAGTGGTTAGGATGCCACGTTCCCAATGCAGGAGGTCCGGGTTCGATCCCTGATCAGGGAACTAGATCCCACACGCATGCTGCAACTAAGAGTTCACATGCCACAACTAAGGAGCCCGCCTGCTACAACTAAGACCCAGTGCAACCAAAAAAAAAAGTTCATAATTGCTTACCTCTTAGTTTTCACTAGAAATTAAGGTTTTTAAGAGTTGAGGGCTCTAATTTAAACACGTAATTAAAGCTAATAGAAATAATAAAGGAAGCATTTCAGTGTACAGCAGGAAAGTAGGATGTGTGTTTGCAGTGAAGAAGGTATGAGAATGGAATTGCATTTTATGAAAGGAAAAGAAAGTGAGTCTGTCTTAGAGCTGGTCGTTTCTCAATGGAGAAGAGAATGGGGGGCAGACTAATATGGATACAGACAGTGACGGAGGGTTTGTGGATGGTCAGGATTGGCTAGGTGTAGAGTACAGTTAATTAAGTGAATTTTGTTATTAAAAGCAGGCTGGTACAAGACTGGATCTGGTTTTCTCTCTTTAGTAAGAGGACAAAGTTTCCTTGGAATGCTGCTTTTGATAACAGATTGTGTGAGTTTCCGTGCCTTTAAGTGATCTGTATTTGCTTTTGAGATCTCTTGTAACTTTGGGTAAGAAATAAGCATTATCTCACGATGACCTATGATCTTATTTGACCAAGTGTTTTGAGACCTTTTGACAAACTTCCCAAATACCAAATTTTAATTAAAGTTCTTTTGACCTCCAGCTAACTTGGGGACACTTTCGAGGGTCTCTGAGGCATTGCAGAGAGAAATATTTAACTAGTAGTATCTGGTATGTTAAATTACATGGAGAGCATTATCACACTAGGGATAAACCTACTTAGAATATACTGTATGGATAAAGAGTATTAATATACACATTCTAGAAATTATATAAAGTTTCTGAAATTTGGATATGTCCTGGTATTGTTATAATATTAGTTATCTTAAAATGTTGTATGTGACAGAAACTTGGTTAAGCTTCTTTGTTAACCTTGCCTTTTTAAGACTTTTTGTCGTTCACAGGCAGTTAAGCTGATGCTTTGCAAAGCTGCTTCATCTTCAAGAAGATTCACAGAAAGGGCTTTAGACAAGTACAGGTTTCTGATAACTTTTAAATCATACTACTAAACTAGGTAAGACTTTTTTTTTTGAGTAGCTATTTTATTTATGTCTTTTATTTATTTGTTTGTTTATTTATTTATTTATTTATTTTATTTTATTTTTGGCTGCACTGCGAGGCATGTGGGATCTTAGTTCCCCGACCAGGGATGGAACCCATGGCGTCTGAACCACTGGACCGCAGGGGAAATCCCAGGTAAGATATTTTTAACAGTCTAATGGAAACTGTTAACAAAAAGGATTAGTTACATAGGATTGAGTAAACTGATGAACGTGGTTATAATTTTTATGGTTTCTGTCTGAAACATTACTAGCTTTTAATCTGTGTTTTCCAGATATAAAGAAACCCCCTCAAACTAATTATGACTTGTAGCAATTTGGTAAATTGTACCTTTGTAAGCAGAATTGAAACACTTCTCTTTTCTTTCTACCTGATCCCTCCAGAGATTGCAAACTCTTAGGTTCCCAGCAGCTGTATAAGATAAATTAGTAAAGCCACCTCCTAACAGGTGCAGGAATCTCAAGTTATTTTGCGGACCTCAAAAAGGGAGGGATTCACCTAAATCTATAAGGCAAAATCTGTGAAAGGCCCTTGGCGTGGCTTTCCTGGCCTTGGGAGGCCTTTTATCAAACTTAATTTGCAGACAAATTAATCTTGATTTGGAGATATCTGATAAAAATGAGGGTAATTTTAGGGAGAAAGAGACATTTCAGTGGATATCAAATTCTAATTCTGTTTATTGAGGTCTGTATTCACTAAGACTCACTTCTCAGATAGTTTCTTGCTGTGATGCTATATTGTTGCAAAGTTTAATTGAATTATTAAAAGGACACTCTAAATTTGTTTCTGAAGCTTAACTCAGTAATCTATCTTTGGATTAAGATCAGATGCTCCATGATCTGCAAGCAGAAGGTTAACACCAGGCTATGGTCATTTAAATTTAAAGGCTCCCTTATGTTGGGGAAATTAAACTGTACTAGGGATAACCAACCTAGTTACACTAGGAAATTGGGCTGGGTGCCTTGTGGACAATGCCAATATATAATGTCCCTTCAAGATAAGAACTGGTACACAACAGACTAAGTCAGATGAACTGGGATATACTGGGCTGCACCTAATGGAAGTTCTTGACTTACATTTTTACATATGACCTTACTAATACTGCTAGCTATATTATTTTTTATATTGCCTGTTTTACAAAATTGTTGTTTCTTGCATTACCAAATGTGTGACTGAGCCTCTGATAAAATGATGATATATAGTTACATATGAGGACCAATGATTGTTGTAGTGTAACTCTAGATATGGCAAGAAGCATATCAGCATCGTCCCTCCTAGATTTAATCTAACTAGAAAGTATTTTACCAAAAACTACCTCCCTCATTCAAATAACATTTTCTACACTAGTATCAGACCAAAAAGGCCTAATCAAACTATATTTTCTCTCATTCCTCTTTACCCTCACCCTAAGCATAGTTCTCTTTAATTACCATGAGTAACCTCTATAATAACTACAACACCAATAGGCAATGACCAACCAGTGAGTTACTAATCAAGCACCGTAACTATACAATGCCACAATTCCTAAAGCCTCTTCACTAAAAATCCAGAATCCCCTGTATTATAAGTCACTCAGTCCTCTAGCCTGTTAAACTTGAAATACAATCTCCACTTCCTCATCTTTTAAAACATAAAATACCATTGAAAATTATATTATCAACCCTGAAAGAAATATACCTAAAACAGTCTTCTTAGACACTCAAACCTCAGAATACTGCTCAGTAGCTATAGCTGTCGTATAACCAAACACTACCAACATCCCCCCTAAATAAATCAAAAATACTATTAAACCCAAAAATAAGCCACCAAAATTCAACACAATCCCACAACCAACACGCACAATCAACCCAAGTCCACCATAAATAGGCAAAGGTTTTGAAGAAAACCCCACCAAACTAATTACAAAAATAGTACTTAAAATAAATACAGTGTATGTTATCATTATTCTTACATGGCCAATGACGTGAAAAATCATCATTGTTATTCAACTATAAGAACACTAATGACCAACATCCGAAAATCACACCCATTAATAAAAATTATTAACAGTGCATTTATTGATCTTCCAGCCCCATCAAACATTTCATCATGATGAGATCTCGGTTCCACTTGTTCAGTATTACAAATCTTAACAGGCTTATTCCTAGCAATACATTACACATCAGACATAATAACGCTTTCTCATCAGTAACACATACCTGCCGCGATGTAAACCATGGGTGAGTTATCCGATACCTACATGCAAATGGAGCATCCCTATTTTTTATTTGGCTATTTATTCACATAGGACGAGGCTTCTATTATGGATCCTATACTTTTTTAGAAACATGAAACACTGGAATCATCTTATTATTTACGGTCATAGCCACAGTATTTATAGGCTATGTCTTACCTTGAGAACAAATATTCTGAGGGGCAACAGTTATTACTCATCTCCTCTCAGCAATTCCATATATCGGCACAAGCCTTGTCAAATGAATCTGAGGTGGCTTTTCAGTAGATAAAGCAACTCTTACACGCTTCTTTGCTTTCCATTTTATTCTCCCATTCATGATTGCAGCACTAACAGCTGTCCCCTTACTATTCTTTCACGAAACAGGATCTAATAGCCCCACAGGAATCTCATCTGACGTAACAAAATTCCATTTCACCCCTACGATACAATCCAAGACATCTAGGTGCCTCATTACTACTTCTAGTACTAATAATGTTAGTGGTATTTTCACCCGATTTATTAAGAGACCCTGATAACTACACCCCAGCAAACCCTCTCAAAACACCACCCACATCAAGCCAGACTGGTACTTCCTATTTGCATCTGCAGTCCTGCGATCAATCCCCAATAAACTAGGAGGAGTCCTGGCCCTAATCTTTTCAGTCTTAATTCTAGCACGCATCCCAATACTCCATACATCCAGACAACAAAGCAAAACACTTTGACCTCTAAAGCATAATATTTCGCCCTCTCAGCCAACACCTATTTTGAGTACTAGTAGCAGACCTATTAACACTAACATGAATTGGAGGACAACCCGTGGAATACCCCGTCATTACTATTGGACAACTAGCATCTACTTTATATTTCTTTTTAAATTTGGGTACTAATGTCAGTAACTAGCATCACTGAAAATAATCTCCTGAAATGAAGAGTGTTTGTAGTATATCTATTACCCTGGTCTTGTAAACCAGAAAAGGAGAATAACATTCTCTCCCTAAGACTCAAGGAACAGGCTCCAGATCCACCATCAGCACCCAAAACTGAAATTCCACTTAAACCATTCCCTGCAACTTTGTTACGGGACATTTACAAGATTATTAAGTACCATGTCAGTATTAAAATAACCTCTTTTTACCATAAACTACTATGTACTTCGTGCATATATGCACGACCACATTACTAGGTACCTAATACCGTATCATACCTAATGCATTATATGTATAATGGGCATTACTTACCCCATGCTTACAAGCATGTACATTATCTTACTGACAGTACACAGTACATTATATGTACAATCGTGCATTAATTATTTACCCCACGCTTAGAAGCACGTACATTATCTTATTGACAGTACATAGCACATTAAGTCAAATCAATTCTAGTCAACGTGTGTACCATATCCAGTAGATCACAAGTGTAACCAGCAGGCTGTGTGAAACCATCAACCCACTTGGGGTGTCCCTCTTCTCGCTCCAGGCCCATAACTTGTGGCGGTTTCTACTAATGAACTTTATCAGACAAGTGGTTCTCACTTCAGGGCCATCTCACCTGAAAGAGCCTACTCTTTCCTCGTAAATGAGACATCTCGTCGGACCAACGACTAATCAGCCCATGCTTACACATAACTGATTTCATGCATTTGCTAATCTTTAATTTTTAAAGAGATGCTGTGACTCAGCTATGGCCATCTGAGGCCTTAACACAGTCAAATAAATTGTAGCTGGACTTTAATTGAATATTATTTACCAACATCATCAACCATAAGGTGTTATTCAATCAATGGTTACAGGCCATAAGGAAATTACGGACACACATACACACACGTACACGTACGTACACACACACATGCAGTAAACAGATGAATGACCTGTTTGTTTAACAAACCCTCTTTACCCCCCACTAAATCCCATGCTCTACATGCCTATAATGCCTTACCAAACCCCCAAAACAAGGCAAAAACAGATAAATACATGGAACTTAGCTGTCTACTCGATAACCATGAACTGAATGCTCAGAATTAGATAGACCTAGAAAATAAACCCCAGTCATACCAATCAACTATTAGATATTTACCATTTATATAGACCACTTTTATCAAAATTTTAACACTAAATCCTACATAAACCCACCATATACATATTACTTCACTCTGTAAAAACAGCTTGTTAGTGTAGCTTAAAATCTAAAGCGAGGCACTGAAAATGCCCAGATGAGTTTACCAAGTCCATAAACACACAGGTGTGGTCCCAGCCTTTCTATTAATTTTTAATAAAATTCACATGTAAGCATCTGTGCCCCAGTGAGAATGCCCTCCAAATCATTACGATGAAAAGGAGCAGGCATCAGCACACTAATATGAGTGGCTCATAACGCCCTGCTTAACCACACCCCATGGGAAACAGCAGCGATAAAAATTAAGCCGTAAACCGAAGTTCGATGAAGTTATATTAACTAGGGTTGGTAAATTTTCTGCCAGCCACCGTGGTCATATAATTAACCCCAATTAATAGAAACTTGGTGCAAAGTGTGTTAAAGAGTGATATAAAATGAAGTTAAATTTTAACTAAGCTGTAAAAAGCCATAACTAAAATAGACTACGAAGGTGACTTTAGTATTTCCTGACTACAGGACAGCTAAGACCCAAACTGGGATTAGATACCCCACTATGCTTAGCCCTAAACCCAAATAACTACAAGAACAAAATGATTGGCCAGAGTTCTACTAGCAACAGCTTAAAACTCAGAGGACTGGGCTGTGCTTCCCACCCTTCCAGAGGAGCCTGTTTTATAATCGATAAACCCCGATAAACCTCACCAACCTTTGCTAATTCAGTCTACGTTACCACCATCTTCAGCAAACTCTAAAAAAGAATAAAAGTAAGCATAATTATCATACATAAAACGTTAGGTCAAGGTGTAACCTATAGGATGGGAAGAAATGGGCTACATTTTCTATTTCAAGAATATATTTCTCACACATGAATTATGAAAACCAAAGGAGGATTTAGTAGTAAATTAAGAATAGAGTGCTTAATTGAATAAGGCCATGAAGCACGCACACACTGCCCATCACCCTCGTCAAGTATTATAATAATTTCCTATAATCTATTAGCAAATACTAATCATACAAGAGGAGACAAGTCGTGACAAGCATACTGGAAAGTGAGCTTGGATAAATCAAAGCGTAGCTTAAATAAAGCACCTAGTTTACACCTAGATTTCATAATTTACGAATACTCTGAATGAAATCTAGCCCAACACCTCTCCCCATATCTACTAATACAAGCAGACTAAATAAAACATTCACTCAACATTTAAAGTATAGGGGATAGAAATTTAAAATATCCTCTGGTGCTATACAGTAGGTACTGTAAGGGAATGATGAAAAAAGCACTACAAGTAACAAAAAGCAAAGTTTACCCCTTGTAACTTTCGCATAATGATTTAACTAGGGAACATCTAACGAAGAACTTAAGTTAAACATGGCGAAACCAGACCAGCTACTTATGAACAGTTTATTAGAACAAACTCATCTATGTAGCAAAATAGAAGATTTATAAGTAGAGGTGACAAGCCTAACTAGCCTGGTGATAGCTGGTTGTCCAGGAAAAGAATTTCAGTTCAACTTTAAAAGTTACCAACATAATTATAAATTTTAATGTATTTTACAATGTTATCTAAATAGGTACAGCTTTTTAGAAATGGATACAATCTTATCTAGAGAGTAAAGACAGACAACACCATAGTTGGCTTAAAAGCAGCCACCAATTAAGAAAGTGTTCAAGCTCAACAGTAACTTTAATACCAATAACAAGCAAATCAACTCCTAGATTTGTACTAGACTAATCTATTGACCGACAGAGGTAATAATGTTATTATGAGCAACAAGAAGTATTTCTCCTTGCATAAGTAACTAATAATATGCTGATAATTAACAGTAAATAAATACAACTCAACATTAAGTTATTTATTAAACACTGTTAATCCAACACAGGCAGGCACTCAAGGAAAGACTAAAAGTAAAAAGAACTTGGCAAACGCAAACCCTGTCTGTTTACCAAAAACATCACCTCTAGCATAACTAGTATTAGAGGCACTGCCTGGCCAGTGACAACTGTTAAATGGCCGCAGTATCCTGACCATGCAAAGGTAGCATAATCATTTGTTCTCTAAATAAGGACTTGTACGAATGGCCACACGAGGGTTTTACCGTCTCTTACTTTCAGTCAGTGAAGTTGACCTTACCGTGAAGAGGTGGGAATAAGAAAATAAGACGAGAAGGCCCTATGGAGCTTTAATTAATTAAGCAAAAAAAACCTAACTAAACCACCAAGGGATAACAAAATTTTACATGGGGTGACAATTTTGGTTGGGGTGACCTTGGAACACAAAAAAGGCTCTGAGTGATTAAAGTCTAGACTTACCAGTCAAAACATATCATCACTAATTGATCCAAAAAATTGATCAACAAGTTACCCTAGGGATAACAGCTCAATCCTATTCTAGAGTTCATATCAACAATAGGGTTTATGACCTCGATGTTGGATCAGGACACCCCAATGCTGTAACCGCTATTAAAGGTTTGTTTGTTCAGTGATTAAAGTCCTACATGATCTGAGTTCAGACCGGTTTCTATCTACTATATAGTTCTCCCAGTATGAAAGGACAAGAGAAATAAGGCCCACTTTAAAAAGTGCCTTAAAACCAATTAATGATATAATCTTAATTTAATTAATACATATAATATATTACTCAAGACCAGGGTTTGTTAAGGTGGGGCAGAGCCCGGTAATTGCATAAAACTTAAACCTTTATAACCAGAGGTTCAAATCCTCTCCCTTAACAAAATGTTTATAATTAATATCTTAATACTTGTTATCCCCATTCTTCTAGCCGTAGCATTCCTAACACTAATTGAACAAAAAATTTTGGGTTATATGCAACTTCAAAAAGGGCCAAATATCGTAGGACCATGTGGCCTATTACAGCCCATTACTGATGCAGTCTAATTACTCACTAAAGAACCACTACGACCAGCTACATCCTCCATTTCCGTATTTATCATTGCACCAACCCTAGCCCTAACCCTAGCCCTAAACATACGAATTCCCCTACCCACTTATTAATATAAATCTAGGAGTATTATTTATGCTAGCTACATCAAGCCTAGCTGTATACTCCATTTTATGATCCAGATCAGCTTCCAACTCAAAATACGCATTAATTGAAGCCCTACAAGCAGCAGCACAAACAATTTCATATGAAGTAACACTAGCAATTATTCTTTTATCAGTCCTCTTAAAAAACAGGTCTCTTACCCTCTCAACCTCCATCACAACACAAGAGCATTTATGAAAAATTTTCCCATCATGACCCTTAGCTATAATATGATTTATTTCCACTCGAGCAGAAACTCACCGAGCTCCCTTTGACCTAACAGAAGGAGAATCTGAACCTGTATCAGCCTTCAACATAGAATATGCAGCAGGCCCACCTGTCATATTCTTCTTAGCAGAATACGCCAACATTATCATAATAAACATTTTCTCAACAATCCTATTTCTAAGCGCGTTCCATAACCCCTACATACCAGAACTATACAAAATCAACCTTATCATCAAAACACTATTACTAACAATTTCTTTCCTATGAATTCAAGCATCCTACTCTCGACTCTGATACGATCAACTAATACATTTACTTTGAAAAAACTTCTGACTACTAACACTAGCCATATGCATATGACATGTCTCACTACCTATTATAACATCAGGCATTCCTCCGCAAACATAAGAAATATGTCTGATAAAAGAGTTACTGTGATAGAGTAAGCTATAGAGGTTTAAACGCTCTTATTTCTAGAATCATAGGAACTGAACCTATGCTTAAGAATTCAAAATTCTTCGTGCTACCACATTACACCATAATATATAGTAAGGTCAGTTAAATAAGTTATTGGGCCCATGCCCCGAAAATGTTGGTTTATATCCTTCTCGTACTATTAAACTCCATCATCTTTATCATCATCCTAACAACCATTATCTCGGGGACCATAATTGTAATAACCAGCTCCCACTGACTACTTATTTGAATCGGTTTTGAAATAAATATACTAGCCATTATTCCCATTACAATAAAAAAGTTTACCTCATGAGCTATAGAAGCATCCACTAAATAGTTTCTAACACAGCTACCGAATCCATATTACTTATAATAGCCGTTATCACTAACCTATTATACTCCAGCCAATGAACTATTACAAAAATCTTTAATCCAACAGCATCTATAGTAATAGCAATAGCCCTAACCATAAAACTAGGACTATCTCCATTCCACTTCTGAGTACCTGAAGTTACACAAGGCATCTCATTAACAGCATGCTTAATCTTATTAACATGACAAAAACGTGCACCCTTGTCAGTGTGATACCAAATCTCACCATCCATCAGCCTAAACCTAATATTATCCATATCCATACCATCTATTATAATCGGAGGATGAGGTGAACTAAACCAAACCCAACGATGAAAAACTACAGCTTATTCATCAGTTGCTCACATAGGGTGAATAACAGCCATTAGATTGTAAAACCCAACTATAACAATCCTAAACCTACTAATATATATCAAATAACACTTCCCACATTCATACTATTCATTTACAGCTCAGTCACCACCACACTACCACACACAAAATAAAATACCCATTATTACAACCCTCATTCTCATCACCCTATTATCAATAGGAGGTCTTCCTCCACTATCAGGATTTATGCCAAAATGAATACTCACTCAAGAAAAAAAAAATAACAATATTATTTTACCCACACTAATAGCTATCACAGCGTTACTCAATCTATACTTCTACTTACAACTCACGTATTCTACAGCACTAACTATATTTCCCTCTATAAATAATATAAAAGTAAAATGACAATTTGATTTGACAAAACAACTTTCCTACCAACAGTAACTGTAATATCCACAATACTCTTATCCCTTACGCCAATCCTTTCTTTCAGTATTGGACTAGGAATTTAGGTTACAGACCAGCAGCCTTCAAAGCACTAAGCAAGTATAAGTTACTTAATTCCTGCTCAATAAGGATTGCAAGACTATATCCTACATCAATTGAATGCAAATCAAACACTTTAATTTAAGCTAAATCCTCACTAGATTGGTGGGATTACATTTCCCACGAAACTTAGTTAACACCTAAATACCCTAGTCAACTGGCTTCAACCTACTTCTCCTGCTGCAAGGAAAAAAAAAAAAAAAAAAAAAAGCAGAAGCCCCAGAAGAATTGAAGCTGCTTCTCTGAATTTGCAATTCAATATGTAAAATTCACCACAGCACTTGGCAAAAAGAGGACTCAACCCCTGTCTTTAGATTTACAGTCTAATGCTCACTCAGCCATTTTACCTACATTCATAAACAGCTGACTATTCTTAACTAACCATAAAGATATCAGTACCTTATATTTACTGTTTGGTGCTTGGGCTGGAATAGTAGACACTGCCTTAAGCCTGTTAATTCATGCTGAATTAGGCTAACCTAGAACACTGCTAGGAGATGATCAGATTTACAATGAACTTGTAACAGCCCATGCATTTGTAATAATTTTTTTTTATAGTTATGCCTATCACAATTGGAGGCTTCAGAAACTGACTAGTCCCACTAATGCTGGGGCACCCGATATAGCCTTTCCCCATATAAATCATACAAGCTTCTGATTACCTCCACCCTCCTTCTTACTACCACTTGCATCATCAATAGTTGAAGGCAGTGCCGGTACAGGCTGAACTGTATATCCACCCTTAGCTGGAAACCTAGCCCATGCTGGAGCTTCAGTAGACCTTACCATCTTTTCCCTACATCTAGCAGGTGTCTCCTCAATTTTAGGTGCTATTAATTTTATTACTACAATTATTAATATAAAGCCACCCACTATACCACAACATCAAACACCACTATTTGTAATGATCCGTTTTAATTATAGCTGTATTGCTGCTATTATCATTACCTGTATCAGCAGCCAGGATTACTATGCTATTAACAGACCGAAACCTAAACACAACCTTTTTTGACCCCGCGGGAGGGGGTGATCCAATCTTATATCAACACCTATTCTGGTTCTTTGGACAACCTGAAGTCTATATTCTGATTTTACCTAGATTTGGAATAATCTCACATATTGTAAATTATTATTCAGGAGAAAAAAAAAGCCTTTTGGATATATAGGTAAGTATGAGCCATGATATCAATCGAATTTTTAGGATTCATTGGATGAGCTCACCGTATGTTTACAGTAGGTACAGATGTGGACACACGAGCATATTTTACATCAGCCATTATAATTATTGTTATTTCCGCAGGAGTAAAAGTATTTAGTTGACTAGCAACCCTTCATGGAGGTAATATCGAATGATCTCCCACCACAATACGAGCCCTAGGCTTCATTTTCCTTTTTGCAGTAAGTGAATTAACAGGAATTGTCCTAGCTAACGCATCACTAGACATTGTCCTTCACGATACATATTATGTAGTCGCACACCTCCACTACATATTATCAACGGGAGCAGTATTCACTATTATGGGAGGCTTTGTACGTTGATTCCCACTATTCTCTCAGGTTATACACTCAACTCAACATGAGCAAAAATTCACTTTGTAATTATATTTGTAGCTGTAAATATAACCTTCTTCCCACAACATTTCCTAGGTCTATCTGGAATACCATGACAATATTCCGGCTACCCAGATGCATACACAACATGAAATACTGTCTCATCCATAGGCTCATTTATTTCACTAACGGCGGTAATATTAATAATTTTCATAATTTGAGAGGCATTAGCATCAAAATGAGAAGTCTCAACAGTAAAGCTAACATATCTCCCGGGAGAATTCGGGAGGGGCAAAAGAAGGAGGAGAAGACCAATCTCCCAGAGTCCTTCTCGCTGGAATCCAACTTGGCTGAGAGACGCACGCACCACCAGGAAGGACCCTGAGTCAGACGATGGGCCAAGCGAGATGACTGGCCAGAGACAACCCAGAAACTAACCCATTACCATAAAACTGGAGCCTGCGAGGCACGTGGCAGAGCGGTTCTCCTGGGTTCCCCCAGGCTCTCTGCCTTGGGGTTCCTTCCCAATAAAGTCTTTTGCTTTGTCAGTACGTGTGTCTCATCGGACAGTTCCTTTCCGAGTGTTAGACAAGAGCTTACTCTCCGGCCCTGGAAGGCCCTGCAACACCTGCACCGCCTCCTCCTCAAGGTGCTGCAGTCTCCCTGGCCCAAAAAATTCATTCTTCAAGCACACCCAATGCCTAGCCCCGGGGCCTTTACACGTATTCTTCCTGCCTAACAGACCCCCTGCCACCATTCTCCAGTTTAACATCCTAATTATTCCTTCACTGTACTTAAAACTTAGCATGTTTACTTAGTTTCCTTCCATTGTCTCCACTAGAGCGTAAACTCCCTAAGAAAACCTGCCTTATTAGCACTTCTCACCATGTAGCACAGCACACGGTAGGTGTGCGAGAAATGCATGCTGAGTGAATAAGATTTCGAAGCACTACTTCCTGGCCAAACTCAGTACTCTGAGACCCAGCTAGAAACTGCATGGAAAATGCTGAGAAACAGAAGCTGTAGTCCAGCATCAAGTGCCCTTTCTCTGCATTTTCTCCTGGCCCCTTGGGCCCCAGGCAGTGTCCAGGATGAGGCCATCCCTATCCATCCATCAGGAAGGGCAGCACCCAGCCCCTGCAGAGTCACCCCGGGCAAGCCCTGTGTATCGCGTCTGGTCCTCACACCAACCTGCCACACAGGAACGGCATATCCCCATTTTGCAGATGGGAAAACTGAGGCTCAGAGAGCTGAAATAAATGGCATAGCTCAGCTTTGAACCAGCAATCTGGAGCCACAGCCTGGGCTAAGCACCTCAGGAGGGAGGCTGTGCTGCCCGCAGAACATCTCTCCCGAAATCATGGATGAGCACACCCACCTGTGAACTTCCAGAGCCACTCCAGGCCAATCCGGACCTTCCTCAGGGGCTTTTGTGCTGAGTGGAGGGTGATGGGGGAGGTGCACGCCTGCTGGATGTATATCTCCAGGTGGTCTTGGAGGTTCTGGCCAACTCCTGAAACCAGAGGGGGTGGTTAGGAAAATGTCTCCCAAAGGGGCTTAGCCGGCCTCTCAACATCCCCTGGTTTTGAAAACTTTTCCTCCACCCACTTATCTGCCAGGCCAGCTCCTGCTCATTCCCAGGGACACCACTCCCTCACTCCCAGCCATGTCTGGCCCTCTCGGATGCTGCCAAAGCTGCCTGCCCTTGACACTCGCTCCCAGGGCAGCACCTGTAACCATCCAGGTGCCTTCCTGCTAAGCCAGCACCCTCCACCGGGGCAGTGCCCACGCCTCCAGCCGGCACCACTCAGTGAGCTGTCCCAGAATGGCTGACCCTGCACCCTCACCCCTGGCCTGGGGAAGGAGGGAAGCAGGCCTGTCATGCTGTGCAGACCCAGCATGAGCCCATCCAAGCTAAACGGGACACTGGGCAGGTCACTGTCATGGACCAGCACTTTCAAAGACCTCTTATGATAAAACTTCAAGCTCTGGGAGCTTGAGTTATAAGAGAGGGCAAGAGGGACAGGGACAGGCTCCAAAGGGCATCAGAAACAGTCTATGAAATAAATATTAGGCCTGGGAGAACCATCTGAACATGAACAGCATGTCAGGGTAGCTGGTGTGTCCTGAGGATGGACAACACAAAGGCCCGGACCCCTCTTGCCACACGGCTGCCCTGTTGACCTGCCTGAGCCTGGCCCAGTGGGCTTTACGGGCAGATGCTCCCTGCTAGAGGTGCCTCGCTACTGAGAGGGATGGGATGTCTGGGGAAGGGAGGAAAACGACACAAAAGCTTGGGGTTTCGCTGGGGGTAGGAGTCCAGCGAGGCCTGGGGGACCTTCAGGCTCGCGGGAACAATGTGACAGTTCTGAGGAGCCCTGACTCCTGTCCCCTCCCCACTCCATGCTAATAAAGTATAATAACTTTTATTTAACAGGGACACCTCTGGGGCGCAGTGGGGAAGAGAGCTCACCGGGAAGGTGGCACACCACCGGGATGCCCAGTTGCTTGAGGTCGTCTGCATTGCCCACGCCCGACAGCATGAGCAGCTGCGGAGAGTTGATAGCACCTCCGCTCAGGATCACCTCCTTGCTGGCGAAAGCCTGGAAGAGGCGAGGGGCCAGGCAGCTCACACTTTCCCAGAAAAGCCAGTCAGAACCCCAAGAATACAGCCTTGGCATGACGCACCCACATGGTGGGTGGGGATCCTGCCCACAGGCTCCAGAGCAAGGAAGAGGATGCTCAGGGCGCCCCTAGGTGAAAGTAGCCCACACGTGCAGCTGTGGGTGTGTGTGATCGGAAATCAAGCGTGGTTCATACTCTGATGTATTCTGTAACAGCCTGACCGTGACGATGGTCTTAAAAACAGGACTGTAGAGCTTAAATGAGATAAATGGAAGCAGGCACTCAAACAAGCAGTTTAAATAAAGCACATGGTGAGCGAGATCTTCACGTGGGATGCAGAACAATCCCCACGTGCTCCTAAGTGGAAAACAGCACAGTGCAGAAGTAGGGAGTGTGATCACAGGTACGGTTTTTAAAGCCTCTGATATAAACCTATCAATTTCTGGACAAGTGTGGAAGGCAATAGCAGAAAGAGGTTCATGGGGGCACTCATGCCCGGGCACCACGGGCCCTGTGCAGGTGGCTAGACTGGGGCTTCCTGACCTCTGCCAGGCCACCACCTCTTGGGGACAGTCTTTCAGGCTGTTGCCACCAGCCGCTCACTCCTTATCATCATGTTGATGGAGACAAGGACGTGACTCCTACCCACCCACACTGACTGAGCATGACCACGGGGTCACTGCCCACTCCCTCCCAGCCATGTGAGCTGCCCATGTGGTGGTCATTCACTCACCCTGTGGCTCTGGCCGTTCTTGATGTACTCCACACCCACTGCACGGGTACCTTCAAACAGCACCCTGCTCACAAATGTCTGGGTCTCAGCCGTGAGGGTGGGGCGGCTCAGTGCCGGATGCAGGTACGCACAGGCCGTGCTCCAGCGCTTGCCTGCAGGACAGAGCAAGATCAGTCACAGCCCCAGCCTGTTCCCTAGGCACCTATCGTGGAGTGGGAGGTAGGGAAGGACTGCAGAAAGAGGGAATTTGCCCTTCCCCTGACTGTGCAAGTTCTGCCTTCAAAGGAAGGCTGAGACCAAAATACCCTGTCCAACTGACATCCACATCTACCTGGGGCCCCTGGATGCAGGTGGGAAAACATCCCTCACCCTTGACAGGACGACAGAGACCAGGAGTGGCTGATAATGAGAGCCCTGGGTCCACCCGGGCCTTGCCTCTGCCCTGCTGCAAGGCCCGTCACTGCTCTGTGCCTCAGTACGCCCATCTGTACGGCTTTAAAACTTGGGGCTGTGTGGCCGGAGAGCTGCCTCTTCATTCCACATCAACAGGGACCAGAGGATGCCCAAGGGGTCACCATCTCCGAGTCACTTCTCATTGGCTTTGAATGGTATTCTGTGGCCTGTCGCCAGTGTAATCTGTCATATCCCCTCCACCTCAAACCAGTCCCAGTCTGTCCACACTTACTGACCATGACAGGTGGGGGCAGGAGGGTCGGGACTGTGATAGAGCAGCGTTTCGTTTTTAGAGGAGGAACCTGGGAGATGGGGAATCGGAGGCCTCGCGCTACCTTCGTGGATGGTCATATCCATCCAGCCGAAGCCCTCTTGCTGGAAGCCGTTCATGTCCTCGGTGAGGGGGTAGCCGGCCTCCTGCGCCGCCTCCAGGAACGCGCGGTGCAGCGGGTGGCCGCTCTTGCCCCGGGACACCCGCAGGGGGCCGTCGCCGCCGCGGTACCTCCCGGCACCCAGCTCATGCGCCTGCGCCTTGCGGAAGTAGGGCAGGCAGTGCGCGTAGTCCCAGCCCACCGCGCCCTCCCGCTGCCAGCGCTCGTAGTCCTCGGCGTGCCCACGGATGTAGACCATGGCATTGAGCGACGACGAGCCGCCCCAGACCCGGCCACGTGGCCAGTACAGCACGCGGCCGTCCAGGCCCGGCTGCGGCTCCGTGTGGTAGCACCAGTTGTACCTGTCATCGCACAGGTTGGCCACGAGGGCTGCGGGCATGTGGATCTTCCACAGGAGCCGCTTGCTCCCCGCAAACACATCCTTGGGCCCGGCCTCCAGCAGCAGCACTCGCTTGTCGGGATCCTCTGTGAGCCGGCCGGCCAGCACGCAGCCAGCGGAGCCCGCACCCACCACCACGTGGCTGTACTCACCCCTAATCCGGGGGCGCTCGCTGGCCAGAGCACGGATGCCCTGGGGCCAGTGCTGCCCCAGGGCTCCCCATGGGCCCAGGCTCCCTCGCCTCCAGCCTCGAAGGATGCACCACATGCTTCCAGCCCAAGTCCTCTTACTTCCACGGGGCGAATGTGATGATTCACTTTGCCTAAAACAGAAAAAGAGGCTTTGAAAAGTTTAACTCAGCATGCACTGCAGAATCAGCCCAAAGCTAGGGCAGCAAAGGGCCCCTGCAGGCCCGCCAGGTGCCTGCCGGGCGCTGGGTGGGGCAGGCCTGGCTGGCACGTCACTGCCCTGGGGAACCAGGAGGAACGAGCGGAAGCACAAGCAGGAATATCAGTCCTGTGGGACCGACGAGCACACGGCTGGGGGCACTGGAGTGGGGAGGTCCCCAGAAAGGCTTCCCTGTGACGTCTGTGCATGAACCTGGAGGCCGGGCAGGAGTCTACCTGCTGGAAAACAGGGGCTTTCCAGGTTTACCCTCACTCCTCATCTGTTCAAGACAGTAAGACAGTTGCTGAGTCCCTACCACGTGCCAGGCACCATTTCCTTTCTAGCAATACTCAGAAAACAAGGCATCTGCTCTCAAAACTGATGGTCTGGGACTAGGGAGACAGACAAGACTTACAGAAATAACCAAAGGAAGGTCAGGGTGAGAGGCTGGAGACTAAAGAGCTCAAAGCCTTTGACCTAAGGGCCCCAGAGGGCATGAGAGGGCTTTTCAGCAGGTGATGGGGTCAGAGCTACAATCTTTTAAGATCACTCTGTTGAGTGATCAATAACTTCTGGAGTATCCTTTCCCAACAATGTTCATTTCCCAACAATGTTCATATTAATCCCAACATGCTCGGTGCACAGAGGTGGAAGAGAGTCAAGATATCCCATCAAGACCTCCACTGACACAGGAACCTCTGAGAAAGCCCCACCCATGAGGCTCAGGCACACAAGGCCCACTGAAGACTGAGGTTGCAACAGGAGAACTGGAAAACCTCAGGAAAAGCCTGATAAATCCCTCGACCCCTTCCACGAGCCTATATCAAGTAACAGCAGCAGCCTATCACTGGAGGTAGACTAAGAGGTGAGAGTGGAGAGAAAGGTTCCACGCCACCCACCCCACCCCATTCCTGCAGGCACAGGAGAAAGAGGCAGCAAGGCCTCCTAAAAGCTAAATCTGAAGCAGGAATTCTGAGAACCTTCCAGCACTCCAGGCCTCGTGCTAGCACAAGGCAGCAGCAGCCCACGGCACAACTCCCAACTGGGTTGACTCAACACTCCACACTAACGACCTGATAGAATGAAACGCATGCCCTTTTCTAGGCATAAACGCTATTTACCTCAGTCCCTACTATCCTGGTACACACAAGATCACGCATTCAGTAAAAAAATTAATAGACACAGAAATAAGAAAAAGAAATGCCTCATTATAAAGAGAAAAGTAGTTAACAGAACCAGACCAAGGGGACCCATCCAGACGTTAGAACTATCAAGCAAAGACTTTAAAATAACCAAGTTTAACATCTTAAAAGATTTAGTTGAAAAGGTGGACATGTTGAACAGATAGGCAATTTCAGCAAAAAGTTGGCAACTATTAAAAAAGGCACAAACAGAACTGCTAAAAATTAAAAAAAAATTTTAATTACCAGAAATGAATAAGTTGACTGGACATAGAAAAGAATAAGTGAAACTGAACATTAGGTTAATAAAAATTATCCAAAGGGAAATAAAAAGAGAAGAAGGAGTGAAAGAGGGAGAGAGAGAGAAAAGAGCAACTGAGAGCATGGGATGATATCAAACTGTCTAAAGTATAGACAACTGGAGTCCCAGAAGTAGGAAAGGGATAAAGGGAAAAAAGAAGAGGGGGAGAGAGGAGAAGCAGAGGGAGAAGGGGAGAGAGGCAGAGAAGGACAGAGAAAGAACAGGGGAGAAAAGCTATCTGAAGAGATAATTGCTAAGACTTTCCCAATATTAATGCAAGACAAAAACACCAGAGATTCAAGAAGCTTAGAGCATCTTCAGCAAGATCAATACAAAGAGAAACACATCTAGGTACATCACAGTCAAATTGCGGAAACCCCAGAAAAAAATCATCAAAGCAGCTGCCCCCCCCCAAAAAAAAAAACATATGTACAGAGGAGTAAATTTAAGAGTGGCTGCAAACTTCTCATCAGAAAACTTACAATACAGGATCGGATCTAGATGGTGGGGGAGTAGGACAGGAAGCTCACCTTCTCCTGCAAATACATCAAAAATACATCTACATGTGGAACGATTCTCACAGAATACCTACTGAACGCTGGCAAAAGACCTCAGGCTTCCAAAAGAGCAAGAAAATCTCCACATCAGTGAGTAGGACAAAAGAAAAAGAGAGAGAGAGAGAGAGAGAAAGGAATTGGGGCAGGACCTGTGCCCCCAGGAGGGAGCTGTGAAAAAGGAAACGTTTCTGCACACTGCTAAGTCCCCTCACTGGTGGCAGGGACTGAGGGCTGAGGCTTGGGCTTCACAGGTCAGACCAGGGAGAGGACTGGGATTGGCTGTGTCAAGGCAGCCTGCGGGGGCCAGGGTGTGCTCACCACAACTGAGGGAGTATGGGAAGAAGCCTGGGCCCGCCAGAGAGGCAAGGCGCTACTGTTGGGTGGCGTGAAAGACAGGGGCAGGGCCACCATAGGAGCTTCTTTCTCCATGTAGGGCACCGCCTACTGGAACTCTGAGGGCAGGTGCGAGCCACCGTTGCCACCTTGGACTTCAGAGACGGGCATGGACCGTTGCTGCCACTGAGGGTCCCTTGACTTGGCACCAAACACTGCCCCTGCCTTCCTGGGAGCCCGCGTGGGCCACACACCTGCACACCCCCTGGCAAGGGGATAACGGCCAGTACACGCTGAGGAAACAGACAGCAAGCATCCAAACCAAAGACAGCCCTCACACCAAAAAAATATTAAACCCACACATGCCACATAGGGATGCTCCCGCATATGAATAGCCCTCCAAGACTACAGTAGATAACTGTTTCTCCTAAACTCACAGAGTAAGAGAAATATAAGCAAAATGAAGAAGCAGAGGAACCACCACCAGTTAAAAGACCAAGAGAATTCCCCTGAAGGAACAAGCAATGAAACAGACCTCTTCAGTCTAACAGACACCAAATTCAAAAAAGAGGTGAACTAACACAATATTGTAAAGCAATTATACTCCAATAAAGATGTTAAAAAAAAGGAGGTGAAAATGAAAATACTGAAGGAATTAAGAAAGGCTATCAGAGAAATGCAGATTACTGTAAAAAAGGAACTAGAAACTATAAGGAGAAGCCAGGAAAAATTAGAAAATTCATTTGCTAAGATGAAAGCTGAGCTGAAGGCAATGAATAGCAGAATGCATAATGCAGAAGAAAGAATAAATGACCTGGAAGACAGAATAATGGAAATTACCCAATCAAAACAGCAAACAGAAAGCCAAATGAAAAAAAAATGAAAGCAATATAAGATAACATAAAGCGTGCCAATCTACACATAATAGGGAAGAAGGAGAAGACAGAGAAAAGGGGATTGAAAATGTATATGAAAAAATTATGGCTGAAAACTTCCCAAACCTAAAGAAGGAAACAGATATCCAGGTACAGGAAGCACAGAGGGTCCCAAACAAGATGAACCCAAACAGACCTACACCAAGACATATGATAATAAAAATGGCAAAAGTTAAAGATAAAGAGAGGATTCTAAAGGCAGCAAAAGAAAAACAAAGAGTTAATTACAAGGGAAACCCCATAAGGCTATCAGCTGATTTCTCTACAGAAACACTGCAGGCCAGAAGGGAGTGGCAAAATATTTTTAAAGCCTTAAAAGAGAAAAATCTGCAATCTAGAATATTCTAACCAGCAAGAATATCATTTAGAATAGGAGAAAAATTAAAGAATTTTTCAGACAAGCAAAAACTAAAAGAATACAGCAATACTAAACCTAACCTAAAAGAAATATTGAAAGGTCTTCTTTAGATAGAAAAGAAGCAAGAAGATATAAAAAGAAGGAAATCAAAATTGGAAAGTAAATCACTTAAAGTAGCCAGTATACAGATCAAAAAGAAAAAAACAAAAACGAAAACCTATTTGTGAAAGCGATGATAAACAAAAGAACAGCAAAAGGATAAACATGAAAATGTAAAAAAGAACATCAAAATCATAAAATGTGGGGAAGGAGAGTAAGAAAATGCAGTTGTTTTTTTTTTCAAGAATGTGTTTGAACCTATAAGACTATAAGTCTAAAGCAAGAAGATATAGGAAGGGGTTAAAATACTTGAAAAACAGGGCAACCACAAATCAAAAACATACAATAGATTCACAAAAAACAAAAAGAAGAGAACACAAGTATAAAATAAAAGGCAATCATCAAACCACAAAAAGAAAAAGGAACAAAAAAGAAACATAGAGTCAACTGGAAAACAAGACTTGAAATGGCAATAAATACATACATATCAATAATTACCTTAAATGTCAATGGACTGAACCCTCCAATCAGAAGACGTAGAGTGGCAGACTGGATTAAAAAAAAAAGAGCCTACAATATGCTGCCTACAAGAGACCCACCTTACGGCAAAGGACACACATAGATTCAAAGTGAAGGGATGGAAACGGAAATGACAAGAAAGCGAGAGTTGCAATACTCATATCAGACAAAATAGATTTTAAAACAAAGGCCACAGAGAAAGATAAAGAAGGACACTATATAATGGTAAAAGGATCAATACAAGAAGAGGATTTTACACTCGTCAACATATATGCACCCAATATAGGAGCACCCAAATACTAACAGACATAAAGGGAGAAACTGATGGGAATGAAATAAGAGACTTTAACACCCCACTCACATCAGTGGACAGATCTCCTAGACAGAAAATCAATAAGGCAACAGAGATCCTAAATGATACAACAGAACAGATTTAATTGATATTTTCAGGATATCACATCAAAGAAAACCCCACATATTTTGCAAGTGCACATGGGACAGTCTCTAGGATTGACCACATACTAGGGCACAAAACTAATCTCAGCAAATTAAAGAGTATAGAAATTATTTCAAGCATCTTCTCTCACCACAACGGCATGAAACTAGAAATCAACCACAGGAAAAGAAATGAGAAAAAAATAATTTCATGGAGACCAAACACCATGCTACTAAAAAACCAATGGGTCAACAAGGAAATCAAAAAGGAAATTTAAAAGTACCTTGAGACAAACGACAATGAAAAGACAATCATACAAAATTTATGGGATGCGGCAAAAGCAGTTCTTAGAGGGAAGTTCATAGTGATACAGGCCTTCCTTAAAAAATAAGAAAAATCTCAAATAAACAACCTAACATACCACCTAAAAGAATCAGAAAAAGAAGAACAAACGAAACCTAAAGTCAGCAAAAGGAAGGAAATAATAAAGATGCAGAAGGAAATAAATAAAATAGAGATTAAAAAAATAGAAAAAAAATCAATAAAGTCAAGAGCTGGTTCTTTGAAAGGGTAAACAAAATTGACAAACCTCTGGTCAGGCTCACCAGAAGAAAAGAGAGTGAACCCAAATAAAATAAGAAATAAAAAAGGAGAAATCTCAACTGATACTGCAGAAATACAAGAAAGAAAAAAAAAAACAAACAAACATAAGAGAGGGAATTCCCTGGCAGTCCAGTGATTAGGACTTCACACTTTCACTGCTCTGGGCCCAAGTTTGATCCCTGGTTGGGGAATTAAGATCCTGCAAGATGCATGGTGTGGCCAAAAAACAATTTTTTTAATTAAAAAAAAAAACCATAAGAGAATACTATGAACAATTATATGACAACATATTTGACAACCAAGAAGAAATGGACAACTTTCTAGAAATATACAGCCCACCAAAATTAAATCAAGAAGAAATAGTTAATTTGAACAGACTGATCACTAGAAATGAAATAGAATCTGTAAAAACAAACAAACAAAAAACAAAACAAAACAACCCCCTATGAACAAAAGTCCAGGCCCAGATGGCTTCACAGGCAAATTCTACCTAACATACAAAGTAGAACTTATAGTGATCCTTCTCACTCTTCCAAAAGATTCAACAGCAGGGTACACTCCCAAAGACATTCTATTAAGCCACCATCACCCTGATACCAAGACCAGACAATGATACCACCAAAAAAGAAAATTACAGATCAATATCTTTGATGAATATAGATGCAAAAATCCTCAACAAAATATTAGCAAACCAAATCCAACAACACACAAAAAAGGTCATACACCACAATGAAGTGGGATTCATCCCAAGTTCAAAAGGGTGGTTCAACATATGCAAATCAATCAATGTAATACACCACATAAACAAAAGAAAATTCAAAAACCACATGACCATCTCAATAAATGCAGAAAAGCATTTGACAAAATTCAACATCCAGTCATGATAAAAACTGTTACCAAAGTAGGTACAGAGAGAACATATTTCAACATAATAAAAGCCATTTCTGACAAACCCACAGCCAATATAATACTCAATGGTGAAAAGCTGAAACCCTTCCTGCTAAAATCTGGAACAAGACAAGGATGCCCACTCTCACCACTTCTATTCAACATAGTATTGGAAGTCCTAGCCACAGCAATCAGAAAAGAAAAAAGTAAATAAAACGTATTCAGATTGGAGAGGAAGAGGTAAAACTGACACTATATGCAGACGACATGATACTAGATATAGAAAACCCTAAGAACTTCATCAAAAACTACTAGATCTAATAAATGAATTCAGCAAAGTAGCAGGATACAAGATTAACATTCAGAAATTGTTTGCATTTTTTTAAACAGCAGATCCTTGTTGGTTGTCTATTTTAAATATAGCAGTGTGTAAATGTCAATCCCACACTCCCAAACTATCCCTCCCCTCCCCACATTTCTTTACACTAACAATGAAATATCAGAAAGGGAATGTAAAAAAAAAAAAACTTTTAGGACCTAGAAGAACTAAAGAGCAAACAAACAATGATGAACAACACAATAAATGAAATTTAAAATTCTCTAGAAGGAATCAATAGCAGAATAACTGAGCCAAAGAATGTTTAACTGACCTGGAAGATAAAATAGCGGAAATAATTACCACAGAGGAGAATAAAGAAAAAAGAATGAAAAGAATTGAGGACAGTCTCAGAGACGTCTGGGACAATATTACATGCACCAACATTCAAATAATAGGGGTCCCAGAAGAAGAGAAAAAGAAAGGGACTGAGAAAATATTTGAAGAGATTGTAATTGAAAACTTCCCTAATATGGGTAAGGAAATAGTCAATCAAGTCCAGGAAGTGCAGAGAGTCCCATACAGGATAAATTCAAAGAGAAACGTGCCAAGACAAATATTAATCAAACTATCAAAAATTAAACACACAAAAAAATAGTAAAATCAGGAAGGGAAAAACAACAAATAACATACAAGGGAATCCCCATAAGGTTACCAGCTGATCTTTCAGCAGAAACTCTGCAAGCCAGAAGGGAGTGGCAGGAAAATTTTAAAGTGATGAAAGGGAAAAAGCTAAAATCAATATTACTCTACACAGCAAGGATCTCATTCAGAATAGACAGAGAAATTAAAACCTTTACAGACAAGCAAAAACTAAGAGAAATCAGCTCCACCAAAGCAGCTTTACAACAAATGCTAAAGGAACTTCTCTAGGCAGGAAACAGAAGAGAAGGAAAAGACCTACAATAACAAACCCCAAACAATTAACAAAATGGTAATAGGAACATACATATTGATAACTACCTTAAAGGTAAATGGACTAAATGCTCCAACCAAAAGACATAGACTGGCTGAATGGATACAAAAATGAGACCCATATATATGCTGTCTACAAGAAAACCACTTCAAACCTAGGGACACATACACACTGAAAGTGAGGGGATGGAAAAAGATATTCCATGCAAATGGAAATCAAAAGAAAGCTGGAGTAGCAATTCACATATCAGACAAAATAGACTTTAAAATAAAGACTATTACAAGAGAAAAAGAACGACACTACATAATGATCAATGGATCAATCCAAGAAGATATAACAATTGTAAAAATTTATGCACCCAACATAGGAGCACCTCAATACATTAGGCAAATGCTAACAGCCATGAAAGGGGAAATCGACAGTAACACAATCATAGTAGGAGACTTTAACACCCCACTGTCACCAATGGACAGATCATTCAAAAGGAAAATAAATAAGGAAACAGAGGCTTTAAATGATACATTAAAAAAGATGCACTTAGTTGATATTTATAGGACATTCCATCCAAAAAACAGCAGATTACACATTTTTCTCAAGTGCTCATGGAACATTCTCCAGGATAGATCATATCTTGGGTCACAAAGCAAGCCTTGGTATATTTAAGAAAACTGAAATGGTATCAGGTATCTTTTCCTACCACAACGCTATGAGACTAGATAGCAATTACAGGAAAAAATCTGTAAAAAATACAAACACATGGAAACTAAACAATACACTACTATATAACCAAGAGATAGTTGAAGAAATCAAAGAGGAAATCAAAAAACAGCTAGAAACAAATGACAATGAAAACATGATGACCCAAAACCTATGGGATGCACCAAAAGCAGTTCTAAGAGGGAAGTTTATAGCAATACAAATCTACCTCAGGAAACAAGAAACATCTGAAATAAAAAACCTAACCTTACACCTAGAGCAATTAGAGAAAGAAGAACAAAAAAACCCTAAAGTTAGAAGAAGGAAAGAAATCATAACGATCAGAGCAGAAATAAATGAAAACAAATGGAGGAAACAATAGCAAAGATCAATAAAAGTAAAAGCTGGTTCTTTGAGGAAGATAAACAAAATTGATAAACCATTAGCCAGACTCATAAAGAAAAAAAGGGACAATACTCAAATCAATAGAATTAGAAAAGAAAAAGAAGTAACAACTGACACTGCAGAAATAAAAAGGATCATGAGACATTACTAAAAGCAACTATATACCAATAAAATGGACAACCTGGAAGAAATGGACAAATTCTTAGAAAAGCACAACCTTCCGAGACTGAACCAGGAAGAAATAGAAAATACAAACAGACCAATCACAAGCACTGAAATTGAAACTGTGATTAAAAATCTTCCAACAAACAAAAGGCCAGGACCAGATGGCTTCACAGGCAAATTCTATCAAACACTTAGAGAAGAGCTAACACCTATCCTTCTCAAACTCTTCCAAAATATAGCAGAGGTAGGAACACTCTCAAACGCATTCTACGAGGTCACCATCACTCTGATACCAAAACCAGACAAAGATGTCACAAAGAAAGAAAACTGCAGGCCAATATCACTGATGAACATAGATGCAAATATCCTCAACAAAATACTAGCAAACAGAATCCAACAACACATTAAAAGGATCATACACCATGATCAAGTGGGGTTTATCCCAGGAATGCAAGGATTCTTCAATATATGCAAATCAATCAATGTGATACACCATATTAACAAACTGAAGGAGAAAAAACATATGATCATCTCAACAGATGCAGGAAAAGCTTTCGACAAACTTCAACACCCATTTATGATAAAAAACCCTCCAGAAAAGAGGCATAGAGTGAACTTACGTCAACATAATAAAGGCCATATATGACAAACCCACAGCCAACATCATTCTCAAGGGTGAAAGACTGAAACCATTTCCTCTAAGATGAGGAACAAGACAAGATTGTCCACTCTCACCACTATGATTCAACATAGTTTTGGAAATTTTAGCCACAGCAATCAGAGGCGAAAAAGATATAAAAGGAATCCACATCAGAAAAGAAGAAGTAAAACTGTCACTGTTTGCAAATGACAAGACACTATAAATAGAGAAACCTAAAGATGCTACCAGAAAACTAGTAGAGCTAATCAATGAATTTGGTAAAGTAGCAGGATACAAAATCAATGCACAGAAATCCCTTGCATTCCTATATACTAATGGTGAAAAATCTGAAAGAGAAATTAAGGAAACACTCCTATTTACCACTGCAACAAAAAGAATAAAATACCTAGATAAACCTACCTAAGGAGACAAAAGACGTGTACGCAGAAAACTATAAGATACTGATAAAAGAAATTAAATATGATACAAAGAGATGGAGAGATACACCATGTTCTTGGATTGGAAGAATCAACACTGTGAAAATGACTATACACCCCAAAGCAATCTACAGATTCAATGCAATCCCTATCAAATTACCACTGGCATTTTTCACAGAACTAGAACAAAAAATTTCACAATATGTATGGAAACACAAAAGACCCCAAACAGCCAAAGCAATCTTGAAAAGGAAAAACAGAGCTGGAGGAATCAGGCTCCCTGACTTCAGATTATACTACAAACCTACAGTAATTAAGACAGTATGGTATTGGCACAAAAACAGAAATATAGATCAATGGAACAGGATAGAAAGCCCAGAGATAAACCCACACACATATGGTCACCTTATTTTTGATAAAGGAGGCAAGAATATACAATGGAGAAAAGACAGCCTCTTGGATAAGTTGTGCTGGGAAAACTGGACAGCTACCTGTAAAAGAATGAAATTAGAACACTCCCTAACACCATACACAAAAATAAATTCAAAATGGATTAAAGACCTAAATGGAAGGCCAGACAGTATAAAACTCTTAGAGAAAAACACAGGAAGAACACTCTATGACATAAATCACAGCAAGATCTTTTTTGACTCACCTCCTAGGGAAATGGAAAAAAAGCAAAAATAAACAAATGGGACCTAATGAAACTTAAAAGCTTTTGCACAGGAAAGGAAACAATAATCAAGATGAAAAGACAACCTTCAGAATGGGAGAAAATATTTGCAAATGAAGCAACTGACAAAGAATTAATCTCCAAAATTTACAAGCAGCTCATGCAGCTCAATATCAAAAACAAACAACCCAATCCAAAAATGGGCAGAAGACCTAAATAGACACTTCTCCAAAGAAGATATACAGATTATCAACAAACACATGAAACGATGCTCAACATCACTAATCATTAGAGAAATGCAAATCAAATCTACAATGAGGTATCACCTCACACCAGTCAGAATGGCCATCATCAAAAAATCTACAAACAATAAATGCTGGAGAGGGTGTGGAGAAAAGGGAACCCTCTTGCTCTGTTGGTGGGCATGTAAATTGATACAGCCACTATGGAGAACAGTATGGAGCTTCCTTAAAAAACTAAAAATAGAACTACCATACGACCCAGCAATCCCACTACTGGGCATATACCCTGAGAAAACCGTAATTCAAAAAGAGTCATGTATCACAATGTTCACTGCAGCTCTATTTACAATAGCCGGGACATGGAAGCCACCTAAGTGTCCATCAACAGATGAATGGATAAAAAAGATGTGACATATATACAATGGAATATTACTTAGCCATAAAAAGAAATGAAGGTGAGTTATTTGTAGTGAGGTGGATGGACCTAGAGTCTGTCATACAGAGTGAAGTAAGTCAGAAAGAGAAAAACAAATACCGCATGCTAACACATATATATGGAATCTAAAAAAAAAAAAAAAAAGAATCTGAAGAACATAGTTGCAGGGCAGGACTAAAGAGGTAGACATAGAGAATTGACTTGATGACATGGGGTGGGAGGGCAAAGCTGGGGCAATGTGAGAGTAGCAACGACATATATACACTACTGAATGTAAAATAGTTGGCTGGTGGGAAGTATCAGCATAACACAGGGAGATCAGCTCCGTGCTTTGCGATGAATGAGAGGGGTGGGATAGGGAGGATGGGAGGGAGGCTCAAGAGGGAGTGTATGTGGGGACTTGTGTATGCACATGGCTGATTTGCTTTGTTGTGCAACAGAAACTAACACGGTACTGTGAAGCAATTATACTCCAATAAAGATCTATTAAAAATAAATAAATAAATCCAATAAATGATTTTTAAAAAGTGGGCAGAACACCCTAATAGACATTTCAACAAAGAAGACATACAGATGGCCAATAGGTACATGAAAAGATGCTCAACATCGTTAATTATTAGAGAGATGCAAATCAAAACTACAATGAGGTAACACCTCACACCAGTTAGAATGGCCATCATCAAAAAGTCTACAAATAATAAATGCTGGGGAGGGTCTGGAGAAAAGGGAACACTCCTACACTGCTGGTGGGAATGTAAATTGGTGCAGCCACTATGGAAAACAGTATGAAGCTTCCTCAGAAGACTGAAAATAGAGTTACCATACGATCCAGCAATCCCACTCCTTGGCATATACCCAGACAAAACTATAGTTCCAAAAGATACATGCACCCCTATGTTCATAGCAGCACTATTCACAATAGCCTAGACATGGAAACAACCTAAATGTTCATTGACAGATGAATGGACAAAGAAGATGTGGTAAATACATACAATGGAATACTACTCATCCATAAAAAAGAATGAAATAATGCCATTTGCAGCAACATGGATGCAACTAGAGATTATCGTACTAAGTAAGTCAGAAAGAGAAAAATACCATATGATATCACTTATAAGTGGGATCTAAACTATAGCACAAATGAACCTATCTACAAAACAGAAACAGACTCACAGGCATAGAGAACAGAATTGTGGTTGCAAGGGGGAGGGGGGAGGGGGGAAGGAGAGGGATGGACTGGGAGTTTGGAGTTAGTAGATGCAAACTATTACATTTAAAATGGATAAACAACAAAAGTCCTACTGTATTGCACAGGGAACTATAGCCAATTTCCTGGGATAAAGTATAATGGAAAAGAATAGTAAAAAAATAATGTATACATGTGTTTAACTGTCACTGCTGTATAGCAGAAATTAGCACAACATTGTAAACCAACTATACTTCAATACAAAATTTTTTATTAAAAAAATAAAGGAAATATACATTCCAGAAGATAATGGAGTGACAAATTTAAAGTACTGAAAGGGGAGGAAAAAACCCAAACAACCAGTAAACAGAATTCTCTCTACCCAGTAAAGATATTTCAAATATGAAGGAGAAATAAAGACATCTTCAGAGAAACAGAAGCTGAGAGAATTTATTACCACTTGGATGTGCACTGCAAGAAGTTCCTCAGGCAAAAGGAGTATGATACCACATAAAAATTTCAATCTATTTATACAAAGAAAGGGGGAGCAATAGGAAATGGTAAAAAATTGTGGGTGTATTAGTTTCTTATGGCTGCTGTAACAAATTACCATAAACATGGTGGCTCAAAACAACACACATTTATTCTCTTACAGTTTTGGAAACCAGAGTATGAAATCAGTTTCACTGGGCTAAAGTCAAGGTGCTGGCTGGGCTGGTTGCTTCTAGAAGGTCACTAGAGGAGAATCTGTTTCCTTGCCTTTTCTAGATTCTAGGGGCCACCTGCATTTCCTTACTTGCAAGAAAGTAGCCCCTTTCTTGCATCAGTGCAGCCTCTTGTTTCTGTCATCACATCTCCTATTTCTGTAGTAGTATCTACCTCTTATTAGGATACTTGTGATTACATCATTGGGGCCACCTGGATAATCCAGGGTTAGTTCTCCACCTCAAGATTCTGAATCTCATCTGCAAAGTCCCTTTTGCCATATAAGGTAACATATTCACAGACTCTAGGGTAAGGACATGGATATCATGCGGGGCCATTGTTTAAGCCTACCACAGTGGGTAAATACAATACACTTCTCCCTGTATTTTTAATCTCTTTAGAATATAATTGGCTATCTAAAGCAAAAGTACTAAAATATACTATAGGGTTCATAATATATGTAACATTAAAATATATATAACAACAATAGCACAAAGAATGGGAGAGGGGAGAAATACAAGTATACTTTTATAAGGTTATTATACCAGAAATGAAGTGGTACAATATTATTTGAAGGTATGCTAAGTTAAAGTTATATATTGCTAAGTTATATATTGTAAAACCTTACACAATCACTAAAAAATTAAATAAAAAAGAATTGTAGCTAATAAGTAAATAGTGGTAATAAATAAAATAAAATATTCAAAAGAGGTAGAAGAAAGTAGGAAGAGATGGGACAAATAAGAGCAAACAGCAAAATAGTAGATTTAAATCCAACCATATCAATAATTGTATGAATTGTAAATAGTCTAAATACTTCAATTAAAATGCACAGATTGCCAAATGGGATTTAAAAAAATAAAGCAAGACTCAAATATATGCTGTCTGCATAAAAAGAAAACCCACTTTATTTTATTTTATTTTTTTGGCTTTAGACCATCAATTTACCTAAATATCATTTTATTATTTATTTTTGCATTTTAACTTAAAATTCTCAAATTAAATTGGCAATCATATATGTCCCCTATAAATTAAAAACTATAAGGAAAAGATGAACTTAAAGATGATTATTTCTTTTAACTATTGGGTTTTTTTACTTTTTTTTTTACAGCAGGTTTATTATTTATCTATTTTATGCATATTAGTGTATACATGTCAATCCCAATCTCCCAATTCATCCCACCACCACACCCCACCCCTGCTTTCCCCCCTTGGTGTCCATATGTTTGTTCTCTACATCTGTGTGTCTATTTCTGCCTTGCAAACCGGTTCATCAGTACCATTTTTCTAGATTCCACATATATGTGTTAATATACGATATTTCTCTTTCTTTGTTTTTAATTTTTATTTTATTATTTTTTAACATCTTTATTGGAGTATAATTGCTTTACAATGGTGTCTTGGTTTCTACTGTATAACAAAGTGAATCAGCTATACATATACATACATACCCGTATCCCCTCCCTCTTGAGTCTCCCTCCCACCCTCCCTATCCCACCCCTATAGGTGGTCACAAATCACGGAGCTGATCTCCCTGTGCTATGCAGCTGCTTCCCACTAGCTCTCTGTTTTACATTTGGTAGTGTATATATGTCCATGCCACTCTCTTACTTCGTCCCAGTTTACCCTTCGCCCTCCCCGTGTCCTCAAGTCCATTCTCTATGTCTGCGTCTTTATTCCTGTCCTGACCCTAGGTTCTTCAGACCATTTTTTTTTTTTAGATTCCATATATATGTATTAGCATACGGCATTTGTTTTTCTCTTTCTGACTTACTTCACTCTGTATGACAGTCTCAGGGTCCATCCACCACGCTACAAA